>NC_141694.1:1787629177-1788863113 GCF_964263255.1 Lissotriton vulgaris
CCTCTGAACCTAGAAATAGTGCCCTCACCACCACCCCCGGTGCAAAAAGAAGTCGTCAATGCCGCCACTACATTAAAAACGACAATAGCTCCTGTGGAACTGTCTAAAACTAACACGCAAGTCCCAGGAGACCCAATGTACCTTAAAAACCATGCTAAGGAGCAACAGGGAATATACTAGATGGGAAACATTCAGGAGGTTTCTGCCTTAACTTGCCACCAGAATCTAGTCCGTACCTAGTGGTATTAACAGGATTGCCAGAAATAGATAATTCTATTCATGAAACGCACATGGCCCTAAAAAATAAGGTGTTACACTGGCTTAATATAAATCAACCACTACCCCCACATGTAAAAAGTGAGATAGTGATGGTGCAGAGAGTTGCGTGGGTGGAATATAGCCGGAAAACTATCCCCGGGGATTGTGTGGCGGTCAATTTTAGGGACCCCCGCATGGTAGACTACATTTGCTCCTGGGGTAATCAAAATATAAGATCATCAATAGAACCCCGGCCGCTCTCCTATTTTTACCCACCAACAACCCCACCTGATCAATGGGATGAGTGGACCAGGGTTACGAACCATGCCCATGGCAGAAGGGAAAATAGAGGGTACAGGACAATGTTAGAATGGGGAGGGTTACCGACACAAAATATGTTTAGCAGCTTAGATCTGGTTGACTGACTGTACTCAAAGGAAGAACAAGAATTAATTCTTGTTCTGAGGCAGGGAAAATTGGACTCCACTAGTGTAAACAAGATAAGTGGGCATAGCGATCTGAGGGTTATTCCATATATGGGTCATTGCATTTCACACAGTAGTGTGTCAGAAGCAGCTATTGGTGAACTGCCTGACATTGTTATGTGTCCGGTGGTTGATTCTGCAAATAAGTCCTCACCCCAGTTAGGGGCAAAGGAAGTACAAGGATCGACAACCAATCAAATAGTATTACAAGCTATGTCAGGCTGTGAGGAAATTAGCCCACCAATTATCAAGATGGATAAAGTTATT
Source organism: Lissotriton vulgaris (assembly GCF_964263255.1). Taxonomy (NCBI): domain Eukaryota; kingdom Metazoa; phylum Chordata; class Amphibia; order Caudata; family Salamandridae; genus Lissotriton; species Lissotriton vulgaris. The sequence goes on from NC_141694.1 coordinate 1,787,630,188, forward strand.
GCCAAGCCTACAGCGAAGGGGAATTCTTTAACCCTCCTATCAAGGAATATAGCAGGCTTATCAGGCAAAATGGCTGACCCAATATTTATGTCCTTTATAAATGAATTTTCAATAATCTGTCTTCAAGAGTGTTGGGAGAAGGAAGCCATTCATATGAATGGTTTCCGAACCTTCCACACACCCGCTAAGCACACCTTGAGGGGCAGAGACTCTGGAGGTCTCTGCATTTATATATCTAATACAATAGACATAATTGTAAAGAAGCAGAATCTGGTGTCAACTTACTATCAAACCTTGACAATCAATGTGGGAGGGGCTTTAAATATCACTTTAGTTAACTTCTACAATAATATCCCAAAGTCGGATCTAACAAAAGTTATGGATGAAATCACAATATACATGAAAAATGCGTCTGATGATACTTCAATGGGGCATTGTATAGTGTGGGCAGGGGATTTTAATTGTTATTTGTGCCCAAATGGTACCACAGACATTTGCGGATTAAAAAATCTGGAGGGTCATTTATGTAGTCACTTCTCACACACAGTCACTAGGAGATTTTTTAACACATTATTGTTTTCATTTGACTTGGGGTTCGCCAATGAACTTTGTTCACTCCAAATGGACTTTAAACCAACCTTTAAAGGCAGGGGATGCAATACACTAATTGATTTTCTCCTGGTATCAAACAGCCATTCTTGTAATGTCTCTGCCTTTGAAACAGGAGCTATTGGATTAAGCGATCACTTTCCAATTAGCCTGTCACTACATTTTATAAACCAAAACAAAAATAAGCCAAAAGATAACGTGGAAAATTTATACAGCCATAGGCTAGCTTTAGCTAAATTAAATGGCTATTCCATCAAATGGAATAGAGTTGATCCCGTAGATTTTCCTCAGAGACTAATAAAAAGCAGCTATAAAGATTTTGTGGCCTGCCTAAAGGAAGAAAATGATCATGTTGCAGTTATTACTGCTTTTCATGATATCTCACAAGAAAAAAGTAAGACCTTAATTGGATCCTCGAAAAAACATTCAGGCAAAAAAACAAATGGATGGTTTGACTCAAACTGTAGGAAGGCGCATAAAGCTCTGATAAATACATTAAAAAGAGAGCCGAAAAATCGCCTTGATATAAGAAAGGCTAGGAAATCGTACCACGCTGCCATAAAAGTAAGAAAAAATGGGTTGAAACAGGAAGCATGGCAAACCCTGCAACAAGCTTGCGTATCAAAAGATACGACAGGTTTTGGGAAGGCGGTGAAGGCACCGTTTTTCGTAGATAGGAACACTGACACTGTGGAGATGGCAGTTGATGAAGGTGTCTGGGTAACCTACTTTACTGATCTATATAAAAAAGATAGTCTAGAAGGGTGTGCCCAGTTACCAAGAAGCCCATCGTTGGACAACAACTTAGAAAGTGCATTCCCTCTGGATATCACCTTTACGCTGCCTGAGGTTCAACTGGCAATTACGGAAAGTGATGCAGGGCCAGATGGGGTCCCTGTGGACATATATAAGACAAATGTGGACCTATGGGCTCCCCTTTTAACTAAGGTTTTAAATAGTTGTAACAAAGAATGGTTTTTAAATTATTGGCAGGAGGCAATTGTGGTCCCTATTTTTAAAAAGGGGGATTGAAACAATCCTAAATGCTACAGACCTATCTCTCTGTTAGATTCCCTGATGAAAGTAGCAGGGCGGGTGATTTTAAAGAGACCTCAGATATGGGCAGATGACACAGGAGTATTATCAAAATTCCAATATAGTTTTAAAACAGGGGAGGGTACGGTAGAACAAGGGTTGAATCTGGCAGTAATGATTGGCAAATATATGATAGCAAAAAAAGGCAATCTTTTTTTAACCTTTGTCGATCTTAGTCCGGCATTTGACTTCCTAAGCCATGATATACTATGGGACACTCTGCTAGAAATAGGCATTGATTTTAACATCTTGGTTTTTATAAAGGAATTATACCGGGGAGCGGGTGCCAAAGTACGTTTTGGCAAAAATGTCAATGCACTTCTAAATTCCCAATAAGAAAGGGCGTTCGCCAAGGCTGTATCTTGGCACCCTTTTTAATTAATCTTTATATTAATAATGTGGCCATACACCTTATGCGTGAAAAACAGGACTTTGCTCAAATAGGAGGAAGTCCTGCCCCAATCCTACTTTATGCCGACGGTGCGGTGCTCTTGGCAAGGACCCAGATAGGTCTACAGAATGTGCTTAGATCCTTTTCAGATTACATGAGCTAGAGGGGTTTAAAAATTAACATAGGGAAAACCTTCAGTATGTGTTGTACACATAAAAGAAACACTCACTGTAATGTGTTTCTTGAGAAATTGAAGATAGAATCAACTAAATCTTTCTCCTATTTGGGCATTATCTTTGATAGAAAATGGAAGTTGGACGGAGGCCGCAAATGCCAGAAAACTGGATTTTTCGCGTATGATTGGGGCAGTACAAAAATTTGCGAACAGACTAGGAGGTATACCAGTAAATGTTTTGATGGAAATTTATAAATCCAAATGTCTATCAACTGTTTTATATGGTGCGGGAATATGGGGGACTGCAGATACTCTAGATATACAGCGATGTGAAAATGCTTTCCTCAGATATCTATTGGCGGCTCCGAAGACAATGTCAACTTATTTGTGTCATAAGAGCTAGGCTTAGATTATATTACAGATCTTATCAAATTGAGCCCCGTACTTTTGTGGCATAAGATTCGGACATCGCCTGAGACGGAACTAAAAAGAAACATTATAGACGATTGTCTATAGACGATTGTCTCAAGCTACAGGGGGCCCTAAACATTGATTGGTTTATTTATGTAAAGGGATTCCTTAAAGAGATCGGACACCCTGAATTTTTCCACACACCATCTAAGTTAGGAAATATTTCAAGGAAAAATATAAAAGACATCTGTATTATTTTGTTAGAAAATAAACGGTGGCAGCTAGAGAGCAAAAAAGCCTCTGTGATTGAAAGTGAAAATATTCTGCAGGGAAAGGGCATCCAGAAGTATCTGATACATTTTCAAAGATGTTATACTAGGATGATATTGGCACGTTTCAGGGGGGGAAACCTTTTTAGGATGATTACATTTCCCGAATTGAACACTTGGTCAAACGACTTGACACCCTGCCCCTGTGATGACTTATCAAAGCAGTCACTGATACATTGCACCTTGTTTTGTAAATTCTACACAATGTACAGAATATAGGGGCTCATTAGGATGGCGGACGGAAGTGCCGCCGCAGACCCAGAGCATGCGGAACATGCCTATTTTCCGTGCGCCCGTCGCGGACACTCCGTCCGCCAAATCAGGATACGAAATACGGGCCAAAATCCGTCCGCGGCGGTAGAACACGGTCCGCCGCACCACCACACCCAACCACGCGGCGGACGTAACCTATCCAGAGACTCCCCCGTACGGACTGACGTCTAGGACCGTCCTCCAAATCAAGATGGCGGAAAATACACATAAAAGCGCTGCGGAAAAACAACCTGCCTGAACACTGCGGATGCCCCACAGCGACCATACCCACCACGAGCCGCTCGCCGACATGGACCCTGCACTACACGCTTACCCGATACTCTTCGCGATCCACTACGTCCTAGTCTTGGCCCACCATCGAGGACGACGCAGGTAGGCTACAAACCATTCGCTGTCTGGAGAGGAGCACCTGCAAGGTCCGTGACGTAGGGAGGGGGGAGTGACATGTCCCGGAAACCACATATACTTGTGTACGGCAACGCCTCCAAGGGTCGTGACCCAGGTAGGGGGGAGTGACATGTATCTGAACCCACCGCCCTCAAGTAAATACAAATACACACCAGCATCACACACGCAAGAATGACTCCGACAACCCACGACACATGATTGACAATTTTATTTACGCATAATCGGAGTAACATCACAGTCTAGGATCGAGCATGGGCAGTGTGGACACCAGAGCAGGTACCTCAGATGCAGTACATCAGTATGAGAACAGCAACAGGGCAGTGTGGACACCAGAGCAGGTACATCAGATGCAGTACATCAGTATGAGAACAGCAACAGGGCAGTGTGGACACCAGAGCAGGTACATCAGATGCAGTACATCAGTATGAGAATAGCAACAGGGCAGTGTGGACACCTGAGCAGGTACATCAGATGCAGTACATCAGTATGAGAATAGCAACAGGGCAGTGTGGACACCAGAGCAGGTACATCAGATGCAGTACATCAGTATGAGAATAGCAACAGGGCAGTGTGGAAACCAGAGCAGGTACATCAGATGCAGTACATCAGTATGAGAACAGCAACAGGGCAGTGTGGACACCAGAGCAGGTACATCAGAGGGCAGTACATGAGAGGGGCAAAGTGCAGCAACAGTCCATGACAAGGCACAGGTCCATCAGAGGCAGTACATGAGAGGGGCTAAGTGCAGCAACAGTCCATGGCAAGGCACAGGTCCATCAGAGGCACTACATGAGAGGGGCTAAGTGCACCAACAGTCCATGGCAAGGCACAGGTCCATCAGAGGCAGTACATGAGAGGGGCTAAGTGCAGCAACAGTCCATGGCAAGGCACTGGTACATCAGAGGCAGTACATGAGAGGGGCTAAGTGCAGCAACAGTCCATGGCAAGGCACCGGTCCATCAGAGGCAGTACATCAGATGCAGTACATCAGTATGAGAACAGCAACAGGGCAGTGTGGACACCAGGGCAGGTACATCAGATGCAGTACATCAGTATGGGAACAGCAACAGGGCAGTGTGGACACCAGAGCAGGTACATCAGATGCAGTACATCAGTATGAGAACAGCAACAGGACAGTGTGGACATCAGAGCAGGTACATCAGATGCAGTACATCAGTATGAGAATAGCAACAGGGCAGTGTGGACACCAGGGCAGGTACATCAGATGCAGTACATCAGTATGGGAACAGCAACAGGGCAGTGTGGACACCAGAGCAGGTACATCAGATGCAGTACATCAGTATGAGAACAGCAACAGGACAGTGTGGACATCAGAGCAGGTACATCAGATGCAGTACATCAGTATGAGAATAGCAACAGGGCAGTGTGGACACCAGAGCAGGTACATCAGATGCAGTACATCAGTATGAGAACAGCAACAGGGCAGTGTGGACACCAGAGCAGGTACATCAGATGCAGTACATCAGTATGAGAACAGCAACAGAGCAGTGTGGACACCAGAGCAGGTACATCAGATGCAGTACATCAGTATGAGAATAGCTACAGGGCAGTGTGGACACCAGAGCAGGTACATCAGATGCAGTACATCAGTATGAGAATAGCAACAGGGCAGTGTGGGCACCTGAGCAGGTACATCAGATGCAGTACATCAGAGGGCATACATCAGTATGAGAACAGCAACAGGGCAGTGTGGACACCAGAGCAGGTACATCAGATGAAGTACATCAGTATGAGAATAGCAACAGGACAGTGTGGACACCAGAGCAGGTACATCAGATGCAGTACATCAGTATGAGAATAGCAACAGGGCAGTGTGGACACCAGAGCAGGTACATCAGATGCAGTACATCAGTATGAGAATAGCAACAGGGCAGTGTGGACACCAGAGCAGGTACATCAGAGGGCATACATCAGTATGGGAATAGCAACAGGGCAGTGTGGACACCAGAGCAGGTACATCAGAGGGCATACATCAGTATGACAACAGCAACAGGGCAGTGTGGACACCAGAGCAGGTACATCAGATGCAGTACATCAGTATGAGAATAGCAACAGGGCAGTGTGGACACCAGAGCAGGTACATCAGAGGGCATACATCAGAGGGCATACAGCAGTATCAGAACAGCAACAGGGCAGTGTGGACACCAGAGCAGGTACATCAGAGGGCATACATCAGTATGACAACAGCAACAGGGCAGTGTGGACACCAGAGCAGGTACATCAGAGGGCATACAGCAGTATCAGAACAGCAACAGGGCAGTGTGGACACCAGAGCAGGTACATCAGAGGGCATACATCAGTATGACAACAGCAACAGGGCAGTGTGGACACCAGAGCAGGTACATCAGAGGGCATACATCAGTATGAGAACAGCAACAGGGCAGTGTGGACACCAGAGCAGGTACATCAGATGAAGTACATCAGTATGAGAATAGCAACAGGACAGTGTGGACACCAGAGCAGGTACATCAGATGCAGTACATCAGTATGAGAATAGCAACAGGGCAGTGTGGACACCAGAGCAGGTACATCAGATGCAGTACATCAGTATGAGAATAGCAACAGGGCAGTGTGGACACCAGAGCAGGTACATCAGATGCAGTACATCAGTATGAGAATAGCAACAGGGCAGTGTGGACACCAGAGAAGGTACATCAGATGCAGCACATCAGTATGAGAACAGCAACAGGGCAGTGTGGACACTAGAGCAGGTACATCAGATGCAGTACATCAGAGGGCATACATCAGTATGAGAACAGCAACAGGGCAGTGTGGACACCAGAGCAGGTACATCAGATGCAGTACATCAGTATGAGAATAGCAACAGGGCAGTGTGGACACCAGAGCAGGTACATCAGATGCAGTACATCAGTATGAGAATAGCAACAGGGCAGTGTGGACACCAGAGCAGGTACATCAGATGCAGTACATCAGAGGGCATACATCAGTATGAGAACAGCAACAGGGCAGTGTGGACACCAGATCAGGTACAGCAGATGCAGTACATCAGTATGAGAACAGCAACAGGGCAGTGTGGACACCAGAGCAGGTACATCAGATGCAGTACATCAGTATGAGAATAGCAACAGGGCAGTGTGGACACCAGAGCAGGTACATCAGATGCAGTACATCAGTATGAGACTAGCAACAGGGCAGTGTGGACACCAGAGCAGGTACATCACAGGGCACACAGCATTATCTGAGGCACCACAAGTACGATTCACCAATAACCCGTAACATGGTCCACACCAGTGGAAGACTGTGTACAATGGACAATGTACACACCATGTCCAATTACATGTGAGTGAAGACAACAGCACCTTACATCACACTATCAGGTGGATTGCGTGAAGTTCACGCATCGGACAGACTGGCAGCACCAGAAACCGGAGTGTGACACACAGCCACAGATGTAGTGACTGACACGTGAGCCACAGACCCAGACACACTGCCAGCACCTGATACAGGAGTGTGAGATACAGCCACAGCCCGAGTGACCGACACATGGGCCATAGACCCAGATTGACTGCCAGCACCTGAAACAGGAGTCTGAGATACAGCCACAGCCCGAGTGACCGACACATGGGCCATAGACCCAGATAGACTGCCAGCACCTGAAACAGGAGTGTGAGACACAGCCACAGCCCGAGTGACCGACACATGGGCCATAGACCCAGATAGACTGCCAGCACCTGAAACAGGAGTCTGAGATACAGCCACAGCCCGAGTGACCGACACATGGGCCATAGACCCAGATAGACTGCCAGCACCTGAAACAGGAGTCTGAGACACAGCCACAGCCCGAGTGACCGACACATGGGCCATAGACCCAGACACACTGCCAGAACCTGATACAGTATAGGGCACAACTGATACTGTGCCACTGCATGATGCATGACAGCAAACAACAGAAACAGTGCCACTACCTGACACATGCGAGTCAACTGCAGCGGCGCCACTGGGACCACTGAAATGATGTGCCACAGGGCTGTATGGTCCAGGAGGCAGGGTGGCTCTTGGAGCGGGGGATAGTAGCAATTGGCCGACAACGGGTTGGGCATGTGTCAATGCAGTGTGTTTCCGTTTCTTGGGGACATGTGACTGCACCCTGGACAGGACAGGACTGGCAAGTGGGCTGGACTGGGTAGAAATATCACCCACCATGGGAGGTGCATCTGCTGGCGGGGGAATGCTCTCTGTGGACGTGCTTGAGCCTGCTTGTTGTTTGCTGTGTGGCAGCCTTCTGGCCTCTGCAACATGTGGCATGGGGGATGCTACTACAGGGTCCACCTCCATCCGCTCCTGACGGGCCCTGATGGGAGTGGAGGTAAGGGGTGACTCCACTGCGGAGACATCTGTATTTCGTTTCCCAGTAAACAGCAACCGCAGTGCATCAAGGGGTGATGTATGCCTGTCCTTGACAGCGCCACTGTCCATGGGAGATGCCTTTGGCCTTGGATGTCCCATTTCCGTTGGAGGTATGATGTCTGTGGATCTTCCCTGTTCCCTGGATGGTGCCCTGTCCCAGGCAGCAGACTTGTCTTTGGTGTACACATCCCCAGGACACACCTTCTCCCTGTGTTTGTCCCTGCCCTTGGGAGTGTCTCCATCCTTCCTAGTCTCCCTGCCATTGGGAGTGGCTCCTTCCTTCCTAGTCTCCCTGCCCTTGGGAGTGGCTCCATCCTTCCTAGTCTTCCTGCCCTTGGGAGTGTCTCCATCCTTCCTAGTCTCCCTGCCCTTGGAAGTGGCTCCATCCTTCCTAGTCTCCCTGCCCTTGGGAGTGGCTCCATCCTTCCTAGTCTCCCTGCCCTTGGGAGTGGCTCCATCTTTCCTAGTCTCCCTGCCCTTGGGAGTGTCTCCTTCCTTCCTAGTCTCCCTGCCCTTTGGAGTGGCTCCATCCTTCCTAGTCTCCCTGCCCTTGGGAGTGTCTCCTTCCTTCCTAGTCTCCCCGCCCTTGGGAGTGTCTCCTTCCTTCCTAGTCTCCCTGCCCTTGGGAGTTTCTCCTTCCTTCCTAGTCTCCCTGCCCTTGGGAGTGTCTCCTTCCTTCCTAGTCTCCCTGCCCTTGGGAGTGTCTCCTTCCTTCCTAGTCTCCCTGCCCTTGGGAGTGGCTCCTTCCTTCCTAGTCTCCCTGCCCTTGGGAGTGTCCCAGCTCTCATGAGGTGCCTTCCTCTTCTGACCGTCCTTGTCCAAGGTAGTGTCAATGGAACTGGGAGTAAGGGTTGCCTTGGGAGTACCACGTGTGTGGGATGCCTGTGCAGCATGTGTAGCAATTGAACCCAAACCCTCTTTTGGATCACGTGTCTGTACTCCACTGTATCTGACGTTGTCTTTGTGAACAGATTTAGCTGACCTAGGGGATGGTGTCTGAGCCCTCCATGCCTTGACGTGCTGGCTGACGCTGCTTCTAGTGCAATAACCTGTGTTGGAGTCCTGGTCAGATAATTCACTCCCCCCGAGACATCCAGTGTTGTAGATGGTGGAACAGAAGTTGCACCCAGTCCTTGCGACTGTACAATGGCAGACGACACACTGTTCCCCAAAGACTGCACTGTCCTGTGTAGAGCAGCCAGATCGCCATGCATCCCTTCCATGAATGCCACCACCTGCCCCAACTTCCTATCGTGGTCTTGGAAAGCATTTATCATATTGGTCTGCCCCACACACAGCTGTCGCAGCAGATCAACAGCCTCAGCACAAAGAGCATTTTGACTCACGGAGGCTGGGGCAGCGGTTCCGGCCCCGAACGCAACTCTGCTCCCCCTACTCCTGCGTGCACGAACAGTACATGGTGCAGTTGGCGGCAGGGCGGGCCCTGTGTGCTGTGTCCCGACCGAAGGTGTTGATTGCCCACTCCCAGTCTGTGACAACAGTGCTGACTCACCAACAGTGTCGGAAGATGTTGACGATGTTGTCTTCACATGTGAGTCCTCCGGGACGGTCCTGTCCCCCTCTCCGGCGCTGCCCCCTTCTGTGTCAGTCTGCGTGTGCCCGACGTCTGATCCGGATGCATTGGCTTCAATCATCTCCTCGCTCTGTGGCTGAGTGTCCTCTGCCAAAGCTGAAATGCACAGAAAAGAGGTGTAAGTCACGGCCACACTCACGTACAGTACTGCTACAGAATCCCTATTGCCATTGATGACAATGTACATCTATCCCCCAAACTGCACACGGGCCACCCCTACCATTCATCCTCACAGGAAATAAGTGGCGTTGTCCGTGCTACATGTACAGCATGCGGGCAGGGCATGAGCAACTACATCTGCACACCAGTCTTGGCATGGGGTGACGGAGCACTACAGCATGTGCATGCACACTCAACTGCTTAGCGAGTGCCGTCTCAACATGCCGCACCGGGAAGTGACATTAACCTGCGCCAATGTCACCAACATGGCATTGCAACGACACGCACGATACACGGAAGTCACTAATGTGTCTGGCCAACAACACATGCATTGCACTCACAAGCAACATACACTGACAGTATGCTTACCGCCACGTTGCTGTTCATCCACACGCAGCCGCTCGGACAGGTCAGGATGCGTCACAGCTATGATACGGTGCATGAGAGGGATCATTGAGCGTCGGGCCAGACGTGCCGTTCTTGGAATCATCCCTAGTGTCACTTCCGCTACATTCCTGCTCAGCCTGGAAATGTCGTCCCAGCGTTTGTGGCAGTGTGTATGTCGTCTATTGGACACCCCCACTGCTCGTACATCACGTGCAATGCTCCTCCACACGTCCTTGCGAAGGTGCAGCTTGACCTACCATGATGGGAGACAAAAGGGTGCAAGTCAGTGGACAGTTGGCCAGTCACACAGATAGGGGCAACACGTTTCTCTCTGCAGCCATGCACATTTCGAATCTTTTGTTGGTCACACATCACACCGCAAAGTTTCCAGAGCCCAGGTGTCATAGGACACCTCATGCACAACAACTTATCCCCCACTGCACTTACCACCTGTCCGTGTGCGCCGTACAGGCGTCCGTAGTTGCAGAGCACACCGTCCACGAGGACATCAAGCTCCGCGGCGGTGAAGGGACGAGACCGGATCTCTTTGACTCTCGACATGCCAAGGTCACGGAGTATGGCACTAGAGCGGCAGTCGGTGGTCAGCTCCGCAGCAGCAGATGGAGGTGATGGTCACAGGCAGCAGTCGGTGGTCAGCTCCGCAGCAGCAGATGGGCAGCAGATGGAGGTTATGGTCACAGGCAGCAGTCGGTGGTCAGCTCCGCAGCAGCAGATGGAGGTGATGGTCACAGGCAGCAGTCGGTGGTCAGCTCCGCAGCAGCAGATGGAGGTGATGGTCACAGGCAGCAGTCGGTGGTCATCGTAGAATGTATGCTTTGGCACATCACACATATATAGGGCCCTGTGGCCATGTCAGTGGCATACGGCGCCAGCCATTGGTCAGCCGTGGAAGCGTGTTTGGAATTGGGCCAATGATTGGCCCTGGTGTTGCGGTGAACAGCATACGGTACTTACTATTGGGCACACGTGGCTCATGTCCACACCTCCCATTGGCTGCACGTGCACAGACCGTCACGCTCACACACCGGCAAGTGCATGTGCTAGACACCGGGACGGATGCATCATTTGCAACAAAGTTCAAACAGTGGCGCCACCATGGCGGGGCACGTTTTCGCCGGAGGAGGTGCAGGCCAACATATCCATAAGCTGATGTCAATGCACATGGCAGTTCATGACCCCCCTTACAGTGACATTGCATCAGCCAGCCTACACCAGCCGGCCCAGCCCTGCCCATGTCCGCCGTGCCGGCCATGCCAACTACCGCCGTTTCCGGCCCCCTCCACTACCGCCGTGCCAGGCCCTGCCCATGTCCGCCGTGCCGGCCATGCCAACTACCGCCGTTTCCGGCCCCCTCCACTACCGCCGTGCCAGGCCCTGCCCATGACCGCCGTGCCGGCCATGCCAACTACCGCAGTTTCCGGCCCCCTCCACTACCGCCGTGCCAGGCCCTGCCCATGACCGCCTTGCCGGCCATGCCAACTACCACCGTTTCCGGCCCCCTCCACTACCGCCGTGCCAGGCCCTGCCCATGACCGCCGTGCTGGCCATGCCAACTACCGCCGTTTCCAGCCCCTTCCACTACCGCCGTGCCCTGCCGGGGCCTGGCACGGCAGTCATGGGCAGGGCTTGGCACGGCGGTAGTGGAGGGGGCCGGAAACGGCGGTAGTTGGCATGGCCGGCACGGCGGACTTGGGCAGGGCTGGGCTGGCCGGTGTAGGCTGGCTGATGCAATGTCACTGTAAGGGGGTCATGAACTGCCATGTGCATTGACATCAGCTTATGGATATGTTGGCCTGCACCTCCCCCGCCGAAAACGTGCCCCGCCATGGTGGCACCACTGTTTGAGCTTTGTTGCAAATGATGCATCCGTCCCGGTGTCTAGCACATGCACTTGCCGGTGTGTGAGCGTAACGGTCTGTGCACATGCAGACAATGGGAATGTTGAACGCGGGCCGCGTATGGCCAGACGTAAACAGCGGAAGCAGTGCACCGCCATGGCGGGGTCAATGATTGCATGTCAGCTGACGATGCACCTTGTTTCATTGTCTGCAGCTGCATGATGACGGTTGTGTGCGTGATTGCGTGACTCCACACTTCATGCTCTATCCCATGTGTGTCCATACCATGCCCATCGGTGTGCCACAAATGTCCATCACATGTGCATGTCGACATCGGTTATTTCCATACACAAGTTTATCGTACCTCACATGTACACAGTAGATCCCGGATGTATTGGCACATTGTGATTCAGTTGTCAGTGAGTGGTATATGTGTGATATTGACTTTGGTGGGGGTACACTTGTGTTCAGTGCATGCGTGTTGCCTATTGGGTCACCATGCATGTGATGTCCGTTTGGTCACCATTATTGGTGTTGCCATTGGTGCATCAAGAAATGGTGTGTGTATAATTTCGTTTGTGTGCATGCACTTGCATGTGTGTATATCATGTTGCGCATACACATGTGGGTCATGTCACATGTCTTGTTGGCAGTAATGTTGAGGTGAGACAAAGTGCTTTGCACATGTTGCTACACATCATGTAGCTAGTGGATGCACATTGTTGCTACGTCAATCCATGTTGTTGTGACAATCAGAGATGTCACACATATGCTAATTGAACACTGCCTATTACATGTTGGATAGGGTGCGATGACATGTGAGTGAGTTGCACAGACATGCGTTGTATGTGAATTGACTTCCATTCCATTTACTCCCACACAGGAGGGCTCAAAATGTCCATCGCCCATACACTGTGCTGGAGGATATGGTGGACGAGGAGGTGATCAGGAAATTCAGGCTTGATCGACGTCGATTGCTGGAGCTTGTGAACCAATTGTCTCCTCACCTGCAGCCGCGAAGAACCTATCCAGGTTCCATTTCACCCACCCAAAAGGTGATGGCGGCACTCCATTTTTTTGCTACAGGCACATTTCAGTACACTGTTGGACATGCCGGGGGAATGTCACAGGCTATGTTCAGCACGGTACTTCGGGATGTACTGACAACCATGATGCTGTACAAGCATGACTACATACATTTTCCACAGGCGGCAGAGTTGGCAGCGGTCAAAGCAGACTTCTATGCACTGGGTCGCATACCACACGTTGTGGGTTCCATTGATGGCACGCATATTGCGATTATTCCACCACAGGCACGTGAGCAGGTGTTTAGGAATCGGAAGCACTTCCATTCCCTAAACGTGCAGGTGGTGTGCCAGGCCAACAACATAATCTCACATGTGTGTGCAAGATTTCCTGGATCTGCACATGACGCCCACATCATGCGGAGCAGCAATGTCCCCCAACTGATGGCAAATCTGCGTCCGGCACAAGCGTGGCTTGTTGGTGAGTATGCTGTGGTGACAGGAGTGGTATCTGTGTGGCTTGGTGTGCCCACATGTTCAGGTAGTGATGTTTCTCTCTCTCTCTCTAATTTCCACACAGGCGACTCGGCTTACTTAAACAGGCCTTGGCTTCTGAGTCCAATACGCAATCCCACTACAGCGGGAGAAATGCTATACAATGATGCCCATGGAAGGACACGTCGAGTGGTGGAACGAACATTTGGCCTGCTTAAGTCTAGGTTTCGGTGCCTGGATAAGACTGGAGGGGCCCTGCCTTACTCACCAGGCAAAGTATGCAAGATTGTGGTTACCTGCTGCATGCTCCACAACCTGGCTGTGCGCAATAACATTGAACTGCTCTTGGACCCAGATGAACAGCAAGTTCCTCGCCCTCCCGACCCACCCATGTCGACTGATGAGGATAGTGGTGAGGAGGAAGGTGTGGACCAGAGGCGCCAGCTCATTGATCGCTACTTCCCTTGATTGTGAGTGTGCCCCTCTTGTGCTGCTTGTGTATGCCCTGTGTAGGTTAGCTGCTCTTGTGTCATTGTGTTGGGCATCATCTATGTGTTCTGTTATGTGATGTATGCATGTGTGTGTGTCTCTTCATTTATGAGTACATGCACGTCTCCATGATGTGTGTAGTCTCATCCATTCCTGTTGTGATGTGTGTGGTTTGTTGAATGTTGCACTGCAGTGTGTTGGGAATGAGTGTGATGGAGTTTCCTAACGTGTGTTTGCGTTTTCTATGTTTCCCTAGGTCACTCCCTTGCGGCATGATTCTGTACCAGTTGGATCCATGAACCTGGTTAGGTCTGTTTCTGATGCAATCATGTGAATAAACATGGAGGCAACACATCATTGAGTGAGTAAGTGTTATTTATTTACAGATTGTGCATAGGTGTAGGTGCATATTTACAAATGAGTGAAGGGGTGGGTGAGTGAGAGTCAAAGGTTATGGCAGATGAGATGTCCGTGCAGACACCACATAGGGTGGTGTCTGCCTAGTGCAGCAGGCCTGTGCCAGGTGGGACCGGATAGTTGGCAGGGTGAATGGCAGGCTCAGGTACTCAAAAGAGTCATTGTCGGCTCCTCTTGGAGCGTGTGGCATGAGCTTCGACACTGCTCTCGCCCACTTCCAGCCTCGGACGGCCCCTCCGTCTTTGTGTCGGGACAGACTCAGCTGGGGCCGCTGGCTGATCAGGTACCACATCCGCCGCCAGTGGCGCAGGTGGTGATGTCAGTGGCGTTGTTTGAGGGGGTGTGGGGAGGGTGGTGTTGGCGGATGTCCACGTGCTAAAAATGTCCACGAGTTGGCCAAGCCGCCTCTCGATGGCCCCCAACATTGCTGTGTTGTCTACAAAGTCCTGGTGGGCCTGGTCTGCCTGGGCCTGGCCACGTAGATAGTTTTCCTCCACCCTGGCTAGTGCTTCTAGACACTGTTGCACGGCATTGGGTGTAGTTGTTTCATCATGCCTTCTGTGTGCTGTGCTCCTGCCTGCCGGATCTGGCCTTGCATCTGTGGCTTGCCTCACACTCTCCCTGCGTGGCTGGGATGGCGCTGGCCCAGCGTTGGGCGGTGGGTTGGGCAGGGTGGCAGGGGCAGAAGTGGTGGTAGTAGTGGTGGTGGAGGTGGTGCTGGAGGTAGCTGTGCAGGTCACAGTAGCCGGTGTTGTGGTAATGCCAGAGGCCGTAGTAGTTGTTGGTGCAGGTGTGACCTGGGAGCCAGATGTCCCTGGCTGCCTGCTTGAGCCGGCACCATCCTCAGCCCCGGAGGTGGCTGGCCAATCGTCCCCTGAAAGTTCTGAGTGCGGGGAGGCTGGAGGCCGGGTGTTTATTTCAGCTGTCAGATTAGGATCCCCTGCAAAACAAAAATGTGAGGATGAGTCATGTGGCCATTACGTGTACATTTATTTATATTTGACATTCAGACACCCCACCCACCACCACCACCCCCCCTATGGACATGGGGGCCTGTTGGGAGTTGTAGTTCCGTCCCCTCACACACCCCACCCACCACCACCATCACCCTCTCTATGGACATGGGGGCCTGTTGGGAGTTGGTCTAGTGACCTGTAGCACACCCCACCCACCACCACCACCCTCCCTATGGACATGGGGGCCTGTTGGGAGTTGTAGTTCCGTCCCCTCACACACCCCACCCACCACCACCACCACCCTCTCTATGGACATGGGGGCCTGTTGGGAGTTGTAGTTCCGTCCCCTCACACACCCCACCCACCACCACCACCCTCTCTATGGACATGGGGGCCTGTTGGGAGTTGTACTTCCGTCCCCTCACACACCCCACCCACCACCACCACCCTCTCTATGGACATGGGGGCCTGTTGGGAGTTGGTCTAGTGACCTGTGGCACACCCCACCCACCACCACCACCCTCTCTATGGACATGGGGGCCTGTTGGGAGTTGTAGTTCCGTCCCCTCACACACCCCACCCACCACCACCACCACCCTCTCTATGGACATGGGGGCCTGTTGGGAGTTGTAGTTCCGTCCCCTCACACACCCCACCCACCACCACCACCACCCTCTCTATGGACATGGGGGCCTGTTGGGAGTTGGTCTAGTGACCTGTAGCACACCCCACCCACCACCACCACCCTCCCTATGGACATGGGGGCCTGTTGGGAGTTGAAGTTCCGTCCCCGCACACACCCCACCCACCACCAACACCACCCTCTCTATGGACATGGGGGACTGTTGGGAGTTGTAGTTCCGTCCCCTCACACACACCACCCACCACCACCACCCTCTCTATGGACATGGGGGCCTGTTGGGAGTTGTAGTTCCGTCCCCTCACACACCCCACCCACCACCACCACCACCCTCTCTATGGACATGGGGGCCTGTTGGGAGTTGGTCTAGTGACCTGTAGCACACCCCACCCACCACCACCACCCTCCCTATGGACATGGGGGCCTGTAGGAGTGGTTTAGACATTGGTGAGTATGTGGACTGCATGCATGGGTTGGGGTCTGGGAGATGTGTCTTCAGAGTTGTGTGAGGCACACCGTGTTGTTGTGTTTGTGGTGCTTGGTTGGTACTTACCAGCCTCTTCTCCCTCATCAAGTCCATCAAGGCTC
Organism: Lissotriton vulgaris; assembly: GCF_964263255.1. Classification (NCBI taxonomy): domain Eukaryota; kingdom Metazoa; phylum Chordata; class Amphibia; order Caudata; family Salamandridae; genus Lissotriton; species Lissotriton vulgaris. The sequence continues at coordinate 1,787,646,877 of NC_141694.1, forward strand.
TCAGGGTGCAGGATGGTCAGCGCCTTCTCCTCCCACTCGGTGTACGGTAGGGGCTCCGGGGGGGTTCCACCGCCTGTGTGGTTGGCCAGGAGAAAGTTCTTGGCTCTGATGGATTTCACCCGGGTCTTGAGGTCGTGCCACCGCCTCTGAATTTCCTGCTTCGTCCTCGGGACGGTCCCGGAGGCATTCACCCTGGTGTGTATCCGGTCCCACATGCTGTTCTTCCTAGTTATGCTGGTCTGCTGCACTAGGGCCCCAAATAAGTGGGGTTCGACACGAATAATCTCATCGACCATAACCCTTAACTCTGTGTCGGGGAATTTCGGGTTTTTCTTGGGTGCCATGGTGCTCGGGGTGTGTGTTTGTGTGAATTAGGAGGTGCTGGTGTGTGGTGTTTAGGGATGGTGTGGTGGGTCTTTGTGTACAGGGTGTGTTTGGGTGTGGGTTATGTGTATGATATCTGTTTTATGCTGTTGGCTAAGTGGTGTCTCCTGCTAGCAGCTATGCTGTGATGCAGAGGATTTCTGGAGTGGGTGGGAGTAAATTTATAGTCTGTGTGTTGGCCCTGTGTGAATGTTGATTGGCAGTCAGGTGATTGGTGGGTGTGTTGGCAGGTGTGGTTTATGCGGTTCTTCGGGGTGGGTCATTGTGTCTTGTGTTTGGTTTAGATGTGTCAGGTGGTCGTTAATTTTCCTGTGTTTGGTGATATATTCTGTCGCAATGTATGGCATTGGTTTGACTGTAGGGATGTTGTTCGTGTTGGACTTCCGCTGTGGTGCACGGTTTCTCGTAGCATTGGTACCGCCGCGGACGTGGATCGCGGTGGCTACCGGGGTACTTGCGGAGTTATCCTAATTGCGGACACGGACACTACACAGGTATCGCGGGGGAGGTTGTTGTTTTCCTGGTCATGTGCGTACGCGGCGGTCGGTGTTCTTTTGGTTCCGTCCGCCTGCCGCGGCCTCAGGTTTACTTCGACCGCCGCGGACGGAGATTGTTGAGCTCCGTCCGCCGCGATCGGCGTTTCTATCAACTTCGATCCTAATCGCTATTGCGGTTTTTCCGCGGACAGGTCCGGAGTATCTTGCCACCTTCCTCGGCGGACGGAACACGTTTCCGTCCGCGATCCTAATCGACCCCGTAGTGTCTAAAACCGTTACTTACAAAATGGGGTTTAAGGCAGTGTAGACCGGCATTATTGAAACTTAGGATGTTAGAAGACGAGATGGCCATGTATTTAGTTGTGATGTTTTTAAAAAATGTAATAAGATGCAGATTATCTATAAACTAAAGAAATATAGGATTGTTATACGAACTTTTTTAAACAACATTCTGGGAATGTACTATTGAGAAATGTAATTATTGTATTCTCCTTTTGTGCTGTGCTTTTATGATTTTATATCTTGAAATCGAATAAAGCTATTTTCTGATTCTGATTCTGATATACCGCCCATTTACTCACTAGACTCTCAATCATTCTGTAGTATGTTCAGCCCCCATCAAATACTGAGATGAAAAGACCACTGGGTTTTATTTACCATATCTGATGTATTTTAGGCCTGCCCAGTCCTATCATGCTAGTATCTACAGTGGAAAAAACCCTTGAACATCATGCCTAAACGGCTATGATGCAGGATTTATAGAATTATTTTAATAAGGTCCCTTCTTCAATTGTTTGCCATATATAATTCATTCAAATTCCCAACAATTTTGTGAGTGGCTCAATGTGAAGTATAAAACTGTAAATGGAAGACTCATAATAATTGCACAAACCACAAAACTACCTAAATTGAGCTTTTTCCGAGTGGTGCACAGTTCCTAAGTCGTAGCCTCTATTATATAGTTTTGCTATCTTATACCAGTACTAACATGTGATGTCCTAATTACTGAATACTTTCAATCATGAACTGACACTTTTCTATTTTTACCATCATTCTGTTATCTTCTAAAATTCCTAGCAACCTCTGAAGAGTTAACAAATGTTTTCTCCTTGGTTTTTGCACCCCTTATCCCCCGTAAACAGTTGTTACACAATATAATATCAAACGGATCGTGTGGACACGTTCTGGGAAAGCTGAATGCAACAAAAGGTGTGATGAACATTGGCAAACATATTGAGTCTGCACTAAGTTCTACTTATTGATACACTGCTATGAGGTCTATGGTTAAGAAAATCTTAGCTACTCCAAATTTTCCTATTATCTTCTGGATTTTAGGTAGCATAAAGAAGTCTACAGGGATGTTTTTGTTGAAGGACCTAAAGCTTGCACACATTCCTATCTCACCAAATTTTCTGTCCACAATGGCGACTGGGGCTATCCACTTAGAGGAATGTAAGGCTTCAATTACTCCCACTGCACAAAGACAATGCAGATGCTCTTGTAATTGGTTTCAAAACCGAGATGCAACTTCTGTACCATGTGAGCAACAGAAAAAGCATAAGCCTTTAATATTATCACTTGTTCATGTGAACATTGGTATCAAGTATAAACACGGAACAAGCATTCACATAGAACTAATTTCTAGAAAAACATATAGTAACACAGCAAAATCCTTGTGTGGATTTAATCTGAAACATAAGAATTAAAGTGGGCCTAGGGCAGGCCAATTCTGCGCCCTTCAGTGCCAGGAAGAAGTAGCACAGGGGAAAAGCATTCGGTACAACGCTTACCATTACAACACGGGTATTAGTATGCGTTGTCAATTACGAGAAACTATTACAACGCAAATTTTTACACAACTATGCCTTCACCACGCATGCCATTACAACTCAAAAACATACCTGGTAAAGGTGTAGTCATGGTAAAAGTTTCTAAGGTAAGTGACAGTCCCCTCACTACATTTACACTACCCAGCACCATCCGCCTACACTGTCCTAAACCCTAATACACTAATCTACAATACACATACACCACAGCACTACCCTAAACCCTAAAACACTACCCCCAGCATGACCTCTACCATTCACACACACTACTACACTACCCTAAACCCTAAAACACTACCCCCAGCATGAGCCCCCGACCCCCAGTCCTGTCCCTACACTCAAACACTACCCAGCATGACCCCCTACACTACCCTAAACCCTAAAACACTACCCTACACTACACAAACACCACAACACTACCCTAAACTCTAAATCAATATCCCCAGGACGATCCCCTGACCCCCAGTCTGGTCCCTACACTCAAACACTACCCTGCATCACCCCCCAACACTACCCCAAACCCTAAAACACTACCCTACACTACATAAACACCACAACACTCCCCTAAACCCTAAAACACTACCCCCAGCACGACCCCCTACACTACACAAACACCACTACACTCCCCTAAACCCTAAAACACTACCCCCAGAATGACCCCCTACACTACACAAACCCCACTGCACTACCCTAAATCCTAAAACACTACCCCCAGCATGACCCCACCCCTAAAACCTGAAAAAGAAATTCCCAACCCATGCCCAAACCCCCTTACCTCTCTCTTCTCGTGGTTCCTCTTTCCTCCTGGTTCCTGCTCAACGTCGTCTTAGAGGGGTGGTGCACATCATTATGAGGAAACGAACAGCCTCTGTTTCCTTACAACGACGTGGATCGTCTACATTTTTTTAGAACGCATGGTCATTTAATATACATACCTTTACAACAAAATTCGTTGTTAAGGCATGCGTGGTAAATGACCATGAGTTCTAAAAAAATGCGTAATAATGAATTTGCAATGTACAACGTATGTGTGATAATGCATGCGCTGTAATGGTATCGTGAAGTAAAAAACTCGTAGAAATGGCTGTTTACCGGACAGGGCCTACCATGTGACTTGAAGCTGAGATGGGATAGTATTTCCTTGCTCTCTGGTCTGATTGCTAGGACTGCACTACGACTGTGGGGCAAGTGACAGTGCACCCAGCCCTTGGGAGTATGGTTTCCTGGCTGTCCTTAAGGCAGTGGCTGGGCACTCCTTGTGTGATCTAGCCTCTGGTGTGGGCTTCATGGCTTATGGCCGCGAAGGGTCTACTACTAGAGCAACATGGCGAACAGAACGGTGGCCTCTACAAAACCTATTGATAAAAGCCCAAGGACAAGCAAGTCTAGCCTATCTTATTAAACAACACAGGTGGAGTACTCGCCTAGGAGATAACCTCTGTGAAAGATGAAGTGGCTACGATAGATTTTGAGCCCAATATCATCTCAAGACAGGGGGCTTCTTCGTTGCCACTTTCTGGGCCTATTGACAGTTCCCCCATTCAGCCATCCACCTTCACCATCTGTCTGGAAAGAGACTCATGAAGAGCCCCACTAGTCCATTCTTTACAAAACCTGATCCACAATGGACAAAAATGATAATGCTTATTGTGAATGGGAAAGGTCTAGAAACAATGAACTGGGGCCACATAGTAAATCAAAAGTGGGCACCAAAGCATCCAGATTCAACAAAAAAGGGATTCTGCCCCCTGAAATATAAACAGTTGTATACTCATGTGCCCATCTTGACTCTTTTCTGATATTTAGACTGCTTATTACAAGGGCATTTTATGATTTGGTGGCTCACATTTCTAAGGCAGAAAAGTGGATGAGCAATTTGGATGACTCTGTCGCTGCACTTTCTTTCTCTGGCCACTCCCAATAAATCTGAAGGTTCATATAATAACTTGGCCAATATCCGCAGTGTTTCCCCCAAGCTCAAGCCAAGGGCCACTGTACCCCTCAACTAGTGGTTGAAGGCGAGAGACCAAGAAGCACTGACTCCATTGTGAACCATGTTCTTCCCTCCCATGCCTCTACCGTTACACTTTGTCTCTCAACCAGGCAGGGTACCTAATCTCAATGATCATCAGCCATCCTCTGTATATAAGTGATCATCAGCCCACCAGCAGACATGAAGAGGTTTACTTGTACCTGAAGCCCCCTTCGGGGGGCACTTTCTAATGATGCCGTTATCCAGCTTCCACCAGCGGCTACTTCCCTTTTACCCACGGCTTTCCCTAAACACCAGTTGACCGGGTCGGATTTATCACCGGCATTTAGGTGAGTTCCTTCAGCGATGCACCACATTTTGTTACAACTTCCTTTTTCCCACCGTCTGTTTATTTACACACATCTTACATTGACTTCCCGCCCCCCCCTCCGCCTGTGTTTCCTTTCAGATACGCTCATCGCGCCACTTCAGTTAACCCCCTTTTCCTTTGCAAGGACGCAATCTCTCCCGTTCCTTGTTTACCACCAGTCATGTACCCATGTTCATCCACTCTTTACTGCTTGTTTCGCACTCATGTGTATGCTTCCTCACATGATCATGTTTTAAGTCAGTCATGTTCCATCAACGTACTGTGCTTTTTGTACCTGTATAACGTCGACGATTACAGTGGTCACATGCCCTGATGAACGGCTTGTTGTTAAAATGTTTAGCGCCATCAACACTTTGTTTTTCTCGAACGACGGTCCGAACCAATTGTTAATGCCACATTACTAGTTTCATTCAACATGGTTGGTAACATTGATGTAGTTTGAAACATAGTCAGTATACTTCCTCCTTAAGATTTCTTTTGACCATTTGCCTTAGTTTATATCATCAAGATGCCACCATGGTGTTAAGGGTTATACAGCCCTTTTTATTCCTACGCTCCAGAAGGGATCTCTCTACCTTTACAAAATGATGCATGAACCTGTTTATAATAATTTCGGGATGATGTCTAAAGTTTTCACTGCTTTTTATCACCCTTTTCCGTTCCACTCTAAGCAAACAAGGGGGTGCTTTTTGTCTTTAAAGCCCCTCACTCCACCATCACTTTTGGTTTCTCCCTATGTTTTTTTGATTTTTCACATGTTATTAGCGTGTTTGTACTTTCATCTGTTCTCTCAATAGAGACATCGTACAGATTAGTGAATCTTTGCCAGATGTTATGTTTTATTGTACATTCTGTTTCTAATGTCATGATATAAAGTCACAGCTCTGAAGAGTCACAGGTATCCCCCTGCTGACGAAACACTTGTCGGCTGGCGTTGTTTGTTCTGAAGAATACCATCTACATAAACATCCTGTTTATTATACCACCGGTGTTGACTTGTTTCAATGTAATCTCGCTGTATCAATACTATTTATCTGCAAGCATGTGCCCAGTACTTGCTGTATGTATTTCAAGTGTCAAGGGTTCTTATCTTTGGCTCTTACAGAGGTTTAGGTTCTTCCTCTATACTGGCTGTACCATTTGAAATTGCGCTAAATCTAACCACTCCCTAGCCACTTGTGTTACTACTAGAGTGCCATTGTCCTGCTCTCTTCTAAACCCTATGCAGGCCTTCAACTCCTTATCTCTTAGTTATGGCCAATGTTCCTCCTCTAAAAAAGAGGTTACAGAGAGTTACCAGTAGCTCAGTGACCAGGATACACATTGGCTTTCAAAGAAAAGTCAATGTTGACCATTTCTTCGCTAATCAAATTATTATGGACTGAAGATTGGGCTGGACAGAACGTTCTCCTAGAACCGTTGCTGGTGATTGTATAGTGAACAATTTCTCTAACACATGGGGGCAGGAATCATTCAAGGCAGAATCATTTTGCTCCCCATGGGTTATTTTTACATACCCCCAGACCTGATTCCCGAGAGGAAGATCGAGGTGAGAGAAATGTTTCCCAGGGGGTTGAAACTCCTAGCTTATTATTGATCAATCGCTTTAATCTTCTATGTGAGCTGGACAGTCAGGACTGACTTGGTCCCAGACTTGGGCGCTCTCGCCACTTCTAATCAGCAACATCCCTCTGGTTATCTTAAGGTGCTGAGATGGAATATCGTCGGGGTTCGAGGGAAATAAGTGAACGAGAAGTGTGTTGACCTATTGATTCTTTACAATTTTATCTGTTTACAAGAGACGTAGAATATTAGGGGTATCCTTGTTTTGAATGATTTTGCTTCGTTAGTGTCACCTGCCACACCCTCACTTTGCAGTACAGCTAATGGGGGCTTAATCACTTTTATTAAATTAAACCTTTGTTGCAAAATGGAGGGGTTGTCACACAGTCTCCTCTCATTTTGGGCACACTCCTGACTTTGGCGAACCAGCTCGGAGTTCTGTTTTTGAATATATCTTTTGTGGCTACCCCTTCCAGTTTTACAGTGTTTTTATTGATGAGCAGTTTTAATCTACTCCCTTGTTCAGACTGCTCTTGGTATTGGGGTCATCATGATAATGACTTGATGCTTGCAGATCAGGCACATTTGAAACATTCACCACAGGTGAATTCCTTCAATACTATGTTTATTGAGCACACACTTGTGAATCTTCTTAATAAGGGTATATAAATAGCACAAGGTGAATTTCTACCTTTAAGGGAGGAGTCTTCAGTTTGGTAATTGATTACATTTTTTGTCTCGGATTGCCTTTATGCATTTTTATTCATGACAGCAGCTTTTGACAACTTTAAGCAGTGTCTGATCAACATCTCGACTTGGATGACGGATACCTGCTTGAAATTGAATACTGATAATACAGAGGTATTGTTTTTTAATCAATCCTCTCCTCTGCTATCTCATCTTTGGTGGCCGGCGGAGCTAAACTTTCCACCGATCCCAGTTGATTCAGCTAGGAATCTCAGGTTTAAGTTTGACACTCGCCTTTCTTGTAAGGCCCAGATCTGCCAAGTCTCTTCGTCCGGTTTCTGGAAACTGAAAGCCCTGCGGAGATTACTTTATCTCCTGCCTATGGACTGTAGGAAGACTGTGGTCCATGCTATGGTCACACCGCTGCTGGACCGGCCTATCTGATTTGAAGACTGTAAATCATTCAAAATGCAGCGGCTAGACTCATTAGGAATTTGCCATTTTATCACCACATCTCTCCCCACCTGCAGAGCCTCCATTCGTTGCCTGTCCAAAGAAGGATTGAGTTCAAGGGGCTGCCCATTGTCTATAAAGCCACCAATGACAGGGGCCTGGATTACCTGAGACAGAGACTCCAGCAATATCACCAGACCAGGGCCCTAAGATCTAATCAACAGGAACTACTCAGGATTCCTCGTTTCTCTAAAGCCAGGATTGACGGCTGACCTTCATCAGTGAGAACGGTGTCACTCTATGCCTGACCACCTTCGTAAGTCTGAGAGTGAACAAGCATTTAGGAAAGCACTGAAGACTTGGGTTTTCAGCCGACCTTAAGTTCCCTCGTCTCTTACTGGTGAATCCACTTCTAGCACCGGGACACCTCCATTGGAGGTAGCCGTTTCCTGAATAAAGGTCCTATTGATTGATTCATTCATTTAGCATGCCTAGTGTGATTTTAACCCTCTTCTGCCCATGTTCAGGTGCTTGCAGACCTTACACAGAGCTGATAGTGTATATCAGAAAACTGTCAATCCTACAGCACGGGGAGAGGACTAAAGTGGTCAGAGGTGGTTCTGGCCAATTTCAATCATCTTGTTTATCTTTTTGTCAATCAAATTTTTCTGCCTGCCTAGATGAAGGAGCTATTGACATTAACACTCATGCTGCCTTTTCTAATCTTACTCGGTGTATCAAGTCAGCTCTTACTCTCCCACATATCAAGTCTTTGATAGTGCCCTCTAAATGGTTTAATAAAGGCTTTTTCTCTAGCCCATAGAGTGCTTATGGCGTCCCTGCAAAAGGGAGGAGGTAGGGAGGGCCGGGGCTACTTACAGTAAGGCACACAGAGAAAGAAAGAGGACTCTAAAAAAAGGAATTATGGGACAATCTAATGTAGTGTCCTACAGGATAGTGTGGCATTCTGAGGGGTAGTGAATCATCCGGTTTTTTCTCCAGACCAGGTATCTCTACAAACCCTCATTATCACCCCTCAGGCCTGGTTAGACCACTTTGGGGCCATTTATGACCTAGAGACTGGTGAGGCATCGCCCTTCGACAATCAGGAGGCAACTGGTCTTTGTTTTTAGTGTGAGATAGTTAGGAGAGACATCATGTCTCTCCCAGATGGCAAGGCCCCAGATGGAATACCGATGGACCTGTTGACCACTTGAATAGGACTAGAAAAAATCGAATTTCCCTTAGAAACTTTAACAGGTTTTTTAATCATAACTCAATCTCCCATGGCAATTACCACCTCTTTCAGGCCATTTCTTTCATCAAAATTTCTCTTAATTAAATCCTCTTTCCTCTTAACAACCCCTGCCAAACTCAGAGAACACTCCCTCCCATCCACCTCCGTCTTACCCAAGACCACCTCTCCTTCAGGAAGAAACTCAAGACCTGGCTGTTCGAGCAGTAGCGGACCCCACCCAAGCGCCTTGAGACCCTCCGGGTGAGTAGCGTGCTATACAAATTGTTTGATTGATTGATTTATTTGAACTTTTCCTGTCTAACCAAGCTGGGAACAAAGATTAATGAACTTTCTCCCTCTCAAAAGTTCAAATGGGGTAACTTCTGTTGTACAATGAGGAGATGTATTGTAATTCCAAACTTTTTCCTCAATACATTTTACTACATCTAGCCCTGAGGCAACAGCCGTCTGAATTCCCTCCTTCATGACTTTGTTACCTCTTTCCACCAAACCATTCGAGGAAGCGGAGTAAAGAGAGACTTTCAACTGCAAATTTATCCCCGCGTAACAAAATGTTATCTTTCACCGATAATTCCTCTGCAACCTGAGCTAGATTCCCTAACCCCTTCTGTGCGCGCGCCGATTCCCCCCCGGTGCTGCGCTCTAATAGAACCGGGCGTGGTCATGACGGAACGGTTCCGTCATAAGCACAGCTCGACCGATGCTTATGACGGAATCGTTCCGTCATGAGCATGGAAGGGGTTAACTCACTAGACAAATTCCTGATTTCAGGCCATTTCCTTGATGAAAATTCAATTGCTTTAGATAAAATGGGATCTTTCACCCCAGCCTCCTTCCACTCCTCTTCCGAAAATGGCAACTTCCATTCTTCAATGGTATCTACCAACACCACACATTCTACATCATCCTCCAATACATCCTGATCATCATCCTTGTTCATTCCCATTCTGGACAAACAATCTGCTCGGAAATTCTTTCCGCCAGAAATGTGTCTCGATTCAAAATTACATTCCTGAAGCTTAGATACTAATCTAGTTAATCTCGGAGAAAGATTATTATTTCCAGTAACCCTACAGTAACCCTACAGAAAATATAAGACAGAGGCTTATGGTCAGAGAAAATTATGAATTTTCGGCCCCAGTTATACATCTTAAACTTTTGTGCAGCCCAAACACAGGCTAAAGTTTCCCGTTCTGTAGTAGTGTTTTTCAAACTTCTTTAGAGCCCTGGAAGCAAATGCAACTGTTTGCTACCTATCAATAACTTCCTGAATCAAAACTGCCCCCAACCCATTCATGCTCGGGTCCACAGAAATGGTGGAAACGCAGTCATCATGAAAAGCGTGAAGAGCTTGAGCTGAAACAATTAGTTCCTTTACCTTAATAAAAGTTGTTTCCAGCTCATCGGACCACAAAAACTTTTGCCCTTTCTTGAGTAATACTCGCAGAGGTTCGACAATCTGCGCATAGTTAACCACAAACTTAGCATAATATTCTGCTAGTCCAAGAAAGGAACGTAAAGAGTCTTTGTCTGATGGTGCCTTTGCATCTTTTAAAGCTCTGACTACTGAAAATGTTGGTCCGATACCAGAAGCTGATATGGTGTGGCCTAGATATTATAACTCATTTACCCCGAACTTACATTTGTCTTCCCTCACTGTCATACCCCGTGATCCTAGCAAAGAAAGAACCTTCCTCAGCAAAATATTATGTTCGTCCAAACTCTTTGCGAAGATTAAAATGTCGTCCAAATATGCCTGCACACCAATCAAATCTTTAAATAAAGTGTCCATAGGTCTCTGAAAGACGCTGGCCGCCGATGCAAACCCAAAAGAAAGCCTCAAAAACTTGAAAGCCCCAAATGTGGTGACAAAAAGGTAGTCAGCTCCTGGGAGTCCTTGGACAAAGGGACCTGGTGGTAGGCAGATCTCAAGTCAATTAACGAAAACCATTTTGCCCCTCCTAAATTAGCTAACAATTCCTGAATTTTGAGGAGCGGATGGCAGTCTACCTTAATATTTTTATTCAAACCTCTGAGGTCAGCACACAACCTGATCTCATTATTCTTTTTGCGAGCGACCACAATGGGGGCGACCCATTGTGAATACTCTGTTAGTTGAATAATCCCTTGGGAACACAGATCTTCTAGAATCTTTTTAAGTTCTCCCCTCACACTTAATGGTACAGCTCGCACCTTATGCACGACTGAGGTGGCATCTGGTAGTAATTTAATCCTATGTTCTGCACCTTTTACCAGACCCACCTTGTCACAAAACACATGTTTAAACTCTTTTAAAAGCTCAGTAAGATCAATTTTTGCCTCTTCAATGCAACAAATAGGCAAATCTCTGACTTTTATGGGATTGTCATCTCCCGGTACTAAATACAGACCCATTTGCACAGATCCTTCCAGCCCACAATGTTTTTGCCTTTGATCGCAACATATATTTTAGTACATATGGACCTTTCTAGCAATTCTAAATTGCCCATGAAGAATCCAAGCATGTCAATGTCTTTCTCCCCAAATGCTTTGGGATTCACATCCGTTTCCAAAAGAACACTTTCTTTTCCCCACTTTTCATAAAATGTGGAATCACGCAGAATGGTGATAGGCGAGCCCGAGTCCGCCATAACTTGCAATTGAACACCATTGATGGTTGAAGAACATAAAGGACCTTTAATTTCCTCCTCACCTGTGTCCAAAGTCAACAACAAATTGTCCATAGATTACGAACAATCATCCAGCTCCACGTTGTTCACTTTTATGCTTTTCTTCTGAAACCTGCAAACTTTTTGGAAGTGGCCAATCTTTTTACATGAAGAACAACGTTTATTCAAAGCTAGGCATCCTTTAAAATTACCCACATGGAACTTGGAACCACACCTATAACAAAAATGTTGGCCTTTATGCTGAGAAAACGTAGTTAACTTGTCCTTAGAACTTATAGCGTATAAACCCTCTTCATGATACTCATCAGTGACTAAGCTCACTTTTGGGGTTACATCTGCCATCATAGCCTTGGTTGAAATGACTGACCTCTCAATGCTTAGAGCCAAATCAATCACCTCAGATAGTGTAGGGTTCGTGCAACTAAGAATCAGTTCTTTAATTTTTCATGAAGCACAATTAAACACGAGTTGATTCCCTAATATAATTATCTAAAAGAGGACCAAACTCGCAAGAAATTGCCAACACCCTTAAAGCTGCAACATATTCCTCCCCTTTTTCATCTTCCTTCTGCTTACACTTATAAAAATGTTGTCTTTCCAACAGAATATTAGGAGATTCTTCAAATTGTTTTTTGAGTCTGGCAATACCCTTAGAAAAAACATTCCATTGTCTGTCTCCTGATTGACCAGAAGGCGGAGGAATTGGCGTTAAACTATTGAAAATGCGTTGAGCTGCTAACCCCAAACTACCAAATAATAAAGCAAACTTACGAGGAGATGAATACTCAGTAGCGTGAATAGCTACTAGGTGATTTTGGAATAAACCAAACCATTCTGACCAAAGCATGACAGGCTTACCAGGTTTATCCAAAAATGGGGGTGGTTGGGTAATATCTTTAGCTGAAGCCATTTTGTGATAGTAGGAAACAATCTGCCTAGAAATAAACTATTATACCCATACACCGGTAAAAGAAACAATACCCCAAAGAAAATATAATAATTTGACTTAGGGTCCGAACTTCACAGAGTCAGATAACTGCTCAAAATGATATAAAAATAGTCTTACGTCTTTAGTTCATAAAATTAAAAGGCAAATAGAGAGGAGCATCCAATTCAAATCCAAAGTCGTGAGAAAGTCGAGAGAAATGCTCCGATGTTTCACCAAACTATCATCCGAAAAACAAAATGGTGGTACGTTGTTTACGTACTGCAGGGTGGTTCATGGCACGTTTGAGCACTGTAGATCTGCTGCCGTAGCACTGCACGTCACAGCAAAACGTATAATGCTGAACGTTACTGAAAAGCCCAGAAGGACTCCAAGCAGTGTCGCACTCTAACACCGCTCTCAGGTTCCTGAACGTTGAGAAAGCAGTGAGACGCTGAAAATTCCGGTGAGGGCCCTGTATTCTTTTAAACTTCCCAATTAACAGATGCCCAACAAAAGTTAATTCACGATGATCCACCAATCCACAACCAAATGAAGTAGACTTCTTAAACAATGTAGATCATCAGTGCACGAGTCCCAATTTTAAAACAGTTTCTCGAGACAATTCTTCCCAGACAGTCAAAAATTGTTTATATAACCAAACTCGACCTTATCCTACAGCAATTCGACGTGCCTCCTCCATTCTCAACCTTTGAAACTATGTTGATGTAGGCGTAGGGAGTTTCGTGGTCAGTTAATTACTTCTGAAGAGTTTAAAATCCAATCTTGTCTCAATTCCACACAGATAAAAATTCTTTGCGTGGGTCGGTGAGTGAATTAAAATAATCCCGATCGTCGCCAATATGTAATGAGTCAAGGAGACATTACATATGAAAAAATGAAGATTTATTCCAAGAAGTAATTCACCAACAGTAGGAGCGTCTAGCCGTTCCAGAGTCCATTCAGCAACTGAAGTTACTGAATGCACCACGAGACCCAGAACACTCCATACAGTTGAAAAACAACATAGTATTACATGTATAACATTCCACTAACTAACACTCCAATGAAGAGATACAGTATGTCACCACTACAAAGGGTACTCAGTATTTAAACTCTGCCACTCGCAGCTTGCTTCTCAATAGCTAAGGACATTCGGTTATCGTCCCTATTTTTAAGAAGGTAAACAATGCTGACTCCACTTGTTAAAGGCCTATCTCTCTGGTGGCAAATAAGGGTAAAATTTTAGGGTGGGTCGTCCAGGATCTCCTAGCTGCCCGGGCGAAGGAAAAGAAGGTGTTATCTGAGGTCTAATATGGGTTTCAGGTAGAGAAGTGTACTGTGCGGTACAGGGCAAATGGAGAATGCACCTAGACTTTTAGTTTGAAGAGAGGAGTGTGCAATAGGTCTATTCTGGCCCCTTTTCTCTTCATAATCTATATAAATGGTCTTGGATCTACCTAATTGGATCAAGGGCTAGATGTCCTGAGCATGGGCCGTTGTCCCCTGCCTGTTTTTTATAAACGGACAATGCCATTTTAATTTCACGCATGGCTAGGGGTCTGCAGCACCTTTCTGAACTTTGTTTTACTTTTATGGACGTGTTGACATAACCACCAATTATTCCAAGTCTCATGTAATGGTGGTTGGTCCCAGAAACTCCAGTTCCAAAGGTTTTGTGATAAAGTGCCATCCCCATTAGTAGGGTTGAGCATTTCTCCCATCTTGGGACTCTTACTTAAAAAAAACAGCCTGAGGTGAAAAAAAACAGCCTGAGGTTCAGAAGAGCCATTAATGGCCCATATATCAACATTTTATCTTACTTGCCTTTGTGAAAGGTTTCACTATTGAGTCTTCGGGTTTGTTGGTAATTTGGAACACTGCCAACTGTAGGCTTTTCTGAAAACCTAGACATCCAAAGGCATCTAGGGTGTTACTTTCATGGATTCTAGCACATTTTCTCACCATTAATACCATAGAAACATAAGAGGATTGGCCAACAAATGATATTTTTGTTTTGCCATATTTATGTGACCGAAAACTCAGAACTTCCATTCAATGACCAAAGTCCTACCACCGTACATTCCCAGACTTCTTCCTGATTGAAATGCTGCTTCTTGTGTGTGGTTAGACCTAATGCAAGTCATTGAAGTGGACTAAGACTGTGATCATGTGAAGACCTCATTCAAAGCACATTGACATTAGTGTCCAAGGTTTGACTGGTTATTGTTACGCACAGAGAGCCCAGTCACACAAATAGGGTACAGTTTTCTTTGGAAGTGTGGGTATACTGCGTTGCATGACTTGTGTGCTTTCCCACACATTTCAGAACTTTCCATCTCAGAAATCTGTGAGAAATCAGTGATTTTAGCCACCATTTGCAGGGTATTCTGTATAACAAAATGCAGCAGCATCCACACAACTCACACAACTCTGTTCTCCGGTGGATGTCTAGTATTCATAAATCTCTGGGTGTTGTAGTTTTTCCTGCATGCCGCCTGAGTCTGGGAACCACAACTGCCCATATTGTCAAAAAGAACAATCTGCAGGGCAAACTCTTGATAGTTTCTTCTTGTATTTTGAGTCCTTTTCTTTTGTGGGTCCAAATACATTACCAATCTGAGCTGCCAGAATTTGTCAAATTGGGGGACAATACTCTCAGGGAACACAGCTCTACTTGACGCCAATAGTTAGTGTTTGGCTGTAAACAAGATATGTAGCGCACTCATTCTCCCTAAGAACATCAAGTTATTCTAATCCATTCTCTCACAGTGTAGCGCCCAGAAGAGAACAGGGAGGGTCAGATGGCTCCCGGGTGGCTGGACTAGAAATAGCCAGTCCATAAGTGTTTTGGGCCACATATGAGCATCTCTGTGTTATCAGCACATGACATCACCATAATCCTGCTCATCCAAGAATGAAAGGCTGGATTGAAGGGTATATTTAATCTCCTCTATGACAAAGTCCAATCTAAAGGTGAATTGGGTATCATTTGTTTTAGACATGCAGTCCAGTCCAAAAGAGCTGATGATCTTGATGAGAGGTTGCAAATAAATGTTAAACAGCAACAAAGACAATGAGGATCCTTGAAGGATGCTACACCGCACCTTATTGGGCTTGGACCTGAAGAAAAAACACTATAACCCTGACTGAAGACCACCATGCTAGTGCAGCACCACTTAATCCTATGTAAGATACAAAAAGAGGTAGTAGTGTATGGCCGATCGCACGTCAGAAGAAATATGTATAATCAAACTGGGCCATAACAAATATATACAACTTCCCTAGCCACTCTCAGCAATGCAACAATTGGTTGAATTGCGTCTAAGGGTAACGATTGTACCCTACTACCTTGGGTACTGAAATACACAGGTACTGCCAACAGTCTCTGTGTGATATAGTATAGCATGATAATTCCCCGGCACTCTATACGTAATATCTCATCTCTTGTATGACTTTTAAATATTAATTTCACAAAGTTTTGTCACCAATATATCACAGGCAAACAACAGAGATAAGTTTATACAAATGATTTTCATTTTACTAAGAATAAATAGTTTGAAACATCACAATTTCATACAAGACTGTAGAATCCCCTATTACAGAAAACATGTAGATTGAGAAATTTTCACAAAGAGGAATGAAAATAAACACTCTTGATCAAGATCAGCAAGAACAGCCGATACGTGTTTCGTCACATCGAGTGACTTCCTCAAGGGTTTCTAAAACATTTTCCTATTCATTTTCCGTGACAGCGACCGATCCTGTTTCTTCATGTATAGCAGGATATGATTAAAATATGATACTTGACAGTGTTTTTCTTAATTATCCCAAACTACAGTTATGACTGTGCTACTGCCTGTGGTTCCAAAGATCGAGCTATCAAGTAATCCCAAAAACTTGTGTCGTGGATCCTAGAAGTATCTATCAGTCGGGTGCTACATCTAAGACGTATTTTTCAGAGCGTAATGTTTCATTCCAAGCCCAAGGACAATTTCCAAAATGTACTTGTCCCCGTAAGATTATCTGTCAGACGTTAAGTTGGATGCTCACGCCATTGGGTGGCCGAATTTAATATGCAGGCATATTATAGCCTGAGACGAAAATTGAATACTGGATATGGATACAGTTCTAGTAATGGATTTTTAAGGCCATCCACATTTTCGAGTGTTGGAGATGTGTTACTATGCCACAAATGTGACAGATATCCAGTCCACCTTATTATAAGTCCATTATATCCTGTGGCACCTGTAATAAGTCTGACAGGATATATGTCATGTTTGTGACAGAATATCCATCCATCAACTCTAAATCAGGCCCTAGGGTTTTTTAGTAAGGGTTTCACCACACTTTCATTCATAAGGGACTGTAACAGAGGAAAAAGATCAGTTTACAATTCCTGTTTGGGCTGGACAACAGAGGTCGCTAATTTATGCAGGGTCTTGGTAGGACAAATAGCATCAGGCACTACCCTAGTGCCAGATACCACAGGAGCAGAATAACTCTATTCCCACCAATGCACACACGCAAAAGAATTAATGTATTCACAATGCTATGCATCCATGGAGGAAAGGATTGAGATTAAAGAGACACTGCCTCTGAAGTCTGCTCTGCTCTCTTCTAAATGCTCAATCAGCACCCGCCTTCTAGTATCATTTCAGTTGGGTTGAGTTTTGATATGGCAAATAATCTCGAAATATAATGTAACAATTTTTCGAATATTGTTCTTTTACTTAAGGCAAAGACTTTTCTTTCAAGAATTATTCTACTCAAGACTTCAGGGGGATTTGCATCTCTCCTACACGGTATCTTTGTAGTTGTAGATTTCTAGGGTGCTTTGAAAAATAAATGTACCTTTACCTATTGGCATTATCTCTACTGGTCCTAAGAAAATGGAAGCCTGTAGAGAGTGTTTCTCATTTATGTTTCTCTGAAATTTTGCAAGCCTTTTTTCATATATTTCTGAATGCAAGTCTCTGGAAACGCATATAAATGGTTTTTCCTTGCAATTCACTTCATATTCTTTGTATCAGTGCTTCAAAGCATTCTGAAATTCTCTCAGGCAAACATTCTCACAAGCCCCTTGAACAAATAAAGGCTAAAAGCGAGGTAAACATAAACACTAATCTATTGCAGTGTCGGCTGTTGACATTTGCAAGTGGTGAAGGAGCAAAAGCTGGGTATGACTTTTACATAGTGAGCAAACTTAATGGACAAACATGTGGTTCAGGGTGGGTCCTCCTCCCAAGAAAAAATTGATAAAAGATTGGCAAATAGTGCATTTTAAAGCAAATTAATCTAGTGATAAAGCTAGGTTTATAAAGCAGTGGGAACGTATAGTCTTGAAATATTAAATACATTCAAAACCATCCTATTTCTTGATTTTGGCATTAATGTTAAGGGCCCAAAGATAGGGCCAGTTTTATTGCCAGAGAGCATAAGCACATATTCCTCCTCCCTTTGTGATTGGCTCAGATATTTCGATCAATTATTCAAGGGTACAAAAACCCTGCTCGTCCTTTGGATCAATTTCACGAGGCAACAAATAATGCAGCTCCACTTCTAACGGGTCAGCAACATTCAGCCAGGGCCTGGGGTGTCACAGTGGGGGAGGATAGCATGACCAGGGATCTCAGCCCATAATAGATAACGCAAGATTAGCATTATAACACTTACCCTTACGAGGGACAAGGCACCAAAACAAAAGTGATTGCATCCACTCCTACGTGTGATTAATGGGGAAAGGTTGTCTCAATGCCATGTGAATGTTGAACGGAGGACAGGGACGGAGACTCTTGATAGTGCCAATGGCCTGTTGAGGATACTATCATAGACTACAATGGAAATTAAGGGCTTTCGAATGGTAAGCCCTGCGTGATGCACCCCAGTTCATAAAGTTGATTTACTGTCTGACTTCCATCGCTTGCTTCAGAGTGAGGAGGGGCAGTCAGCATGACAGACAGCCCAGACTTAAATTCATCTATTTGTTTAGAGAGATGATTGTGTCTCTAAATAAATCAATCTATTTAACCCCTTCGACGCTAATGACAAAGCCAGCTCGTCATGGGTGTTACCTGCCCTGCGCTTATGACGAGCTGGCTTTGTCATGAATAATGGGGATCTTGATATTTTAGCACCCAGCGGGAAAACCCATAGCAGCCAAGGTGTTAATAATTGTGCAGGAATGTGTAGGAATTTCAGTGGGGTGCAGCCCCAGAGACCCAATGGAGAAACCTCCCCAGCTCTATTGAGGGCTAACCCTGGAGTGCCTACCAACTAACTAGGGGGTAGAGACCAAAATGAAGAATGCCTGGTCGAAAATTCCTCTCAGAAGTAGGAGCCATGGAAAGAAGCTCCTTCTAGGGCTGAAATGACAGTTGAAGTGTACAGCGCCAACATCGTACCTGCACAATGGCAATTTTTTTACACTAAATATCAGAATACAGAAATATCCGAAATAAAATATCTTGATGCATAAATAATGTGATGCAAGAATATCGTTGATTGAAATCTCCTTTCTTGAGCTAAGTATTATAGTTTAAAATAATATAGTTGATTTAATGTTATTTTCAATGATATAGTAGTTACAAATATAATTTTCTAATGTGTTTTATAGATATATTGATGTATGTGTTGCTATTGTTTATATAAATGTTAATATTTTTTGATATAGCACGTCATTTAAAGTGATTTTAAAAACTATATATATTTGCAATTATCATTTCATAGTGGGTTGTTAGATTTGTAGGGGATAGGTTGAAAGTTACTTAGATAACAATTAATTGTGAATAATTTAATACATTTTATTTAAATATTTGATTGATATTTATTATGGAAATAATGTAACACTGATTTATTTTTGTTGTATGTTATTTCTTGCAAGCTGTTAGGTTTGTAGGGTTATGGGCTGGGTTAGTTTAATATTAACTCATTAACAATTAGTTATTGATTGGAAATTAACTATTTAATTGATTTTTAACGATGTCATTTATGGAATACCTTTTGATTTGACTTATATTTTAGTTGCTGGCGGCTAGGTTTGTAAGGTTCTGGGGGAAGTTAGATAAGTCATAATTTGTTAATTTATTAATAATTGTTCATTAATCATGTTATTGATTTTTAAATATGTGCAATTTAGTTTACTTATATTTGAAGTGCAGGGTGGCAGGTATGTAGGGGTATATGAGGGAAGTAATTAAGTAATAATTAATGAACTCCAAATTAATAGTCATATATTGGTTCCCTATTGTTGCTCAGACTGTAGTGGGATTATTAAGTTTTACCCCTTCCAAGTCAACTACGTTCGTTACTGTTTACTGTTTAGAATGAGGATGTTAAATGTAATGCATCTGAAGATGAACACGTTCCCTACTGTTGCAATGTTTGGAGTGGAACTAGTATATTTTACAAACTCCAAAATGTTATACTTTTCCTACTGATGCACTGTTGTAGTGAGAACAGTAAATTGTACCCCTATGAAATCCCTACTGTTGTGCTATTTGGAGTGGGACTCCTAAATTCAACCAAAGCTTTAATCAACGATTTCGGTACTGTTGTATAAACTGGAGTGGGAATAGTACTTTTCACCCCTCAGAAAGCCATCGCTCAGGGGTGTAGCTACCAAAGGTGCAATTTGTGAAATTGACCGGGGCGCACAGCTATAAGGGGATGTACCTACCACAGCCCCTTGAGAACTGGCAGGGTATCTAAATAACCTTTTTAAAGGTACAACGGTGAATGAGCATTAAAGAGGACTTTAAAGTTAGATTTTTCAGTATCACATTTGATTTGCGTTCAAAGACAGGGGTCAAATGTCAGTCTAGGCTTCTGTTAAATTTGTATCTATTTTTATCTACTTTTTTCCGCTTACTGCAATGTGTGAGGATTTTGTAAACTGAACTACATAAATAATCTTGTTGATGTAAAAGGAAAGGCTGTAGGATGCCATTTTGATTTACACAAAACAACATTTAAATACCTATAAATGTACTGAACAAATATTTAAAAATAAATAAACAGGAAAGCACAAATGAAGTGTTTTTTCTAATTCTAAAGTGTGATGGACACAAAAGATTTTATTTGGGTCAAAACAAATTTAGACAAATTAAGACACTTTACTTAGTGAAGTGCAAATGACAAATATTCGCTGAAACCTAACTCCACACATTGGGGCCGATTAGGATGGAGGATTTTCCGCCTCCTCTGGGCCGGCGGAAGCCACCTCCGGCCCGGAGGAGGCGGAAAATCCATTGCGGGCTCACCAAAGACCCACCGCCACATTACGATGGCTGGTGGGTCTTGGTTTCTGTCCGCTGCTTTTCCGCCGCGGTCGGATTACAACCGCGGCGGAAAAGCTCTCATTTGGCTGGCAGTGTCTATCAGACACCGCCGGCCAAATTAGGAAGCATTTGAAAACATGCTTTTCCGCGGCGGTTTTTCCGCCGTGGAAAAGCATGTGTACTTTTGATTTTGGGGGCCCGTTGCGGGCCCCCAGGGTGTTGGTGGGTGGGGGGTGCACATGGGGGGTACCTATGGTACCCCCCAGCATTTACATGCACAATGCGGCAGGCACCGCGCGGTGCCTGCCGCTTTGTGCATGTAAATGTTACACATGCACTTTTAACAGTGCGGCGGGTGCTGCTTGAAGCAGCACCCGCCGCAATGTTAAATATCCAGGATGTGACCGCCAGGGTGGCGGTCACATCCTAATCGCACATGGGGGAACGCCGCAGCCCATGCGGACGTTCCCTCATACTCTGGGGTCGCGGACGGACTCAAGTCCGTCCGCGATCCTAATCGACCCCATTATTTGTGCACTGTCTTGTTTTATCAGTAAAATTGTATATCTGTGCTAATTTAGTGTTCATTTCAATGGAAAATGCACAGTCTGTGAATGAAAGTGGATACCACACCATGCTGTATATGGCCGGGATGCCTATCACCCCCTCCCAACACAATCCCCAAGGATGGGAAGACGGACGCAGTTCGGAACTTTTGGAAGGCGGGAGGGAGTTACCCTCCCGGCCGTATTTATTAAAATATGAAACAAAATTAAAACATTAAAATAACAGTTTCATATCATGTACAATTTTTCATTTATACATTTCGCTGCAGTTTATTGGCTAACCTTAACAAATCTCTAATACAAAGGTTCTCCTAGCCGAGTCTAAACATCCTGCAAATGCATACTTTCTAAATAAAAATTGTACATCCTAACTTTACGGGCCAACGGCAAGGTCGTAACCGGTGTCAGATCCCTACTACCAGAACTCCCCCCTCACGGTGTGAGGGGCGGACGCACAGAGTACTGTACCTCTGTGCCAACTTCCAATTTCCCTTGTCTTAGCGGGGGCCCCTTATTTAACTCGACGCCATCTTAATGGTCGTCCGAGGACTCGTGTGAGGTGTCTAGAAGGTAGCGTAGACCCCCCTCCCACCCCACACTGTTCACCATATCCGCCGTCGCGGATATCCTGGCCCCGGGAAATTTCTAGGAGGGGCATCGAGCCGCCTCCTCCCCTGGGAGGGGCCTATGACCGCCTTCCCTTCGGCGACCCCATACTTAGTGGGTGCCGCCTCCCCGTGT
The DNA here is from genome assembly GCF_964263255.1 of Lissotriton vulgaris. NCBI lineage: Eukaryota > Metazoa > Chordata > Amphibia > Caudata > Salamandridae > Lissotriton > Lissotriton vulgaris. Next base: position 1,787,669,088 of record NC_141694.1, read on the forward strand.
GAGGGGCCAATGGCCGCCTCCCCCCGGGCGCTCCCATCCATAATGGGTGGCGCCCCTCCTCTAGGGATCTTGAAATTACTGCTCATCGATCATGACCTTACCGCCACAGGCCGGATAGTTGACCGGCTATCCGGACCCCCCACACTCCTACTAAAGGTCATGACTATACAAACCCTATAACCATTCTATGAAGTCTCCTATGAGTAAGACATTCCCCTCCCGGGACAAATGAACCCCATCTTCGAGATACATGTTATCCCCCCGGATACATCCATGCGGAATCCAGTGCAACTGTCCTGAACGAAACAATCTACCCAGCTTGTTATTGACTTTCTTTACTGAATGATTCAAAGCTGACACAGAGAGGGCCCCCCGCCACACATTCCTTGGAATCATGTGTGACCATGCTATCGTGCACCCCGGAATCCTCCAACCAGCTAACAGTGGATAGAACCCGCTCGAGGAGTACTCGCCGACCGAGCGCCACCAAATCATTGCCTCCCAGATGCACTATGATTATAGACGGCGGTGACCTTGTCCGCCCTAACAGTTCCTCAACAAAACACTGAAACCGGTCAATACAGAGCCCGCCCCTTCCATGGAAGGTCACCCTGTACCCGTATTCCCCAGCTGCGTGAATCATGTCACCTGCTTTGAATACGTCCGCGGCACGCCTCACGTATGAGTGGCCCACGACCCACACCACTCTTTCCTCAGCCGGTGATCTTTGACCGCTGGTCCCCAGGTGTCGGGTCAACTGCCCAGTCCGCCCCGCCTCGCAGGCTCGCGAAACTGTAAACCAAACAAAAGACAAGAAGCGTGAGTGCTTGACATTAGCTTCACAACATGTGCAACCGCACATACCTTTTATAACAGTTCGAGGACCATCGTCCCAATTGTTTCACCATTTCCACACTCTGACCCCTGGCTGTAGCTTCTGTAGCAGCCCCTATCCTGAAGGAATGGGACCCAAAATCGCTCGGGTCCAAGCCCGCTGCCGCGATTGCCAAAGTTAACACCCGCTGAAACTGAAACCTTGTCAGTGGGGTGGCGTCGGTGTGTCTCAGCAAGCTTCCCCCCCATGCTACCGCCCTTTGCGCCAGGTATTCCTCAACGCACTGCACCGGGCACATGGGGGACCCTCGCATGCGCTGAACAACAATACTGTCCCCCATCGCACCCTGGTCGGTTTTAGACCTGGCTATTGTGATTACCATTGAATCACCCTTGATCTGAACGTGTTCCCGACACAGTCCTCCCCCCACATCCTTCCTATTTTTTGCCACCAGCTCGCTCACCCGCATAGCCCCATGGAATGCTAATGCGAAAGCGGCCCGGAACAGCACTGCTTCGGACTGGGAGGAACATGTCGCGGGGAGCACTGACAGCAACAGGGACAATCTTTCTAACCCAATCGGGCGCCTCTCGTCTATTCTATGACCCTCGAGGCGCTGCCACCCTCGTAGTGCCTTCTTTACCAAAAAGGATGATGTAGGGTCCTTGATGCCATAAGCCTGCGCCATGAATGCAATGGCGGCCCGGTGCCTATCGGCCGTCGCTGCTGATCGGCCTGCTTTGTGGAGTGCTACTAAAAACTTCAGTACATACTCCTCCTGTCCCCACTTATCCCCTCCTGCTGGACCCAAAAATGCACAATAGGAACGAAACGCTCCTTCGTACGCCTTCCATGTCCTGGGGGCTAAGCTGGCTCCCACGAGGTCCTGTAATCCGGGGCACCGAGTGACCAGAGAGCTTCGGGAAATGGTGCCGCCACTAGATCCGCAGAAGGTAGATAACCCCTAAAGGCCTGCATGTGGGAACGAGAGAGTGCATCAGCCGCCTGGTTCAGTACACCCGGCACATGCCTTGCCCTAAACTGAACGTTCAGTCTCATGCACAGTAGTACAATTTCCTTTAATAATCTCAAAATCAACTTGCAGCGTGCTGCCTGGTTATTTATGCATTCAACCACGGTCATGTTATCGGACCAAAATACCACTGAGCGATCACGGAAATTGTCCGGCCATGCCTACAGGGCCACCAAAATGGGGAACAACTCAAGAAACCCAATGTTACCTGTTAGCCCACTGGTGTGCCACCACGTCGGCGATGTTTGCGCCGACCATCGATTACCAAAGATGGCGCCAAATCCCACGCTCCCTGCCGAGTCGGTCCACAAACCCAGCTCGTCCGAGGATGCTGGTGGTTGGCTCCATACCACTCGACCGTTGAAATCCGCCAGAAATGCCAACCATATGCGCATATCCTGGCGAACCTCTGCAGACAGTCTCGTGCGGTGGTGTCCTTCTTTGAGACCGACCATGGCTTGTGCAATAGAGCGGGAAAAGGGGCGGGCCATTGGTATCACTCTGAGGGCAAAGTTAAGCTGGCCCACCGCTTGCTGCAACTGATGGAGAGTTACCTTCTCTTTGCTAATGCACAATTCTAGCGATGCCCTAAATTTCATTACTTCGTCGCTGGGCAAACGGAAGCATCCCTCCACTGAATCGAGCTCAATTCCAAGAAACTTGAGTGAAGTAGATGGCCCCACCGTTTTCCCGGGTGCCAATGGCACGCCGAACCGTTTCATGAGATTGCAAAATTCCAATAAAGCCTGTGCACATTCCGTGTCACCGGCTGGCCCCAAGAACAAAAAATCATCTAGGTAGTGCATAACCTGTGTATAGCCCGTAGCTCTGGTGAATGCCCATTGCAGAAAACAGCTGAATTTCTCAAAATAAGCACAAGAGATGGAGCAACCCATTGGCATACATCTATCCATGTAATAGCGTCCTTGAAACACAAAACCTAACAGACGCTGATCCTGAGGATGTACCGGGAGCAACCGGAATGCTGACTCAATATCCGATTTATCCATCAGCGCTCCGGGCCCCAGGTGATTCAACATGGCGACGGCCTCATCAAAGGACACGTACCGCACCGAACAGACTTCTGGATCAATCGCATCGTTTACCGAAAGACCCCTAGGAGCCGACAAGTTATGAATTAACCTAAACTCACCTGGGTCCTTCTTGGGGACTACACCCAACGGTGAACAAATGAAATTAGGAACTGGCGGGTGCCTATATGGGCCGGCGACCCGGCCCCGGGCAACTTCCTTCGCAATCTTGCTTTCTACCACCATCGGGTGCTGCTGAACGGACAGTTGATTTCTGCACAGTGAGTCCCCCCGAAAATCCCCCGCCGGGATGTGGAAACCATATGAGAAGCCGTCCCGTAACACCCCAGCGGAGACATGATCAGGGTATTCGTTTAGCCAGGGGATCATTGCCATGATATCTACGGGGGTAGGTAGTGGTACCCCTTGGCCGATATTAGACCTGTTTGGTACCTCCTCTACCCCCGGTATCCCCATTCTTGGCTCTGCACGAACTCTCCGGGTGCGAAGAATGTCCGCAACCTGCACACTCATGCCTGAACTTACATGTCCCATGTGGCCTCGTGCACTTGCCTCTGTTAAAATTCCCTTTTCTACCCCCATTCCCACCACTCCTGGGTTGGTGATCACCTGCGGGGTTTGTTCGAAAGGGCGCCGCCGATTGATGGCGGGAAGGCGCCAACCCATACTCGCCAAGCGAAGACGACTTCGTCGTGCCCGGCAGGAGCTGCTTCTGCCAAGAGACGGAGTCAAGACAGTCCCACGTCAGAGACGAATCGTGCTCCTTGGCCTTACGAAACTTACTATCATAACCCCTCCATTGATCGCCCTCATATGTTTCATAGAAATCCATTATGCGTGTCTGATAACAGGCTAATTCAGTCATAATCTCTGGCTTACGTTCACCCATAATAGCAGTAAACATCCCAAAGGCCTTGGCCCAATTAGAGATCGTCTCATCCACCCTGAAGCCCGCAAATTTTGCGCGCCACACACTCGGATGCAACAACTCCTTCTGAGCCTTAACATACTCAATCTCGTGATGGTCAGTCAGGAGCGAAAACATATTTACATATTTATCAGCCCAAATCATCTCTTTCGTGGCCAGAGGAATATGCTGAACTACTTTCTCCCTTCTTGAGGGCAAAGACCCCCCATTTGCCATTGGCAATGGCTGCTTACCAGACTCCATTACTGGTCCCGCTGATTTTCCACCGCCAGCCGCTGGTTCTTCCGAGGGAATCTGTGAGGGGACAAGAGAGAGATTCGCCTTCGCAGCATCTCGCGATTGCAGAAACTGCTTCATTAGCAACCTAGCCTCTTTGGCCATGTCTCCGGGTGCCGTTGCACCCTCGGTATTCTTTCCAAGCCATGCGGCCAACTGGGCGGCAACTCCGGAGGCATTTCCTCCTTGCTAGTGGGCGTAACTACAACCGGAATCGGTTGACCTGCATCCGGGATCGGTACCGGGGCCTCGACTGGACTAACTGGGCTTACCGGGGGTGACTCGGGAACTGGGGACTCCCCCCCTGCCGCCCTATTCCTGGCCCTTTTACCTCTCCCTGCGGGGACTACTCCCGGCAATGCTGGTCCGATGACCTTCTTCGGTCTGCCCGTATTATTCATTGCCGCCATCTGCTTTTTCATGCTTGCCATGTCTTTCATCAGCATGCGGAGCATCTGCTCCGTCCCTGCCTTCTTTCCGGCCTTCTTGCCAGGCATCGTTGTCAGATACTCGACCCTTGCTGTTTAGCTGCTCAACGAGGTCCTGGATCCGGAGGTCCGAAGTCGCTGGGAGAGAAGGCTCCTGGAAGAGAAACACAAAAAATTACAAGTTCTCAAAATTGCTCCTTGTTCCGTCGAGGGCTCACGTGCAACGAGAGGTTGCAGCTTCCAAGCACAGGAACAAGAGGATGCTTCTTTGGATTGTTGCTCCTTTTATTCCTCTTCGGGAGGGCGTGTACCCTCCTCTGGTATGCCTACAGGGCGTGGCCAACGGTGCAGGTGTCTAGGAGAACCGCTCTTGGGCGGGAAAAGGCGTGCCCCGGCTACGCCGCTTCGGGCATACCAGCCGAGACACGCCCCCCGCCCAAAATGGTTTCCCGGGGGGATCCGGGCACCCCACCATACGTTCGGGGGGACCGAGTGGTCGCCCCTTTCCATTATTATAATTGTGACAGTCTGCTTATAAATGCTACACCAGTTACTTATTACACTCCGCCATTCTCCTGTGGAATAGGCTTGGTTCAATTGGGACACTTTAGGGCTCATTACTATGTCAAGCGGAAAGCCTACACTCGGAATCGGGACCGACCAACTTGCAGTAAGCTTAACAAAGAAACGGTAACCCAGGTAAATGGGCGCTCAGCAAAATAAGGATGTTGTGTTAATTTCAAAATATCTTGCTGGTGCTTCAGAGGAGAGGTGTGGTTACCAGCACCCATCACAACCTACTAAGTAGGTCTTAAAACTGAATGATTCTCCCCGAGCACTCAAAATATTCAATATTCAAAATTTTCTTTGATGGTTCCTATTCTTCAAAGTTTATAGGTATCCACATACAGTAGTCATCGGAAAAAGCAACCATCAAAGAAAATAAAATCATCCTTGATTGGAAGGACTTGAGTTGATGATCAATACTTGGATTACCAACCTGTGACTGTGTCAATTTACAAACTATATTGACTTTGAATTTTGAATATTGAATATTTTGAGTGCTCGTGGAGAATCAATAAACTTGCAGTAAGCGGTTCTAACCGCCTGATTACAATGCAACTGAACACTGTTCGGTCGGAGTCCCATTGTTCCCTATTGGAGCTCACATTCTGCCCAAAAACCGGCCATAACACAGGCTCCTGTGGGGAAATGGGGTATTTGTGAAAAACCCTGCACTCTGTCGCAGGCACCCCGTGATGCCTGCCACAGAGTATAGGGTTTTACAGGGGGTCTCTTAGGTCCCCCCTCAGCTGTTAACCATAGGCCGCAAGCCAGAGGGGCCCTGCCAGGGGCCCCAAAAGCCACTTTCCGACGACATTTCCATGTTGGACAGGCCGACGTGGAAATGCTTTTGGAAATTGACATCATCATCCCGAGGGCGGAACACTGTCTCTAAGGGTGTACCATGCAGTTCCGACCAACAAGAATACTCCACAAGCCGCTTGCAACTGATTTGGAATGACCGTGGAGAAGTGTGGTGCAGCGGCCAGGGCAGCTGACTTTGGAGCACAGGGTTCATGGTTCGATCCCTGGCTCGGGCGGCAGCTCAGCTCAGCACCATGTGACTCTGGGCAATAGCTCACTTAATTTCCATGACGGCCACCAGAGCCTTGAGACCCGTAAGGGTGAGTATTTCACGCTATACAAATACAGATATACATATTTTACATTTACCGTGCGGTTTACATTCCGACTCCAAACATTGTGATCGGGAGGTCGGAATGCAACCTGACCAAGTTGGTAAGGGCTCAGTTGCGGTCGAGGAGATTCTGACTGTCAGGAGAAGGTTTTTCACCCAACATCGTAATGAGCCATTAAATCTTTCTATGATGCTTGGATTTTTCAGAATCCTTCCAAGTTCAGTAATGTAAGATTCAATCAGGGTTCATTTAGAGCACGGCAAATCACCAATTTGGGTATCAAGGCGCTGGTATACTGATGGCAGCACCACCAGTCTGAATATTGTTCCAGCACCACTGCCTAGTAGTGACACAGGAGTTTTCACAGCACTTTGAGAGTGCTGTTAGCCCTGTCTATTTCCATCTGCTGGAGTAGTCAGACTCTCGACAACAGAATCTACTTAAGCACCTGCATGAGTGCTGCAAAGGCCTCATTGCATGCACACTGAATGACTAAGCACTGCGTAGAGTAGGCCATTTGATTCTGGCTGCCTTACACCATCAGAGGTCACAGAAGAAGTTATTACCCTGGTACTGTTTTGCTTCTGAAGACAATCAATCAAAGTAATCACTGTATTCAGCATTACAGTGGAAGGGCAGAAAATGGCAGCTTGTAAAAGATTATTGCTTATTTAGGACAGAGAGCTGGAGTGTGAAAAATTAATGATTTGAGGGTTTTTTGTTTCATTTTATGCTACAGAAATGCACAAGTAACTTCTTCGGGTCGCTAATGCACAATTTTTCGTTATTAAAACCATAAGTAGGAATAGTTATCCTCCTGTGACCTGAGGAAACTGGCCAGATACTCTGAAAACAAGATGTTGCTCCCCAGATCGAGATATTGAGAGTGGGGGAACTCATGTAACTGTTATACACATGATGCAGTAGAGGTGGGAGTGGGCAAGCTGAGTTAAGAATGTGTCTCACCACTAAGATCTCACCCTGGCTCTAAGAACCCAGGCTCAGGCTGAGCCATTGCTACATTTGACCATGAAAATTGTAAAACAAATATTAAGTACACATTTGATAAATTGTCTTCAAAATTCAAAAAAGTATATTACATTGACAAGAGTTTCATATTTGTACATCACATCATATCATAAAATTGATAGGTGTTTATTAAAAGTGATAGTTTTTAAACATGAACTTGGAAAAATATATGCCCTCACCCCCAGTTCGGATGACAATACCATTAGTGACCAAAAAGGCAAATCAGTTGAGTTGAGTTGAGTTGAGTTGAGTTGAGTTGAGTTGGGATTCATAAAGCGCATAGCTACCCTAGGGCATCCCAGTGCTGACAAGACCTTATATCCAGAGAAGAAGTGGGAAAAGGAAATATTGAAGGTTTAAGGGAAGAGCCAGGTGTTTAATTGTCTCTGAAAAATGAGGAGGTTATGTTCTCTCCCAATGGCAGGTGGGAGGGTGTTCCATAGTTTTGGGGCAGTTGTCACCCTATATTTGGACTATAGCCCTATTTTACAGGGAGCAACATATAGTCCATGAAGTTAAACACAAGAAATATTTTTGTATAGCACACATCTTCACAAATTTCAAGGATTTCTCAAATACAGTATTGTAAAAATAGGAGGAACAATAAAATGAAATTGCCTAAAATCACACAGTTTGGTCAAGTTGCCAAGTTGGGATTGGTCCCAGATTTTCTCGACTCACATTACGTAATTCAACTATTAGACAGGTATCCCTATCGTGCACCTTTTTGACTTCAAAGTTTAATACTTGCTTTTTCATTCTTGGTGCATGAGGTTTGAATGTGGGTAACAGCAGAAGCCACTAGAAAGCTCAGCTCATTTTTGGCTTGAGGGCTAAAGAGTACCTCAAGCTGAATCAAAGTCTAGCATCTGGCTCGCACCTTCAGTAGCTCACCCACCTCTATATCTTACTCTGTGTAATCTGTGCGTGAAATAAATGTAGATGCTGCATCCAATGTGAAACCTGTTTTCTATGTGGGGATATCTTAGCTGCCCCTGCTGATGACCATCTTGTACCTGTTATACATGTGAGGGGAACGTAAACTGCTGTGTGTGTTTACACACAGGCTTTGTTTGCTGCTGCAGATGGTGTCCATGTTCCTTGCATGTGAGCTCTATCTATTTATGTGTTTTAGGTCTGATCAAAAGACTGTTTTAGCTTTCTCACTAGCCTCATGTTTTCTTAAAATTAGAACTTAAACTGGCTTAGAGAAAATGAGTTTAAGGTAAAATCACTGCAGTTATTTATCATCAGAGTGTCATTCATGTATTAGTTCAGCCCCTCAGAACAGCCTGCATACAATTGGGCAGTGGATAATTCCCTTTCAGACATTGAATTGTTGTCAGAGTTTGGTTCTGTCTAGTAGACAATCTTTGGTGTGAAGGATATCAGGTAGTTGGAGTAACAATATTTTGTCTGTTTACTCTGGCTTAATCTACATCCAGAGAGGTCTGACCTCAAGAGATATTTCCATCAGTTCATCCCCCAGCAGCTCACCTTCAAATGCAGACTAGTGCTAATTGAATAATAAGAGTACCAGCTAGTTTTTTGCCATCGCTCTGTAACTTTATTATTATGCAGAATGTTAGGCATCACTGCTGAAAGCTTCAAAGCCATGCTACTATCGTGGAACAATATTTTGAATACTGAATAATTTCTGACAGTTTCAAGATGGTAAACCAGTTGAAAGCTGTACTTTTCATTTTTGTAGTGCAGCACATGCCGTTAAAAGTTAGTTCGCCTGTTTTTTGCTTTTGTTTTTCTTTATTTCTTTTTTTATATTAGCTTCTGCGAACACTACTAAGAAAAGTGGCAAGTGAGACTTTTTTTAATGCCAACACTCTTTCCTGAATAATTGCACAGAGATCAGATTCACATAGTTTGAAATACTAGTCAAAGTGTGGTTATGGGAGATTAGATAACCTCAGTAGTGGACGTTCAGGATTAGGGAAGCGTCCTTCAAGATCTTTGAATTGAACTAGCAGACCAGCGCACCATATACTCAACCTGTGTCTCCTATGGCACAAACTGTCCAACCATTACTCCTTTCAAATGACCGGTGTACCTGTGTGAATGTAGGATTAACATTGTCTTTTGTGAAGGCAGAGTAAGTGGCAAATAAGTTGAAAGTTGGGCCTGTGTGAGTGCAGAGGTAGGGATTTGCCTATGAGAGGTCAGCAGGGTCAGTGTGGGGCCCCTGAGTGTTGGATACACTTTACAGGGGTCAAACTATATGGCTTGGAAATGCCTTTTAGGTTTATGCCTTTGGTTTGCCGAAATACAGTACAAGGAATGTGTGTATGAAAATGGTAGTGAGTTTTAATATGACAAATGCAGACTATGTTGAAGAAGGGTGAGGATTGTCGAGGAAAGCTTACAGACTGAAATGTCACCATAGTGAGGGGGTCCAATTAGTTTGCCTACACTGGGACTCATTGCAACATAACTACAACACTGCCAACACTTTCCCTACTGTTGCTTAGACTAGAGTGGGAAGTGTGAATTTAACACCTCCGATTTCCAGCGCTTTCGTTACTGTTGCCATACTGGGATAGAAATAGTAAATTGAACCTCTCTAAGGTCCAACACTATCTCTGCTGTTGCAAAAACTAGAGTGGCAATAGTTTTATTATATTCTTAGACTCAAATACTTTTCACAATATTGGTTAAATAGTTTTGTTAGCATTAACAGTTTTACATTCATTTTAATGTTTAAACTATTTTTATTAAATGTGTTATTTGGAGGTTTAACATTTTTACTACTCTATTTATTCTAAATAATCAGTTCCTTTACAGAAACCAACATGGTCAAGGTAACAGAAGAAGTGAGGAAGGCAGTAGATAGTGGGGGTTCAGCAGTTGTGATTTTACTGGACTAATATGCTGGCTTTGATACTGTTGATCATACCACTCTTGTTGATTGTCTAGATAAAATAGTGGTGAAGGGGGTCATGCTTGATTTACTCTCTTCTTTTCTCAGTGACATGTCCTAAACAGTAGCGTTAGGGAAATGTAATTCTTCAACTTTTTCCCTGCCGTGCGGAGTCCCGCAGGGGTCGTCTTTAAGCCCTACTCTTTTTAATTTTTATGTAGCAAAATTGCCCCCTCTCATTCAAAGCTTCAACTTGGAGGTAGCATCCCATGCTGATGATACTCAGTTGATAATTGCGGCAAACAATAATGATTTATCTAGCCCTCTAAGAGGCCAAAATTGCATCAAGGCAATCAGTGACTGGATGAGTGGGCACTGCCAAAAGCTTAACTCAAGTAAAACCGAGGTCATTGTGTTTGGAAACCTAGAAGAAAACCTCTGTGAAAGGTGAAGTGGCTATGATACATTCTAAGCCCCATATCGTCTCAAGGCAGGGGGCTTCTTCGTCGCCGCTTTCTGGACCTATTGACAGCTCTCCCATTCAGCCTTCCCCCTTGACCAACTCTCCGGAAAGGGATTCATCAAGGGCCCCACTGGTCTATTCTTTACAAAACCAGGTCTACAATGGACAAAAAAGGAGAATGCTTATTGTGAAGGGGAAAGGTCTAGAAACAATGAGCTGGGACCATATAGTCAATCAGAAGTGGGCACCAAAGCATCCAAATGCGACAAAAAAGGGACTCTGCCCGCTGAAATATCAACAGTTGTAGACTCATGAGCCCATCTTGAACTTTTGTGATAATGGGACGGCTTATTACATGGGCATTTTATGATTTGGTGGCTCGCATTTCTAAGGCAGAAAAGTGTATGAGCAATTTGGATGACTCTGTGGCTGCACTTCCTTTCTCTGGCCAATCCAATAGATCTAAAGTTTCATCTGATAACTTTGCCAAAATCCCCAGGGCCTCATTTATGAGGCCTTGCATCAGTTTTGGTCTTCCGATGCATCACTTTTTGTGACGCATCAGAGGCGTAAAACATGCCTCCTGTTGCGCACCATTTACAAAGTGATGCATCTAAGCAGAAGCTTCACTTTGAAAACCCCTGTGCTACATTATACCTGCATCAGGTATAATGTATGCAGGGGGGGTTCCCCCGCAAAAAGCCTCGTAGAAATGACTCAGTGAAATCTATGAGATTTCACTGTGTCACTTCTAGGACGCCATTGCGTCAAAACTTGCGCCTGTCTCACAGCATTTGTAAGACTGACGCAATCCCTTTCACATGGGGTTTGCCCCATGTGAAAGGATGCATTGCTGGAGTTGCGTCACTTTTGTGACACACTCCAGCAATGCATCACCTTTGTGCTTACAGATACGTCAGAAATACTGACGTATCTGTAACTCCTTGCTACATGATGCGTCATACATTAAATATGACACATCAGGTATGTCGCAAGGAGTGCGCACTGAGAAGTAACGCTTTCACACAGCGATGTGTCATTTCTCATAAATGAGGTCCCCAGTGTTTGCCCCAAGCTCAAGCCAAGGGCCACTGTTCTTCCCTTCCCTCCCATGCCACTACCTTTACACTCTGATCATCACCCATCCTCTGTATATAAGTGATCTTCAGCCCACCAGCAGACATGGAGATGTTGCCTTGTACCTGCAGTCCCCTCGGGGGCCCTTTCTAATGATTCCATTATCCAGCTACCACCAGCCGCTACTCCTTATATTTTAGTTATGGCCAATGTTCCTCCTCTAAAAAAGAGGTTACAGAGAGTTACCAGTAGCTAAGTAACAAAGTTACACATTGGCTTTCAAAGCAAAGTCAATGCTGACTATTTCTTCGCTAATCAAATTATTATGAACCAAAGACTGGGCTGGATAGTATACAGTATACAGTCTAAGCCAGAGTGATTCTAGGCGAAGGTGCTGGTTTTTGGGCGATTGTTGAACTATTATTGCCTCATGATGGAGGTCCGACCAGCATTTTTTCAAAAATGGGACTGCCCAACAAGGAATCGGAGGTCCTGCTTCCCGTTATTATGATGGGGCCACTGTTATGTTGTCTCTTTAAATCCTTTTCAGAATGCTATCTTGTGTTCCATTGTATCCTAGTTTCCCCTCCCTAGCAACTATGGTAGTTGCTGAAGAAGAAGTCCTGTGTAGGATGTTACCTACCTGGCTCCTGTGTTCCTTCTAATAAACTACACCTTTCAACTTATTCTGTGTAGTCAACTTTACAATTTTGGCGACTTGGCTTCAAGGAACAACAGGAATCTTAAGAACCCATTTCTACAATTATTTTTTTTCTCTTCTACAATTTCCGTTTATTTTCCTGATTACATGGAAAGAGAACTTCAAGAGAATTTTTCGACGATATTTTAAAAGAAAAATTCTTATCAACACAAGTCTTCGACCTGTATACACTTGAATTTTTCTTCTTCGTCGTTCAAAAGCCTTACTGAATACTTCGTGAGTAAAGCCTTCAAGGAACTTCGTGAGTAATCTTTCCTTTGTTTACTCTGCGCACTTCCCAGCGGCTGCAATTTATTCCGCTTGTGCCTTTATTAATTTCTAGACTTTATTTCACTAATTGGAGGTTTAAGCAATTTTTCCTGTGCATGCGTCTTTTGAAATATAAACGAGACCGTTACCTTCAGCGCGTCATTGTTCAACACAGCGCGTTCTGAACTGGCTCGCTCTCCATTCCTCGCTCACTCGCTTGCTCTTTCCTGCCGCCTGTGATGTCACTTCGTCAAACAGAGCGTCCTCCTCCACGTATTGACGTTCACCCACAAGGATCATCTCCATGACAACGCTCCTCCATAACAACGCTTCGCTTTCATAACGTGTATGAAGAGCGCTTTTCAACATATTGCGCTCATTTATTAAAAACGGAATTGTTCATTCGTTTTTTATTACAAGTACAGAAAAAAGGATTTTAAACCTTAACTTACAAATTTTCTTTCTCATTATTTTAAAAGCGTTTTATCAAGAAGTTCTTCTGCACCTTCCAGTTGGAATCTTCAAGTAAGATTTTATTTATTTTTTATTCTTGTTAATATTCAAAATGACTTCGCAAAACTTCACAATTCAATCACCACAACCTTTTTGGCCTTCTGGTTTAGAACCATGTATGAAATGGCTTCAGTGGAAAGCTTATTTCATGAACTTTATCGACACCATTGATGAAGATGGTAAAATGAAACCTGAAAGAAAGAAAAAACTATTTTTGCACTCATTAGGCGCTGGTGGTCTTAAAGTTTATGAAGAAATGCCTAAACATATTGCGCTCATTTACTAAAAACGGAATTGTTCATTCGTTTTTTATTACAAGTACAGAAAAAAGGATTTTAAACCTTAACTTACAAATTTTCTTTCTCATTATTTTAAAAGCGTTTTATCAAGAAGTTCTTCTGCACCTTCCAGTTGGAATCTTCAAGTAAGATTTTATTTATTTTTTATTCTTGTTAATATTCAAAATGACTTCGCAAAACTTCACAATTCAATCACCACAACTTTTTTGGCCTTCTGGTTTAGAACCATGTATGAAATGGCTTCAGTGGAAAGCTTATTTCATGAACTTTATCGACACCATTGATGAAGATGGTAAAATGAAACCTGAAAGAAAGAAAAAACTATTTTTGCACTCATTAGGCGCTGGTGGTCTTAAAGTTTATGAAGAAATGCCTAAAAGTGGTGGTAGTGGTGATTCCAATGTTTTTGATGATATTTTAAAGGACTTTGACAGTCATTTCTCTCCTAAGGTTTGCATAGGTATCACTCGTTATAAGTTTTTTCACAGAAAACAACGACCTGGAGAAAACATTGATGTTTATATTGCTGAACTGAAAAAGATAGCTGAAGATTGTAAATTTGACCATCTTCAAGAACAATTTATTAGAGATCAAGTAGTGATGCATGCTTCTGATCCTTCCATTCAGGATAGACTTTGGATAAATGGCTAAATGGCGATTCAGACCTTAAAGATATTTTAGCCATTGTTAGGAAGGCAGAACTTTCAGGTCGCAGCGCAAAAGCGATTAAAAATGAAGAAAATGCTATTTCTGAATCTAAAACTACTTGTGACCAAACTGTTTCAAAAGTTCAAAGTAAATCCAACTATAAACAAAAGCTTCAATCAAAAAACAAACCTGCTGAATTTAAAAAGAGTGATAATTTAAAATGTTTTCGATGTGGGAGCAGTTCACACTTAGCTAATTATAAGCTTTGTCCTGCAATTAAGGAAAAATGTTCAAATTGCAGTTTAATTGGACATTACTCCAGGGCTTGCAATAGACTGAAAAGTAAAAAAGTTAAGATCGTTTATGATTCATCTTCAGATGACGAAGAAGATTTAAGTAACAAAGTTATGCATTGTTATGTTGATGATGAATGTGTAAAGAGTATTACACCTTGTTCTATGAATGATAACTGCATTGCTAAACCTATTGAGAAAGTTTACATTTTTAATATTAATGACTCAGGTAAAAGGAATGTCCTTAAAAAGCCTATATGCAATATGCTTATTGGTGGGGTCCCTATTGATATTTATGCAGACTCTGGTTCCCCATATACCATCATCAATGAAAATGTTTGGAATTCTAAATTTGTACGTTATTTAGGAAGTGATCTTTATTCTCCTGACATTTCTGCTGAAGGGTTTTCCTGCGGTAAGATTGATGTGATTGGTTACAAACCTTTAAAATTTAAGTTCAAAGGTAGGGAATCTTTGGGCAAATTGTATGTTGCAAAACTTGGACCTTCTGTTCTAGGATGGAGGGATCAGTGGGATTTAGATATTGTATTAAATCCTAACAGTCCAGATCCTGTTTTAGTTATTAATGAAGGAACTGAGATTGGAGATTTAATGCTTAAAAAATTTCCTAAAGTGTTTAGTGGTAAAATTGGTAATTTTCAAGGTTTTTCCCACCACATCGTATTGAAAGATGATGCCAACCCTAAAACTTTTAAAGCCAGAAATATTCCCATTCTTGTTCGTGGCGATGTTGAAAGAGAACTAGAAAAACTTGTCAAAGAAGACATTATTGAACAAATAGAGTCTTCTAATTGGATTTCGCCAGTGGTTATCGCAAGGCGTGCCAATAGCAAATTCCGTCTTTGTGTTGACCTTCGCCATTTGAATGATAATATTGTCGTAGACAAATTTCCCTTACCTAAAATTAATGAAATGTTGTCCTTGGTTAACGGTGCTATGTTCTTTTCCACAATAGATTTATCCTCAGCATATCATCAGATTTCTCTTAACACCGAAAGTAGACAACTTACTGCGTTTATCACTCCCATGGGGTGTTTCCAATTTAAACGCATGCCATTTGGCTTGGCATCTGCTGCTGCCATCTTCCAGCGCATCATGCACCAGCTATTTGGGAAACATCCTAAAGTTAAGTTCTTTCAGGATGATATTCTGGTTTACGGTAAAGACAAAGATGAACATAATGCTATCTTAGAAGAGGTTTTAGGCATTCTTGAGGAAAAGGGTTTAACTATTGAATTTTCTAAGTGCAATTTTGCAGTCAAATCTGTGAGTTATCTTGGACATGTTTTATGTTGTGATGGTGTTTCAACCAAACCTAAATTGGTTGATGCCATAAAAGATGCTCCTCCTCCCACTAGCAAAGATGATGTAAGATCATTTCTGGGAATGGTGGAATTTTATTCTAAATTTGTTAAGAATTTCTCAAGCAAAGTTTTCAATATTAGACAACTTTTGAAAAGCAAAGTCAGATTTGATTGGTCTCCCTCTTGTGAGGATGAGTTCAACAGTATCAAGCTAGATATCATTAATGCTCCTGTGTTATGCCCTTTTGATTTAGAACTAAACTCCGTGATCACTGTTGATGCTAGCAACAAAGGTCTGGGAAGTGTTCTGTCTCAGATTGATAGCTCAGGTAAAGAACGCATTGTTGCATTTGCATCAAGAGCACTTTCAGTTCCAGAAAGTAAGTTCTCCGTTATTGAAAAGGAAACTTTAGCTGTGGTCTGGGCTCTTGAGCACTTTCGCAGTTTTGTGTGGGGGAAGGAATGTATTGTGAGGTCTGACCACAAACCCCTCACCAAACTTCTTACTACTGAAGGCCTTTATAATGCTACTGCTAGGATAGCGAGAATGTCCATGCGTTTACAAGATTTTATCATCAAAATTGAATATTTACCTGGGAAAAGCAATGTTATTGCCGATTTTCTTTCCCGAATGCCCACCGACCTACAAGAATGCGAGGTGAATGAGTGGGATTCCCTTCATGTTGCTTATATTCTTGATAGTAATCCTTTTTGTATTGAGAAAAAGTTATGGAAGGAAGAATATCTTAAAGATAAAATTTTAATTTCTGTTATTTCTTTCATTCGTGAAGGTTGGACAGAAAAAAAGGAATTGTCATCTGATTTTAAGCCCTATTGGGAGGTTAGAAATGAGCTAACTGTATGTGACGACACCATTTTTACAGGTGACAGAGCTATTCCTCCTTCATTTTTAAGAAATGGCATTATTGAACTGTGTCACAAAGATCATTGTGGCATTGTGAAAACCAAACAAAATGTCAAACAGTGGTATTGGTGGCCAGGTATTGATGTTCTTACAGAGAGAATTGTTCGGGAATGTGTCACATGTTCTAATTCTGATAAAGTACTCAACACGCTCAAACCCGACATGTGTGAACCTTTGGTACCAGAGGGTCCTTGGCATACTGTTGCCATCGACATTATGGGACCAATTGGAGAGGATCACAAATTTATAATCTCTATGATTGATGTGTTTTCAAGATGGCCCAATATCACTATTGTGGACAAGATTGATTCTTCATCTGTTTTAAACTTTATTGACAAGGTTTTTATTGAAGAAGGCCTTCCCAATCAGGTCATTAGTGATAATGGCGTTCAATTCACTTCCAAATTAACTAAATCTTACTTCGACAGGGTTGGTATTGTTCATAAAACTACCTCTCTTTACAACCCCAGTGGAAATGGACTTTGTGAAAGGTTCAACAGAGTCCTGAAGAATGCCATACAAATAGCTATGCAAAATGGTGAGGATTGGGAGACTTCAGCTTTTAAAGCTGTCTGGTCTTACAGAACCAACATTCATGATGCCTTAAAAATGTCACCCTTCGAGATCATGAGAGGTCGTGTTGCAAGAACCAAGTGTAATCCCAAATGGTTGCACAAAAAATCCTGTTTAGATATATGTATGAGTAAAGTTAGATCTAATGTCATTGATAAACATCTAGAGTATAAGAGAAATTTTGATAAGAAATGTTGCTCTAGTACTGCGGATGTTAATGTTGGTATGTGGGTTAAAGTGAGGAAACCCTGGAAAGTCCGTAAGGGGGATTCTCAATTTTCTGAACCCCTTATGGTTAAGAAGATTCTTCGCAATGCTGTCCTTCTAAGTGATGGTAAGGCGTGGAATCTTAAAAGAATTGCAATCTACAGAGGTAAAAAAAATTTAACAAAGGACCTTGTTAATTCACCCGAATTCTCATCTACTACTACTCCTCATTCTATTCATTGTGAGGATCATGGTGGTTTTAGTGTATCTGAAAACCTTTCCACCAACTCTAATCTTCCCACTTCCGATGTAGTAGATCCTCCTCCCAATGTGGATGTAGTAGATCCTCCTCCCAATGTGGATGTAGTAGATTCTCCTCCTAGTGTTTCCACTTCACTTAACTCTTTTCCATCTAATCATGATTCTAATTCAACATCTGTTAATGAACCTTCTTGTAGTAGTGATGTATTTGTGAACCGGAAACGCATGTGCTCTAAACCCAAGTGGTTAGAAGATTTTGTTTGCGAATTTTTTTTTTTTTTTTTTCCTTTTGCCCTCTTTGATTATAAAGGGGAAGATGTGTTATGTTGTCTCTTTAAATCCTTTTCAGAATGCTATCTTGTGTTCCATTGTATCCTAGTTTCCCCTCCCTAGCAACTATGGTAGTTGCTGAAGAAGAAGTCCTGTGTAGGATGTTACCTACCTTGCTCCTGTGTTCCTTCTAATAAACTACACCTTTCAACTTATTCTGTGTAGTCAACTTTACAGCCACCTTCATGGTGATTGGAAGGTGTATATTTCCTATTGTGGCTTGTGCTGGTGCCATAGCACAGGCCGCAATAGGAAAGATACACTTTTGAAACATACATGCACTATGTAGCAGGCACCATGCGGTGCCTGCCACTCGATGCATGGATGTTTCGGGGGCACCACAGGTGCCCGCAAGGTCACATAGCATTGGCCCAGGGGAGGACACAGGCCCTGCTTGGGGCCCCCAGAATCCCTTTCCCTTCTGCCTTTCTATGGCAGTCAGTCCGCCATAGAAAGGCAGAGGGAAAGGGACATCATAATTGCTACTGTCCGTCCGATGGGATCCTTGAGCCCGTTTGAATGTGTCGGTCAGTCCTTCTGCCTGCTGCCTCTGAACGCATGCATCATAATGGGGCAGTCAGACCGCAGAAGCAGATGTAGGGTGGAACGCCACCGACGAGCTGTCAGATGGCCTTTCGGCCAACATCGTAATAGGCCCCTCAGTGTTCTTTAAAGCCATGTGTCTGTGACAATAGTGCAGATCAGCAACATTTAAAAACATACTTGACACATACAAATAAAAAAACATTGTTGGTGTTGTAAATGGTGTATTAAATTTTATTGGTATGTGGAGTTTTTCATTTAATACATTGATAGACGTTTTTAAGGCTTAAAAGATAAGATTGCTCGGAAATGAGTTGTAAGATTCAGATACCTTACTTTACCAAGCCACAAGTAAGTCAAAATAAGGTATACTTTGTGAAGCACAATATATTCATTTTAAGGATCAAAATAAATGCATCCAGAAAGTTGACAAACAAGTAAAACAGTTTGAAAAGAGTTCTTTGAACAATATATGTGGTGGAATTTGAACTCATCTTCCACCAGGATGGATTAGCAGCTCTAGGTGTAAAATAGTGCTTCGATAACAAAAGGTGTGACTTATAATGATGATTGTTTTACCAGTGACAGGTGGTGATATTGGACATGTTGCTGGAGTTACCATCCTACTCCCCAGATGTTGGTGAAGAGAGCATTCAGTTCACTTTTACCATTGCATTAAAACCACAGGTTTTGAATCCTGTAGAGTCATAAGCAGATGTCTGTGACAGATCCACACTAGGTATGTGTCTGGGAACAGGTCACAACCCCACGACCTGCAGAAACCATCAGAGTATTCAAGGGAAAATTTTACATCAGCAAGCACAAGAAGAAGCAGCCCTGGGTCAGCCCTGCCCTTGGTCCGCCCAAGTCTAAGGCTTGATTTGGTCAAATTTTAGTTTACAGAGTCAATGAAGTGGGCCTGGAGGCCGGTCTTTTTCACACTCCAAGTCGGCACAGGAAATATAAAAAATCAGAGCAAAGTTCTCCTCCTTCGTGTTATTCCCACTACCCCAAAAAAGCACAAAAACCATGCTTGCACTATGGCACTTAGGGCCCACCTTGCAGCTGGGTCTTGCACAACTTGAGTGTCCATGGCCCTCAGCCATGCTGTGCCAGATTGAACAGTTCTGCGCAGCTATGCTCCGTCTCAGATCCTTGCCAACTTCCCCTGGCGTTTCTTTAGGCTCCAGGGAGCTGAGAGGCCCTCCACCTGGTGTACCGCTGGCAGGTCATTGTCAGCTGGACCCTCTGAGCCACTTCTGCCCTCAGCTCCAACCCCAATGCTACTCCTTGTCGCTATGTCCACTTTCAGGCCTGTGTCGGTTGACACTGAGACTGACCTCGCCCCCCCCCCCCGATTATTGTCCTCTCTGACACCAACTCAATGTTGGTTCTAATTCAAATGACACTGCACCCGTCCTCATCCATAAACAAGGCAAACACCATTCCTTCGTTCTCTCTTCAGCACTGATTCAGATAATGAATATAATCTGGGTGATGACTTTGCTCAACCCTAAACTGAGAACAATCGGTATGGGAACTTGCAGCAAGCTAGCATGATTGAGACGTCATTGGAGACTGCCCTTTTCTTTTGCCCTCCACCCACCTGGAAAGAGCATGCTTCCTAAACTTTGGTTATGTGTATGGTAATTAAGCCAACTAGGAAGTCATTCTTTGAATTTAAAGTAGATTGTCTGTCCCCAAGGTTACAGTCAGAGTTAAGTACAAGGCACATGTCCACAACCAGTTATCATGAGGTTTAATCTAAAGGAAACAGGCATACACAACAATCAAGTTATTAGAAAAATGTCTCTGTACCTTACAAATAATGAAGGGCACGTAACAGAAAAAACCCATCATACATTAACCCTTGTGCATTTGAACACAATCAAGAGGGAATATCAAAACCCTTAGGTCAATGTATGTCAAGTCCCTTCTTTGTTTAAATATTATCTGCCCAATATAGATTAATTGATTCAGTGAACTTTGCGTTGGCGTTTCAGTCTCCAATGTCAGTAGAACGCATGACCATCCTCAGGACCATGGCAGTTAATGGACTATAAAGATGTCCCCATAAAACTAAGATTTTTTTAAAAATATTAAACAATTATTCACAAAAGTATGACAGTACAATTAAAGCTGTTTGCCACATGGTGATGTGCGCAACAACACTTGATACACATCAAACTAGCAAAGTGTAATTGTGGTTTTTAGTGAAAAACTAAAGGTGAAACATACAATCATGAAAAAAGATTTTATTTAGCTGAAACTAAAATCAACAAGTAAATAAATACTTGCAACAGAATATCATGATAGACTTGATAGTTTATAATAAGAAATATGAAGGCTAGGAACAAGGATGGATAAAAAAGTAAATTCACCGACTGGTGTCTTTTTAAATTTAGAATTGAGGACTTGTAGTAATGAACTCACCTCATTTATAAATAAATCATGTATTCACTTTGCAGAACCATACATAGCGGATGAATGGGGAAGTCTTACAACAAGCTGGCTCGTTGCACACCATGCACATGGCCACTTATATGTAAACTACACGTTCTGGACCAGACAACAAATAGTACAGCCTTAACCTTTTTTCATGCCAGTCAGACCTACTTATCCCAGTTGTGCCAACATGATCAGCTATGTTAGAGCGACTAGTGAACGAAATGTTCCAGCCTAACTACCAGCTCCTCATCTAAATTTAGTTTTTCTTGCACTTTAGAGTTTCATCTGACCTCCTTTTGAACACAACCTTCTCAGGGCGACCCTTTAACTATGTATCCCGTAACAAACATGAGGATGCAATCAATTGTTTCACTATTTTATCCAACTCACGAAGGCTTCTTGCATCCTCAGCTAACACAACCTTATCAACCAGTCCAACGACATAGTCAATGTCATTATTGCAATCTTCTTCCCTCTCCCTTTCAATGAGACATCTGGGCAGCAAATCCATCATAGAATTTTGCCTTGTGCAATATGTTTTATTTGGAAAGTAAACTCTTGCATCTTAGAAAGTGGTCTAACTAGCCTTGAAATAGACCTGCCCATACCATTGTCACTCACAAGCTACATCAGAATGTTGTGGTCAATGAGTGACATAAATGATATGCCGCCCATTTACACACTAGCCTCTCAATCATTCGGTAGTATGTTCAGCACCCATCAAATACTAGGATGAAAAGACAACTATGTTTTGTTTACCATGTTTGATCTAGCTTAGGCCTGCCCAGTGCTATCATGCTAGCATCTACAGGTAAAAAAAACCATGAACATCATGCCTAAATGGATATGATGCAAGAGTTTTAACAATTTATAGATTTATTTTAATATGGTCCCTTCTGTAATTGTTTGCCATACATAATGCATTCAAATTTTTGCTATCCTTTACCAGTACTAACATGTGATGTCCTAATTACTTAATACTTTCAATCATGAACTGAGACTATTTTTACCATCATTCCGTTATCTTCAAAAATTCTTAGCAACCTCTGAAGAGTTAACAAATGTTTTCTCCTTGGTTTTTGCACCCCTTATCCCCCGTAAATAGTTGTTACACAATATACTATCAAACAGATGGTGCGGACACATTTTGAGAAAGCAGAATGCAACAAAAGGTGTGATGAACATTGGCAGCGATATTGAGTCTGCACTAAGTTCTACTTATTGATACACTGCTGTGAGGTCTATGGTTAAGAAAATCTTAGCTACTCCCAATTGTCCTATTATTTTCTGTATCTTAGGTAGCATAAAGAAGTCTACAGGAATGTTTTTGTTGAAGGACCTAAAGTTTTCACAAATTCCTATCTCACCAAATTTTCTTTCCACAATGGCGACTGGGGCTATCCACTTAGAGGAATATAAGGCTTCAATTACTCCCACAGCACAAAGACTATGCAGATGCTCTTGCAATTGGTTTAAAACCCAGGATGCAACTTATGTACCATGTGAATAACAGGAACAGCATTAACCTTTGATATTATCACTTGTTCATGTGAACATTGGTATCAAGTATAAACATAGAACAAGCGTTCACATAGAACTAATTTATAGAAAAAACATATAGTAACACAGCAAAATCCTTTGTGGATTTAAACTGTAACATAAAAATTAAAGTGGGCCTAGGGCAGGCCAATTCTGTGCCCTTCAGTGCCAGGAAGAAGTAGGACAGGGGAAAAGCACTGGGTACAACGCGTTTCATTACAATGCGGGTTTTAGTACGCGTTGTCAATTATGAGATACGATTACAACGCACATTTTTACCCCAACTATGCCTTTACCACGCATGTCATTACAGCGCAAAAACATGCCTGGTAAAGGTATAGTCGTGATAAAAGTTTCTAACATGAGTGATAGTCCCCTCACTACATTTACACTACCCAGTACCACCCCCTACACTGCCCTAAACCCTAACACACTAATCTACAGTACACATAAACCACAACACTACCCTAAACCATAAAACACTACCCCCAGCACGACCCCCTACACTACACAAACCCTACTACACTACCCCAGCACGACCCACTACACTACACAAATACCACTACACTACCCTAAACCCTAAAACACTACCCCCAGCATGACCCCCTACACTACACAAACACCACCACACTACCCTAAACACTACCCCAGCATGACCCACTACAAAAACACCACTACATTACCCTAAGCCCTAAAACACTACCCCAGCACAACCCCAACCCCCTAAACCCTGGAAAGGTATCCCCCGCCCCATGCCCAAATCCCCTTACCTCTCTCTCCTCATGGTTCTTCTTTCCTCCTGGTTCCTGCTCAACGTCATCTTAGAGGGGTGGTGCATGTCTTTATGAGGAAACAGAACAGCCTCTGTTTCCTTACAATGACGTAGATCGTCAAAATATTTTTAGAACGCATGGACATTTACTATACATACCTTTACAACAAAATTTGTTGTAAAGGCATGAGTGGTAAATGACCATGAGTTCTAAAAAAATGAGTAGTAATGACTTTGCGATGTACAACGCATGCGTAGTAATGCATGCGTTGTAATGGTATTGCGAAGTAAAAAAATCATAGGAATGGCTGTTTACCGGACAGGGCCTCCCTAATGACTTGAAGCTGAGATGGGACAGTATTTCCCTGCTCTCTGGTCTGATTGCTAGGACTGCACTACGACTGTGTGGCAAGTGACGGTGCATCCAGCCCTTGGGAGTATGGTTTCCTGGATGTCCTAAAGGCAGTGGCTGGGCACTCCTGTGATCTAGCCTCTGGTGTGGGCTTCATGGTTAATGGACGCAAAGCCTCTACTACTAGAGCAACATGGAGAACAGAACGGTGGCCTCTACAAAAGCTATTGATAAAAGCCCAATGGCTAGCAAATCTAGCCTATCCTTCTTAAACAACGAAGGTGGAGTACTCGACTAGGAGATAACCTCTGTAAAAGATGAATTGGCTACGATACATCTTGAGCCGAATATCATCTCAAGGCTGGGGGCGTCTTCATCGCCGCTTTTTGGGCCTATTAACAGCTCTCCCATTCAGCCATCCCCCTTGACCATCTGTCCGGAAAGAAACTCATCCAGGGCCTCACTGTTCTATTGTTTACAAAACCTGGTCTACAATGGACACAAAAGGAGAATGCTTAGTGTGAAGGGGAAAGATCTAGAAACAATGAACTGGGGCCACATAGTAATTCAAAAGTGGGCACCAAAGCAGCCAGATGCAACAAAAAACGGATTCCTCCCCCTGAAAAATCAACAGTTGTAGACTCATGTTCCCATCTTGACTCTTTTGTGATATTCAGACTGCTTATTACAGGGGCATTTTATGATTTGGTGGCTCACATTTCTAAAGCAGAAAAGTGTATGAGCAATTTGGATGACGCTGCACTTCCTTTCTCTGGCCACTTCCAATAGATCTGAAGGTTCATTTGATAACTTAGCCAATGTCCCCAGTGTTTCCCCCAAGTTCAAGGTAAGGGTCACTTTATCCCTCAACTAGACACACTGACTCCACTGCCGACCATGTTCTTCCATTTCCTTTCCTCCCCTGCCACTACCTTTACACTTTGTCTCCCAACTAGGGCATCCAATCTCAATGATCATCACCCATCCTCTGTATATAAGTGATATTCAGCCCACCAGCAGATATGGAGAGGTTGCCTTGTAACTGAAGCCCTCTGCGGGGGGCACTTTCTAGTGATGCCATTATCCAGCTTCCACCAGACGCTGCTCCTCATCTTTTAGTTATGGCCAATGCTCCTCCTCTAAAAAAAGAGGTTACAGAGAGTTACCAGTAGCTCAGTAACCCAGTTACACATTGGGTTTCAAAGCAAAGTCAATGTTGACTATTTCTTCGCTAATAAAATTATTATGGACCCTAGACTGGGCTGGATAGGATGTTCTCCTAAAACCGTTGCTGGTGATTGTATAGTGAACAATTTCTCTAACACATGGCAGCGGGAATCATTCTAGGCGGAATCCCGTTGCTCAAAAAATCAATCGAACAGAGAAGCACTCCGATTGTTCATTGATTTTTATACTAAGCCTAACCTATTAAACAAGCGTGCTGCAGTGGTGGCACGTTTGTCTAAACCTTGCCTAAAATCAGACCACCCTACCTCGAGTCATTCCGGCTCGACCACTACGCACTGTTGCTAAGGTTGGTTACCAACACAATTTGCATATTATTAATTAAAGAACAATTTTAAACTGAATAATTTTACATAACTCTTGTAATGCACTCAATAGTATAAACTCAACACATTTAAAAGCTTCTACTCCAGCTTTTTACTTTTGTTCACATAAATTCAAAATAATTCACCACTAAAACAATATATAAATATACACATGAATTTGTTCAATGGTCCAAAAATGATTCCAACTTTTACTTGTGTACCCAATGCATTTTGAGCCTAACAGGCCCTTCTTAGGGGGCCTTGAATATGACGATTAATGTAGATTCACTCAATTACACTCTTCTCAAAGTTCATTAAACTTACCTTGCACCATTACCAACTTTCTGCCGCTACAAGGATTCTATCTTCAACACGCCTATGCCCAAGTCACCAAGGACATCTTAGCAGACGTTGACGGAGAATAGGCATGTTGAAGATAGAATCCTTGTACAAATTCATGTGTATATTTAGATGTTGTTTTAGTGGTGAATTATTTTGAATTTATGTGAACACAAGTAAAAAGCTGGAGTAGAAGCTTTTAAATGCATTGAGTCTTACAAGAGTTATATAAAATTATTCAGTTTAAAATTGTTCATAATTAATATTGTGCAAATTGTGTTGGTAACCAACCATAGCAACAATGCGTAGTGGTCGAACAGGAATGACTCGAGGGAGAATCACTTTGCTCCCCATGGGTTATTTTTACATACCCCCAGACTTGATTCCCGGTAGGAGGATCGAGGTGAGAGAAATGTTGCCCCAGGGGTTGACACTTATTGGCCACACAGGGTCATACAAACTCCTAGCTTATTATTGATCAATCGCTTTAATCCTCTATGTGAGCTGGACACTCAGGAATGACTCAATTTCAGACTTGGGCGATCTCGCCAGTCCTAATCAACCACGTTCCTCTGGTACTCTTAAGGTGCTGAAGTGGAATATCACCGGGGTTCGAGGGACACTAGTGGACAAGGAGTGTATTGACATGTTGACTCTTTCCAATTTATCTGTTTACAAGACACGTAGCATATTAGTGGTATCCTTGTTTTGAATGGTTTTGTCTTGTTTGTGTCATCTGCCACGCCCTCGCCTTGCAGTACAGCTAATGGGGGCTTAGTCACTTTTAATAAATTGAACCTTAGTTGCAAAATAGAGGGGGTTGTCACACAATCTCCTCTCATTTTGGGCACACTCCTGACTTTGGCGAACCAGCTCTGGGTTCTATTTACAAACATATATTTTGTTGCTACCCCTTCTAGTTTTACAGTGTTTTTATTGATGAGAAGTTTTAATCTACACACTTGTTCAGACTGCTTTTGGTATTGGGATCATCATGATAATGACTCGGTGCTTGCAGATCAGGCACATTTGAAACATACAGCACAGGGGATTCCTTCAATACTATGTTTATTGAGCACACACTTGTGAATCTTCTTAATAAGGTGAATTCCTACCTGTAAGGGAGGAGTCTTCAGTTTGGTAATTGATTACATTTTTTGTCTTGGATTGCCTTTATGCATCTTTATTCATGACAGCAGCTTTTGACAACTTTAAGCAATGTTTGAGCAACATCTCGACTTGGATGACAGATACCTGCTTGAAATTGAATACTGATAAAACAGAGGTAGTGTTTTTCAATCAATCCTCTCCTCTGCTATCCGATCTTTGGTGGCCAGCGGAGCTAAACTTTCCACTGATCCCACTTGATTCAGCTAGGAATCTCGGGTTTAAGTTTGACACCTGACTTTCTTGTAAGGCCCAGATCTGCCAAGTCTCTTTGTCCGGTTTCTGGAAACTGAAAGCCCTGCTGAGATTTCTTTCTCTCCTGCCTATGGACTGAAGGAAGACTGTGGTCCATGCTAATGTCACATAACAGCTAGACTATGCTAATAGTCTATAAATGGGTCTTCTAGCCTATCTGATACAAAGACTGCAAATCATTCAAAGCGCTGTGTCTAGACTCATTAGGAATTTACCATTTCGTCACCACATCTCGCTCCACCTGCAGAGCCTCCATTGGTTGCCAATGGAGGTGGCCTGGTGCTAGCAGGGGATTCGACAGAAAGAGACGGGGGAACTTAAGGTGAGCTGAAATTCTAGCACATTTTATCACCCATAATACCCTAGAAACCTAAAAGGATTGGCCAAAAAATGATATTTTATTTTTTCATATTTATGTGACCAAAAACTCACCACTTTCGTTCAATGACCAAAGTCTTATCACGTACATTCCCAAACTCCTTCCTGATTGAAACGCTGCTTCTTGTGTGTTGTTTTTTGATAAACAAATTTTATTTAGTTTACAAAAGGAATGCACCAGGCAATCAGCACCATATCGTAAGTCCTCGTTACCCAATGTACAGACAATAATAAAACAGATGGAAACAATCAATCTCTTCAAGACTAGACCCCCCAACCACTTCCTCCAAATCTCCAATATTTCGTAGGGCATCCATATGCCACATACATACCTTTTTTCCTGTGTGGTGCACCAATCCAGCCCAGTCTGCCAATGCCCCATGCTGGGGGGTTCAGGGCATCTCCAGGAGGCCGCAATATCTCTTTTAGCTACCACCCTAGCTGTAGTGAAGAACTGTTTTTCATTGCGTGTGATGCCCAGGATCTGGTGCTTAGGGTTGTGGGGAACCCCCCACCCTAGAACCTCAGTGAGTTCTTCTTTGATGCCCTTCCAAAATCCCGCCAGGTGGGGGCAGGCCCAAACCATGTGAAGGAAGTCAGCGGGGTCATGGCCACACCTGGCACTGGCTGAAGACGTACTAAACCCCGCCTGATGAAGGCATACAGGGGTGAGGTATGCGGCATGTAAGGATTAGAGCTGCACCAAGCTTAGTCTGGTGGAGGCGGTGACTATTCTGGGGCCCAAAAGTGCAGAGTGGGCAAAAGAACGGTGATGGATTAAACCCAGATCAGTTGACTGGGGGTGAGTGCTTGTATTGTCAACGCTCCGTCTATCATTTCCTTTGGTTTTTCTTTGTTCGCCATAAGTTGGCAGGGTATGCTCAGACATGAGTCCCTTGCTCACTTTGCCACTGGATTCAAGCAAGCCGGGCTGAAGACGGCTGAAATGCCTGAAACTGGTCCTCGGTAGCTTGTTTCCGGTCCAGGGAAGGCATGGCTTGGCAGTTCGGGCTGGACTGTTCCCATGAGGCACAGGTTCAGACTGATTTGCATATGGCCATGTCTGAACTGGGGTGGCAGAGTGGGCAAAAGAACGGTGATGGATTAAACCCAGATCAGTTGACTGGGGGTGAGTGCTTGTATTGTCAACGCTCCGTCCATCAATTCCTTTGGTTTTTCTTTGTTCGCCATAAGTTGGCAGGCTATGCTCAGATGTGAGTCCCTTGCTCACTTTGCCACTGGATTCAAGCAAGCCGGGCTGAAGACGGCTGAAATGCCAGAAACCAGTCCTCTGTAGCTTGTTTCCGGTCCAGGGAAGGCACGGCTTTGCAGTTCGGGCTGTACTGTTCCCTTGAGGCACAGGGTCAGACTGATTTACATATGGCCATGTCTGAACTGGGGTGGCAGAGTGGGCAAAAGAACGGTGATGGATTAAACCCAGATCAGTTGATTGGGGATGAGTGCTTGTATTGGCAACGCTCCGTCCATCATTTCCTTTGGTTTTTCTTTGTTCGCCATAAGTTGGCAGGGTATGCTCAGACGTGAGTCCCTTGCTCACTTTGCCAGTGGATTCAAGCAAGCCAGGCTGAAGACGGCTGAAATGCCAGAAACCGGTCCTCGGTAGCTTGTTTCCGGTCCAGGGAAGGCATGGCTTGGCAGTTCGGGCTGGACTGTTCCAATGAGGCACAGGGTCAGACTGATTTGCATATGGCCATGTCTGAACTGGGGTGGTAGAGTGGGCAAAAGAACGGTGATGGATTAAACCAAGATCAGTTGACTGGGGGTCAGTGCTGGTATTGTCAACGCTCTGTCCATCATTTCCTTTGGTTTTTCTTTGATCGCCATAAGTTGGCATGGTATGCTCAGACGTGAGTCCCTTGCTCACTTTGCCACTGTATCAAAGCAAGCCGGGCTGAAGACGGATGAAATGCCAGAAACCGGTCCTCGGTAGCTTGTTTCCGGTCCAGGGAAGGCATGGCTTGGCAGTTCGGGCTGGACTGTTCCCATGAGGCACAGGGTCAGACTGATTTGCATATTGCCATGTCTAAACTGGGTTGGCAGAGTGGGCAAAAGAACGGTGATGGAATAAACCCAGATCAGGTGACTGGGGGTGAGTGCTTGTATTGTCAACGCTCCGTCCATCATTTCCTTTGGTTTTTCCTTGTTGGCCATAAGTGCGTCAGGCCAGTCTTCCTCTTCCAAGGGGCCCACCCAGTCCCCCATTGTGCCTGCAGTCGGTCCAGGGAAGTCAGGGTGTTATTAATCAGTGAACAGTAAATGCGGGAAATTACACCTTTCCCCAGATCCCCAAACATAATTTGGGCTTCAGGCGGGCTATGATCCGGTAACTGTGTACCTGTTGTGAGGTGTGAGCGCAGGGCATGCCGTAGTTGGAGGTATCAAAAGTATTGTGAGTGGTGCAGGGAGTATCTGGTCTGGAGATTGTCAGAGGAGAGCATGTGATCCCCCACCCAC
The DNA here is from genome assembly GCF_964263255.1 of Lissotriton vulgaris. Lineage (NCBI taxonomy): Eukaryota > Metazoa > Chordata > Amphibia > Caudata > Salamandridae > Lissotriton > Lissotriton vulgaris. The sequence goes on from NC_141694.1 coordinate 1,787,698,946, forward strand.
AATTCGCCCAGTTGTGTGATACCTATGAGGTCCAAAGCTTCAAAGCTCTTAAGCCCGGTCACTTCTTTGAGCCAGGTTACGTGCCACATGGGTGTACATTGGGTCAGAGTGTGTGTCCATTTGGTGTGTCGCAGTGTTGCCCGCCAGGCCAGTAACACCGAGCGTGTCACCTCCAGAAGACAGGAAGGAATCGGGGTCCCATATAGAAAGGATTGGATTCTGGCCAGGCCCAGCACCCCCAGTTCAAACCTATAGGCTGGGTCAGACCACCCCCATGTTGAACCAGTCATGTATGGAGAGAAGTCGCGTGGCTAAATAGTGTAGATAAAGGTTAGTCATCCCAAACCCCATTCAAACGAGGGGATTCTGCAAGTACTGAGTGTCAGCCTGGACCTACCTTTCCCCCACAATAACTTGTTGGCTAAGCCGTCGAGCTTGCGGAACCAGACCCTTCTTGTGTGTTGTTAGACCTAAATGTAAATGTATAGGCATTTATATAGCGCACTACTTACCCGTAGGGTCCCAAGGCGCTTCGACCGCTGCGAAACCCTTCCTGGCTTCCCTGAGAGATGGTCCATTAATGGGTATCTCCAGGGTGAGACCAGGCATCCCCGGCGGTCTGGTGGGGCCGTTAGTGAAGATGAGGCAAGCTAATGCCCAGAGTTGCCGAGTGTGATCGCTGATCAGAGTGGGCACCGAGGCGAGAGAATTATCGAGTCCGCTGACCCTGGTCCAGAAACCTGCCGCGCCGGGAATCGAACCCTGGTCCCGGGCCGTCCTCTGCTCTCGGGTCTGCCGCCTCTAACCAGTGAGCCACACTACTTCACTAATGCAAGTCATTGAGGTGTACCAAGACTGTGATCATGTGAAGCCCTCATCCAAAGCACATACACTTATGTGTCCAAGGTTTGGCTGGTTATTGTTAAGCGCAGAATGCCCGGTCACACAAATGGAGTACAATTTTGATTAGTAGTGTGGGTATGCTGCATGGTAGGACCTTTGTGTATTCTCACAGATTTCAGAACTTTCTATCTCGGAAATGTGGGAGAAATCAGTGATTTTAGCAAGAATTTGCAGGGTATTATGTGTATCAAAGTGCAGCAGCATCGACACAAGTCACACAACTCTGTTCTCAAGTGGATGTCTAGTTTTCATATATCTCTGGGTTTTGTCATTTTCCATGCATGCTGCCTGAGCCAGGGCGCCACAACTGCCCATATTGTAAAAAAGGACAAGCTGCAGTGCAAAATCTTGATGGTTTCTTGTTGTATTTTGGGTCCTTTTCTATTGTGGGCCCAAATACTGTAGCAACTGAAGCCGCCAGAATGTGTCAATTTGGGGGACAATACTCTCAGGGAACACAACTCTGCTTGACGCCAGATTGTTAGCATTTGGCTGTAAACAAGATATGTAGAGCACTCATTCTCCCTAAGAAAATCAAGTTATTCTAATCCATACTCTCACATTGTGGTGTATAGAAGAGAACAGGCAGGGTGAGCTGGCTCCAAGTTGTCGGGAAGAGAAATAGTCACCCATAAATGTTCTGGGCCACATATGAGCATCTCTGTTTTATCGACATGTAACTTCAACATAATCTGGCTCATCCAAGAATGAAAGGCAGGATTGAAGAGTATATTTAATCTCTTCAATGGCAAAGTCGAATTTAAACGTGAATTGGGTATCATTTGTATTGGACATGCAGTCCAGTCCAAAAGAGCTGATGATCTTTATCAGAGGTTGAAAATAGATGTTAAACAGCATCTAAGACAACAAGGATCATTGAAGGATGCGACACCTCACCGTATTGGGCTTGTACCTGAAGGAAAAAACACTAGAACCCTGACTGAAGACCACCATGCTAGTGCAGCACCACTTAGTCCTAGGACCATCAGCCGGTTCACTAAGCTTGAGTGATCAAGCATATCAAAGATTGGAGTCTAGTAAAATGAGTCCAATAGAATGCCCAGCATACTGACTCATCCTAAAGTCATCTAATAGTGGCACAAGTACTGTCTCCATATCCATGCATGGGTTGAAGTTGGGCTGTATTGCCACTAATAGACTATAACACCCAAGGTACTTGGAGCCAATTGGCCACATTTGGTTCCCTTTATTTAGCAATAGCAGGGAATAAAGATATAGGTATATAACAGAAAATATTCAAGACTAGGGGCTTGATTTAGATTTTTGGGGGTGTGTTACTATGGCACAAATGTGAGAGATATCCAGTCCACCTTATTATAATTGCACTTGTAATAAGGCTGGCAGGATATCTGTCATGTTTGTGACGGAATATCCATCCACCAACTCTAAATCAGGCCCTAGGGCTTTTTAGTAAGGGTTTCACCAGTCTTTCAATCATAAGGGACTGTGCCAGAGGTTAAAGAACAGTTTAAAATTGCTGTTTGGGCTGGTAAACAGAGGCCGCTAATTTATGCAGGATCTTGGTAGGACAAATAGCATCAGGCACTACCCTAGTGCCAGGTTCCACAGGAGCAGAAGAATATTGCTCTACACCCACCTATGCACACATGCAAAGGAATTGACTTATTCACAATGCTATGCATCCACGTTTGAAAGGATTGGGATTAAAGAGAGACTGGCTCCGAAGTCTGCTCTTCTATCTTCTAAATGCTCAATCTGAACCCACCTTCTGGTATTATTTCAGCTGGGTTGAGTTTAGATATAGCAAATAATCTAGCAATGTATTGTTACAATTGTTCTACTATTGTTCTTATAGAACAATCTTTTCACATTTTGTTTATTCACTTAAGGCAAAGACTTTTCTTTCATGCATTCTTTTACTCAGGACTTCAGATGGATTAGCATCTCTCCTAAACAGTATCTTTGTAGTTGTAGATTTATAGGGGACTTTGAAAAATACATTTTCCTTTACTTTTTGTCATTATATCTACTGTTCCTCAGAAAATGAAAGCCTGTACAGACTGTTTCTCATTTAAGTTCCTCTGAAATTTTGCCAGCCTTTTTTTATGTATATCTGAATGCATGTCTCTGGAAACGCATATCAATGGCTTGTCCGTGAAATTCACTTCATATTCTTTGTATCAGGCCTTCAAAGCTTTCTGAAATTCTCTCAGGCAAAAATTCTCACAAGCCTCTTGAACAAATAAAGGCTTAAAACGAGGTAAACATACTCTATTTCAGTTGCGGCTGTTGACACTCGAAAGTGGTGAAGGAGCAAAAGCTGGGTATGACATTTACATAGCGAGCAAACTTAATGGACAAACGTGTGGCCCAGGGTGGGTCCTCCTCCCAAGAAAAGATTGGCAAATGGTGCATTTTAAAGCAAATTAATCTACTGATAAAGCAAGGCTTCTAAAGCAGTGGGAACATATGGTCTTGAAACATTAAAAACATTCAAAACTGCCCCATATTTTGATTTTTGGCATTAATGTTAAGGGCATGAAGATAGGGCCAGTTTTATCGCCATACAACATGTAACTGTCTTCACTATAAGCACATATTTTTGCCTTTGCGATTGGCTTGGATATTTCGATCAACTTTCCAAGGATACAACAACCCTGCTTGTCCTTTGGATCAATATCCCGAGGGAACAAATAATGCAGCTCCACTTCTAACTGGCCACCAACATTCAGCCAGGGCCTGGGTTGTACCAGTGGGGGAGGTTAGCATGATCAGCGGTCTGAGCACATAATACATAACACAAGATTAGCATTATAACACTTACCCTTACCAAGAACAAGAAACCAAAACAAAAGTGCTTTCATCAACTCCTACGTGTGATTAATGGAGAAAGGTGGGCTCAATGCCATGTGAATGCTGAAAGGAGGACAGGGACGGAGACTCTTGAAAGCGTCACTGGCCTATAGTGGATACTATCATAGACTACAATGGAATTGAAGGGCATTCGAACGGTAAGCCCATCGTGTTGCATCATAGTTCAGTAAGTTGATTTACTGTCTGGCTTCCATCTCTTACTTCAGAGTGAGGAAGGGTAGGCTGCCTGTGACAAATAGCCCAGACTTAAATTAATTGATTTGTTTAGAGATGCGATTGTGTCTCTAAATAAATCGATCTATTTAATAATTGTGCAGGAATGTGTAGGAATTTCAGTCGGGCACAGCCGCAGAGCCCTAATTGAGAAACTGCCCCAGCTCTTTTGAGGGCTAACCCTGGAGTGCATACCAACTAACTAGGGGGCAGAGACCAAAATGAGGAACACCTGGTCGAAAATTCCTCTCAGAAGCAGGAGCCATGGAAAGAAGCTACTTCTAGGGCTGAAAAGACAGTTGAAGTGCACACCGCCAACATTGTACCTGCACAATGGCATTTTTTGACAATAAGGGGCCCATTAAGATGTCGGGCGGATTGCCCCCGCCAGGCAGGCAGTAGCCACCGCCGGCCTGGCGGGGGCAATGCGCCGCCCGACACCCACTCCCGAATTCCCCCACCATATTAGTATGGCGGGGGGGCCGCGGAGGACGGAAAGACCGTCCGCCGCTTTTGCACCCCGGTCGACTTGTCGCCGGGGCGGAAAAGGATTAATATGGTGGCGGTGTCTAGTAGACACCGCCATCCATATTACAATGGGCCAAATCGGATGCCGAAAGACATGCGGTCTTCACTCGGGGGGTACCTGTGGTACCCCCCAGCATTTGCATAAGCGGTGCCTGTCGCTTTGTTTATGCAAATGCGCACATTCATTTTTAACATTGTGGCGGGCTGCGCAGTGAGCTCCGCCTGCCAAAATGTTAAAAAAGGGGGATGCGCCCGCCACTGTGGCGGGCACATCCTAATGCCGACATCGGGACCCGCTCCCTTAAGGCGGGTGGTACCGTTTTCCTAATGGGGCCCTAAATATCAGATTACGGAAATATCCGAAATAAAATATCTTGATGCATAAATATTGTGATGCAAGAATATCGTAGATTGGAATCTCATTTCTTGAGGTAAGTATTATAGTTTAAAATAATATAGTTGATTAAATATTATTTTCAATGACATACTAGTTACCAATATCATTTTCTAAAGTGTTTTATTGGTATATTAATGTATGTGTTTCTATTGTTTATATCAATGTTAATATTTTTTTAATATAGCATGTCATTTGAAGAGATTTAAAAAAAATATTAGCAATTTTTAATATCATAGCGGGTTGTTAGGTTTGTAGGGGATACGTGGGAAGTTAATTAAATAACAATTAATTGTGGATTATTTAATACATTTTGTTTAATTATTTGATTGATATTTATTATGGATATAATGTAACACTGATTGATTTTGTTGTATGTTATTTGTAGGCTGTTAGGTTTGTTGACTTATAGACTAGGTAAGTTAAATAATAATTTATTAACAATTAAATATTGATTTGATTGTTAATTAATTAATTATTTTATTGACTTTAAATTATGTCATTTATGGAATACCTTTTTATTTTCCTAATATTTTAGTTGCCGGCTGCTAAGTTTGGAAGGGTCTGGGGAAAATTAGATAAGTAGTAATTAGTTAATTTATTATTAATTTTTCATTAATCATTTAAAAGCTTTTTTAATACGTACAATTTGAATTACTGATTTAGTTCACTTATATTTTAAGTGCAGGATGCTAGGTTTGTAGGCGTATATGGGAGGTAATTAAGTAATTATCAATGAACTACAAATTATTATTTGTAAAATAATTATTTAATAGAATTTTAAATATGTAAATTCTGGAATATTTATTGTTTTACTTTTTAGGGATATAGGGTGGGAAGTGAAATAATTAAATACCAAGTATGCATTAATTGATAATTATTGAATAGTAATCATGTAATTCCACCTCTGCACCCCTGTCAATTGCACCAGTTGCACCTTTGAGAGCTGGCGTTGGCTTACTGAGGGGTGAAATATACTATTCCCATTCCAGTCTATACAACAGTACAGAAAGCGTTGATTACATTTAAGATTCCCACTTCAAATAGCACAACAGTAGGGAAATTGTTTTCTCAAGGAAGAGATATGAATGGGTATATTCTAAGAGTCACATAGGAATGGTAGAGAGTACAATGGTCTACTGCATATACTAGTGATTAGAGTAATGTCTATATAGATAGGGAAGGGACACAAATGGATATACTCTAAGAGTCACATAGGAATGGTAGAGAGTACAAAGGTCTACTGCATGTACTAGTGATTAGAGTTATCTCTATATACATAGGGAAGGGATAAAAAATGGATATACTCTAAGAGTCACATAGTAATAGTAGAGAGTACAAAGGTCTACTGTATATACTATTGATTAGTGTTATCTCTATATACATAGGGAAGGGATACAAATGGATATACTCCAAGAGTCATATGGGAATGTTAGAGAGTAAAAAGGTCTACTGCATATACTAGTAATTAGAGTTATCTCTATATACGTAGGTAACGCATACGAATTGATATACTCTAAGAGTCACATAGGAATGGTAGAGAGTACAAAGGTCTACTGCATATACTAGTGATTAGAGTTATCTCTATATACAGAAAAGCAGAGTTCCATTAAGTGGGGTCGGAGGGGGGATGCAGTCACAGCACCAAGGGGGAGGGGGGTGGGGGGTGGGGAGGGATACACGGGTATGGAGAAAAGGCAAATCAGAAAAGGGAAGAAACGTTTGAGGATCGTCAAGGGGGAAACAAGGGTAAAGGGTTAAAGGACGAGGGAATGGGCAAGATGGAGGGTCAGGGTCCAGGGAAAAGCGGCGGAGAGCAGCAGCAAAATGGCGACCAGGACAAAAGAAAAAGTAAAGAGGTCGAGGAGCGTCTGTGGCGTAGTTTCATTCATTCAAATGTGACTGCAGGGCTGCTGCCTGCATCTGGTGTTTTCAAGGCCCCACTGCTTTGTTTTGCAGAGGGGTGTGTGTGCCCCGAGGGCCGCTCTGCACAGGCCCTCTCTACTGGCCCAGAATTGCTGGGGCTGCTGCAGACGTGGGGCGGCCGGGGACCGCGGCCATGGCTCACCTTTCTTGGCAGAGGCTGAATGGTGATCCTGCAGGTCCGGGAGAACCATAAATCCCTGGTGTGGAGAGGAGTCTCCGGCACTGCTCTGGCCCCCGGGGGCGCGAGGAGCCCGGGCTCCCCTCTAGAGCAGTGGTGAGTATACTCTTCAAGGGGGCCCCTGTGGTACCCACAGCTCCATTCTGCGTGACAAGCGCCATCTGGCGGTGTTCCTTCCTGCCGCTGTAGTGTTGTGAAAGTATGCTCCACACTCGGGGACTTATTAGTTCATCAAAGCACGGGATGCTGTTTGTTTCAGATCTCCGGAGTCGGTATGGGGTGAGATTGCAGGAATGCGCAGAGGAGATATCCACTCGGTATGAAGGGTTCTGTGGGGTTGCACATTCTGTGTCAGGGTCCCGGCTCTGTTTGTCCCTCGCACTCTCCACGGTCTTCAGTTCGCTTCATTTATGGGACCAAAAGAAGCGACCACATCACACCCATGCTATCCATGGCTTCCCATCGAGGCAAGATGTTGGGTTCAGTTGCTCTTGAGGGGATTCCGACTCTCGGGAGGAGGTTTTCCACCCAATACTGTAATGAGCCATTTAATCTTTGTGTGATGCTTGGATTTTTCAGAATCCTTCTAAGTTCAGCAATGTAACATTCAATCAGGGTTCATATAGAGTGCAGCTAATCACCCATTTGGGTCTCAAGGTGCTGGCATATTGATGGCACCACCACCAGTCTGAATATTATTCTAGCACCACTGACTAGTAGTGCAATAGGAGTTCTCACAGCACCTGGAGCTTGCTGTCAGCCCTGTCCACTTCCATCTGCTGGAGTAGTCAGACTTTGGACAGCAGAATCAACTGCAGCACCTGCGTAGATGCTGCAAAGACCAGAATCTCTGAAAACAAGATGTTTCTCCCCAAATCAAGATATGGAGAGAGGGGGAACTCATGTAACTGTTATACACAGTGGTGCAGTAGAGGAGGGAGAGGGCAAGCTGAGTCAAGAATCTGTCTCGACTCTAAGAGCTCATTCTGGGTCTAAGAACCCAGGCTCAGGCTGAACCATTGGAACATTTGACCATGGAAATTGTGAAACAAATATTAAGTAAAAATATGATAAAGTGCCTTCAAAATTTAAAAAAGTATATTTCTTTGATAAGCGTTTCATTTTAGTACATCACATTATATCATAGACTTGATAGGTGTTTATTAAAAGTGATAGCTTATAAACATGAACTCAGAAGCTTTCATGCTCGGGAGTCTGGTAGAACGTGCGATACAAAATGGCCACCTCGTTGAGCTCCGCATGGGAATCGCCCGCTTGTGACGATTAATTACTAATTTCCAGTCAGAAATGTACTTGAAATTCTTGCTACTGCGTTCTGAGACTTCCCCTGCTGCTGTTGCTGTTTTTCACAGTCTTCTGGACGTCGGAGGTGGTGCTTTTCTCCTTCCTGCTGGCTTTGGCCTAGCCGCTCCCACAACCTGATCTAGCTGCTGCACTAGCCTTTCTTTTGAAGCATTTTTCCTACAATTGGCTCCTTTTTATTCAGTCTACTTATTGCTCCACCATTGTCCTTCACAATAAGAAAATGGATAATAAAATTGTGCAAGCTCCTCATAATAAAAAGGAAGCAACACATTTCTTCTCCTCCAATAAAATCTAAAGTGGTGGAATCCAGTGAACATTCCTTAAATATAATTCTTGAAGAACTTGAAGCACTTCATGCTAACACTGACACTATAGCATCTGACATTAAAAACCTGTGCAAAGATATGGCTAGCATGTCAATGAAAGTTTCAGACAACTCAATTCAAATTCAAGACAATAAACTAAAAATTGATGCTTTCACACCACTTGTTGCAAAAATCTCTCCTATGTCTGCTCTATTTCTGGATATGGAAAATCGCAATAGGCAATATAATTTGCCAGAAGATGTCAAAGGTTCCAATTGCCGACTATATTTGGAGAATTTGTTACCAGGTCTCCTAAATATAAAATTCACAGACAAATTTGAGATTGGTAAAGTGCATAGGATTCCGTCCCATCGTAATCCTCGCCATACTAAACCAAGACAAGTGATTTTTAAGGTTTTACATCATCATCTTTTGGTTTTGATAAAGAAAGCAGCACGTGATATTCCTTCCCTAATGGACAATGGCAATGAGATTATTATTCACCAAGACTTTGCCAAAGGCACTGTTAAGAATCGTAAAGATTTCTCTGAACTTCGTCCTCAATTGAGAAGTCTTAGTTTTAAATATGGCCTTTTTGACCCTTAAACAATGAGAATTTGGAAAGACAATGTTTTTTAAGTCCTTTCAAAGTCCAGAGGATTTGAAAGTGTTTCTAGACCAACATTCACAGCATTCTATGGATCCGCAGGATTCTGTCACTTGAGCAATGCTGTAATATGTATTTCTGAATGTATCTCGGTTCTTCTCGTGTCCAAAAGGTTTAAAATAGTTCCTGGACCAACTTTCGCAGCATTTTATGGTGATGCATAATTCTGCTTGTTGGACTTGGCCCTTTTGGCAGGTTCACCCCTGAACTTTTTGCCTTGAACTCTGACATGATGTTGGTGCATTTCTGGTCTCTGCGCACTTTAGCACTGTGGCCCAGTGTAAATTGTGTGTGGTGAGATTGGCCTGCTCTCCTATAGGAATGCATGGGGGATATCAGTGTCCATGGTAGTTCCTGATGTGTGGGGAGTGCAGGGTCGAGTTTGGTATGTGCCAACTCGTGAGATCCAATGCTGCGCGATGATGTGCGCAGATTTATTGTGACTAGTGTAGAAGTGCCTCTTTTTAGAAATTGGCATGTCTGTGGAGTGAATGTGAATTGACCTTTTGGCTTGTAATTGGCTGGAGCTGGCTGGTGTGCTTGGCTCCAGGAGTCAGGATGGGTCTGCCCGGTGGTGAATGAGGAGATCTGCATGTAGATGGGAGGGAGGAGTTGCACCTGGGACCTGAATAGGGCTGGGCCTTCCCTCCACAATGCTGGCTCCACCCCATGTGGTGTTTCTGATGTCCCTGGCCTATCCTGTGAATAGAGAGAGGGGCTGAGCAAAACAAAGTTCTCTGGAACCAGTTGCATCTGGTTCGCCCCTTGCCTGCACCTTTGGAAACAAAGGGTTTTACTGTATAAAAGAGGGGCTGTGGCCCCATGGCTTTGTTCTTGTTCCTGACTTGAATCTACCAGGGGCGTGCTGTTGCTGGGGTCCAGGGGAAGGCTTGCCTCCCTGGGCCCTGCCCAGCCCGTGGAGGCCGGGAGGAATTTCCTTGTTGGGGAGCTGTGTTGCTCTATCTTTGCTGCCAAGGACTACTTGGACGTATGGCCTTGTTTTTGGATTTTAACAAGGCTTGTTACAGCCTTCCTGTGCCTTATTTTGGGCCTGGGTGCTTTGATTTAGCCTCCCTTGGAAAGAGAGAGCCTGGGAGCTGAGCAGCGCAGCACTGCAGCCCTTGCCGAGGGAATCCCCCTGCCTGGCGATACCCCCCTCCTTTTGTGCCGTTGCGGGTGCCCACACCGCTAATTCCGCTTGTTGTTGGCTCTGATTTAGCAGGAGCCTACCCTGCTTTATGTTTCTAATTATGAGGGAGCCCACCCCTTGTTTTGCCAACCTCGAGAAGTTCACCGCCGCGGCCCTCGTGGAAAACAGGAAGTCAGGCCCACGCTGCCTGACTGCGGGCGGGGCCTGAGGTGTTCAACTTCCGCTTCCCCCCCTGCCTAGGGGAAGCCGTACCACGCCGCAGTGATGACCGATGGCACAGCGAGGCTCCCAGACTTGAAGGGAACCCCTCGCCAAAGAAAAATGCCTCCGCCGCCAGCGAGGGGGAGAGTGCCCGAGTGATTCTCGCCCATTGCTGAGCGGCCCGCTTGACAGTTGGCCACTCCATCCCGCCTCCCCCGTGTGCGTGCCAGAGAAGGCCGAGCAGCCCCCGCTAGATAGTGGGGCTGCTCAGCGATGGGGGTATAATGATTTTAGGAGCCAGTGCGCTCCATGGGGGCACAGCGTTCTCAGAGCCAGATGGCTCCCACGCCCCACAGAAATTGTCTTAGAGCCCGGCATGACTCCAGCAGGGTCAATGGTATTTTAAAGAGCCCCAGCTGGGTCCAGAGGGCACAGTTGTGCCAGTGTCCATTTTGTCCTTTCCCCCGCAGTTCATTAGGGGACACCTATTTGACTTCAGAGACCGAGGGCTCCAACATTGGGGCGCAGCTTTGTTCCTAAGAGCCAGTGAGGGTCCATTCCGCAGTTTTTCCTTTTACAGCTACCCAGCAAGTAGTGGGCAGCTGCACCGTTTAGGCATTTCTTTCAGGGGACATGTGCTTTTAAACCTAGGAGTGAGACGCACTCCTTCGCCCTACCTTGGCCTGCACACCTGCGCAGCACTTAGTGCCAGCTGCATCGTTTAGGGCGCCCATGTTATTGTTCTCAGCTGCCCAGCAAGTAGTGGGCAGCTACAACGTTTAGTTTTTTGCGCAGTGGCACAATCTTGACTTTCACTGCCTAGGTAGTAGCCCTGACGTAGAGGAGGGAGAGGGCAAGCTGAGTCAAGAATCTGTCTCGACTCTAAGAGCTCATTCTGGGTCTAAGAACCCAGGCTCAGGCTGAACCATTGGAACATTTGACCATGGAAATTGTGAAACAAATATTAAGTAAAAATATGATAAAGTGCCTTCAAAATTTAAAAAAGTATATTTCTTTGATAAGCGTTTCATTTTAGTACATCACATTATATCATAGACTTGATAGGTGTTTATTAAAAGTGATAGCTTATAAACATGAACTCAGAAGCTTTCATGCTCAGGAGTCTGGTAGAACGTGCGATTCAAAATGGCCACCTCGTTGAGCCCCGCATGGGAATCGCCCGCTTGTGACGATTAATTACTAATTTCCAGTCAGAAATGTACTTGAAATTCTTGCTACTGCGTTCTGAGACTTCCCCTGCTGCTGTTGCTGTTTTTCACAGTCTTCTGGACGTCGGAGGTGGTGCTTTTCTCCTTCCTGCTGGCTTTGGCCTAGCCGCTCCCACAACCTGATCTAGCTGCTGCACTAGCCTTTCTTTTGAAGCATTTTTCCTACAATTGGCTCCTTTTTATTCAGTCTACTTATTGCTCCACCATTGTCCTTCACAATAAGAAAATGGATAATAAAATTGTGCAAGCTCCTCATAATAAAAAGGAAGCAACACATTTCTCCTCCTCCAATAAAATCTAAAGTGGTGGAATCCAGTGAACATTCCTTAAATATAATTCTTGAAGAACTTGAAGCACTTCATGCTAACACTGACACTATAGCATCTGACATTAAAAACCTGTGCAAAGATATGGCTAGCATGTCAATGAAAGTTTCAGACAACTCAATTCAAATTCAAGACAATAAACTAAAAATTGATGCTTTCACACCACTTGTTGCAAAAATCTCTCCTATGTCTGCTCTATTTCTGGATATGGAAAATCGCAATAGGCAATATAATTTGCCAGAAGATGTCAAAGGTTCCAATTGCCGACTATATTTGGAGAATTTGTTACCAGGTCTCTTAAATATAAAATTCACAAACAAATTTGAGATTGGTAAAGTGCATAGGATTCCGTCCCATCGTAATCCTCGCCATACTAAACCAAGACAAGTGATTTTTAAGGTTTTACATCATCATCTTTTGGTTTTGATAAAGAAAGCAGCACGTGATATTCCTTCCCTAATGGACAATGGCAATGAGATTATTATTCACCAAGACTTTGCCAAAGGCACTGTTAAGAATCGTAAAGATTTCTCTGAACTTAGTCCTCAATTGAGAAGTCTTAGTTTTAAATATGGCCTTTTTGACCCTTAAACAATGAGAATTTGGAAAGACAATGTTTTTTAAGTCCTTTCAAAGTCCAGAGGATTTGAAAGTGTTTCTAGACCAACATTCACAGCATTCTATGGATCCGCAGGATTCTGTCACTTGAGCAAAGCTGTAATATGTATTTCTGAATGTATCTCGGTTCTTCTCATGTCCAAAAGGTTTAAAATAGTTCCTGGACCAACTTTCGCAGCATTTTATGGTGATGCATAATTCTGCTTGTTGGACTTGGCCCTTTTGGCAGGTTCACCCCTGAACTTTTTGCCTTGAACTCTGACATGATGTTGGTGCATTTCTGGTCTCTGCGCACTTTAGCACTGTGGCCCAGTGTAAATTGTGTGTGGTGAGATTGGCCTGCTCTCCTATAGGAATGCATGGGGGATATCAGTGTCCATGGTAGTTCCTGATGTGTGGGGAGTGCAGGGTCGAGTTTGGTATGTGCCAACTCGTGAGATCCAATGCTGCGCGATGATGTGCGCAGATTTATTGTGACTAGTGTAGAAGTGCCTCTTTTTAGAAATTGGCACGTCTGTGGAGTGAATGTGAATTGACCTTTTGGCTTGTAATTGGCTGGAGCTGGCTGGTGTGCTTGGCTCCAGGAGTCAGGATGGGTCTGCCCGGTGGTGAATGAGGAGATCTGCATGTAGATGGGAGGGAGGAGTTGCACCTGGGACCTGAATAGGGCTGGGCCTTCCCTCCACAATGCTGGCTCCACCCCATGTGGTGTTTCTGATGTCCCTGGCCTGTCCTGTGAATAGAGAGAGGGGCTGAGCAAAACAAAGTTCTCTGGAACCAGTTGCATCTGGTTCGCCCCTTGCCTGCACCTTTGGAAACAAAGGGTTTTACTGTATAAAAGAGGGGCTGTGGCCCCATGGCTTTGTTCTTGTTCCTGACTTGAATCTACCAGGGGCGTGCTGTTGCTGGGGTCCAGGGGAAGGCTTGCCTCCCTGGGCCCTGCCCAGCCCGTGGAGGCCGGGAGGAATTTCCTTGTTGGGGAGCTGTGTTGCTCTATCTTTGCTGCCAAGGACTACTTGGACGTATGGCCTTGTTTTGGGATTTTAACAAGGCTTGTTACAGCCTTCCTGTGCCTTATTTTGGGCCTGGGTGCTTTGATTTAGCCTCCCTTGGAAAGAGAGAGCCTGGGAGCTGAGCAGCGCAGCACTGCAGCCCTTGCCGAGGGAATCCCCCTGCCTGGCGATACCCCCCTTCTTTTGTGCCGTTGCGGGTGCCCACACCGCTAATTCCGCTTGTTGTTGGCTCTGATTTAGCAGGAGCCTACCCTGCTTTATGTTTCTAATTATGAGGGAGCCCACCCCTTGTTTTGCCAACCTCGAGAAGTTCACCGCCGCGGCCCTCGTGGAAAACAGGCAGTCAGGCCCACGCTGCCTGACTGCGGGCGGGGCCTGAGGTGTTCAACTTCCGCTTCCCCCCCTGTCTAGGGGAAGCCGTACCACGCCGCAGTGATGACCGATGGCACAGCGAGGCTCCCAGACTTGAAGGGAACCCCTCGCCAAAGAAAAATGCCTCCGCCGCCAGCGAGGGGGAGAGTGCCCGAGTGATTCTCGCCCATTGCTGAGCGGCCCGCTTGACAATTGGCCACTCCATCCCGCCTCCCCCGTGTGCGTGCCAGAGAAGGCCGAGCAGCCCCCGCTAGATAGTGGGGCTGCTCAGCGATGGGGGTATAATGATTTTAGGAGCCAGTGCGCTCCATGGGGGCACAGCGTTCTCAGAGCCAGATGGCTCCCACGCCCCACAGAAATTGTCTTAGAGCCCGGCATGACTCCAGCAGGGTCAATGGTATTTTAAAGAGCCCCAGCTGGGTCCAGAGGGCACAGTTGTGCCAGTGTCCATTTTGTCCTTTCCCCTGCAGTTCATTAGGGGACACCTAGTTGACTTCAGAGACCGAGGGCTCCAACATTGGGGCGCAGCTTTGTTCCTAAGGGCCAGTGAGGGTCCATTCCGCAGTTTTTCCTTTTACAGCTACCCAGCAAGTAGTGGGCAGCTGCACCGTTTAGGCATTTCTTTCAGGGGACATGTGCTTTTAAACCTAGGAGTGAGACGCACTCCTTCGCCCTACCTTGGCCTGCACACCTGCGCAGCACTTAGTGCCAGCTGCATCGTTTAGGGCGCCCATGTTATTGTTCTCAGCTGCCCAGCAAGTAGTGGCCAGCTACAACGTTTAGTTTTTTGCGCAGTGGCACAATCTTGACTTTCACTGCCTAGGTAGTAGCCTGACGTAGAGGAGGGAGAGGGCAAGCTGAGTCAAGAATCTGTCTCGACTCTAAGAGCTCATTCTGGGTCTAAGAACCCAGGCTCAGGCTGAACCATTGGAACATTTGACCATGGAAATTGTGAAACAAATATTAAGTAAAAATATGATAAAGTGCCTTCAAAATTTAAAAAAGTATATTTCTTTGATAAGCGTTTCATTTTAGTACATCACATTATATCATAGACTTGATAGGTGTTTATTAAAAGTGATAGCTTATAAACATGAACTCAGAAGCTTTCATGCTCAGGAGTCTGGTAGAACGTGCCATTCAAAATGGCCACCTCGTTGAGCTCCGCATGGGAATCGCCCGCTTGTGACGATTAATTACTAATTTCCAGTGAGAAATGTACTTGAAATTCTTGCTACTGCGTTCTGAGACTTCCCCTGCTGCTGTTGCTGTTTTTCACAGTCTTCTGGACGTCGGAGGTGGTGCTTTTCTCCTTCCTGCTGGCTTTGGCCTAGCCGCTCCCACAACCTGATCTAGCTGCTGCACTAGCCTTTCTTTTGAAGCATTTTTCCTACAATTGGCTCCTTTTTATTCAGTCTACTTATTGCTCCACCATTGTCCTTCACAATAAGAAAATGGATAATAAAATTTTGCAAGCTCCTCATAATAAAAAGGAAGCAACACATTTCTCCTCCTCCAATAAAATCTAAAGTGGTGGAATCCAGTGAACATTCCTTAAATATAATTCTTGAAGAACTTGAAGCACTTCATGCTAACACTGACACTATAGCATCTGACATTAAAAACCTGTGCAAAGATATGGCTAGCATGTCAATGAAAGTTTCAGACAATTCAATTCAAATTCAAGACAATAAACTAAAAATTGATGCTTTCACACCACTTGTTGCAAAAATCTCTCCTATGTCTGCTCTATTTCTGGATATGGAAAATCGCAATAGGCAATATAATTTGCCAGAAGATGTCAAAGGTTCCAATTGCCGACTATATTTGGAGAATTTGTTACCAGGTCTCTTAAATATAAAATTCACAGACAAATTTGAGATTGGTAAAGTGCATAGGATTCCGTCCCATCGTAATCCTCGCCATACTAAACCAAGACAAGTGATTTTTAAGGTTTTACATCATCATCTTTTGGTTTTGATAAAGAAAGCAGCACGTGATATTCCTTCCCTAATGGACAATGGCAATGAGATTATTATTCACCAAGACTTTGCCAAAGGCACTGTTAAGAATCGTAAAGATTTCTCTGAACTTCGTCCTCAATTGAGAAGTCTTAGTTTTAAATATGGCCTTTTTGACCCTTAAACAATGAGAATTTGGAAAGACAATGTTTTTTAAGTCCTTTCAAAGTCCAGAGGATTTGAAAGTGTTTCTAGACCAACATTCACAGCATTCTATGGATCCGCAGGATTCTGTCACTTGAGCAAAGCTGTAATATGTATTTCTGAATGTATCTCGGTTCTTCTCATGTCCAAAAGGTTTAAAATAGTTCCTGGACCAACTTTCGCAGCATTTTATGGTGATGCATAATTCTGCTTGTTGGACTTGGCCCTTTTGGCAGGTTCACCCCTGAACTTTTTGCCTTGAACTCTGACATGATGTTGGTGCATTTCTGGTCTCTACGCACTTTAGCACTGTGGCCCAGTGTAAATTGTGTGTGGTGAGATTGGCCTGCTCTCCTATAGGAATGCATGGGGGATATCAGTGTCCATGGTAGTTCCTGATGTGTGGGGAGTGCAGGGTCGAGTTTGGTATGTGCCAACTCGTGAGATCCAATGCTGCGCGATGATGTGCGCAGATTTATTGTGACTAGTGTAGAAGTGCCTCTTTTTAGAAATTGGCACGTCTGTGGAGTGAATGTGAATTGACCTTTTGGCTTGTAATTGGCTGGAGCTGGCTGGTGTGCTTGGCTCCAGGAGTCAGGATGGGTCTGCCCGGTGGTGAATGAGGAGATCTGCATGTAGATGGGAGGGAGGAGTTGCACCTGGGACCTGAATAGGGCTGGGCCTTCCCTCCACAATGCTGGCTCCACCCCATGTGGTGTTTCTGATGTCCCTGGCCTGTCCTGTGAATAGAGAGAGGGGCTGAGCAAAACAAAGTTCTCTGGAACCAGTTGCATCTGGTTCGCCCCTTGCCTGCACCTTTGGAAACAAAGGGTTTTACTGTATAAAAGAGGGGCTGTGGCCCCATGGCTTTGTTCTTGTTCCTGACTTGAATCTACCAGGGGCGTGCTGTTGCTGGGGTCCAGGGGAAGGCTTGCCTCCCTG
Source organism: Lissotriton vulgaris (assembly GCF_964263255.1). NCBI lineage: Eukaryota > Metazoa > Chordata > Amphibia > Caudata > Salamandridae > Lissotriton > Lissotriton vulgaris. The sequence continues at coordinate 1,787,716,258 of NC_141694.1, forward strand.
GGCCCTGCCCAGCCCGTGGAGGCCGGGAGGAATTTCCTTGTTGGGGAGCTGTGTTGCTCTATCTTTGCTGCCAAGGACTACTTGGACGTATGGCCTTGTTTTTGGATTTTAACAAGGCTTGTTACAGCCTTCCTGTGCCTTATTTTGGGCCTGGGTGCTTTGATTTAGCCTCCCTTGGAAAGAGAGAGCCTGGGAGCTGAGCAGCGCAGCACTGCAGCCCTTGCCGAGGGAATCCCCCTGCCTGGCGATACCCCCCTCCTTTTGTGCCGTTGCGGGTGCCCACACCGCTAATTCCGCTTGTTGTTGGCTCTGATTTAGCAGGAGCCTACCCTGCTTTATGTTTCTAATTATGAGGGAGCCCACCCCTTGTTTTGCCAACCTCGAGAAGTTCACCGCCGCGGCCCTCGTGGAAAACAGGCAGTCAGGCCCACGCTGCCTGACTGCGGGCGGGGCCTGAGGTGTTCAACTTCCGCTTCCCCCCCTGCCTAGGGGAAGCCGTACCACGCCGCAGTGATGACCGATGGCACAGCGAGGCTCCCAGACTTGAAGGGAACCCCTCGCCAAAGAAAAATGCCTCCGCCGCCAGCGAGGGGGAGAGTGCCCGAGTGATTCTCGCCCATTGCTGAGCGGCCCGCTTGACAGTTGGCCACTCCATCCCGCCTCCCCCGTGTGCGTGCCAGAGAAGGCCGAGCAGCCCCCGCTAGATAGTGGGGCTGCTCAGCGATGGGGGTATAATGATTTTAGGAGCCAGTGCGCTCCATGGGGGCACAGCGTTCTCAGAGCCAGATGGCTCCCACGCCCCACAGAAATTGTCTTAGAGCCCGGCATGACTCCAGCAGGGTCAATGGTATTTTAAAGAGCCCCAGCTGGGTCCAGAGGGCACAGTTGTGCCAGTGTCCATTTTGTCCTTTCCCCCGCAGTTCATTAGGGGACACCTAGTTGAGTTCAGAGACCGAGGGCTCCAACATTGGGGCGCAGCTTTGTTCCTAAGGGCCAGTGAGGGTCCATTCCGCAGTTTTTCCTTTTACAGCTACCCAGCAAGTAGTGGGCAGCTGCACCGTTTAGGCATTTCTTTCAGGGGACATGTGCTTTTAAACCTAGGAGTGAGACGCACTCCTTCGCCCTACCTTGGCCTGCACACCTGCGCAGCACTTAGTGCCAGCTGCATCGTTTAGGGCGCCCATGTTATTGTTCTCAGCTGCCCAGCAAGTAGTGGGCAGCTACAACGTTTAGTTTTTTGCGCAGTGGCACAATCTTGACTTTCACTGCCTAGGTAGTAGCCCTGACGTAGAGGAGGGAGAGGGCAAGCTGAGTCAAGAATCTGTCTCGACTCTAAGAGCTCATTCTGGGTCTAAGAACCCAGGCTCAGGCTGAACCATTGGAACATTTGACCATGGAAATTGTGAAACAAATATTAAGTAAAAATATGATAAAGTGCCTTCAAAATTTAAAAAAGTATATTTCTTTGATAAGCGTTTCATTTTAGTACATCACATTATATCATAGACTTGATAGGTGTTTATTAAAAGTGATAGCTTATAAACATGAACTCAGAAGCTTTCATGCTCGGGAGTCTGGTAGAACGTGCGATTCAAAATGGCCACCTCGTTGAGCTCCGCATGGGAATCGCCCGCTTGTGACGATTAATTACTAATTTCCAGTCAGAAATGTACTTGAAATTCTTGCTACTGCGTTCTGAGACTTCCCCTGCTGCTGTTGCTGTTTTTCACAGTCTTCTGGACGTCGGAGGTGGTGCTTTTCTCCTTCCTGCTGGCTTTGGCCTAGCCGCTCCCACAACCTGATCTAGCTGCTGCACTAGCCTTTCTTTTGAAGCATTTTTCCTACAATTGGCTCCTTTTTATTCAGTCTACTTATTGCTCCACCATTGTCCTTCACAATAAGAAAATGGATAATAAAATTGTGCAAGCTCCTCATAATAAAAAGGAAGCAACACATTTCTCCTCCTCCAATAAAATCTAAAGTGGTGGAATCCAGTGAACATTCCTTAAATATAATTCTTGAAGAACTTGAAGCACTTCATGCTAACACTGACACTATAGCATCTGACATTAAAAACCTGTGCAAAGATATGGCTAGCATGTCAATGAAAGTTTCAGACAATTCAATTCAAATTCAAGACAATAAACTAAAAATTGATGCTTTCACACCACTTGTTGCAAAAATCTCTCCTATGTCTGCTCTATTTCTGGATATGGAAAATCGCAATAGGCAATATAATTTGGCAGAAGATGTCAAAGGTTCCAATTGCCGACTATATTTGGAGAATTTGTTACCAGGTCTCTTAAATATAAAATTCACAGACAAATTTGAGATTGGTAAAGTGCATAGGATTCCGTCCCATCGTAATCCTCGCCATACTAAACCAAGACAAGTGATTTTTAAGGTTTTACATCATCATCTTTTGGTTTTGATAAAGAAAGCAGCACGTGATATTCCTTCCCTAATGGACAATGGCAATGAGATTATTATTCACCAAGACTTTGCCAAAGGCACTGTTAAGAATCGTAAAGATTTCTCTGAACTTCGTCCTCAATTGAGAAGTCTTAGTTTTAAATATGGCCTTTTTGACCCTTAAACAATGAGAATTTGGAAAGACAATGTTTTTTAAGTCCTTTCAAAGTCCAGAGGATTTGAAAGTGTTTCTAGACCAACATTCACAGCATTCTATGGATCCGCAGGATTCTGTCACTTGAGCAAAGCTGTAATATGTATTTCTGAATGTATCTCGGTTCTTCTCATGTCCAAAAGGTTTAAAATAGTTCCTGGACCAACTTTTGCAGCATTTTATGGTGATGCATAATTCTGCTTGTTGGACTTGGCCCTTTTGGCAGGTTCACCCCTGAACTTTTTGCCTTGAACTCTGACATGATGTTGGTGCATTTCTGGTCTCTACGCACTTTAGCACTGTGGCCCAGTGTAAATTGTGTGTGGTGAGATTGGCCTGCTCTCCTATAGGAATGCATGGGGGATATCAGTGTCCATGGTAGTTCCTGATGTGTGGGGAGTGCAGGGTCGAGTTTGGTATGTGCCAACTCGTGAGATCCAATGCTGCGCGATGATGTGCGCAGATTTATTGTGACTAGTGTAGAAGTGCCTCTTTTTAGAAATTGGCACGTCTGTGGAGTGAATGTGAATTGACCTTTTGGCTTGTAATTGGCTGGAGCTGGCTGGTGTGCTTGGCTCCAGGAGTCAGGATGGGTCTGCCCGGTGGTGAATGAGGAGATCTGCATGTAGATGGGAGGGAGGAGTTGCACCTGGGACCTGAATAGGGCTGGGCCTTCCCTCCACAATGCTGGCTCCACCCCATGTGGTGTTTCTGATGTCCCTGGCCTGTCCTGTGAATAGAGAGAGGGGCTGAGCAAAACAAAGTTCTCTGGAACCAGTTGCATCTGGTTCGCCCCTTGCCTGCACCTTTGGAAACAAAGGGTTTTACTGTATAAAAGAGGGGCTGTGGCCCCATGGCTTTGTTCTTGTTCCTGACTTGAATCTACCAGGGGCGTGCTGTTGCTGGGGTCCAGGGGAAGGCTTGCCTCCCTGGGCCCTGCCCAGCCCGTGGAGGCCGGGAGGAATTTCCTTGTTGGGGAGCTGTGTTGCTCTATCTTTGCTGCCAAGGACTACTTGGACGTATGGCCTTGTTTTTGGATTTTAACAAGGCTTGTTACAGCCTTCCTGTGCCTTATTTTGGGCCTGGGTGCTTTGATTTAGCCTCCCTTGGAAAGAGAGAGCCTGGGAGCTGAGCAGCGCAGCACTGCAGCCCTTGCCGAGGGAATCCCCCTGCCTGGCGATACCCCCCTCCTTTTGTGCCGTTGCGGGTGCCCACACCGCTAATTCCGCTTGTTGTTGGCTCTGATTTAGCAGGAGCCTACCCTGCTTTATGTTTCTAATTATGAGGGAGCCCACCCCTTGTTTTGCCAACCTCGAGAAGTTCACCGCCGCGGCCCTCGTGGAAAACAGGCAGTCAGGCCCACGCTGCCTGACTGCGGGCGGGGCCTGAGGTGTTCAACTTCCGCTTCCCCCCCTGCCTAGGGGAAGCCGTACCACGCCGCAGTGATGACCGATGGCACAGCGAGGCTCCCAGACTTGAAGGGAACCCCTCGCCAAAGAAAAATGCCTCCGCCGCCAGCGAGGGGGAGAGTGCCCGAGTGATTCTCGCCCATTGCTGAGCGGCCCGCTTGACAGTTGGCCACTCCATCCCGCCTCCCCCGTGTGCGTGCCAGAGAAGGCCGAGCAGCCCCCGCTAGATAGTGGGGCTGCTCAGCGATGGGGGTATAATGATTTTAGGAGCCAGTGCGCTCCATGGGGGCACAGCGTTCTCAGAGCCAGATGGCTCCCACGCCCCACAGAAATTGTCTTAGAGCCCGGCATGACTCCAGCAGGGTCAATGGTATTTTAAAGAGCCCCAGCTGGGTCCAGAGGGCACAGTTGTGCCAGTGTCCATTTTGTCCTTTCCCCCGCAGTTCATTAGGGGACACCAAGTTGACTTCAGAGACCGAGGGCTCCAACATTGGGGCGCAGCTTTGTTCCTAAGGGCCAGTGAGGGTCCATTCCGCAGTTTTTCCTTTTACAGCTACCCAGCAAGTAGTGGGCAGCTGCACCGTTTAGGCATTTCTTTCAGGGGACATGTGCTTTTAAACCTAGGAGTGAGACGCACTCCTTCGCCCTACCTTGGCCTGCACACCTGCGCAGCACTTAGTGCCAGCTGCATCGTTTAGGGCGCCCATGTTATTGTTCTCAGCTGCCCAGCAAGTAGTGGGCAGCTACAACGTTTAGTTTTTTGCGCAGTGGCACAATCTTGACTTTCACTGCCTAGGTAGTAGCCCTGACGTAGAGGAGGAAGAGGGCAAGCTGAGTCAAGAATCTGTCTCGACTCTAAGAGCTCATTCTGGGTCTAAGAACCCAGGCTCAGGCTGAACCATTGGAACATTTGACCATGGAAATTGTGAAACAAATATTAAGTAAAAATATGATAAAGTGCCTTCAAAATTTAAAAAAGTATATTTCTTTGATAAGCGTTTCATTTTAGTACATCACATTATATCATAGACTTGATAGGTGTTTATTAAAAGTGATAGCTTATAAACATGAACTCAGAAGCTTTCATGCTCGGGAGTCTGGTAGAACGTGCGATTCAAAATGGCCACCTCGTTGAGCTCCGCATGGGAATCGCCCGCTTGTGACGATTAATTACTAATTTCCAGTCAGAAATGTACTTGAAATTCTTGCTACTGCGTTCTGAGACTTCCCCTGCTGCTGTTGCTGTTTTTCACAGTCTTCTGGACGTCGGAGGTGGTGCTTTTCTCCTTCCTGCTGGCTTTGGCCTAGCCGCTCCCACAACCTGATCTAGCTGCTGCACTAGCCTTTCTTTTGAAGCATTTTTCCTACAATTGGCTCCTTTTTATTCAGTCTACTTATTGCTCCACCATTGTCCTTCACAATAAGAAAATGGATAATAAAATTGTGCAAGCTCCTCATAATAAAAAGGAAGCAACACATTTCTCCTCCTCCAATAAAATCTAAAGTGGTGGAATCCAGTGAACATTCCTTAAATATAATTCTTGAAGAACTTGAAGCACTTCATGCTAACACTGACACTATAGCATCTGACATTAAAAACCTGTGCAAAGATATGGCTAGCATGTCAATGAAAGTTTCAGACAATTCAATTCAAATTCAAGACAATAAACTAAAAATTGATGCTTTCACACCACTTGTTGCAAAAATCTCTCCTATGTCTGCTCTATTTCTGGATATGGAAAATCGCAATAGGCAATATAATTTGCCAGAAGATGTCAAAGGTTCCAATTGCCGACTATATTTGGAGAATTTGTTACCAGGTCTCCTAAATATAAAATTCACAGACAAATTTGAGATTGGTAAAGTGCATAGGATTCCGTCCCATCGTAATCCTCGCCATACTAAACCAAGACAAGTGATTTTTAAGGTTTTACATCATCATCTTTTGGTTTTGATAAAGAAAGCAGCACGTGATATTCCTTCCCTAATGGACAATGGCAATGAGATTATTATTCACCAAGACTTTGCCAAAGGCACTGTTAAGAATCGTAAAGATTTCTCTGAACTTCGTCCTCAATTGAGAAGTCTTAGTTTTAAATATGGCCTTTTTGACCCTTAAACAATGAGAATTTGGAAAGACAATGTTTTTTAAGTCCTTTCAAAGTCCAGAGGATTTGAAAGTGTTTCTAGACCAACATTCACAGCATTCTATGGATCCGCAGGATTCTGTCACTTGAGCAATGCTGTAATATGTATTTCTGAATGTATCTCGGTTCTTCTCATGTCCAAAAGGTTTAAAATAGTTCCTGGACCAACTTTCGCAGCATTTTATGGTGATGCATAATTCTGCTTGTTGGACTTGGCCCTTTTGGCAGGTTCACCCCTGAACTTTTTGCCTTGAACTCTGACATGATGTTGGTGCATTTCTGGTCTCTGCGCACTTTAGCACTGTGGCCCAGTGTAAATTGTGTGTGGTGAGATTGGCCTGCTCTCCTATAGGAATGCATGGGGGATATCAGTGTCCATGGTAGTTCCTGATGTGTGGGGAGTGCAGGGTCGAGTTTGGTATGTGCCAACTCGTGAGATCCAATGCTGCGCGATGATGTGCGCAGATTTATTGTGACTAGTGTAGAAGTGCCTCTTTTTAGAAATTGGCATGTCTGTGGAGTGAATGTGAATTGACCTTTTGGCTTGTAATTGGCTGGAGCTGGCTGGTGTGCTTGGCTCCAGGAGTCAGGATGGGTCTGCCCGGTGGTGAATGAGGAGATCTGCATGTAGATGGGAGGGAGGAGTTGCACCTGGGACCTGAATAGGGCTGGGCCTTCCCTCCACAATGCTGGCTCCACCCCATGTGGTGTTTCTGATGTCCCTGGCCTATCCTGTGAATAGAGAGAGGGGCTGAGCAAAACAAAGTTCTCTGGAACCAGTTGCATCTGGTTCGCCCCTTGCCTGCACCTTTGGAAACAAAGGGTTTTACTGTATAAAAGAGGGGCTGTGGCCCCATGGCTTTGTTCTTGTTCCTGACTTGAATCTACCAGGGGCGTGCTGTTGCTGGGGTCCAGGGGAAGGCTTGCCTCCCTGGGCCCTGCCCAGCCCGTGGAGGCCGGGAGGAATTTCCTTGTTGGGGAGCTGTGTTGCTCTATCTTTGCTGCCAAGGACTACCTGGACGTATGGCCTTGTTTTGGGATTTTAACAAGGCTTGTTACAGCCTTCCTGTGCCTTATTTTGGGCCTGGGTGCTTTGATTTAGCCTCCCTTGGAAAGAGAGAGCCTGGGAGCTGAGCAGCGCAGCACTGCAGCCCTTGCCGAGGGAATCCCCCTGCCTGGCGATACCCCCCTCCTTTTGTGCCGTTGCGGGTGCCCACACCGCTAATTCCGCTTGTTGTTGGCTCTGATTTAGCAGGAGCCTACCCTGCTTTATGTTTCTAATTATGAGGGAGCCCACCCCTTGTTTTGCCAACCTCGAGAAGTTCACCGCCGCGGCCCTCGTGGAAAACAGGAAGTCAGGCCCACGCTGCCTGACTGCGGGCGGGGCCTGAGGTGTTCAACTTCCGCTTCCCCCCCTGCCTAGGGGAAGCCGTACCACGCCGCAGTGATGACCGATGGCACAGCGAGGCTCCCAGACTTGAAGGGAACCCCTCGCCAAAGAAAAATGCCTCCGCCGCCAGCGAGGGGGAGAGTGCCCGAGTGATTCTCGCCCATTGCTGAGCGGCCCGCTTGACAGTTGGCCACTCCATCCCGCCTCCCCCGTGTGCGTGCCAGAGAAGGCCGAGCAGCCCCCGCTAGATAGTGGGGCTGCTCAGCGATGGGGGTATAATGATTTTAGGAGCCAGTGCGCTCCATGGGGGCACAGCGTTCTCAGAGCCAGATGGCTCCCACGCCCCACAGAAATTGTCTTAGAGCCCGGCATGACTCCAGCAGGGTCAATGGTATTTTAAAGAGCCCCAGCTGGGTCCAGAGGGCACAGTTGTGCCAGTGTCCATTTTGTCCTTTCCCCCGCAGTTCATTAGGGGACACCTATTTGACTTCAGAGACCGAGGGCTCCAACATTGGGGCGCAGCTTTGTTCCTAAGAGCCAGTGAGGGTCCATTCCGCAGTTTTTCCTTTTACAGCTACCCAGCAAGTAGAGGGCAGCTGCACCGTTTAGGCATTTCTTTCAGGGGACATGTGCTTTTAAACCTAGGAGTGAGACGCACTCCTTCGCCCTACCTTGGCCTGCACACCTGCGCAGCACTTAGTGCCAGCTGCATCTTTTGGGCGCCCATGTTATTGTTCTCAGCTGCCCAGCAAGTAGTGGGCAGCTACAACGTTTAGTTTTTTGCGCAGTGGCACAATCTTGACTTTCACTGCCTAGGTAGTAGCCCTGACGTAGAGGAGGGAGAGGGCAAGCTGAGTCAAGAATCTGTCTCGACTCTAAGAGCTCATTCTGGGTCTAAGAACCCAGGCTCAGGCTGAACCATTGGAACATTTGACCATGGAAATTGTGAAACAAATATTAAGTAAAAATATGATAAAGTGCCTTCAAAATTTAAAAAAGTATATTTCTTTGATAAGCGTTTCATTTTAGTACATCACATTATATCATAGACTTGATAGGTGTTTATTAAAAGTGATAGCTTATAAACATGAACTCAGAAGCTTTCATGCTCAGGAGTCTGGTAGAACGTGCGATTCAAAATGGCCACCTCGTTGAGCTCCGCATGGGAATCGCCCGCTTGTGACGATTAATTACTAATTTCCAGTCAGAAATGTACTTGAAATTCTTGCTACTGCGTTCTGAGACTTCCCCTGCTGCTGTTGCTGTTTTTCACAGTCTTCTGGACGTCGGAGGTGGTGCTTTTCTCCTTCCTGCTGGCTTTGGCCTAGCCGCTCCCACAACCTGATCTAGCTGCTGCACTAGCCTTTCTTTTGAAGCATTTTTCCTACAATTGGCTCCTTTTTATTCAGTCTACTTATTGCTCCACCATTGTCCTTCACAATAAGAAAATGGATAATAAAATTTTGCAAGCTCCTCATAATAAAAAGGAAGCAACACATTTCTCCTCCTCCAATAAAATCTAAAGTGGTGGAATCCAGTGAACATTCCTTAAATATAATTCTTGAAGAACTTGAAGCACTTCATGCTAACACTGACACTATAGCATCTGACATTAAAAACCTGTGCAAAGATATGGCTAGCATGTCAATGAAAGTTTCAGACAATTCAATTCAAATTCAAGACAATAAACTAAAAATTGATGCTTTCACACCACTTGTTGCAAAAATCTCTCCTATGTCTGCTCTATTTCTGGATATGGAAAATCGCAATAGGCAATATAATTTGCCAGAAGATGTCAAAGGTTCCAATTGCCGACTATATTTGGAGAATTTGTTACCAGGTCTCTTAAATATAAAATTCACAAACAAATTTGAGATTGGTAAAGTGCATAGGATTCCGTCCCATCGTAATCCTCGCCATACTAAACCAAGACAAGTGATTTTTAAGGTTTTACATCATCATCTTTTGGTTTTGATAAAGAAAGCAGCACGTGATATTCCTTCCCTAATGGACAATGGCAATGAGATTATTATTCACCAAGACTTTGCCAAAGGCACTGTTAAGAATCGTAAAGATTTCTCTGAACTTCGTCCTCAATTGAGAAGTCTTAGTTTTAAATATGGCCTTTTTGACCCTTAAACAATGAGAATTTGGAAAGACAATGTTTTTTAAGTCCTTTCAAAGTCCAGAGGATTTGAAAGTGTTTCTAGACCAACATTCACAGCATTCTATGGATCCGCAGGATTCTGTCACTTGAGCAAAGCTGTAATATGTATTTCTGAATGTATCTCGGTTCTTCTCATGTCCAAAAGGTTTAAAATAGTTCCTGGACCAACTTTCGCAGCATTTTATGGTGATGCATAATTCTGCTTGTTGGACTTGGCCCTTTTGGCAGGTTCACCCCTGAACTTTTTGCCTTGAACTCTGACATGATGTTGGTGCATTTCTGGTCTCTACGCACTTTAGCACTGTGGCCCAGTGTAAATTGTGTGTGGTGAGATTGGCCTGCTCTCCTATAGGAATGCATGGGGGATATCAGTGTCCATGGTAGTTCCTGATGTGTGGGGAGTGCAGGGTCGAGTTTGGTATGTGCCAACTCGTGAGATCCAATGCTGCGCGATGATGTGCGCAGATTTATTGTGACTAGTGTAGAAGTGCCTCTTTTTAGAAATTGGCACGTCTGTGGAGTGAATGTGAATTGACCTTTTGGCTTGTAATTGGCTGGAGCTGGCTGGTGTGCTTGGCTTCAGGAGTCAGGATGGGTCTGCCCGGTGGTGAATGAGGAGATCTGCATGTAGATGGGAGGGAGGAGTTGCACCTGGGACCTGAATAGGGCTGGGCCTTCCCTCCACAATGCTGGCTCCACCCCATGTGGTGTTTCTGATGTCCCTGGCCTGTCCTGTGAATAGAGAGAGGGGCTGAGCAAAACAAAGTTCTCTGGAACCAGTTGCATCTGGTTCGCCCCTTGCCTGCACCTTTGGAAACAAAGGGTTTTACTGTATAAAAGAGGGGCTGTGGCCCCATGGCTTTGTTCTTGTTCCTGACTTGAATCTACCAGGGGCGTGCTGTTGCTGGGGTCCAGGGGAAGGATTGCCTCCCTGGGCCCTGCCCAGCCCGTGGAGGCCGGGAGGAATTTCCTTGTTGGGGAGCTGTGTTGCTCTATCTTTGCTGCCAAGGACTACTTGGACGTATGGCCTTGTTTTTGGATTTTAACAAGGCTTGTTCACGCCTTCCTGTGCCTTATTTTGGGCCTGGGTGCTTTGATTTAGCCTCCCTTGGAAAGAGAGAGCCTGGGAGCTGAGCAGCGCAGCACTGCAGCCCTTGCCGAGGGAATCCCCCTGCCTGGCGATACCCCCCTCCTTTTGTGCCGTTGCGGGTGCCCACACCGCTAATTCCGCTTGTTGTTGGCTCTGATTTAGCAGGAGCCTACCCTGCTTTATGTTTCTAATTATGAGGGAGCCCACCCCTTGTTTTGCCAACCTCGAGAAGTTCACCGCCGTGGCCCTCGTGGAAAACAGGCAGTCAGGCCCACGCTGCCTGACTGCGGGCGGGGCCTGAGGTGTTCAACTTCCGCTTCCCCCCCTGTCTAGGGGAAGCCGTACCACGCCGCAGTGATGACCGATGGCACAGCGAGGCTCCCAGACTTGAAGGGAACCCCTCGCCAAAGAAAAATGCCTCCGCCGCCAGCGAGGGGGAGAGTGCCCGAGTGATTTTCGCCCATTGCTGAGCGGCCCGCTTGACAGTTGGCCACTCCATCCCGCCTCCCCCGTGTGCGTGCCAGAGAAGGCCGAGCAGCCCCCGCTAGATAGTGGGGCTGCTCAGCGATGGGGGTATAATGATTTTAGGAGCCAGTGCGCTCCATGGGGGCACAGCGTTCTCAGAGCCAGATGGCTCCCACGCCCCACAGAAATTGTCTTAGAGCCCGGCATGACTCCAGTAGGGTCAATGGTATTTTAAAGAGCCCCAGCTGGGTCCAGAGGGCACAGTTGTGCCAGTGTCCATTTTGTCCTTTCCCCTGCAGTTCATTAGGGGACACCTAGTTGACTTCAGAGACCGAGGGCTCCAACATTGGGGCGCAGCTTTGTTCCTAAGGGCCAGTGAGGGTCCATTCCGCAGTTTTTCCTTTTACAGCTACCCAGCAAGTAGTGGGCAGCTGCACCGTTTAGGCATTTCTTTCAGGGGACATGTGCTTTTAAACCTAGGAGTGAGACGCACTCCTTCGCCCTACCTTGGCCTGCACACCTGCGCAGCACTTAGTGCCAGCTGCATCATTTAGGGCGCCCATGTTATTGTTCTCAGCTGCCCAGCAAGTAGTGGGCAGCTACAACGTTTAGTTTTTTGCGCAGTGGCACAATCTTGACTTTCACTGCCTAGGTAGTAGCCTGACGTAGAGGAGGGAGAGGGCAAGCTGAGTCAAGAATCTGTCTCGACTCTAAGAGCTCATTCTGGGTCTAAGAACCCAGGCTCAGGCTGAACCATTGGAACATTTGACCATGGAAATTGTGAAACAAATATTAAGTAAAAATATGATAAAGTGCCTTCAAAATTTAAAAAAGTATATTTCTTTGATAAGCGTTTCATTTTAGTACATCACATTATATCATAGACTTGATAGGTGTTTATTAAAAGTGATAGCTTATAAACATGAACTCAGAAGCTTTCATGCTCAGGAGTCTGGTAGAACGTGCGATTCAAAATGGCCACCTCGTTGAGCTCCGCATGGGAATCGCCCGCTTGTGACGATTAATTACTAATTTCCAGTCAGAAATGTACTTGAAATTCTTGCTACTGCGTTCTGAGACTTCCCCTGCTGCTGTTGCTGTTTTTCACAGTCTTCTGGACGTCGGAGGTGGTGCTTTTCTCCTTCCTGCTGGCTTTGGCCTAGCCGCTCCCACAACCTGATCTAGCTGCTGCACTAGCCTTTCTTTTGAAGCATTTTTCCTACAATTGGCTCCTTTTTATTCAGTCTACTTATTGCTCCACCATTGTCCTTCACAATAAGAAAATGGATAATAAAATTGTGCAAGCTCCTCATAATAAAAAGGAAGCAACACATTTCTCCTCCTCCAATAAAATCTAAAGTGGTGGAATCCAGTGAACATTCCTTAAATATAATTCTTGAAGAACTTGAAGCACTTCATGCTAACACTGACACTATAGCATCTGACATTAAAAACCTGTGCAAAGATATGGCTAGCATGTCAATGAAAGTTTCAGACAATTCAATTCAAATTCAAGACAATAAACTAAAAATTGATGCTTTCACACCACTTGTTGCAAAAATCTCTCCTATGTCTGCTCTATTTCTGGATATGGAAAATCGCAATAGGCAATATAATTTGCCAGAAGATGTCAAAGGTTCCAATTGCCGACTATATTTGGAGAATTTGTTACCAGGTCTCTTAAATATAAAATTCACAGACAAATTTGAGATTGGTAAAGTGCATAGGATTCCGTCCCATCGTAATCCTCGCCATACTAAACCAAGACAAGTGATTTTTAAGGTTTTACATCATCATCTTTTGGTTTTGATAAAGAAAACAGCACGTGATATTCCTTCCCTAATGGACAATGGCAATGAGATTATTATTCACCAAGACTTTGCCAAAGGCACTGTTAAGAATCGTAAAGATTTCTCTGAACTTCGTCCTCAATTGAGAAGTCTTAGTTTTAAATATGGCCTTTTTGACCCTTAAACAATGAGAATTTGGAAAGACAATGTTTTTTAAGTCCTTTCAAAGTCCAGAGGATTTGAAAGTATTTCTAGACCAACATTCACAGCATTCTATGGATCCGCAGGATTCTGTCACTTGAGCAATGCTTTAATATGTATTTCTGAATGTATCTCAGTTCTTCTCATGTCCAAAAGGTTTAAAATAGTTCCTGGACCAACTTTCGCAGCATTTTATGGTGATGCATAATTCTGCTTGTTGGACTTGGCCCTTTTGGCAGGTTCACCCCTGAACTTTTTGCCTTGAACTCTGACATGATGTTGGTGGATTTCTGGTCTCTGCGCACTTTAGCACTGTGGCCCAGTGTAAATTGTGTGTGGTGAGATTGGCCTGCTCTCCTATAGGAATGCATGGGGGATATCAGTGTCCATGGTAGTTCCTGATGTGTGGGGAGTGCATGGTCGAGTTTGGTATGTGCCAACTCGTGAGATCCAATGCTGCGCGATGATGTGCGCAGATTTATTGTGACTAGTGTAGAAGTGCCTCTTTTTAGAAATTGGCATGTCTGTGGAGTGAATGTGAATTGACCTTTTGGCTTGTGATTGGCTGGAGCTGGCTGGTGTGCTTGGCTCCAGGAGTCAGGATGGGTCTGCCCGGTGGTGAATGAGGAGATCTGCATGTAGATGGGAGGGAGGAGTTGCACCTGGGACCTGAATAGGGCTGGGCCTTCCCTCCACAATGCTGGCTCCACCCCATGTGGTGTTTCTGATGTTCCTGGCTTGTCCTGTGAATAGAGAGAGGGGCTGAGCAAAACAAAGTTCTCTAGAACCAGTTGCATCTGGTTCGCCCCTTGCCTGCACCTTTGGAAACAAAGGGTTTTACTGTATAAAAGAGGGGCTGTGGCCCCATGGCTTTGTTCTTGTTCCTGACTTGAATCTACCAGGGGCGTGCTGTTGCTGGGGTCCAGGGGAAGGCTTGCCTCCCTGGGCCCTGCCCAGCCCGTGGAGGCCGGGAGGAATTTCCTTGTTGGGGAGCTGTGTTGCTCTATCTTTGCTGCCAAGGACTACTTGGACGTATGGCCTTGTTTTTGGATTTTAACAAGGCTTGTTACAGCCTTCCTGTGCCTTATTTTGGGCCTGGGTGCTTTGATTTAGCCTCCCTTGGAAAGAGAGAGCCTGGGAGCTGAGCAGCGCAGCACTGCAGCCCTTGCCGAGGGAATCCCCCTGCCTGGCGATACCCCCCTCCTTTTGTGCCGTTGCGGGTGCCCACACCGCTAATTCCGCTTGTTGTTGGCTCTGATTTAGCAGGAGCCTACCCTGCTTTATGTTTCTAATTATGAGGGAGCCCACCCCTTGTTTTGCCAACCTCGAGAAGTTCACCGCCGCGGCCCTCGTGGAAAACAGGAAGTCAGGCCCACGCTGCCTGACTGCGGGCGGGGCCTGAGGTGTTCAACTTCCGCTTCCCCCCCTGCCTAGGGGAAGCCGTACCACGTCGCAGTGATGACCGATGGCACAGCGAGGCTCCCAGACTTGAAGGGAACCCCTCGCCAAAGAAAAATGCCTCCGCCACCAGCGAGGGGGAGAGTGCCCGAGTGATTCTCGCCCATTGCTGAGCGGCCCGCTTGACAGTTGGCCACTCCATCCCGCCTCCCCCGTGTGCGTGCCAGAGAAGGCCGAGCAGCCCCCGCTAGATAGTGGGGCTGCTCAGCGATGGGGGTATAATGATTTTAGGAGCCAGTGCGCTCCATGGGGGCACAGCGTTCTCAGAGCCAGATGGCTCCCACGCCCCACAGAAATTGTCTTAGAGCCCGGCATGACTCCAGCAGGGTCAATGGTATTTTAAAGAGCCCCAGCTGGGTCCAGAGGGCACAGTTGTGCCAGTGTCCATTTTGTCCTTTCCCCCGCAGTTCATTAGGGGACACCTAGCTGACTTCAGAGACCGAGGGCTCCAACATTGGGGCGCAGCTTTTTCCTAAGGGCCAGTGAGGGTCCATTCCGCAGTTTTTCCTTTTACAGCTACCCAGCAAGTAGTGGGCAGCTGCACCGTTTAGGCATTTCTTTCAGGGGACATGTGCTTTTAAACCTAGGAGTGAGACGCACTCCTTCGCCCTACCTTGGCCTGCACACCTGCGCAGCACTTAGTGCCAGCTGCATCGTTTAGGGCGCCCATGTTATTGTTCTCAGCTGCCCAGCAAGTAGTGGGCAGCTACAACGTTTAGTTTTTTGCGCAGTGGAACAATCTTGACTTTCACTGCCTAGGTAGTAGCCCTGACTCTATGGACATAGGGCATGTGTGCCCCCTTTTTACATGGCCAGTTGGGCAGGGGGGTGGTTACTTTTATAGGGCGCCAGGTCCTAGTGTGATTTATGTGCTAATGCTTTTGGGTGCTAGGAAAGGTATTGTGTATAGTATGTTTTGCGCACCCTGTTTGATACCTCTAGATATGGTTTATGCATAGGAGGTTGATTTACCTGTTTAGGTTTGTGTTAGGGAGATTATGCTTCCCTGTGTGATTTGCGCCTCTAGTGTAATTCTTACTTAGGTGATTAGAGTCTAATGTATTTAGACTTGTGAGATATTGTGCCTGGGATGATTTATATTTCAGGTTGACACTGAGTATAGTGTCTGTCAGTGATTACTGCCTGTGTTTTAAGTTAATTGATATTCTGTTACTATTGCTTTACCAAGTCCTGATTCTGTCAGTGGCCCACGTGTCCCTGTCATGTGTAAATAATCCCTTGTAAATATTGCTGTGCCAGTTGACACAATGTATATGGTGTGATTACTATCTGATGTGTTTTGAGAATACAAAGGCTATTTTTGATATAACCTTGTGTGGAGTTCCTTTTGTGGGGGGCCTGGGATGTTGTTGCTGGTGGGTGCGTGCTCACAAGCTTTACACATTGCCTCTGGGATAAGCCTTACTGTTCGTGTCACATTGCCAAGGGGGTGAGCAGGGGTTATTCTTGGCATGTAACTCCCTTGCCCTGACTAGAGTGGTGGTCTCTGCCTGGCTTTGGCGCAAGCCTCAGCCAATCAGAGATCCCATTTCTAACACCGCTACTTAAACGCTTTAAATATGTATTTCTGACAAATTTTTATTATAGATTTCTCACTGGTCTCCAGCGGTTTGGTCATGCTTGTAAAGCATTTGTGCGTTTCACTCTTGTTATTATTGTTTATTTGTTGTCGTCGTTTGATTGTTAGTTTGGTTATTCTTTTACCTACTCTTTCCTTTTCGCCTGTTCTGGAGCTACTATTTTTCATATTCTTTCCTTACTTTTTTTTTCTCCTCTTCTTGATCTTTTTTTTCTTTCTCTTCTATTATGGCTAATGTTCATAATGATAAACTAGTCTCATTAAATGTTAAAGGTTTACGTCATCCTGTGAAGCGTACTAACATTTTTGATTATTTAGGTAGTTACAAAGTGAATATTTATCTTATACAGGAAACTCATATAGATGACAAAATCTTAGATTATATGAAAAAGTGGGTTGATAATATTGTCTCTTCTCCTGCAACTGGAAAAGAAATGGTGTGAGTTTTGAGTAAATTTATAGATACTGATGGAAGATATGTCATAGTTAAAATTAAAGTTCATGATTCAGTCATGTTTTTACTAAATGTTTATGGTCCTACTGCTGATGATCCTGCTTTTTGGTCTAATCTTACCACTGAAGTCTTAAAATTGGGTAAAGCTCCTCTAATAGTTGGAGGTGTTTTTTATGTTTTATCTGATCCCTTATTAGATAGATTATCTCTTACTAAATTTCGTCCTCCTAAAGTTTTTTGCTTTCAAATCATTTATTCAAACCACAAAGCTTTTTGATATTTGGTAACTACACTTCCCTACAGAAAAAAGTTTAAAACATTTTTCTAGCCCATGCAAATCTCATGCTAGGCTTGATTATCTATTAGTTTCCAAGCAACTAATTAACTCTGTGATTACTCCTATTATTGGTAACATTGAAATTTTGGACCATGCTTTGATTTCTTTTGTATTGAATTTAAATTCAACATATACAACGCAATCTAGATGGCGAATGTATACTGGTATTGTTCCTAATGAACATAACAAACCTACGCTCTTAAATACTATTCAGGATTATTTCCATCTTAACCCTGAAGGTTCTCCGTCATGGTCAATAGATGGGACGCTTTTAAAGCTTATATAAGAGGTGTTACTATTTCTAATGGTAAAATAGCTTTATCCCAAAATGATATAGTTAATGATTTTTGGGATTTTTTACTCCACTCTCTATGACAAAAAACAATGTTAATGATGTTTCCTTAATTGATTCTTTTTTGACTAAATGTGGATTACCCAAGATTTCGCAATCAGATAAAATTGGGCTTGATTCACCCATTACTAAAAATGAAATTCTATCAGCCATGAAATCTCTAAAAGAAAATAAGTTCCCTGGTCCCGATGGCATTCCTGCTGAGTTTTATAAAGAATTTCAATGACAGCTTACTCCTTTTTTATTTCAACTTTTTACCTTTTTTGGTTCCACGGGAATTACCTCAGGTTCTTTTACTGAGGCTTTAATTATTGTACTTCCCAAACCTGATAAGGACCCCACACTCGTATCAAACTATCGTCCTATCTCTTTAATAAACCAGGATTATAAATTATATGCCAAAATACTTGCTTCTAGATTATCTCCTGTGTTAGATTCTATTATTCATCCAGATCAATCTGGTTTTATGAATAATAGATACTCTGCCAACAATACAAGAACTTTGCTATATGTTATTGAAAAAAGGTTCCACTTAAACTCTACCATCAAGAATTCTCGCATTAGATGCTGAGAATGCTTTTGATAAAATTCACTGGCAATTTTTATTCTGTACGTTACTATCATTACATTTTGGTGACATATTTATCCGCATGATTTCTGCTTTATACTCCTACTGCTCGTTTATTTATCAATGGCCAAGTTTCAAACCAATTCTCTCTTTTTAGAGGTACAAGACAAGGTTGCCCCCTTTCCCCACTTTTGTTTCTTATCAGTATTGGATCTTTTCTTACTTTCACAGGGAAAAGAGATAAAACTAAAGGAATCAATATTAAGGCCGTTATTATTGAAACCTTAGGATTTCCTTCACTTTTGCTGCTGACTCCACGCTGGGATTACCGTGCCTCTAAAGCCTGCCTTGCATCACCGGGATACTGCTCACGGAACCCGCTGCGCGGGTCCCGCTTCGCCTGAGGCTTCCTCTTACCGCTGAAACTGCTGGGACTCTGATTTTGGGTGCCGGGACCTGCAGGGCTGCAAGCGTGTTGTGGGCGCAGGACTACAAGTCCAAGGAGCGCCCACAACTCCCAATTGCTGCCAGCTGGGACGCTCTCCCTGCAGGCTCCTCCCTGGTGCCTCACCGCGGTAAAAAGCCGCCCTTTCTTTTCCATCGGCAGATTTCCTTCACTTTTGCTGCTCACTCCACGCTGGGATTTCCGTGCCTCTAAAGCCTGCCTTGCATCACCGGGATACTGCTCGCGGAACCCGCTGCGCGGGTCCCGCTTCTCCTGAGGCTTCCTCTTACCGCTGAAACTGCTGGGACTCTGATTTTGGGTGCCAGGACCTGCAGGGCTCCGAGCGTGTTGTGGGCGCAGGACTACAAGTCCCAGGAGCGCCCACAACTCCCAATTGCTGCCAGCTGGGACGCTCTCCCTGCAGGCTCCTCCCTGGTGCCTCACCGCAGTAAAAAGCCGCCCTTTCTTTTCCATCGGCGGATTTCCTTCACTTTTGCTGCTGACTCCACGCTGGGATTACCGTGCCTCTAAAGCCTGCCTTGCATCACCGGGATACTGCTCGCGGAACCCGCTGCGCGGGTCCCGCTTCGCCTGAGGCTTCCTCTTACCGCTGAAACTGCTGGGACTCTGATTTTGGGTGCCGGGACCTGCAGGGCTGCGAGCGTGTTGTGGGCGCAGGACTACAAGTCCCAGGAGCGCCCACAACTCCCAATTGCTGCCCGCTGGGACGCTCTCCCTGCAGGCTCCTCCCCTTTCTTTTTGAGATAGTATATTATCAACTGGAGATCCCCGTGGCGCGGGAGCGCCCAGGAGGGGGCCGGGAGAAGCCCGGGACAAGGGCGGGACCGTCTGTGGCCGTCAGGGGCCGAAGGAGGCCGGGCTGGGCCGTCCCACTAACATTTTCAGAACTGGTATTGCAATACAGTCA
Organism: Lissotriton vulgaris; assembly: GCF_964263255.1. Taxonomy (NCBI): domain Eukaryota; kingdom Metazoa; phylum Chordata; class Amphibia; order Caudata; family Salamandridae; genus Lissotriton; species Lissotriton vulgaris. The sequence goes on from NC_141694.1 coordinate 1,787,735,685, forward strand.
TTTGTGTAGTGTTAGTGATTTAACCTGTTCTAATATATTGAGGTGGTAAAAGGGCTCCTCATATGGCTTGTTCTACAAACACCTCCACCTTGCTGCCCTCCCTGAGTGAGGTGGAAGCTGCTGTTATGGGCCCCCTAGATACCTATTATAAACGGCTGCCTCAGGATATTGATAGGAAAATCGCCTTGGCAGAAAGACGTGTGGGGCGTAGGTTGTCCATTGAGCTTTTGAAAACCCCTGTTGACAAACGTAAAAGCCAAAGTTTTCCCTCATTGGTCACCCCTTTATCGTCCATCACGCTGCCTGCTGTACATGACATTCCACATTTCTCACCCCTAATAAATGAGTCATTGGTTACTTTTCCCTTAGAAATAGTAACCGCCACTCTGCCTGTAACTTCCCCTAGTGTTCTTACTAATCCATCCACTGGGCAACATTCTACATCTCAACCCAGTGTTTTAGCACATCCTACAAAACCCAAACCCTGTCCCAAAAGGAAAAGGAGTGTAATTGTAAAGAAATGTCAGGTCCCAAAACCTCCAAAAAAATATAGGAAATTAGGGACAAATACACAACCTCGTCATACTACTGGGGATAACCCAATTGGGTTACCAGTGGGCGAGGGAGAAGTTGTTCCATCAGGCTTGGATCCCATAATAATGGCATCCCCTAGGACACCATTAACATCAGGTCCTGATCCCATTGTTATAATCTCCCCTGGGACACCAACATCTAAGCCACAACTCCTCTCGGAATTGGAAAAATTAATACGGTCCCTCTTGAACCCCTTTGAAGATAGACTCAAAAAGCTAGCTGATCAATTGGACCACCTAGAGCAGGCTAGCCTAGATATTTTTTTCTCTACAAAATCCCTAATTAAGTCTTGTCTCAAAACGGGCGATAATAGGAACAACCAACAAATAGCTGAGCGAGATGTAGGTGCCCCGTCGGTTGACTCACATCCTTCTGCTGCGAATATCGCAACTAGCCATTGGGGAAAAGGACAGAGTAGTAAGACTACTAATGATCCACCAACTATTTTAACTAATAGCAATTGTGGGAAAACCAAGCCCCATAGTACTGTAGCCAAAGGTAGCAAGGAATGCTTAAAGAATGCCACCCCTGTTAGTAATAATATTCAACCCCTACCAAGTACTTCGATAACTTGTCAGGGTCCTTTGGCAGGTAATGACAGAAATTCTTGTAAAAATAGTGTTGGAACAAATAAGTCCCATGTTCCACAAGTGCAAAATAGGGGTGGTCTTATAAGTGATGGAAATAATATATTCGAGAAAAATAAGGTTTCCATGTTACCAAAGAATGTTCTCCCACCAGGGCCTGTGGTTCCAGAACAAAGCCGACCAATACCCTGTGTGACAAAACCTCCAACTAGGATACCTCCAGTACAACTTACCCCTGATTCCTATCCCTATGTGGCTATCTTTACCAATGTTCCACCCCTATTGGAAGGGCAAAGAGAAACCTACCAGATGCTAAAAAACAAGGTTATGTACTGGTTAAGGGTTAATAGACCTCTGCCCGGGGAAGTGGATGGTTTGATTATTGGGGTTAGAAGGGTTAACTGGATAGGATGCACCCCAAAAAAATTGGGGGGCGAATGTATTATAATTAACTTCCAAGATCCAAGGGTGGTAGGATTGATCACAAGACCAGGCTGGAGTACTAGCAGTGGTGGGATTGGTATTGTGGATCTCACTTTTTTCTATCCAAGACCAGTGGACGTTCATCTTGGTGGGAACAACGAGCTAGGGAGATTAAGTTTCTTTCCTCAGGCAGAGATCAACCCTTTTAACGTCCCTTTCCCACGACTAAATGATTGCTATGAACAAGCATATAACCCCTATGATGGGCTGGGAAATTTGAGGTGGGGATGTTGACGGAAATCGGCTGACCTCATTGATATTGGGGGTAACATGGTTAGAGAGAACATATCTGAGAAACCACTGGTAACAACTAGGGATGTAACATCAAGTCCAAATGGAGTGATTCTCAATGGGGAAAAGGAAAATGGGAGGGGGGACAGTATGGCGTGTATGGAAATTATGGGGGGCGAATTAAGATCTTTATTAAATATGGGTGTTACTGAGGGAAAGGATGTCAACTGTGTGGACACTGTCATAGAAGAGGAAGGTAACTGTGAGAAAGGTAACTGTGAGAGTTTGATTAACCTCCCGTCTATGCCAGTTATTGATGTGGGGACTTGTAATGGCAATACCACGGGGAGGTTCTTTTCGTGGAATATCGCGGGGCTGGGTATAAGATTATTGTCACAAAATTGGATAGATTTTGTCAACGGGTTTGAAAGTTGTTTATTTCAGGAGACATGGGCTTGCGACCCAATATTCCTCCCAGGCTATTTAAACTTTTGTATCCCAGCGAGTAGAGGCCCAAGGGGTAGACCTATGGGAGGTCTAACAGTTTTGATCAAGCAAAGTTTACAAGTTAAAATAAAAGTGCTTGATCTGGGTTGCAAGGATATACAATTGCTAAGAATGTCATCAGACAAGGGGGGTGTGATAGACATATACAATATTTATGCCAGAGGTACCAATGCTGGGAATTCCCCCACCCTAGAGGCTCTATCCACCTTCCTAGAATCACAGTCCCTGGGAAATGGAGTGGTTCTGGCTGGTGACCTCAATAGGACCTTCGAACCGTTGGAAAATATGGAAAATCCGATTGGGCAGGAGGAAGATGTCCAGTGGGGTGTCCCAAACTTAAATCTTGTACCAGTTAAACGGGGGATAAAAGATGTATTGCTACTGAACGCGCTATGTTTGGAATATGGCTTGAGGGCCCTTAATGGAAGGACAAAGAGCGACCAGGGAGGCAATTGTACATTTGACAATGGTCACAGTAAAAGTAGAATAGACTATGTCATTTGTAGCCTTAACTTATGGTGTGGGATAGGCGACATGGAAATCAAGGGTAGATTAGAAAGTGACCATAATCCCCTTTGTGTCACCCACTCCTGGTGGAGGGCCACGCCTGATAATCCAGAGTCGTGTAGTGAAGTTGTATCTGTTATGGCCAATGATATGCGAAGAGTTAAATGGCCAAATGTGTTGGCAAATGTGGCATCCATGGACTACATAAACTCGGAGGTGGACAAAGCAATTGCCGACATGGAGATAGTAAACCCTGTAACTCCTGGTTCCTCTTCAACAACAGCCATACACGATACATTCTTTTCCCTTTTAAAACCACATTTTACTAGATTAAATAAGGTAAATAGAAAAGCCCCACTTAAAATGGCTAGGTGGTTCAATAAACAGTGTAGGTTAGCCAGATTGGAACTGGGTAGGGCAATTAGAAGTAAAGATAAGGTTTTGATTAGTGCCGCCAGGAAATGCTACAATGTTAGTATCCGCAAGGCTAAGAAAAAGTGGGATGAGGAATATTGGGATGAGTTGCTGGAAGCTTCTGGGACAAGGGATTCCAGACTTTTCTGGAAAATTGTGAAGTGGGGCCGAGGTGGCACCCCTAGCAATCCAGATAATAATGTCAATGAGGCATCATGGGTCGAGTATTTTAAACCCCAGTATGCAGAGAATAGGGATATTGTGGCCATAGAACCTATTCCAGTGGCATTTTGTAAGGGAAACCTGTTCTCAAATAAAGAAGCAGAATTGGTAATTTCAACCCTACAAGGGGGAAAGGCACCGGGCTTGGATGGGATCCCCTCTGATTTATTCAAGAACGACAAGGTACGGTGGGCTAGGTATGTGACCTTGCTGGGAAATGCTCTAGCTAAAGGGGCTAAAATCCCAGAAATATGGAAGGGGGCAATAATTATACCGATCTATAAGAAAGGTGATCGGTCACTCCCGGCCAATTACAGGCCGATAAGTTTGATTGCCACTATCCAAAAAGTGGTGGGGAAGATGGTGGTCAATAAACTTATGGACTGGGTAGACGAGAATAACGCCCTTTCCCCCTACCAGGCAGGCTTTAGGCGGGCAACCAGCACGGTGGATCAAATATTTTGATTTACCATGTTGCGGTGGGGGACGGTACTCCTTGGCGAAGGCAGCCTATATGTCGCATTTGTAGACTTGAGGGCTGCCTTCGACCTGGTTCCAAGGAGCAAGCTATGGGCAGTTCTGAAAATGATAGGGGTCCCACTTGAGTTGCTCACTCTAATAATGCGTCTCCATGAATGCAATTTTGCCAAAGTCCAATGGGGGAGGAACGGGGAAAGTACTGTTAATTTTCCTGTCGAGCGGGGTGTACAGCAGGAATGTGCAATGGCGCCCCTGCTGTTCTCCCTGTTCATTAATGGTATTGTGGATAGGATGTTGCATGCAAGGGTGGATGCACCTTTGCTAACGGGCATCAGGGTCCCGATCCTGATGTTCGCTAACGACACCCTAATTGTGTCCAAAACTCCAGCTGGACTCCAGCGTGCCCTAAATATATTTGATATGTTTTGTAAGGAGCATGGCCTCGAAGTCAATGCTAGCAAAACAAAGCTGATGGCTTTCTCTCAAAGGCGCCGACCTCAACCAAGGGTATCTCTGAATAACATCGAGCTTGAGGTAGTAAATGTTTTTACTTACCTAGGGGTAGAGATATCAAGCAAGCCAGGTTGGTCACGACACATAGAAAAGGCGGTATTGAGACACCAGCAGTTTTCAGGGGCGCTCCGGGTAGAGCAAGTAAAATCAAAAACTAGTCCCATAAAACCGGTCCTTATGGTTTATGATGCTAAAGCCTTAGGGGCAGCCCTGTATGGGGCAGAAGTATGGGGTTTTGAGAGGTTCCCTACTCTACAAATATCAGAGAATAGATTTCTGAGGCGAATTACGGGTCTCCCCCAGAGTGTGCCATTAATACCGCTTGGCCTTGACCTAGGGAGGAGATCGGTTAGTGACCGTGCTCGATTAAGGCCTATCCTTTATTGGAGACGGCTTTGGACGACCCCAGAGATCCGACACTATGCTGATGGGTTTCTAGCCCTAGTTAAATGAGATACATTCCACAAAATATCATGGTTGAAGACGCTCAGGGTTGTTCTTGCTGAGCTCGGTCTCTCTAACCTTTGGGAAAATCCGTCTGGGGAAGTATTCCCAAGTAAAAACATCATCAAGGCCATATATTGGGATTATGTAGAAGACAAGCTCTGGAGGGGTACACAAACAGAAACAATGGGGGGTAGATTCATGGAAATTAAAACGAGACCTGTACTGGAACAGTATTGGGACAGTATAACTGTCCTGATAGATAGAAAGTTATTTTTTCAGCTAAGGTCAGGTTCTCTCCCCTTGAGGTCATTGACGGGTAGGTGGAGGAGTACTAACATCTCGTGTTGCCCCGTATGTGGTGCCCCCAATGAAAGCATTGCTCACTTTTTATTTCTGTGTGAGGCCTATGCAAACCCAAGGAGAGTATGGTTAGCTCCAGTTTGTAGAAACCTTGGGGTATCCAGCGGTGTTGAGGGGTTGAGAATTATTTGTACCTCCACCGAAATGCCTATTGTGCTGGGAACAGCAAAATACTTGGGGTGGGCATGGTTCATCAGGCGGAGGGCTTTACCTCCCAATATGAATTAAAATTGTACAGTAATTTTACATATTCTTTTTTTTAAAGCTTGCACAACTCCTTCAAATGTATTTTGTGTGTATGAAATATGAATTTTAATTACAATGTATTTTAAAATGTATGAATTTTAAAATGTATGTTTGTGCTTTTATGAGTGTATAACTCGAATAAAGCTTTTTCAATTTGAAACCTTAGCTTATGCTGATGATGTACTTTTATGTATTAGTGATCCTATATCCTCATCCCCTTCCCTATTTGAGAATATTTTGATGTAGTCTACAGTTTCTGGACATAAGTTAAATACAAATAAAACCACATTTTTTCCTTTGAATATTTATTGTACCCCTGATATGATACCTATGAATGAAATTATTTGGCAAAAGGATACATTGAAATATCTTGGTATTCTTTTCTCTTCATTCATAAAATCAACAATAATGCTGAATTGTGACTTTATTTTAAATTATATTAAAGATAAAATATCAAAATGGTCTTAACTTCACCTTTCATGGTGGGGAAGAATGGACTCTATAAAAAAGACTAGTGCTCCTAAAATCTTTTACACTCTTGCCATGATTCCTACTCAATTTTCATTAAAGTTTTATAAAGATGTTGACAAACGTCTCTCCAAATTTCTTTGGAATAACAAGTCACCTCTTACTAAATAAAAAATGCCCAAATGTAATGCAGGTTTTGGATTACCTGACTTTTTTCATTACCATAAAGCTTTTATTTTAAAAATAAAGTTCCCTATGGTTTAACCATTCCTTTTTGAGCAATCCACCTTTTTGGATTCTTATTGAGAAATCCATAGTAAAAACGTTTCCATTACCCACTTTGTTAACCATGTCTAATAAATCCCAATTGTTTCTTAAATCTGTTATTTTAAAATCCACTAACCTACTTTTTAATAATTTAGATTCAATTGTTCAGTCACCCATGTTTACTACCGAAGATATGTCATTATGGCATAGCCCAGTCATTAAACTAAATAGAAAAATCTGTTTCTGGTATTGATGGAATAGTGCTGGTATTTTATTCTATCTTTAAGCTGTCTATTACAATAATGCATTCATATCATTTGAAGCTTTACAAACAAAATTTAGTTGACCTCATTCTGACTTTTCCAAATATGTTTGTGTAATTCTATTTCAGATTCATTTCCTCACATTATTCCTTCTAATGCTCAATCTGATATATTAATTTATATTCAAACTTTTTCCACTTTATCTCATGGTGTTTCTATTTTATATACAAAAGCTATTTCTCTAGGAACCTACATTAATATGATTTAAGTATTTTGGAATAATGAACTTTCAACCTCCTTTTCTACAGATGCATGGAAAGATATTTGGCTTAATGGTATTTCTGGTTGGTTACCTGTTTCGCTTTATCAAACTAACTCTAATATTTTATCCAACTGTTTATGGACTCCATTATGTTTATTTCAACCTAAACTTCCTCCTTCTTCCACTTGTTGGCACTGTAAATTACATCCTGGTTTATTACAACATATGCTCTTTGATTGTCCTTTAGTTTTTAAATGTTGGATTGACGTTTGGGATATTATAAAAAATATATTAATTATTCATGATGATGTTTCATTCAAAATGTTAATCTGGAAATCTGCTGTTCTCTTGCAAAACATAAATAGGTAAACTATTTAATTTTCTACTATCAGCTGCTTTAAAATCCATTACATTCTTTTGGAAAGATGTTTCGCTATTGTCAGTTCATGCTTGTTAGTCATGTAGTGTTTTTACAAGTAGAGGAGCTCATTTATCCTTGACTGGTATTAATCATTATTCTACCTCTTATCACTCTTTTTAGAAATCTGTTGATATATATATTTATCTTCTTAATTACATATTTATATCTAGTTATTTATTGCTATTATCGTAGTCCAATATCCACGTTGTAGTAGCTCTATTTTATAGTTAATGCAAAATGTTTATAGCTGTTTCCTTTCCATCCTCTTTTTTTTCAATTAATATATATTTACTATTGTTATCTACTGTAATTCAATTGATGTTCTTGTTATCTCTATATTGTAATTAGGTGTTTTTTCTCAATAACATTTTTTCTGTATTGTCTTTGTTAATTGCTTATTATGAAAACTCAATAAAATATTTTGAACAAAAAAAGAAGCTTTCGTGCCTTCACCCCCTGGTCAGACGCCAATACCATTAGTGATCTAAAAGATAAGTCAGTTATCACCTGCATCCTATATGTGAACTATAGCCCTATTTTTACAGGAAGCAACATATAGTCCCTGAAGTCAAACACAAGAAGATTTTTGTACAGCACACATCTTCAAATATTTCAAAGTTTTCTCAAATACAGTATTGTAAAAATAGGAGGAGAAATAAAATAAAATAATTGCCTAATATCACACAGTTTGGTCAAGTTGCCAAGTTGGGATTGGTCCCAGATGTTTTGGTCTCTCATTGTGTAATACAATAACTAAACAGGTATCCCTGTCGTGCTCCCTTTTGACATCAAAGTTTAATACTTGGTTTTTCATTCCAGGTGCATGAGGTTTGAACGTGGGTAACAGCAGAAGCCAATAGAAAGCTCAGCTCATTTTGGGCTTGGGGCTAAATAGTACCTCAAGCTGAATCAGAGTCTAGCATCTGGCTCGCACCTTCAGTAGATCACCCACCTCTATATTTTACTCTGTGTAATCTGTGCGTGAAGTAAACTCAGATTTTGCATCCAATGTGAAACCTATTTTCTCTGTGGGGATATCTTAGCTGCCATAGCTCATGACCATCTTATACCTGTTATACCTGTGGGGGGACTTATACTGCTGTGAATGTTTACACACAGGCTTTGACTGCTGCTGCAGATGGTGTCCATGTTCCTTGCATGTGAGCTCTATCTATTTCTGTGTGTTTTAGGTCTAATCAAAAGAATGTTTGGCTTTCTAACCAGCCTCATATTTTATCAAAAATAGAACTTAATATTGCTTAGAGAAAATGGGCTTAAGGTAAGAGCACTGCAGTTATTTATTATCAGAGTGTCATTCCTGTATTAGTTCAGCCCCTCAGAACAGCCTTCATACAATTGGGCAGAGGATAATTCCTTTTCAGGCATTGAATTGTTGTCAGTGTTTTGTTCTGCCTAGTAGACAATCGTTGGTGTTAAGGATACCAGGTAGTCGGAGTAAGAATATTTTGTCTGTTTACTCGGGGTTACTCTGTGTGAATAAACTATTTAGGAAATGGACGACAGAGTGGACCTAAACACAAATAGACACACTATGAGACCAGATAGAAGAGAAGAAATTAGTTCAAAAATATATATATATTTGTTATTTTTAAGTTTGATATACAAAAACTACATTTTCACAATTTTATAAAGAAGAAAAAATGACATTGGAAGGCGCCAACCCCCATCGGGGAATGGCGTCGTTAGTGGCAGCCAAAGGGCCGACCCGGAGCCGGATCACTTCCGGTTTGCGTGACCCGGAAGTGAGCGTCGCGTCAGGACCAATGGGAACAAAGGTCGAGGTACGCCCCGGAAGTGTTAGTAGGGCGCGAGGCTTAAAAGCCCGCGACCAGCCTAGAGGCCCCCTCTTTGTCCGCTGATCATCCAGGAGTCGGACGTCTCCAAGAGAAGACATTGTGGGAGCATAGCGTTGGAGTATACAGCGAGAGTTAATCCGACTCGTGGTCTAGGTTAGCGGGCCTTGCAGTGTGTGCTAGATTTCTTTATCTTTACAGCTTTCGTGCTTATTTCTCTTGATTTAAATATTGTTTGCAGGGGGGGGGGTTTGCCGCAGTAAATCCTCGTGTCCGGGGGGAGGGCGAGCGCTGGCGCTCGATCATCTGATTCCCTGGGTCCGGGCCCATCCGCGGCGCGGTGGGCCTATAAAGTCGTTTGCGTTCCTCGATAAGTTTTTTAACGTCGTTTTTCTTTAAGTGCAGGATGCCGTCGAAGAAGGTACCGAAGGGTAAACAACCCGCAGCCAAGAATGAGGAATTCCTTGCCTTTACGGAACTGCTGGAGTTCACAAGAGAAAAAGGCATGGATTGGGTACTAAAGAATATGAGAGACGGGGCTAGAGCAGATGCGGACTCTCAGGAGGAGAGGGGGAGAGGCAAAAGAGCGAAGCAGACCCCAGAAAAGCTTAGAAGCTCGGCAAGAGGCAAGCGGTCTAGGCCGACGGATTCATGTCCAGTATCACCAGGTGAGGAGGAGGCGCCAGAGACAATTGACTCGAACGTAGGCGCAGATAACGACCCAGATGACGCCGAGGTGCAGTATGAGGCAACTAGGCCTATGCAGATAGGAGGGTTCCCCGTCACTTCTGTGGGGGGGTCCGGTCCGCACGGTATGTTACCGCCAGTAGTGGCACAGCCGGGTAGCGGAGTGTCGCAAGTTTGGGTTCAGCCCGGGGGGGTCGCTCAGTTACCAGGGATGCAATTATATGGGTCGCATGGTCAAGCGATAGGTAGCAGCCCGGTAAGCTCAATGTTTCCTGCCTACACAGCTCACGGGTCCCCCTTAGCGATGACGGCTTTCCCTAATCTAGGGGGTCCAAGTCAGGGCTCAATGGCGAATGCCGTAGTTGATGTTGCGGGTCCCTCTAATGGCCAGATGCATGGAGGGTTTGGGGGGCGACCAGCTGGTTCCCCATTATTAGCTTTCAGCCCTCTAATATTCGGTTCTTCCTCAATGACCTTATCGCCATCCGCGGGGATAACTTGGCATGTGCCAGCAGATATGAAGGACAGGATACTCAGGGGCGAATACATAGAAGTGTTCGACCTTATCAATGCGGGGGTGGCGGCCGGAAAATCCAAAGCCGGAAAGGAGGGAGATTACAATCAGAAGAAATCATGGGTAGAATGGTCCATGAAGAATTGGATCACGGGATTTGCAATATATGCCGCTGTTATGCTTGAGAAATATCCGGTTTTAGGCCCACAAATGATGAGCTATATATCCTTGATACATGGTGCGGCAACAGAGTTTCCAGGCCAGGGGTGGCTGAAATACGATAAAATGTTCAGGCAGATGAAGGCAGTTCACCCGGGTATAGCATGGGACCAGCGGGAGATTAATTTGTGGCATACAGTCTTCTATTCCACCCCTTCAACGCCTACCCCGGTACCCTCAACTCAGAGCCAGTCCTTTCGGACTGACAAAGGGGTCGGTGAGAAAAAACAGGCCTGCTGGCAGTTTAATAGAAATGAGTGTACCAGGGGGGTCGCATGTAAATTCAAACACTGCTGTTCCTACTGCGGGGGTACCTCCCATCCCGAGATCAGGTGTTTTAAGAAAACTGGTAACCCCAAAGAACAGGCCAGCCACAGTGCCCCAAAAGGAAAGCCAACTAAGACCCCTGACAAAGCTACCAACTCCAATTAAACGGCATGTCCTGACACACCTCCTCAGTAAGTACGATAATCTTGGGGAGGCTCAATTCCTACTGCATGGTTTTACAATTGGCTTTCGTATCCCGTCTTCAGCCCCCCCTTCCAATGTCCCACCTCGCAATCAGAGCTCAGTGTTGCGAAATATGGAGGCAGCTCGAGAGAAGATCATGAAGGAGGTAGCATTGGGGCGGGTTGGGGGCCCTTTCACAGAACCACCTACCCATAATCTGGTTTGTTCCCCATTGGGTCTAGTTCCAAAAAAGGAGGAAGGTAAATTTCGTCTGATCCATAATCTATCGAGTCCCCCAGGGCTCTCGGTAAACGATAAGCTAGACCCGGATCTGTGCTCGGTGAAGTATACCAAATTTGACACGGCTATTGAGAAATTGCAGGTATTTGGGGAGGGAGCCCTAATGGCTAAAGCCGATATTGAATCAGCCTTTAGGTTACTGCCCGTGCACCCGGACGACACCAGGTTCTTGGGCTTCACATTTGACGGTAACTACTTTTTGGATTTGTGCATGCCTATGGGGTGTTCTATTGCCTGTGCAGTTTTCGAGACTTTTGCAAGGTTCCTAGAATGGGCGGTTGAGCAGTTTCTGGCCTCGGACAACTCACATGCTGTAGTCCACTACCTGGACGATTTTCTGTTCATGGGTCCCGAGGGTTCCCAGTCATGCAGGAAGGCCCTGCTGGGCTTCCAGCGCTTGGCTGAGGCGCTCGGAGTACCTTTGGCGGCGGAAAAAACCGAAGGCCCGACCACGTGTTTGACCTTCCTGGGCATAGAGATTGATACAACAGCAGGAGTGTGCAGGCTGCCAAAAGTCAAGGTCGATGCCTTTAGGGCCGCTATTGATGGCTGCCTGGGGGCAAGGAAGGTAACCTTACATCAGCTACAAGTTCTTCTGGGTCAACTGAACTTTGCTCTGCGGGTCATTCCTATGGGCAGGGCCTTCTCCAGGAGTATAGCGAGGGCAATGTTTGGACTGCGGGCCAAACACCACAGAGTGAGGCTCTCAGCTGAAGTTAGAGAGGATCTTATGATTTGGAGAAGTTTCTTGAGGGACTTCAATGGCACGGTGTTGTGGCGAGCAGCCTGTTCTTCTAATACGGATCTTGAGCTGTTCACCGACGCTGCAGGTAGTATTGGTTTCGGAGCTATATTCGGTCAAAAATGGTGTATGCAGTGCTGGCCAGATGACTGGATCGAGCGAGGCCTGACTACTAACATTTCCTTCCTTGAGCTTTTCCCCATAGTGGTAGCTTTGCACTTGTGGGGAGATCTGCTGGCAAACAAGAGTATAGTATTCTGGTCGGACAACATGTCCGTAGTCATGGTGATTAATAGCCAGAGGGCTACCTGTACTTGGGTACTCAGGTTGTTGAAAGAATTGGTTTTGCAGTGCCTGTGCCATAATGTCCAATTCACTGCGAAACATGTTCCAGGTGTAGAAAACAAAGCGGCTGATGCATTGTCTCGTTTTTAAGTTAACAGAGTTCCGGGAGCATTGGCCCCAGGCGGAGACGTCAATGTCAGCCTTCCCAGCGGAGCTATGGAAGTTTGGTGCCCCACAGCCGCCGAGTTGATATCTGCATCCTTGGCTCCAAGGACTAAGAGTATGTATCAGAGGTCATGGGATTCGTATATGGCATACCTGAGGGGTGTGGGTGTAGCGGACATCTTTGCCCCCCAGAGTGTATTAGGCTTCATCGTGCAGCAGAAAGAGCAAGAGAAGTCGGTAGCATTCATGAAAAGACAGTTGTCGGCGTTAGCATTTTATGCGGGTCTACGGGGGGTGTCGGATCCGAAAAAAAGATCAGAGAGTTAGAAGAGCAATGAGACGTTGGGAGCGCCTAGCGCCCGGGGAGAAAGATTCTAGGAGGCCGATAGACGTGAAGAAATTGATTAAAATCTTAGGAGCTCTGCCGTTAGTTTGTTTCTCCCAGTATGAGACGCAACTGTTCCGGGTGGCCTATACCTTAGCCTTTTGTGGGGCGCTGCGAATTTCAGAATTACTTCCGACGTCCAAAACGGATAGGGAAGGGGGTCTGAAGTGCTCTGATATAATCGAGTCCAAAGGTGTCCTGCGGATGAGGGTGCGGAGATCGAAAACGGATCCGCTGGGTAAAGGTACCTGGTTACAACTGGGTAGAGTAGAGGGTGAGCCCTTCTGTCCGGTCAACTTGCTGAGGGTATTTCTCCAAGTCAGGCCCCATGGAGCCGATGATAGACTCTTGATTCATGAGAATGGGTTACCACTTACCAGGTTCCAGTTCACTCGAGTAGTTAAAATGACCTTGGCACGGATCGGAGTTGATCCGGCCGATTTTACATCACATTCGTTTAGAATTGGAGCAGCGACAACGGCTGCTGGCTTAGGCCTACCCGAACAGGTAATCAAGAGGTTGGGTCGCTGGAAATCAGCGTGTTACGAACGTTACATCCGCCCGCAATTAGTCTGACGTATCTTTAGCTTGCGTTCCCTTTGTGAGAATCGGCTGACTGTATCTCTTCACATTTACTCTTCATATTTACTTTAGGTACCTCCCCTAAGAGAACCCAAATCTGTTGGTGTGGCCACTCCTTCATTCGCAGGGCCGGGGCGCACTTCGAAAAGACACTCATGGACAGGGTGACCATGATGCGAGGTTGTGACCATCATTGGGTGGGGATAGGCGGGCAGCGCCTGGCGGACGTCCCGAGGGATGTAAAAGCGGCTTTGGCAAAAGGCATGCCTTCGCCAGATGTATTCGTGTTGCACTGCGGAGGCAACGACATGATTCCAGGCGGGAGGAGAGAAGTGAAGGAGTCCCTGTTTTCTACCCTAGCAGCAATCAAAAACATTTTCCCAGAAGCTATAGTACTATGGTCGGAAGTCATCCCGAGACTCGTGTGGGCTCGGGGCGCACCCATGAAAGCAATAAACAGATCTGTCAAAAGACTGAACCAATCGGTGGCGGAAATCCTGCAAAAATCGAGTATTAAAGCGATTCGCCATAAATTAATTCAGGCAGAAAGGCCAGAGCTATACGCAGAGGACGGAGTCCACCTGTCGGAGGCGGGTATGGAGATATTTATAGAAACAGTTCTAAGGGCCGTCTCCGAAGCTCTTGAGCGCAGGGGGGGGAGGTCGAGTCCGCCAGTAAGCTCCTCGTCCTGTGGCGGGGTTCCAGACAAGAATACCACGGGAACTTCTTGTCTAGAGACAGTTAACTCTGAACAGGTTTGCTAAATCAGTATGGACTCTGGGCTGGCGGGAGAGTTGGGGCCGACCTGCTGGTGGCCTTGGCTTTTCAGCCCTACCCCAGAGGCCTCTGGTTGCCCAAGTGGGCGCTTTCCTCACCTGCGGCTCTGTTGACCAGAAGGGGGTTAACGTTAAGGGGCAGGTGATCTGGATTGTGGCCTGCTGGCGCAACCCTGAAGTCAAATAAAAGGCCCAGTGGAATGGGTGGTGAATGTATATATTGTATTATAAGTGCAAGTTTATTCTTAAATACTGTATTGGAATATGTACGAATAAATAAAGAGATTGGTAGGTCAATGAGGTAATTGACCGGAGAACTTAAATTTTAATAAACAAGCAGCACACTGCAGAAAATCAAGTACGACTCCAGAGTTTGATGTGGGGTTGGGTCCTTGTAAAGCATGCAGTGTGGTGGGGGGAGAATGCACTTTGTCTGCCATCTATGGAAGGCGCCAACCCCCATCGGGGAATGGCGTCGTTAGTGGCAGCCAAAGGGCCGACCCGGAGCCGGATCACTTCCGGTTTGCGTGACCCGGAAGTGAGCGTCGCATCAGGACCAATGGGAACAAAGGTCGAGGTACGCCCCGGAAGTGTTAGTAGGGCGCGAGGCTTAAAAGCCCGCGACCAGCCTAGAGGCCCCCTCTTTGTCCGCTGATCATCCAGGAGTCGGACGTCTCCAAGAGAAGACACCCACCCACCCATCCCTATTTATAAGGATTCAATTAGGGCAATAGCGGGGTTCCGGACAAGAATACCACGGGAACTTCTTGTCTAGAGACAGTTAACTCTGGACAGGTTTGCTAAATCAGTATGGACTCTGGGCTGGCGGGAGAGTTGGGGCCGACCTGCTGGTGGCCTTGGCTTTTCAGCCCTACCCCAGAGGCCTCTGGTTGCCCAAGTGGGCGCTTTCCTCACCTGCGGCTCTGTTGACCAGAAGGGGGTTAACGATAAGGGGCAGGTGATCTGGATTGTGGCCTGCTGGCGCAACCCTGAAGTCAAATAAAAGGCCCAGTGGAATGGGCGGTGAATGTATATATTGTATTATAAGTGCAAGTTTATTCTTAAATACTGTATTGGAATATGTACGAATAAATAAAGAGATTGGTAGGTCAATGAGGTAATTGACCGGAGAACTTACATTTTAATAAACAAGCAGCACACTGCAGAAAATCAAGTACGACTCCAGAGTTTGATGTGGGGTTGGGTCCTTGTAAAGCATGCAGTGTGGTGGGGGGAGAATGCACTTTGTCTGCCATCTAACAGTTTTAGTCATAGTGAGGATACATCTATAATCTCATATGTGACCTATACATGATAAAACCAATAACAGTAACTGTTTTAGAGGCTAATCATGCACACATATCCATTCACACATGGACTAGGTTTATTTAACATATATCAAAACAGGATGATGTAGATATATAACCTGAATATGTGTGCCAACAATAGATGACCTTTAACAATGGAATAAATAAATTAATCATAAGTGAAATAAACAGACATGTTCATGGCTATCATAATTCTGGGTTACTCTACATCCAGAGAGGTGTGACCTCAAGAGATATTTCCTTTAGTTCATCCCCCAGCAGCTCACCTGCAAATGCAGACTGGTGCTAATTGAGTAATGAGAGACCCAGCAGCTCTTTTGCCATTGCTCTTGGACTGCACTTAACTTTATTATGCAGAATGGCAGGCATCACTGCTGCAAGCTTCAAAACCATGCCACCATCGTGGAACAATATTCTGCATACTGAATAATTGTTTACAGTTTCAAGATGGCAGACCAGTGCTAAGCTGTACTTTTCATTTTTTAGTGCAGCACATGCTGTCCAAATTTAGTTGGCCTGTTTTTTCTTTTGCTTTTCTTAATTTATTTGTTATAATACCTTCTGTGAACACTACTAAGAAAACCACAACCTTGTGGCAAGTGAGACTTTTTTATGCCAACACTCTTTCCTGAATAATTATACAGAGATCCGACTCACATAGTCTGCAGTACTACTCAAGGTGTGGTTATGGGACATTAGGTAACCTCAGCAGACAATCAGGATTTAGCAGAGCTTCCTTCAAGATCTTTGAACTAAACTAGCAGACCAGCTTTGAACTAAACTAGCAGACCTCCGGTACGGTCGCTCCCTCCCTCCCTCCCTCCCTCCCTCGCTGGTCTCACGCACTGTGGACGCCGCAGATCGAATTTGGGTGACTAGCGCTGCACTTTGTGGTGACGCTGTATTAAGATTGTGCTCTGTGATTTGCGCTGTGCCTGTAGCCCTTAAGCGCCCGTTTCAACTAGCGCTGTGCTTGTGTGCTTAAGCGCCCGTTTTTAACTAACGCTGTGCTTGTGTGCTTAGACGCCCGATTTTTGTTATTAGCGCTGTACCTTGCTGACGCTGTGTTTGCTACACGACCTGCTGGTCCATTTGCTGCCCCTGCCTCACTTTCACTATCACCCTCCATTTTGCTTGTTGTAGTTTCCTGGACCGCCCCTCCTCCCCGCTACCGCCTCCCAGCTGCTGCCCCTCCCACCCACGAACACAGGGATAGCCTCGTCCCCTGACCCACTGTGACCTCCTGGACTTGCTCCGGTACGGTCGCTCCCTCCCTCCCTCCCTCCCTCGCTGGTCTCACGCACTGTGGACGCCGCAGATCGAATTTGGGTGACTAGCGCTGCACTTTGTGGTGACGCTGTATTAAGATTGTGCTCTGTGATTTGCGCTGTGCCTGTAGCCCTTAAGCGCCCGTTTCAACTAGCGCTGTGCTTGTGTGCTTAAGCGCCCGTTTTTAACTAACGCTGTGCTTGTGTGCTTAGACGCCCGATTTTTGTTATTAGCGCTGTACCTTGCTGACGCTGTGTTTGCTACACGACCTGCTGGTCCATTTGCTGCCCCTGCCTCACTTTCACTATCACCCTCCATTTTGCTTGTTGTAGTTTCCTGGACCGCCCCTCCTCCCCGCTACCGCCTCCCAGCTGCTGCCCCTCCCACCCACGAACACAGGGATAGCCTCGTCCCCTGACCCACTGTGACCTCCTGGACTTGCTCCGGTACGGTCGCTCCCTCCCTCCCTCCCTCCCTCGCTGGTCTCACGCACTGTGGACGCCGCAGATCGAATTTGGGTGACTAGCGCTGCACTTTGTGGTGACGCTGTATTAAGATTGTGCTCTGTGATTTGCGCTATGCCTGTAGCCCTTAAGCGCCCGTTTCAACTAGCGCTGTGCTTGTGTGCTTAAGCGCCCGTTTTTAACTAACGCTGTGCTTGTGTGCTTAGACGCCCGATTTTTGTTATTAGCGCTGTACCTTGCTGACGCTGTGTTTGCTACACGACCTGCTGGTCCATTTGCTGCCCCTGCCTCACTTTCACTATCACCCTCCATTTTGCTTGTTGTAGTTTCCTGGACCGCCCCTCCTCCCCGCTACCGCCTCCCAGCTGCTGCCCCTCCCACGCTCCGCCCCCTCCAACATCCATTTATGGATAATGCCTCCACGCGCAGCGTCCACGCGCTTCGGACACGCCGAAGGTGCGCCAAAGGTAAGCCCGTCTACGCCCATCCGCGCCTGGACCGCGCCCAGCGCCAGTCCCCCTGCCCCTCGCGCTGCCCAGCCCCCCCGCGTTACCTATAACGCTGCCACCCTCCTAGCCCTTAACCCCGGCCGCTCCCCCAACTGCGTCCAAGCCGCTCCTGGACGCACCCATGGACCGTTCTCCTGCCTATCCTGCAAATTCAGCGGCACCGACAACATCTCCGCTGCGACCACAACACAAATTCCCGACCCCAACCACCTAGAATGCATCCTTCTCAACACCCGCTCGGTCCACAGGCACGCCATTGACCTTTGGAACCTACTAGACACCATCTCTCCTGACGTCGCCTTCCTAACGGAAACATGGATGAACGCTTCCTCCGCCCCTGACATCGCCATCGCTATCCCTGAAGAATATAAGATCACTCGCAAGGACCGCACCGACCATACAGGAGGAGGAATCGCTATCGTCCATAAGAAATCCATCCGCATCTCTACCAGCTCCGACGCCAACCTCGATAACTCCGAACACCTTCACTTCCAGATCCACATCGACCCCACGACCACACTCAGAGGCACCCTCCTCTACAGACCACCAGGACCACGCGCAAAATTCAGTGAAGACATCACGGACTTCATCACCCCACACGCACTCCCCTCCAAAGACTACATCCTTCTGGGAGACCTCAACTTCCACCTTGAAAAGAACATCGACCGCAACACCGCCACCCTCTTAGACAACCTCGCCAACCTCGGACTTAAACAACTGGTCTCTTCCCCCACACACATCGCAGGTCACACTCTCGACCCCATCTTCACCTCCAGCAACCATGTCTCCTTCAGCCACACCACAGATCTCCTCTGGACCGACCACAGCTGCGTTCACTTCACCTACAACAAGCCGAAACCCATCATCCACCTCCAACCAACTCTACAAAGAAACTGGAACAAAATCACCACAGAGCAGATCTCCACATCACTCCTTCAAACCTCCCCAGCCCTCTCTTCTAATGCCAACGAAGCCGCCTCCAACCTCACCCTTTGGTTATCCAACTCCGCCGACACCTTAGCACCACTGAAAAAACGTCAACACAAACTTGGCATCAAGAAGGCCTCTTGGTTCAACGACGACCTCAAGAAATCCAAGAAACTGTGCCGCTCCCTTGAAAAGGCCTGGAAAAAAGACCCATCCTCCAGCAACAAGGACGCCTTCAAAAGCGCCATCCGTACTCACCACCAACTGATCCGAAAAGCCAAGAAAACAGCATTCAAAGATCGACTTGACAACAACGCCCACAACAGCAAGGAACTTTTCAACATCGTCAAGGAATTTTCCAACCCCTCGGCCAACTCCAACGACATCACCCCCTCTCAAGCCCTCTGCGACTCCCTAGCCTCATTCTTCCACAACAAGATTGCAGACATCCACAACAGCTTCGACAACCAACCCGGAAGCCAACCCACCCCACCATCAACTGACCATATTCCCCCCGTTAACACCCTTAACGCCTGGAACCCAATCTCCACTGAGGACACCATCCGCCTGATGAACTCCATCCACTCAGGATCCCCCACAGACCCTTGCCCCCACCACATCTTCAACAAAGCAGACTCCGTCATAGCTCCGCACCTCCGAGATGTCATCAACTGCTCCTTCAATTCCGCTACCTTCCCAGAAGATTGGAAACACGCTGAACTCACCGCCCTTCTGAAAAAACCAACAGCAGACCCCACCGAACACAAAAACTACCGCCCCATCTCGCTTCTTCCATTCCCGGCCAAAGTCATCGAGAAAGCTGTCAACAACCAGCTCGCCGCCTTCCTCGAAGACAACAAATCTCTCGACCCCTCACAATCTGGCTTCCGAGCCAAACACAGCGCTGAGACCGCCCTCATCGCAGCTACAGACGACATTCGAACTCTACTGGACAATGGAGACACAGTCGCCCTCATCCTCCTCGACCTCTCTGCAGCCTTCGACACAGTCTGCCACAGCACCCTTTTACAACGCCTCAGAAACATCGGAATCCAAGGTAAGGCACTGGAATGGATCACCTCGTTCCTCACCGGAAGAACCCAGAGAGTCCGCCTCCCACCATTCAAGTCCGAGGCCTCCGAAATCATCTGCGGCGTACCACAAGGATCCTCACTCAGTCCCACCCTCTTCAACGTATACATGAGCCCCCTCGCGGCCATCGCCCGCCAACACAACCTCAACATCATCTCTTACGCAGATGACACTCAACTGATCCTATCTCTCACCAAGGACCCCAGCACCGCTAAAACTAACCTACACGAAGGAATGAAAGAAGTCGCCGAATGGATGAAACAAAGCCGTCTGAAACTGAACTCAGACAAAACAGAAGTCCTCATCTTAGGTAAATCCCCCTCTGCATGGGACGACTCCTGGTGGCCGGAAGCCCTCGGAAATGCACCCATCCCGACAGACCACGCACGGAACCTTGGCGTCATCCTGGACTCTTCACTCTCAATGAACAGACAAGTCAACGCCGTATCCTCTTCCTGCTTTAACATTCTTCGCATGCTCAGAAAAACATTTCGCTGGATCCCCCCCGAAACAAGGAAAACAGTCACCCACGCTCTAGTCACGAGCCGACTGGACTACGGAAACACCCTCTACGCAGGTACCACCGCGAAACTCCAGAAGAAACTTCAACGAATCCAAAACGCCTCAGCCAGGCTCATATTAGACATCCCACGCAACGAACACATCTCCGATCACCTTAAAGACCTCCACTGGCTACCCGTCAATAAGAGGATCACTTTCCGACTGCTTACCCACGCACACAAATCACTCTACGACATCGGACCAGATTGCCTCAACTCTCGACTGTCCTTCTACACCCCCTCCCGCCATCTCCGCTCTTCCAGCCAAGCCTTCGCCACTGTACCTCGCATCAACAAGACCACCATGGGAGGCAGATCCTTCTCATACCTGGCTGCCAAAACATGGAACTCACTCCCCGCTCACCTTCGCCTCACCCAGAATCACCTAGCGTTCAGAAAGCAGCTTAAAACGTGGATATTTGACAAATAATCCACCTCCCCTTCCTAAGCGCCTTGAAACCCTCTGGGTATGTAGTGCGCTATATAAATGTTCTGACTTGACTTGACTTGACTATACTCAATCTGTGTCTCCTATGCCACCAACTGTCCAAACATCACTCCTTTCAAATGACCGGTGTACCTGTGTCAATGTAGGATTAGCATTGTATTTTGTGAGTGCAGAGTAAGTGGCCTATAAGTTGAAAGTTGGGCCTCTGTGAGTGCAGAGTGAGGGATTTGCCTATGGGAGGTCAGCAGTGTGAGTGTGGGGCCCCTGAGTGTTGGATGCACTTTACAGGGGACAAACCATATGCCTTTGAAAGGCCTTTTAGGTTTATGGCTTTGGTTTGCAGAAATACAGTATAAGGAATGTGTGTATGAAAATGGTAGTGAATTTTTAATATGACAGATGCAGACTATGTTGAAGGAGGGTGAGGAGTGTTGAGGCAAGCTTACAGACTGAAATATCACCCTAGTGAGAGGTCCAAATTAGTTTGCCTACACTAGGACTCATTACAATCTAGCTGCAAAACTGTCAACACTTTTTTTTACTGTTGCTGGAGTCAGAATTGGAAATTTAACCCCTCCGAATTGCAGCGTTTTGGTTACTGTTGCAATGACTGAGATAGAAATAGTAAATCGAACCTCTCTAAGGTCCAACACTATCTCTACTGTTGCAAAAACCAGATTGGAATAGTATATTTTATATTCTTAGACTCAAATACTTTTCACAATATTGCTCAAATAGGTAAGGCAGGCAGGAGCATTGGAATTGTGCAGCAGGAGATTACCACATTATGCGGGAGGGCTGATTATATTATGCAACAAGAAAAGCAAACCCTTCCTCACATTTTGTTAGTATTACTTTCTGAGTAAAGCTTTCACCTAATTAGTACCAGTTTAAAACCCAAGTACATTAACAACCTACGGAAAGGTGACCAGTAAACCTTTGTGAAGGGCCTTCCACTGTGCGGAAACACTACGTTTCCACAAAAAACAAACAATTTCTTGTCAAAATCTTCAGATGATGGTTTATGTGTCAAATACAGCAAATCTATAATTGTGCGGGAAAACACCCTGGCTGCAGGATTTCTACAGGTAATGAGTAAAGGCATTCTCACTATTATGGAGAAAGTAGCTAAAGGGTAGGCCTGCAACCTCAATCAAATTTTTGGGCTTTCTATTTGCTGGCCCTATTTGTATTCCTAAATCAGACTAGATGAACCAGTGAATAGTAATTGTATGGCTATTCAAACCCCGGAGGTACAGCACCCAGGATAGTGTGCCACATGGCTAAAAGCTTATAAGGTCGAAAAGGCGAGACCTATTTGCTATGTCAATGCTTGTTTACATATATCTGAATGCAAGTCTCTGGAAATGCATATAAATGGCCTTTGTTTGAAATTCACTTTATATTCTTTGTATCAGTCTTCAAAGCTTTCCGAAATTCTCTCAGGCAAAAATTCTCACAAGCCTCTTGAACAAATAAAGGCTTAAAACGAGGTAAACGAAAACACTACTCTATTGCAGTGTCGGCTGTTGACATTTGCAAGTGGTGAAGGTGCAAAAGCTGGGTATGAATTTTACATAGCGAGCAAACTTAATGGACAAACGTGTGGCCCAGGGTGGGTCCTCCTCCCAAGATAACATTGAAAAAAGATTGGCAAATGGTGCATTTTAAAGCAAATTAATCTAGTGATCAATCAAAGCTTATAAAGCAATGGGAAAGTATAGTCTTGAAATATTAAACACATTCAAAACTGCCCCATATCTTGATTTTGGCATTAATGTTATGGGCATGAAGATAGGGCCATTTTTATCGCCATACATCATGTAACTGTCTTTACTATAAGCACATATTTCTCCCTTTGCAATTGGCTAGGATATTTGGATCAACTTTGCAGGGGTACAACAAACCTGCTTTTCCTTTAGATCAATTTCACAAGGTAACGAATAATGCAGCTCTACTTCTAAAGGGCCAGCAACATTCAGCAAAGGTCTGGGGTGTCACAGTGGGGGAGGTTAGCATGACCAGGGATCTCAGCACATAATACATAACACAGCATTACAAAACTTGCCCTTAACAAGGACAAGGACCCAAAACGAAAGTGCATGAATCCACTCTTACGTTGATTAATCCCATGTGAATGTTCAACAGAGGACAGGGACTGAAACTCTTGAAAGAGTCACTGACCTGTATTGGATAGTATCATAGACTACAATGTAAATGAAGGGCTTACGAACGGTAAGCCCTGCATGGAACATCACAGTTCAGAAAGTTGATTCACTGTCTGGCTTCCATCTCTTGCTTCAGAGTGAGGAGGGGCGGACAGCCTGTGACAGACAGCCCAGACTTAAATTCATCGATTTGTTGAGAGATACAATTGTGTCTCTAAAGAAACCAATCTATTTAACAATTGTGCAGGAATGTGTAGGAATTTCAGTGGGGCGCAGCCCCGGAGCCTTAATGGAAAAACGCCCTCCTTCTCTATTGAGGGCTAACTCTGGAGTGCATACCAACTAACCAGTGGGCAAAGACCAAAATGAGGAACGACTGGTTGAAAATTCCTCTCAGAAGCAAGAGCAATGGAAAGAATCTACTCTCAGGGCTGAAATGACAGTTGAAGTGCACAGCGCCAACATCGTAACTGCACATTGGCATTATTTGACACTAAGGGACCGATTCCGATCTGGGGTCGGAAAGCACTCTGACCGAGCTGGATCCGGACTGTTCTGCTTGAAATTGAATACTGATAAAACCTATGTATTGTTTTTCAATCAATCCTCTCCTCTGCTATCTGATCTTTGGTGGCGACGGAGCTAAACACTCAACCGATCCCATTTGTTTCAGCTAGGGATCTCGGGTTTAAGTGTGACACTCACCTTTCTTGTTTGGCCCAGATCTGCCAAGTCTCTTCGTCCTGTTTCTGGAAACTAAAAGCCCTGCAGAGAGTTCTTTATCTCCTGCCTATGAACTGTAGGAAGACTGTGGTCCATGCGGTGGTCACATTGCCGCTAGACTATGTTAATAGTCTATATGGGTCTTCCAGCCTATCTGATTTGAAGACTGCAAATCATTCAACACTCTGCAGCCAGACTCATTAGGAATCTGCCATTACGTCACCACATCTCTCCCCACATGCAGAGCCTCCATTGGTTGCCTGTCCAAATTAGGATTGAGTTCAAAGCACTGTCCATTGCCAATAAAGCCACCAGGGACAGGGGCCTGGTTTCCTGAGGCGGAGACTCCAGAAATATCGCCAGACTAGGGCCCTAAGATCTAATCATCAGGAACTACTCAGGATTACTCGTTTCTCTAAAGCCAGGAATCCTAAAGCCAGGATTTACGGCTGAGCTTTCTCAGTGAGAACTGCATCACTCTGAAACTCTATGCCTGGCCACCTTCATAAGTCTGGGACTGAATAAGCATTTAGGAAAGAACTGAAGACTTGGCATTTCAGCCGACCAGAAGTTCCCTCGTCTCTTACTGTCAAATCCGCTGCTAGCACTGGGACACCTCCGTTGGAGGTAGCCGTGTGCTGAATAAATGTCCTATTGATTGATTGATTGATTTATAATGCTCAGTGTGACCATAACCCTCTTCTGCCCATGTTCATGTGCTCGCAGACCTTATACCGGGCTGATAGTTTATGTCAGGAAACTGACAATCCCACAACACAGGAGAGAAGACTAAAATGGTCAGAGGTGGTTCCGACCAATTTCAATCATCTTGTCTCATCTTTTTGTCAATGAGATTTTTCTACCTGCCTAGATGAAGGAGCTATTAACATTAATATTTTGGCTGCCTTTTCTAATCTTACTCGAGTATATCAAGTCTGCTCTTACTCTCCCTAATATCCAGCCTTTGATAATGCCCTCTAAATGAGGAACTGGGGCTTTTTCTCAGGCCCATAGAGTGCTTATGGCATCCCTGCAAAAGCAGCCTTGTATTCAGGAGGAGGTAAGGAGGGCCGGGGCTACTTACAGGAAGACACACAGAAAGAAAGAGGACTCTAAAAAATGAATTAT
Source organism: Lissotriton vulgaris (assembly GCF_964263255.1). Lineage (NCBI taxonomy): Eukaryota > Metazoa > Chordata > Amphibia > Caudata > Salamandridae > Lissotriton > Lissotriton vulgaris. Next base: position 1,787,760,492 of record NC_141694.1, read on the forward strand.
GGAACAATCTATTGGAGGCAAGTGTCCTACAGGATAGTGTGGCATTTTTTTTTTGCAGACCAGATATCTGTACAAACCTCATTATCACCCCTCAGGCCTGGTTAGACCACTTTGGGGCCATTTATTACCTGGAGACTGGTGAGGCATCGCTCTTCGACAATCAGGAGGCAACTGGTCTTTGTTTTCAGTGGGAGGAAGTTAGGAAAGACATCATGACTCCTCCAGATGGCAAGGCCCCAGACAGATTACTGGGCAACCTGTTTAAATCAGAGATTGATCTTTGGGCCCCTATGTTGACTCAGTATTTAAACACTGCACTCACAGTCTGCTTCTCAATAGCTAATGACATTTGGTTATTGTGCCTTTTGTTAAGGAGGGAAACAGGGCTAACCCCACTTGTTAAAGACCTATCTCTCTGGTGGCAAATAAGGTTAACATTTTAGGGTGGGTCCTCCAGGATCGCCTTACTACTCGGGCGAAGGGAAAGAATGTTATCTGAGGTCTAATATGGGTTTCAGGTAGGGCAGGGTACTGTTGAACAGAACCTGAGGGGGCTGTTGACTAAGCCTTCATATATCTCAGCTTGGCTTTGAATAGGGTTAACAGAGCCAAACTCTAGGCTGGCAGGTGTCCATGGGTGTCAAGCCAACTCTGGTCTCCTTTTTGTGCAACCCCTGTTTAGTACAGGGCAAATGGAGGATACACCTAGACTTTTAGTTTGAAGAGAAGAGTGTGCAAGAGGTGTTTTCTGTCCTCTTTTTTCTTCATTCTCTATATTAATGGAATCAGCATAATTAGATCAAGGGTTAGATGTCCTGGGATTGGGGGGTTGTCCCCTGCCTGATTTTTATACACAGACGATGCCGTTTTAATTTCGCACATGGCTAGGGATCTGCAGCGACTTTCAGAACTTTTTGTTGCTTTTATGGACAGTGTTGACTTAACCACCAATTATTCCAAGTCTCATGTAATGGTGGTTGGTTCCAAAAAGTACAGTTCCAAAGGTTTTGTGATAAAGTGCTACCCCATTAGTAGGTTTGAGCATTTTTCCCATCTTGGGACCCTTACTTCCAAAAAACACCCTGAGGTTCAGAAGACCTATTTATGGCCCATATGTCAAAATGTCTTCTTAGTTGCCTTTGTGCAAGGCTTCACTATTGAGGCTCCGGGTCTGTGGGCTTTTCTGAACACCTAGACATCCAAAGGATTCTAGAGTTTTACTTTCATGGATTCTAGCAAATTTTCTCACCCATAATATCCTAGAAACATAAAAGGATTGGCCAAAAAATCATATTTTTTTTTAACCATATTTATGTGACCGAAAACTCATCACTTCCATTCAATGACCAAAGTCTTACCACCGTACATTCCCAAACTCCTTCCTGATTGATACGATGCTTCTTGTGTGGAGTGGACAAAGACTGTGATCATGTGAAGCCCTCATTCAAAGCCCATTGACTCCATGGTCTAAGGTTTGACTTGTTATTGTTACGCGCAGAAATCCCAGTCACACAAATGCAGTACAATTTTAATTGGAAGTGTGGGTATGCTGCGTGGTAGGACTTTTGTGCATCCCCACAGATTTCAGAACTTTCCATCTCAGAAATGTGAGAAAAATCAGTTATTTTAGCCACAATTTGCAGGGTATTCTCTGTAACAAAATTGAGCAGCATCCACACATGTCACACAACTCTGTTCTCCAGTGCTTTTCATAAATCTCTGGGTTTTTGTAATTTGTCCTGAATACTGCCTGAACCTGGGAACCGCAACTGCCCATATTGTCAAAAAGGACGATCTGCAGGGCAAAATCTTGATGTTTTCCTCTTGTATTTTGGGTCATTTTCTATTGTGGGCCCAAATATGCCAGAATGTGTCAATTTGGGGGACAATACTCTCAGAGAACACAACTCTGCATGACGCCAGATAGTTGCCGTTTGGCTGTAAACAAGATATATAGAGACCTCATTCTCCCTAAGAAAACAAGTTATTCTAATCCATGCTCTCACAGTGAAGCGCATAGAAGAGAGCAGGCAGGGTGAGCCAGGTCCCAGTCGGCTGGACTAGAAATAGCCATTCCATAAGTGTTCTGGGCCACATATGAGCACCTCTGTTTTATCAGCATGTACCTTCAACATAATCCTGCTCATCCAAGAATGAAAGGCAGAAGTGAAGAGTATTTAATCTTCTCTATGGCAAAGTCCAATTTTTAAAAAAAATTTATTTTCAAATTGCAAAGTACGTACTAATGAAATTCAAATCGGAGATCCGACGATGATCCGCCCCCCCCCCCCCCCCACCCTCCCACATTAGGATAAAAATACATTGTGAAATTGGATAAAAGGGCGCAAGTGAGCAGTAAGTAAAAAAGAATCAAGAGAGTGAAGAAGAAATACATGGAATAACAGTGAATGAATGTACATTCCTATATATAATAGTTACAGGGAAATAGACCCTGCTCAGTCAGCCAGGCGTTGGATGAGCAGAAGCAACAGTAACAGTACACTGTGTACTCCGGTGGAGTAAGCCAATCAGTAAGTGTGTCCCACACCTCCAGGCTCCAAGCCCTTCTTCCGGCCCCTGCGTCCCTTTTTGGAGTAAATTGCTTTTTCAAGGTGATATGTTGCTATGAATCTAGCAAGCCATTGAGAAAATGAGGGAGGCTCTGGGTCTAACCAGGCTGTAGCAACACAGATTCTCCAAACTGCCATTGCTATAAAAATTAAGCCCTCCCTTTTCAAGTGTGGTGTTTCTGCTTGTGTTCCAAGCATAATAATCTTGGGGTTCAGGGTTATGGACTGAGAGGAGACTTCTCTTAAAAACCCCTGTATTCGATTCAGAGTGGGTGAGAGCTTTAAGCAAGAAGCAAAGATGGGACGGAGTTGGCCCCGAATTCGGCACATCTAGGACAGAGAGTGCCTTGCCCAGCCCCCCACTTTGCAATTTTGTCGAGAGTGATATACAAGAAGAAAATAGTTTTAAAATGCTGAGCTTGTAGTTTAGCTGAGAGTAAAATGGTTTGTGACATAATGAGTGAGTTAAAGAACACGTTTCCAGGGGAATCAAGCTTAACATGCCATTTGTCTGTGAAAGTCCAATTTAAAGGTGAATTGGGTATCATTTGTATTTGACTTGCAGTCCAGTCCAAAAGAGCTGATGATCTTGATCAGTGGCTGCAAATAGATGTTAAACAGCAATAACGACAACAAGGATCCTTGATGGATGCTACACTGCACCGTAATGGACTTGGACCTGAAGGAAAAAATACTAGAACCCTGACATAAGGCAACCATGCAAGTGCAGCACCCCTTAATCCTTTGGCCGTCGGCCGGTTCACTAAGCTTGAAAACAGCCGTATCAAAGACTGGAGTCTAGTAAAATTAGTCCAATAGAATGCCCAGCATACAGGCTCATCCTAAGATCATCTAATAGTGACACAAATACTGTCTCCCTATCCATGCTTGGGTGGAAGCTGGGCTGTATTGCACTAATAGACTATAACATTCAAGGTACTTTGAGCCAATTGGACAAATATTTTCCCCCTCATTTAGCAAGAGCAGGGAATAAAGATATAGGTTTATAACAGTAAAGATTTAAGACTAGGGGCTTGATTTCGAGTTTTGGGGGTGTGTCACTATGTCACAAATGTGGCAGATATCCAGTCCCCCTTATTATAAGTGCATTATATCCTGTGTTACTTGTAATAAGGCTGACAGGATATCTGTCTTGTGTGTGGCGGAATATCCATCCACCAACTCTAAATCAGGCCCTAGGGTTTTTTAGTAAGGATTTCACCACACTTTCCTGTTCCAAGCACTGATGCTATCATGGAGGACATCTGTGTTGACTTTATTTTCGCCCCCCTCCTGCCGTAGTTTGTGTTGCCTTTAGTCCCGCACACGTTGTCAGTGTTAACTTTCTTCATTGTCCATGTTAACTTTTTTGGCACACCCTCCAGTTGTCCGTTTTTCCCGCCCTCCCATTGCCCGTGTTAACTTTGCCAGACACAAAAAAGGAAGTTCCCTTGATTGAAACACTCACTGTGCTATCTCAATTGCTCAATGAATTGAACCTTAAACAAACAGTGATCAACTAAATATACAATGTTAGCACACTGTTGAGGGGGAAGGAAAGCCCTCTGGGGTGTGGTCACGAGTCACAACCTACGAACAACCCTGCTGTGGTCATGAGCCGTGGTCACAGGTCACCGACGCACACTTCACTGAGGAACAAGGAGCAATGATATGAGATGACAAAGATCACATGTAAAGTGGCATTTTATTTGTTAAGTCTTAAGTACATCAGAAAATGCATTTATTAATTGATCAGCCTGAGCAATGAAATGTTTGAAAGTCTGACTTTAATCTGTCAGGGTTAAAACAAAACGCAAGTTCACATTCAGAATACATTCAAAGAAACCATAGCGCCTACAAAGGTGCTTTTCTGAAGAGAATTACCCAAGCAAGTTTAACATTCTAAAGAGATCCAAGGTGCAAAAAGGACTGGGATCTTTTTAAAGGCACAATAGAAATTAGTTAGGTAAAGCAGAACACTCTATAAAGTCTAGTGCCTTGAAGCACCTTAACTATGAAGACTATCCCAGCAGGGCCTAGTAGTTTAAGGGAACCTAAAAATGCAAGGAATTGGGTGTGAATGGAAAATACAGAGCAAGGACAGAGATTTAAAAAGACAAAAGTATTATCTGGCTTAGGAAGTCCACCACCTGAGAGAGAGGATTTGAAGTCCCAAGTCAGACAATCGGCTAGCCGGAGAGCTTGCATGCAAAGGTCGCATCAGCAGAGCTCTGGCTTCAGATTTGACGGTTGGGCCTGATATACCCAAAATTGAGGAACTAGGGTTCTATGATGATGCTGACCCACGCCCTTTCAGTGCAGGTGGTTTACACCGGAAGGAAATGTTTTCAGTACATCATGTTCCGTATATTTTTAGAACAGAACATCTTGTACCTTTGAAAGAGAACATTTTCAGGACATCTTGTACCTTAGAAAGAGAACATTTTCGTCACTTATTTCTAAAAAAATGGTTACATGTTGTACATTGCTAAAAAAGGACATTTTTCTGTCACGTACATTTCTACATATCTGAAAGTGTGAACTCCCATGATTGATGCCGTTTATTGCTAGAAATTGCTGCTTATACTTGTGCAAGCTATGTTTCAAAATATAACGTTAGCAAGGGTTTCAGGAAGCTGTACCAACGGGCACCCGTCTGTGTGTGTGTGTGTGTTCGTCTTGAAGCTGGCAATGAAACTAACTAATCTTTGAAGGCCTAATTTTACCTTGTTCAGTTCAATGCACAGAAACGTGTGTTTTTAAGCCTTAAGCATAGTGAGCCCTGAGGCCTTTATTTACTAATGAGGAAAGCTAGTTATTTTAGCATGTTTTCAGATTTCTATCACGCAGGGCCATGTAGGGCCTTCAGGCTACCAGGGTCGATAAAAAGGCCCCTCTATCATCTCCCTGCTCTTGTTCATTCTATGAACACTCTTTTAACTGAGTATCTCTGTGACCCTTCAGCCAGTGGCGGTATCCAGGGCATGTCATTAACATAACACTTAGAGCTACCTTGTTGTTGATCTATTTCGTTGGCTTTGTCTTCATTTGGCCTAATGAGTATTTTCGCATACTCTGCATCTTGCTCATTAAGCAGGCGTTCATATTGGGCTTCTGTTGGACTCTTACTCAGACAGTCTACCTGGGAGAAGTGGAGGAGCTGTTTGTATTCCATAGTGGGTGCTAGGTGCTGCTAACTCGCTCATCTCCATTCGTATTCCAGTCCCATCCCAATGAACACAATCTTTGTCCTCATACTCAGCTATCTGTAAATCCCTATGCTAGTGTAGTTTGTCCCTACTATCTTGGTGCTAACTTTCTTTTCCTACAATGGCACTCACCTGCGGGGTGCAACACAAAAAGAAACAGCAAAAAATAAAAACTTTTTAGAACTGCCACAAAGGTATCCAGTCAAAGTTCAACAAATCTGTGGCTCTCTACTATGGCATCTCCTCCAGCAATCCATTTCCTTTCTATCTTGTTCAAGTTGTTGATGGCATTGGTCAGTTGAGCCATGTTCTTCGTTGTTAGTAATGTACAGCTCACTCCTTATCCAAAGGCATACTCTCCTCTTGGTATTTCGAAGCCAGAGTCCTTCTGCCTTGGTGTGGAGCCTCACAATGATGCTGTAGGAAAAAGAGCTCATCTCTGTTCAACCGGCAAACTCCTTTGGTGGGTCTTTGAACACTGTCCACCCTTAGAACTGAGCACACTGCTCTTGTCCGTGGAGCCAGATAACAGAGCCAGAGATGGGCATCGATGTTGGAGATATTTGCTGGTGGAACCATCATGGAGACTTGGTGCAATGTTCTCTTGAGCTCAGGCTGCTTCTTCGTTAGGGCTGTTGGAGATAGAGCCATTCTCTGCAGGCCCAGAAAACGTCAATTCGGTCAGAGATGCCATATTTATTGTCTGAAAAAACTGCTGTTTTCAATCTGAGTGTCGCCCCACAGGTAACATGCCATTCTAGAAAAGAGAGAAGAGGTGTCTTTTAGTTTGAAATCAGTTCATGCTTTTGGACATTTTTATTTTATACACCCTAAGTGGACAACCTGTCTATCTTATTTTATAATCCTAGTCTACCCTATGTTGCCCTAAGAGCGCTTCTTTATACCTTAACTGACCTCGGGCACTGAATTTTGCCATGGGCGTAACATTTTGCGAATAACAACAGCGCCGTTCTAATCTGTTATGGGCAATGTAGAGTGTGGGAGACGGAGCAATGTTAGTCTAACATAGAACCAGCTATCATAAACCCATTGATGCTGCAAAAAACTACACTATGGGCCATATCATGAACAGTCATCTGAAATAGCCTTGTTGTCTTCACTTCCATTCTGCATGTGTCAGTGATGACCTCATGCATCAGTGAGGTGGAGGGGTTGTCCCTTCCTGTTCTATGTATAAACACTTTAGGGACAGTGGCCTCAATAATCTGACATTAGTTTGTGTATCCTGCAGGAGGTGTTCTATAGTCTGTGGTCGTATCTGCCTAGGTGAGAAAATCTATCTCTTCTCCCTGCATGGGGAGTGTATGAGTCATGTAAAAGTGCCTTAGTCTTCTGTCTACCTATTGTTGTCATCTGACTGTATCTCATACTCTGCAGAGAATCGTGAGCAGGATGCTGTCTAGCTGCTTGGGCACTATTTCTTATTATTGCATTATTACTTCCATCAGAGGAGGGCGATGAGGACACATGTTGCAAATAAACTTATTCTGGGGTGCTAACTGTGCTGGTAGAGGGGGTGTTGAACCTTTCTGCATGCTTGCAAGGGCTATTTACTCCATGTGCTAACAGATATATTGGAAGTGACTTTGTTGCTATTGGCAACTTCAAAGATATGAGCAATACAAGTCTTCCTATTAACACAATGAGCCAAAACCAATTCAATTTTCCTAATGCCACTTCTGTCAGTATTGCAAAATATTATAATACAAAATACATAACTTTAGATAAGACACTTCTGTGCGGCAGGTGTTGTGGCTACGTCTGAATCCATAAACGACCAAGCTGTCACCGCCTTCTTCCTCTTGGACAGTCAAATGGAAACAAGTTAATCTTCTCTGATTTGTAGAGTTGACCCTGAAGTCTGTTCTGTTATTTCTTTCCCCTTGGCAATGGGGACAGCTGCTTGTTAGTAGTCTATTATTTCAAAAGTCTTTGGGCCAAGATCTGTGTTCCATTATTGATATGTCGAAGCCCAGAACTGATGTGGCCCCACTTCCTGGAAACCTGACTTTGAAAGAAACTTCGCAGTGCATGTTAGTGTATACAAACTTTTGTTATTTTTTAATATTTTTCATTATTTCAGAAGATTTTTCACTTGTGTTGATGCATACATAATTGTGAAACCTTGGAACATCCATTACTTTAAAAAAAATACACTAAACACCTAAAACATGATACTGTCATAATTCCAGGGTATTTAAACTTTTAAAGCAGGTAAAACATATGTACAACCATCTGAAGTCTGCAACTGTACTTCAACCGGCCTGGCAATAGTAGTGCTATTCACTGCTGTATGTTGTGTGTTGGCTAGCTGGGGTATGGAGGGAACTCCAAATGAAGGAAAGAATCAGATACTTTAAAGAAAAATCCATTATCTAAAAAAAGGAACTTTAAAAAATGTTGGGCTATAGCTTGTCTCAACGTCAAACATGTTTGAAAATCTCTGTCACAGTGACCCCTGTTCATAATCTGCCCCAGGCTCATAAACCGAAATTCTAAAATATTTCACTAAACTACTTGAATCAGGAACGTACCATTTCTTTGCAGTATAAAAATAAACAAGCCTTGCCAAATCCAGTAGGCCTCAAACATTTTGTTAACCTTTTGGCTTTGTCAATGCACAATCAGTATTTCAGTCCCTGGCTTATGTACTGCTTAAAAAAGCATTTTAGCACAGTCGCCTTACAGTATTTCCTGCAATTTTGAAGAACCTAGAAAAAAATTATTAATATACCTACATATTACTTCTGTTATGCACAAATATATATATTTGTATATATACATATGTATATGTTTCTCATTTTGTGTGATCCTGCGATCATCGACGTTCCAACTGCCTCGTTACAGACCACAGGAAATGTATTTCCTGCCTGGCTCAATGCCCAGAATCTTGTGGTTGGTTACTTCCAACGGCAGAGAAAGCCTGTCAACTCTTTTGTCACCTTGTAACATCTAAAAACATGTGCTTTTTAATTGTAGGCTATGCTGACCAGAATATTTAACATCACATTAAACACAGGCTCATGTTCTCTGTATGTCGTGCATGCTGAGTAAACGCCGTATATTCCATTCCATAATTTTATCCCCCTATTCTCTCACTATTTCTGTGCATAAGAAATTGTGGGAGATTTTTCTATTTTATTATTATCTGCTCCGACATCTACATTGCTCTAAGGCTAGTGGCATCATTCAACTTGAACGCAAGCCAAAATTTCAAAAACCCTATTTTGTAATGGCGAACATCAACTGTCAGTGCCCTGTTGTAACACCCTCCCCGATCTGTTCCTGAATTCAGACCATTGCTTGCCTACTTAAACTGGGACTGAATTCGGATACTGGTACGAATACATTATTTTGTATTTAGTACCTGGGTGCTGCAGCATTTTTTCCTTTTTGGGGCATCATTTTGTGTATAGGTGTCTATTGTTGCTGTTGCATGGGAACGTGCATTCACAGGAACTATTGTTGGACTTGGGCCACATTCATAGGGGCCATAGGGGCTTAGTCCTTGTTGGGCTGGACTCATAAGTTGCTGGCCTTGGTCTCGAAGCCTAGTGCGGCACTGTCTTTGCATGTGACCTATTCTGTGGCAATAATAACAAGTGTGCTGTGTTGGCTGTGATTGGAACCTCAGTTGTACCATTCCATTTACTCTTCCCTGTATACCCGATTTTCTGGTGGCATTCTTTCTGTTATTTATATAATAATTTTGTTGGTCATTTCTGTAGGCATGCTGTGCTGCTATGTATGGTACTGGGGGCTGTGGCTGTATGTACTGATCAGCTGGCTGTCGTTGGGCCTGAACGTATTGTGCATATTGTTGTGGCTGGGTCGCTACGTATAATATGGCAGGCTGTAATGGGGCCTGGATGTATTGCATGGTGAGCTGTTGTAGCAGCGCAGGCGGTATATTGACTGCCGTCATTTGACTGACAGGTGCAGCTATCATGACAACTTATTAGTTTAGAATGACTATTTAAAAGTTCAATAGCAAACAGTCAGAAATCCCTAAATGCGGAAATTTTAACCGTGCACAAATTTACAACTTTAAAGCACATACAAATGCAATGAAAGGGTGAACTGTCATGGTCCTGTGGCACTAAACCAAGGCGGCTTTTATTTGAGGGGATGCTTTGCAAATTTATGACATAAATAGATGTGCACGTTATAGAGAAAATACCTCATTTATATGGTAGAAGAACTGTTTTCAACATTACACTGGGCATTTGGCAAAGTCTTGGCATTTACATGCACATTCTAGAGTGCAAATCAGACTCATTCAAATGCAAAGAATAATATTTTAAATCAATGGAACTACTTAAAAATGTAACCTACAATGAAAAACACACTACATGCTGATGTCAACCACCACTGCTTTGTGATTGCAACAAGCTTCTCCAACCAGTAGCTCTTGAGCTACTGGTAGCTCTCCAGTATGTAGTTCAATTTACGAAATTAAAACCTATTTAGTGTTTTGTTAAATTAATGTATGTATATCAAAATTGAAACACATATATTTGATATAAAAGATTGGTATATTCTAAACGCGTAATGTTATTTTTGAAGAAACAATTTTTGAATTTGCCAATATTTGTAAAGCTTATTTTAGAGTAATAAATCATGCAGCATTGGGAGTCTTATTCCTCATACTATTTCCTTGGTGCTAGGGTCATTGAAGCTTTAGCTGCTATTTATTGCCCATCTAGAAGCATTCCATGTTAAACGCCCCCCCAGTTAAATGTATAAATGCAGGATAATCTTTTAATGGGGGTCTATGGTGTGACACTCTCTGCCTATACTCTTCCTTCTTAGTTGCTGTAATTGAGATCTTGTACAGGTCCCTCTTCTATACCCTTAATGACACAGAGGTATATACTGTCTTATAATTCTTGATTCTGTGAAGCGGCGCAACCAGGGTAGTGGAGCTGGCTGCCACAACTGGCATAGGCAATCTTAGACTGACATGGGTATTTTGTTCAAAAGCTTGATAGAACTAGCAGTCTTTCCCAATTTTCAATTTTAAGATAAAATATATGTCAAAGTCAGTAGGTATTCTTATATATAGTAGAACTCAGTATCTTATTCATAGGGACACTAGTATCTGTGTTGTTCACTGTGAGCCTGTGAGGAGAAATGCTATTTGCTTGCTTGGGTGTGCCCTGCTTGTATCTTTACCCTAGATGTTGGGAAAGTTGGGTAATCGATCTAGTGTTCCTTTCTCTGCCTGAAGCGTCCGCATGGGGCTATTTGTCTTGGTGGTGACGAATGGGTGGACTTACAACAGACTGCGTAGAATCTGATGAATCTGAGTCTTCCCCATCAATGATGACAATGGAGTTTGAGCCGTCTGAGAGACCGGAATGGATCGAATGAGTGGAGTGGGACGTGGATTGGGCGTCAGAGGTAGACGAGTTGGCTGAGTTGCCAGGCCAAAGTAGGGCAGGGCAAATGGTGTCTGGAGATAATGGGCAGAATAATGTATGTGTAGCAGCAAATATGTCAGTCAAGGAAAGTGTATAGATGTGAACCTGGGTGTTGGAGTGAAGATGAACCCCAGAAGTTCCCAAGCGGTGGCTAGGCTCTCTCGGCGCTTGTTATCAAGGTCTGTTACCGTGTTAAAAGTGGTGACTGAGATAGGGACGTCATGAACCAGATGGATAGAGCAATTGATAGTATGTGGGGTGGTGTTGGACATCTCGGATATAGAGGATGTGATGAGGAGGTCAAGGGGCTAGGAGGAATACTTGGATACTCGTCCTCCCTTTTTGGCTATCAGTTGCTTGGCTAATGATAGACAAAAAACACTGTGGGAGGAGGTGCAACTAGGACTGAGGCGCTACGTCACTGGACGCACAGAGAAGCAACTTCAAAGCACATCTACTTACACAGAGCAAGGCAATGGACAGATGACATTGAACAAAACAAATATCAACCATTACAAAACTTTCAAAGACAAATCAAAAACATATGAAGATGCATCATAAAAACTGAAAGCACAGTAAAAAGGACCTAGATATTAAATCTCACTAAACACGGTGGAGCACCATGGTGCGCAAGAATGGGCGAGGAAGGAGGGGGGAATCTGAAAATACCACAAGTTACTTCCTCTTTCTGTACCTTCGCGGAACGAGAGAACACGGCAGCAACTGACAAAGCCAGTCAGTAAAGCAGACTAAAAGTGGAACTGAACAAAAGATATGGACACCCAAACCTTGCTAAAATAAATCGTGAGGAGTAGAAAGTAAACAATGGAAGGGCGTGAAGGCAGCCCTCATGGAAGAGAACGTAGGGGCACAAGTGGCAGAGGAAGGGCGCAGGAGAGAAGAATGGGCAACAAGGAAGTGCGAAGATGAGGACTGAATAGACCGGAACAGAGGAAGAGCACAAAATGCTATGTAAATAGGCAATAAACCGTTTGGAGAGAAAAAAGTAAATAAAAACAATACAATATGCAAAGTAGTAATGTGTTATCAACCTAGAACATGGCACAGAACAAAATGCGATTGCACGTCAAACCATAATGCAAAAAATGGAGAACTAGGGGAGACTCTTACTCCGACCCCGGACACAGAGGCTCCGGGGGACACCCTGCACACAGACTTGAACTGGAGAGGGATCATAAACCTGCCCACAGATTTGAACTGTAGAAGGGGAGACTCAAACTCCGACCCGGACACAGAGGCTCCGGGGGACACCCTGCGCACAGACCTTAACTGTCGAGGGATCAAAAACCTAGAACCATTGATGCTATAATCATTCCCTCCGGACCGGAACCGGCAGGGCAAACAAGAGTGCAAAACAGGAAAACCACCAACCTTGAAGGCACAACAGTTATGAACCAATATGCAGCAGAAAAGCCTATACTGGCCTCTGACAAGAAAGTGACAAATCGTGACCTCGCAAAGACAGAGAGAGAGAGGGTTCAAATTGTGACTAGAGATAGTGCTGCAGGGGACAGGTGTCAGCCAGAGACAGTCCAAAAAGAGTCAGTCGCACCCTCAGGCAGCAGAGACCCAGGAGAATCAAGGGAAAAAAAAAACCTTGTCTTACCCGTGGTCTCTGCCGCAAAGGAGCGGAGCCCGGACCCCTCAGGGACCTGTTGTGGATGTGCACCGGATCCTCTGCAAACAGTACGTAGTACGATTTTACGTTGGGCGCCAGCTGTTGAGGGGGAAGGAAAGCCCTCTGGGGTGTGCTCACAAGTCACAACCTACGAACAACCCTGCTGTGGTCATGAGCCGTGGTCACAGGTCACCGACGCACACTTCACTGAGGAACAAGGAGCAATGATATGAGATGACAAAGATCACATGTAAAGTGGCATTTTATTTGTTAAGTCTTAAGTACATCAGAAAATGCATTTATTAATTGATCAGCCTGAGCAATGAAATGTTTGAAAGTCTGACTTTAATCTGTCAGGGTTAAAACAAAACGCAAGTTCACATTCAGAATACATTCAAAGAAACCATAGCGCCTACAAAGGTGCTTTTCTGAAGAGAATTACCCAAGCAAGTTTAACATTCTAAAGAGATCCAAGGTGCAAAAAGGACTGGGATCTTTTTAAAGGCACAATAGAAATTAGTTAGGGAAAGCAGAACACTCTATAAAGTCTAGTGCCTTGAAGCACCTTAACTATGAAGACTATCCCAGCAGGGCCTAGTAGTTTAAGGGAACCTAAAAATGCAAGGAATTGGGTGTGAATGGAAAATACAGAGCAAGGACAGAGATTTAAAAAGACAAAAGTATTATCTGGCTTAGGAAGTCCACCACCTGAGAGAGAGGATTTGAAGTCCCAAGTCAGACAATCGGCTAGCCGGAGAGCTTGCATGCAAAGGTCGCATCAGCAGAGCTCTGGCTTCAGATTTGACGGTTGGGCCTGATATACCCAAAATTGAGGAACTAGGGTTCTATGATGATGCTGACCCACGCCCTTTCAGTGCAGGTGGTTTACACCGGAAGGAAATCTTTTCAGTACATCATGTTCCGTATATTTTTAGAACAGAACATCTTGTACCTTTGAAAGAGAACATTTTCAGGACATCTTGTACCTTAGAAAGAGAACATTTTCGTCACTTATTTCTAAAAAAATGGTTACATGTTGTACATTGCTAAAAAAGGACATTTTTCTGTCACGTACATTTCTACATATCTGAAAGTGTGAACTCCCATGATTGATGCCGTTTATTGCTAGAAATTGCTGCTTATACTTGTGCAAGCTATGTTTCAAAATATAACGTTAGCAAGGGTTTCAGGAAGCTGTACCAACGGGCACCCGTCTGTGTGTGTGTGTGTGTTCGTCTTGAAGCTGGCAATGAAACTAACTAATCTTTGAAGGCCTAATTTTACCTTGTTCAGTTCAATGCACAGAAACGTGTGTTTTTAAGCCTTAAGCATAGTGAGCCCTGAGGCCTTTATTTACTAATGAGGAAAGCTAGTTATTTTAGCATGTTTTCAGATTTCTATCACGCAGGGCCATGTAGGGCCTTCAGGCTACCAGGGTCGATAAAAAGGCCCCTCTATCAACACCAACAAAAGGAATTTTTTTAGTTAAAAAACATATGTCTTTGTTTGTGTACCTATGGCATTTCTAAAAATATGGCTTCTTATAAAAAGAAAGCCATACATGTATAACAACAAATTTTAAAACAAAATTACATTTGCAAAAACAATTATTTCACAAGAAATTAAAACCTTCAAGTACACAAGTATTTCGGCTATTTAACATTCAAATGTACATGGATTCTGACCTGCATAATCTGGACAACGAAAAAACATGAAAAAGACCTCAACATTGTCTAATTAATTTGCTCATTGATATCGATAGCCAACGGTGAATACTTAAACCTTAATATTTGCACCCTCCTTTTGGCTTTCTTTTTCAATGTTGCTGTCCTTAAGCGTCAACGCGTTTTGGCGGCTTCTCCTAATTTGATACCACCTTTTTCAAGCAAGCATGGAGCAATTGAGATAGCACAGTGAGTGTTTCAATCAAGGTAACTTCCTTTTTTTTGTGCCTGGTATAGTACCTCTATTCCCTTGGTTCAACTAGGGGTCCCTCTCATATCTTTTGACGTGTTAACTTTACCACCAACCCCCCTCCCATTGTCCATGTTCACTTTTTTCCTGATCACCGCCCGCTGTCGGTGTTAACTTTGTTCCCTCCAGTTCTCCATATTAAGTCCCGGGCCGTGCACTTCAACTGGGCTGCCAAATTCCTGCCAGCTTACGCAGCTGGCTACCTGGAAGACGCCGACGCCATGCTGCAGGGCAAAAGCGAGAGCAACCTACTAAACAACACCAACATTTAATGCATCAGCGCACTTCATCACCAAAGGGACGTCATGACCTGAAAAACCAAGTGACAATCCACCACAGATGCGAAATCATTCGCTGAGCAACCACTTTCCTGTTCTCCTGCACAGATGGTTGTATAATAAAGTTAGCAAGAACCATCCTATCTCCCGTTATGTTATCTTGTCTTTTCTGTCTTGCAGGCAAGCATTTTAGTTTCAGGGTCCAAGTGACGTGGCCAGGCCCCTGGGCTCCCCATTTATTTGCCAACACTTGTGAGTGCGGGAGAGGCACAGGTCTGTCAGTTTCTTCTCACCAGAGATGGAATTCTTTTACATGTTCATTTTCAGCCTTCTGCACAGGAAAGTGAATGATTCCCAAACTGTCTTCACCAGCATTCACCAGCAGCATATATCCAAGCACAGGCACCCTCTTTAAGGGAGGTGAGCATCCAAACTAGTAGAAGTCTGATCTCCACAAGCGTCTTTGAAGGGAAGAAGACGCAAAGATGTGTAGATTGGTACTGTAATGAGGCTATTCTCGAAGACTAACTATACATTTCCTAGGTAGATTTCCACTGGCTAGGATCCTATCTAGTCACAGCCTTTTGGTAGTGTATAATTGTCTGATTTGCAATGCTTATTACAGTATTTACTAAGTAAATGATGATGACTCTAAGAAGCATAGAAGTCAACTTAAATGTTTCTGGATGATTGGAGATGTTTGAGAAAATATTTGGGTATTGAAAAAAATGACTGCCATTTAAAATTAGTTTTACATTTTCTCAGTAGGCCTAGCTAAGAAAGTTGTAGCTCTTTACCAGAGATATACTTTTTAGTAACGTTTTCTGCTGAATCTTGTTGGTACTGGGACTAGTCGAGGGCAGTGGTTCCCAAACTCTGGTCTGCGGACACCCAGGGGTCCATGACACATTCCCAGGGTGTCTGCAGGCAGCAGATTTAAAAGCACTGCAAAGTTCCTTGTATAATCAGCAGTTTTTAGGCAACAGGTGAGTAAAGTACCTGCTGGAGAGAAATGGAGTTTTGTCCAGTGGTAGCTTTGACTCATCTAAGGGAGCGCAGATGATTAATATGCCTGCTGCAAATGATGTGGACTATGCATTTAAAAAAAACAGTATTTTATGTGCATAGGTCAGTGCGTTACTGCATTTGTCACAGATATTGTTTTTTAACTATGCAGTTCATAAGTTTCAATTGTAATCTAGTTCAGTGAGCTGTGAACTGCCACCAAAGAGATGCATGCAAGCTACATGGTACAAATAAGTACGTTGTGTTTTTTTCTCAGTCTTTCATTATTATGATCGTTTACTTGGGTAGAAATCAATTCTTAATTCTTAATAAAGTCAACGCTAATCACTGTGTTATTTTTATAGTTTTATATAGCGCGAACTAGGCCCGAAGACATCAGGTATCAGAGCGCTTTACATATCACAAGTTTTGTTACAAGAGGACACATTCTTTTTTGTTAGGCACAGGGAGATTGGAGGGCATATGTATGAAAATCCCCGTTTCCGACTCTCAAATAGCGATTTTTTGGGGAATCGCTATTTGAGAATTGCAAAAAGGGAAGTATGTAAAAAAATCGCAATTCTTTTGCGATTTCTTAGTTTTTCTTAATTGTTATTAGCAAATTGCAAAATCAAAATTAAGGAATACTTTCCTATTCATTTCTATGGGCCAGGAGGCCCATAGGAATGAATGTGAAGTCATTCTCAATTTGCGATTCGCAATTTGAGAATCGCAAATTGAGAATAATTTCAAGGGTGCTAGGGTGTCATAAGGAAACCCTGATGCACCCCTGAAAATAACATGTGTACACATATGGCGCACATACATGCCCTAAGGGCATGTATGTGCGCCATGTGGCACCTTCAGAAAGGAAAAAAAGTGCATTTGTGAAAGAAATCGCAAATTACCACCAACTTGAAGTTGGTGGTAATTTGCGATTTCGTAAGGAGAAATTGCAAAAATTGAATGATTGTTGCATAGCATTTAAGGAATCGCAATTTGCTATTCCTTAAATGCTTACACAAAATTAAGGAATCGTAAATTATGTGATTCCTTAATTTTGCTCTTGCAGCAGCAGTACCTTACCTGGAGGAACACCTCGCCACCTCGCCACACGCAGCCTCACGCCCCTGGGTCCAGGAACGCTGTAGGTCTCGCCGCCATCACCATCTCGGCGGCTGGAGACTACAGCTCCCAGCGGGCTTTGCGTGTACTTCCGGGACTTCCGGTCCCCGCAGACAGCGCGCCCGGAGGCGCTACAAAGGCGGGCCAACCCCTCCGCGTCGCGGACGCGCGCGGACGACGCCGGGCGGAGCCCGGGCAGAGGGCGGGCCGTCTAAGGCCGTCCAAGGACGACCAGGGACGGGACGGGCCACGTCCATAACATCTTCAACAATGGGTAAGCGCAAATTGGCAACACCAGCGGCTGATGAAGCTAAAGCGAAGGTGCCTAAGTACACTACAAGTATACTTACATATCTAACTACCAAGGTGGGAGAACTTTCATCTCAGATTGCTGAGTCAGAGCGCGAACTGGGCCTTGCTCCTAGTCCGGGGACTGTTGATACTTCTAACTCCTCCCCCATTAATTGTATACCACTGGAGCCTCGGGTCATTATTGAGGCCTGTAGACCCATTTTGTCACTTCCTGCTACAGTTCTTCCATGTCCGGCCATACCTGAAATCGTGACACTTAACTCCCCTTTGAACCCCGGGGATGTTGGAAGGTCGGATGTACATATGGCTGGTTCTACCCAGCCAGCCTTTCTGACGGAGGAAGCCATTATGGCCTTATTGGAAAAACTGTTCACAGATAGACTTGAGACTGCTTTAATCCAGATTGCCTCTGATATTAATGAAACTCTGAAGGACTGTGTTAAGAACCTTATGACAAAATGTGACCGTATAAATGATGTTCTTAATATCCGGGCCCCTGCATTCTCTATGCCTTTGGCTCCATGTCCCTCAGTTGTACAGGTCACTACCCCTAAAGTTGGTGACCCACCCGTAACTAGACCAGTCAATATCCCTCTTTTACCTATTGTCAATCCTGTGCCACCAAAAGGTAAAGTAGACAATGGAATATACATCCCCACGACAGAGGTTGGCCACAGTGCAAGTTGCTCCACAAGGCCTAGAGGCCAGTGGGGGGCTCCGGAAAAAAGGATACCACCAGTAAATTTACCTCCGGATGCAACACCTTTTGTCGCAATTCTGGTTAAGGTGCCTAAACTTGAAGACGGAGCGATAGAACAACACGAGTCTCTGCTTAGGCACGTTAAAAAATGGTGTAATGCCAACTGCACGGGAGAAAGTAACATCGCAGACAATATTGTAACAAGCAGACGGGTAAACTGGGTGGGTAAAAGCAAGAAAGAGGTTTCTGGAGATTGCGTCATTGTAAATTTTAAATCTAAGAATGTCGCGAGTCGTCTTTTTTGGGATGATTCCCCTCTGGATCCTGTAAGTAAAGGGGTTCGGGCGATGCCTCTGGGTTTCTTTTATCCCCGTCCTCATAGGTTAGTTGTAAAGGAGAACATCAATTTACAGTCTACTGATAACACTTGGGCAGAGGACAAGCTTATCTCACCCATGCCTTTTAATGTTTGGATGACTAAGCCAACTAAAGCAAATGGTGTAGTAAATGTTGTAAGGAATACACCCTCTACCAATCTACCATTGTCAAACATGTTTTCAGCATTAGCTGATAGAGTAGATATTGAATGACTAGCACCTGTAGCTGAACAGGATAGCCTGACTTGCCAACTCCCAGTCAACACTGATGTGGCCCTACCTGTTATTAGAGTCGAATCTGTTATTAATGACCCATTACAGCTAGGGGAAGGGCACATACGGTTAGTATCATGGAACATCGCGGGCCTACGGGCAAAACAAGATGACCCTATTTGGTTACATTCAGTGAAGAACCATGATATTGTCGCACTTCAAGAAACTTGGACGAAAGATAAAGGTTTCTGGGTAGAAGGATACATTTCTTTCTTTGTTGATGCCCTGAGCTCCACTTCGGGCAGGGACAGAGGGGGTTTGCTATTCCTTGTTTCAGTTAAAATTGCAGGTAATGTTAGAGAAATCCCTAGTTCTTCTCACCATTTTCAGCTGGTGGAAATTTGTTTGGAAGATAAGAATAAGATTGTATTAATAAACTGTTACAACTCCATGCAGGGGGGACCCCCAAATTTTGTTTTAGATGGTCTAACAGACTTTTTAACTAAATATATGTCAAAACAAACCACTTTTGTCCAGTGTATAATGATGGGTGATTTTAATGTTCATTTGTGTGAGTCCCATTGCCAGATTATTGATGAAAACGGCCCTGATTACACTACACCGCCACACTTTGAACATAGTTCTAAGGGTGTGGCGATGGAAAACTTGCTCTCATCAAATGACCTATATGAACCAGGGTTCTTAGATACAACAAACCGTGTGGTCACGTACAACGCAAGGGGCAGTGAATCCATTATTGACTACTTTTTTATGTCCCCAGGGCTCCTTCGTTATGTATTGTTTTATAATGCAATTGTTAGTGGATTTAGTGACCACAACCCTGTGTTATTGGTTCTGGATACTCTCTCTGGTTTGTATAAAGGAGTAGCAAGGGCCACCTCTATAAGGGATGTGAGGAGTAAAGACCAAGGTAGACGCCTCAAATGGTGCAAAGTCTGCCCAGAGGATTTTCAAGGTCGTATTGTGCAGGATATGGGAGTTGAATTTGGGAAATGTATGAACAGAGAAATGAGGGGAGGGGAAGTTGTGAGTGCCTTTGAAGCTATCTGTGCTAGAGTGGATAAAGAGCTTAGAGTCAAACCAGGGAGGGGTTCTGTCCCAGTGTGTAGATGGTTTGACCACTCTTGCTCACAGGCACACTCAGCTCTGCTGAAAGGTCTTAAACAATTACCTAGAGACAGGACCCTGGTTGCAGATCTAAGAAGACAATACGCATTGGCAGTCAAACTTCGAAAAAAACCCATCAAAGATGAAGCCTGGGACTCTTTGATGGACCCCATAACCCTTAAACATAGCTCCAAATTTTGGGGTATAATTAATAATCCTCTGTTCTCTCACACAAATAATCTGGATCTTGAAACTAACATATCTGAAGCTGACTGGATTAACCATTTCTCAAATATATATGGTTCCAATGAAATTGCTGAGGTGTTTAAAATACCTTACTCCCCTGCTTCTCCCATTAATTTAGATTTTACTAAATCAGAAGTAGAGCTGGCAATTTTAGGCTCAGCTGCAAACAAAGCCCCGGGCCCGGATGGGGTCCCCCTGGACCTATACAAACTTAACTCGGAGTTTTGGGCCGAGATTTTAGCTAACGTTTTTAATTGTGTGTATAAGGGGGGGTTGCCAAAAACATGGTCATGTGCTATTATAGTACCTATTTTTAAAAAGGGCCTAAGAAGCGACCCAAAGTGTTTTCGACCAATTTCGTTATTGGATTCTTCAATGAAGATTTTGGGCAAAGTCCTGCTTGCTAGAATTAACACCTGGTCCACAGATAGTAATATTCTAGTAGATGCCCAATATGGGTTCCGTGCTGGGAGGGGGACCGAGGACCAATGCCTCAATCTTCATTTGTTAATTTCGAAATACCAAACTGTTAAAAAAGGGTCAATTTTTGTTGCTTTTATGGACCTGTCCACAGCTTTCGATTTGGTGAATAGAGCTCGGCTGTGGACCATGTTGCTAAAGCTGGGTCTGGACCCCCCTCTTGTATATTTTTGGGCAGAATTACACAAAGATCTGAAAGCTTCAATCAGAATGGACCAAGAAGGTAATCATACCGCTTGGTTCAAATCCAGCAGGGGAGTGCGGCAGGGCTGCATTCTTGCGCCCATGCTATTCACCTTGTATATAAACTCACTTGAGGAAACTCTTTTATCTGCGACCTTGGATACTCCGCGTGCAGGGGAAACTCGTATTCCGGTTCTCCTGTATGCGGATGATGCCGCTTTAATAGCTCGGACTCCTATAGGGCTACAAAAACTTTTAAATGCTTTTAATGATTTTATGCTATCATTAGACCTAGTGATAAACAACTCCAAATAACACGTCATGGCTTTTGGGGCTGGTAAAAACAACTCCAGACAGTTCTTTTGTAATGGTGACGTGATCACCAATGTTAAAATTTTTACATACCTGGGTGTAATTTTTGACACCAAGGGGAGTTGGGCTCCGCAAATTGTAGCTAAAACCAAAGCGGTTAGAAGCTCAGCCAATGCTATCCTAAGTTTTGCTAGGAGACTGGGCGGGAAGCCAACAGGTGCCTTACTTAACTTGTACAGGGCTAAATCAGTGGCAATAGCCAGGTACGGCTCGGGTCTGTGGGGCTACGTAAATAGTGAATCTATTCAAAGGGAAGAAAATAAATTCCTGTGTTCCACCTTAGGGCTTCCCCAATCTACAGCCACGTTTTCAGTCCACCAGGAAGTTGGGCTTGGTTATTTGTCAGACACCCTTCTTATGGCTCCTATCCTGCTATGGATAAGGCTTTGGACCAATAAAAACTTGGGTCTTAATCATAAAATACTGGCGGACTGTTTAAAACTAGACAACTATAAAAACATTAGGTGGCTTTCACACATACAAAAGTGCTCTTTGGATCTGGGTCGTCCTGATATTTTTCTTACCCCTCAGGGCCTTAAGAAATCAGATTTAGTTTGGGTGAAGGCCAATTTTACAACAAGGAAAAATGTGGAGAGGGAAGAATGCCAACTACTCAAGCCCACGGTCAGAGCCCATTACCTGACCATTACGCGTCTTACCATCCAACCGTACCTTACTATCGTCACTATCCCCTTTCATAGGTGGCTCCTGGTTAAACTTCGGTTTAACCAGATTTATACAGTTTTGTGTGATAGTTACGGATGGTTTAAGGAGGAGGATGCCCCTGTCTGTAATTGTGATAGTTTTTCTGCTCAAAATAATATGCACTTTATGCTATTTTGTAATTTCTTTATTGAGCCCAGACAGAAATACCTTGTACCATTATTGAAGGAAAAAGCTTTTCTTCAGGCAAAACCTGCTCTCCTGTACCTCCAATTAATGGATTCTACGTTGGCCATGTTTAGCGTGGCCAATTATCTTGTTGCTGCGGTTAGGATCAGGAGGAAAAGACTTAAAGATGTAAATATTAGTGTTTCGTGAAGATAAATGAAATGGATGTTGTTCTCATTTTAAATGTCTATTTTATTGAGTATTTTCTCATTTATGATGTATTTTTATAATGTATATTAATTAATTATTATTGTTGTTTCCTCATATCATGTATTTTTATGAAATTATTACTGATTGATGTCTTTTGTAATTGCTTATGAATTTATACTGCCCTTCCTTTGATGTGATTGTAGAATGCTTTTATGATTTTTAACTAAATCGAATAAAGTGGTTTTGACTTGACTTGACTTGACTTAATTTTGCGATGTGGTTTCCCTACTACATACCGTTTTGCTAATTTTTAGTCGCAAACGCGACTTTTTTGCGAATCGCAGTGTTGCGACTAAAAAAAACATTGATACATCGACCCCTAAGTGATTTGCCCAGAATCACAGGTTGTTGTGCATTGTTCCCGAGACTCCTGGTTCCCAGCTTCGACGTCGACCACTCTAGCTGTAAGACTACATCCTCACCCCTATGTCCTGAATCCTCAGTTTGTACTTCTCCAGACCATGCACTCTTAAAAAATGCCTACTATCATGGATGACGTGTGAATTCTACACCTTGTGGTTCCCTTTGCCTTGTGTAATAGTTTCTATACACTACTTTACACATGTATGATGTAATGTGTGCACTGACATCCTCCACTGGTATGAGAGGTGCTATAAAACAAATTAATAACATGTGACAGAGGGGCTATGGAGGGATGAGCGGCACTGTTGGAGGGTGATAGTAAGGGAATCATTGAAGAGCCCCAACACAGATTGTTGTATCCTGGTGCCTAGTAAGGTCATCATTTGCTATGCTATAAAAATCTATACAATTCTATATACATTCAAAAGTGTGTTGTAGAATGCACCCTTTCCCCAAAATATTTCTGAGGGGGAGGAGGGTCTGAGCCCCCCCAAAGCTTCCTTTGGAGTGGTCAGGCTTGCTCACTGCACTTGGTGTGCACTGCACTGGGACTGGTCTGACAACATTTGCCAGGGCAGCTTTGGGTTTCCAGTCCAGCCCTGGGAGGAGCAGGAGCTTGGTACTTCAAAATAAAAACAAACATTAAAAAGCTAGTGCCTGAGATGCAGCACCAACTTTCCCATTAAAATTATTTCATTTTTGTTTTAAATTTCAATATAAAAAACTAAAATCTTTTGTAATTTGGTGTATTTGTTTGATGTGCACAAGCGTGTGTGTTTCTTTTTTTCGAATTGCTGTTTTTTTGTTTGAACTTTAAATCATACAAATGCTTTGGGTTGCCCAGCTTCCAGTAGTGACTGAATGGGGGTCCACTGGAGTCAAAAGTTTGGGAACCCACAAACATAGGAAGGGTAGGTGTCTTAGTGTCCATATGCATTCTGATGCCTCATCCTGGGCAGGAAGGGGGGGAGGAGCTGACACACCTGAATAGGCAGTGTTCTATCCCCACACAAAGGGCTGATTAACCCCTACTGATAGTCTGGAGGCAGGGCGGAAAGGAAGGGCCTCTGCCCTACAAGACTCTTCTGTGAAGTCATCCCCACTTCAACTGGGTATAAGTACTGGGTCTCTGAAAACCTCAAACTAGACTATACTGGACCTAGGAAGAACTCTGCCAGGAGGAAGGTGCGGCTGTGCTGCTACAAGGACGGTGCCTCTGCTGGATTGCTGCTCTGGAAGAACTGATTTTTTGCCCTGTTGTACTGCCCTGCTGCCTGCTACCCTCTGCCCTGCTGAGTAAAGGACTGGACCCATCTCACTATAACCCAGAATTACTCCAACGGCATGCTGACTTGCCCCCTGTTCTGAAGTCTCAAGGGCATCACAGCCTTCCTACAACCCTATAATAGCACCTAGTCTCTGCCATCTGTGGGTCCTGCCCTGCCAAGTGATGCCAATCAAGTCCTAGGCACTGGGAAGTGAGGTTTTCTGTGCTGCAACTCTCGTCATCAACGCATAGCTGCCATTGCGCTGATCGAAACTGGCCAAGTTGACCCAAAGATGACTCACTGTCATCTACAGTGCTGCAACACGACAAAGCCTCCTTAAGTGTGCGGCTCGATGACAACACATAGGCCATCTTCACTGTTGTTTGACGATGAAGCTTTTGATGAGTGTGCATCTCAACGAAGATTTGTTACCTGCGAATCTCTCAGATCGAGAAAGATGCATCGCCTCCCCGCTCCCCGGATCTCTTCCTCGACGAAGACTCAGCCTCCTTCAAAAATATTGTTTTCAGCGGGCCAAGGCTGGTCCCTATATCCAACCCCGCTCTTTTGCGGCCGACCTGAACTTTTGGATTTACCCTGGTCAATTGTGACCAGATATCCCCGGTTGGTGCTTTAAGACTCTAAACACTATATCTTTTTTAAATGTATAACTCTCGCTACTTATTGGATTTTTGTAGTCTTGGTATTTTTTATTCACATAATTATTGTCTTTGTTTCTAACTTTGTGTGGAGTTTTTCTGTGGTATTTTCATTGTGATACTGTGTGTTGTGTTGCACAGTTAATTAACACATTGCCTCTTTAGATTGGCCTGAGTGCTTTGTGCCAAGCGACAACAGGGTGAGCACAGGTAATCATTTAATGTGTATCTGACTTACCCTTACTTGGATTGTGGTCCCTACTTGGACAGGATGAATACCTCTGCCAACTCGAGACCCAGTTTCTAACATGGATTATTAAAGTTATCCAGCATTACTCTTGGGACACTGAATTACTGATTGCTTACTCCAGGACACCACGTTGCGTAACCAATTTTCCTGATCGGGGAAAACTAAACTGCAATATACACTGAAATTATGCAGGAATGGGGACTAGCATTTTGAGTAGATTTTCTGCTTGGCTGGAAAATCAACTAAAAATTCATTTTCAAATTGGAAATTTACCAGAATTTACCGGTTGTGTATTTTTTCAGTGCAAAATGCACTTTTCTTAAACAGGAAGGAAGTGCTACGTTGACTATAAGGCTATGTACAGACAGTAGCAACTTCCTCTTCCTGTCCTGAAGAATCCTCCGTCTGCTTTGTCTTGCCCTTGATAACTTTTTATTTAGATTTGGAGGGAAAGCATCACTCCCTCTTTTCTCTGATATTGCTGTTGTGTCCACGCTATTGGAATCTTAACTTTGTGAGGGAAATCAAGTAGGTTCAATGCAGCACTTTGGAAATAAGTTTGTTGTTTGAGGAAGGGCATGCATCAGAGTTTTTTATTACTTTTCTCATTTTGTATGTTTTTTTGGTAAGCATGCTGGAGTTTGGGGCTGTGGATAGCTTTAGATTAAATTCAAAAAGTATGTTATTTAATTATTGTCTGCATGTGCCTGTTACTGAGAATATCTATGCAATCCTTTTCCTGCAATTCTACAAGTTTTTTATTCTGAGGGGAGAGGGTGCATCAGGCAGAAAAGGTCAACAGTCGTCATTGTTCTCTATACCTGTTTCTATGCTGGCCATGTGGCGGTGGCCATTTTGTGTAGCCAGTGGGTGTGTTTGCCATAGACTGGCATGTGTTCTTTTTCCTCCATGCCCTTTTTCTGATGGCCAAGTAGCAATGCAATTTTGTGTAGCCAGTAAGTGTGTCTGGTCACGGTGGCCACTTTGTCTTTTCTCTCAATGGCTCCTTCTTTGTTGGCCATGCCTTGTCCACCATTTTGTGGAACCAGTTAGCTTGTGTGTGTTTGGTGGCCATTTTGTATTTGGATGAGGTAGCTTCCACCATTTTGTGCAGCCAGTGTGTGCTTCAATCCCTTTATTCCACTTGTAAAAGTTATTTCTTAGGACCATTGATAGAAAAGTACTATGGCATTTTCTTCTGTTTACCTTCCTTATTTATTTGTGCCTGTGGCTGATTGGAGTAAAATGTGTGGAGGGTTTTTAAATAATATTTTCTTTTTTACCTGTTTTGCTCTGCTTACCTAAGAGTTCCCTTGGGTCATAGGGCCTCGTGGGGCACAAGCAATTTTTTAACATAATTTTTATGTTTGCTTGCCTCCCACAGAGTCCCCTTCAGACATAAGGCCTGGTGGGTACCAGTAAATAATTAATGTATTATATTTCCCTGCATCTCCTGCCTCTTGCCTTCTAAAGGGTTCCACTAACCACCATGGCTCTGGAGGGACACAAACTAACCTTTCCTATGTAACGTGTTGTCAAGTAAAAACATGTTTATTCATGATGTTGGGTACACTTCTCTTATGCATTTGGTATGAGGATCATGACAACTTCACTTGTGTTGTAGTGGCTATATTCTTCTTATTGTCCTGGTTTCACAGATTTTATTTTTGCTTTGCTTGCACATGCTGCAACAGACATCACACAAGTTACTGAATTTTCTGACGGAATCAGCTGACAGTGACACCAGAGTCCTCCACTGCTATTTGCTTCTGCTCCCAGTGTCCACCTGATTTGTGCTAAACCATCCCTGAATATAGACACCAAAGTAAGCACAGTGAGAGGGGACTTCATAGTTTACAATTGCTATATAAAATAAATGTAGCCATACCACTGAAAACTAAATTGGATGGGTGAACAGCCAGGGCAGAGGACGAGTACATCACTGGTTTTTGCACTCCATACACATCTGGCAAACTTTGGATCAGGCCTTAGAATGCCTAAATATCTATATCCTGAGTCAGATTTGCTAAGAAGTCACTCAACACAGTGCGGCACTTAGAGTTGCTATGTTGCGTGAAAGGGAGAGAGCATAACAGCGCGTATCTACTGTGCCCATGTTTGGCAGCCATACGCAAATGCACATACCCCTGCACAGTAATACGTTCTCTGAAGAATAGTTTTACACTGGAAGGGGACTCTTTCAGTACAAAAATGAGGCTGAAAAGCTTTCACACTTTGTAAGTGTGCTGTATAATGCAGCACACTTGCAAAGTAGGAAAAATAGGAAGAAATAAAACGTTTTTCCATGTTGCACCTACCTCAACGAGGAGTAGGATTTAGGCTCCAATCCTGGTCTATAATTCATTGTAGATAGGGATTTGTATCAAAAGCTTGTTGCATATGAATGGAAGGAAGGAAGTTTGATCTGCAAAATACATTAACAATCGAGGTTCCGGGCACTGCTCAGGATTCTGGGCTCCATTGTCACTACAACTGCTGTACCAATGGAAGCTATGCCCCTACACGATTGCTGCATGAATGAATGAATGACCAACTTATAAAGCGCAAACAAATGCCCAAAGACGCCAAGGCACTAAAGCAGTTCCATTACCGGAAGGACAGAAAGATCAAAGCTCAGTGAAAGACAATTGCAAGGCAAAAAAAACAGCTCTTCAAGGACTTACAAAAAATACGATGTGACTCAAGACAAGAGATACATTTGGGGAGAGTATTCCAAAGCTTAGAGGCTGCTACAGTAAAGGCTCTTCCTCCCCCTCTCACCCTCCTGAACCTGGGAACAACCAGGCGATTTTTATTGGCGGAACGCAGTTGTCTAGAGGGGACATAGCTTTGGAAGAGATGTCTAATTCTCTCCAGGCCCGAATTGTGAAGCACCTTATATCCAATACATAGGGTCTTAAACAGAATTTGTTTCTCTGATGGAAGCCAATGCAATTTCTGAATGGCAGCAGAATTTGAGTGAGATTTCGGAACGTCCAAGACAAGTCTTCCTGCCGCATTCTGAACAAGTTGCAACTTTTTAAAAGAGGCCTTATTTATAACCAACTATGTGCAACTTTGGTTAATGAAAAGAAGGAGGTGGACGTTTAAACAGAATCAGGCTCTTTTGGAGGGTTCATCGTTGTTGGGCATTCGTTCATGTTATCTAGAAATGTAAAACCCAAATAGAAAGAGCTTATATCATATGTTATGCAAACAGAATTCTTAATGAGGCTATTTTTAAGGATATTTTGGCATTACTAAATAAAGAACTATTTGCCCCCAGTTGCAGCTCATTAACATCCTCTATTTTAATTAACTTCTGCTAGAAATTGACTGATTTCTTCCAGCATAAAATAGACATGCGCAGATATTAGTGTCTCTTCACGGCGAACGCGCACTTAATTTTGCACTTGTATGCATTGCGGTAACACAAACTATGTGTATATACAAAAGTACTCCACTTGAATGACCTAATTATGTTGGTATGAGCACGTAGACTCACAAGCTCAAGACCATATTGAAAATAGCATAGCTGCGTGGTATCGCGCATTAATGTAAATATAGTGTCTCATGTTGGTGTATTCGCGCATACGCGGTAAGCTGTGCCTTCAAACTGTGCTTGGCGGTTCTCTACTTACTGAGCAGGCAACGTGATAGCCACCAAAATGGGCCCACTGGCAACGCGGGCAGCTGAGTTTAATTAAGGAGACACTATAAAACGACTATGTGTCTCTCAGTTAAAACTTTATCAATTTGACATTATATACTTTTACTAAACTATGGTTTCTCTACCTCAATCTCTTCTGTGTGACAGTATATGGTATAATGATAAAAACAGCCAGCCCCTGTTACCCGTGACAAAAGAGAGATGTATACACTTTTGACTGCAGAAGAGATTCTATTGCACCATTTTTTCAGAATAGGGTACATAGAGAGAATACTGTGGTATTAGATGAGTCTACATTAAGTACTTAACAACGTTTGCGTGGACTACAGTACTGCTCAATTTAGAAGATGGCAGTACTCAAGAATTAAATCAGCCTGTCTAGCGATAGATAGATTTAACCTTCATGACCTAATTATAGGTTCACAATGCATGATAATTTGGCACTATTTTTGAGTACGCAGTAGTATTTTAATTACCCTATTAAACCTGTAAGGTCTAATAGAGGGTTTCTTTTCTCAAATATTATTTTCCACAGAGCGGGGCCTCCTTCCCTGGGCTGCCTGCCAGGTTGAGGTGATGAAAGTTGATCACGCCTGAATCAGAGTACTTTAAAAGGATCTGTGTGTATTTTTTCTCTTCTTTTTCTCATTTGTTACAGATATTTCCCGTATTACCTGACATTACGACCCAGGAATACCGGTTTAGTATAATTTTTATTTGTACACAATATATCAGCAGCAGCAAAAATACACCTTTTTTATGTAGGTCCTGAAGAAAGCCACCGATACTAGTTTTTGATCATATGGATGAAACATGTCGATTTTGTAAGATAAGTAGTTTTAAATCTATACTACTTGTTTGCTTTGCTTTTTAATCCTGTAGGCTTGAGCACGTGAATAAAATCGTGTTTGTGCATCAACCTAGACAGTTTTAATACACTTAGCCTTATATATTTGTTCATCACTTTTTCTTTGTGCTGCACCCTTGCTACTCCATAAGCTCACATATGGGATTCAGTATCCTCCCTCTTTAACAACATACTAAACAAAACATCTCTGAGCTCCTTCATTAAAGTCTAGAAGTCGAAGCTCCCAGTAGGACTAGGTTTTTCTACTGGTAAGGAGGAACCCAAATGATGAAGCATGTCACCCATGGGTGAGGGAGGGTTCTAGTCCTTAAGGGATGAATTCCCATTATGACAAAAAAGATTCTTACAGTTTGTGAACACACTAGTTTGGTTAAGGAGAGATTTTTGATACAGATCACACACTTTTTTGATCCTATTTAGGCTCTTAGTGCATTGATAAGACCCAAGGAGATAGGTTGTTGTTCATATGCCAAACTAATCCAAAAGAAAAGCTAACATCAACTGCGACTGGACAGAAGAGAGTTTGTAATGCTTCAGAAATACGGCAAGACGAAGTTCATAAAAGATTGAAACTGATGGGTAAAGAAGATCAAATAATTTCACATTGTAACAACAATTTCTGCACGTCATATACAATGGAAAAAAGCCTGAAAAAAACTGGAAAAAATTGTCAAAAAATTGCTGAAACTTTTGAATCACAACAAGAATCTGAGTCATTTGAAAAAGTGATGACAACGAAAACCAAGGCCCATCCACTTAGAAGGTCGATGGCTACCCATCGTCCACTTCCAACAACTGATCAGAAAGGAGAGGATCTTCAATGTGCTTCTGTGGTTTAGCCAGAACAAGGACCAAAGGAATTGATAAAAAAACAATGTCGAGAGTATCTCAAATACAAACATGTTTTTAACTGCAGCTAGTTAATTCCAAGATGAACTTTTCAGCTGAGTAGCTGTTCTAAACAGCAAGATGAACGTATTGACGGCGGATTTGTTTGCCCACCCAAACTGCACAAGTGCATACATTCGAAAATATAAACTTGCAATGACTCCCAGCTGCAATGTAACCGCCAGCCTTCAGTTTAGTGATCACTCTTTCAAAAAACAAATTAAGTTTTAATGCTAGCTATGGGTTCACACTCAATGAGATTAGATATTGATCCATAATAATGCAGTAAGATTTTTCTAGTGAGATCTTGTAATGACAGAATTTGTTTTCGTCAGTCTAACAAACAGATTGAGCCACTGATGGGGTTTTCAGCTGATGTGACTCCTGTAGATCTTGCTGCCAAAATAAGATCATAGATGCAGTAAAATCAGCAGGAACCATTTTTAGAAACGTCCCGAGTTAGATTTTGGACATAAATACAAATTTTGTGATGCTTCAGAGCTGTGCAAATCATGGAAGTCAACAAGAATGCCTGATGTTCCAGGATACCTGATGGCTAACGAGTCTGGGTAGATATAATAGAATCCTCTACACAAACTCCATCCTGCAAAACCTGTCGGGCCCCACTGCCCACACAATAGCACTATGGCACCAAATGACCAAGAAACTAGGCTTGCAAAATAACACAAGCAATGCCTCTGTGGGAAGCACAACAATTAGGAAGACTAAGTATTTGCCCGGGTTTCGATAAATGGGACACAATCAGCATCTCAACAGTGGGGGATGTGTGATCTGCTGTGGGTTTGGTATGTACAGGTGAAGGGCGCTCAAACAGTGCGGGTAGAGTATGATGATGGATGATAATAGGATAAGACGGTGCAAACAGTATAGAGGAGAACCCTATAACCTCTAACTAATATTCAAGCATGGGGTGCCAGAACATTATAGAACGTGCAAACAATAACTGTGCACACGTCAGGTAAACAATTTGGTATACACGTACTGTTGGACAAACGAAATTGAAGCTGTTGATTTGATGAAAGCTTTATGTAATTCTCTTTAGGGAGTATACAGACGCCAGCCGACACGTCTTTCATCAAGTAGGCCGAAGCCTGTGATTCATCAGGGCTGTAAAACATGTATGTGACATTTGTCAAATAATAAATGCAAACTAAACATTGCAATAACGATAAATACTCGAAAGGCAGCAGAAAAACAAAATCTCATGTGCACATTGGACTCATGTGCAACACAAATGGGGCGTGAGTGCTCCGTGAGTGGTCGTAATGGATAATGGCTGAGGTAGTTTGAGTATAACGTGAGATGACAGAGAGCCGCTGGTCGGGCCTAGACGGCGAGTGGAAGTCACCTGAATTAGTGTTACTAAGAAATAAAGGGTGCATAGATCGTGAACGGACGTCCGTTGAGCTTGGGACAGTCCGAGACGTATAACCGAAAGTGGGGTGTAGTGGTCGGGAAATAAGTATATACCGTGCCTAAAAATCTGGAAAACCGAAGGTATACCCCGGGAGTGTGGGTGGAAACCGTAGCACGTGCTATATTACGGCCAATGTACCAAGTGAGTACAAGGCCCTTGGATCAATCAAAGTGATGTTAAAACCCGTTCCCGGGTGACTCATACATGCAACAGTGAAAATCCAGGTACAAAACATGTACATTGACAGAGTAGCGGGCAACAACTTATAGCACAAAATGCTGGTAACATGGGTAGCCTTAAACAATCGGGTGCATGATACGAATTGTCATTGTTTCTATGTTACATGTTAAAGCGAACACATCTCTAAGAATAAACAGGCCAATTATAGTGATACAGAGATTAGAAAAATATTTGCTTGTGTAAGTAGAGATAGAGTTGTAACTCGAAAATTCCTATATCTATCCGTAATCTCGTTTAGTAAAATAAGAAAGTACACAAATATAAACATGACATGATACATCGTAAAAAATGAGTCTAAAACATGATCCCGGTGCAGAAATACACATAGTGGTATAAAAGTGCGTGCCGGCGCGTGACGTTGTGTAAAAATGGAAATACTGCATTATGGCCGAGGGGTCCCGAGACCGGGTGAGAAAATTATAAATCAATACCTGAGAGTGGCGTGATGGAGTAATACACTGTAGAGAAACGACAAAAATAATGGGAGAGGAGAAGAAAATCAATGCCTGTGGGGCGGTATGGCTAATATCACTATGGCTACCGTGGGGAAAGGAAAGCTCACCTGGTAGGGTAGAGTAATCGTATAGAATAGGGTAGTCCGCGTCCTGGGTGTAACAGGATAAAACACAGTCGGGTACGACTGTAGTCTGTGATCTATGGGGAGAGAAAGGAATGCCCATACGTTAGGGTAGAGTAACGTTATGGAGGGGGCAAAAAGTAAACGCAATATCTCCTCTCCTTACCGTATGGAACAGGGTAGCAGTGTCGCTCCTTGAGAGTATGACTACGATCGGCATTGTGTCTCCATGACTAGGGAAGTACTGATCCGTGGTGGTGCCCATGCGCAGTGGAACCCAGAAGTGAGTATATCCGGCTGGAAACTAGTGTGCTAACTGTATTGGGATCGTAGTGAAAGGGATCATGTTTGTACAATGGTTTAGTCCCGGAGGGACATTAATATAGCACATAAGCAAGCAAAAAAGAGTAAATAACAAATTCCATACATAATAGAACATGTCATGAATATTGCGAGAGAATCATCTAAAAAAAGGGGGTGAAAATCTATATTAATGGAAATAAAGTAAAGATTGAATACAGTGTGGAGAAATAGAAAGTATGAGATACTATGTATCTTAGGGCGAAACTATTTTCAAGAAAGCGCGCCAAGAACAGATGCGCATACTGCTCTGCGTAAATGTAGAATGGCAGGATAAACAGTAGACAGCTTGACCAGGGATTTAGGATATAGTTATGTTAGAAAAGTTATTGGTCTAGAAAGTATTGAAGCTCTGAATCAAAGTTCTGACCGTATTTCACAGTATGCAGACGCATTATCCAGGTTGCTTCTCTATTTCCTCCCCGTATGTTTGGTTTGGCAGTGTCAATCCCATAGAACTCAAATTTCTTGTATTGGGATTGGCTGGCACACGTTGCTATATGGAGAGCCATAGGGTAGCGGGGATCCTGTTGGTGCATGGCTCTTGCATGTTCTCCAATGCGTTCTTTTAGGCGCCGGATTGTGCTGCCCACATATTGGGTGTGACATGTGCATTCCAAGATGTACACAACGAACTTTGTGTTACAGTTGATGTTTTCCTTAATGTCATATTTTTGTTTGTGGTAGCCTTGAAAGTTTTTGGTGTTGTTTTTTGCCCATCTGCAGACACCGCAGCCGCCACAGTTGTAGAAACCCTTGGTGTGTGGGGTGAACCATGAGTTGGAGTTGACTGAAGGCAGGACCGTTGGACTCAATCTGTTCCGTAGTGTTTTGCCTCTGCGATATGTAATCTGAGGTCTGGAGTTGATGCTTGGTGGCAGAGTCTTGTCTGCCAGGAGGATATTCCAGTGTCTATTGATGCTTTTCTTTATCACAGGACTGATCTCATTATAGTCAATGATCATTCTTGTTTCTGGGTTCTTGTCCATTCGTTTGGGTTTGATTAGTTGGGTGTTACTACGGTTCAGTTTTTTGCTTTTTTGACTGCCTGGTTGACTGCTTGCTGGTTGTAGCCCCGTTTATAGAAGCGTGTTCGCATGTCCTCTATGCACGTATGAAATTCTCCATCTTCGCTGCAGTTTCTCCGTGCTCTGACACATTCACCATAGGGTATGGTGTCTATCCGGTGTTTAGGGTGTGCGCTGTCAGCTCTCAAGATGGCGTTGCAGGATGTCTCTTTCCGGTAAAGTTTGGTATGTAGAGTATCATTGATTATGTAGATTTCTAGGTCCAAGAAGGTAACATTACTGGTACTGTAACTGCACGTGAATTTCATATCCATGTTGTTCGTGTTGAGGTATTCGAAAAAGGCGTGTAATGTCACGTGTGTGCCAGACCAGATGAGCAAACAGTCATCAATGTATCGTCCCCAATAGACTATTGAATCTATCCACGTAGCACCATTGATGCTCCAAATCCAGGTGGTTTCTAGTGTGCCCATGTAAAGATTCGCTAAAGAGGGGGAAAACCTTGAGCCCCTGGCTACCCCCTTTGTTTGTCTGTACCATTTTTGGTTGAACATGAAATAATTGTTTTTGAGGATGAGATCCATCTTGATTGTGATCATTTTAGTATGCTGCCAAAGATTGGCTGGTCTTTTATCCAAATATTTGGAAACGGCTACTAGACCTTTGTCTGGGTCTATTGAAGTGTATAATGACACCACATCCAATGTGGCAAGGGTCATGCCTGTTTGCCATTGCATGTCATTGAGGATACTCAGGACATGCTTGGTGTCCTGGATGTATGACGGCAGGTTTTTGACAAGGGGATTGAGAAAAATGTCCACATATTCCGCCAATCTCTCGGTAGGTCCCCCAATTCTGGATATTATGGGTCTGCCTGGTGGAAAGGCAGCTGGTTTATGGATTTTAGGTAATGTATAAAACCATGGTGCCATGGGTTTGTTAACTTTCAAGTATATAGCCTCGTCATCATTTAATAGTCCTGCCCCGTGCCATTCTTTGAGGTGGTTGTTGATTTTGCTAGTTACAGACTCTATCGGGTTGTTCTTGATAGAAATGTAGCATGTGGTGTCATTTAGTTGGGAGGTGATTTCTTGTTCATAATCTTTTCTATCCATGATTACGACATTTCCGCCCTTGTCCGCTTCATTTATGACTAGATCCCTGTCCAGGTCAAGCGTCTTTAAAGCTATCCGTTCACTTCTGGTTAGGTTGTCTTCGAATTTTGGTCTATGTTGTTTGTGGGTCTTGATTTCGTATCTTTCTAGGTCTTCAAGGACTAGAGTATGGAAGGTGTCAATCGGGTTACCAGCTGGTAAGTTGGGTGTCCATTTGGATTTACATTTCAAATAGCTGGATTGAGTGTTATCATCCTCAATACCCAGATCTTGTAAAAGTTGTTCGTAAGTAAGGGGTTGTTCGAGGGTCTCATCCAGGGTCATGAGAAGATGCGTGTCTTTAATTTCTTGTATGGTTTGTGAACCTCCAGTCGGGGTTATGTTGACTCTGTCTCTGGTTTGTGCTTCTTTAGGATTATGTGCAAAATGTTTCTTGAGTTTCAGTCATCGTACAAACTTGAATAGGTCAATCTTGATCTTGCAGGGATCACCCATGTCTTGGGGGTTGAAGTTCAGACCCTTGCTGAGAACAGTCGTCATCTCTTGGGACAGAGTTTTACTGGAAAGGTTCACTACTTGTACTTCCTGGGTATCTTCACTCATCTGCGAGTGTCTCCTGACCTCAGTTTTCTTTGATATTCTTCCTTGTCCTGTCGTTTCCCCCTTCTGTTTTTTTTGTTGTGAAGTTCTGGCGTTGTTGAGTCCTCTTCTCTCGTATGACTATTAAAATTTCGCCGAAAAATTTAGAGGCGTTGGTGTTTCTATCCGGCTCAGTTTCATTCTCACTGGGGATAGTATTGAGAGAGGAGGAACTTGAGGTGTTAGCCGCAGCTTCTGCTCCTCTAGTGGTTTCTGAGGGTTTGGATTTCTTAATGAGTTGGTCGTATTTACGAGCAAAGGTGAAGACCCTTCCTTCTCTGTAGTCTGCTTCATCGCAATTCAATTGTCTGCTTTTACGTTCCTTAATTTCTTTTTGATGCGTATTAAGAATGTCTTTTAATATAGCGTAGTTTTTCTCAGTAACTTCTTTGAGATTAAAGTCTTGAATTTCTTTTTCTACTGTTAGAATCTCTGCTTGCAGTTTGCACACCTTTCTCTCCGAGCTTTCAATAAGTATATCTATCAGTGTTTTTGAATTGATGATTAAGGCCTCTTCCCATCTACCGAGTAGATCGTCGTCTAAATCGTCAAAAGTTGGGAATATTTGTGATCGGGGCCTCTCGGGACTCTGTTTAATCTCAGATATTGCTTGAGTGTGGCGCTGTCCCACCACCTCGCGTTCTCTGTTTTTTTCAGTCTTTCAAGTTTTATGAATTTATCTTTTAGTGTTTCTTTTTTAGGGTGATTACTGCTCGTTGAGGGGCCAGCAGATTGGCCGCCTTTTTCTAGGTTGTCAAACAGATCTGAAGCTTCTTTGTCCCTATCCATCACCAGATCACAAGAGTGAATTTTTTCGGAGTTTTATGCTGTCGAGCTGCCCACCTGTGTCAATGTCAATGTGTGATCTGCTGTGGGTTTGGTATGTACAGGTGAAGGGCGCTCAAACAGTGTGCGTAGAGTATGATGAGGGATGATAATAGGATAAGACGGTGCAAACAGTATAGAGGAGAACCCTATAACCTCTAACTAATATTCAAGCATGGGGTGCCAGAACATTATAGAACGTACAAACAATAACTGTGCACACGTCAGGTAAACAATTTGGTATACATGTACTGTTGGACAAACGAAATTGAAGCTGTTGATTTGATGAAAGCTTTATGTAATTCTCTTTAGGGAGTATACAGACGCCAGCCGACATGTGTTTCATCAAGCAGGACGAAGCCTGTGATTCATCAGGGCTGTAAAACATGTATGTGACATTTGTCAAATAATAAATGCAAACTAAACATTGCAATACCGATAAATACTCGAAAGACAGCAGAAAAACAAAATCTCATGTGCACATTGGACTCATGTGCAACACAAATGGGGCGTGAGTGCTCCGTGAGTGGTCGTAATGGATAATGGCTGAGGTAGTTTGCGTATAACGTGAGATGACAGAGAGCCGCTGTTCGGGCCTAGACGGCGAGTGGAGGTCACCTGAATTAGTGTTACTAAGAAATAAAGGGTGCATAGATCGTGAACGGACGTCCGTTGAGCTTGGGACAGTCCGAGACGTATAACCGAAAGTGGGGTGTAGTGGTCGGGAAATAAGTATATACTGTGCCTAAAAATCTGGAAAACCGAAGGTATACCCCAGGAGTGTGGGTGGAAACCGTAGCAAGTGCTATATTACGGCCAATGTACCAAGTGAGTACAAGGCCCTTGGATGAATCAAAGTGATGTTAAAACCCGTTCCCGGGTGACTCATACATGCAAAAGTGACAATCCAGGTACAAAATATGTACATTGACAGAGTAGCGGGCAACAACTTATAGCACAAAATGCTGGTAACATGGGTATCCTTAAACAATGGGGTGCATGATACGAATTGTCATTGTTTCTATGTTACATGTTAAAGCGAACACATCTGTAAGAATAAACAGGCCAATTATAGTGATGCCGAGATTAGAAAAATATTTGCTTGTGTAAGTAGAGATAGAGTTGTAACTCGACAATTCCTATATCTATCCGTAATCTCGTTTAGTAAAATAAGAAAGTACACAAATATAAACATGACATGATACATCGTGAAAAATGAGTCTAAAACATGATCCCGGTGCAGAAATACACGTAGTGGTATAAAAGTGTGTGCCGGCGCGCGACGTTGTGTAAAAATGGAAATACTGCACTATGGCCGAGGGGTCTCGAGACCGGGTGAGAAAATTATAAATCAATACCTGAGAGTGGCGTGATGGAGTAATACACTGTAGAGAAACGACAAAAATAATGGGAGAGGAGAAGACAATCAATGCCTGTGGGGCGGTATGGCTAATATCACTAGGCCCAACAAGCGGCTCTCTGTCATCTCACGTTATGCTCAAACTACCTCAGCCATTATCCATTACGACCACTCACAGAGCACTCACGCCCCATTTGTGTTGCACATGAGTCCAATGTGCACAAGAGATTTTGTTTTTCTGCTGTCTTTCGAGTATTTATCGTTATTGCAATGTTTAGTTTGCATTTATTATTTGACAAATGTCACAAACATGTTTTAAAGCCCTGATGAATCACAGGCTTCGTACTGCTTGATGAAACACGTGTCGGCTGGCGTCTGTATACTCCCTAAAGAGAATTACATAAAGCTTTCATCAAATCAACAGCTTCAACAGTGGGGGATCTCTGGACTCGGAGGGAGTGGTTCCCTAAGCCAGGCTGCAATCTGAATATAAAATGGCACACATCGCACACTTTAATTTTTTACAAATACGTCATGCCTTGATGTCTCCAATCTCCAATGAAGATACCCTTCCCGTAGGGTCCCCACTAGAGGACAGACTCCTGACGGAACAACTGAATCGCAAGGCCGTATCCATGACCTACCAGAAACTTGTAAATAATCTACTGGACCCACTTCAGCGACTAAGGTGCCTCTGGCAGGTGGATGTGGGTACCTTGGAGGATGAGGTGTGGCAGGGGACAATAGCCCCCCCATGGCAAGTAGCTAGTCCAACTCTGAATACAACACAGATCCTATTTAGCCATGGGAATGTTAGTTAAAATGGACAAAGGGGAGGGTTCTGAGTGCCTCCGCTGTCGTACCCACGAGGGCACGTTCCACCACATAATCTGGGAGAGCCCGGCAATCAGGTCAAACTGGGAAGATATTGCAGCAAAATTGCAAAGAGTGTGCACCAAGGAATTAGTCCCAACCCCAAAAATGTCCCTACCTAACATTTGGGAGGCCACAGACTTAACCCACACAGAACAATGTTGGGTCTCCTTGGGGTGGATGTTAGCAAAGCGTAATATCGCCCAGAAATGGATGCAGAAGACACACCAATACTGGGAAGGGGGTGAAAAAAACATGGATTGGTCTATGATCACTGAAAAAGATGTATTTAAAAACAGAGTGCCCGGGAATATGGGACCTTAAGTGGGCGAAGTAGAATGCATAAAGGGGTGGGATGTGCATCTCCCCACATAAGAACTACAAAGGGTGGAGGGAGGGAATGATCCAGTAAGTGCAGGCCATTGACTTAATGTACAGACTAGTAACTATACGGTTGATTCCAGCAGACTGTGGGAAATGTTTTTTCACAACAATGTATTCGCATAGGCCCTGTTAAAAAGTTGCAAGGCTGACACACTTTTCAATCAAGAGAAATGTAAAAAAAGAATGCCTAAAAATGTTTATACTTTTTTTACATCATTATTTAATATCAGGGAAACAAAACTTTTACAAACTAAATTTCTTGACTTCGGAACAGAAGCTGACAAAATGTTTTCTGAATTACATCACGGCAAAAAGAAAACTCCACTACACATGATGACTGCCCACGCAATCTATGATAAGTGCAAAAGTAGAGAGCTGATAACTTCAATTAGTAGGATTTGTGTGCCAACAACTTATAATGACATAGTCCGGAGTAGAAACTTGTTAGCAGCTCATGCTGTAACATCTTGTGAATCCAAGAGCACACCACTTCGAAGTCACTTTATCAGGATTTACAATTGCTGCGCTTGATAATTTTGAATTTGAGGACAGCACTCATTATACTGCCATGGTGCTTTTTCAAGATTGTGCCAGTTGCTGCTGGAAAACAAGCTGTGTCAGCTGTAGGCATAAACAAATGAAGCTGCAAAATTATAACCCAACTGTCTTGCTACTGTGTGAAAAATCACTACTAGTCATCAACAAGTCATAGTCTACCAGAAAGTTTAAAAGTGGCTGAGGACATGGAACTTCTTTTACCTGATGTTGTGGTCCGCAAAGCTGATTTAACTGAATTTATCATATCGCTTATTCGGTGCAGACTGAAGGATGAAGAAAAGTTAGTCCTTCCTGGTCTGGAATTCATGCTCTGATCTCCAAGAACACCTTCCCACTGAAGAAGGTTGGATTTTTACCAGTAATAACATCTCTTGTCACAAACTATGCAACAGTATACACAGCTCTAAAATATTTCCAAAATATGAATGCTCAGCTTGAAGACCAGCCTATCCTGCCAATGCTTTGCAATGAAGGCGTTTTCTGTATTGTAGCTGACCTTTTTATGAGCAATCCAGTAGAATTTAATGATCATTATCCAATGATGGGCATTTTCCACATGACAAAAGTTGCATTGTGGTAAGCAGGAAATTATCTCAGTGGATGAGGCATAGATGATGCACTTACTGAGGCTGAAATCTTTTAAAGCAAAACTGTTTAGTCAGTATTGATCAGAACTCATTATCTTTGTTCGTTACAAGGTATGCCCATAATACCTGAGACTATAGAAACAATGTGTTGGAATGCCTAACTGATCATGAATGACAAATTAGGTTTTGCATATTTTATCTCAGAAGTAAACAAGGCACAGGGTGAACTTCATTCCAAAGGCATAATGCAAAGCCAAGAAATGTTCAATGCACAGTTCCAAAGTCCTGTGGAAATGTTTTACATATGATAGATATAATGAAAAACTTGGTACATGCTGATCAGGAAGGAGTTTGGGAGCTGCAAATGAAGACTGTGGAGTCACTGATTACTATGTTTCATCAATTTGATTGCATAATCTACCTGAGATGCGGGTCCAGGAATTTAGAAAGAGTGAAGAAGCTAGAGGTGGAAAAAACATACCTCTACAGAAAATTCATCCAAAGTCATTTTGTGGTAAAAGACAGAGATGGAAGTTTCAATGCTGTGGCTCC
This sequence comes from Lissotriton vulgaris, assembly GCF_964263255.1. Lineage (NCBI taxonomy): Eukaryota > Metazoa > Chordata > Amphibia > Caudata > Salamandridae > Lissotriton > Lissotriton vulgaris. The sequence continues at coordinate 1,787,801,350 of NC_141694.1, forward strand.
AGATATGAAACTGAGACAGACGATAGAGAGATTACAGGAAAACCCCAAGGTAATTGTTGGTCAGACATATAAAAAAGTGACTATGTTGCTCAGTGGTAGCTAGTTAACCATGAATTCCTTTCTATTTGCAATATTTTCAAAGAGAAGACAAATTCAAAATTAAGAGCCTTCTTCATTTCATGCATCAGCAAGGAAACCTCTTTGAAATGACTGTGCTACTACACAAGTTTGTGACTAAGCAATATTTGGATAACGATATAAAGACACGTCTACTTGAGGTACTGGAATATGGATCAAAACTATACACAGATCTGTAGCAGGAGAGATTTGTATCAAAAGAGAAAAAGCTGTTTGACATAATCACTAAAGCTAAATGTCCACACTTTAATTTCCATAGTTAGAGTTTCGTCCAACCAACCACTACAAAATAGGTTACAAAAAACAACTTTTTCAAGCACATTGAGAGGTGGATGTAGCAAAAGAAAAGGGTGAATTTATCAAGGACATTCTGTTGCATGATCTTCTTCCAACAAATGCATTATTTGATAGAGGTGCCGCAACCAAACCAGTGAAGCACAAACTCGTACAAGAGCTCAAAATAAAACTTTCACCAGAAGAATTTCAATTCGAAAGGTGTACTCATTGAAAACTGCTGTTGTTGTAGACTATATGTCACAATTGCGAATGGTCAGGATTTCATCCATGCAAAACACCTCAGAAATCTTTCAGATAGTTCCACAGATATCAAATTCAGAGTGCACTTTGTCTTTGACAGTCATCTTGACCTATCTGTCAAAGAATGTGAGAGAATCAGACGAATGTCTGCAAGTGGAACTAACATTGCCTGCATCAAAAATACGACAACTATACCTGTGCAACTTGATAAATTCTGATCATAAACATCAAAGAAGATGAATTTGGAGATGGTAACTTGCCAAAACATTGCTGATGTTTCAGTGAACACTGAATTTTCAATTATTGCAACTGGAATGATTGTCAAAGAGGAGCTGGTGCCTGCAGGGACATAATCAAAAGGTACGGGGCATATTTTTAAGAACTTAACAGCACATTGGAAGAAGCTAACATTCTTGTTGTGCCAAATATTGAGTGGGCTGTTCGAAATGGTTCCAATTGAGTCATTGTACTGTCAAATGACACAGATGTTATTATTGTACTACTTAGACTTTTTGGATGTTCGTAAGTCAAGGATTATCAGAGTTATTGATATGTTGTGGAACAGGCAACAAAAGGCACTTATCCTGCTTCATAATGTGTACAAGAATCTTGACCCAGAGATGCCCAGTGTTCTTATCAAGGCATATATTCTGAAGGGTGATCACTCTATGAGCAAAATTGGAAAAAAGCTGGGAGCTTTAACTGATGAACCTGTGAAGTTTCTAGAGGGATTTACTGAGACAGAAGAAGAATGTGACTTTAAAGACGTAGAAAAATACCATGTGTATGTATAGAAAACGAGTTCTGACTGTCACACATTTAACAATCTTCGATACAGTCAGTTCAAGAGATCAGTCCAGCTAAGTGACCTTCCACCAACGTCATATTCTGTGCATGGACACATTAAAAGAGCATTCTTTTTGATTAGAAGATGTGTTAATGTTTTGGATCTTTCATATGTAGAGAAAGATGTGTGTGAATTTGGTTAGAAATATACTGATGGGGTGCTAAAACCTACGAAATTTCTAAAGCCTCTACCAACAGAACTTACATGTACTTGCAAAACCTGTGCCACAAAAAGATGTTACTGGCGATATGCTCTTCTCAAATGTTCAACATTCAGCAAATGTACCACAAGTGGTTGCCGAAACAAATAAATAAAGTGAACTTTAAATAAAGTGAAGTTTACGCGAGGGCCGCCATCTTCATTGTTGTTGTTGCCTCGTAGCACCTCCTCCACAGCCTGCCCCGCCTCCCAGCTGACCCTCTTTCGCCCCTCCCCTTCCACCATCCACATATGACAGATGCTCTTGCGCGCAGCGTTTACGCGCAGCGATCGCGCCCCAGTCGCGCCAAAGGTGCGCCAAAGGTAAGCCCGTCTACGCCCGTCCGCGCCTGGACCGCGCCCAGTGCCAGACCCCCTGGCCCCCGTACCACCCACCCCTCCCGCATTACATACGACGCCACCACCCTCTTAGCCCTAAACCCCGGTCGACTCCCCAACTGCGCCCAAGCCGCTCCTGGACACACCCATGGACCCTTCTCTTGCAACTCCTGCAAGTTCGACGGCACCAAGACCAACTCCTCATCCACGAACACAAAACAGATATCTGACACCAACCACCTACAATGCATCCTGCTCAACACCCGCTCGGTCCACAGACACGCCATCGACCTTTGGAATCTACTAGACACCATCTCTCCGGACGTCGCCTTCCTAACAGAAACATGGATGAACGCCTCATCAGCCCCAGACATCTCCATTGCCATCCCGGAAGGCTACAAAATCATCCGTAAGGACCGCACCAACCAAACAGGAGGAGGCATCGCTATCGTCCATAAGAATTCCATCCGCATCTCAACCAGCTCAGACGTCAACCTTGCCAGCGCCGAACACCTTCACTTCCAGATCCACACCGACCCCAAGACCACACTCAGAGGCACCCTCCTCTACCGGCCTCCAGGACCCAGTGCACAATTCAGTGATGACATCACTGACTTTATCACCCCACATGCCCCCCCCCCTTCGAGGAATACATTCTATTGGGAGACCTCAATTTTCACCTGGAAAAGAGCAATGACAGTAACGCCACCACCCTTCTGGACAATCTCGCCAACCTCGGACTCAAACAACTACTCAATACCCCCAGCCACAATGCAGGTCACACACTCGACCCTATCTTCACCTCCAGCAAACATGTCTCCTTCAGTCACACCACAGCTCTCCATTGGACGGACCACAGCTGCGTTCACTTAATCTACAATAAGACCACAACCCACAACCATCCTCAACCTACTCTGCGAAGAAACTGGAACAAAATCACCACCGACCAGATCTCCTCATCGCTTCTTCAAAACCCCCCTGCCCACTCATCGAACGCCAACCAAGCAGCCATTAACCTCACTCAATGGCTAACCAACAGCGCCGACATCCTAGCACCGTTGAAAAAACGCCAAATCAAACTAGGCAGAAAAAACGCCTCCTGGTTCAACGATGATCTTAAGAAATCTAAGAAACTCTGTCGCTCCCTCGAGAAGGCCTGGAAAAAAGACCCAAACACCAGCACCAAGGACGCCTTCAAAAACGCTACCCGCATTCACCACCAACTAATCCGGTCTGCCAAGAAAGCCGCATTCAAAGACCGACTAGATAACAACGCCCACAACTGCAAGGAATTATTCAACATCGTCAAAGATTTTACCAACCCCTCAGCCAACTCCAACGACATCACCCCCTCTCAAGCCCTTTGCGACTCCCTAGCTTCGTTCTTCCACGACAAAATCGCAGACATCCACAACAGCTTCGACAACCAACCCGGAGACCAACCCACCCAACCTTCTGCCGTACCTTCACCCCCCTTGAACATCCTCAATGACTGGAACCCAATCTCCACTGAGGACACCATCCGCCTGATGAACTCCATCCACTCAGGATCCCCCACAGACCCTTGCCCTCACCACATCTTCAACAAAGCAGACTCCATCATAGCACCACACCTCCGAGACGTCATCAACTGCTCCCTCAACTCCGCCACCTTCCCGGAAAGCTGGAAACACGCAGAACTCAGCGCCCTTCTGAAAAAACCCACAGCTGACCCCACCGAATTCAAAAACTACCGCCCCATCTCGCTCCTTCCATTCCCGGCCAAAGTCATCGAGAAAGCTGTCAACAACCAGCTCGCCGCCTTCCTCGAAACCAACAAATCCCTCGACTCCTCACAGTCCGGCTTCCGAGCCAAACACAGCACTGAGACCGCCCTCATCACAGCAACAGACGACATCCGAACTCTACTGGACAATGGAGACACAGTCGCCCTCATCCTCCTTGACCTCTCTGCAGCCTTCGACACAGTCTGCCATAGCACCCTATTACAACGCCTCAGAAACATCGGAATCCAAGGGAAAGCACTGGAATGGATCACCTCGTTCCTCACCGGAAGAACTCAAAGAGTCCGCCTCCCACCATTCAAATCAGAGGCCACTGAAGTCATCTGCGGCGTGCCACAAGGATCTTCACTAAGCCCCACCCTCTTCAACGTATACATGAGCCCCCTCGCAGCCATCGCACGCCAACACAACCTCAACATCATCTCCTATGCTGATGACACCCAACTGATCCTCTCACTCACCAATGACCCGAACACCGCCAAAACCAACCTACATGAAGGAATGAAAGAAGTAGCCGAGTGGATGAAGCACAGCCGTCTGAAACTGAACTCAGATAAAACAGAAGTCCTTATCCTAGGTACCTCCCCCTCCGCCTGGGACGACTCTTGGTGGCCAGAGGCCCTTGGAAAAGCACCCATCCCGACGGACCACGCACGGAACCTGGGCGTCTTCCTGGACTCATCACTCTCAATGAACAGACAAGTCAACGCCGTTTCATCATCTTGCGTCAACATTCTTCGCATGCTCAAAAAAACATTTCGCTGGATCCCCACTGAAACTAGAAAAACGGTCACCCACGCACTGGTCACAAGCCGCCTGGACTACGGAAACACCCTATACGCCGGTACCACCGCAAAACTCCAGAAAAAACTCCAACGCATCCAGAACGCTTCAGCCAGACTCATACTAGACATCCCGCGTAAAGACCACATTTCCGGTCACCTGAAAAACCTCCACTGGCTCCCCGTCAATAAGAGGATTACATTCCGCCTCCTAACCCACGCACACAAAGCACTTTACGAACTTGGACCCGAATGCCTCAACACACGACTTTCCTTCTACACCCCCTCCCGCCAGCTACGATCCTCCAACCAAGCCTTTGCTACTGTACTTCGCATCAACAAAACCACCATGGGAAGAAGATCCTTCTCCTACCTGGCAGCTAAAACCTGGAACTCACTTCCCACTCACCTTTGCCTCACTCAGAACCACCTAGCATTCAGAAAGCAACTTAAAACTTGGATATTCGACAAATAATTCCCCTCCCTTCTTCAAGCGCCTTGAGGCCCTCTGGGTATGTAGCGCGCTATATAAATTATTTGACTTCACTTGACTTGAACTATAAAAATGTGTCTAAAATAGGATTGATAGACATAATTTTTTTTCATATTCAGATCATAAAGATGAATTGGTGTATACATAAAAGGATTAAAAAACATTATTTGTTTCATTTCCATATATGTCTTTTCTTCCTCTATTATAGCCGCCATTTTGGAAAATGGTGGAAGGGTTGCTCTATTTTCTGTCTCTCCACGACTACCTGACCCCCAAACCTATGTTTTGCCACCAAAATGAATTATATAGGTCTCATGGTTCATGAAATATTACATCATCACTGCAATACATCCGCCATTTTTAAGAATGTCATCCAGAAAAATTAGGCCAGGATCAGCAATGTCTATCTACGCTAAATGACTTCCCTAATGATTCAAAAACACAATCAAGAACGAAAATCTCGGGACAGAAATTTGTTTACGGAGGTATATCAGGGGGCCAGGATTACCAAACTCCATCAATTGAATAATTCAACACTGAAACTCCTTTTGTTTACACTTCTAAATTGAATACTGAATTTTCTGATTCATCTCGAGCGAGTGAATAACTAATGAATTTTAAACAAGATATTTGGCTATGTTTTAATTAAACTTTCTCAGGCTTCAAAGAGCGGGTTTCAGGCACTAATAATGTAGCTCGATCACATGATATTTGAATGCCTGGGATTACTGCTATCTGGCAACTGGTGTTAGTGCATGGATGTTTGTGAGTTAATAAAAAATATTTCATGGGATACCATTACTGAGAAACCATTTCACTCAAACTGTTTGTTGAAAATGTAAAGGGTGACTGCCTTTTAACATTTTATAGAAACCAGTTCTTAGAATGTATTTTCCTAAAATTACATTTGGTTTGCTTATTTTCTAAAGTGTACATGAAAGGGCTACAGGTTTTACTTCCAGAACATCAATTCAGGAGATATTATTTAGAATTATATATTTTACATTGTTAAACAATTACATCTGATGCTTTTTATTCACCAACCCCTCACCATTATCCATCCCTTACCCTCTCCCAAACCCTAAACAATACCATCCATCCCTGTCCTCTAAAAAAAAACCTCATCATGCTTAAGTTGCACCATCCCTGACCCCTAAAATAAGGGTTGGCTGCCAAGGAAAGGCTGGTGGGATGCAGCATCCAAATGTGGCAGATGGTGCATGCTCGGCACCGCCACCAATTTAGGGATGCAGGCGTGTCCGACAGGCAATAGTAACGATTGCCTCTGTTGGACAGGCATTCCATCTGCTAGCACACCACCCGTCATCCTTATCTGGTGGAGGGAATGGCATCACAATGCCGGTGAAGCCGCCACCGACAGCCGGCCGGGGGCAGGTTCACTGCTACCGTGATCAGGCCCTTAGTTTTTGTTCTTTTATAAATTAACATACATCATTGAGGCACAGCCTCATAAGGGGTTTCTAATGAAGAAACGGTATCCTTCTTAGCATTAGCAACATCAATAACCCAAAGCAACATAACATCTTCCTGTTTAATGCAGACCAAATACTAAAGACCCATACCCAAGGTTAATGAGTTGAAACAGGCAATATTATAACCAGAAGAGGTGGTATCGGAGATTGTCCAAGAGAGGGGGAGGGATATTTTTCATCCTGTAACTAGGGATACATAAGCATTTTCAAAGTAAATAGGTCTGATGTAAGCAGGCCATTGTACTTTTTTAGTGTTGTATTGCGAGCATACGCCACATTTTTCTTGTTTTTTTTTTAAAGGAACTATGCCACTACATAAGCATGGCAGCCATATGTGTGCATAGAAATGTTTTCAATCTAAATTTTAAAAAAACATTGCATAAAGGTTTAATAGAACAGTACACTGGTTGTTCCTACTGGCAAGAAGCCCTTAGATCAAGCAATAAAAATCTAGTTGGTTTCAGTGCATAACTCACACAAATTTGGTTCTTGTTGGCACCAAGAAAATATACTACGCAATTTCAATTACTGTAAAACTGAAGAGTCAGTATAAAAATACAAGGAAGACTTGTATTGTAACTGATGCAGAATAGAGAGAAAAAAAACTTACTGGCAAAGTAAACCATTAGCCCTCCAGCCCTGGCAATGAAGTGCATTTCTTTAAAGGTGGACAAACACATTCTTTATGGAAATGCCATACCTAGCCAGTGGCTGAAGTGGGCTAATGATTTGTCCTATGTTGCAAGTTTTAGTATTGAAAGTAAAATGTGAATGATAATTGAACAGATCAATAAGTGAATAGGGCTGAACAAAAGCCTCTTCCTCCATCCCCACTACTTAGTGGAGACCACAGGAAAAGGGGTTGAATATTTAGGTCAGAGTTTCCCTTGCTTCTCTAATAACTCTGATGCCCATGACAAGTCTGCACAAAGCATTCCAAAACAAAGTTCAACACGTCGGTTCCTTCATGAAAAGCTTTGCATAATCAGTCATGCAGAGGCAAAGAAAAAGAAGGGTTGATAAAATACTGATTTCCCATGTTAGTTCCCATAAGACACTTTGCACCAATGCAGAAAAAAAGTCTGAAAGCGATTTCACCAAACTTGGCAAAAAGTTAGAACTTTACCCAAAAAGCTTGCTTAGTGCTTTGATGTAAGACTGTTCAGCCAGTTTCAAGCAACTGGTGTTTAATGAGGTGCTTGGGTTGGCCTTGAAGGAGTCATAGAGTGTTGTATTGTGGAGTGCCATAGAGAGGAGTTGTGTTTTGCACAGTCGAGTGTCAGGTCATTAAGTAGAGTGTAATGGACTACAGAATTGTACACAGTGGTGGTCGGCATTTTCGCGGGTGGCGGGGCAGGTGCGGGCACGTGGGTGGTAACAAAAAATTTAAAATAAATAAAAGCAAAACGTACCTTATGCGCCTGTTCCGCGTCTCTGCTCCTGCTGTCCTCATCAGACCGAGGCACAGGAAGCACAGTTAAGGCTCCCCTGACCAATCACAATGCTACAGTGCAGCATTGTGATTGGTAAGCACCCAGGCTACCCTGACCAATCACAACACTGCAAAGCAGCGTTCTGATTGGTTTTGAGTGACACTTAACCAGGGAATGGGGTCTGGACTTGTTCTCCATGCCGGCTGTAATGCAGCCTGCATGGATAACGGGAAAAGTGTGCATGGCTGGTTTGGGTGGCCTGAGTGGGCCGACAAAACAGTCTTGTGCACATAGGAGCGAGCAAACCACTCCCCCCCTGCCCTGCTTTGAGAGCAGAGCTTCCCCACCCGCCGGCAAAGGAAAAATAAAGTGATAATAACTTAGTTATTATCATTTTATATTTCCTTTACTTCACTTCTCAAAAGCAGTAATTGACGCTTCTCTGCCATAGCAAAGGAGCCGCCCCTGATTGTACAGTGGAATGTGGTAGAGTGGACTGGTCTATGGTGTCATAGAGTGGAATGTTGTAAAGTGAACTGTTGTAGTGTGGAGCAGCATGGAGTGGAGTAGAGTGTTGTGGAGTACTGTTATAGAGTGGTGTGGCATAAAGTGTTGTATAGTCAAGTGACATAGAGTGATGTAGAGTGGAGTGGTTTGGAGTAGTGGTTAAGTAGTGGAGTTGAGTAGAGTAGTGTGCCATAGAGCAGAGTGCGATCAAGTGGAGTGGGTGGCATAGAGGGAGGTAGAGTTTTGGAGAGTGGAGTGGTAGAGAGTGGAGTGGCATGTCCTAGAGTAGACTGGAGTGGAATTTCATACAGTGGTCTGTCGTAGAGTGTCTTACACTAGAGAGGCGTACAGTGGAGTGGTGTACAGTACAGTGTTGTTTGATGGATTATCGAGTTCAGTGTTGTAGAGTAAAGTTCAGTGTCATAGAATGCAGAAGAGTGTCTTAGAGCAGACTACAGTTGAGTGGCATAGTGTTGAGTGGAGTAAAGTAGAGCGTCATACAGTGTTGTGTTGTAGAATGTTGTGTCATAGAGTGTTGTGGGTAGAGTGTTGTAGAGTTGAGTATTGTGTCATTGAGTGATGTGGCACACAGTGTCATACATTGGAGTGACATATTGTAAAGTGGAGTGGTGTGTCATAGAGTGTAGTAAAGTGGAGTCACACAGAAGGGAGTAGAGTGAAGGGGTGCATCATGAAGTATAGATTTGTATAGTGTGGTAGAGTGGAGTGGTAAAGAGTGTCATAGAGTCAAGTGACTTAGAGTGGAATGTTGTAGAGTGGAGCAGAGTGAAGTAGTGTGTCATAGAGTAGAGCAGAGTAAAGTTGGGTTGAGTGGCATATAGAGAGTTGTATAGAGTGTTGCAGAGTAGAGTAGAGTGTCCCAGACTAGATTAGAGTGGAGTACAGTGTTGTTGGGTGGTTTGTTATGAAGTACAGCATGGAAGAGTGGAGTAGCATAGAGTGGAGTTGTAGAGAGTCGAGTGGAGCATCATACAGTGTTGTGTTATAGAGTGTGGTGTCGTGGCATAGAGTGTCGAGACAAAAAGTAGAGTGGGGTATAGAGTGGAGTGGCATAGAGTGGAGTGGCATAGATTGGAATGGCATAGAGTGGAATGGCATAGAGTGGTATGATATAGATTGAAGTGGCGTAGACTTGAGTGCCACCGGAGTATCACTGTTTCTAATGCTCCCAAAGAGCAAGCCACCAATCATATCTATGAGGGGACGCAAAGCCACTCTGTGTGGCTTTGCATGGCCTCATAGCAATGGAGTAAGACAAAGCACCACAAGTTTCTGCCTTGCCTTACTCTGCATCAAGGAGGCGTTCCATGGGTGTAGTGGTGTGTTTTCCCATGCAACACCCATGGATTTTAATGCTGCCCCACAATTACTTATTTTTTCCTCTTCTTGTGTGCTGTATTCTGCAGCACACATAGAAGAGGAAAATGTCTTTTTGGGTTGTTTTTGTGCAGGAAGGTGACCCATTATGCACAAAGACAATCCTGTATGAAACAGAGGCACCCTTGCACCAAGGTGCAAGGGTGCCTACATTGGCGCTAGGTAGCAAATTGCGTGCCAGCGCAGGAGGAAAGGACATACAGTGCATTCCTGCCCTTTAACTTTGCCGTAGAACAGCACAGCAAGAAGACTTGCAGCGCTGCCCTATTCAATTCCTCATAAATGAGGCCCTAAGTATGGTCTAAATAATATGAATGCCTTCTAATTTTGTAAGAGCTATCATCAGACAGTAATATTGTGTTTTTGTTATCATTATGTACTGTGGTATACAGCGAAATTAACACAGTATACCACCGCCCAAATATCACTATGCTTTTGTTTTTTTTTTTGTTTTTTTTTAAATATATTTTTATTGCAGGAATTAGTAAATCGTTACAGTATCGACCAGCTTTGTATCATAGGCAGTAGCAACAGTATAAAACCCCTTGGCCCCCCACCTTCAATCCCAAACACAGCCATCCGGCCCACAACCCTGGGGTCGGGCGGCGAAAAAACAGAGGGGGGTCCGTAGGATGCTTGAGCTGGTCCGGATGATACACTGTCCGTCATCTGCTTTTCTAAACAAGCCTATAAACCCAAAAGAAAGGAAAGAAAACCCCCACCCACAAAATACTAAGCAAAGAAACCCCACCCCACCCCACCACCAGCGCTAGGGAGCCACCTATATAGGATCTGCCTTGGGACCCACGGGGAAAGCAATAGGACCATCAGTACAATCGTTTACTGGGACTCGGGGCGAGTCGCTTCTTCACTTTCCGAGTCGCTGGGGGCACAATAATCCCTGAGGGCCTGAACCAACATTTCCCATTCCAACGCGGCCTCCTGCGCCTTCTCATCACGCCGCCTCCAAGCTAGTTGATACCTCAGCGCGCTCTCCCCCGCCGCCCATTTCAAAAGCTCACTGTGCCATCTGCTGCCTGTCGGACCAACCCGTGCCTTCCAGTTCCTGGTCACCTCTCGCTTAGCCAGGAGGAGCCCTAGGTCGATAAATTTACTAGAAATTTTATTTCTGGGGGTATGGGGGAACCAGTGCAGGAGCCCCACCGCCGCATCGAATGACAAGGCTCTCCCCGTCACCTCCTCCAGGGTCGTCTCTACTTCCCGCCAGTAAGATGACAGACCTGGACAGGCCCATAACATATGTAGGAGGTCCGCTTCCGGCGCCGGACACCTAGGGCATGCCGCCGAATTCGTGGCAAAATATCGCCGGATTTTCACCGGAGTTAGGTACGCTCTATGGAGAACGTAATAGTGCACCAGCTGGAAACGGGCGTTGCGAGTGCCCTTCCAGGCTCGTCTCACCAACTGGGACCAAGTCGTCTCTGGGATCTCCCTACCAATGTCCTCCTCCCAGCGGTGTCTGAGAGTGGCGAGAGGGGCTAACCCTTCGTTGATCAACCTGCCGTAGAGGCAAGTGACCGCCTTCACCGTGCCCGCCGACATCATCACATACTGGCACACCTGAGATAAGGGGGGTTCCTCCTGCCCGTTCTTCCAGTGGGCCTGGATCGCTCTCGTAATGGCCGAGTGTAGCAGAAAGTCACCACGGGGGATCTCGAAGCGGTCAATAAGATCTTGAAAGGACAAGAGCGCTCCGTCCTCGTATAAATCCCCAACCAGCTGTAAACCGGCATCCTCCCAGGCCGCCAAGCGCGACCAATCCCCGCCGTGGGGGAGGGCCGTCAACATCCCCAACGGTATTTCAGGCGCGTACGGGATCCTCAATTGGCCCCGGGCGTGGGCCCGGTTCCAACACAGGCGGATAGTCCGCTCCTCCATCGACAAGTCCCGAAGGGCCAGTCGCTGTCGCAGCGCTATAAAGGATAGAACATGCCTGGCCATGCCCGTTCCCCTCCCATCCTCCGGGCCCCGGAATTCCCTGGCGACCTCCTGGGTGAAGGTCTGGAGCTGTGCCGCCAGATAGTACTTTTCAAAGTCCGGCACCGCGAGCCCCCCCTCGTCTTTCGGTCTCATCAGGGTCTTGAGGGCCACCCGCCGGCGGCCCGATCCCCAGAGGAATCCGACCACCATGGAGCGTAGCAGTTGAAACGTGGCCGGTGGGACCCAGATCGGTAGAGTCCGGAAATAGTACAATAGCCGAGGAAGCGCCACCATTTTGAGCAGGGCGATCCGTCCCGCCATCGAAAGCGGCAGCGTGGCCCAAAAGGCCATGCAGCCTCGGAGTGCCCGAATGCTGCGGGCAATGTTCCCATCTAGGAGGTCAGGTTGGTCGTGATAGACAAACACCCCAAGATACTTAAAGCAGTCGGGTTCCCACCTAATCTCCCTACTTAGAACAGGGGCAGGAGTGCCCCTGCGCACCGGAAAAAGACAGGTCTTGGGCCAATTCACACGGAGCCCCGAGACCTCCCCGAACTCCGTAAGCGCCTCCGCCGCTCCACGTAAAGCGTCGATCGGGTCCTCCAGGAAGAGCAACAGGTCATCCGCATACAGTGAAACATAATGCGGGCCCGCAGGTGTCCACAGGCCCGCATAATGGGCTCCCGATCGATGATGCAGCGCGAGTGGCTCCACCGCCAGCGCAAAGAGAAGTGGGGACAGCGAACACCCCTGCCGCGTGCCTCGTTCTACCGGATACTGCGAGGAGATCAGCGGTCCCGCCCGGACCCTGGCCGACGCGGAGGCATATAGAACCGCGGTCCACCTGATAAAGCCCTCTCCGAGGCCGAATCTCCGCAGTACCGTGCAGAGGTAGTCCCACTCCAGGCTATCAAAAGCCTTCTCTAAATCCACCGACAGGACGACCGGGGATGGGGCATCCACAAAAGGTTCTCCTAGCAAACGGAACAACCTGCGGATGTTCATAGTCGTGTTCCGTCGCGGGATGAAACCAGCTTGGTCCACATGTACTAGGGAACTCATGTGTCCCAGCAGCCTCAAGGCCAGGATGCTGCTCAATATTTTATAGTCCACCGTCAGCATCGATAGAGGACGGTAAGACCCCGGGTCGGATGAGTCGCGGCCTGGCTTCAGGAGAGGAACCACCAACGCCTCACACATCGAGCTCGGGAGTCGCCCCAGCCTCCTCGCCTCCCTGTAGACCACCAACAGCCGAGGGGCTAGGAGGTCAGCGTAAGCTGCATAAAACTCTACCGGCAGGCCATCTAGGCCCGGGGTCTTGTTTCTCGCCATCCGTTTGATGGCCCCACGGATCTCTCCCAACTCAATGTCGGATCCCAGGGCTTTCGCCACCTCCTGCTCCACCGTGCAGAGCTCCAGTGGACGTAAATAATCCTCAAGTCGGTCAGGGTCTCGAGTGGAGCGACTACGGTATAGACATTCGTAATAATGCCGGAAGCAGCTGCCAGCTGCCCAGCGAGTCTGCCAATCCTGGCGACCCTTAGCTGTGCGACGAACCGGAGAATCGGGAAGCGGTGGGTGCGATTGATCAATGTCTACGTCCACTACGGAATTGAAGTCTCCGCCAAGCAGAAGGGGCCCGGAGAAGAAGTGGGCCAACGAGCCCGATAACCTGGAAAGGAAGGCAGTCTGGTCCACGTTGGGAGCATACACACAGCAAACGTTCAAGTCCCTCCCTCCCAGTGTTCCCGAGATGGCCACGTAACGCCCCTCCGGATCTACCACTGTTCTCGTGACCTGGAAGGGGACCCCCGCCCTGATCCATATTAGCGCCCCTCTGGCATAAGCGGAGTACGAGGTGGAGAAGACCTGCCCCCGCCATCTACGCTGCAGCGCCGCCCCTTCCGCCTTGTTCAGATGAGTTTCCTGCAGCAGCGCCATTTGCACTCCCCTACGCACTAAGTAAGCGTGGACCTTGTGGCGCCTGGACATAGTATGAAGCCCCCTTACGTTCCAAGTGACACATTTCAAATTAGCAACATCAGCCATTGTCCCATAATGTTCTCGCACAGTCTCCCCATCCGGGTCCCCACAATAATAAAACATCATTTGTCCCAGCGCTGATGGCGGCCATTTCCCCCAACCAAAACCAAACCACCCAAGAACGAACCAAGCCCTCACCCACCCGCCCCAGAACAGGACCCAAACTATGCCATCTAGATCCCATCCAAACCTCGCCTTCCAGCAACCCAATAACCCCAACTAATCCCACGGTCGCCACCGTGGGAAGGCCTTAAGGGCCAGGTGCGGGCTGGGCGGAGGCAGTGGGCCCTCGACGCTTAGGCCACCAGGACCACTGCAAGCCCTAAACAGTGTCGACAACCTCTCCCGGGGCAGAAGCAGGGCCCTCCCCCCCCCCTCGTTGTCAGCAACTTATAGACGGCAACCGCCTCCCCCCTGCCGGGCCCCCACCCAAAATAAGGCAGCAAACCCCGTTACCCTTGTCCATCCAAAAGGTCCTCCACCGATTTCGGTGTGATCACCGGAGTATGGGCACTATCAGTTACTGAGTCCTCCGAGTCCGATGGTGCCACCTCTTCACCCGGGCGTTCCTCCTCCTCGATGGCCTCGTCCCGGGCACCCGACAACTCCGACAACACTTCCAGCACTCCCCTCCGCTCCGATGATGTCTCTGCAGTGGAGGGCCCTCCCGTGCGGCCGCGGCGATTTCTGATCCTCCTGGATCGCCGCCTCTGTTCCGGCTCATCTGCCTGTTGGGACGAGGAGCCGAAACCATCTTTCTCCGCCCTATATAGCTCGAGCCAGGCACAGACATCCTCCGGGGTGTCGAAGAATTGAGTTTTGTCGTCTATTATGATGCGGAGCCTCGCAGGGTAGAGAAGTGAGTACTGGATGCCCTCGCTCCTGAGCTCGCGCTTGACCGCCAGGAAGGAGAAACGCTTGCGTTGAGTCTCGTAGGTGTAATCCGGAAAGATGTTCACCTGACTGTTCGCTACTTTGAATGGACCATCACGCCTGGCGGCGTTGAGGATTAAATCCCTGTCCCGAAAATGTAATAAACGCGCCACCACCGGCCTCGGGGGGCGTCCCTGTTGCGGCGGCCGCGCCGGGACTCTGTGGGCACGCTCCAGAGTGTAGAAGGAGGATAGCCCCTCCGGAGCCACCGTGTCGCGGAGCCAGGCCTCCAAGTATGTCACCATATCGCCATCTTCGATTTTTTCCGGGAGGCCCACGACACGAATGTTGTTCCACCTGTTGCGGCCCTCCGCATCCTCCGCCCTCTGCTCCAGGGACGCAATTCGGGACAGGGCATCCTTCATCGTCGCAGCCAAGGTTCGCTGCGCCGGCTCCAAGGCCTTCACCGAGCCCTCCACTTCTTTGACCCGGTCCGAAAGTTTGCCATGGTCCGCTCTGAGGAGACCAAGGCTCGTCGCCACCTGGGCAATGTCTTGTTGGAGGGCCGATCTCGTAGTCGTTATCGCCTCTAGGACGCGGTCAAACTGCCGTTGCATCGACGCGCCATCAGAACTCTTTGGGTCCCCAAGCTCTTCTTTGTCCTGGGCTTCCGAGTCCGAGGCGGTCGGGGTGGGCCCCTTGGCTCCCCTAGGTTTCCCCATGTCGCCGGGGGCACTCCGTGAAAGTCCCGGAGTAGGCGTCTCCGGGCGCAGGTGTCGACCACGACCCTCCCGGCTCCTGGTCCTCAGATCGAATACAGGAGATCTCCGTCTCCAGGGCCTGTGGAGACTTCTCCGCTTCGACTCACGCCACCGCCACGGCGTCCGGGGGCACCGATGAGGGGGCGGAGACAGCCGTCGTCGTGCCAGACAGGCCCGCTCACCCGCTAGGGATCCAGGGTGAGGGTCCCCAACTCCACTGGACGATGTGTAGCGCCAAGGTGTCGCGCCTCCCATGGAAGTGGGCTGGCCGGGAAGATGTAGCTAGGTGCGGAGAAGCGAGACGGGCCACCGCCCAAAGCACAGGGCGTCCGCTCCCGGGGTCCTCTACAACGTGGGCACCCGCCCGGCCACCCAGCCGAGTGCAAAGTCGTCGTGAGAGAACCGATCCAATAGACAGCCAGTGCACAGAGCAGCCGGGGATGGCGAAGTCGGGCGCAAGTCGCCGCTCGCTACGCTCTTCCAAGTCAGTGGGTCCGGCCAGGGGGACAAAGAAGTCCGGGCGCCATGTTGGGACGCACTCCGCGACTCCGCAAACTTCGGTTGCGCTCCGGAGCAACCCTCGACCGAGCTCCACCAAGGGTCCCGGCAGGTCTCCGTCGGTCCGCTCAGCCGAATGCGGGGTCTGGGGTGCCCCGCAGCCACCGAATTACAGGATAAATCCGGGCTCAGTCCCGGAGCCGAGCTCTCAGGCGACCATCGCCATCGGCGCCCAAGCCACGCCCCCCCATCACTATGCTTTTGTTCTTTTTAATTCTTAAAAACTACTGAACCAAGTCAGGTCAAATACTAAAAAGGACCCCATAATCTATACTCCTGCCACAGTTCGCCAAAATCAATTCAGCCATTTTGTTTGTTACGTCTGAGTAAAAATTAATTGGTGGAAAAACTTGTTTTGGGAACGCACTTTTTTCTTTGCGCCCCCTTAACCAATTATCATGAAAGTTTTCATTATCAGCCATTGTAGAAAACGGAAGAGGTTTGTAAAGTTTTTGTGAAGATTTGTCAAACAGTGGCATAGTTATTAGCAAGCCAATATCTGAGGAATTCCTATTTCTGGGAATCCTAACTTTACCTATTGCCACTCTGTAGTTATAGTTAGGACCTACTTACCATACAGAAGCATTTTTGGGTATGATAATAACTTTGGCGATGTTTGATAAATCTTCATGAAACTTTCCCAAAAAGGCGGGGTGCTAGAGGGCGCACAGCGAAGATGGCCTTACTGCTGTGAGGCTCTGCCTGGCCAAGCTACCATCCGCCTATTATCTGCTGCATCCAGTTACTTTAAGAGCTGCCACTTACCTGTGTGGCTTCCTGTCCTCCTGAGGAGTCCATTGGTGGTGTTTGTGCCCCTGTCTGCTCTTTACTGTTGGGCGAATGAGCTTGAGCAGTCCTGACGCCATGGTACAGAAAATGGTGACTGCCGCGGCGTGGTAGGCCTTCTTGCCCCGAGGGACTTCGGCGGTCTGCTTGTATCTTTATGCACCGTCCCCTGCTTTGCTTAGAGCTGTGTCCTGCGCTGCCTCTGTCCGCCCTGCTGTGCTCGCACGGAGTGAACGCCTAAGGACTGTGGAGCTGCCAGCCGTGATGGTGCGAGAGGCGTGGGTTTGCATGGAGATCGGGGAGCGGACCCCGGCTACTCGAGAGGTCCTCTGTGCAGAGCTCGCTTGCTACAGTTGGCTGTGGCACTGAACACCCGTCGGTGCTGGTTGCGGTAAGTGGGGCTGCGTTCGGCTGAGGCTCGGGCTGCGGAGGTGGGATAGGGCCTTGAGCAAGGGCCACATCCTGCAAGCAGCGGCCGGCACAGGGTGAGCGGCCTGACTTGTGGGGGGCGGTGGCAGCCCGTTAACGATCATTGCATAGAGGCCCTTTTTCTTCCTGTGCTGGGCATCACATCAGCCTGTATTGCTTGCCTGGAATCTGGTGGTTCCTATTGTGTGCTGCCAGTTTCTGCCCATCGCTAAGGCATGTTTGGCCTGTCCCAACGCTTATACGGCCTTGAATGAGTGTGGCGGCATTGGCCAGGGGGGGAGAACTTTTTGGGCATGGTGCCGGTTGCTTGCTGGGGCCCCTGCCCTCTTGCCTCCTGGATTGGACACAACATACAGCCACTACATCCTCTGCCCTGGTGTTTGGTGGAACTCCTGTGGAGGTGTTGCTCCCTGCATATTGCCAATAATTACTCTGGCCTCTTAATAGTGTATAGGCTGGTGGAGCTGCAGATAGCCGGAGCAGCTACTTCTGTGAGTTCAGTGCCATGGTCTACCTTGTCTTGCGCCTCTGCCCTGTGGGGCCTGGTGAGTTAGCTGGCTCCAGTAGTGTAATTCCATAAGCAGCCAGGTTGCCACCTATGATCTTCTGCTTCCTACTGGTTTGTACCTGGGACACTTGGCACCACCCCAGAACAGATATCACCTGTTTGTGGTACCTGGTCGGGAGCCATGGGGAGAACTGACAAAACGCAGCTGCACCTAAACTTTGAATCTCGCAAGGTTGCAAAGCCTTTGCAAAAGGCTGCATCAGATTCTGAGGTGGATGCCAAGATGGATAACCCCTTCACAGTGGAATCCACGGTATTGGCCATACAGCACACCCTGCAGTCCATTGAGGGTATGATGGCTGTGGTAAATCATCGCTTAAGACCACATGTCCTCCCAGCTTGAGAAGCAGTCTGCGCGTGTGGGGGAGGTGAAACAAAGGGTATCTGCTGAGCTCCGTCTCAGATAAGACTTTGAACTTGGAGAACGTTTTAGCCCTTATTCAAGCAAAGAACGAGGACTTAGAAGCGCGGTCCCGACGCAACAATATTCGCATCACGGGGCTGCCAGAGTCCACAAATGTGGGTAAGATGGAGACTTACATCGAGCGCCTGGTCTCGGAAATATTCGGCTTGGATCAGCTCTCCAGCATGTTCATAGTGGAACGCGCCCACCGTTGTTTGGCTGCCCGACCGGTCCCAGGGGTCCATCCCTGTCCCATTATTGCCAGGATTCTGAACTATCGGGATCGTGACACCATCCTACGGATGGCTAGGGAGAAGGGCACTATCATTCATCAAGGCAACACATTGACCTTTTTCCCTGATTGCACGGTGGCGGTTCAGTCGGCCAGACAAGAATTTGGCAATGTAAACCATTTTTTGCAAACTGAGGGGGTCCCATACGCCATGCTATACCCGGCCCATCTCCGCATTGGACCAGAGGGCAATAGCAAAATATTTTCATCTCCGAAGGCTGCGATGGAGCATGCCAAGCAGCTGAAGCACAGGAGACGTGAATCTAGTGCTGCACCTGAGGAGGAGGAGTAGCGGTGGGATTTACTGACTAACTCGAACTTGGGGCTTCAATTGTTTCTTAGCCCCCACCTGATAACCTGTTTGGCTTACTGGTACTGTGCCCATTGTCAACGTACACGCACTGGGATGTGCAGGACAAATGTTTCTATTCCACCCAAATTTAGCTCCTTTAGTAGTTTTTTACAGCCCCTGGGTCTTTCTTCATTATTATGAAACTTCACTGCCTGTGTTCGGTGGGAGGGGCCCTTATATGGAGGACTGTGTATAGCTTATATCCATCCCTTAACTAGCGCCGAGACGCCCACGGGTATTCGCCGCGCTCTACAAATGTCAATAAATAAATGAAATAAATAAATAGTATTGGACATGCAGATGAGGTCTAGTATGCTGTGTTTTCCATTGGCGCTTCTGTCGCTCTGGATATTGTAGCACTTAGCTTAGGCTGGGCGTGTGGACAGCGACATGTGTATGCCTTAAAAATGTTGGATCTGCTCAGCCACCTCCTAGGGTGTAAGGGGCTAGTGGCTCGATGTCCCCCCGTGATTGGGTGTACCCCAACCTTGTATTTGTGTTGTTGGGAGTTTGGGGGGTGGTTTGATTGGGGATTGGGATGGCTTTTTGGCATGTTGAGGCAGCTGAAGTGGGTGGGGGGCTGGGAGGATTTGGTTTGGGAAAGGCAGACTGATAATAGTAATGGTCCAGACGCACAACACAAGTGTATGCGACTGACCCCTGGCTATTGCTTACCTACTATTTTTGTTATGTGTCTTCATGGCTAGTGTCATTAAGTTCCTTACATGGAATGTACGTGGCCTAAACACGCCAAAAAAGATCAGATCAGTGTTTGCCTATTTCGATCGCATTGAAGTGCAGGTTTCCCTCTTGCAAGAAACTCACTTGACTAGGAAATCAGCGACCAAAGTGGGCATGCGATGGGCGGCTGTGAGGGCATTGCCTTCCTTCTCTTCTTACTCCAGAGGTGTCTTAACACTGGTGAAAACGGGTGTACCCTTCACTGCGATTCAATCTGAAACAGATGAGTGTGGCAGGGTTGCGATAGTGCATGGCCGTTTAGGTGGAGAGAGTGTGCTGATTGTAAATGTTTACGGACCAAATGTGGATGACCACTCTTTTTATTCGGATGTGTGGCACAGAAAATTGCTGTTTCCCCCGGCGGCAGTTATATGGGGGGCGGGATTTTAACTTGTGCTTAGACATTACCATGGATAGAACTGGCAGCAGCAAGACCCTACCCAAGCACGCGGCGGACATGTTATTGGGGCTTCTAGACACTGGCCATCTGCATGATGTTTGGCGCATGCGACATCCCGCTGGTCGGGAGAGCACATCTGCTTCCTTGGTGCACGGATCCTGGTCCCGCATTGATTTTTGGCTGGTCTCGGAGATGTTCTGTACCTGGACAGTGGCGGTGTCCCATGAGGCCCGTACTCTGTCCGATCATTCCCCAGTTCTCCTCGCATTACAACTTCTGCCGCCTTTCACGTGGCTGCTTCAGCCTTCCGAACTTAAAGATCCAATGTTTAAGCAATCTATAGCCGAGGAGATCAAACATTATTTTAAAGACAATGAGGATACAGTGGGCAGCGTGGAGTGTTAGGGGAGCTTTCAAAGTTACCATTAGGGGAGTGTGTATCGGGGCCCAGTCTGGAATTTTGCGCGATATTAGGCTCACAACAACTAGCTTCTGACATCTCGAAATTGGAACAGGAATTTGAATTAGACCTTACCACTGCAAAGTTAGCCGAAATACAGGAGATGGTCACGGAACATAATGAGATAGTTGGCCAGGAATTGCTTCATTGCTCCCGACATAAGATAGCAAGGTATTAAGGTGTGGGCGGCCGCCCTGACCGCTCTCTCGCAAAGAAACCTGCGGAACCGCGATGTCAAGAGCCCATAACTGAACTCATTGATGAAAATGGGGGGGCTCGCCACTCGACTTCGGCTCCCTGCGATATAGTCTTGCAATTTTACACCAGCCTTTATGCCTCTAGAGAATCTCCATCGATGGAGGAGATGCATAACTATCTGGATGATGTGGCTCTCGGGTGGCTGTCAAACGCCCATCGAGAGTATCTTGGTGAGGAGGATGTTAAGGAGGCCATAATGTCTCTGCTAACCTGTAATGCGGCTGGGCCAGATGGATTACCCAATGAATTTTATAAGGCATATGCGGCAGATCTTGCTCCTCGGCTACTAGCAGTTTACGCAGAGGCATATGATAACGGGACATTGCCACCTTCTCTCCGGGAGGCTTTACTTGTTACGCTCTTAAAGACGGATAAGTCCTCAAATCAGTGCGGGTCGTATTGGCCACTACCGATCATTAACATTGATGCCAAAATCTTAGCAAACATGATATCTATTAGGCTGCAACCCCTGGTTTCCTTATTGGTATTGCCAGATTAGTCTGGGTTTGTTATGGAATGCTCCACAACTCATAACTACGACGCGTTTTTTCCACCTTGCACTTTTTTGAGTCAGACTTCCAAGCGGTGGCCGTGCTGCTAGATGCAGCAAAGGCCTTTGACTCTTTGCAGTGGCCTTTCTGTTTACGGTTTTAAGTAGGATGGCCTTTCCTCCTTTCTTTTTGCAGTGGCTTAAGGTACTCTACTGTGACCCGGTTGGCCGAGTCCGGGTTAACGGATGGGTGTCCTCCTTGTTTCCCATTGGAAGAGGCACCCGGCAGGGTTGCCCCCTGTCACCCATGCTCTTCTCTCTAGCTATGGATCCCCTTGCATGTAAGCTGCGTCAAAAACATGCTGCAGCTGCTCTACGCTTCAGGCAGCGGCCATTGATTGTCTCCCTCTATGCGGACGATATGTTGCTGTATGTTCGTGAACCTGCTGTGCATTTATCTACATTACTTAGGGAATATGTGCAGTTTGAGCGTTTTTCAGACCTAGGGATAAATTGGTCCAAATCCGTAGTGTTTCCGCTAACTGCACTCACTGAAAAAGTTGAGATGGATTTCCCACTGTCCTAGACTTCCGAACCTGTAAAATATTTGGGGGTTTGGATACACAGGGATTCTGATATAGTAATCTCCGAGAATTGTGGTCGCACGGTTACACGCATTGCCGAACAAGCCGCACAACGGTCGCACCTGCCCCTTTCTCTGGCGGATAGGATAGCTGTAGTAAAAATGTTTTCTTGCCTAAATTATTGTATTTTTTTGTTAATCTCCCTATAAAATTGAACATAGCTCTATTCCGCACTCTTCAATCTGCGCTATTAACCTTTGTGTGGGGGGTAAGAAACCTGGATGCCGGTGGGAGTTGCTGGTGCAACCTTTTGACCAAGGAGGGTTTGAGGCTCTGAATTTTCGCCTTTACTATTTATGCGCTCAAGCGCAGTTTGCGCATTATTGGCATTCCCCACAGCGCTTTCAGCCTCATGTGGCTATTGAAACCGATGCTGTGCATCCTACCCCATTGCAGGCGGTGGTCCTTTCGGGGGGATATGGAGGTCCGCGAACCAAGATTAATCCTACGCAGTGCACAGCGTGGTCATGGCGCATGCTTGCGTCACAGGCTAAACTATCTTATTTATATGCTCCATTGCTGCCACTGAATTCCCACCCTGATATTTCAGCTGCACGGGAGACTTCAGCCTTACGAGAATTGGCTGCTGAGGGCATCTCTCGGTTGGGTGACTTATACAAGGGAGGGCGGTTTAAAACGCTGCATGAGTCGCAGAATAGTGCAGATCGTAGCTTTAAGATCAGTTTCATATATGTCCGGGTTCGTCAAGCTGTCCGTGCAGCATATCCAGAATATCCCACTGAGCCCACTACTTTACGAGCGCTTCAGGTATTGATGTTGGGAGAGAATCGTAAAGGGTTAATTACAAAACGGTATAATGCCTCTCTACATGAACGGGACCAGGAGGAACATCCTTCTGCGCTGGCAGGCTATGTTGGGTATTCCTATGGCGCCGGAGGTCTGGGCGGCGTGCTGCCAACTTACGGGCCACCTCACATCCAACTGCAATCTTCAAATTCTTGCATCAGGTGTACTACTCCCCCTAACAGCTCCACAAATATGGTCTGCGAGAGACTGCTAACTGTGTGAGACGTGGAGCAGCGGATGCAGATTCTTCATGTTGCTTGGTTGTGCAAGGATGTGTTTGTTTTTTGGACTGCGGTAGTGGCCATTCCCACTGATGAAGTATTGGAACTTGTGTGCTGCACTCCTGAGCTGTGTCTGCTGGGCTACTTTAAAAGCCTTAAGCCTGGTAGTAGGCGAATTGTGGCAGTTTCCACCCTCTTTGCCAAGAGGGCAGTAGCACAATGCTGTGGAGCCATAACTACGCCTACTATGAAAAAATGGCTCCGAGACGTTAATTACTTATTTATTTATTGTAGGGATCAGCTGCAGATCTACGAGGAGGAGCTGCCGGAGTCATCCCGCCCGAAAGATATCTGGGCCCCACTCACTGCATATTTGATGTCCCATCCTGACATACTGTGAATTCTATGGCCCACCACCTCTATATTTTTTACTTTTCCTCCCACTGTGTGCCCTCTGGAGGAATTTGCCTGTCGCCAGAACATTTGTAGTGTTTTCGCCGGATACCCGGAAGTAGATGTGTTTTCATTCCAAGTATATATAGTATATATATGTGGAGAAGCGTGGCTCACTGGTTAGAGCAGGCAGATCCTGAAGCAGAGGTCAGACCCAGGACCAGGGTTCAATTCCCGACGCGGCAGGGTCTTGAGCTCAAATGTCCATGGACTCGATAATTCTCGCTTCGGTGCCTGACCTAATCATGGGTTCACACTCTGCAACTCTGGGCATTAAGCTTGCTTAATCTCCACAACGGCCCCCCGCCGCGGGATGCCTGGCTTTCACCTTGGGGATGCCCTGTAGGGGCTATCTCACAGGGAAAAGCCAGGACGGGTTCCCAGGGCAAGCACGGAGATACTCCTTCGGGGGTCGATTCAGGCACTATATAAGAAACATAATAATAATAATATTAGTGGACAATATGTGGGAACTTTCCTTAACACTGCATGCGTTCCTTTTACTGTAGAGGGTGTGTCGCTATGTCCGGAATGTGCTGCAATTATGATGTTGTTCTGCCTGAGTCGGGGGGGCATGTTTGTGGAGCTTCTATGACCATCTCACTTTTCATTTTTCTGAACTTTTGTTGTTCATCTCACTTTGAAATCAATAAATAAAGTGAAAAAAAAACCTTTCCCAGAAAAAACTTTATCCACCTTAGCTCCTACTTGGATAGTTTTGGGGTGGTTTGTCAAGCCACAAGCAGGAAAAAAGGGGGATTCCCAAAGCACACTTTCTCCATGCTGGAGGCAGTATACAGCAAGTAGATGGCTGCCTAAGGGGAGTTGGGCACTAAACCTCCCCATTTCCAGGTCCTGCCATTAGCCATCGCAAGGCCCTGAGGGCAAACCTTCAGCACTGCATGGTGGGAGGGTGGCAACACACTTGGAAGTACATGTTATAGTTAGGTATGTTAATAATATCTAACTTTTCTTTTTTTATTACACCTGATAGAGCACGCGGGACCACCAGTCCAGGTTATAACATACTCACCTGGGCCCATACACATTCACACATTGAACTAGTAGTCCCTGCCTGTGTTAACTATTAACAGCCTATCAGTGACTTGAGTCCTTTAGGACTTATACCTGTAAACCATGACTTACCAATCCTTGTCACCTAAGCTATACGTCCTGTGGATCAGAGGGAGTTAGCATAAATAGGTAATTTACTTTTACACATTTATCTTTTTCTGAAATAACCACAGACTCGGGGGAATAGTTTTAAAAGTTTATCTATGAAAGATTTGAGTGAGTCTTTGCCCAATTTACAGAACTCATGAATTTCATAAGTAAGAATATAAATATAAACAGCTAAAGTTTGCAAGAAATCACAGTAACACCTTTAAACATTCGGTACCTGGGATGGGTGAAAAGGGAAAACAGCACAAGGACATCTCACGGCAATTATATTTACCTAGAATGATGCAATGACCAATCTTGGTCACGGGCTGGGGTAATATCAGGAGCAGGCTCCTGATAAAACAGGCACCAACGGGACAAGAAAGGTGCAGATCAGGACAGGTGACCTCAGCTAAGTGCAACGCCAGTGTCACATCCCTCTCTCTAGGAAAGCCAATTGATACCCCGATTGGGTAATTGATTATACTGACAGAGTGCTCCACCAGCACCTCTGTTCTTGATCGCCTATTGAGTACGTTGAGTCAGTGACAGGTCAGCTATTCGGACAAGTCGGACAACTTCTTTATCTAAAACTACCTTAGTTATACTATTCCGAGGGCAGTGTATACCCCCTAAATGTTGCAAATCTATGTGTTCCCCTTCAGTGATTGGTTGAAAAGACGAGGAGAGGTCATCACACCATGCTAAGATGCGGTAATTTAAATTCGATTCAATTGATTGAATCTCCACTCACAACTTTATTTCCCATTATTTTATTTCGCCCATCATTATTGTCATACGAATCATATACATTGTATTTGATTGAGTCTTCTTGCTGCCTTCCTAGAGGTCAGCAGAGCAGGTTCCCAGGCATATCATGGGTAAGAAGAGTCTTGGCAGTCATTCAATGACAGTGCTTCAGCAGAATTTGAGTTAGTGGGAGCATGCGTGGCATCATCCAAGATGGAAGACGAAACAATAATCAAGCACAAAATGCGAGCTCGTAGCAAAGTCAAAAAGAGAAACATATTAGAATGCAAAATAAACGAATTCACTGTATACCCCCTATCCCTACTCTAAGCCCATTAATTTATTTTAACTTTGTGCGTTATTTATTAAGCAAAACAAACAAGTTACTATTAGGAAAAGAACATAGTAAAGCTTCCCCTAGATACTAGAAATGTCGTGTTTGTGCAAATATTAGTAAACGAAACATGTTGAATTTATATATATTACATGTTAGATAGAGAGGGTTGAATACAAGCAAGTTTCGGTATACGTGAAACTTTGCTCCATCACACCCTCAAAAATTCACTGGAAAAAAAAGGTTAAAGTGACATTATAGTTAGGTGTAAATGTCAGTTTAAATTTAGTATTTTGAACTAAAAAATACAGAGCTTTAACAGTTGCAGTTATTTCAAGTAACTATAGCTCTGGTCCTCACAATGCACTGCTTGACTAGAGGTAGGAGGAGTTCACAGGGTTTTGCCCACTCCATTCTTCTCTTGGAGCGCAGTTTCAGAAAAAGTCCACCAGCTACCACGTGGCAGAGTTTTTTATTGAGCACAGCTAGCCAAGGATATGATGGTGAGCTTAAGTGAGAAAATCAATCACTAGACTGCCACCCAGTGAGATTTCTCAATGCTGGAAGTCGTGCCAAGTCACTATCTCTCTTGTGAAGAAAGCTGCCGCTGCCATTGACAAAACTACAGCTCAAGTAGAAGATCTACTCAAACAGAAGTAACACAAGCTCCAGATACTAAAAATCAGCACGCACAGCGCAACATAAACTCCACCGCTTATGGAACTTTACAGAATCAGGCAGAATTTTTAGATAACACCTCAAAATTCTGCTTAATGAAGCTCCGCGACTTCCACCCAACCCTACTTACAACCTCACATATTACAACACTCATGACATGTTCTGCAACATCATTGATAACATTACTGATGACAACTGAACTGACATCATTGACAATGAAATTGTGCATAAAGGGGAGGTGAGTTATAGTTACTTGAAACTTGAAATAGCAATAACTTTTGAATTTCAGTGGCTTTTTTATGTATAAACTGACATACATTTTCACCTAACTATAAAATGAATTTAACTTTTTTTCTGTTATTATATATATACTGCACTTGTCATATTACATTAACTAACACTTGCGCTCTCTCAATGCACTGGTTATACCTTTGCATATAAAATCACACCAAATCAAACCATAGCTTTCATAACAATACTTACAACATCTCAATTGAGATGATATTTTAGAACACAGTGCATGGTAGAGTCACAAGTTATAGTTAATGTGGTATGACGAAAGAGGTGAGAACACAGTGTATGGAGGTGCGTGATTTATACTAATTTGAAGGTGTGTTAAGTTAAAATGTAAGTTGTAAGTAACATTGTGTATGTAGGTGCACGATTTATAGTAATTTGAAGATGGTGTGTAAATTCTAAATTTAAGTTATGACGATGACTTTAGATTTTTTTGTGTTTTTATAGTTTAAGAATGGTTCGTTTTGAAAGAATAAATAACGTTTTCCTATCTATAACTTATCTCTAACCTTTGGAATTTAAATGGGGTTTATGTTTTTAATTAAACTCTTATTCAAAACATAGTAATGAGTGTTATTTGTTAAGGTCTTATTAATTGGAGTGTCAACAGTAAAATGAATGGGAGTGTCGTATTGTTGAGTTTGTGAGTGTCTTAGAGTGGAGTTTGTATAGTGGAATTAACTGCAGTGAGGTAGAATGTAGTGGGGGCGATTGGGAAACAATGTAGTAGAGTGTTGTAGAATTTAGTTGTCTAGAGTACAGTAGTGTGTTGTACAGTGGAGGTGTGTAGAGTGGATGATTGGAGAGTGGCTTAGAGCAAGGTAAGGTCTCATACAGTGTACTAGAGTGGAGCAGGGTTCAGGGGAGTGCGTAACATAGTGTGGAGTAAAGTATAATCCATTGTATTATCATGTTGTAGAGTGCAGTGTAGTGGATTGTAGTGTAGTTGCATAGCGTATAGCCGAGTAAACTCTTATAAATTGGGTGACGTCACATATAGTACAGTGGAGTGCTGTATAATAGAGTACTGAAAAGTGTTGTTTAGGTGAATAGAATGTTGTACAGGCATAGATTGGACTTTACAATTAGAAAGTGGAGTGAACATGAATAGAGTGAAGTAAATCCTCGTAGAGTACCATAAAGTGCAGTATAGTTTTATAGACTGAAGTCATAGAGAATGAAGCTGAGAGTTGTACAGTTTAACCACATGGAGTACAGTGGCATACACTATAGTGACGTGAAGTGGAGTACCGTACAGTGGAGTCATGGACTGCGGAATAGTGTACAGTGGAATACCGTACAGACTAATAGCATACAGTGGAGTGTAGAAAAGTGCATTGCCATAAAGTGGAAAAACGTACACTGAAGTGTTGTAGAGTGGAGTGTCATACACTGAAATAGTGTACAGAGCAGTGGAGTACAGTAGAGTGGTGTACAGTGGACTAGCATGTAGTGGAGTGGCATGCAGTGGAGTGGGTGACAGTGCATTTTGTAGACTGAAGTGGTGTACATAGCAGTGTAATCAACTGGAATACCATATTGTGGAGTGGCATACAAAGGAGAAAGGCCAATGAAATAGCATAGAATGAGAGTCCTAGAGTGATCTGGTGTACATTTGAGTGGTGTACAGTGGAGTGCCATACAGTGGAATAGCATAGAGTGCCTTTGCATAGAGTGGACTGGTGTACAGTGGAATGGAGTATAGTCGAGAAGTTTACACTGGAGTGTCGTAGGCTAGATTAGTGTCCACTTTAGTGCGTCTACTGGAATTGCTTACAGTGGAGTCGCAAATACTACAGAGTCCTACAGTGAGGTGGGGTAGAGTGCAATAGCTTTCAGAGGAGTCTCTCAGAGTGGAATGTCGTCTAAGGGAATAGCGCAGAAAATAATGGCAAATAGTGGAGTGGCATGCAGTGGAGTGGAGTACAGAGGAGTAACCGTGCGTTGGAGTTACATACAGTGGAATGGCATGTAGTGGAATAATGTATAGTGGATTGGTGTCATGTGGAATAGAATATAGTGAAGTTGTGTACTCTGGAGTTGCAAACAGTGGTGTGGTGTACACTGCATTGCTGGACAGTGGAACTAGGCACAGTTAAATGGTATATAGTTTAGTGGCATACAGTACAGTGGGGTATGGGTGTAGTTTTTGAGATTATACAGATTATGTTGTGTAACACAAGGTAGTGACTTGCGATGCATTACATTTCTGAACAAGTACCAAGCAAAGAATGGAGAGGCACAGTGGCTTTGCGTAGTTGGATACATTTTATGTAAGTATGGTGTTGTCCTGCCAACACTATGCGTAACACAAGGGTAATGCAATAGACAGTAAAACAGTGAAACCACCAGACTGTAAAATTCCTCACCACGTTAGAAAACAGCTCTGATTCAAATAAATAAATTAAAATCAAAATGAGAAAATCCAAAAAGAGAATTTTAAAGTTTTTTGTGAAAAATAGCGCCATAAAGCACAGAGCGCTTTTGGGGTTATCTGGTCGTGCCAGACCAGGCTAAAGACACAATTTCAGGCTGCCTGCGATGTAGCATGGGCCAGCTACAGGGACCCACTGAACAGAGTATCTTAAATCCTGGTTGCAGAGTGTTGTGTGAATCCGCATAAAAAATGTGTTTTGCAGCAGAGGTGATGCTTTGGTTCTGAAATACGGCTCATGTAAACCGCT
This sequence comes from Lissotriton vulgaris, assembly GCF_964263255.1. NCBI lineage: Eukaryota > Metazoa > Chordata > Amphibia > Caudata > Salamandridae > Lissotriton > Lissotriton vulgaris. The sequence continues at coordinate 1,787,830,683 of NC_141694.1, forward strand.
ATGATACTTTCGGGTCAAGTTTGGCCTATATAAAAGTCTGTTTAAAAAAAGGGCTCCGCAAGTCTTTGATTTAGCATTATTCATAGGAAAAAGAAACCCAGCAATGAACTTGGAGGCACATGAATGAAAGATGAGACCATGGATTCATGATCTAACTAAATGAACTCATGCAGAGATATTGACAATAATGGCCTTACGTAGATGGATTGCAGCTCTGTCTCCCACTGACATCTAGGACTTTTTAACAACATTGGAAGTTAATTCTGAAACATCCTCTCCTTGAAGTAACAGATAGCACTGGGTATATTTATGTTCGCTATAAATGTAGTAGGTGACACCCCTTAATAAATGTACATGGAGGTCTGTTGCTTCATCTTGGGCTGGGGGCGGCGAGTGATTGACAATCTGGAGTGTAAGTGTGGGCTGTTGTTTTCCTAAATTGTTTGATTTTTTTATTCGTTAAAAAATATGCAAGTTCGGATGTTCCTCTTTGAATTGTGTGCAACTGCAGGACAGAATGGTCGCCATGTAATATGCTTATGTGCATGCGGATATCTAAGTTGCAAAAACTAATATAGAACACTTTGAATAAACATATAGATTCCCTGCCCCCCATGCCTGTTGTCAAAAACTGCAAACAAATGTATATTGCCGTTGGGGTTCTGTAGAAGCGTAATTGCCTCCCGGGTATTCCAAGGTAGAGAATTGTTCAGTTTAATATAATTTAATGGGAAAGGACATGTGGCCCCCTTGTTAGAACCATTAACAGGCCCCAAGTGGTCCATCCCTTTTGGCAATTACACATTTTATATGGGGAGGAGTCTGCCATAAATCACCTCGGGCCAGATCACATTAAAATTCAGTGGGTGTTCAGGTGCCAGCCCAGGACACCCAGAGGAAAAGAAGTCTATGGGACCAAGGGGTGAACCCAAAGGATCCCTGTGGCCACTGCCAGAACCCCAGCCTGAACTCATGGCGGTGCAGCGGGAGCAGGCTTCATATGTTTGCTCCCACCGGGTAGAGCAGATTTTCTCTGCTCCAGCTGGGCAGGAGACAACCTGTGTACCCTGTCTGCAGGAGCATTGGCAGGAAGTTGAAGATCTCCCTTTCCATGCTTCTTCAGGCAGGGAACTGCAGTGTCCAGTGGGGTAGGGTCCTGGAGACACAGCACCAATTGATCCCCAGGGGATTGGGTCTTTGGGGACATTGGATGACCCAGGGATGAGAGCCTTATGCCCCCTACCCAAATTAAAAGCATTGCCTGAGGAATGTGGTCCTTAGAGACCTTCCCTGGCCAAGAGAGGGAGCCCCACACCCTCACCCTAAAAAATAAATTGGCCCAAGGGATTGTGTTCCCAAGCTCTTACTCTTGGGGAGGGGTACTCCATGTTGCCCTCCCCAAAACAAAATCAGGCCGGGAGATGGGGGTTCAAGCTGTTTTTAGACGCTCCAGGAAAGGGGGGGGACAAAAATCAGCCCCGGGGATGGGGTCCCTGGGTTCCTTAAGTGGATTAAGGAGAAGGGCTGCACACCACCCTCCCCGAAGAAAAAAGAAATACATTAAAAAAACTCAGTGAATGTGAAATGTGCAGAGTAGCTGCTCATTTCCCATTCGCTGCTCTGACAAGCGAGCGCCCCATAAGGTCCTGCAAGGGTTTTTTATAATATTTTTGGGATCCTAGTTGTGCCCCTTGAAGGGGCAAGGGCAACACCAAGCACTTTTTTAATGTTGCAGGAGGGGGGCTGCAGAGAGTGCAACAGCCCCCCGGCAACATTAAAAAAAAATGTAAATCTCCTGGGTCATTGAATTCATGACACCAGGAGAGCTTAACATATTTTGTAAAGCACTCTGAGCTGAAGCTCTCTGCTCTTCGGCTGGAGTGCAGTGACCACTTGTGGTGGGTTCTAGTAATGCATTTTTGAGGCCTTAAAAACACTTAAATACATGTTATTTCTTTTAAAACCTTGGCTGCTATGACTTTTCCCCTCCTGTGCTGGTGAGCTTTGATTCCCATTGTTCATGAGGAGCTCAGCTCGTCATAAGCACAGCTCCAGTGTGCCTCATGACGAGCTGAGCTCGTCATGAGCAGCGAAGGGGTTAAAAAGGTTTGAATGTTTTTTATAATCACTAATATTAAAAATTGCACTTTGTGAAATTGTCAAATATGCATCTGATTACAGTTATAGCATTATTTTTGAAAAACACCAATAGGTGTGATTTATATTCATGTGTTAAAACCTTGATAAAGCCAATAAGCCCACTTTTTATATTTTGGATCTGACCCTTTGACAAAGTTGGTAGATCTGCCTAACTTAAATGACACCGGGTCACCCGGTCCCCTTCCCCTTTTTTATAGGTTTGGCCCTGGGGGATTGGGTCCACGGGGCCTAATAAGGCTAAGGGCAGAAAGCTGTATGCCCCCCTCCCTGTGTTGAAGGACGGCCACGTGGCCCCCCCTCATTTTGTATTGTATTGGGCCCAGGGGATGTGGTCTAATACTCTGCGGTGTATTTCTCATGAAAGTTTCATTGTCTGCAAACAGTGTGTTACAGAGTGAACTCTCTATTGAGTAAACACTGTTTACAGTACCCATTTTTCTACTCCTATGAAATTAATTTCTCAATGTAGGTATGTTGACTGTGAGGGGTATAATACAGATAAAAGCTGTCCATAATAATTTTGAAACGTACAGGCTTCTAATGCCATAGTAGTTTATGGAGTAATGTGTCCAACAGGATATTGGGTGATGTCATCAGTAATGTCATCAATTATGTAATTTTAAAAATATAAACAGCCCATGGGATGGGGTCTGCAAGGCCCTGAAAATGCTTGTGGGACCGCGCAACCCCCCACCCCCCTTTAAAAAACAACACAGAGACCCAGGAATGGGGTCTCTGTTGCCCAATAGGGCTCAGGAGGGATCCCATGCACCCCTCTTCCCTTTTTCATTATATTTGTCCTGGGGATGTGGTCTCTGGGTCTAAAATGGCTTGTGGAGGACGCATCTCAGCACCACCCCCATTTTCAATAAGGCATGGCCCCGGGGGATTGGGTTCTCTGGGGCCTATAAAGGGAGGGGGGCCGTGCAGCTTAAATGATGTTATAAAAAAAGTCATGAGTGATGCAGTATGTGACAATGCCTGTGCGGGTTTGCCTCAAGACCTGATCACAGGTGCCTGCGGACAACCTCTTGCCATGCAAGGCCAATTGCCATGTGCAATTGGCCTTCCGTATGCTAATAAAATATTAATTTATGTTAAAAAAAAAAAAAAAAACTCACTGATAGCCCTGAGAACGTGCTTTCTGTCCACGTACTGTGGGGGCTTGGCCACGTCCGACCTTCTCTCCTACTATCAGGCGTCGCACCTCCTTATCCTCAATGACTGGTGGTTTGGAGATAGGAGTGATCCGGCCTATGCCCTAGAGAGACACCTAATGGGGGATCGCACGCTTCACACCATTCTTTACTCAGCTCGTATACGCCGTGGGTTGCCGTCAGTCACTAAAGTGGTCTTTGCCGTGTGGCAGCAGTCTCTGCGCCGTATGGGTTGGTGGGGCAAACTGACAGCCGAAACGCTGCTGTGGCACAATGGCATGCTCCCGGAATTGGCGGCTTTGGCCGGGTTTGAGGGCTGGGAGGCTATTGGAATTACACAACTGGGCCAGGTCATGTCGGGCACCGCCCTCAAGTCCTTTGAGGACCTCCGTGCGGAGTTCCAGATGTCTCACTCCCAGTTCTTCCGTTACCTCCAGCTGAGGCACGCCTTGGCCCCGAATATCGCCGGCCTCGACTCCCTGCCCGAGTTCAGCCCCATTGAGGCGAAAGTGTTTATGGGTGACTTGGGAGACAAGAAGGTTTCTAGGATCTATCAGTCCCTTGTTACACACTGCTCCTCCACTCTCAGCTCCCTTCGGGAAGCGTGGGAGGTGGATGTGGGCGCCCTGGACGAGGATGACTGGAGGGAGGCACTGGAGTCCCCACGTGGCACCGCTGTTGCGGTTCGGCTCCGCCTGATACAATTCAAATACTTGCATTGTGCCTTTTACACACGTGAACGCCTGTGGAAGGCTGGTTTGATTGCGTCCTCGGAGTGCCTGCGTTGTGGGGAGGTGCCTGGCTCTTTGCTGCATACAGTGTGGTCGTGTGGTCGCCTGGCTGGCTTCTGGAGGGGAGTATGGAGTTGCCTGGCTGAGGTCCTGGGATGGGATCTTCCTCGTACCCACCGATTAGGCCTGCTGCACGTTATGGAAGGGGTAGGGGGTAACGTCTACAAGCGCCACCTGTTGCTCCTGGGCCTGGTTGTGGCCAAGCGTGACCTGGCTCGGGCTTGGAAATCTGTAAGGGCTCCCCCCCTGTCTGCATGGAAGGCTGGGCTGGACTACTTCATGGGCCTTGAGAAGCCAGTCTTTGAGGCGCGAGGTTGCCCGCGCAAACATTTCAAAATCTGGAAGCGGTGGGCCGACTACCGCGGCCTGTCCTTGGAACCCCCGGCGGAGCAGGAGGAGGACATTTGATCGCAGTGACATTCCTGGCCCGAATGGCACAGCCCTGGTTGCATCATACCTGATTCTTTTATGTGTACCGTCTTCATGTTGCCTCTGTACATGTGTGGTGGGGGGGGTGTTGGGTAGGGGTGGGGGAGTAGTTGGGGTTGGGGTGGGCAGTTGGGACGTCTTTAAAGCTGAGCTTCATCATTTGATTCATGGATTACCGAGTATATCACTGTGCATTGATACTGTTGTGGGGATCTTGGTATGTGAAGATACCACATTCTTGATACTCTTCTGCTCAATAAAATTGGTTTTGAAAAAAAAACTCACTGATAGTAACATTATAGTTAGGTGTGATAAAAAGATCTGGTTTTGTTTTAAAATAAACCTTAAAAATTCACTGAAACAAAGGTCCAAGTAACGCTAAAGTTAGGTGAATATGTCAGTGACAACATTAACGTTTTGTACTTTAAAAAAACACAGAAATTTGCCATGTATGGCTAGCATGTACTGCTTATGTCCTCACCAATTACACCAATAATGACATGTGCTATGACATAACTTTAACCTTTGTTTTTTTCAGTGGTATATATATATATAAGCCACAGGAAACACAGAAGACACGCACTCCAGGGTCCGTGTTTGGAAAATGTTTATTGGCGACGTGTTTCGACCAGGCAGTCTTTTTCGATAGCCAGCCACATAAACAAACAGTCACCATTTTAAAGTGCACTAAAGGGTAGTTGAAAGTGAGAAAGGACCATAACCCATTCTGAACTACAATAGTTACAAAAACTACAATTGAAATGAAAAACAGACCCAGTGGTGTCACCGAGATATGCAGTCTCATTCTGGAAATTATAATGCAACAATTAAATGTACAAATTCATGACATATTCACATTGAATAGTGGTATCAGTTCAAATATGGTCATCTGGCCCATACTTTTAAGCACTGAGAAATTGATTGTTGATTGATAATAATAGTTGTGCACCACATCGGGTCATGAATGAAAAACAAAATTCAAACATAAAGGCCAAGTGGCCATGTCTTGTCCCTCGGCATTTGCAATGTACATGTACATACAGTGTGGAGACATTTGGGGAAAAAAAAGGGGAAAAAGGGAGATTAGGGTTAGACAGCAAACACTCCCTGACGTGCTGGCCCTGTGGCCAAGTTCGGTTTTGCTGAACCAAAGTGACTACACTTCTCTCCATGTGTATCACAGCATTGCCAAGAGAATATCCAACTTTGTAAGGCCTATGGGAAAGGGGCTAGGTCCTGGGTGCTGGGCGGTTAAAAAGCCGATCCAAAGGATGGGCGAAACTAGAAAAAGGTGCTAAAATCAATCTTTTAGCCCTGTGAATAGTGCATAGAGTGAACCCTATCCTATCCGTGGGGAACCTAACAGAACCTACAACAGAAGGATAAATCCGGGTGTGATTGTGTATTTACAGAAGTGGGATAGGGAGGTGTGCCGGGGGGAAGTGAGGGAATTCCTAACCTAAGTGATACGGTGAAGGGTTGTCCTCAAAGGGGAGTCAGCCCATGTGTCTGATTGGGCAGGTTTATGGCGAGGCCATCTAATCTAAGCTTAAGTGTGAAGGCTCCTAATCCCACATTGCGACAGAGAGGGCCTCTCTGAGGGAGGGTGGAAGTCGGATTGACGCGGACACAACAGCAAGGAACAGCAGGGGGGGTTCCGAGAAGATGAGATTCAGGTGCGAGGGTTCAGGCAAGTACGGTTACGGGCTCACATAGGGTTCTTAGCCAATGTGCACGTGTAATTCCTCATCCTCATTAAGGCCAAAGGGACTTCTTGAATCCAGACGAATGATGTACTGGGATTCAATGACACGTTGTTGTTTTAGTCTGTTGCCCCCTCTTGGATTCGGTGGAATTCTGTCAATGCCAAAGAAGGAAAATTGATTAACATCGCTGTCATGAAAGCGTAACCAGTGGCGCGCAGTTGCATAGCTCATGTCAACATTCTTTATTGCCCTCATGTGCTCCAACACACGTTTCTTTATTGGGAAGATGGTACTCCCAACATAGAACTTCGCACAAGGGCAAACAATCACATAAACACAATAATCAGTATTGCAATTCATAAATTTGCTAATCCCTGTGCTTTTACCCGTGGGAAGAGGATATGACTTGACATTTTTCCTACTGGCACAGGCCTTGCATTTGCCACATTTGTAAAAGCCTTTCTGCTCAGAGAGCCAATTTTTCTTCTTCTTAGGTGTCTCAAAGTAGCTTCTTACTAGCATATCCTTAAGAGAACGTGCCTTTCTGTATGTCACCTGTGGTTGCCTGTTGATCATTTTACCAATGACCGGATCGCTCTTTACGATATGCCAGTGTTTCCTCAGTATCTCACGTATCCTGTCTGCCTCTGTGCTATATGTTGTTATCATCCTGACATTGTTGGAACCTAGGTTCTCTTCAGTTCTATTTTTCTTCTTCTGGGTCAAGAGGGTCTCCCTAATCCTAGCTCTGGCTTTCTCTTTCGCCACCAGGAGTACCCGGTCCGAATAGCCCCTGGCTTTGAATCTCTCTGTCATATTGGTCTTCTCTTTCAAGAAAGCAGCTTCTGAGCTGCAGTTACGCTTAGCCCTTAAGTACTCTCCATATGGGATGCTGTCCTTAAGGTTATTAGGGTGGTGGCTTCTGGCGTGAAGGATGCTATTGCCTGAGGTCGGTTTCCTGTATAGGCTGGTTTCGAAAGCTCCCTGCACAACTTTTACCTTGACATCTAGGAAGTCCATTTCTGTTTGGTCAACCTTGTTGGTGAATTTTAGATTAATCTTATTCCTGTTTATACTAGCAAGGAATGTATTCAATTCAATTTTGGGACCATCCCAGATCAGGAAAATGTCGTCGATGTATCTGGTGTAAAAGGCATTGTGACTTGTGAGGTTGGTGTTGTCCTCAGACCAAAGAACCTGTTCCTCCCACCAACCCATCAGCATGCAGGCAAAGCTAGGAGCAAAGCAACTTCCCATCGCAGTTCCCACCTCTTGTTTATACCACGTATTGTCAAACATGAAGAAATTGTTTGTTAAGCAAAATTCCAATATTTCAAGAAGCATTTCAGTTTGTTGCAGGAAGAAAACCGACCTATAGAACTGTTTGTGAATGAGTAGATGTGTATATAGATGGTGGAATTACTGAATTATTTGTTGTAACTGATGTGGGTATCTCCATTTTTTTTTTAAATGTTAGTTTCTATTTTTGAATATGTGTTTCAAGGGTTACATTACAGTGAAAGGAGGACGGTCACTCTGTCACAAGTATGGTGTCATCAGTGATGTCATGAGTGATGTCACTGACCATGTCATGAGTGATGTAATATGTGACGTCATCAGCAGTGCATTGCACGCGCAAGTTATAGTGAGTCCAACTAACTACAACGTGGGAATTTCAATGGTTTTATGCGAGTAAAATTTCCAGCTAACTATAACCTGTGAAACCTATGGTTTTTTCAGTGAATTTAATAGGTTTTTTAAATGCTAATTCCTAACTATAACTGGTGTGGAACCTATGGTTTTTTCAGTGAATTTCAAAGGTTTTTTAATAGCAAATCTCTTTCGGTATGAAATGTAATATTTTTTATAATGAACTTTATATTGTATATTTATGTAATACTATTTTTTTATGTATATTTTATTTTTTTTGCCAAGGAGCGCTCCCGATGCACTTACCAGTAAGCGCAGTTTTGCCGCGCCCCGGTTCGCGTACCGGTGAGCTCCCCGTTAGCGCAATTGCCGCGAACGCAAACCTCATCGTGACGTATTGCGTAGCCGCGTGATGCGTGTTATGACACATGGCGTAAGCGCACCCAGAAGCGCCAGAGCACATACAATCGCGCTAATTAAGCGCCCCAGGGCGCGCCCTGACGTGCTTACGCTACGCACCCCCGGGCGTGCCCCGGGGCGTGTAGCGTAAGCGCGTCAGGTCATGTGACCTGAAAATAACACTTTTCATTGGTTCAGAACACTTTTGGTTTCCAAATGATGAAAGCCCGGGTCATGTAACCTGAAAATAACACTTTTCATTGGTTCAGAACAGTTTTGTTTTCCAAATGATGAAAGCCCCCACCTTTTTTCCTCATTCTCACTTTGTTGTTTGAGTGAGGAAGACCTGCTTCTATTGTTAGAGAAATGGCTACAGTAGCAGCAGCAGCTGGAGCATCTGCACCACCACAAGGACCACCACAGCATCACATTGGTGGTCAAGAAGAAGAGGAGGAGGATGAGGAGGAGGAGGAGAGAAGGCAGAGAAGGCATTTCCTGCCAGAAGACAATGCCCCATATAAACCTAAGGAGCACTTTATATGGGAGTTTTTTGAAATCCCAAGGGGTGCAAAGAAGGTAAACGCTGCAAAGGTGACCTGTCTCATCTGTGGCGCTGTACTATCCAGAGGGAACCCTGCAAAAATATATTCATCTAGGAATCACACAATGATTCGGCACATGCAACGATTGCACCCCAATAACTATTCTGCAGCAGAGGTGAGAGAACTGTGCAGAAACCTCCCACAATCGTCTGCCAGCACCTCAACAACCAAAGACCCACTCCATCGGGTCCAGAGGCAAGTCAGATGGTTCCAAACATACAAACTAAGTTTGCTGATTACAAATTCGTTTGCATATATTGTGGCAAAACAATTACTTATGGTGAGAAGAGTATTACCCTCATCAACGTTGCTGGTGATAACCACAAGTGCCCGAAGAAACCCTCATTTTTTTCCTGTTTTTTTTTGCTGCAGTTGAGCCGTTTATAATTCCCTGGTTTTTGTTTCTCCCCATAAAAAATACAAAAAAATATAAAACTGTTCAGAAAAGCCAAAAAAAGTAAAAATTGTTCAAAAAACAATAAAAAAATATAAAACGACAAAAAGAATAAAAAAACAGTTCTTTTTAGAACTACCTCCAATTTATAAAAAAAACTATATTTTTAAAAAACTCTGACATTCAGTCTATCAGTAACTACATATGTTTTAATCTAGTATATGTGAGTATTGATGTATATAAGTGAGTATATGTGAGAGTGAGCGATTGTAAGAGTTCCTGTTTAAATAAGTGTGTGTTTCTATAAGTGATTGTTTAAGAAAGTAAGTATGTGTAAGTTTCCTTAGAAGTAAAGTGGTAGTGTGTGTATAGTTGTATATGCAAATACATGGATGTTCAATAGTTTATTTGCATGTGTGAATATGTGTGTGAGTAACTTTTGGATGACTGTCGGTGTGTAACAGGATGTATAGGTGTATCACTACATATGATGAGTGAATATATGTATAAGTGACTATATAGAACTGTTGGTGAATGAGTGGATGTGTATTAGATGTGGTATTACTGAATTGGTTGTTGTAACTGGTATGGGTATCTCTACTTTTTTGAAAATGTTAGTTACTATGTTTGAATATGTGTTTCAAGCGTTACTTTACAGTGAAAGGAGGTCTGTCACTCTGTCACAAGGATGGTGTCATCAGTGATGTCATGAGTGATGTCACTGACCATGTCATAAGTGATGTAATATGTGACGTCATCAGCAGTGCATTGCAGGCGCGCAAGTTATAGTGAGTCCAACTAACTATAGCGTTGAATTTTAATGGTTTTATGTCTGTAAAATTTCCAGCTAACTAAAACTGGTGTGAAACCTATGGTTTTTTCAGTGAATTGAATAGGTTTTTTAAATGCTAATCCCTAACTATAACTGGTGTGAAACCTGTGGTTTTTTCAGTGAATTTCATAGGTTTTTTAAATGCTAATCCCTAACTATAACTGGTGTGAAACCTATGGTTTTTTCAGTTAATTTCATAGGTTTTTTAAATGCTAATTCCTAACTATAACTTGTGTGAAACCTATGGTTTTTTCAGTGAATATATATATATGTATATTAATATAATACTTTTGTTTTAAAGTATATATATTTTTTTATGTTTCACCCTAACTTTTAGTTTTCAGCTATCTGAATCCACCAATCATTGCTTGTGATTCAAGAGCAGTGAAACTCCACAATTATTTTTTTGTAAACTCCTACTATTCCAACTGCCATTTCATTCTCTCACTTCATCTGACTGCACCAGAACCTTCTCTCATCATGTATTCTGTGTGGATTATTGGACATAGCTACATCCACTGGGCTCAAAGGTATGCAGCTAGCAGAAATTTTCACAACCTTGATTTAACAAATGTGGAAATCAAGTGAATTGGCCAGAGAGAATTGAGATGTCACCAATTAATACCATTGGTGAAAACCTTTTTGCATCTGCCAAACCCTGACCTCTTAATAGTGCACTGTGGAGGAAATGACTTGGGCACTTTGACTGGGGTAGGTCTGGAAATACTTTTAAAGGACACCTTTGATCAATTGATGGCACTTTTTCCACAAACTGCCTTGGTATATTCCAACATATGTCAAAGACGGAAATGGAACTGGTCCAACCAATTTTGTCCACAATTTGAGAAAGCACGGAAACATGTGAATAAATTTGTTTCTGCTCACATGAGAGACTATGGAATGGGTTCAATATACAACAATAACTTGCGTTTCAACATGCAAGATATCTACAGAGGAGATGGTGGGCACTTCTCAGATGAGGGGAATAGAATATTCCTCCTGAATTTAAGACTGTGCATTGGAACCTACTTGTAGGTACCTAAATAAGCCACAGAACCCAAAAGCTCTTTTCAGAGCTACCTTACCTCTGATCACTCAAAATGATTATCTTTCTCTAACTTTTTTCACTATTTTTCACCAGAGTACGCTCCCCGGTACGCTCCCCGGTGCGTGAACCGGGCGCTCCCCCGCGAAATTTTATTATTTTTATTTTTATTTGGCATATATGCCCCTCCGAAACTCCCCTCAGCAAACCTAGATGGTCAAGGGGTGTCTACTGTGCTCCTTTTTACCCATTCCCAATGTTGTTTGTCCTCCATCTTGTGTCTCAATTCGACCGAAACACAAAATGGCGGAGTCCCGTAGCGCTCCCGGTACGCGTACCGGGGCGCGCACCGGTGAGCGCTCCCCAAAAAAATGTGGGAAACGAAATTACATAAAAACTACTGGACAGACTTTCACCAAATATAGCATAGACCCTACTATATACCACTCCCTACCATTATCCCACATTTGATAGTATTCCATTCAGCCATTTGGGCTGTAGCCCTGTCTAAATATCCTGAGGTAAATTACATGACAAAAACACATATGAAAGTGTTGGAAATTACAACCAATTAAAATGTTACTTTCATTTCCTACTTTTTTTTCCTGACATTTGATTGGTTATGTACATGAATATAAATGAAAAATGAGAGGGAAACACAGCCATTTTGACTACAACTACCTGAGATACATCTTTAAATGATTTGCTCATTTATCTTCATCACCTTTCTATAAGGTAAGTTATAAATTTGTGAAGGGGCACTTTAAGTTCATTTGTAAAACGTTTTCTGACAGTTATTACTGTGTGTAGAAGAAATTGAATCATGGAATCCAAATGAGGACATACCTGACGAAATAATGTTGGAAATTCTTTTAGATTTTGAAAAATCACAGCAATACATTTTTATTTAAAAATTAAAAATTGTTTGAGACATTATTATTTTTTATATGTAAATTATGAAATAGTACCAAAATAGATATAATATAAAGTGAGACTTAAAATATACTGTGCAACTTTTTTATGTTACATAGTAATTTTGCTGATAGTTACTTCCTTTCTCCCACTATATTATCTCCAATGTGTATTTAACATCTCTTTATCATCTCCTGCCTCCATGTTGTTCTGCTTTCCTGACAGACTATGGTATGAATTCCATATACCACAATAACTTCTGTAACAACATGCAAGATATCTACAAAGGAGATGGTGTATATTAAATTTTAGACTCTGCATTGGTACCTACATGTTGGTACTTAAATAAAAAAAAAACAACAAAAAGAACAATTAATAAACCTACAATTTTTGAAAAGTCTGTCATTCTTTTTTCCCCATGGTACGCTCCCTGGTGCGCTCCCCCCGCAAAAATCGAAAAAAATAATATTTTTTTGTTTTGCCCCGCGGGGCCCTTTTATAGCCCCCACATCAAACCTAGGGGGTCAGGGGGGGGGGGGTCTACTCTGCCCCCTTACGGTCAATTCCCCCTTTGTTTTTGCCACCTCTTGTGTCACGATCCTACCGAGACACAAGATGGCGGCCGCTCCGGACTGTTTAGAATGTTTACAGACACCCGACAGCCAATCAGATTTGCGCGCGCAAGTCGCGTAGCGCGCCCGGTGCGCGTACCGGGGCGCTGCCATAGATATATATATTTTTTTGAACCTAAATTACTCAAAAACCACTGGAGCACATATCTTGAGACCTAGCAAAGGCACATCGGGCTACCAGTCCCTACAATTTTGCCAAGTTTGGTGGAAATCCATTCAGCCGTTCGGGCTAAAAGTGAGTTTGACCGCCCTATGGAAATTAACATGGGGAAAACACGTTTTGGGACCCTCCTTTTATCTCGGCCCCCGCTTGACGAATCCCTCCCAAACTTTCAGGGAAGGACCAGAGCTCCACGAGGCAAATTTGAGGAAATTGTCAGGCAGATTCCTCAACCGACACCAAAGTTATTCACAATAGAATTGTGAGATTTTGCATTGAAAAAAATCCTAACTATAACTACCTACTGTCGACCGCCAGTAGGTAATATATATACATATATATATATATATATATATATATATATATATATATATATATATATATATATATATATATATATATATATATATCCAACCAAAACCTTCTCCAGTAAAGAAAAGAAATCCGGGCCACTTAGAAGTGCAAAGCGTGATTTTTATTCAATGGCTTTCTCGACGCGTTTCGCAGTCAGTTCTGCTTTTTCATGAGACAGAAACCAAACAGGAAGTACTGATTATATACAGTCACATGGTATTAGATTCATACTCATGGAAAACAGACTACAGGTAAGTTCACGGGCTGAGTCCGGTGTAAACAAACACTCGCTGTGCAGCAGAATGGACAATTAGGCAATCGCATATGTGAAATACATATTTGCACATTATATACACTCGCTGTGCAGAAAATTGAACAAATAGCAATGGTGTATGTGAAACAAAATTAATAGCAGAAATGCAGTTTTGCACATAAGATTCACATTAAATCCTTATCATGCAGCCCCTGTGGGCACAGTGATCGCAACCTTTGTGTGCAGCGGTTGTCCGATTCAGATGTAACTGCAACCAAGGGCTGTTTGCCTTGTACTCGTCATTTAAGAGAGTAATGATGCCCCAGTGGGCACCATGAAAGCCATGAATTAATTCATTCATACTGTCCAAACAATTTCAGGCGTGCGCAGCCTAATTCACACTACTGTGATTGCGCCCAAGTGGGCAAAGCCAAATAGTTTAAAAGTTCAGCGAAGTCCATTCATACATTTCACGCTCATCCGAGGCTCATAGTGATCGGACAGATTCCCAAGATTAGTCACCAGGCAACTCTGTAAACCAAAAGTGAGAAATATGCAATCAGTGACTGTAATGTAAGTGATAAAGTGATAAAGAAAACATTGTAAGTTAAAAAACGGCAGAAATATACACAGACAAACCAACAGGTTAACCTAAATGCACACTCATTTCCTCATGTACCCTACTAGCACATAATCCTGAGCTTATGAGCCCAAAAGAGAAGATTTTAATGGAGTTTGCTATGGTAGCCCAGGGAAGACTTACTGGGCAAAACAAACCATCCGGAGGAGGAAAAGGACGCGGTCAAGGCGGGAAAGGCGCCGGAAGAAACAACGCAAACATGAACACCAGCAACATATCGAGCCCAGTGGGATCCAGGACAAGGGGCCAGAGAAGAGGAAAATAATGGAGTCCAACACAATTATCAACTTGTCTACCCGGGAGCTGAACACGGCTGAGAAAGAGGTACTTTCCTTAGGATTATCTTTCTGCCCCACCTCCTCCTTTGACTATACCCAAAGTCACATTGATCTTTTCTACTTTACCCGTAAGTTGCGCTTAAAGAAGTGGCATGCCACGAAGCTTTCCACCTACACCCGCGAGTCTGCACAAGTGCCTACCAGTATCACAGGTGAAGATGTGGAAACGCTGCATCTACTCCATGAACTGGAAGGAGACTTGGACACGCTCGATAACCCTATGCTTAATGTGATACCCGATGATGTGGATATTGGTTTGAATTTCACAAGCGGTTTAAGACCCAAATCTGTGTTTTTGCCGCAAATTGCTAACGAATCAATCGACATATTTGAAAAAGCAATGGTTAAAGAATTTGAAAGATTGTCTAGGTCTAATAATCATGTGAGGCACAATTTAACTGTTGCACAATTTGAGGCCATCAGATCCCTGTGCGAATGCGATGACAGACAAATTGTCATCAAGAAATCTGACAAAGGGGGAAACATGGTGGTTACCCCGTGACATGTACATTAATGAGGGTCTGTCCCAGTTAAGTGACTGCACTAAGTATGAAAAAAGCAGTAGGGCAATTTATCTTGCCTGTGTTTCAAAATACACGGAACAACTTAATGAATGGAGGGAAAGGAAGCTGATTAGCAAAGAGGAATTTAATTTCATTCTCAACAGACACCCTAAAATGCCTGCCCTCTACCTCCTACCTAAAGTCCACAAAAACATAACTAATCCCCCCGGTAGACCCATTGTATCATCCAGGGGCAGTTGTTGGGAAAACACCTCAAGATATGTGGACTTCTTTTTTCAACCCCTGGTGTTGAACTTACCCTCATATCTCAGAGATTCAGGCCATTTTCTACAGAAAATTAACAACATGCCCTGGGACCCTGATTGGCTGTTCATGACCCTTGATGTAAATAGCCTTTACACTTGTATTCCGCATCAGCAAGGGATTGATGCATGCAGACACTTCCTCAAAACTCGGTCTATCTCTTATCTTCTCCATACTGAGATGATTCTTGAGATGGCATACACATGCCTCACTAAGAATTTTTTCCTATTCAATGAAACTGTCTACCATCAGCTGCTTGGCACGGCGATGGGGACTTGTTTTGCGCCGAGTTTTGCCTGTCTTTACCTGGGACTGTGGGAGGAGAAGGTGGTCTACCAGTCCCCGGCGTTTTCAACCAAAATTGTTTGTTGGCTGCGCTACATAGACGATATTTTCGTTGTCTGGAGTGGTAGCCAACAAGAGGCGGTGGATTTTGTTAATGATTTGAATTCCAATGACTTTAATCTTAGCTTCACCTGCCATACAAATCCCACAGCCATTGAATTCTTGGATGTCAGGGTTGAGAACAAAAATAACACTCTTACCACGACCCTATTCCGCAAGAGTACGGCTGGGAACAGCTTACTGCACGCCTCAAGCTGTCACCCGACCAATCTCATTAATTCCATCCCTGTAGGGGAATTCCTTAGAGCTAAAAGAAATTGCTCTAACGAATTGGACTACAACAGAGAAGTAACCCTCATGAGTGAAAGGTTTAAACAACGAGGGTATGGTCGCAAATGCATTGCCAGAGCCCTGGCCAAGGTAAAAGAAAGAGACAGGACAAGCCTCCTCAACCCCACTGTACTAGCAAGCCAGCCCAATGAAGGGGTGATCAGTAGATTTATCACTGATTACAACTGTGAATCTAGGGGAGTGAGGAATGCTTTGAGCAAATACTGGAACATTTTAAAACTTGACAAGGACCTAGCCCCAGCTATCTCTGAGCATCCCCAACTCACCTTCAGGAGACCCAAATCCCTGAAAGACTCTCTCTGTTCGACTCTCTTACCTAAGGCAATCAAACAGAGAAACCCAGTACAAGGTTTTTACATTTGTGGCAGGTGTAAAGCCTGTCGCAACAGCAAAAACATTAAGGAAATACAACTGTCCAAAGATGCCAGCAAATTCAAAATAACCAAGCATGTGACATGTCTTACCGACCATGTGGTATACGCATTGAAATGCCCCTGCCAGTTGTATTATATCGGCAGCTCCAAACACCAGGCTAAGAAAAGAGTGCTCGAACACATGCGAGCCATAACCAATGGAGACAAGCAGTATCCCATTGCTAGGCATTTCGCTACGCACCACAAGAGCAATGCTAACCTGCTATCATTCTGTGTCCTGGAGACAGTCCCGTTAAGAGAACGAGGGGCAGACCGCATAAAGGAGATGAGAAGACTTGAATCTAGACTTATTATCAAGTATAGGACCACCCAACCCAATGGCCACAATTTACATGAGGAAATGAGTGTGCATTTAGGTTAACCTGTTGGTTTGTCTGTGTATATTTCTGCCGTTTTTTAACTTACAATGTTTTCTTTATCACTTTATCACTTACATTACAGTCACTGATTGCATATTTCTCACTTTTGGTTTACAGAGTTGCCTGGTGACTAATCTTGGGAATCTGTCCGATCACTATGAGCCTCGGATGAGCGTGAAATGTATGAATGGACTTCGCTGAACTTTTTAACTATTTGGCTTTGCCCACTTGGGCGCAATCACAGTAGTGTGAATTAGGCTGCGCACGCCTGAAATTGTTTGGACAGTATGAATGAATTAATTCATGGCTGTCATGGTGCCCACTGGGGCATCATTACTCTCTTAAATGACGAGTACAAGGCAAACAGCCCTTGGTTGCAGTTACATCTGAATCGGACAACCGCTGCACACAAAGGTTGCGATCACTGTGCCCACAGGGACTGCATGATAAGGATTTAATGTGAATCTTATGTGCAAAACTGCATTTCTGCTATTAATTTTGTTTCACATACACCATTGCTATTTGTTCAATTTTCTGCACAGCGAGTGTATATAATGTGCAAATATGTATTTCACATATGCGATTGCTAATTGTCCATTCTGCTGCACAGCGAGTGTTTGTTTACACCGGACTCAGCCCGTGAACTTACCTGTAGTCTGTTTTCCATGAGTATGAATCTAATACCATGTGACTGTATATAATCAGTACTTCCTGTTTGGTTTCTGTCTCGTGAAAAAGCAGAACTGACTGCGAAACGCGTCGAGAAAGCCATTGAATAAAAATCACGCTTTGCACTTCTAAGTGGCCCGGATTTCTTTTCTTTACTGGAGAAGGTTTTGGTTGGATACATTGGGACTCGCTATCCCATCCGAGGCCCGCCTTTGGCAAGCGGCAGGGTTCTATAGCGACTTGTTTGGTTGGATATATATATATATATATATATATATAATCAAGGCCGGGGTGACCCGCCTGAAACGCGTCATGTTGAAGGAAATGGAGGAATAAACTGCAGACTATTTTCAATTGAACCTGAGTTCTGGTCCGTTCCTGGTCTGAAAGCGTCGCTGGTATTGTGCTTCAAAATTTGGTTTTCGACAGGACTTTGGTGACATATATATATATATATATATATATATATTATGGACTGACATTATGTCTTTCACTTTTCTTTGTGTGGAATAAAGTTATCCTACCTTTTTCACTTGAAAGACTTATGGTCTTGTTTGCTTCCTGAATGCTGTGAGCGCTTGAAGTCATCTAAAGAGGTCCTTACCTGGCTGTTCTCACCATGGAGTGATTTTTGGCCTTTGTACCTATGAAAAGGCTGTTTTTCATTTTTTTTTTTTTTTTACGGGCTGAAATTGCGATTCGGTCCGTTAAGAAGTGCAAAAAGCTTTTGTACATCTGACCCAAGGTGAATTGTAGTCAGGTGTTGAAATTAGGCAATAACTAATGTTAAAAAAACAAAAGAATACTGAAATAGGTAAATTATAGTTTAGTTAATTAACTATAACTAGTATGACCATCATGTACTGCTTATGATCCCACATATTACATCGGGGGTCGCAATACTCATTAATAATTTAAACAATATTGTTCTTTAAATTTAATGATGAATGTCAAGAATGATGTAATTTAGCATGTCTTGACTGATGTAATGTGTGAGGTCATAATATGTTAGGCCTTAGGTGATGCCCAGCAAGTTTTGGCTGCCGGTCCTGGTCTTGAAGCCAAGTCCCTGCATGAACCCTTATGAGGTGGTCAATGTCCACTGTAACAATACACACGGATGGGTAGAAGATCAAAGGGAAAATTATTTTAAGACCAGCCCGTGTTTGCTTCCCCAAACAATATATGAACAACACAACAAAACCGGGGGTCTAAAAGCCTAGAGCAATTGTTATCGCTAACTTACGTCACTCTCTCTCAAGTAGAGTGTTCTCCTGTAAACTTCTAGACTAACCATGGAGTTCTGGAACTCCAGAGATGAGATCAGAGAAACTATAAAAAGTGATATGTGGTCAGGAACAGCTTGACATGATGTTCGAATAACCATCAACTTTTCCAGATGATCCATTTTATCATTTGGTCAAACGGCTCAAACGGTCAGTGTATCTCTTCATCAGTAGAGTGCACCGACCCCGCAAGTACTTAGCCGGATACCTGCCCACATTCACTTCACACAGTTCAATGGTCAACTGACATATGAAAAACTAGAAGCAGTGCAAAAAAGTGAAAAGAATGGTGGATAGATGGTGGATAAAATAGGATGGTGTACCTTTTCACAAAAAACTTTATTAAACACGGATACACCTCCTAACTAAAAACAGAACAGTGCAAACAGCGGTTTGAAAAAATAACTGCTACAAAGAGCCGACATGTTTCAGCCAGACGGGCTGTGAATCCCTAGGCTTTCTTCAGGGCTTCTGCTCAACTATATTGCTACCGCTTTTGTGTGTAACTAAATAGTGCTAATCAAAAATATATATATATCACATCTGGTCGTAAGTTATCCAACAATGTGATAACACGCTTAAATTTAGAAAGTGTATACAACCAGTAAATGGCCTGATCCTCTGCGTCAAGGTATGCAGATTGCATCTAAAATAAATCAAATTAACATAGAATAAGCTTCTCTTATCACTTCGTACATTCCTGTGTAAACAGTGACTATAACTATTTGAAAATGGATATGCTCACCCAGCTTGACCGGGGACTGGACCTCACCTCACCTGGACCGTGCTCAGGATCCGGAGGCCCCGCTCTGCAGAAAGCAAGATTAGTAAGGAAGGCTACAGGGTTCAGAGACCATGAGCTGAAATAATATACAGTCCCTACTGGTATGAGCCCCCTCCCCCACCTTTATTTTCTATCTGGTTATCCTCAAAACAGTGAGTTCAACGCAGCCCTAAAGGCATCATCAATCATAATGGGCACCACAGACCTCTCAGTGTATTCAATAGGTCTCTACCTCATGAAGAAACCATTGTAGGGCGATGTTTCTTATACCTCCAGGTTGTATCTAGTTTTTTTAGGAAATCTTTACAATAAAATGGTCTGTTCTATAGGAATGTCTCGTGTGTCGATTTGACCAGAAAAAACCTATAGCCTGCATAATGTGCCATGGTGTACAGGAAATACATGTACCACAGTCTAGAAACAACCAGTGGCGTCACTAGGGGGGTGCGGGTGGTGCGGGCCGCACCGGGTGACACCTTTACATGGGGTGATACCTGCCGTTTTCATCAGCCCACTGCCCACCACTACACATACCTAAGTTAAAATTGAAGTACTGTCACTGCTGTTTCTTTGTCCATCATCACCAGCACCAGGAGGTAAGGAAGCGCCGTGGGGGTGGGGTGGGGGCAGGGCGGAGCGCGACTCCTCTGTGGCTGTAGCCAATGGCAGAGAGAGATAGAGCGAGTGGGCGCGTTGCATTCCAGCAGTGCCCTGTCCTGCCTGCCACTTTTCTGTGCAACTGTCGGAAAGCCGGCCCACTGCGCTTAGCGGATGAAAGCTGCAGCCCTTTGCTTAGGCTTGTAAGTCTGTGGCCTGCAGAAAGGCAAGCGCTGTAATCAGAATGGGCCCTGCGAGCTCAGTCAGGCGCAGGGCTTTCCAGTTTTACGGACCCCGCGTCCCATCGGAGTTTGTACTGCTTTTGGCAATGCTATATAAAGTAGACTTGTTGTACAGCATAGGCACATCGCACGATAAATCTGAGAAAAAAAGTATAACGTGTTCTAGTTCCATGTACAGCGCTCTAATGCTCCCGGGCCAAATTCGCGCTATATAAAACTGCAAAAAATCATATGTTGGAGCTTATTCTCTTAATTAAATGGCAAAATTATTATCGATTATAGCTTTTCATGAGTTATGTCTGCTTATCTCGTAAGGACGGAAGACTCAGCTGATTGTTGAACCTTGACCCCCAAGCTATTCTAAGACCTTTTCAGCAGGTCCTCAACAGAATGTTCTATCCGATTTTCACAGCGTAAGAGTTGGTTCTCTTCCTATTGTGCCCCCTTGGCTACTGTCTTATGGACTGGTTAGCATATTAGATAGGTTGCAAAACAGAATTGAAAAAAAAACATTTTTTAGCCAAAGGATCTCCGATGAAGAAAATAGCAGTGGAGTCCAGTGAAACAGAAAGGAGGCGCGTTGAACTCTTCGAAGCAAGGCTTGGAGGGGTGATAGGCTGTGTTTTTGATCATTTAGCTATGAAGCCCAACACAACGCGGTACTGTAGAATGGGTATTGTTTTCTAGATGAAGGTATTGTATGGGTTATAATCCAGAGTGATGCAGAGTGTAGAGCCACAGTTTGTCAATTGCTGACCTTTAGACATGACCCAATTGCTTTTTCTACAAATTAGGTTGATCATTGTTTATAGGTCATTTAAAAAGATATAAGGTGATTTCTTTTTTGGTTGTAATTTTATATAGAGCAAACTCGACACAAAGGTATTGGAGCGCTATACATGAGCACCAGTTACAAAACACATGGTTCCATCCATTTATTTTTTTTAGACACAAGGAGATTAATGGAAACACATTTCATTAAAGGAAGTGCAGAGATCAGAAAGTGAGCCATAGACAGGTCAGAGCGTTGTGACTTGCGAAGCTGTTTGTTTTTCATATGAGGGAAGGGGGTTTATGTGCAGACTGCAGAGCATTTCTATAATGAAGCTGTCAGGTCCCGGACCTGGAGGGATTAGGGACAAATGAGAGGCGGGGACTGGGGGTGACAAGGGATGGGGCAATGTGGGAGTTAGCGCTGAAACCATTCTGTATGGTCCCGTTATTTGGCACTGGCGGACTCTGAGGAGATCCATCATGGATTCATGGGGTAAGTCGTGAGGGGGTGACACCATGAGTTACCCGCACTGGGTGACACCAACCCTAGTGACGCCACTGGAAACAACTATCACGCACATACCGCCAATTACATAGCCAAAATGCCGCCTACCTGTCCATCGGTGCCTCTGGACTTTCTCTGAGTCTAGGGGGAGGCACCGATACAGGCAGGAGGCGGGCTTAAATACGCTCGTTCAAGCTGGCAAAACTGTTGTCCAATGTTATGCCGTAAAAGGATGACATATAACTGTATGCTCTTACTTCGAGGCCAGTGGGATCCCGCTCCTGTACATCGGGGATCTCTTTTGATTCTTACTTCGAAAAAGTCATTGCTCGGCTCCGTGGCTGCTCGACGGTGGAACTACAAAATGACGTCAAAAAAATGACAACAGCCAAGAGGGAGATCTGGAATGCTAAAATATATTATGATTACTTATGGATTCTGTCTTTTCAAATACCAGTTAATTTACCTCTAATGAACATTACATGCAAATAGCTTTCTTGTGTGCAGTTGTTTGTGGAACCATTGGTATGAATATTATACTGCTTCCTTCCATGGATCATTTTAATAACAAGGAAAGCAAATAACGCAATATTAACCTCTTGACGTCATCTGCAGTAAATGTGGCACTGAGTCACTAGTACATTCTTGTTCATATGTTTACCTGAAATCAGTGTTTCTTTCCTTTTTCTAAATTATAACTGGCAGTAAAGGTTTCTTGCAAAGGTTAGTTTCACCTTGTTATCCCTTCACAAATGATCTGTCCTTTCTCTTTTCAAAAGTTATTTTTATTCACTTAAGTTGATTAGTATTCCTCTGAGAATATGTTAAATAGTTTCATATTTTCTTTCAAAATATTTTGTTTTCGATAACTCCCCCTTTTTTCCTGAATAGATTGATTTTGGGTCGTGAAAGTTTATCCTTTGCATTCAGCAGGAATCATTATCTTTTGTTTGGTTCCTAAATAAACCTTATTGTTAAAAAAAATTAACCATAGCAATTTATCAAGATGGCAGCCATATCCTTATCTGCTTGATGGTTCTTCTTTTTTTGAAGAATCTTTGGGGCATATTTATTAGGAAGTGGCGGAGTGCGGCGGTAGCCACTTCCAAAATGCACCATATTTACAAGGATACGGTACAGCCCTGTGTTTTCCCCTGCGCTGGTGCTAATTTTAGCTCCCACGCTCCAACACAGATACCCCAGCACCATAGTGCAACAGTGGGGAAGATTGTTTATGTGCAGGAAGGGGCACCTTTCTGCACATAAACAATCTTAAGTGGCATTTTGAAACGTCTATGTGTCCAGCACACATAGAAGTTGTAAAATGTAATTTTGTTTTTGTTGATTGTTTATGTGCAGGAAGGGTCACCTTCCTGGACATAAACAAACAATGGCCTGTTGCTGTTTCTGTGTGTGCTGTGCAACGCAGCACACATAGCAACAGAAAAAACGAGGAGAAACAAAACATTTCTCCCCATTGTGCCTGTTTAAGACCAGGCTCCCCTGGTCTTAATTTTGGCACTGCCCCATATTTATGCTGCCCTTGTAAATATGGGGCCGCGTCAAAATCAATGGGTGTTGTGCTGGAACGCTCACCGCAACACCCATTGCCCACCCCTTTCACGCTTTGTGTAGCGTGAAAGGGGGCCTTATTTACAGGGCAGTGTTAAGCACAACCAATAATTTAGAAATGTGTTTGTAAAGTGTTATAACAAGACGCCTACTAGGCCATCTGTTGTAATTATGACCTTTCAGCTTTGCAGTAGTTACAGTTTTGGCTCTTCATAGCTATCCCTTTCATAACTGTCATTTAGGACTCTGTCAGGCAATACTCCAAGCAGACCAAGGCCATATTTACAATGGGCAAATGTGAAATTACAAGTCCCAGAACGCAAATCATTATTGTTAAAAAAGTAATGACTGAGTGTGTTACACATGACTTGAGGTCGCTTGGCAGTCACTCCTTTTATTTAGTCTGTATTTTTTCACCTAATGGACCAATAAGTGAGGTACCTGCGCTCATAGTTCCTATGGAAACAAGTCCTTCATAAGGTGGTAATTGTTCATCCAGCCCTATGGTGCCTTACTGTTTACTCCACACCCTCCATATTGAGGTGTACAGTGCTTGGACTGATGGAGTTAGCAGGTGATGAAGCAGATAAGCTGCTGAGTCCTTCTAGCCGACATACAAAGCTGATTTCGACACCTTTGAGAGAAAAATGACAAATGTGCACAAATTGTCCTAAAAATACGTTTGAGAATTTTGAAAAACAGATCATGAAAAGACTTACTGCATCGTAAAAGCATGCAGGAGAGAGTAGGTTGGATAAAACCATTTACATAGTGTTGAAAAGTAGAGTTGAAATGATGACAAGTAAACCAGCTGTAAGTAAACTCTTGTTTATTGCTGTCACCCTGCTCTCCTCACTGACAGGAGTTGGTGAACATTCCAAGGATGGCTGGGGGGAAAATACCAAGTGGCTGGGGCAGGAGGGGGGGAATGGGACAAACCATTTGTGAAGAGAAATATATCTGCACCAGTTACAACACATCTCCCTTTGAACCGTAAAAGCAATAAAATAACAGCATAAATTGCAACACATCTATCAAGGACCGTAGAGGGGGGGGGGGGGGGGGAAACAGAGGTAAAATACTGATTACCGAATAATAAACCTCCCCACCCTCAATACCAACTGTACGCAGGGTACATCATACTAGGCCAGGAGAGAAGGTATTAGAACACAAAATTTGAATCCGGCCCCTCTTCGCTCTGTACCATTCTTACTTGACCCCTCTCCCCTTCCTTACACACCCTAGCGAAGTGGCCCCTCCTGTTACACTTCATACACATGGAATTTCGAGCAGTACAATGCATACTATTAGCAAGATGATTATTGCTTCCGCACCTGAAGCATTTCAACCCTTCTGTGACGTTGAAGGGCTTATCACTCTTTACCTCTTTTGATTTGACCTTGTTATCTTCTCCTTCCCTTTTGTCTTCCAACACTAACCCTTTTATCTTATTCACACAACCCATGGATTCTTTTGGTAGATCCATCTCCTGGATGCATTTTGCGGTGTGCTCTATGGATTGTGCGATGGCCACCGCTTCCCTCAACGAGGGATTCTTAGCCAAGAGCTTTTCTTTTATCTTTGGGTTGAAGGAGCATCTCACCAATTGATCCCTAATAAGGGAATCATTCAACTCCCCAAACTCACACAATTGTGTAAGCCCTCGTAGAGCAGCAATGTAATTAGCTACGGATTCTCCCTTCGCCTGTACTCGTGAAAAGAACTTGTGACGCTCCAGCACAACATTGACTTTGTCCCCAAAATGAGTCTCCAGTTTAATCATAGTAATTTTGAATACATCTGAGTCTAGCTCGTCATCTTCTAATGCTGGGTCAGGGAGAGTATCATATATTTTCCTCCCTTGGACTCCAAGATTGTGCAGCAAGACATGCTGCTTCCGCACTGCTGAGAACTTTTCCCCCCCTATGGCTATTAGATACGAATCAAACAAGTTGATCCAATCCTTCCAGTGTATGACTGGATCACCAATGTCATTTAGGAAGGTGGGGGGGGGTTCATAGAAGAAGCCGCCATAATGGAAGATAGATGTAAATCGCACCACAGCACTAGGGAACCAAGAAGGTCCAAGGGGTGTTCAGGTGTGTGAACAACAGCTCCCAAGTAAAACAGCAGGTAACGTAGTAGGGGGGAGAAGGTAAGTACTTCTGGATATGTGGAGCAACCCTACTATTAGTAGAGGAGCACAAATATGTAAGATATGCCTTACTCTTGACACTGTTTAGAGAAGTTCACACTTTCAAAAGAAACGCCTTTATACCTGACCATCTAAATTCAGTAACAGGTGCACTGGGGAACCTTACCAATATCTTGTAACAACGACTTTAAGGAAAGAGAGCAGACAGGGAACTCCCTGTACTCTATGTAAACCCTATTCCTTGCCCCTCCCCTGCCAATCAAAAAGTATCACCAGGTACAGAGTAAACCACACAAAACTGGCAAGTACATGTAAGCACAGCAAATATGGATGAAGTATCACCTGTAAATGAGAAAAAAAAATCAACAGTACAGTCCTGCAAAAATGTACCTAGTGTACCATAATTACAACATTAAAATCAACGTCACAAATGCTTATATACTACTTTAGATTGCTCACTGATGCTATCTAATTATGTACTGACGCCACGAATTTGAGAAATATACGATCTTCCTCAGCTTACCCCAGACCAAAGATGAAAAATAAAAAAAACTTTCCTAAAAATAAAAAAAATTGAAGAAGAAATGGACGAAGTACACCAATCAGAAGTCAGCCAAGATAGTTACACACGTACAAATAGCACCATTGTCAAGTTGAGACCCTTTCACAATTCAAATGGGCAGGTGTAGATGTGAAGATGAGGTAAGTACACAGTTTTCTGGATGACTGCCCTTGGCAAGATACTTGAAAGTACAATTGACAGGTGGTCTACCTGCTATTATAGTTCGGCCGTAACAATAGTTGTCACTGTTGAAATAAAAAAAAAAATAAAAAAAATCTTGCCTGAAGACGTGGACGCTTTAAAAGTCTGTCCTCTTGGGATGGATGCACACGATGTGGACGAACAGTTTTATATGACTGGGTAGAAGGCAGGACCAGCGCTGGGAAGGCTGAGGCACCGAGAAACAGACAGGAAGTGCCTTGAGGAAAACGAGACACCGATGCTGACAGGAACACTCGCACCAAAACACTGCCCCCTGGTGGATAGATGGCGCAGTAGGTGCACTTTGAACGGAAGAAAGGCAAACTGAGCAAAATTCCAGCTGGGTAAACTGACAGGAAAGCTCCAATGACACGTACTTAGACACACACTGGAAAACTAGTGAAATGAGGGAGGCGCTCTGAGGGAGCAGCTTGTAGCACTTCACCGGAAAAACTCCACGCTAGATGGTAGCGCCCCCGAGTTGCCCCCTGAAGGAATCGACCTCTTAAATTTAGCTCGGAAGGAACATTGCGGGGCACACTGGTGCGGAACGTTAACTGCGCAGCAATCACTAGACCCTTGGCACGCAGCTGACACTCGAGTGAAATGACGAGAGGCGTGCTGAGGGAAAGTATAACAACGCTTGGCTGACAAGACTTCCGCAGCTTCACCCTTCACAGGGAACCAGACTGTGCCGCCTACGGTAAATAATTACCTCAGGGAATGCCAACGCGCTTCCCTCATCCACACGGGAAGTGTTTTGCTGAAGCACTAAATGTACACCAAAAGCGTCTCTAAAAGCGGCACTTTGTCTCCTCACAGTCTGCAGGTGTCACACCAAGCAATACCAAGATGCCTGCAAGTTCACCCGTTCCAGTCAAACAGAGTAGGGATAGAGGTCTCTTCCTCAAATAGCACTGACCCGTTTGAAAGTGACGTTTCTTATCTCACCATTTCGCACTCACTCCTTCTTCTTGCACTGGCTGGAATTTGTCACACCTTTCTTTTTCCCTCATGTACTCACGGGATAGATTTGAAGGTCGCTCGGATCAGCTGGCACCTCATAAATAATTGTAGCGCCGCACCGTTTGTCCTTCCACCACTTCAACAGCTTACATTTCTGAGGGCACTTATGGATGGACGCAGTGGCTTTATCACGGTTTAACTTCTGTTTATCTCCTGAAATCACAAGTCGACAGACCTTCCTGTATGTTTCGGCCACCAGTCCGTCAAACATAAATCACCGACTGAACTTTTTCACCAGAATATCACCACACCTGAACTTCACTTCATCACTCTTGCACAGGTTGGAGAGATCACTGAAAGGGGAGGTGACAGCTGGGCCCCCTGCGCCAGGTTCTTCCCGTCGTCGCCAGTGTTGAAAAGTAGAGTTGAAATGATGACAAGTAAACCAGCTGTAAGTAAACTCTTGTTTATTGCTGTCACCCTGCTCTCCTCACTGACAGGAGTTGGTGAACATTCCAAGGATGGCTGGGGGGAAAATACCAAGTGGCTGGGGCAGGAGGGGGGGAATGGGACAAACCATTTGTGAAGAGAAATATATCTGCACCAGTTACAACACATAGGTTCGTGATTTACTAAATTGTGCTGGTATATTTAACGTGCAGTAGAATAGTAAAAGTGATGACTCATATATTATAAGGAGATTCTTAGATCCTATTCATTAAATAACAATGTGTGTGAAAAATGAATGAAACTAATGCAATTTAAATGACATTAAGTATGTATTTTAGGAGTCTCATTATAAAACTCCATGTTTTGCATACGTGAAAAGTGCACCACGTGGGGAAGATGATCATCCTAGCACCGCAAACCTTTCACTGATGTATTTTTTCGCAAAAACACATGCTTGTATAATACGTTTTCCCACTTTTGCCCAAAAATCAATAATTCTGTGATAGTTTGTCTATTTTTGGTGCCCTCAAGGGGAAACCCTGCGTACATTCAGAATCCCCAGGATTTTGGATAAAAAAGACACACATTTGGCGGGGATGCCTTATTTTTTAAAAAGGTATGAGGTACTCCCAAAATCAAACAAGCATTGGCAAAGCCAATAGGTCTCTGAAATGCGAGAGCTTTTTGCTTTATCAATGTTAATGTCTTTTAGCCCTTGCACCACACTCTGCCTGGAATGACCCTTTAAAGCCAAAAAGAAATCAAGGGGCAAAGCACAGCAACATCAAAGACTCTATCCCTAAGCGCCCCCTTGTTAGCAGAATATCATGGACACAAGCCTCGGGAGAAAGGAATTAAACCTTTGTCAAGGCTTCGTGAAAGAATGGGGCCTGACCAGTGCACAAATTCACTCCAGCCTACTCCCTTAACACACACCACAGGATGCAACCACAACCCTCTGGAGAGCAATGAAGATGTACCGGGAACACGAGATAAAGAAACAATGCAAAGTCCAGTTGACATCCAAGGAAATCAACTTAACATCTGCTCTGACAGATAGACTTTTGTAGGTTAACTGCATCCAATGCTAATGTGGTTTGTCTCTTTGTGGGCTATGAAACCTAGCGCTGTTTGCCTATATATACGTAGTGCCACTGGGCCCACTTTTCTCACCTTGTCTCCTAACACTACACTTCAGGTTTCATTTACTTGGTTCTCCGATGAATCTTGAATCATACCGAGAGGGGTCAGATATAGGGGATCTAATCCAGTTATCCAATGAGGACCAGGAACTGGGTAACTGACCTACAAGCTAGCAATAGATTCATATATATAAATCTCAACACTACACTATACAGATACAGAATTATCACGGCTAGACCAAATATCCTGTAGAAATTCGGTCAGACTAAAATCATACAAACCAATAACTCAGAGCTATGCAGAATATCAACATTAGAATATGCTGTCCAGAGATTTCTCTATTTAGATTTCCATTCCTCATTACTACTAAATTGGAATGCACAATCAATAATTGAAGATGAGACATAGAGAGATAGACACAGGATTTGAAGATGGTTTAGTTTTATCAGTAAATTAAAGAAGAGTACATTTCTGAGTGCAGAATAATGAAATGTAGTTGTTCATGGGCCAATAATTGCCAAATCTCTAGAAGAATTCAGGAAAGGGCATGAACTATCTCAGCTCACGAGCCGAACATGGCGGACGTGTAGCGATCGAGCTCTGTCGATAGCCCAACACACTAGCTGAATATCCTGCTTCCCTGAGGTCCCATCCACCCGACTCAGGCCCCTGAAAACGCCGTAGGTGTGTGAGACCTAGCGACGGCAACAACAAACCCTGTGACACCAGCTGGGACCGTGTGAGATCGCCGAAGCTGCTGCGGCCTGCACCCCTGGGCAGAGGCGCGACCTAAATTTTGAGCGCGGTCCGGGCCGACTGAGGACGATTGGCGGAGCGCCGAAGAGGCGTCGGAGGTGTGCGACACCCCTGGAGCCTGCCGTAGCACCGGGAGAGCAGCGCCCGCTTCTCCTCACCTACGCGACGCACCTGGGACGTCCCGAGGCACACGCTTCCCCTGGCCCGACCCCGGACGGCGGCTGAGGGTGACCGAGTTGGGATTCAGGGGCGCTGTCACCGGGGGGAATACTCCCGCGCATGGTCCTTGAGAGCCCGCCAGTATCGCGGAGGTCAAGACTGACACAGAGGCGGGTGCCGAGCATACCACACGGCACCCGGGAGTGCGCTGCAGCCGCCTTGGAAAAGCCGCTTGGGTCTGTGACAAGGCAGTGGCGTGCGGTGCCATATTGATATCGCCGTACCAACCGGATCGTGAGGTAGAAGTGAAGAGACCTCTAGGCAAGTGCACCACGATGCTCCCCACAGTGTGCAACATAACCATTGCACAATTGCCAAACCAGCACCGGCAAAGACGACTACACGCAGCAAGGCACAACCTGCAAGGGGAGGCACACGGATACAGGCTGCATACGGAGTTGCCGCACTGAGGGCTGCCAGCTGTGAAGCGCGAAAGAACGGCGGTGCCTTTCTGAACTCGACGCAACCCCCCGAGAGTGCAGTAAGCGGCAACTGCCCGTTCCACCGAGAGCCCTGCCGCGACTGTGAGAGGGGGGAGGAAAACTGCGCCACTACACACGAGCGTGGGCCCTACAACAACGGTAAGATCATTTGGCCTCACTTGAGATTGCACTATCAGCAGCCCCTACTCTATCAGACGAGCTGATAAAGAAACTACCTACACAAAATAGAAGGGGAGCCAAAGAAACACGGTGCCTACTGGAGCGCCAGGGGGGCTGTCGAAGCCGGTCCACCGCCACCCTGCAGACGAGATCCATGGGAAAGCACAGGGTCAAGGCCCAGGACCAGGGCATGAACGCGGACGTGCAGTCTACTGGATCGCACAATCCACTTGCCTCCTCCAACGTGGATATTATACCGCCGACGGGAAAGGGCACACAAGATGCCAAGCTGGACCTTATACTGAATGAAAGAAGGGGCACGAGAGAAGCGCTAGAACTACGGATGGACAATATGGCCACTGGCCTGTCGCTACTTAGGGCAGATCACAACAAACTGGCTGAGAAGGTCTCAGAACAGAAGATTGCACTAGATGATCTGATACCGCAGCAAACGGACCACTCCACGAAGATAGAAGGCATGGAAAAACAGATTAAATTACTGTGGGACAAGATGGATGATGCGGAAGGGCGGGCCCGCCGCAACAATGTACGAATCTTGGGAATTCCGGAGTGCAGTGAGGGGAGAAATCCCACGCAGTTCGTAGAAGACTGGTTCAAGACGGTTGTTGGCCCGCAAGACCTAACCCCGCTGTATAGTGTAGAACGTGCGCACAGAATGCCTGCAAGACCGCCGAAGCCAGGGGCACCACCACGTCCGTTGATAGCACGACTCCTTCACTATAAGGACCGCGACTCAGTACTACTTGTGGCGAGAGAAAAGGCGCCGCTAAGGTACGAGGACAAAACTATATCTGTGTATCCGGACTTCACCCCGGTGGTGCAACGAGCCAGGTCTACATTCTTAGGAGTGAAACGAAAACTACAGGACAGGAATTTGAAATATGCCCTGCTATTCCCTGCTCGCCTTAAAATACTGTACGAAAATAAATCGCACTTCTTTGACACTCCTGAGGAAGCAGAGGAATGGATGGAGGTGACACTAACGCTGCCTACCACACACGACCTGTTTGCAGATAACCGGTGTGACGGACCCTCATGTCAGACGGACCATCATCATCCTCAATCCAACGCCGGAAAAGAACACTCGGCACGTTCAACAGCGAGTGGAAAGTCGACTAGAGGCCGCTCTGGGAAACAAACGACCGTGATCCAACTGACGGAAGCGGCACTGGCCGCACACAATGCAGGAAGCGCAACTGGCTTGATCAGCACTTCGGGTACACACACGGAGGTATCCGGCTCTGCGGACAGCTTGCAGCTTTTTCCCAAAATCACAGCACAAATGGCAGAAGAACTATGACTGCGCCCTTGGCGGACTCCGGGTGGTAACGTATGAACGTAACACACGGGCACGTGAAGGGGTGGATAGAAGCGGGGACACATTAGCTAAGGGCTCGCTGTAACACCACCGACAGGTACAAGACAGGTGTATGTGGACAACACCCCCCACCGTATAGACATGTTCTGGTTTGACATTTGCCACGTTGGGCAACTTGGTTTGGACCTCAGGTCTTTTTGCTTGGGGACCTTTACGTTAGGGAGTTACACGTTCACATGGCACTCAACTCCTCACATATGGTACATATGGCCTATTTGCCCAGAAGTCTGATGGACTCATGCATCACGAACAGACATGGGGACCCTTAATAGCTACAAAATGTGCACCTGGAATGGGGTCTATTCACAAGAGACACAGAATATTGGCACAACTCAACCGGAGAGGTGTCATGATGGCCTGCCTCCAAGAGACCCATTTGAACAATGCGGAGAGCACGAAGCTGCTAAAAAAATGGAAGGGACAACTTTTCGCTACCTCTTACTCTGTATTCTCAATGGGGGCAGCCATTTGGCTCCGGAACTCAGTACCCTTTAAGGCAGTGGAACAGAGGATAGATAAGGAGGGTAGATATGTTTTTGTGCTTGGTCTGCTGGATGGCTCCCCTGTTGTGCTTGGAAGTGTGTATGCACCGAACTCAGGCCAGTCAGACTTTTTAGCCAGCGTAAGTGGGCATTGGCCGACTGGGCAGAATGCAAATGGATTATAGGCGGGGACTTTAACGCGGTGTTGAATACCTTACTTGACAGGTCGCACCCACACTTACACGCCACCGAGAGCAGAAGACAGGCAGATGCACTGGCGCAGTGGGCAGAGGGTTGGGATCTGGCGGACACATGGCGCAGCAAACACCTATTCAACAGGGAATACACTTTTTACTCCCCGCCCCACAAATTGCACACTAGAATAGACTGAGTTTTCTGCTCCAAACCCCTATTAGAGGCAGTACTCATGGCAGATTATATGGGTAAGACACTTTCCGACCACAACCCAGTGGAAATAACACTTCAATGGGGCAGGGTCCCAACACCGATACCAATGTGGCGTTTAAATGCGGAACTGCTAGAAGATACTGTCTTTAAGACATCGCTGGCAGATGCCATTGTCAATCACTTTACCATAAACACAGACACTGCTAGTTCCAGGCAAATGGAATGGGACGCATTTAAGGTGTTAATTAGAGGGGAAGCAATGGCCGTTCGAGTGGGCATGAGGGGTGAGGTGATCGACAACCTTAAAGAGGTTGAAGGTCGACTAGCAATATTGGAAAGTGAGGCTGCGGGTACGAACTTGCCCTTCACACCATTACAGGAGGCACACATACGTCACGCTGAGCTACTAGAGGAACTAAGATTACTGGACTATAGGGAATACACCTGCAGGCAACATACACAAGCTGACAGATCGGGACCCTTGCTAGCCCGCATTATACGTGATGCCCCGACACACCTGCCCATCTTAGAGGTTATAGATCAGGGGGGCTTAACGGCCACGACTCAGGTAGATGTTAACACTGCTTTTAGGGACTACTATGCCACGTTATACGGCCCACAGCAACAACTCTCACATACGGCATTTGAGGAATTTATGGGGGACCTAGACCTGCCCCAGCTTGTGGACAGAAAACAAGACGACCTGAAACGCCATATCACGGTTGCAGAAATCCGACAGGCCATTCACGCTCTCCCGAGGAATAAAACCCCTGGGACGGACGGCCTCCCGGCGGAGTTTTACGAGGCATATATCGACCTGCTTGCCCCGCACCTGCAGGTCATCTATCAAGAGGCGCTGCGAACGCAATTACTACCGCAGTCGTCCCTTCAGGCTCTGATAGTTTCCCTCCTGAAACCAGGTATAGACGGCATGCAACTGGCTAACTACAGGCCTTTATCTTTACTGAACACTGATTATAAAATACTGAGCAAAATACTGGCGACGAGACTAGCCCAATACATCACACAACTAATACACCCCGACCAATGTGGGTTCGTACCGGGCAGGAGCATGGCTATGAACCTACGGAGGTTGGCCCAACTCATGCTGTGCGACCAAGCAGGTGAAGGAACGGAGGGCTGTGTCTCCTTGGACCTAAAACAGGCTTTCGACTCCCTCAGATGGGATTTTATGTTTGCGACATTTGCAAAATTCGGGATACCGCCCGAATATATTGCCTGGGTCAGATTACTGTACACCTGCTTAACGGCACGGGTACGTATGAACAGGTGCATATCGGAGACCTTGAATATTGCAAGAGGTACCAGACAGGGCTGCCCGCTGTCCCCGCTCTTATTTATTTTAGCACTTGAGCCATTGCTCTGTAAACTTCGGGCATTGGCGCCTCACAGGGGCATAACGAGAGACAGGGCAGTCCATGTGGTGTCTGCATATGCAGATGATATCATTCTGTACCTGTGGGATCTGAGAGGTGCTTTAGACCCCATACCCAAGTTATTGGAAGAATTCTGCACGTTATCGGGCCTCACCATTAGTGAGCGTAAGTCATACGGATACTGTTTTAACGTCACTGGTGCGTCCACCCCATTGCCCTTTGCACCACATAACTTTCAAATGGCGGAAACGACCTTCCGTTACCTGGGGATACAGGTATATAGAGGAGCCCGGGACATGATAGACGGCAACCTGGGTAGATCACTGGTAGCACTGAAGTCGCAGGTACAATTCTGGACAACACTACCACTATCTGTAGCGGGAAGAGTGGCTATCTCCAAGATGATTGTACTTCCCCGTCTACTTTACTACTTCATTAGCCTGCCTTTTTTGATCCCAGCTGCATTGTTTCAGTCACTGGACACGACCCTAACAGAACTCATCTGGGGCTCGGGACGGAGGCGTATAAGTCTTGCCAAGCTACAGCTCACCTCGGAGGCTGGTGGTATGGGAGTACCGGACTTCCGGGCATACAACTTTGCCTGCCAACTACAATGGCTTGCCTACTGGCTGGCGGGTCGGAATCTGCATGAAATTGGCATGTCAGAAGAGGACTGGTCAAGGGGCAAAGTCCATACACTGCTATTACCTCGTTCGGAGATTCCAATAGCGACATCCTTGCTACTCCGACTAGCAATACACTATTGGAGGAAAGCGGTGAAATACACAACACCGACGACCTCATACGCCCCTGCAATCCCACTGCTAGGTATCCCACTGGGAACGGGACTGTTGTCAAGCCAAACACTCACTGCGTGGCACGTAACACAAGCCGGGGACCTGTTTGAAGATGGTCACATGATGTCCTTTGAGGACTTCCGAACCACGCATCATACTCCGGGAGGATTGTTTCTCCTGCATGCCGGTGTGCGACAGTACATAATGAGGACATGGGCGCAGAATGGGGACGAACCACCTACACACCCACTATTAACAATGCAGTACGTTATGGGAACGGGCAGCCATCTAACTAAATGGATTACAACTGGTATTAGAACAGGAAAAGCAACATCGCTACAACCTCTAAGAGCGAAATGGGAAGGTGACATTGTTAGACCGCTTAGGGATAAGGAGTGGGAACGCATCCTTAAATTTCCAAAGAAAGTGGCTAGGAACACGAAGTTCAAGTTCATACAACTGATGGTTCTCCATAGGGCGTATCTTACACCTCACCGCATACACGCTATGTTTCCTGACACGGCTGACACTTGCCCCCGATGCAGAGCAGATGACGCAAGGCTGTTGCATATGCTATGGGACTGCCCAAAATTAGGCTACTACTGGAACACAATACACGAGGCGCTAACTGGTGCGGCTACCTCCAAGCCGACAGATACCATAGAATATGCCATACTAGGACTAGGGCCAGTGGAGCGCAAGAGAAGTGTGGCTGCTCGTTTCACTGATATGGCCTTATTACTTGCAAAACGCACAATAACAATGCGGTGGAAATCGGCCAAACCGCCTGACCCGGAGCTATGGAGGGCGGAGGTGATGCGCTGGGGTAAGGCAGAAGGTGAGGCACTGCAACGCGAAGAGCGCAAGTGACTCAGGAAAACCCCGATTTCCTTAGATTGGTATTCGTTCGAAGCGGGAGGGACCAGCGGGCCCGACCACTCATCAACTGTCGGTTGAGGTGAGGATTGTATAACTGGCGCTACCCCATACCAATATGGCAAACTACGATTCTAGGTGCAGCAACTGGAAACCTTATACAATTATTGTTTTACAAGTACGTCTACATTTTATATGGCCCCTGTACGACTGTGATGGAGTCTGACAAAGGTATAGACTGCAATGGGTGAAGCCAGGTACAGAGAACTTTGAACGCAATAGCTTATGAGTGCCGAGGGCGGGAGGGATGGGAGGTGGGATGTTTTTCTAGGGTGTTGTTTACATGAAAATAAAATTGAAAATGTCTAAATACTTTATTATGACACTGTAAATATACAAGCATATCACTGTACGGAATTCTTGAATGTAAAGTGTTGCATACAAATGTACTTTCTATACTGGTAATAAACAGATTTAAAAAAATAAAAAAAACTAGCTCAGCTCAAAAGATCCCTCCCATGAGGGAAAGAAGTCAGGAAATAGTGCACGCAGCGTATGCGTCAGCCAATAGAGTCTGTAAGTCCACAAAAGAGCAAGATCTCCAAAAGAGTAGGAAAGGGTCTCTCTCCAAAGATTCAACTCCCCTCCATCACACAGTGTATATCAATCCACAAGTTCCAGGGTGACACCTCATCTGTCAGCCCACTCAGCCCATTGGTCAGTTAGTATAGGTTGATTGTCATGCAGCATAAAGAAGATTCATATTATAGAATAAAGGTGGAGATCCTCACGTAAGTCATTGAACCATCCAGTGTATATTATTTTCTACAATGGTCCTCTTGCAGAAGCACATGAGTGACCTCAAGAAGACAGTTTCTCACGGCAGATGTTCCCATTGTAACAAAAATGGTGCAAGTAGTCCTAGCATGCACATGGGAACTCTCTCTATGACACACAGTTTCAGTCCACATTGTTAATCTACAAAGCTTTTCCATTAGAACGGAATGCAAGCAAGTAAGGAAAATGCAGACCTAAATTGAATTTGATTCCACTCTTGTGTTATCTTTAGTGAGATGTATTGGTAAAATGATTACTCTTCCCATAATACATTACACCCTCTGTAATAGTTGTCTCCTTAATGAATTCCCGGGACACATTACATCACTTCTGAGATCCTTCATATGTAAGGGTAGTCACCCGACGGTAACTGTGATAAAGCGTTACAGGTCCACTTTTCATTTGGGTCTGGCTATGATCGATCCTTCATCCTACTATAGAGCCACCAGTAAAACATGATTGGCTATATATACCCTGAGCAAACCCTGTATATAACTTAGAACTGTGGTCATAGGTGATGTCTTCTCCCCTATACTGCTTGTATGGCAGCAAATGCACTCTGGGTTCCCCACTGCAGGTAAAGTGGTATTAGTAAACTGGAGGGGATTCTTGACACTGATAGGCTGGACCAACAACATCATTATTGAAGCCAGGGCCAGAGCATGGCCCTGGGGGGATTTAAAGATTAAGACCAACTAGCACTATAACATTGATTTGCATTGCTAATTCAAATCAGATCAAATCCTTCAAAGAACTGTGCACACAACTTGGACCCCAGCAGTCCCAGTTCTTGTGTCATGTGCAGCTTAGATATGACATTACCCCATACGTAAACTTCACCACTAAAATCCATGAATTCAGCCCACTCAAGACCGAAATCACCATGTCCCACTTAATGTAAAAAGGCAAAATGTACTACTTACATACCCTCCTTGTCATTAATACCCCTAATACATTCACTTATCTAAGGGAAGCCTGGGAAAAAAGACATTGGTCCCTTAATGGACATTTGCCTTGATGGGCCCAAGGAGGCAGAGATCTCAATGACATGCTGGTTGATACAATTCAAATACCTATTTTGAATTTTTCTGTCTCCAAATAGGCTTTGGTGAATGAACCAAACACCATAACTGTATGCCAGATGGAAGAGGGAGACCTCTTCCATATGTTCTGGTTAGGTAGATAAATATGTTTCTTTTAGGGAGGCCTTAAAATAACATTTAAAAGAGTATACATCTGCCTGACCAAATTAACTCCAAAGTGTCACTACTCACTCTCTTCAAAGGCTCTATTCGAGTGGAAAAGGCTTTCCTGAGAGTTGGTCTATTTCAAGTGACGGGAGATATTGCCAAGAACTGCTGAAAAACACTGGCCACAATATTTTAAAATTGAGGGTGTGACCAGATCAGTGTTGTATATTGGAATCCCTGATGTTGGTCTAAGAAGCAACAGAAAAAAATGGAAAAATAGATAAAACACCAAGTGGGTGATAGTATTGAGAAATAGCAAATAAACAATAGATTTAAAACTGAGATGCTGAATGAGTGATGGCATAAACTGACTTGAAAATGTTATTAACCAACCTAACAAATGTTTATGCTAGAATAATGTTTCCTGAAAAATGTTTAATCTGGTATCAATGGTTCGATTAATAGTTTTTGGTTAATTATATTTTATTGTCGTTATTGGAATAGTACTACAAAAAGCCAAAGGTGTCTGAAGTTTCGATTACATAGAAATACAGAAAATTTTAGTCTTCTGCTCAGCACAGATTTAACAGGTGAAGAAACACAGTGAGAATCAGAAACTGGTCTTGGGTAGCAACGATGTCTCAGAAGGAGATTTCTCCTCAAATGTTTTCTACAATTTGTTTTATGAGTACACTAACATTATGCAGGCCAAGGACTGGTATGTGTGTACTCTTTTGCCTGCTTCTGTGGCTGATGGTATAATCTATCACTGCATTCCCCTTTTCCATGGCATTTCATGTACCAGCAAGGTTGCTTTGAATATTATTTTTCTAATTATGACTTACTCCTGTCAGACGTGAATATGTATAAACATTTGATTCCACATGCTAATGCAAAGGAGATGAAGACTAAGTGGCATTTTTTTATGTCTCCAGCTAAACTTGATATTGCCCATGCTCAGAGACAAATTTGAACAAGTTCATTAAATCATCGATGACCTCAAAGATAGGAGAGCATAAATTAAAAAGAGGACTAGAACTGAAAAGGATATTGGGAAAGATGTGTGGGGAAAGGAAGAGAAGAAAGACAAGGAATTGGAAATACAGCCCAAATTTAATTTAGATTGGCAACACCACAGAAAGTTGTGTTTCTTTAGGAGAGAAGCAAATATTCTCAATTAGCAGAGCATGGGATTGATTTAATGTGCTCACAAGTTTGAAGTTTTGAGATACACGGCATCAGATATTGCCAGGGAAGGATCCCATTATTCCTGGAGTTTCCTATGTGTGCGGAAAGAATGCTTATTTGAAACCTCTTGCAAATTGGGCAGGAACATGCTATTTTCATCTTATATTTCCTAAAATATACCATGTAGACAGTTTGATTGGAGAGGATTTAGGATTCCCTGTCAAGACTAAGGGGTCCATTAGGATAGCGGGCGGCCTACAGTCTGCTCACCACCCTAGCGGTGCCGGGACCGGCCGCCAGTGGTGCGGTGGTCTTGCACCACTGTACCTCATGGGAACAGTCCATCACCACCACCTTTTGTACCGCTTTTGGCCGTCATAAGTGTGGCAGGGTGTGCTCAGACGTGAGTCCCTTGCTCACTTTGCCACTGGATTCAAGCAAGCCGGGCTGAAGACGGCTGGAATGCCAGAAACCGGTCCTCGGAAGCTTGTTTCTGGTCCAGGGAAGACATGGCTTGGCAGTTCGGGCTGGACTGTTCCCATGAGGCACCGGGTCAGACTGATTTGCATATAGCCATGTCTGAACTGGGGTGGCAGAGTGGGCTAAAGAACGGTGATGGATTAAACCCAGATCTTTTGACTGGGTGTGAGTGTTTGATTGATTCAGATGCTCCGTCCATCACCACCCCCTTTTGTACCGCTTTTGGCTGCCATAAGTGTGGCAGGGTATGCTCAGACGTGAGTACCTTGCACACTTTGCCACTGGATTCAAGCAAGCCGGGCTGAAGACGGCTGGAATGCCAGAAACTGGTCCTCGGAAGCTTGTTTCCGGTCCAGGGAAGACATGGCTTGGCAGTTCGGGCTGGACTGTTCCCATGAGGCACAGGGTCAGACTGATTTGCATATAGCCATGTCTGAACTGGGGTGGCAGAGTGGGCTAAAGAACGGTGATGGATTAAACCCAGATCTTTTGACTGGGTGTGAGTGTTTGATTGATTGAGATGCTCCGTCCATCACCACCCCCTTTTGTACCGCTTTTGGCCGCCATAAGTGTGGCAGGGTATGCTCAGACGTGAGTCCCTTGCTCACTTTGCCACTGGATTCAAGCAAGCCAGGCTGAAGATGGCTGGAATGCCAGAAACCGGTCCTCGGAAGCTTGTTTCCGGTCCAGGGAACACATGGCTTGGCAGTTCGGGCTGGACTGTTCCCATGAGGCACAGGGTCAGACTGATTTGCATATAGCCATGTCTGAACTGGGGTGGCAGAGTGGGCTAAAGAACGGTGATGGATTAAACCCAGATCTTTTGACTGGGTGTGAGTGTTTGATTGATTCAGATGCTC
The DNA here is from genome assembly GCF_964263255.1 of Lissotriton vulgaris. Classification (NCBI taxonomy): domain Eukaryota; kingdom Metazoa; phylum Chordata; class Amphibia; order Caudata; family Salamandridae; genus Lissotriton; species Lissotriton vulgaris. The sequence goes on from NC_141694.1 coordinate 1,787,870,850, forward strand.
CGTCCATCACCACCCCCTTTTGTACTGCTTTTGGCCGCCATAAGTGCGGCAGGGTATGCTCAGACGTGAGTCCCTTGCTCACTTTGCCACTGGATTCAAGCAAGCCGGGCTGAAGGCGGCTGGAATGCAAGAAACTGGTCCTCGGAAGCTTGTTTCCGGTCCAGGGAAGACATGGCTTGGCAGCTCAGGCTGGACTGTTCCCATGAGGCACAGGGTCAGACTGATTTGCATATAGCCATGTCTGAACTGGGGTGGCAGAGTGGGCTAAAGAACGGTGATGGATTAAACCCAGATCTTTTAACTGGGTGTGAGTGCTTGATTTATTCATATGCTCCGTCCATCATCACCCCCTTTTGTACCGCTTTTGTCCACCATAAGTGTGGCAGGGTATGCTCAGACGTGAGTCCCTTGCTCACTTTGCCACTGGATTCTAGCAAGCCGGGCTGAAGATGGCTGGAATGCCAGAAACCGGTCCTTGGAAGCTTGTTTCCAGTCCAGGGAAGACATGGCTTGGCAGTTCGGGCTGGACTGTTCCCATGAGGCACAGGGTCAGACTGATTTGCATGTAGACATGTCTGAACTGGGGTGGCCGAGTGGGCTAAAGAACGGTGATGGATTAAACCCAGATCTTTTGACTGCGTGTGAGTGTTTGATTGATTCAGATGCTCCGTCCATCACCACCCCCTTTTGTACCCCAAAGAAAACACTGCATGCCTTTCCATGGCAGAGCATCTGCCATGGAAAGGCATTAAACCGCCAACATCATAATATGGATGGCGGTGCCTGCAAGGCACCACCATATTGCAGGCCTTTTCTGCCCGGTAGGCAATCGTGACGATTGCCTACCGGCGGAATAGCGGCGGACGGTCTTTCCATTCTCCGCCATACCCCCCGCCATGCTAATGTGGCGGGGGCAAAAGGCCATCCGGCGGGGTGTTTTGGACTGGTGGATCGCCATGCTAATGGGTCCCTAAGTGTAGTAGTGCTGTACAGATAGTGGAAAGTTTGCCTCTATGATTTCTTCAGTAGGTAAAAAGTTGAATGGCCGAAAATTGGAAAGCTTTGTATGAAAATAGGCAAACCGGCCACCAGTACTGCTGGAGCTTTGCTAGCCATGGATACTGAACATATAGCTATTAGGGCTATGGTTCTACAGAACCTGCATGTTTTAGAAATGTTACTTGCAAAAGAGGATAGAGTCTGTAAGATCCTGAAAGTTCAGCAGTGCTGTATTCATAAAAATAGCACTGGAGTAGTCACAAAATTGAAGGAATTGGCAGAGACAGGCACCTGGAAAGCAATTGGTAAGGGAGTTTCCGGTATGGGTGGTTTGCTTAGCAATATTGGAGGTGAACGTTTGGGTGCAAATTTGAAACCTATCTTGATAGCTGACGTATGTGTGATTTTCTTTTTTGCTATGGTGAAGGGATTTGGTTACATAAGAAAAAGAGAGAGCAAGGTTAAGAAAATAAAAATGGAGTAGCAGTATATGGTTTATGACGAGTCATGGGAACTGGAGTACTCCAAGCTTAGGCAGCAACTAGTGACAAGATTTTAGGTTTTGGCAGAATGTTTAATTGTCATGTGTGATGGCTATACTATCTATCAGAGGGAGGGAATTGGAGCCGAGATATTTTATGCTCCATTATTATTTGGAATTTGCATATGAATCTGTGTGTCAAATGAATAATCCAATACAGCCTTTTTGGAAAGAGACGTTGTCCCAACTTAAACTCATTTTAAGCTACCCAATTCCAATATCCCTGGAACACGCCTTGCTGGGGGTGAGAGACCCAACCCTGAAACACCAGACACAAAGAGATATGTCTGTTAAGTGGTTTTGCCTAGGGGCTGCTAAAATGGCAGTAGCTGCTGCGTGGAAAAAATAAGAGGCACCATCTTTAACCTAATGGCTTGCAAGGCTTTGGAGGACGTTGGCATTAGAACGCATGGCCGACATAGTAGACGACACCAGAAAAGGCTTTGCATACATATGGTCCCTGCTGGAGAGCTACTTGTCAGAAGGGCTTCCACTGATGGCTTGCGCCCCACAGCTTAGGGCACTCAACCTGTTCCATATCTAATTCCACAGCAGCACAGTTGACAGCGGGCAGCTGGTCTGTGGCCTTAGTAGGGGCTCAGCAGCTCAACCCTCATGACCACCACATTATTATTTGCACCATGACATCACAGTTTTGTTGGTTTGTTAGGTATCTTGTTTCCTTTTCATGTTACTCTCTTTGGAGGGTGGATTGACGGACAATTGCACTAAATGCAAAAAGATATGATTGTATCTGTTCTAAAATGTTCTATGCTATAGACCTTGTGAACAAGCTGTAACCTACATGTGAGATCTAAATCTCTTGGCTTGCATTTGACAGTTGTTGCATGTGTATTGCATTTCTGTTCCACTCTCAAAGTAAAATCCAATAAACAGAATTTGATACAAATTAATAATCCATATGTTAATAGGTGCCACTATTCATACATATAAATAAGTCACATTTATGTATTCTTAGTCTAATCATTAGCTTATGAGGCATTTACATTAATCGAATGTTTTTGTAAATGGGCCTCAGCTGTGAGTAGGCCTCAGTTGTCCAAATTTATTGTAAGCATAATGCTCTATTGTGCATTTAGGTTTTCACCTTTCAGTGCAGGTGTCTGACAATATAAATTGGTAGGAGAATAGCTCATTGTTTTCCTTTCTAGAAATTTTTGTTATCATTTTAATTGGTAACTTGTTATAATTTACACTGTATGTTGGAATGGGAGAGACTACTCTGTATCTGCCGGACCAGACTATTGATACTTTTAAAGGCAGTGCAGCTGTCTGCTTTTTTTGTGTGATAGTGGGAGGGAAGGGGGTGTACCTGCTCCATTTATATGATGTGACTTGATTGGCTCGATCTTAAGAGGCTATTGGTGGGAGCAAGTTTTGGAAATTTCCATCAATCTTTTAATTGTGTGACTTAGAATAGGTGTAGCAGATTCTGATCTGACTTCTATGACGGAAGACCTCTCCTTAAATCTGCTGATTTCAACTATGCCTAGTCCTTGAGCTTGTCTCTTGAAATTCACTGCCTGTTCCCTATGAACCGTAATTTGCTTCATTTGAGACTGACATCTCCAGCTTAGAATCTGCCCTTCCTATTCCCTAGTGCTTTTTTTTAGATTAGGGGAAATCATTTATGGAACCATTTCTGCCTTTAGTTTGCAATTTATAGTTGCTCATGATTTGCATGGTCAGCTATATAATACATAACCTCAAATTGAATAATCACTTTGTTATACATGCTTATTTGAGTAACGGATGTACTGAACAAATAAACCTGTAACTCTGACTAAATTGTTTATAAACCTTTATAATTGGAAACCATTTGCTCTGTCATACTTGTGAAGCCAAATAGATTTCATGGCAAATTGATAGCTTGTGCTGATGTTAGCTCCGACACTTTCAGTCAATAATCAAAGGTGGTGCAATCTGTTTGATTATTATACCAAAACTTACAGGTATGGAAAAGTGTGCTGGATCAGTTTCATCCATTCCAGCCATCTTTGAATGAATTTGTTCAAATATTATAAATGTATTTAGCGAAGACGATGCAGATGTGCATGCATCTACAGAGGCTAACTAACAAAAAAAGCATTGGCAAAGCCAATAAGTATCTCTATACAAAGAACTATTGACTTTGCCAATGCTTGCTTTTGAAAGATTCTGACTAATTGGTGGTGTGACCCTCTACATTTCCTTTGAGAGGACAACATTTTGTGGCCATTATTTTATTAGGAGTGTACACTCATTATATGTTTAAAATGTTGAAAGGTTTGCTTGGGAGCCTTTGTTTGCATAATATGATAGTATATCAAATACAGTCAAAGACAATGGATCTGGCATATCACTGCAAATAAATGCTGACCTGTTGGCTTCACCAATACCTGTTAAAACATAGAACTGAAACCTTGCACCCATGGTTTACTAAACTTCAGTGTTTAAGCATTCATTGCAGAGATCTCTGTGTGACCTACAAAGTAGCATGTTTAAATGTTTTTATTTTTCATTTTAAACATATGGAGACCATGTTTAGACAGCAGCATGTAACAAAATCTTTGTCTTTCTATATTTAACTTATTTACTCTATTAAACGCATCACAAGGCAGGCTCTGTTTGCAAATATTTTTTGATAAATACATATCACATGAATGCGTTGCGCAATTTATTGCCTAAATCATGGGAGAAACCCATATTTAATAAATAGAATAATGTAAATGTTAACTTTCAGTGTATCAATTCACAGATGAAAAACTAAAGGGGGCACACATATATGATGGTGAATAATAATAAGACGAAATTCCAAATAATTTAGACTTCCTCTCTCACTCTGTCAGATAGAGCAAAATTTAATTCTTTTAAAGTTATTATGCAGTGTACCAGCACATTCAGCTTACATCAAATGTATGTTTTATTACACAAAAACAAGAAGATCTCTGTGTTCGGACATTAGATCACAATAGCGTGAGCCATTCTATATCATTACATTTCCTTATATTGCAAGCATGGATTTATATTCAGATTAATAACACAAAATATCTGTGCAGTTTATAAAATGTATTAAGGAGAAAGGGGAAAAAGGTCACAGATTAAAATGCCATCAAGGTTTAATAGACTACAATCCTTCCAAAATTAACGCTGAGTACTGTTAAATTGTGTAATATTAATGCATATCATTTGCAGCATTATAAATTGGCAAAACCAGAATACTGAGCAATGAATTAAATGTTAGTATTATAATAACTTATTTTGATACCACAGGGGGTCTGAACATAATGAGTATATTATTTTCATATCATGATATATCAATAAATCAGTGATTGCCCGGAAGAGTTCACTGAAATTTAATTTCAAGCAAAAGATGTATGTATTTTGTTTGCAAGCAAAATGATGTAGGAGATGTCCATTTACAAAGTGCAAAAAGAACAATTGATGGACAGAATGCAGAACAATGGCGTACATTCACCCCAGTACAGAGATCTGGGCCTAAATCCATCATTTTTTTTGCTCACCATGCCATTCCAGTTTGGACGCAGCCATATGCAAATCAGTCTTGACCCTGTGCCCCCCAGGTTGCTTGTTTCCGGTCCAGGGAGGACCTGGCTTGGCAGTTCGGGCTGGACTGTTCCCACAAGGAACAGGGTCAAGACTAATTTACATATGGCTGGGTCCAATCTGGGGTGGTGTGGTGAGCAAAATACTGATGAATTAAACCCAGATCCTTAGGACTGGGGGTGAATTTCTGCATTGTCCAGCATTCCATCTATCAATTGTTTCTTTTGCATATATCACCCTAAGTAGGAAGGGTATGCCCAGACGGGGGTCCTGTGGTCAATACACCACTGGATTCAAGCTAGTCTGGCTGATGAAGGGTGATGCCCTGAAACCGGTCCCAGGATGCTTTTTTCCTGTCTAGGGAGGACCTGGCATGGCAGTGCGGGCTGGACTGTTCCCACAAGGAACCGGGTCAAAACTGATTTGCATATGGCTGGGTCCAATCTGGGGTGGTGTGGTGAGCAAAATAATGGATTAAACCAGATCCTTGGGTCTGGGGTGAATGTCTGCATTGTCCAGCATTCCATCCATCAATTGTTTCTTTTGCATTTTACAATGTGGGCTGCTGAAATGTCCCAGCTGTCACAGTTTAATACCTGTTTGGTATCTGTCTAATGCATAATCCAAACATTTAATAAACTATTTTTCTGCCATGAACAATATGAGATTGCCAACAATGTGTACTTCCTAAGCCGCACACAGGACTGAGGTCTGGAAATTATGCTCAAACATTATTAAACAGGATAAAAGCCTACACATCCGTTATCTCAACACATACTGTGAAGGGATTTTGTGTCCAAATGAATTTGGTATTTGGCAAAAATTTTACTTGGTTACCTATGATTGTTTTTCTTAAATATTCATTTTGTATTTGGCACAAATGTATACGCTTTTGCTACATTCGCAAGTAACATTTTAAATGATAAGTGTAGTTCTCAATTCAGAACAAAAGATTTTGACATACAACATCACAACATGTGCTTTACAGTGTAAAATTCAAATTTCCCATGACTTCTGAGGACATTCAGATTGAAAGACCTTCCATTTAAAACAATTAGCATGAAAATCAAATCTACTAATGTAGGTGCAATGTGATATTTTGAGGCATGAAAAAAGTCCTGTTACATTTCACAGAACTTCTCAAATGAGTACAAGTTTGAAGAATTTATGAAATTCCGTGTGGGGTAAATGAAAATAAGTGCTGTAGCAGGTGGTTTTGCTCCATCGATCTGTTAGTTGCCTTCATGCCCTGCAAACTATTAGCCACACTTGCATGTTTCGTCACAGTTGTCGCCAAGCATACCGTAATTGCAAGCATATGACAATTCTTTGCAGTTACTAGCCTTGTCCTTGTATAGGCAGGGATTGGCTAGAAAAAAGAACAAATAACACATTTGTCAACAAGAGGAATGTGCGATGGAACAACATAATTATTTCTATTCAGTAAAACGTATGTCCATGTATTTGCAAAGTGTGATTATTGTGCACCCGAGGCTGTATCACCTAAGTAAAGTTCGGCGGTATTTGAAATTGCCAGCAATAGCAGCGGCTTAGAGGTGTATCATGGGCCAAAATGAAGGCAATGGAAATGGACCTCCAACATCCCCCCACCCGTTTGTTAGTAAGATACAGTCATAACTGAGGTGCAGAGGGCCATTCACTGCACCTGCTGTACCATTGTTAGATGCACCACTGGCCATCAGTAAAGTGCACAATGGTTGATGTTAGCGCAATCCTGCACCATATATCTAAGTTTTTTCCCTGCCATTGGTATTTGAATAAACATTTTTCCCCAAAAAATTAAAAGACCACCATAGGGAAAATTCAAATACTGCTGCCACCAACTGTTTAATGAAATGGCCCAAGTCCTTTAAAATGAACAAACAGTAATGCCATAGTAAATGTAAGGCCAAATATACTTGTAAAATAAATATTTTTTTATGTAACTCTTGGAATGTATATTCTTCTGTTTGGCATTTTTACTGAAGTTGTACCAAGGCAATTAACAATACATTATGAGAAAAAGTGCAGTATAATACAATAAATACACCTATATGTTCAGTATTCAAATAATGAGACTCCCAAAAAGGAAAATGTAATTAATGCAAATTAAGTATTAAATATACTGAATATCAGTACAAATAAGCAACTTAATTCAACAGCAATTTAGAAACATAGAACAACCTAACTGATAGAGAACAAAGGGATCCAGGAATAATATTCAATGACCTTTCTAATAATATGGGACCATATGTATCATTCAAAATTGCGATCGCAAACACCAAAATTCGCAGTTTGTGATCGTAATTAGGCTTAATCGTATGTATTAAAGAAAAAATGCCTCGCAAAATAAGGAATCGCAAAATTTGCGATTCCTTATTTTGCAAATACATTTAAGAAATCGCAAATTGTGATTCCTTAAATGGAATGTATGAGGCACCCAAGTTGTGCGAATATGGCATAAGGAATCGCAAATTACCACCAACTACAGGTTGGTAGTAGTTTGCGATTTCTTTCAAATATTAAAATTTTTGCATTTTTTGAAGTGGCATGTGGCGCACACACAGACCATTAGGGCATGTGTGTGCACCACATGTGCACCAATGCTCATTTCAGAGGTGCAACAGGGTGTCCTTTTGACACCCTGGCACACTTGAAATTGCATTCTCAATTTGCGATTCTCTAATTGGGAATCGCAAATTGAGAATATCTTCCCATTCATTCCTATGGGCCTCTAGGCCCAAAGGAATGAATGGGGAGGTATTCCTTAATTGCGAATCACAAGCCCCACAAATTATTATTTTTTTTTAAATCGCGGGGTACGCGAACCGTACAGAGTACAGTAAGCTTACAGTAAGCTTACTGTAAGCTTACTGTACTCTGTATGGTACACATACCCTGTGATTTTATTTTTTTAATCATTTTTGGGGGGACTGGGGGGTCCTTGTGGGACCCCTGAGCAGGCCTAGGGGGTCAGGGTGCTTCTACCCTGCTCCCTTTGCGTGTTTTGCACCTTTGTTTCACTGCTTTCTTTTGCCTTCGTTCTACAGAGGCACAAGATGGCTGCCAACAGTTCCTGGTTTGGAGTGTTGACAGACAGTGGCAGCCAATCAGCATGCCTTCCCGAGAAAGCTGCATGCTCATTGGCTGTCAACACTTCTAACCAGGAAGTGTTGGCATCCATCTTGTGCTTGATAGAGAAAGGCAAAAGAAAGCAAAAAAACAAATGTGAAGAACACACAAAGGGGGCAGGGTGGATACACCCTGACACCCTAGGCCTGCCCAGGTGGTCCCACAAGGACATAAAAGGACCGCATTTTTGTTTTTTAAAAACCTGGTCTGTTTTTAAAAAAATTACCCCACAGGGGGACCAAATCGCGGAGCGTAGTGATAAAAAAGTGTGGGGGGTCCACAATCCCCCCCACACTAAAGCAACGCAGCCCCTTGGCGCATACTGGAGGCTCCTGGTGGGTTAGTTGGCCCCCAGGGACCCCAGTATGCAAGGGGAATTAGTTCCTACTCTGCAAACACGCCAGGGGTTGCGCTGCAGAGAGGTGTAAAAAAGAGTGTGGCCTCATTACATCTCTCTGCAATGCAGCCCCCTGGTGCATACTGCAGGTTCCAGGTGGGCTAGTTGGCCCCCAGGGACCCCCAGTATGCAAGGGGGGCATTGCAGAGAGGTGTAAAAAAGGGTGTGGCCTCATTACACCTCTCTGCAATGCAGCCCCCTGGCTTATAGTGGAGGCTCCTGGCTAGTTGCCCCCTAGGGACCCCCAGTATGCAAGGGGAATTAGTTCCTCCTCTGCAAACGCACCAGGGGTTGCACTGCAGTGTCGTAAAAAGGGGGCGTGCCCTCTGAACACCTGCCTGCAAAAATGTAGTAAATCAGTATAAAAAAACAAATTAATACATTTAAAAATTGTCATTTAAAAAACCTTGCAAATTCACTGAAAAAAACATTGGTTTCAGGCCTTATATAGTTAGGAATTAACATTTAAAAAACCTTGCAATTTCACTGAAAAAACCATAGGTTTCAGGCCTTATATAGTTAGGAATTAGCACTTAAAAAACCTTGCAAATTCACTGAAAAAACCATAGGTCTCAGGCCTTATATAGTTAGGAATTAGCTTTTAAAAAACCTTTGAAATTCACTCAAAAACTAGTTTTAGGGGTGTTATAGTTAGCTGGACATTTCACTCATACAAAATCATTGAAATTGCTCCTATATAGTTAGTTGTACTAACTATATTTCGTGCACCCGCAATCCACTGCTGATGATGTCACATATTACATCATTCATGACATGGTCAGTGACATCACTGATGACATCTCAAATGACATCAATGATCCTCTTGAGAGTATCCTGCCGCCTGTTGGAGGAAGTTGTCCAAGGATGCTCAAGTGTTGAGGGGGCTGAGAAGAACCTGCAATCAGATGGAGCTTCTGCTCAGCAGAACTCAGGAAAGTGGTTGGGTGTCAAGTACAGGAGATGGAGAATTTGGTGGCTATGTTGAGCTTTTGCCAGGTTGAAACCTTCCTTTTAAATACATGAAGGTTACCCCTAGAGTATGCCCTAAACAGCCCACATGGTAGGGTGCATTATATTTAAAAAGTAGAACATGTGTTTTTAAGTTTTAAATGTCCTATAGTGAAAAACTCCTAAATTCGTAAAAAACTCCTAAATTCGTAAATTCGTTTTTCATTACTGTAATGCCTGCCTCTTCCATGGGATAACATTTTCTACCCTCTCCCATAGGATATTACAGTGTTAGACCTGACAGCCTTAGAGTGGTCTTTCCCCCAACTTTTTCCCTTCCTCCATCCATTTTTCTGATCTTGTTTTTGCTGGTATTAGGACTCTATGCACTTTATCATTGCTAACAAATTCTAAAGGGCTTGTGTTCCTTCCCCTAAACAGGGTAATATTGGTTCATTCCCAACTGGCATATTTAATTTACGTATAAGTCCCTAGTCAAATGGTACCCCTTGCTACTAGGGACTATAAAATAAATGCTACTAGTGGTTGTGCAGCACTGATTGTGCCACCCACTTAAGTAGCGCTTTAACCATGGCTCAGGCCTGCCACCGAAGGGCCAGTGTCACCAGGCCCAAAACTTACCTTTTTATACATATAAGTCACCTCTAAGTTAGGCCCTGTATAAGTCACAGAAGTCGGCCTGGCATATGCTGTCCATTAGTTATAGTGGGCACCTTGCACCAGCCCAAACAACCCCTATGGATGATAGGTTTAAGACAACCTTTACTGAAAGCTATCCTAGTGGTAGCTATGGAGAACGGCCTTCAGGCTTGAAGGAGTGTAAAGCAGCTTGGTTTACCAGATTATAACTTCTTGAATTTATTTCTAAACACTCTCTAGTAATCCTTTTATGAGATTACAGAGCAAAGTACACACTTTAAATGCAATACAACTTCAGTAATTAGCACAGTATACACTAGGCCCCAGGGGGAACCAAAGGATATATTAAGAAAGTGGTATAAGAACCACGGCTTGACCAGATACAAGGCCTAGAGCCTGTAGGATCACTAGTACCACAAGGAACCACCCAAGGTAGTGACACAGGGGACCCATGGGGACACGTGCAGTGTGAGAGCACAGCTGCGAATCACCGTTAACCTCTATAGGGAAAGTCACACTTTGAAATTTAAAGATAAGGGCACTTAGGAGAGGACTTTGAGCAAACCCCTTTAGACTTAAGGCGTTATAGGGCCAACACCCATGGGAGCACCAGAGTACTCGAGTTACCTCACCCAGGGAAGCCGGGTGCATATGTGTCAAATGGTGTCGGGAATCGTTGTTGATTTCAATGGCAATCTGCTGCCAACTGCTGCTGCCATGAAGAAAAAAAGTGTCTGTTGTGATCCAAGCCTGGATTGAAAATGTGAGGAACCTGAAAGCAGAGGGGAGAGAGTCTGGGTCACTGGCCAGTGACCAGGGGCACGATAGACAAATGCCCATTGATGTTGGGTGATTCAGGTGCGAAGAGGTAAAGCTTGACTCTGCAGCAACGAGGACCAGGAGGCATTGACGATGTCCAGGAGCTGGATTCGAGCTGTCCCACGAAGGATGTCGAGTGCTGCGGTGTTGGTGCCCGGATTAGACCCAACAAGCCTTGGCAACAGCAACCCACGCAGGAAGAGAAAAGATGCTTCGGCATGGACCAGCAAGGTCCAGGGGACTCAACAAGTGGTGGAGAGTCAGGGCACATCTGGAGCAACTAGGGAAGCCCAGGGAAAGTCAAAGTTGCCTTCCCAGGGACCCACCAGTTGTCAGACCAGGGATTGTGAAGGTACCTCAAGCGAGAACACAAAGGGCCGGCTCACGGAACACTCGTAGAGTGTAGGCTAGCAGTCTTCTGTGGAAATCAAGAAACGTCGAGAAGGGGGAGGAGCTTCGCGGGCAACCAAGATGGCCGCATGAGCTCGGAGCTCCGAAGACCTCCCGACCCTCCGCAAATATCCTGCCACCTATCCTGTCCCACGATAGTGGTAACTATTGCTGAGCCGGTGCTGAAGCGGCGCCCGTTTTCAGAACGAAAATCCGACTTTCCTGGACTTAGTTGGCTCGTCGATACTTTGGTGGCCCCGCCTGCGTCACTGGCGGACGTCAAGGGGTGCCAGCGGCGACTCTTCACGGAACGTTTTGTCTCAGCCTCCTTGACCCGGCTGGTGCGACGGGATTCTAAGCTCTGAACTGAGTACCTTGGTGGACATCGGGACCCTGTCGGGCCGACTGTGGGCGAGCTTCACATCTTCTCCACCCCTCGGGACTATCTTGCCCTGGTGTGCCAACATGGCGGGCAGAGGGGACTCGGACAAAGGCAAGCCTCCGAGAGTCAGTAGGAAACCGAACCAGTCCCAATCTACCATCCCGGAACGATTCTCCCACTCTAAGGGATCACCGGGACTGACGGGTCGAACTAAAGATCCAATAAGGGACGAGTCCCCTGATGATTCTGAAATCACACTTCGGGACGTGATGGGCGCGATTGCTGGGGTGAAGACGGAGATGCACACTCTTCATGAAGCGCTGTCCGGCAAGGTGGACACCCTCAAGATCGAATTGAATCTCATCAGGACTGATCTTGGTAAAACTAACGATCGGGTGAAATCGCTGGACCTTAAAACATCGAGCCTAGTCAACTATATGTCCGATATGCAGACTGAGGTCCGCGACTTGAAGATGGCTAACGGACTGCTGGCTCGCCGGCTGGACGAGTTCGAAGGCCGGGCGCGACGCCAGAACGTTCGCATCACTGGAGTGCCGGAAAAAAGCCGAGGTGTACTCAGCTGAACTCTTTGTTGAGGAACTTGTGGTCAAAAATCTGGCACCCGGGGGTCTGAGCAAGTTTTTCTCGGTGGTGAGGGCCCACAGAATACCGGGCGGTCCGCCGAAGTTGGGCGCTTCCCCTCGCCCCATCATTGCGAGACTGTTTAATTATAGGGACCGTGACGCCATTCTACAGGCATCGAGGACTGCCGGCCCGCTGCGCTTCCAGAACTCAGAAGTTAACTTCTTCCCCGACTTTACCCAAGCAGTACAGAAACGTCACCAGAGCTTTGCTGGGGTGAAGAGGAGACTTAGGGAGTTAGGGCTGCGCTACTCCATGCTCTATCCTGCCACGCTTCGCATTGAACACAATCATCGAACTTTGTTTTTCGACTTCCCGGATGCAGCAGGGGACTGGCTGGATACTCTATCCCAACAACGGACTGACCCGGCGGACCAGACGGAGGAGACCACCGAAGGAGCAGGTTCCCAGGAATGAACTACGAGACTTCTGACTTTCTGGGGGGGGTGGCTGCGAGTGGCACCGACTGTAGACATTGTTGCTTACGTTTTGGATATCTCTGATATTTATATGGAGGGTGACGGGGGGGATAGGATGTCTCCTTTCTCCTCCGAGGGGCTTTTTGTAGCTTAGTTAAGGGGCGACAGGCACACTGCTAGTTGGGGTGGCTATTAGTCAAATGCAGGGGTGCAGGGTGGGGGGTTGTTGGGGTGTGTTTTTTCTATTTTCTTTTTTGTTTCTTCCTTTGTTCAGGCTGGGGTCTCATTGGACTGCTGTATTTGTTCTGCGGGCGCTATTGCGGGTGGGGTTGATGGGGTGCAGCGTCCTAGACGATGGGGGGTAAATCTCTGAACTTGCTGAGTTGGAACGTGAACGGGTTGGGGGATCGAATAAAACGGAGTGTGGTACTGCAACTGCTTAAACGTTGTTCGCCAGATGTTGTTCTCCTGCAGGAAACCCATCTTGTGGGAAATACGTGTAAGGCATTGAACAGGAAAGGGTTCAAGATGGTGGCCGACTCGGGGTTCTCTACGGGCTCCAGGGGCGTGGGTATCATGGTGCGCATGTCCCTTCCACTGGAGGTGGAGTCCACACTTGTTGACGAAAGGGGCCGATATGTGGCGGTGGTGGGTAAATGGGAGGGACGCACCCTAGTTTTGGTTTCGGTCTACGTCCCCCCGGGGCTGCAGGCGACTACTTTTCAAGATCTGGGTAGCGCCATTCTGAATCTTCCTGAGGGCCTGTTGATCCTGGGGGGGGACTTTAATTCGGTGGTATCGGGCGACTTGGATCGCTTCCCATCCAGAGACCTACGCACATCACAGTCCTGGCTCCCGGACTTCCTTGGCTCCATGGGGCTGGTGGACTGCTGGCGCCTATTACATTCCGCCTTGCGACAGTATACGTTCCTTTTGGGTGCACATGGTAGTTTGTCTCGTATTGATTATGTCCTGACCCCTGCGGCCCAGGCGCAGTCGGTTTCCACCGCCCGCCTGATAGCCAGGGGCATTTCGGATCACTCCCCGGTTTGGGTGTCCTTTGATTTTCACGTCATTGCGACATCGAGGGTGGCCCCCATTAATGCATATCCTTGTAGAAGACCCCTCACTCACCAACCTGGTTGGTGACATGCTTCATCATCGGGGTCCCACCCCATAGGCCGAGTGCCTATAGGGTGTGCTGCGACTCCTGATTACAGAGGAGCGGGTTGTTTTCTTTTATGTGTTCAAGGCGATCAAAATAAATGAATTTAAAAAGGGCCAACACTACTCACTGCAAGTTTTATTCTTGAGTGCTTGAACCCTAATAAAAATGTGTAACACCTATGCCTAATTAGGTAGACTTCGGTGTAAAATAAGAAGTGTCTTTAAAAATAGATAAGTGTGCTATGTGAAGTGTGATTGATGTTATTGGTTAAAAGGGTCTACATGTTTCAACCATTGTATTTAGTCATAGGTTTTCGTCAGGACCGTGAAAATGAACTGGGTGGTCCGCACACGCTAAGGTGCGTCCTGCCCTAGTCCAAGATGGAGTACACAAATTGTGAACTCGTGTAAAAAAGGTGCAATTTCTTTTATTCAAAGAAAAAACCTGTAAGAAAACAGGGAAAACAAAAAGACAGGAAGGGGTCACATACAGGGGTTGACTACACACGTGTAATACATTTAACATATATAGCCAGTATTTTTCATGAGTCAATACATGGGATAATGTCCATGTTTCAGTCAGACAGTAGGATCCATCTGTTATGCGACAGTACTACAGTGCTTTTACCGGACTGTGACTAATGAGCCATGAATCAGTGCCAAAGGAGTGGTGTCGATCTGGATTTGGCATCTGCAAATGACTAGTGACAAAAAGGGGAGTAACGTACTATGGGCCAGTGATCATACTGGTGCTACGGGGTGATCGGATGCACAGAGTTGTGAGCACTCGTGAAGGCGCTTAAACTTGAGACTGGTATATGGCTGATTGCTTACACTTCCTTGCGGAATTACCGCATCATGGGCACCAATGCTTCCAAGACAGCAAGAGTCCGTCTCCTGAAAGTGGGTAAAAAACAAATACAAATGCCCGGTTTTAGTTTTGCTGGCTATTGTTGCAAAGTATTTTGTTTTGCCAGCGGATCGAGCGGTGAGCGCCCGAAGAGAAACGGGTGTTCTCATTCAGGGTTTTGACTACATTTCACTTACTTGCAGCTTCTGTTCTTCAGACCGTAAACCTACTTGGTTAGACCGGCGGCGCCCCGAGGAGTGACCGGCTTGTTCTGAATGCCGGTAAAGTAACCCGGATCAGTTCCTGGTTGGGCGTGGCTACATCACGTGATGTGGTCACGTGGGTCGTGATCAGCCAATCCGATTCAGGTAGGGGGTGGGGCCTTCTGATGTTTGCTTTTCTACCGGGAAACAAAGTCAGATTATGTTTCCATGGTAATGAGAAAGGTCTATTGCTTTAAAGGAGAAGCATTACAAAGGCGTGTAGTTACACGAGCTACAGAACTTATTGAGAAGTTTTTGATGGTACAGAGGACAGACTCAGGATTCTCAACCAACGGGGTTTATATGCTGATAATTAGGTACCTTTAGCATATAGAGCTGAGGCTATCAGGTCATTACACTGTTCCACGGAATATTGTCGTTTAAGCCCGACTTGTGGGTGGATAGTCTGTAAACCCACCTCTGTTCTTTTTCAAAAAGGCGTTGTGTCAGATTAGCCCCTGGCTGTATTTGTTCGATAATCGTCCAGTGAAGGTCATCTGGTGTATGGCCTGCAGACAAAAAATGTTCTGTCAGTCTGGTATTGGTTTTTTTACACCTAATGGTGCTTCTATGTTCACCAATCCGCAATTTGATCTTGCGGCTTGTCATCCCTATATAATGCAAATTGCACGGGCATGTGAGCATATAGATAACATTTTCACTGTTGCAATTTGTCTGTCCTTTAATTGTCCAGATTTTGTTGGGTTCCAGCTGCAGTGTTTTTGTATTTGCAGTAAATGGGCAGACGCTGCAATTACCACATTTATAGTGGCCAGTTACTTTAGGTAAACCCCATAGGTTTGTTTGTGTTTCTTTCTCTGGGGTTGTCTTTATCGGTCTTGTATTGACTACTTTGTCTCTTATGCTTTGTGCTTTTTTGAAAGAGAACAATGGTTTTTCCCACCTCAAATTGCCTGTGTTCAAGATGCTCCAGTGCTTTTTTATTATTCTGGAGACGTCATTAGATATGGTGTTATAGGTAGTAACACATGTTAAGGGGATTCCTTCTGTTGTTTTGTCAGTCTGTTCCAATAAAGCTGAGCGGGGTTGGTTCCGTGCACGCTTTTGACTTTTTTGGAGGATTTTGTTTGGATATCCCTGATTCTGCAGTTTCTCGGTGAGATCTTGGGCTTGATTTTTATAATCTCCCAGTTCACTGCAGTTTCTCCGAATCCTCAGGTATTGGCCATAAGGTAAATTCTCGCGTAGAGGTCTGGGGTGGAAACTCTCAAAACGCAGTAAATTATTTTTGGAGGTCGGTTTGTAGTGGGTGACAGTTTTCAATCTTCCTTCTTTTTTTGTGATTGTTACATCCAGGAATACAAGTGTTTCTTGGTTCTTCTCATAGGTAAACCGTAGATGTTCATCACAAGTATTAATCCAATTGAAAAAGGCAGTTAGAGACTCCTCCGTACCTTTCCATATTGCCAGCACATCGTCGATGTATCTGCGCCATATTAGGATATTTGAGCTATAGGGGTTTGTTTGACTGAGAATGTATTTTTCTTCAAAGTCATAGACATACAGTCCCGCTATGCTCGGCGCAAAGGAACTTCCCATGGATGTCCCCCCTGTTTGTAAAAAGTTCTTGTCTTCAAATTCAAAGTAATTCCTTTTTAGTGCCAGTCTGGCACATTCCAGAATGAATTGCCTCGGGGTTCTCGAAGTCCACTCTTCTTTGTCTAGTGCTCGTCCCAATACATCTAGTGTAGCATCTTGAGGGATACTGGTGTACAGGCTCTCAATGTCAAAACTCACCAGTATGGTGTCATTCTCCACTGTGAGTTGGTCCAGGATCTGCAGTAAACTTTTGGTATCTTGAAGATACGTGCTGGTCTTTTGTACCATTTTTTTGAAAAATACATCGCAAAATTGCGAGAGTGGTTCTAGTACTGATCCTATTCCGGAGACAATTGGTCTGCCGGGTGGTGGTAATTTATTCTTATGCATTTTAGGCAGAGTATAGAAGTAGGGAATCTTCCCTTCACTTCTACTCAGGAACTCAGCTTCTTGTTTTGATATAAAGCCTTCAGATTCGCCATGTTCCACTAGTGACTTTATCTCACTTTTCAGATCTTCTGTTGGGTCCTCTGGCAATCTGCGATAGCTGTTATGATCTGCTAGTAGTCGTAGACATTCAGTTTGGTATGCTGTGCGATCTTGTACAACAATGCCTCCGCCTTTATCTGCAGGCTTAATCACAATGGTTTCACAATTTCGCAGGTTATCCAGGGCAATCCTCTCCTGTTTGGTCAGGTTCATAAAAGGTTTTTTAGGGGTCGTATTCTCAATCTCATTGAACACAGCTTGCTCAAAGGTAGAGATTTCCACCGGAATCAGATGTGGTGGTGGCAGATACATCGACGATGTGCTGGCAATATGGAAAGGTACGGAGGAGTCTCTAACTGCCTTTTTCAATTGGATTAATACTTGTGATGAACATCTACGGTTTACCTATGAGAAGAACCAAGAAACACTTGTATTCCTGGATGTAACAATCACAAAAAAGAAGGAAGATTGAAAACTGTCACCCACTACAAACCGACCTCCAAAAATAATTTACTGCGTTTTGAGAGTTTCCACCCCAGACCTCTACGCGAGAATTTACCTTATGGCCAATACCTGAGGATTCGGAGAAACTGCAGTGAACTGGGAGATTATAAAAATCAAGCCCAAGATCTCACCGAGAAACTGCAGAATCGGGGATATCCAAACAAAATCCTCCAAAAAAGTCAAAAGCGTGCACGGAACCAACCCCGCTCAGCTTTATTGGAACAGACTGACAAAACAACAGAAGGAATCCCCTTAACATGTGTTACTACCTATAACACCATATCTAATGACGTCTCCAGAATAATAAAAAAGCACTGGAGCATCTTGAACACAGGCAATTTGAGGTGGGAAAAACCATTGTTCTCTTTCAAAAAAGCACAAAGCATAAGAGACAAAGTAGTCAATACAAGACCGATAAAGACAACCCCAGAGAAAGAAACACAAACAAACCTATGGGGTTTACCTAAAGTAACTGGCCACTATAAATGTGGTAATTGCAGCGTCTGCCCATTTACTGCAAATACAAAAACACTGCAGCTGGAACCCAACAAAATCTGGACAATTAAAGGACAGACAAATTGCAACAGTGAAAATGTTATCTATATGCTCACATGCCCGTGCAATTTGCATTATATAGGGATGACAAGCTGCAAGATCAAATTGCGGATTGGTGAACATAGAAGCACCATTAGGTGTAAAAAAACCAATACCAGACTGACAGAACATTTTTTGTCTGCAGGCCATACACCAGATGACCTTCACTGGACGATTATCGAACAAATACAGCCAGGGGCTAATCTGACACAACGCCTTTTTGAAAAAGAACAGAGGTGGGTTTACAGACTATCCACCCACAAGTCGGGCTTAAACGACAATATTCCGTGGAACAGTGTAATGACCTGATAGCCTCAGCTCTATATGCTAAAGGTACCTAATTATCAGCATATAAACCCCGTTGGTTGAGAATCCTGAGTCTGTCCTCTGTACCATCAAAAACTTCTCAATAAGTTCTGTAGCTCGTGTAACTACACGCCTTTGTAATGCTTCTCCTTTAAAGCAATAGGCCTTTCTCATTACCATGGAAACATAATCTGACTTTGTTTCCCGGTAGAAAAGCAAACATCAGAAGGCCCCACCCCCTACCTGAATCGGATTGGCTGATCACGACCCACGTGACCACATCACGTGATGTAGCCACGCCCAACCAGGAACTGATCCGGGTTACTTTACCGGCATTCAGAACAAGCCGGTCACTCCTCGGGGCGCCGCCGGTCTAACCAAGTAGGTTTACGGTCTGAAGAACAGAAGCTGCAAGTAAGTGAAATGTAGTCAAAACCCTGAATGAGAACACCCGTTTCTCTTCGGGCGCTCACCGCTCGATCCGCTGGCAAAACAAAATACTTTGCAACAATAGCCAGCAAAACTAAAACCGGGCATTTGTATTTGTTTTTTACCCACTTTCAGGAGACGGACTCTTGCCGTCTTGGAAGCATTGGTGCCCATGATGCGGTAATTCCGCAAGGAAGTGTAAGCAATCAGCCATATACCAGTCTCAAGTTTAAGCGCCTTCACGAGTGCTCACAACTCTGTGCATCCGATCACCCCGTAGCACCAGTATGATCACTGGCCCATAGTACGTTACTCCCCTTTTTGTCACTAGTCATTTGCAGATGGCAAATCCAGATCGACACCACTCCTTTGGCACTGATTCATGGCTCATTAGTCACAGTCCGGTAAAAGCACTGTAGTACTGTCGCATAACAGATGGATCCTACTGTCTGACTGAAACATGGACATTATCCCATGTATTGACTCATGAAAAATACTGGCTATATATGTTAAATGTATTACACGTGTGTAGTCAACCCCTGTATGTGACCCCTTCCTGTCTTTTTGTTTTCCCTGTTTTCTTACAGGTTTTTTCTTTGAATAAAAGAAATTGCACCTTTTTTACACGAGTTCACAATTTGTGTACTCCATCTTGGACTAGGGCAGGACGCACCTTAGCGTGTGCGGACCACCCAGTTCATTTTCACGGTCCTGACGAAAACCTATGACTAAATACAATGGTTGAAACATGTAGACCCTTTTAACCAATAGCATCAATCACACTTCACATAGCACACTTAGCTATTTTTAAAGACACTTCTTATTTTACACCGAAGTCTACCTAATTAGGCATAGGTGTTACACATTTTTATTAGGGTTCAAGCACTCAAGAATAAAACTTGCAGTGAGTAGTGTTGGCCCTTTTTAAATTCATTTATTTTGATCGCCTTGAACACATAAAAGAAAACAACCCGCTCCTCTGTAATCAGGAGTCGCAGCACACCCTATAGGCACTCGGCCTATGGGGTGGGACCCCGATGATGAAGCATGTCACCAACCAGGTTGGTGAGTGAGGGGTCTTCTACAAGGATATGCATTATCCACTGACAGGTTGGGATAGACTGTGCTGAATTGAGCACTTTAACCCACTGTGAGAGATTCTTTTTTCTCTAAATTTTTGAGGGGTAACTCCTCCATTGTTTTTGTAATTTAATCCCGGGGACCAGGAGTTCCCAACTCACATTGATTAGTGTAAATTCCCTAACTCTCTCTTTTGTTATTTAATGGCCCCCATTAATCCCTGGTATTTTCGTAATCCACAGACTCGTGACCTCCTGGCTAAATCTATAGAGAGGTACTTCGCCGAGAACTCTGGTTCTGTTGACTCGGCTATTTCCCTCTGGGAGGCCTTTAAAACCGTGCTGCGCGGCGAGGCATTCTCCTTGATTGCGGAAGCGCGTAGGCGGCGGGATGAGGACATGGTACGGTTGGAGTCTGAGATCTCTGAATTGAATTCCCAGTTGGCTTTGGGGCCGACTCCTGACCTGCTCCGTGCCCTATCCCTGAAGCAAACGGAACTTAGGACCACTGCCACCGACGCGGCGAAGGCGTTGAGCAGGGAACAGCAGGGCAGGATTTATGATTCTGGGGACAAGGCCGGCAAGCTTTTGGCGTGGCTGGATAGGAGAGACCTTGCATCTCGTGTTGTCCCGGAAATACTGGGTGAGGATGGTCTGGTCTTGACGGACCCGGCCGCCATTGTTGGGTCGTTTGCGGAATACTTTGAGGCGGTCTATACGTCCGCGGCTTCACTGCCGGAATCTGCTTCGACCTCCTTTTTGGGGGACATCGAGCTTCCATGTCTCTCTGATGTCGAGCGGGAGGACATGGACCGTGATTTAGCGGTCGACGAGGTGGCTCTGGCGATCCAGTTGTTACGCTAACCAAAGCGCCGGGGCCCAACGGCATTCCCGTTGAACTGTACAAGCTCAAGGCCGACACAGTGGCTGCGCCCCTATTGGATATGTTCCTTGAGGCCCGCGAGGCTGGTGAGCTCCCGCGCGACCAAAGACTTGCCACCATAGTGGTTATACACAAGGAGGGGAAGCCACGTGACCTGTGTCGCTCCTATAGGCCCATCTCCCTGTTGAATGCCGAGCCCAAAATTCTGGCCAAGCTGCTAGCTAACCGTTTGGTGGGGGTAATTTCGGACCTGGTTCATCCGGACCAATCTGGATTTATACCGCATCGCAACACGGCCCTCAATCTTCGCAGGCTCCACGCGGTCATGGCGCGGGCTCACTTGCTTACTGAACCAACGGTTCTTGCTTCGCTCGACGCCACCATGGCGTTCGACTCGCTGGAGTGGAATTACCTGTGGGCCGTGCTTGCCAAGCTAGGGCTTGGACCCGCATACATTGGCTGGGTCCAGCTCCTGTACTCTGCCCCGTTGGCTAATGTGACCGTTAACGGCCGAGTGTCTGCCTCTTTCGCGTTACGCAGAGGCACCAGACGGGGATGCCCGCTATCGCCTTTCCTGTTTGCATTGGCGCTCGAACCATTGGCGGCGTGGATCCGGGTTCATCCCGATGTCGCAGGGATAACGTGGTCTCCGGGCTTTGAGGACCGGGTGTCGCTATACGCCGACGATATCCTCTTGTACCTCACCTCCCCTTGCCACTCCCTTATAGTAGTGTTTGAATTGCTTGGCACCTTTGGTGGATACTCGGGCCTGGTCATTAATTGGTCCAAGTCCTCTCTCTACACGCTGTGTGGTGACACTCCGCGCCTTCCCCGCGGCTGTGCAATACAGATTGCCCAACAGGGCTTTAAATATCTGGGCATCTACGTATCAAAGGATCCCCGAGCACGGTACACACACAACTTGCTTCCTCCTTTGGCGAGGCTGCGTCGAGATGTGGAGGGTTGGAAAAAGTTACCGATTTCCTTAATGGGCAGGGTGGCATTGTTTAAAATGATGTCTTTGCCGCGGTTCCTTTACGCGTTGCAGAACACTCAGGATCCGGTGCCCGCTAAGTACTTTGGGGAGATTGAGAACTTACAGCGCGATTTACTGTGGGACGGTAGGCCACGGATATCCCTGGCGAAATTGACCATACCATGCTACGATGGTGGCATTGCCCTACCAGATATGCGTCGATACTACTGGGCGTCCCAACTGGCAGCCGTTAATCACGGCCTCTATGGCCCAGCAGTCAGCCCCGGCTATGCAATGGACCGATGGCTTATGAATGATGGGAACTACTATAGGGCGTTGTATTCAAGGTCTCTGGATCGGAAGCTGACGGGTCCCACCAAGACGGCGGTACGGTTGTGGAGGGCGGTTACCAAGACTCTGGGATGGCAGGGCAAGATCTCCATGGCCACTCCACTGTATGATTCCGACCTTTTAGGAAAACTGTGGCATACTAAAGGGTTTGACAGATGGGATGTCATTGGTATATCTAAAGTGGGAGATGTGATGGCCGGTGGGGCGGTCAAATCTTTTGATGTATTACAGGCCGAGTTTCAATTGGGCGCGACGGAATATTTCCGATACGCGCAGCTTCGCCACGCTCTCTCGTCCTGTATAACGGTGGGGGAGGTGGTGCCTGAATCGTCTCCACTGGAAGATAGAGTGTTGGACAGTCACATGCCGGATAGTGCCATCTCCCTGACTTATAAGAAGCTTATCAATGTGCGGTCTGACTTGCTGGTGAAACTGAGAGAGCTTTGGGTGAACAATGGAATTGAGGTGGATGACGAGGAGTGGCAGTCAGCGGTCTCCTCCCCTAGGGAGGTGGCCATCTCGGCACGGCTTCGACTCGTTCAGCTGAAGATTCTACACAGGGTCTATGTCACGGGCTCCAGACTTATACACATGGGGTTCTCGCAGGATGGTATGTGCCGGAGAGGATGTGGAGTGCTTGCGACCTTCATGCACATCATCTGGGAATGTCCTGAGGTGGCTCGATTCTGGAACCGGGTGCATGAGGTGATGAGGGATGTGACTGGTGTTGCCTTGCCTGCGGAAGCCCGGCGCTGCCTTCTCA
This sequence comes from Lissotriton vulgaris, assembly GCF_964263255.1. Classification (NCBI taxonomy): domain Eukaryota; kingdom Metazoa; phylum Chordata; class Amphibia; order Caudata; family Salamandridae; genus Lissotriton; species Lissotriton vulgaris. Next base: position 1,787,893,960 of record NC_141694.1, read on the forward strand.
ACATTTGGGGCCCGAATGACTACAATGTCGCCCAGACCCGTTGGGTCACTCTGGGCAACATGATAGCTAAGAGAGACATAGCTCAGAGGTGGGGCGCGCCTGCACCCCCCACGATTGGCCTGTGGGAAACCAACATGGACTGGTGCGTGCTTCGCGAGAAAACTGTTTATGTGGCCAGAGGCAAACCTAGAATGTGGAGATCTGTGTGGGGAGCGTGGAATTCGTACCAAGGTGACATTTGTGTACCCCCCGAGGCAGTGGCGCCGGACGCACGTCTGTCTCCATAGTGCCCCATTCCCATGGTTCCATGCTTATTATCCTGTACTACAACTCCCCATTTGTAGCGCTGTCACTTATTGAATTGCTAGTGAAATAGGGTGTGCGACCCCAGATCTCTCCCCGTGATGTCAGCCCAGGGTACTTTACCTGTCCTCAGCCTAGGTTCTTTCTCCATTTCTTTTGTCTTCTCTCCTTCTTTCTTTTCTTCTTGTTCTTTCCTTCTGGAACTTGGTTTATTTATTGTTCTAAGCTATTTTATTTGAAAATTAAACCTGAATGTTCCTGTGTACGGTTTTGTGCACGATTTTGAGAATTGCAACGATGCTGCCTGGCCTCCGGGATGTATGGCTGAATAGCGGTGTACTTTTTTCTATAAATAAAGGTTTTCCAAAAAAAAAAAAAAAAAGAAACGTCGAGAAGCTAATGCACTTGCAAATGTGCACAGTGTCCAGGGGCTCTGGTTCCACGGTACCCAGAAGATCTTTGTGCCTCAGCTTTGCTGGGGACTCAGGTCAGCCTCGGGGAAGTCTGGAAATCCACCTCCTGTGTTGCAAATACTTCGAAGTCCGGCGAAGCTTTGGAGATTCAAACTGGTCAGATGCATCTTTGGTGCCTGACACACAGGAAAGTAACTCCTTTACTCCAAGGGAGATTCTTCAGTCATCCAGCGTCGTGCAGATCGCCGATGTTCCAGGATTCATTATCAGAGTTTCGTCCAGGTGTAATCTAAAGTCATGTTGCCAGGGGTTCCTATCTTATACCCAAGGAAGGGGTGGGACAAACTCTGGAGACCCACCTATGGGAGGGTTTGGAAAGAGAGGTGGCTACACCCATATCCTTTGTCCAGTTTTGCGCCAGAGCAGGGGCTGGTAGTACCTGCAACCGGTTTGATCTGGGATATGCACAGGGCCACCAAATGTACCTCCAGTGCTGACTTCAAAGCACTCTTGGAGTGCATCCACCCAGCCCCAATACACTAAAGCCTGTCTGGGAGGTGGTGACACCTCCCTGTGACAGGAAACCACCTGTCCAGTCCTCCCCTGTCGGAGTTTCGTCCAGCAGCAGGAGGCCAGACTCGTGTCTGTGGCATCCATTTTGTGATGCTAGGGTTCTTTTAAACTGGTACTGGGTGTACCGGTGTGTACATGTTTCTCCCTCTAGATGGGTGGAATCATACCCCGCCGCCAGGACTGGCGGGGGTATGATTCCAAACTGTTTGACACCAAACACAACATGTGTCCTTGCAGCCATTCCAAAGTTAGCATTTACAGTGAGTCTGGACTGGATGCATCATAGAACAGCCCCAGAGAATAGATTCCAAAGGCTGCAGAGGGGCCCTGCTCGTGCAGGGGGCACCCACTCACACAAAACCCAGCACCCTGACTTCAGGATTGATAAGGCTTGCCATAGGGGTGACTGATAGATTTATATGTGTAGTGATATAAGGTAGATATAGGGAACCTATATCTAAGTAAGGGGTGCATACACCACCTGCAGCAGACCTATGGTGTCATTTTGGAAGGCTACCCAGGGGTGGCATAATACATGCTGCAGCCCCTAGTAGGCCTCTGGGGTACCTATGCCCCGGCACATGGTGTACCATATAGTAGGGACTTATAAGGGTATCCCAGTAACCAAACTGGAGTGTACCTAAAGTACATGGAATCATTTTAGAGAGGAAGCAGCTAGGCTGGGGTCCTGATAGCAGGGCCCCAGCCAGACTAAAGTTGAAAAACAGTGAAACATCAGCAAAAAGTGGGGGTAACTATAAGAAGCAGATACTACTCTCCTACAGGTGCAATGTATTTGAAAGGCAGGACATGTCATGGTGCATAGGGAGTGCAATAGAAAAGAGGAACTGCAGTACTTACCTCTTTACGAGTGTCTCTCCTTTAAATGATTGTCAAATACATATCAATTGATTCACTCATGAAAGATGTTCACACAGAGCTCATCATTTCATCCTTGATTTTGTCATTACATCATCTGAGAAATAAAGTAATCTTGGTCCTTTCAATTTGGATGGTCTTATATGCTAATTAACCAAAAGGAGTAATATAGGTTAATGCATCCTAAAATAATTTGTTGAATGATCAGGTCATTTGTACATCTTTTTAAATCATTTAAAAAATGCTGAATAATCATGCTCACTAAAGTCTGGGGAGGACACCAGCGTCCTGGCTCCCAAAAGGGAACCAATCAAGAATTCCTCCTTTGCTTGACAATGTGAAAAAGTGTGAGTCAAAATCTAAAATTACCTGTAAGGTATTCTAAAAATTCCTTCAGTTTTGATGGTTCCCCTGAGTAATGGCTCTTGTTACCAAATGATCAAAGGCTCAGGCTTCCATTGTTTGTCTTAGTGTAGTAGAATGTTAACTGATGAAATTCCTCTAGCTCTCTTTTTTAAACAAACTAAGATACATAGGATGCATAGTGTGGGACCAAGAAGAAGCCGGTACCACAACATTTAAAGTGCACAATATAGTGGATGTCCCAAAACATCTTGGACAAGTTTACTCCAAGCAAGGGTGACCAGCATGGCTTGACCTACTTAGTGGATTAGAGCAGTACTATTTGACCTTTTAGTTACTTTTGGTAATTCCCCCCTCCTATTTTATTTTATATTTTAACCTCATTTTTAAATCATTTTTCTTCTCTTTGCCTGGTATCAAATGTATCTTATTTTAATAAATTAATTACGTCTTAAATAATTTGGTTTCGATTCTTAAAGCATTTATACCTTAACAGTATTCTTGTGTGTATATCTATTGTAGACAAACTAAAAACACTTGCTCTGAGGATATCTTGCTGTTTAGGTCAAGCTACCAAGACGGAGCCAACATAATTCATAGTATCTAACTATGGGCCAGATTATTTGGTCCTAGTGGCACCTCTCTCTCTCTTTCTCTCTAAAATATTAGCATTCCAAATTAGTTTTATTGAAGGATATATTTATATAACATAGACTTCAATTTAGCAATCATATTGACTACAATACAGAGCTGTCCACCGTTAAATAAGCTTTTTCTTTTCTTTGCCACTTCAAATGAAGGTTTCATAAAACTTCTAAGCCATCTAGTACTACTGGGGTCACCCAACATCCCAGAGTGCCTGACAGTTTTCAGTGAACATGGTGAAGAAATTAAGGATAGTCTCAAGTGAACAACTAAATATTGCATTGTCTCCACAAACAAAAATCATAAGGATCAATACCTTATTTTTTGTGGATACTTTGTGTAAAAAAAATTCTTATGCTGTATTTTGGGTAAAGCATACATTTAAATCACTCATTACAAAAATACTCATATGAGGGGCATGGCAAGGCCAAGCACCACGATAGCCGCTGCTAACAACTGCTTGCAGCCTTGCGTCGCTCAACTGTCTTCATTGCCGCGGTGACTGGGAGTAGCGGTGACCCCTCAGGCTGCTGCGCTGCCCAGGATACTTGGTAGTCAGCTGAAGCCTGCAAGCGGGGCATTGCAAGCCCGCGCTGATCGGGACCTTATGTGGTTCTCGGAGGTCCTGCAATGATAGGGGCAGCGGGCGAGCCTGAGGTGTCAAAGCCCAGCTCACCTGAGTTTCTGTTCAGTTCTGATGGAAGTTGAAGACAGTCCGACTCCACCCTGAAACTGCTTGTTCCAGCACACTAGTTTTAAACAGTGCACTAAGAACCAGAAGCTCAAGGGAAGGGGGAAGTGGATAAAATAAAAAAAGAGACAACACCGTTCCTGCGTTTCCACTGTAGAAGAGCTGCTAAAATCTGCGGCCCTCTCTGACGTCTGTAGAAACTGGTGCCTAATGAAACATAAACAAAGAACAGATAAGTGCAATCTATCCCTAAATGTGTTCCTGACTAAACCTAAATCTATTAGAAATTATCTTCTAAAAGTACCTCTTGGATCCTAGTCTCAAGCTTCCAGGTTTGGAATGTGTTACTGTTCTGGGATGTGCTTTCTATTACTGTAAAACTTCTGTAAAATCAAACGAATATCATTATCAGAATTACCAACGTCTAACATTCACCTTAATACAGAGGTCTTCAAACTTTTTGATGCCGAGACCCCCTTGTAAAACCTTTTTAGGCGTAAGGACCCCTTCCAACAAAAGTTTCTAGAAACTGGTACTCCTCTTTATCAACTTTTGACAACCATAAATGCACCAGTTAGACCTCATCACATCCCTCCATCATTCATCCACCCACCCTTTCACACATCCATCCATCCACCCTTTCATCCATCCATCCTTCATCCATCCACCCTTTCATCCTTCCATCCATACATCCATCCTTTACCCATCCACCCTTCCTTCCATCCACCCATCATTCATCCACCCACCTTTTCACACATCCATCTATCATTCATCCTTGCAACCTTTTATCCATTCATACATTCATCCACCCTTTCATCTTCCCATCCATCCACTCTTTCATACTCCCATCCATCATCCATCCACCCTTTCATCCATACATCCATCCACCCACCCTTTCATCCATCCATCTACCCATCATTCATCCCCCACCTTTTCACACATCCATCCATAGATCCTTCATCCGTCCACCCTTTCATCCTTCCATACATCTATCCTTCACCAATCTATCCTTCATCCATCCACCCTTTCATCCTTCCATCCATACATCCATCATTCATCCATCCACCCTTCCATCCATACATCCATCATTCATCCATCCACCCTTTCATCCATCCATTCACCCATCATTCATCCACCCATCTTTTTACACATCCATCCATCCATCATTCATCCATCCACCCTTTCATCCATCCATCCTTCATCCGTCCACCCTTTCATTCTTCCATCCATATATCTATCCTTCATCCATCCACCCTTTCATCCTGCCATCCATACATCCATCCTTCATCCATCCACCCTTTCATCCATACATCCATCCACCCACCCTTTCATCCATCCACCCATCATTCATCCCCCACCTTTTCATACATCCATCCATGCATCATTCATCCATGCAACCTTTTATCCATCCATACATCCATCCACACTTTCATCCTCCCATCCATACATACATCCATCCACCCTTTCATCCTCCCATCCATGCATACATCCATCCTTCATCCATCCACCCTTTGATCCTCCCATCCATACATCCATCCTTCATCCATCCACCCTTTCATCCTTCCATCCATACATCCTTCATTCATCCATCCACCCTTTCATCCATCCATTCACCCATCATTCATCCACCCATCTTTTTACACATCCATCCATCATTCATCCATCCACCCTTTCATTCATCCATCCTTCATCCGTCCACCCTTTCATTCTTCCATCCATATATCTATCCTTCACTAATCTATCCTTCATCCATCCACCCTTTCATCCTTCCATCCATACATCCATCATTCATCCATCCACCCTTTCATCCATCCATTCACCCTTCATTCATCCACCCATCGTTTTACACATCCATCCATCCATCATTCATCCATCCACCCTTTCATCCATCCATCCTTCATCCGTCCACCCTTTCATCCTTCCATCCATACATCTATCCTTCACCAATCTATCCTTCATCCATCCACCCTTTCATCCTTCCATCCATACATCCATCATTCATCCATCCACCCTTTCATTCATCCATCCACTCATCATTCATCCACCCACCTTTTCACACATCCATCCATCCTTCAGCCTTTCATCCATCCATCCACCCATCATTCATCCACCCACCTTTTCTGTGCCTCTCTCATGGGGGCGGGGGGGATCAGTATCTCTCTGCGTCGTCGTCCTTCTTCTTTCCCGCTCATGGGAGGGCATCTCTGTGCCTCCCTGCTGGGGGCGGGGGACATGTCATGGGACCCACAGCTCCAGGTGCGCAACATCCATTGAATTCACAGGGCTAAAATACAGCCACTCTGCCCCCCCCCACCCCCCAGCTCCCCCCAGCTCGTGTATGTGAGCCCGGCTGAAACAGCTTCAGGGACACACACACAGTCACACCCAAGTACTTGACAGGTCTTTAAAAGACCTTTTACTTGTTAATGAGGCGTTGATGTTTTTCACACCTCGGTGTGAATTAGGCCTCCGCTGTGAGCACCCTCGATCAGCCCAATGCCAGGAACTGCACTCTGCAGAATCTGCGAGCCCCTTCCTAGGACTCCACGACCCCCCTGGGGGTCGCACCCCACAGATTGAAGACCGCTGCCTTAATATAACTAAAGCCTAAATTCTTAATAGCAAACTCACAATTCACACATTTCCAGACTTTTTATAAAACAAATACTGTACTTTTACATCAAAATTCAGCAGGTAATTTGTGCAAGTCCTTGATTTACTGTTTGCCTTGCTGTCGATGGTTTCCTCTGTTCGATTCTTAAAAAGTTCCATGTAAAACAATGTTTATTTCACAAACTTCCACAAAGTATTCTTGTAACAAAGGGTTTGAACCACAAAGTTCTTGGTAGATATCTTGTTCCAAAATGTCGTTACATGAATCCAGAAATCGCCGACAAAGTTCTTTCAGGTAATAAAAGGTCTAGCACTTACTTGTTGCTGAAAAGGGAGGGATACTGATCAGTCTAACCTTGACCTCTTTCTCTATTGCAGGTCGATTACAGTCGACAGAAGAGGGGCTGAGGCAAGAAGAAGCCGGAAACCGGAAGAAGGAAGAGCCAGCAGCCGCGCCCGTTGAAGGCAATGAAGGTCTGGAGAGAGCAGGAGTGCCAGCGCCGAAGGATCTGTTCTCAGGTAAGTGGGAGGTAGACAAGCACAAGCACAGGGTGAGGCTCAGGAGCTGCCTTTTATAGACAGGGCTGGGTGTGGTTCGAAGAGCTGGGTGTGGTTCGAAGAACTGGGTGTGGTTCTCACAAGCAGGTGTGCAGAGCTTCAGTTATTATGCTAATGAGTTGAAGTAACACATGTCCTAGGGAGGAGTGCTCTAAATAAGCCTTGGTAAAAGCACGGTCCAGTGTGCAAACAAGACAGCAATGTCCAAACTTGTGAATACATTGAGCAACATACACAGAAGTCTTAGGGAGGGGCTGAGATAACAAGAAAGGCTTTCAATAGTATGTTTAAAGAGAGCTATTACAGAGACCACTAGTGCAATGAGAGGGGACATGCTCTTTGCTGTGCACAAACCCTAACAGAGGACAAGGCCAAGTGCATGCCGGGTGGCTCGGAACAGCCATCTAATCAAGACCGGGGATGCCAGATCGATGCTGAGCCCGTGTGAGGTGGAGGACTCCCGACTCTGACTACTGTGCTCACCATCGGCAACGCAACTTTAGCCGACAGTGGAGAGACATGGTGAGTGCCCGTATCCTAACCATGACATTGCTCCACCCTTTCTGCTTGCCACGATTTTGAGCCTGTCTACACTGGGGGACACCGCGTGGTGCAGCCGCATTCCGGGTGCGAGTGAGGAGGGCCCTACACACTGTTAGTTGTGCCGGGCCCCTCTCCCCTGCTAAAGATAATATAAGGAAACGGCTGGTGTTGTGTGCCTGTGATTGGGTGGACAGGTGAATGTTGGTGACTGCCTGACGGGTCGTTCCCTTCGGACACGGGGCTTCTACTATCTCTATCTCGCTGTGCTTCCCAGGCTGGCTCTTCTGGTGAATTGAAGTGGCCAGTGACTCTTCCTTCCAGAGAGTCTCATGACTCAGGGCTTTATAAATACCAAAGGTACCATCTTGCCTGTGTATCACTCTTTATATCATAGCTTCATTTTAGCCACATGATGGGTTGGGTCAAGGTGACTCCAAACAAAGTCAACTCTCCTAAGACCCCTCATCGTGAGGAGAATGAAGAACCATCTGGGCGGGGGCCCCCCAATGGATTGGACTGCGGTAATGATGGCAGAGCTGTAGCCTGGAATTAAATTCCTTGATGCGTGTCACATTGACAGCCCAACTAGAGGACATTCATGGAACAGAGAATATCAAACCGAGAGGACGCACAACCCAACATCAATAAGAGACTTGAATGAACAGAGCACCTCCTTAAATCGGTTGCCTCCAAGGCAGAAGATTTGGAGGTGCAGTCGCACTCAAACAATTTCTGAAAAGCAGGTGTGGCAGAATTCACGAACACTGGCCCCATAAATGCCTACGTGGAGCGGCTTCTTGTGCAGCTGTTTGGCAGAGAGGCATTTTCCTCAACCTTTACAGAAGAGAGAGCCCACAGATCGCTTGCCCCAAGACCGGCACTTAGCACTCCTCCGCGGTTAATAATTGGTTGGCTTCTCAATTATCATGACCGGTACACAGCCTCAGACTGGCCCATGACAAATGAACCATCTAGCATCACGGGATGATGATCACCTTCTTCCCAGACTTCACCCCTATGGTCCAGGAGGTACGCCGTAAATTCACAGACATCAAGGGTAAACTTCAAAAAGCAAATATATGCTATGCCATGTTGTAACAGGTGCAATTCAGTTTCCCGAGAAATGGTAAATCCCATGTTTTTGATACATCAGCAGAGGCCACCAGTTTTTGGAAACAGCATCGAGCGGGACATGCTCCTGGTACATAGAACAGAGCAGCAGCATCCCTGCATTTAGAACTGGGGCACCCCGAGACTCTTCTCGCACTGCTGTCCCTTGCGCTGTTCACCCAGTCCCCCTGTTGTCGCTGGCTGACTTAGTGTTGGGTCCCCAGCTGTGTTTGCTGGGCCCCTGGGGGCGTCCCCCTAGCACCATACTCCCATTGGATGCACTAGGATATTAACAGGACACATGGCCCCTTTGTTTCTGGTGGTCTCCACTGAGTGTTGACTACGCCCCAGGAGTTCTTTACAGTTTTAATTAGTAGTTCTTATATGGGGTAATGAAGGGATTCACTGGATACTGTTTGTTTATTATCTGATGTTGGTGGGGAGTTTGGGATTGGGGGGGCTAGAGTTGTTTCTTCTAATGCTTCACTTCTACTGTCTTTCAAGTGTATTTGACGCCGCTGGCCAAGCTGGTGAGATCCTTTGGGTTCCTGGTGATTTCCTATGCAGATGACATGCAGATCATTGTTTGTATTTCCAATGATCTGCAGTCGGTAGTGGGAAAACTTAACCAGTACATGGCCAGCACTATCAGATGGATGCAGAATAACTCCCTTAAGATCAATGCAGAGAAAATGGAGGTCCTATTTTTTGGTCCACAGACCCCAATCTGGTCGAACGCCTAGTGACCAGCAGCTTGCGGTCCACTCTCAGTTCCGGCTAGCACAGTCAAAAACCTGGGGGTTATTTTTTACGCGGGCCTGACCTTCGAATCTCAGGTAAGCTGCATTGTTAGCACCTGCTCCTATATATATATAAAACTTCCAGAAAGGTGCTCCCACATATTCCAGCAGCATTCCGACCGAATCAGTCTCAAAATGGTTTCCGACCAACTCTGATCAGGGTAGTCCGACCAACCGATTACAATGCATGCTTCCGGATACGAGTTGGCCGGACTCCCATTGTCTTCAATGGGAGCCTAGGTCCCGACCGAACACATAGGCTTCCATTGCAGAATGGGGTGGCTGAGGAATTTCGGAAATACTTTGGTGGGCACCCCATGGCACCTGTCACATCATGCATGTTTGGAAAGGGGGGTCTCTTGGGTACTCCCCATAGGACCGGGTGAACAGGTGCCTTCTACGGACCCCCAAATTCAGATTCCGACAGCCGATCCGATTCGGTAGAACCGATTCAGAAAGGCTGTCTAGATCTGACATTGTAATTGCTCGGTCGGAAACACAGCCCGAGACCTGTACGAGTCGGCTCCGACTGACTCGGTTACTGCGAATGCCATCTGGGTCGGATTTGAAACCAAATTGGACGGTCCGACCGCTTTACAATCATCATAATCGAAGCCCTTCCAAACAACATCATAATCGACACCTAAGAATAAGCTTAACTGACCAATTTACATTATCACGTGGCACCAGACAGGGATGCCCCCTATCAACATTTTGTTTATTATTGTCATGGATCAACTTTTGCGACATCTGCTGGAGCGACATCTGCAGCGTGGGTTGAGATTCCATCATGACCCATTGCTAGCTTGACTTGCTATTTATCCGAGACCTGACACTAACCTCCTTCCATTGGTTCAAGAAATTGTACCCATCGGAGTCTACTCTGGGCTCAACATCAATTGGAATAAATCACAGATTTCCGAATTGACGGAGGCCACTGTCCCATTCATCCAAGATTTCCCCCTGCTTTGGTGCACTAACCCCTTGATATCCCCCCTTGGTATCTGGATGTTTATTTGCAGCATAGTGCTCCGGAAGTTGTCCACCTCAACTATGGGCCAACAATTGACAGATTGGAAATACAAATTGGCCGTTGGATCAAGCTTCCTCTCTCGATTGCTGGCAGAATAGCCATCATTTAAATAGTGGTACTGCCCCCGATTTCTACATTTGTTCCTCAATGTCCCTATAGCCCATATGGCAATTTTTTTTGCCGCGCTTCGAGCTATGCTTAGTAGACTGATCTGGGCTGACAGACAGCTGGACGTTGACCATGCAATATCAACGTTGAGGATTTGGAGTCCCTGATTTTTATTTGTATTACTTAGTTGCACAAGGGCATTATGCATACTATTGGTACCACCCTGATGTAAGATTACAATACTTGAAACCGGAAGGGTCACAGGCCTGTTTATGCCCACTTTCCTCTATTATACTTAAGCGCCTCCCCAGGACACCACCCGAGATACATACATTGCAAAATACCTACTGGTCCTGGGGCAGGTTGCAAAGTTTCTTAAATGCTGGTCTCCTCTACTCCCCACATATACCATTGCATAACTATCCTTGGCTGCCTCCCACCACTGAAACACTCACTAAGCGCACCCTAACAAGGTGTAAATTGCATACATTGGGTGACGTCTTCCCCGATAACCAATAGCGCACTGTTGCGGAATTGACAGCAGGACAGGACAAGTCCTACATGGACAGGTTTGTTCTGCATAGACTGATTAACTCTGTGCGCACAGCACTCCCAGCTTCCCCAGAGGTACCCACGGAATTCACCCCACTTATATTGGTTATTGCATCAACAAGCACGGTGCACCTGGTCATCTGACTCGATACCTACCGCTTTCGCTTCGGCCGGCGGTCCGAGAGGGGGCACGGGCAGCATGGGAAAGAAATTTGGGCTACCCCTTACAAGATCAGACTTGGCTCTACTGTGGCGAACAAACACATTACATCTCTAGCAATCATCAGCTTAGATTGGCCCATTTTACATTCCTACATAGAGCTTACATGACACCACACCTATTAGCGAAGATGGACCCCGCCAAATCACATAGTTGTGCAATGGTCCATGCTGCCTTCTCTCACCTGGCGTGGAGTTGTGCACCTATACTGGCATACTGGGGGGAAATATTTCGCTATCCATCCCAAATGATTGAACCTGACCCCACTACTTGCCCTGTTAGGTTATGTCAAGCCTTCGCCCGCTGGGGTGAGAAGGTTTGCTGCTATCGCTTTGCTTCTCGCTAAGAGGCAGATCTTGTACATGGGGGGATCCACTGTCCAACAGTCAAGGCTTGTTTACACAATCTAATATACTGTGACACTACTAGCGAAACTTATGCCACTTTGCAACCGCTCACTGCTAGACCAAAAAATATATGGCAACTGCTGCAAACCTATTTATTGATGCACCCAGAGGGAGCTGACTGATTGTATTGTACCCAAATAGAACCCTGATGGATTATGCAGATACACCCACTACCCATTTACCAGGCATTATGCTTATACTCCCATACAACTGCTCAAAAGGGCTATAGATGCCCCTTTCGTTCTAAGGCTACAGAGACATTATGTACTACACACATGCATTGGTGGGCACTTTGAGCTCTCCCTTCTATCTCTTTTGACTGCTGCTCTAAAGGTGGCGAGCATCTCTTGATCCCTACTCTTTATGATATGAATATGTTCTCCATCGAATGCATAATGTACTGGTCACCAATGCTATACGGGTTAATACTATGGTGATGATATTATTATTTCACCCTGTATCTTTTCCATGATTGTTTTTCCACTTCTTCTTCTTATGCTTATATTATTCTTTTGATGTTTCTTGTTATCTGTCTGAAAATTCAATAAATAAATTAAAAAACTAAAAAAAACATACTCATACCTAAAGTTTATTTCTCTTTAAATACGTTAGCATAAAAACAACATCCACAAATTCCATATATATGAGGGAAAAGAACATTTCTATCGAAGTCTAAGACTTATGGACAGAAAATATGTACTTTAAATTCTTTTAGATTACAAGATAATGCAATTGGCAAAAATATAACGTTAGCTTGACTTCATAAGACAACATTCAACTGCTTACATCATTGAGCTTTTTTTGTTTATTATTGACATATTAAACATTCATTTGAAACTAAAATCTTCAATGAAAACAAACATACTGTTCATATACTTACTGCAGAGTCCATTTTCACAGTTGTTAGGACATTTACCGCATGGTGTGCCTTTTGTATATGGTGTATTGATTTTACCAACAGTATTTCCCCTAAAACATTGGACAAAATGTAAAAGTTGAGAGGGATTTCCAGGTTTCACATCAGCATTGCTCATTCCATTTCTAATATTTTATTGTGTTTCTGTTAGCAGGTCTGACTTACTCAAGACTTTTTTATTACCTTCTTCTGATTCTTTGGATGTATGTAAAACCCACTGAATCCGCCTGTGTCGGTGTGCTTTTGTCTCTCTTTGTGGTCCTCTGGCTGATGGCGTAGTGGCTGGAGAATTTCGTTCTACAAGTGGTTTGTGTGTATGGCTGGTGATGCTATGAAAACATATGAGCTTTGCTTTTGAGGTGTGATAATGGAGATTTTATGATCCACCAATGAATGATGTACAGGATGGATGATTGTATTAACAATAGGGGGTGGACCTGGTGGGGGCATTTAAGGGGCTTATGTGTGGTGGAAGCAATAACTTAGATTGAGGATATAAAGGGAGATAAAAGTAATGGGTAAGAGCGGTGATGGAGTGAAGGTGGCATGGGTCTGGGGCTATGAAGGTGGGAAACTGCATGCGTGAGGTTGGGGAAGTACACTGGAAATGGGGAAGATAAGGTCCTTGCATGACCCTGTCACAGGGCCAATATCTTCGGGCCACTTGTACTAATCCTGCCTGAAAGCCATTAATGCTAATCTTGGTGGCCAATATTGCGACTCTATGGCGGTTATAGGTAATCTTGCCTCATGTGCTTTGTGCTTATTACCGTCTCTGCTTTGCCAGGAGAATGACTGTGCTATATTCCTTTGCTGAAGGATTAGCCCAAAGCAATAACAAAGAGTGTAATTTTCCTTCATCTTTGAATCATATATACATTAAGAAGTGGAAAGATGCTCAGCACATATAGCCAAAAAATAAGGACTTGGCCAGACTCAATAAGTATGTCTCTCTGGGATGTTTTACAATGGCATACACCAATTCCTTAGTGCATATGAGCCTCTTAAATAAGAGAACTTATGCAGACACAAAACATTCAACAGATTTTGACCAGATATATCCACTCATTCCCTACCGGTAGAGGATAACACCAATAGTGAACAAACAGAATAAAAATGGATCTTTGACTGAACCTAACCCAAATATTGAACAGCTTTTCAAACCAAAGACAAGGGGGAATGAGACACTTCAATTCCCAATTAGGGACAGTACATATGTGATACTGGTTATTTCAGTCACAGTTTTGGAACTCAAGACCAAAAGCAAATTCATCCCCAAAAGCAAAACATCTGATGAAAATAAAAGCAGCAGAGCCCCCATTGGCAAAATATCCTGGTGCCACATAAAGAATAACCAAATATCGGAGTTAGATGAATAAAGTGTCTTTATTTTTCAATTTATTTGAGAGTTTTATAGAGAGCTTTGTCTCTCTCTGTAGTTACTTTAGAGCATTGAAACTTGTTATGTTATGTTACACTTTATTTGTAAAGCGCACAGGTTGCTTTCTTGGCGCTGCTCTAAAGGAAATATACTGAGGTGTTACTAGTATGCCTGTCTGAATAGCCATGTTTTCAGAAGTTTGCGGAAGCTCATGAGGTCTGTGCAGGATCTGATCTGCAAAGGCAGAGAGTTCCAGTATTTGGGGCCTAGGGTGGCGAACCTTGTCCCCGCGGCACGTTTTAGCTCGAAAGGAGGTGTGATCAGGAGATGCATTTTGGCAGATCGCAGGTTGCGAGCGGGGGTGTACCTATTGATTAGGCCTGTTGATGAATTTTGGGTTTTTGTTATTCGGGGATTTGAAGATGATGCATCCCACCTTGAAGGCGGATCTCTGAGTTATTGGGAGCCAGTATAGCTTTTTTATCAGAGGGGTGATATGTTAACGCCTATTACCTTGCAAGATCAGCCTTGCTGCCTGGTTTTGAACCATTTGGAGGCGGTTGGTGAGGTAGGCCGGAATGCCAAAGTTGGCGTAGTCGATGTGGGATATTACCATAGCGAGGACTGCCTGTACTTTTGCTTCCTGATTAACGAACCTGCTAATTTTCCTTATTTTTCTTAACTGGAAACAGCAAGTTGAGATCACAGATCCAGTTTGATTTTTTCATAGTCAGGTCCCTGTTGATTATGACCCCCAAGGTTTTGGCAGATGTAAAGGGGACCGGGGTTTTCGCAGTTCTTTGTGCCAGAAGTGGGAGCTCCAGGGGTTCAATGAGCCACCTGTGAGGATGACTTCCGTTTTGTCCGGATTCAGTTTGAGGTGGTTGCAGTTCATCCAGTCCCAGATGAACAGCATTGTTGTCTGGAATTCTTGAACAGTGGTAGGGAAGTTATTGATCAGAAATATTAGTTGAAAATCATCTGCGTAGTTGAAAGTTTGGACTTTTCTTTCTTTTAGTGCATGGATCAGTGGGAGAAGATATTAATTGAATAAGTGGGGGGAAAGTGAGGAGCCCTGGGGAACACTGCAAGTGTTTAGAATCTTGGGGGTTGTGAAGTTTCCCAGGCGTAACGGTTTCTTAAAATGGAGCTTATCCATTTGAGGGCCGGTCCCTGGATTCCTGCGTCAATGACAGGGTGTTATGGTCGAATGTGTCAAAGACGGCAGAAAGTTACAGTAGCACTAGTGCTTGGGGCGATCCTCCATCCGCTTTCTCACGCAGGTAGTCCAGGACTGACAGTACCACTGATTCTGTGGAGTGAGCTGGGTGGAACCCTGCTTGATGGGGGTCCAGGTAGTCTGAGTGCTCCAGAAATGCAGATAAGCTTTTAGCTACGTGGGCTTCGAGTAGTTTGTCCAGATTTGGAAGCAGTGAGATGGGTCGGGAATTGGTGAGAGTTCCAGGATCAGCTCCAGTTTTTTTCAGAAGAGGGATGACGGATGCCTCTTTGAAGCGCATCAATTCTTACTTCAATTGTGTCATTCAGATTCAATCAGTGACAATTTTTAAAAAACAAGCCGGCTTAGCGCTTCGTGCAGGCAGTGGCACCTGTGATGTCTATATGGTTCGTTAGACTCTGCTCATTGTTTGATGTTCTTCAGTTGGGACCCCTTTGCTTAAGTGTAACAAATAATAAATGCTATGTCGTCAAATGTTGTGTGAAGTGCATGTATTTTGTTTTGGTACTTAGATTTCAGTTAGCGACACTCCATTGTCTAGAAGCATGTGCTCTGAACAATGTGGTTTTATGTTTTCTTCATTTGAAGGATTGTCCGATGTTGAGGTGTGCAGCTATGGAACAAAAATTCCAGGTTTTTGAGTAGCAGAGGTTAAAGGTTGCAAATGGCTTTGTCCTTTCTCTCAGTAAACTTAGTGGAAAATTTAGAGGAACTTCAACTTGTCGCTGTCACAGCAAGCAAGGACTTGCTTTCAGGACTGGTTTCATGTGGCTTACAATGGGTTAGGACATCTTGTCTAGATAGTTCCTAGGGAGCCGAGGGGTATAGCTACTGCAAATCCATGTTTAGTTGCTGCCCTAGAAATGATAAAACAAACCATGTAGCCCAGAGGCATTAAAAAATGCTGAATGCTAGCTTACATCACTTAGAACAGGGTTCTTCAATGAGTAGCTTTGGAGCTGCTGGTAGCTCTCCAACTACCTGTGAGGAGCTCCCCTACGTGTAGTAAATAAAAAAACTTTATTTGGTTGAATTAGATAGGATACCATAATTGAAAAGAATGTTTCTAAAGGTAAAGTTTTCAGAACGGATAATCTGATGTTTTCCCTCAAAAATATATTTAAGGCTGATATTTATTATACCATTTAATATGGCAAATTATGCACTGTGCCCCGGATTGGTGACAGAGAGGTCTAAGCCCTTTAAGCTCTGGAGCGCCTTTATCCCAAAAGAGTCCAGTTGCTGCTAGGCATCTGTATAAAAGTGGGTTTGCCTCTTTGCGGATGTGGGGAACCTGGAGGACCCAGTATAGAGGCAACCTGAGGTCACTGTCGCAGCGCTGTCCGCTTCTTTCTTGAATGCCCTGTGGTGATGAGCCTAGTAGCTTCAGACACTGGTAGCCTTGAGCAGAAAAAGGACAATGGGCTTGATGCCGCGATGAGATGTGGAGAAATATTCGAACCAATGTTGGAGGCAAGGCCCTAAAGCACAGATGGCAATTGAAAGGGAAAATGAAGATTTCTGATTGTTACTTGGATGGCCTGGTAAGAGGGTGGCCCAGTGCCTTAACACCTTGCCTGCGGCGCCGATTCTCCCCCGGCGCTGAACATTCCAATTGCGGGTGTGGTCATGACGGAACCGTTCCGTCATGAGCATCGAAGGGGTTGAAACGGACTGTATGTACTTGAAGCCCTGACCCTGGTAGACTTATTAAGGCACCCAGAGCGTGGAAGGTGGGGGGCAGGAGGGGGGTGGGCTTACTGAAGATGTGAAAGTTGCTGCTGGGCCTGTGAGGAAGAGTGCTTCAGAAATACTTTAGAGGTCCGAGACACTGGCTCTAGCCCCCCTCCGTCAGTGGTTAATGAGGAAACATTGAGGAATGGGTTAATTCTCCACCTCAATTGCTCTGAATTGGGCAAGCTCACACTGTCTCTCCTGGGAAGGCTGATCGACTCTGAGTGAGAGGGACATATATATGTAAACTACATTGGGACAAATGGACACAGCGCAATCTTACTGATTTCCTGGCGGCTCGCGCACCATGAATAACTGCCATCTTTCCAAAAGTAATAATGGCAGTAAAAACCTTGTCATCCCTGACTAAGAAAGAACTTTTAAAACATGGCTGACTTAGACAAATCTCTGATGGATAACATTCAGGTGCTGCACATTGCACTGTGGAAGAAGCTAGCGGAACTAGGGTAGGCTTTTAAAGTGTTTAGCCAACACCTGGAAGCCACAGACACACAGCTTAGAATGCTTACATATTTACACCACCTCACTACGACTACCATCTCTCATATGAAACAATGGCTTAAATGGCTGACCACCACCTACAAGGACTAGAAGCACAGATCGTGTAGGTACAACCTACCTTCCTTTCCCTCAAATTGTAAAGCGCTCTGATAGCCCTCGGGATCAAGTTTGCGCTATATAAAACTTTATAAATAAATACAATGTGCTTATTAGGAATGTAAAAGGAGGGGTGGATGCTGGAAAATCAGGCATGTGTGCAAGAACTATTTTCAAACCTACTCCAACTAGGAGGTAGTGAAATGGTTCCATAGAGTGAGCACACAGAGTGGGGAGGAGGGGGAACCAACCTAAAGATGTGGTGGTCAGACTTACAAGCTCTCCAGTAAAAGAAACACTAATGGAGGTTGTGAGGACCCTTCAGAGACTCAGAAAAAGTGCTGTGTCAAGACCTAACAGCAGTACAAAAGGGGGTGGTGATGGGTGGAGCATCTGAACCAATCAAACACTCACACCCAGTCAACAGATCTGCGATTGATCCAGCACCGTTCTTTAGCCCACTCTGCCACCCCAGTTCAGACATGGCCATATGCAAATCAGTCTGACCCTGTGCCTCATGGGAACAGTCCAGCCCGAACTGCCAAGCCATGCCTTCCCTGGACCGGAAACAAGCATCCTAGGACCGGTTTCTGGCATTTCAGCCGTCTTCAGCCAGGCTTGCTTGAATCCAGTGGCAAAGTGACAACCCTCTTTTAAGACCTAACAGCAGCCACCCAGACAAATGGTTATACCCTGAGGGCATCCAGTTCACATGTGGCGGCAAGACACCCTTATTGCTCCTCAGAGGTGGAACGTAGTCTGCTCAAGTTAGAAACACAGACAGATCAACACTCAGATGATGGTGGACAAGGATGCCCTAAAGGTGAGCTGGGAGAAAGACCATGGTGAACCCAGATGACAAGTTCACATTGCCTGAGATTACTCCAAAAAGATACCAAGGTGAAATAAGCATGAAAAGGAATTGCAATATAGCAAAACTAATTACATTGATCTTGAACACCTCAAAGCAGTATAGTTATAAACCCAAAGGCAATGTGAGCTCATGGAGAGCTAAAAGAAGGGGCATGGACCACTGAAGCCATGTTTTTGCTGATTTCAATGATTTCCACACAGCTGATGGGTACCTTAGGAGAGGCATATAGTTTACCCAATATTTAGGTAGATGAGAGGAGGTGAGAGGCTGCTACAGATGGAACCCCCAGGAGGGAAGGTAATCAGAGGCTCCAGAGGGGAACAGTGTGTAGGTCCTGAGGTTGGTGGACAATGATGTGATTACTGCTGAGAATGTTTGTTTTTACTTTTTTTAAATTAGAAAGAAAAGTCCATACAAGGGAAGAAAGTATATTATTTGCCCAGCATTGAAAATAAACAGAGAATTGGCAGAAAAGATACGAAAGAGAGCCAACAATAGTCACAATCCTCATTTCAAGTAAAAGGAAGCATTGTGGTAATACTTTAACTCTAAACTCCTACGTCCTGGTCAGCGAGAGTCTCGCCGGCCAGCGAGTGTCTCGCCCATCAAGAGCCTGACTGGGTCCCATATCTTGTTCAACTTCCATCTCTGTGCATCATTCTCTCACAAAGAAATATCCAGAAAACAGATATTCAGATATTTCAGCCATCAACTCCCGGGATCCGGCATCATACACGAGAGCCAGGAACGTGCCAACACCAATTTAGCCAAAGAGATTAAGAATATCTATAAATTAGCCAAGGTGAGTGCCTCAACATGATCAACTTCGCCCTACCAAAAAATCTGAGATGCTATTCATTTTCCTGGAACCAAAAGCCCAATCTAGGCATAGCTATATAGGAAAATGGTCCTAGACCTAACTCAGTCAAAGTCAATTAATGAAACAATATTACAAATTCCAGGAGTCAATCCTACGGGAAAAATGGAGAAAAAAGGATATATATATATATACATACAGAGCCAAATGCTTATACATTCATTTGTAGTACCCAAAATACGTTTCTCTAAAAAGACACACAGTTTTTCTTAGATAAATTACTTAGCAAAATGTATTTATTTACATTCAATCAAATAGAAACAATAAGAGCTGGGGAATACTGTCAAGTGCAGTAAGAAAGTGCAGAAATGAGTGCTCACGTGAAGAGAGAAACGAATCGAAGGGAATTTGTAATATTGTTTCATTAATTGACTTTAACTGAGTTTGGTCTAGGACCATTTTCCTATATAGCACTTGATACCCAGGTCCTCTGACTTACCACTGGGGGTGACCCCATTATTTCAATGGTACAATCGAAACATAGGGCAGGACAAGAAGCGAAGACATAAACGACATCGGCCCCACAGTCAAAGCAGCAGTCGTCTGCTCGGAGTTTTAGGACACAATGGTGGTAAAGATAATAAAAGTCACTGATACGTTTAATGTGATGAACCTTACTTTTAATTCGCAAGACATTTGGAACATTCTGCGCTAGAAAAATACTAAGCCTGATATCCTTAACCGCTAGCTCAGTATTCAGGAGCTTACACCATTTGAAAAGGATCAACCTCTTGGTCCTGTGCAACTAAGTACATTAACTAATAAACCAGGCTGATATTTCTCTTCGCAGGAGCTTTCATTACCAGATCTGAAAGGGTATTTTGGGAGTAGCTAATCGTTTTTGAGACTGGAAATAAAATGTTGTACTTCCAAACACCTATGAAAGCCCAATGGGGAAGGGAAAAGTGCTGCTACAAATTTTCAAAGGAAAGAAAAATATCCCCCACAAACTTTTAAGTCCAAATAAGAAGTTTAGCCTTCTCCCAACTCTACCGAAAGCTTTCATGAACCATGAGAGGTACATTTGGTATATATGCGAAATATGGATTAATCGAGGTAGTATCCGGAATTTGTTTTTTGAGAGAACTCCATATGAGATGGCAAACTTCTTCTAAGGTCTTAGACTGGGTTATTTTGAAAGAAACTGTGCCGACTATGCCAACAATAGGAACTATCGATTCTCCTAATGGCAGATAGTCACCAAAGATACAACCCTCCACCCACGTTCCCTAGCCCTGAACCAGACAGAGTCGGGAAAAGAATGATGTGAGATCATAAAGCCATAAGAGAGGGAGAGAACCCCTGCCATGTTCCTTAAGCAGCTGAAGGAAATGTTTCTTGCAGCAAGGCTTCCTATAACTCCATAGAAACATCTGCCAACAAGACTTTATCTTATTAAGAAAGGCCATAGAAAGAAAAGAGCAAAACGACAGAAGAGGTACATATATCTGGGCTGGATGATAATTTTGATAAGATGACACCTGCCAATTAGACCCAGATGCAGGTGATTCCACTTTTTAAAGACTTTAGCTGTGTGACGATATAGTTTCCCATAATTGTATTTGACGATCTCCTCCATTTCTACCGATAATTCTATCCCCAGATAGAAAGCCAGGAAATAATTTGAATAAGAGGGGGCTAAATGTATCATGGGATCCTACACTTGATTGGTCAGTCTGGGCAGCATGC
This sequence comes from Lissotriton vulgaris, assembly GCF_964263255.1. Classification (NCBI taxonomy): domain Eukaryota; kingdom Metazoa; phylum Chordata; class Amphibia; order Caudata; family Salamandridae; genus Lissotriton; species Lissotriton vulgaris. The sequence continues at coordinate 1,787,915,100 of NC_141694.1, forward strand.
ATACTAAAGCCTATTTTTGTTTGTATGCATGTTAGCTTCTGTCCCTGTTGAATTTGCTATATGAAAAGAATGTGTTTTCAATTGTGTATGAAATCTAAATGTAAATCAAATAACAAAATACATTTTTGAATTATGGAGCTCTGTGTACTGTTTTGTTTTAGAAGGTAAACATCTCTCTCTGAGGATGAGTACTATTGTTTATAGTCAAATAACTGATCAGAATTTATAAAGTGCTGCAAATCACCAGTGAGGGTATCAAGTCACAGGAGTTGATCTGTTCATTCAGTCACAATGAGAGCAAAACAAGGAGAAAGCTGTGAAAATGAGGGAAAACAAAGGAGAAGGCACTCAAAAAAAACAGGGAATGGCAAGGAAAAAGGTTGGAAAAATGAGGGGAAAACAGAGAGAAGACTCAAAAAACAGGGAGAAAAGCAGGAGAAAGCAGTGAAACATGAGGGAAAAGCAAGGATAAGGCAGTCACAAAATAGGGGAAATAGTGAGTTGAGAGCAGTGAAAAGAGGGAAAAGGAGGAGAAGGCACTATAAAGACAGGGGAAAAGGCAAGGAGAAAGCAGTGAATTCGAGAGAAAAGCAAGGAGAAGACTCTAAAAAATGGGGGGAAAGCAAGGGAAAGACAGTAATAAATGAGGGATAAGCAAGGAGAAGTCCCTCAAGAAAAGGGGAAAAAGCAGTGAAAAGCAGTAAAAAACAAAGGAGAAGCAAATGAAAGCCTCTCAAAAAACGTGGTAAGAAGCAGGGGAAAGCAATGAAAAAAACAAACGAAAAGCAAGAAGCAGTGAATACAAAGCAAAAGCAATGATAAGGCTCCCAAAAATGCGGGGGAAACCAAAGGAAAGACAATAAAAAAGTAGAGAAAAGCAAGGAGAAGGCACTCAAAACAAAGGGGAAAAGCATGGTAAAAAAGTGAAAAACAAAGGAAAAGCAAGGGAAAGGCACTCAAAAAACGAGGGGCAAAGCGAGGAGAAAACAATGAAAAGGAGGAGAAGGCACTTCAAAAAACAGAGGGAAAGCAAGAACAAAGCAGTGAATACAAGGCAAAAGCAAGGAGAAGCCTCTCAAAAAATATGAGAAAGCAGTGAAAAAGGAGGGGAAAGCAAGGAGAAGGCACTCAAAAACAGGAAATTTCGAGCCAAAAGCAGTGAAAATGAAGGGAAAGAATGAGAAGGCACTTACAAAAGAGGAAAAAAGTAAGGAGAAAGCAGTGACTACAAGGAAACAGCAAGGATACGGCTCTCCAAAAACAGGAGAAAGCCGTGAAAAACAAGGGAAAAGTATGGAGAAGGCAGTAAAAAAACAGGGGGGAAAGCAAGGAGATAGCAGTGAAAACAAGGGGAACGCAAGGAAAAGGCACTCAAAAAATGGGAGACAGGGAAGACAGGGAGCAAGAGCTATGCAGCAGAATGGGGGGAGCTGGGCCTGGGGTTAGTGCTTCAATCAAACAGAAGTCATTGAATCTAATTGTTTACTGTGTGACTACTTGTGTAAATATAATACAAGTTAGACATCCTTCGTACTGCACTGGTTTCTGAGGTCCTGCTGCTGCCCTTCACGCACCACGTGACTCGTGGTAAACCCATTCAGGTTACCAGGAGTGCAGAAGTGCCGGTGGCCAGGACGCGAGCAGTGAGCCCGGAGTCTCATAAAGCATTAATAGAAAGCGCATGGAAGCTTCCTCTCCCTGTGAGCTGGAGCAGTGTCTGGTAAACACTACCTACTGCCACAAGCACAGATCTTGGTGCTGGTGCAACATGCGGATACTGTGGCACTAGAGGTAGAAACTCGAAAGAGGAGTAGAAATATGGGATGATATTAGGGAAATTGCACCATTTAGTGATTCACTTCCTAATAATAATTCACAAAATACTTTACCTTAATACTTGAAATGCCTCTTTTATATATGAAATTATTTGGTTTGCAATTCACGCAACCATAGTTATATAAACTCCAAATGGAAAGATGGTATGCTACATCTGTACATGAGCAATGAAACGGAAAGATGGTATGCTACATCTGTACATGATCAATGAAACGGAAAGATGGTAGGCTACATCTGCACATGATCAATGAAATGGAAAGATGGTATGCTACATCTGCACATGATAAATGAAATGGAAAGATGGTAGGCTACATCTGCACATGATCAATGAAATGGAAAGATGGTATGCTACATCTGTACATGATCAATGAAACGGAAAGATGGTACGCTACATCTGCACATGATCAATGAAATGAAAAGATGGTAGGCTACATCTGCACATGATCAATGAAATGGAAAGATGGTAGGCAACATCTGTACATGATCAATGAAATGGAAAGATGGTATGCTACATCTGTACATGGTCAATGAAATGGAAAGATGGTATGCTACATCTGCACATGATCAATGAAATGGAAAGATGGTATGCTACATCTGCACATGATCAATGAAATGGAAAGATGGTAGGCTACATCTGTACATGAGCAATGAAACGGAAAGATGGTATGCTACATCTGTACATGGTCAATGAAACGGAAAGATGGTAGGCAACATCTGTACATGATCAATGAAATGGAAAGATGGTATGCTACATCTGTACACGGTCAATGAAATGGAAAGATGGTATGCTACATCTGTACATGATCAATGAAATGGAAAGATGGTAGGCTACATCTGCACATGATCAATGAAATGGAAAGATGGTAGGCTACATCTGCACATGATCAATGAAATGGAAAGATGGTAGGCTACATCTGCACATGAGCAATGAAACGGAAAGATGGTATGCTACATCTGTACATGATCAATGAAACGGAAAGATGGTAGGCTACATCTGCATATGATCAATGTAATGGAAAGATGGTAGGCTACATCTGCACATGATCGATGAAATGGAAAGATGGTAGGCTACATCTGCACATGATCAATAAAACGGAAAGATGGTAGGCTACATCTGTACATGATCAATGAAATGGAAAGATGGTAGGCTGCATCTGTACATGATCAATGAAACGGAAAGATGGTAGGCTACATCTGCACATGATCAATGAAATGGAAAGATGGTAGGCTGCATCTGCATATGATCAATGAAACAGAAAGATGGTAGGCTATATCTGCACATGATCAATGAAATGGAAAGATGGTAGGCTACATCTGCACATGATCAATGAAATGGAAAGATGGTAGGCTACATCTGCACATGATCAATGAAATGGAAAGATGGTAGGCTACATCTGCACATGATCAATGAAATGGAAAGATGGTATGCTACATCTGTACATGATCAATGAAATGGAAAGATGGTATGCTACATCTGCACATGATCAATGAAATGGAAAGATGGTAGGCTACATCTGCACATGATCAATGAAACGGAAAGATGGTAGGCTACATCTGCACATGTTCAATGAAATGGAAAAAGGGTAGGCTACATCTGCACATGATCAATGAAATGGAAAGATGGTAGGCTACATCTGTACATGGTCAATGAAATGGAAAGATGGTATGCTACATCTGCACATGATCAATAAAACGGAAAGATGGTAGGCTACATCTGTACATGATCAATGAAATGGAAAGATGGTATGCTACATCTGCACATGATCAATGAAATGCAACGATGGTAGGCTACATCTGTACATGATCAATGAATACAAGTACGTTTTGTTCACTAGTGAGCTGCTATGTATTTCAATTGAAACAAAATGGCATTTACCTCTCAGACCTTTAGATCTCTTGTTGATAAAAATCTCTTCACTGCTGTTTGAGGAATGTATAGACTACAGCCCGTTTCACAAATATGCCCTGGGGAAAGCAATGCCATAGGCACATGCCTATGGTTATGAGCACTTTGCTGCCTCTGACAGGAGAAAATCAGTGACCATTTTCAGGTGGGAGACTATTTACAAAATATTTTGAATACCCATGGGGTGTTCACCAACTTTCATTTAAGGGAAACTCACCAGGAACATGCACAAACATGTCCCTATGAGCAGATTTTCTCAAGCCAAAATTCCACATGCTAGCAGAATTTCCTTATGAGTATTACAATTTACAAAAGCCCTTGTAAATGTGGGTGTTTTTACACCTAGGTGGCATACTGGTGTGACCCTATCTTCGTGAATTTTCTCCTATATATTTAGTTTTGCATTTTAAATGATATTGTACGACATTTAGGTTTGACGTTTATCCATATACAATTTGTTGCTTTATTAAACTGCATGGCATTCGCAGAAGAATTATTAACTACTTATCTGAATATATGTCTCTCTTGTAGGAAAGAAATTCAAAAACCTACATGTAACTCATTTACATTCTTTCTTTTGATACCTGTGGTAGCGTTTTTAGACATGAATAATTGTAGTGAATAAATAATTATTTTGTATGATTAGGTTTACTGGAGGTACTAAAATTATATGACTGTAGCTGAAACAAATTAAATTCGCCATGTATAAGTGTGTTTAATAATATAGTTTAGTTGTCCTACATTTTTAAAAATTCACCATATTTGATAATATGGATGCTGTTTGATGCTGCTCAATCCACTCCTGCTCTCCCTCCTCCCATCCAATTCCCCAAGAGATAAGCTGATTTCAAAGTTTATTTTTCCAATGTGCATGTATTGTGAATAAACTTTATAATGTTTATTGACAAGTCATGGTCTTCTCTGTACTTCTGCGTATCACTCTTTGGCTTCTGTGTGGGGTATTGTCTGAAAAATGTTGCATTTAGTTGAACTTCCTATGACGATGTTTTTCTGAAGCTGTTCGATACTTTCTTAGAAAATGGGGTAGTACTAGCATGTAATGTTATTACATGAGTTTCTCTGAATTGTCTAAATAAACAATATATGGGATCACACCATGCTGAAACTGTGTTTTTTCTAATTTGAGATGTTGAATGTTTAAATAAGAACCTTTTGATTTTAGGGTGAGCTGGAATTAATTAACCTACCTAAATAGGTAAGGAAACTGTCTGTTCCTCTTATGATGCTGTTTTTGAGCTTACAATATATGTGACTATGTATTTTGAATTGAGCCTTCATGGCATATATTTTGCATTTCTCTGTCCCGCTTGAATAGCGATTTTGCTATGAAACCCTCTAACATTTCACCTGATCTAAAACTAAGGGGCTGATTATGATGGCAGAATGACCGCCACCGTAAGCCGTGCGGTGGCGGGCCTTCCGCCATCTGACCGCGATTACCCCCCCCCCCCGCCACATTACAATGGTGGGGGATCCAACCTGCGACCCTGGTGGACGCAAGAACCGTCTGTCATAGAACCGCCACAGGTAATTGTTACTATTGCCTGGCGGAGTGGTCAGCATCCATAAAATGGTGGCCGTGCCTAGCAGGCACCGTCCACCAAATTAGGATGTTGTCTTCAGCCAGCCTTTCCATGGCGGCGAAACCACAATGGAAAGGCTGTTGGGGATTGGTTTCGGAGGCCCGTTGCGGGCCCCCCTTGTGTTGGGGGAAGGTGTGGGTGCCTGCCACGTAGTGCAGTGAAATGCACAACATGCATTTTGAACACTGCGCTGAGTGCTGCACCCGCCGCAATGTTAAAGTGCAAAATGCGACCCCCATGGTAGTCGCATCCTTATTGGGTGTGCGGGACCCCCGCATGTATTGAGGGCGGTCCCAGTCACCACCACGATGGCGGGCAGACTCCAGCCAGTCTGCCATCGTAATCGCCCCCTAAGTTATTTAGTCGTCCCATTTATTTATTTGCACCTCTGCTAAATTAATGTCAGGGCTGATGTTAATGAAGATGTTCTTTATCACACAATCAAGGATGATGGAGCAAAACTCCTAAGGTAAATTTAAGTGATCTAAAGTTTGGGGTGCATTAAACTTTGGGTTGTGGGTTCTACTCCCACAAATTGATATCAGAGGATGGCTGCATAAGAACTCTTCCTCTTTAGTAAAGATTTCCCAAGATGTCTAAGTCCATAATTGCCAGTCCGTTGTTCACTGCTTTTTTGAAACTCAACTGGTGCTGAAGACTCTAAAGAAGGGATTTGGAGTGCATTCTTGAACATTTTGAGGTATAAATATGAATAGGGAGAACTGATTTTTGACTATTGCACGCATTCACGAAGACTGTATGTGCCTGTGTTTGAGGAATGGATTTCTGCTTCTGTTGTGAATTGTTCTGGTGTTTGATGGTAACTTTGGGTTCAGTTGCTGTATTGATCACTATTGTGTTGATGTATTATTCATATTTGAAAACTGAATTTGCTTTCTATTGGTTTTTTTTGGTTATCGCATTCATCAAACTAAAAGATCTTGCCATATATCAGTTTTTCTTGTCTCTATAAGGTGGTGAGTAGTATGAAATGCAGCATATACATGGACAGGGATTCTGAACTAAAGAGTCTTACCTCAGGTTGTGTGCTTAATTCGGGTTGGTGTAACCTTCTCTTGACTGCACGGGAGCAAGCACATGGACTAGGGTGAACGGCCACTGGACAGAACTCTACCTAATGTGAATTGTGGCTTAAAAGTATCTTTCTGTTTTGGTTTTGAGTTTTATACTTGTTTCTGAAGTGTTTTTTTTGGTTTGAAGTTGAATTGACTTACTTGATTTATTGACCTTTCTTTTCTATCTAGAGTAAGAAAGCAAGTGTTTATTTAGTTTATTAGATTAAAAGAGGTTTTGAAATGGTTTCCTGTTCATGGAGATGTCATGCTGTGACCACAAATCGGTGCTATGATTTTTTGGTTACTGAAAAAGCCATGCTGTGATAGATTGATCTTTGGCAGAGTCATGATGTGATTCATAGTTGTTCATTAGATTAGTTGTTGTGATTTTGAGGTGAGTTTGAGTTTGTTTTAAGTGAAAATAAATAGTGTTAAAAAAGACCAAGGTTTCTTTTGTACCTGATATTGAGGGTCAGAAAATGCTTGCAGAAGGGATGCCTGCATTTGAAATAATGACAGATATTAGGTTTCAAATATGTATCTAGATCTATGAATGGCATGAATATACAGCTTCTGGAAACGACTTACAGTTTCTGCTAAAGGGTAATTTTAATACTAGAAACTTAGATTTCCTTACATAAACTTTATATGATATGAAGCCGGTGACCAGACCAAGACAATTTGAACCTCTAAATAGGTGGGATAGAACGGCGTAAGAGAGAGAAAAAAAAATCCTTAACAGGTAAAGGGTTCATTTAGATAGTGACTGAAGAACAAGTGGGACAAACAGGAGAAATTCTGGAGGAAGGATGTCATTGAGTGTGTAAGGACGTTTTCTGCTATAGTTAAGGAAACAAATGATACAGACAAGGCAAATAAAAAAAGAAAAGCAAAATAATTATTCTAATGAGTAGGATACTTTTTTAAATGAGCTTTTGAATTGTGGGCCTCCTCCATACATAGCAAGATCAGCTGGGACAAGTGACGCTAGAACTCCTCCATGGCCGATCCCATGCCCTGCTGTTAAAGGACGAGGGTTATGGGTGGGGCTAGCTACCCCACCATGAAAAAAACAGTTACTGAAATGTCAGCCAAAAAACATCCCAGCCTTGGGGAGAGAGGAATCTCCTTTACTAAAGCAATGATGCCTTGTGGTGAAAGCCAGCGATCCCTAGAAGCCACAAAGCTGATACACCTGCTTTCAACCAAGACCTTCACCCAAAGAAGATCCAGAGCTCCAAGGACCTAACAATGCAAACCGAGATCAGGCTTTTTAACACCAACGTAAAATCAGTCCTTCTGTATGGATCAGAAACGTGGAAGCAACAGTGATTGCCACCAACAAAGTACAAACCTTCATCAACACCTGTCTGAGGAAAATCCTCTAAATCAGTTAGCGAAACACCATCAGCTACAATGACCTATGGCAGCAGACTTCCTAATGCCCTGCTTATGAAGATATCATGAAAGACACTGCAGCTGAATAGGTAACACCTCTAGACAAGCCCTCACCTGGAACCCTCAAAGGAAATGGAAAAGAGGAACGCCAAACAACACCTCATGTTGAGGCCTCAAGGCTGACTGGAGATTGGTTACACCTGGAGTCAGATTGAAAGAAAAGCCCAGGACAGAGAGGGCTAGAGAGTCCTGGTTGATGGCCTATGCCCCAGGAGGGGTGGTAGGCATAGGTATGTAAGTAAGTGACACAAGTTCAGGACCTTATACCGGTGCTAGGGGAGATGGTGGTTCTGTTGTGCGTAGTTCTGCTACTACTGTAGTGGTACTGAGTGCACCAACAGAGAGTGTGATGACAGCTGTGCCTAGCATAAGTGGAAATACACCTTTGGCTATATAGGTTCGGGTTTCTGCACCTGTAAGGACAGTGGTAGTTGAAAAAGCTCATAAAGCATTAATTTGAGAATTTAAAAAAAAAATGGTGAAATGTTGCAGAGAAATGTTTATTTGAACAGACTGTTGACTTAAAATGCAGATGAAATGAGATATTTGATCAAAGAAGCAGCCAGATAAAGCTCTGGCCAGCTATTCAGAGGCAAATAATATTTCACACCCCTCCCAAACTGGATTCAGAGCAGGAAACCGTACTGAGACAGCACACCTAGCTGCCTCTGAAGACCTAAGAGCCATCATAGATAATGGAGGATCCGCTGCACTCATTCACTGGATCCGAGTGCCGCTTTTGAAACAGTTTCTCATCTTACACGTATCAAGAGAATGGCACAAGCAGGAATCTCTGGAAAAGCACTAAAGTGGTTAGCCGCCCTTCTTCAAAAAAGTACCTTTCAAGGTATTGACATGGATAAACAATCCAATATTTTCTCCTATGATTGTGGGGTACCACTAGCTTCTTCTCTCAGCCCGACACTTTTTAACATTTACGTACGTCTTTTAGCTGAGATTATAAAAAAATATGGCTTTACTGCTGTTTCTTATGTGGACGACAACCAAATCATTATAAGTCTTTTGCATCAGATGGACACTAACGTAGCTCGCTTGGGCGAATGTATGAATTGTGTAGTGAACTGAATGGCAGTCAGCAGCCTTGAATTAAATGGAGGTAAAACAGAGGTGCTGGTAGCAGGAAAAAATCCAGAGCAGTGGTTAGACCTGAACTGGCCGATATGCATGGTCAGCACACCTACCCCTAAGGAAGACGTGAGAAGTCTTGGCATCTGGATTGAAGAGGGACTCACTATGTCAACCCCAGTGAAGAAATTTGCTGCCACTTGTTTTGGCCTTCTTCACACTCTTGGGCGATTACTAAGGTGGCTGCCCAATTTTAGAAGTAGAATCACAGTGCAAGGCCTGATTATGTCCCACCTTTACTACAGAAATTCCTTATACTTGGGCAGCCCGAAATCAGTGATTAAAAGGCTGCACATGATACAAAATGCAGCAGCATGTACAGTGTGGAACATAGCTATGTTTCAGCCAGCACCAGCTGCTTGAACAGCCCTGCACTGGCTCCCAGAGCAAAAGAGGATTCACTTCAAAGTGATTTGTCTGGCACACAAAGCAATACACAACAAAGGATCCACACTGATCCTAAATCCTTCCTAATACTTTATCAGCCTTCAAGATATTTGCGATCTTCTATCGAGCAAATCCTTGTTGTTCCTAGATTTAATAGAGCCAGAGCAGGCGGATATTCCTTTGCTGTTATTGTTCCTAAGTTGCGGAATGCCCTCCCTTAACAGATAAGAAAGACGGAATCTAATCTTTCTTGTTTGAAGAACATGCATTTTTCTCTCTTGCTCTCTGCTTAGCGCTGTGAAGCCCTGACGGGCAGCAATGCGCTTTATAAATCCTGGAGACTAGACTAGACTAGACGCACAAATTATGCACTCTGTCAAGAAGAGTTAGCTGATGAATTAAGGCTTGCCATGAGCAAGATGAACAATCTCAAACAAAATCACAAAATCGATTGATTCATGATGAAATTAAAGAAATTGAAGGAAACAATTGAAAGCCCACAAATGGTTTTATTGAGAAAACCATAGAATGGAGCGATTTAAAGAAATATCGAGAAAGACGGATGAAAACGACAGCACATAAAAAAAATAAATGGGACTGCAGGTGGAACAAGAAATGTACATAGTGTTTCATAAGTGGCGTCAAAGTCAAAATCAGTGTTAGAGCTTCCCTTGAGAGAAGTTAATGTAGGGAATCTTGTGGACATGCCACGGACCCGAGCTGATCTAGAAGCATTTACTAATAACTTCCCGAAGTTGAGAGTGGATCCACAAAACTAGTATCCAGAGGTACACAGGTTGGGACGTATTTTCTCAGATGCTCTGGACTGATTCAAATTTGCTGTTTGAAATTGTGGGTCCTAGTTATTTGTGAACTAAGTGTAAGGGTGTTGCTGGATGGCTTGCATTAGTACTGACTAGGATTACATCAAGTGGTGCTCCTTAGCTTCCAAATACAAGAATATGATTGAATATTTGAAAAACTGTGTTTGTGAAATGGCTATATATTGATTTAATGAGATCAATGCCCTTGAGTTAACGGAGGAACTAACTCAGAGCAATCCTGAGCTTTCTGACATAATCGAGGATGATGCACTAAAATGCTATAACTGGATAGAAAATTTTACTGCAGAGCTGGCCCCCACCCTCTGGTACAGAGGCTCGAGAGGCACCGCCTCTAAACCCAGGTTCTCGGTCACTCTTAAATTGAAAAAACAACTCTGTAGGACATTAGATCGCAAGTGAAGGAGGGAATATAATTCAGTGGATAAAGATGCCTTCAAAATAGCACAAAATAACTATTATGCTGCCATACTAAAAGCGAAATGTTTGCATTACGAGAAGTCCAATGTGAAGTCTGGAAAGAATTCAAAAGAGATCTTTACGATAGTCAAGAGGTTTATGACCCCATCGGCCAGTACTCACTCCAAAGAGGCCTCTAACGAATGGTGTGAAGAATTGGCTAGTTTCTTTCCCTCCAAGGTCAAATGTATTCAGGCAAGCCTAAGAGCTGGTAAAAGCTGGCTACTGAAGTTGAAATTCCAAATATGAATCCACCTGCAAGAAATCATAAACTGAGCTCCTTGGAACTCATCTCTTTAGAGGCTTCCTTTACTGTTCTCAAAACACAGAAAGCAGGTTCCCGATGGGCCTTTTCCCCCTAAACTGTTAGCTGCCGGGCGGAGGTTACAACCCACTGGTCAATAAGATTCTTCATTTATCCCTAGAAACAGCAACTGTTCCTAGAGTTTGGAAACAGGCTTTAGGGCCCTGCACATCACTGAAACAGTAGTAGAATTTATTTGGGATACTCTGGACCCAGGAGGTATAGCGGCACTGGTATTATTGTATCTGCCGGCAGCGTTCGACACATGTTGAGCCCTACTCTTTTTAACACTTATCTTATCCCTCTAATCCAGTTGGCAGATAAATTAGGCGCAAAAGTGATCTCCTATGAGGACGGCCCACAGTTGCTCTTTTACTGTAATAAGGGAAAATAGCTTGGAAGTTCTCTTTCAAAAACCTGTCTTACCGCAGTCTTTCACTGGCTAGCAAAAGCACAACTGAAATGCAATGACATTAAAACTGAAATTCTGTTCTTCTGGGGATTTCCTCCACAGTTCCGGCTAACCTTTTGGCCAGACTATGCTCCCCCCACCAGATCCCCAGATAGAGCCGGTAAAATATTTGGGGATTTGGTTTGATGACAGGCTGTCATTTGGGCCCCAAATCAAAGGCTGGTGGGAAATTGCTTCGGGATCATGAGAAATTTCTACCGCTGCTATGCTAAGAAAACAGGCATTCAAGCACTAATCACATCCCAAATCGGTAAATGGGATGTAGGTCCCAACATCTGGATTCGTTACCGAATCCTTAACAATTCTTTAATTACCGATTCGGTAAATACCGAATCGGTAATGCCCATTCATTCCTATGGGCTTTGAAGCCCATAGGAATGATTAATTTACAAAAGGGGGTGGTGATGAACAGAGTGTCTGAATTGAGCAGACCACTCTTACCCAGTCCAAAGATCAGGGCTTGATCCATCACCGTTATTTATCTCACTGCCCCATCCCAGCTCAGAACCTGGCTATATGCAAATCAGTCTGTCCCTGGCCCAGTGCATCATGGGAACAGGGCAGACTAAACTACCAAGCCAATTCTTTACCAGAAAGGAGACAAGCTACCGGGGACCGGTTTCTGGCATTTCAGCCTCTTCGGCCCGGCTTGCTTGAATCCTGATGGAGCAGTGAGAAAGGGACTCATGTCTGAGTATACCCGGGAGCTTGTTTCCTTCCCAGTGTAAGAATTGGCTTTTGTAGTTTGGTTTGCCCTGCTCCCACCATGCACTGGGACAGGAACAGACTAATTTGCATACAGCCAGGTTCTGAAACTGGGATGGTGCAGTGAGCTAAAAAACGGTGTTGGATCTAGCCCTGATCTCTTGACTGGGTGAGAGCTTTCTGCTTAATTCAGAGACTCTGTCCCTCACCACCCCTTGTTGTAAATATTTTTGTCCACCCTAAGCGTGGAAGGGTATTCTCAGATGTGAGACCCTTGCTCATTGCACCATCAGGATTCAAGCAAACCGGGCCGAAGACGGCTGTAATGCCAGAAACCGGTCCCCGGGAGCTTGTTTCCTTCCCAGTGTAAGAATTGGCTTTTGTAGTTTGGTTTGCCCTGTTCCCATCATGCACTGGGACAGGAACAGACTAATTTGCATACAGCCAGGTTCTGAAACTGGGATGGTGCAGTGAGCTAAAAAACGGTGTTGGATCTAGCCCTGATCTCTTGACTGGGTGAGAGCTTTCTGCTTAATTCAGAGACTCTGTCCCTCACCACCCCTTGTTGTAAACATAGGAATGATTAGGCATTACCGATTCGGTATTTACCGAATCGGTAATTAAAGAATTCACAAGGGTGCAGGGGGTGTCACTTTGACACCCTCTAGCACCCCCAAAACGGGCATGTGTGCAATGTGGCACACAGACATTCCCTAAGGGCACGTCTGTCTGTCACATGGCACATGTGTACATGCACATATGTGCATGTACACAGGAATCGGTATTTTACCATGGATTTGTATTCCATGGTAAAATACCGATTCTGTAAGCCATGTGCCAAAGGTAAAATTTCTACCTACATTGCTTTTTCGGTAATTTTAACGAATCGGTAAATATTACCGAATCGGTAATTATTTTACCGATTCGGTACATATTACCGAATCGGTAAATATACCGATTCGGTAATGATGCCGATTCGGTAAAATTACCGAAAATGTGCCCCTACATCTCGGTAGCCCGTTACCGATCGGAAACGGCCGAAAATCGGTATTTTCGGCCGATTCGGATCGGTAAAGGGCTACCTACATCGGGCCCACAGCTTCTACAACCCATCAAGACTACTTCAACTTCCAATAAATTCCTGATACCCATCCCCAGGATTTGTAGACAGAGAGCTAGAGGTAGATCACTTAATTTGGGGGGCTTAATGCAATCAGCTCCCCCTAGAATCATGCGCCTCAAGCAAGTGAAGGTTGTTTAAAAAGAAGCTGAAACCTGGTTTTCTCGATAAACTGACTGTGCTTTCTTCCTGTCCTGCCAGTTGTTACTGCGCCCCGACACTCCCTGGAGTACCTGCGACCAATTTAGGTACTGAATCATATCACATCATATAAAATTATGAGAACATGCAATGGAACAAAAGAGTCAATGCATGCCTTTTATGAGACGCTTATGCAGATTTTCAAGAAACATAGCGGAGCCTACGCCCCCGCGAAAGATGTCGTCTGTCTGTTTTCTTGTCTCCTTTTGTGATAGGTTTGAGGCTAGATTGGGTATTACATTCAGCAGAATGATTTGTGTTAGCAGTAAAAGAGTTTTGATGAGATTTTGAAGCAGGCAAAATACAGTAGTTATTATTCTGATGCAAAGCAGAAAAGAATTAAGGAGAATTTGGTGATTGCCCAGACAATGCAATTGGGAAAAGGGTCTTGAAATCAAATGGGTTCAAATATGACGCTCAGGCTGGTGTGAATGGAGTGAATAAACTGCAGATGCATGGTGGTGTTAGAGGTGATGGTATGAATGTGAATGTTAAAATGTTATAAAAGAGATTAGCTTGTTGCTTCTGTGGAAATATCAGGAACTGGGAGGGAGTATTGTCAGATTCCCAACATGATTAAGGGAAATGTGAAATAACTTCCACAAGATGCAAAGAAATAACGTGATGTCTCGAAAATGCAGGATTCTGAATAGGGTATTAAGAGTCAGAAATAATTTCGACTGCTAATGCCTTCAGACCCAGCGATACAGTAAGTTATGAGTAGCAAAATGACCCAAAGTGTAGGGTAAAAGCAAAATCCATTGATTCTAAATGATGGGTTGGCAAGGAGCAGTTCACACTGGCGGTGCAAGAGGAGGGAGGAGAATTGCTTACATAGAGAAGTCCCAAAGGTAGACCAAAATGACCCTTACATTGACTGTGAAGTCAATGGTCAACCAGTTTAATTTTTGATTCCTACAGGGGCTAGCTGTTCCACAGTTTATTCTGCGAAGTCCCAACCCTAGCATTCTCTGGAATCAGTAATATATAGAAATTGTTAATAGGGCTACAGCAGAGATTCCAATTAAAATTGGTCAGATGGAGAACAAGCAACAATTATTTTTTTATTATTCAAGTCCTGTGAACTATCTGAAAAGGGACTTGCTCTGCAAAATGAATTGTGTGATTTATTGCATTCTGGATCTTTAATATACCTCCTTCCCCTAAACTGGGGTTGCATAAAAGGGTAAAGTGCAAAGTGCAACAATACAAACTCCTTAATAGTAAAGTGCTGTGTGCGGAGCTGCCTTGTTGGACGCTAGATATATGCTCATTCTTGCTAATATTAAAGTGCTGTATGCTTAGTTAAAGTATCCCTCCCATTAAAGGGCATGTGTCCCAAGGTGCAATGTGCTTGTTGTCCACGTCTCCCCCTCATTACGTCGATCCACTTACTCAATGTAAAGTCCCCTGTGCTCAAAGTTAAAAACCATTACTACAATTGATCATATATACTATACAAAGCAGAGTGGTTTACAGGCTCAGTTCAATTGAATAAGACATTTAATATAAATGCACATGCAGGTCTTAGTTATATATATATAAAAACTAAGCATATGTTTTACCTGTTGCTTGCGAAATAGCAAAATTCTATATAATGTCAACATTGCATTTTTAAAGTCCTCAACTGACAATTTTATGTGCATTGATATAGATGTAGGTGAAAAAAAAACTCTATACTTACATACAGGCGTAGTGGCAAACATAAAGATGAAAACCTGAACATTCCTTACATGCACATCCAATGCCGTAAGTATTGCCCCAAACAAGCTTTAAATGTTAAAGATAAAATATTGTTATTGGTGTGAATATAATTCCCCAAAGACATGTTCAGATATTTTTCACAATGTTTTTTATTATGTTCTTTATTTGGCTTACCATACCGTCTTTATCCATAACGCTATACAATAATTAATTCATTACATACATAGTCATTAAATGTTCTTCCATTCTTATTAATTGGGATAAAAAGTTTGATAAGTTTATGCAATAGAACTTAGACCATATATTTACTTTTTCTATAAATAAAAGGAAGTGGGATTGTGCACACGGCCTCATTATTCTTGGACTCCCTGGCTTTAAAAGGCAGGTTTTGAGCAGTCACTGCTCTCCCCTCTGCATATGGGTTGACTTGTGGGATGAGGGGCCAAAATACTGTTTTTATAAAGCCTGCAACAACATCGACTCTAAGATTTAGACTTTCCAAATATCCTCAGGGTAAGGTGTGGAGTTACATGAGTACATTTTAGACTTCCCAGTGTATGCTTCCCTTTACGATATAGTGCTAGTAGATTTTTGGGAGTAAATATATGTGCTGGTCGATATTTCTGTGGTTGATTTTTTCATGCAGAGATGTGTATCTGCTTGTTCGTGACTCAAACTCTAAATGCTTATGAAGCATGTGTTTAGGTCGAGGAATGCGTTGCACTGCGCAGCAGTGTGGGCGGAACTCCGAGATTTAATGTTTCTTAGTAGGGGGCTTTAACCCGCCCCTCTTCTCCATTGGCTGGCCTCGTAAATGCTGGCCAGCAATTGGAGGAGAGGGGCGTTACTCCCTTTGAGGCCCCGTCTTTTCCAGATTCGGGGGCGTGTTTTTTCGTTTCTTTCTCGCTGTGACATCATCATGAAAAAACACGACCCCCAGTCTAAAAAGGACGGGGCTCTTTCACGATCCCTCCCCTGGTGTCCACCTCCTGCCCTGTCTCTTCCCACCTCTTCTCTTTCCCTCTGGTGCCTCCCCCTTCCTTCCTCCCTCCTCCTCCCTTCATCGGAGCCTGCCGTAGTCTGGGATCTCCGGCAATGATCGAGGCAAAAATTGTTTCTTTTAGACAAAAGAGTATTTAATAGGCATATTTAAAATATGTAATGTTTATTTTTGTTAAAGCTGCCGACGTCACCACTGGTCCGCGCTGGGATTGGCCCCAGCTGCCCGGAGTTCCCTTCGCGTCATCGAAGGGCCGCGCTGTGATTGATCCCAGCGCCTGTGAAACCTGCAGCATCATCAACCCGCTGTGCTGCCTTTGGTCCAGGTCTAAGGGCTTCCCCCGCGTCCATCGCAGAGAAGGAGAGAGCTGCGCTGTGGACAGGAGATGGAGGAAACGACTCTCGCATTCATCGCACCCCCCGTCTCGACCCGAGCGAGAGGATCTGCAACAGAGGCCGGGAGAGTGCTGAAAAGAAGGAGCCAGACCCCAGTGAGCCGCCCAGACTGCCCCGCGCCCGCCTTTCAGGTAACGGGCTCCGATTCCTTTGTGGGATCCCTCGTCTGCTGCCGTGCGTGTTGTGTGCACTGCGGGCGACTAAGTGGAGCGATGGGTGTTGGGTGTGAGCGGGCAGAGATAGACCGGCATTGCAGGCCGTGGGGGCTCACGTGACGTTGGAATCTCCCCTCTGAAATCACGCAGCACCTCATACTCGCTGCGATAGGGGAACACAGAGACAGCCTCATGCTTTGAAGTTAAGGCCACTCCCCTTTGTTTTGAGATGTGTTCTTTTTACAAAGACAAGTGAATTATAAGTGATAGAGATCCTACCAGACATTTTTATTGTCTGGCTACAAGAGACCCCTTTTTCTGATCATCTACCACAGAAGTGCTTATGTATGTTGGCATTGCCCTATTGATTTTTGATCTTGCCTAAACTCGATAAAGATATATATTTTTACATAAATACCTGTGTGGTGTCCATTTGTGGCGTCTCTCTCTCTCTATCCTGGAGCCTTTATGTGGTTTGATCTTGTGCATGTATCTCCCTGTAACATAGTCTTTCACTGTGCCTTGGGTCTCTTTTGCTTCTCGCTTCCTCACAATCTCTCCGTGGTTTGAACCCTTTGTATGTTTCTTCGTGTCTTGGAGTGTCCATGGTTTAGACCGCTTATGTCCTTTAACTGCTCTTTGCTCTCCCTCACACCTACCCGTTGCTATCCTGAGAAGTGTTTTCTGACAAACACCTTATTCCTCATCAAATAATAACCTTTCCTCCAGGATTTCAGATTGTCCTTTCGAATGTGTGCTTTTGTTTTCTTCTGCCTCAACATGGATAGATCCTGCCTGCCAGTGTGCATGCTCCTGCTGTGACACCACTGTTCCACTCAGATACTACTGTTATGAGCCCATACTTTGCCTCGTCATCCCAGGTTTTAATTCCAAGTCTTACTTCCTCAACAAAGCTCTCTAGTCTGCATCTTACTCCTGGTGTGCCCACTGCCTTTGTATTACTCCTTCCATGAAGCTCTCTAGTCTGCTTCATACTCCTGTTCCCTGCTTGTCATCCCGGTTTTTCTCTGCCTCTGTTCCTCCGGTTTTTCTGTGCCTCTGTTCCCCCAGTTTTTCTGTGCCTCTGTTCCCTGCTTGTCATCCCGGTTTTTCTGTGCCTCTGTGTGCATGGCTCTGTCTGTGTGTGTGCATGGCTCTGTCTGTGTGTGTGCGTGGCTCTGTCTGTGTGTGTGCGTGGCTCTGTCTGTGTGTGTGCGCGGCTCTGTTTGTGTGTGTGTGCGTGGCTCTGTCTGTGTGTTTGATTTGATTTGATTTTTCTATTTGTATAGCGCGCGATTGCCCGAGGGCGTCTTGGCGCTGAGAAATCCCAATAGCTCATTAAAGGTGTGTGGTTAGAGATGTTTAGCGAAAAGCCATGTTTTAACTTCCTTTCTGAAGGATTTCAGGGATGGACTGGTTTTTATGTCTAGCGGTAGTTGATTCCATGTTCTTGCCGTCTGTACCAGAAAACTTCTACCGCCCCAATTGGTTCTTCTGAATCTGGGTACCTTTATGAGTTTCATTTGACTGGATCTGAGAAGTCTGTTTGGCTCATATAGTTGCAGATGTGTTCTTAGGAATTTTGATCCAGTTCCGTTTATTGCTTTGTATGCCAAGCATAGTGATTTAAATTGTATCCTGCTTGCGATTGGGAGCCAATGCAAACTTTTTAGTTTATGGCTTACTTTTTCATACTTTGGTATTTCCAGTATCAGTCTAGCTGCTGCGTTCTGCAGGCGTTGTAACTTAAGAAGGATTTTCTTCCTTGCTCCGGCATATAGGCCGTTTCCGTAGTCCAGTCTGGACAAGGCCAATGCTGTCACCACTGTCTTGCGTGAGTCATACGGTATGTATGGTAAAATCTTTGTAATCATTTTTAAGATGTACCAGAGTGATGAAGCTAGTTTGCTTGCTTGAGCGTCAAAAGAAAGGTTAGTGTCTAACATGATCCCTAGGTTTTCCACCTTTTCTGACTTTTCTGGCTCTGTCTGTGTGTGTGCGTGGCTCTGTCTGTGTGTGTGCGTGGCTCTGTCTGTGTGTGTGTGTATGTCCGTGGCTCTGTCTGTGTGTGTGTGTGCGCGGCTCTTTCTGTGTGTGCGCGGCTCTGTCTGGGTGTGCGCGGCTCTGTCTGTGTGTGTATGCTCGGCTCTGTCTGTGTGTGTGTGTGTGCCTCTGTGTCCGCGAATACTACTCTCTACTCTCTAATGCTCACCTATTGCCATTGTAAATGAAAAAACCATTTATTTATATATATTTTTTTTAAATGAAAAAAAATGTCATGAGCAATGCCAATAGATCTACCTTTAATAATGCCGAGACCATTGCATTGTAAATGCTTGTTTAAATAGTATATTTTGGAAAAAACAGGTAGCCCATGGCCTTTCCATGTCCCTCCAAGTGAAATTAGGCTGTTTCCTTTTCCTTTGGAAGGATCTAGAAGTTGTGCAGTCTGTATGCAAACAGAAGAAGCTCTCAGATATCTCTGCGATAGATGACAGGATTTTGTGAGTAATTTGTGACATTACGGTCTATGAAAGGAACAGAATTAATTCATAAACCTTAATGCCTCTAACTGATTTGTCTCAGTCAATGACAGGCACTCACCCTTCCCAATGACCAAAGGCATGAATCTTTAGTATCATGCCTGTATATTGGGATGTATGCACAAAGGTTGTGACCCTCTCAGGGTTAGAATATGATGACTCGGGGGCATGGTTTTGGCACCAATCGAAGATGGCCGCCTGAGGGGGACGCTCCGCACTACCGGGACTTCTGAGGCTTCACCGGTGCATATTTTTGCACTTTTCCCCTTCGGAAACATCCGCTTCTGGTGTCAGATGATGCCAGCATTCCGGTGAGCTGATTCCCGTTCTTGGCGCACTGCGCTTTCATTATTTATAACCGCGGACGTTTTCTTCACATCACCTTCGCCATTTTGAACGTTCACTGGCTTTTTCTGAACATGAATCTCCTCAGCTTGTCGTCTTTCCCTCTTCAGCGCACTGCTCCAAACCCATAAACTTTATGCCTGCAGTTAATCTTTCATGGGAATATTGTTCCAAATTCTTATGACTAACCACGCTGGATGTTTTATATGCTGCTGTTCTATTTGCATCAGAACTTTTTGCTTCTGTCAAATGCTTTATTGAAAGATGTACAGCGCTGTGTCCTACAAGATACTTCTCCTTTTTTCAAGGACTCTGTAATTCTTTATCTGTCTCCAATCTTTTACAACATGGTATCACTATGAATACATTCTTTTTTGGTGCTCTTCAGTCAGATACTCACCAGTCATAGCACGTACTATATACAGCAAGTGTGGTCAGTATTCCAGATATTTCCAGTGACCTTCTAACATCACTTATTTTCTAAGGGCTTAAACACCACGACTATTGTTTGTCTTTCCTTCAACCTCTACATTACTTTGAAGACTTCTGTATATGAATATTCTGCGTAAGCCGCAATTTATCTTTGTACCTAAAAGAGGTACCCAATTAGCATCTTTTACTCCTACTTCTGTTCTAGACTCATCTTTTACCGTAGGAATGATAGCTGGGGTGTCTTCCAATTGCACTTCCTCCTCACAGTCTTCATCCAAATCATCTCCAACATCCTCAGCCTCTAAACGTCTAAAGCAGGGTCCTCCTTCTCCTGACAAGACGTCCCCTCCCATCTCCATGGACCTGTTACTGGAAGAAATTTGCGCCCTACGTCCATTTGTAGAGGAAACAAACAACAAGATGCAATTCCTGGAGGAGAAATGGTCTACAATGGAAACTAGAGTGCCTTCAATGGAACAGCAACTTTCAGGGGTCCAAGGTGACTCCCAGAGACTTTCTTCTTTAGAAAAAGAAGTCCAAAGTTTGAAAAACTACACCGAAGATTTGGAAAATCGAAATAGGAGTAATCATTTACGCATTTATGGCCTGCCAGAAGCTTTGGAAAGTGAAGATCCTGTCTCCTTTTTTACAACTTTCTTGCTGAAACTTTTATACAGGCCTTCTACCACATCGCTCAGCATTCAGAGGGCACACAGGCTTGGTCCTCGTCCTCCACTCTGTTCATCTCCGGTCAAACCAAGAGGAGTCATCATCTGTTTCTTAAAAATTACGGATCTACTCTCAGTTCTCTCTGCTGCTAGAGCCAAGAGGCAATTTTCTTGGCTTGGTCAGAAAATATTTCTCAAGATGTCTCCATCACAGCAGCTAGGAGGAAGGAATTCCTCAATCTCCATCCACCTCTTCGTTCTCTTGGAGCCAGATACGGCCTCTTTCATTCCTGCATATTTAAGGTGACTTTTCAAAATCGAACTTGGTCCTTTGAAGGACCTGCAGAACTCAAAAATTGTCTTCAGTTTCATACTGCAAGCAACATGGATAGTGCTTGCCCATCTAGTGGCTGATTAGTTTTTATTCTTTTAACTGTAATGATGTTTCTTCAATGCTTTTGAATTGTTTCATAATACGATTTACTCTGTTAGTTTAGTCATGTAATTTTTTTAATGTACTTCCTATTTTTATAATAGATTGTGCTGATTCTCTCCAAGATCTGTTTGTCGTCTCCCCGTTGCTCTCTTTGAGCCCTGAGGAACTCCAGTGTGGAGTTCCTCAGGGCTCCTCTTTGAGCCCTACCTTGAGGAGGTGGTGGCCCCCTTCTGGATTAAATCAGTCACCTACGCAGACGACACCCAATTAGTCGTTTCGCTAACTCAACAAGATGGATGTCTGGATAATCTTTCAGCCTGCCTTACCAGAATATTCTCCTGGATGACTGGTTCGAAGCTCAAACTTAATGGAGCAAACACTGAGATCATGCTTCTGGGCCACCAATTTACATCTCTCCCTAAAGCTTCTTGGCCTCCCTGTATGGGTGAGCCGCCCTTGCCAAAAGAAAAAATCATAGGCTTGGGGGTGTGGTTTGAGCCCGACCTAACCTTCAGGACGCATGCTCAGAAAGTTGCTGGCGTCTGCTTTGGCCTGCTTCGGGCAGTGCAGAAAGTTCTTCCCCTCCTGCCTTTCCAGTCCAGGAAACTATTGATCCAGGGTTTAATTTTATCCAGACTGGACTATAGCAACGCCCTATTCTTAGCGGCCCCGGAAGCCACCATTAGTATTCTGCAACGGGTGCAGAACGCAACAGCCAGGATGCTTTTTGGGGTCCCAAGAAGATCGTCGGCAAAACCAGCGTTGAGATCTCTCCACTGGCTGCCAGTTCACGAAAGAATTGTCTTCAAATCATTATATATCGCCCACAAGACGCTCCAGGGCAAAGGCCACCGGGTTCTTAGGAGCCTGATCCGCCCGTATAAATTCTCCCGGGCCCTCCGGTCGGATTTGGAAAATCTTGCCATAGTCCCAAGAGTGAGAAAGACTCGCACAGGGGGACACCGTTTCACTGTAAATGCGGCAAAAAATTGGAACACTCTCCCTAGGCACATTCGGACCGAACCCTGCTACCTTAAATTCCGAAAATCTCTTAAAACTTTTCTTTTTCCCACGATCCTCTAAGTAACGGTTCCTCTCAGAGTTTCTCTCTCTTCTCTTTTGGGTTAGCGCTGGGACGCTCTAGGGCAGCCATGCGCTTTACAAATTAAATTTCATTTCATTTCATTTCATTTCATTTGTGGTTGGCTTTTACCTGTTTCTTAGGTTTTGCCCTCTCTGTTTATCTTAGTTCTATCAATTATGCAATTTCCTTGTCTCATGTGTATATGATGTTTATTGTTTATTTTTATTTTATTTCCCTTTATTCCCTACATAGGTTCATTCATCCGCCTTCCATATCCTGGTTTTGTTTACCTTCTCTTCCCCGTCCCAATGTGGTTCGGACCCCGTCATGTTCAGCTGTCTCATCTTCTCATGTGCCATTCATGCCCCAGTTTGAGTTTGAGTTTGAGTTGGGATTTATAAAGCGCGTAGCTACCCTAGGGCGTCCCAGCGCTGGCTTGACCTAAGTTCCAGAGGGGAGAGCAGAAGAATTACAGGTTTATGGGAAGAGCCAAGTTTTTAATTGCCTCCGAAAGGCCAGGAGGTTATGTTCTCTCCGCATGGCAAGTGGGAGGGCGTTCCACAGTTTTGGGGCATTGTAGGAGAAAAGGCGCCCCCGGATCGGGCCTTTTTTATTCTGGGAACGCTGGCGAGGGAGAGGGAGTCTGATCTGAGTTGTTTGTTAGAATGGTGGGGTTTAACGAATGGTCTCAGAATCGGGGGGCCTCTGCCTTGCATTATTTTGTGCGAGATGCATAAGGTCTTAAAGGTAATCCTTTCTTTGACCGGGAGCCAGTGTAGGCTTTTAAGTGCTGGTTTAGCCGAGCATCTCGATTTGGTTCCGGTTAGGAGTCTGGCAGCAGCGTTCTGGGCGCATTGTAGTCTATAAATGACTGATGCCGGTGCCCCCAGGTACAGGACGTTGCCATAGTCCAGTCTGGAGTTCACAAACCCCTGCATCAGCAGTTTCCTTGATTGGAAGGGGATCAGGTGGAGGATTTTTCACGCCATTCGATTGAGGCCAAGGCAGGTGCCCGAGGTTTTTCTGGACTGAGTTTTGAAGTTGAGGTCTTGATCCAATCAAATGCCAAGACTTTTGACTTTGGGTTTGGGGGTAGGAGGCGTTCCCATGCATGGTGGCCAGGAGAGGGATGGAGGGAGTTTGTGAGGGTTTCCCAGGAGAAGTATCTCAGATTTTTCTCCGTTCAGTTTTAGTTGAGATTCGCACATCCAGTGGAAAACGCTGTCGAGACAGTTTGCCAGATTGTCTAGGCTATTGCTCAGCTGGTTAATAGAGACCGCCAGCTGTGTGTCATCGGCATACATGACTGTTTTTATGCCAAATGGGGTGATAACGTCCTCTAGAGGGGACATGTAAACGTTAAAAAGTGTGGGGCTCAGGGAGGAGCCCTGGGGGACCCCACACTGAAGTGGCAGGGCTTTGGACACGGCGGTGCCATCCGACACTTGGAAGGTTCTTTCTTCCAGAAAGGATTTGATCCAGGACAGGGCGGAGTCAGCGACTCCTATCAGACTTAGCCGGTGGATGAGGATGGCATGATCCGTGTCGAAGGCGGCACTCAGGTCGAGGAGGATCACTGCCACTATTGTTGGTGGTAGCGTTTCTCACTGAGAGAAAACGTCCGCACCTTCTGTTGGTGTCAGGTCCCAGCGGGCTTTGGAGAGTTCGGCACCAAGGGTTCGCCTTAAGATTAGAATTGGTTCCAACTACACCCTTTCTGCCGGCCTTTGGAGACAACTTGTAGCGCAATCCAGAAGTACTGATTCATTTCCTGATTGTGCCACTGACTAGTTGCGTTAGCGCTCTAGTCTTTCGTGGCGGCCATTTTGTGCGCTCGAGCCCTTCGCTCTGCGCACTTCAACGGTCTAATTCCTGAGAGTAAGACGCTTCTATACAAGTGCGTCTTTTCATAGTTATTTTCCTGTCAGCATTTGGAAACTAAACTTCCTCGACCCTCAGCATTGTTTGGCGCTAGACTATCCAGTCTTGGTAGCGCGTTTTCGTTCCAGTTCTGAATTCATACCTCAGCAGTTTGCGCAGTATCGCCTCCGCTTCTGGTAGGACTTCTCCTCGTTTCAGTCAAGTCTACTAGAGTGAGGTAAGAGGACAGCGCTCTCCTCGTTTTGAAGCCAATTTGCTCCTCTGAACTGTCATTGCGAGTGTTCATTACATTTCGCCTCAGCAGGGTGTTCTACTCTGTTAGCACCTATGAACTCTTGAGCGTCATTGGCAATTCCCAGTGAAAGACTTTGAATTACAGCAGAGAAAGACTTGTTATTCTTGAGATAAAGACTATTTCCTTGTGCTAGAGATTCTTGTGGAGAATACCAGCGGTTAGACTATCATCCTTCCCGCACCTATGATGACAGCAAGTATAGTAGTGTATAGCCTGATATGCATATAGATATACAGTATTATACCAACTGAGAATTACAGCAGCGGTACATCTCCAAGTTCCTTCGAACTCAATACTGGACTGGATTCATATCCTACTTGTACTCCTAAGTCTAGTCCTGTATTCCAATCTACATAGAGAGAGGCTCATGTCCACACTCATTCAGGTACTTGAAAGTAGAGAACTAAAGTGAGAGTAGAAGAAGGTGCCAGCATTAGTGGGAACTGTAGTAATGTTTTGCTTACTTTTGCAGGAGACGATCTTCCTGAACGAAGAGTAGGAGATATATGTGTGGCAGTCTCTCTGTTCGTTATCCACTTCCCCTTTCCCTTTCATTCCTGGGCTCAGAGTTCTCTGGGTGCAGGGGTGTAGGGGAGTTGGGAATTTATCATCAATAGCAAGAACCTTCTGGTCATCTGTCTCCACGGAGTCAAAGGGAATTCAGGTACGCTTTCTGACAGATTGAAGTGCCTTAAACATTTCTCTCCGTCTGGGCAGCATGGCAGAAGGTTTAGATGTGAAAGCGTTGGCAACTATCCTAGAAGATTTGCAAAAGCAGCTTAGTGAAACCAGGGAAGAGGTTAGAAAGTCCAATCAGGAGGCGAGTTACCTCAGGCAGCGGGTGGAAGAACTTTCTGTGAGTCCCAGTCCAAATTTCGGAGGTCTTAAGGCTCCTACCTTTACTCCTACCTCTTCGACATCGTCTGCGTTAACAACGCAAGTTGTCCATGCTATGTCCCCTACCATTCCTTTGGCCCCACCCGAAAGATTTCAAGGGGATCCGCATAAGGCTCAAATTTTTTTGACCCAGTGTTCCCTGCATTTCCTCTGCAAGCCCATTTTATTTAAAGAAGATCAGTCCAAAGTGGCG
This sequence comes from Lissotriton vulgaris, assembly GCF_964263255.1. Classification (NCBI taxonomy): domain Eukaryota; kingdom Metazoa; phylum Chordata; class Amphibia; order Caudata; family Salamandridae; genus Lissotriton; species Lissotriton vulgaris. The sequence continues at coordinate 1,787,940,644 of NC_141694.1, forward strand.
TTTGTGCTGTCCTATCTTAGTGGAGATGCTGCAGCGTGGTCATTGCCTCTGGTCTCCTCTAATGATCCAGTATTGTATAAATTTGAAGACTTCAAGGCTGAGTTTCTTCGAATCTTTGATCGTCGCACAATTTCTCAGACCACTGATAACGAGCTTTTGGATCTAAAACAAGGAAACCGAGAATTAGTTGCTTACTTGGCACAATACAACAAGTTAATTGTGGAGACGAATTGGCCAGCAGCAAAAAGAGCGGCAATTTTCTATAGAGGCCTTCGAGATGAGCTAAAGGATGGGTTGTCCCAAATTCCTAGAAGACCTACAGATGTCTCAGAGTTAATCGACTTGGTCCTCCAGATTGATCAAAGGCAAGCGGAACGTCGGTGTGAGAAACGAAGAGAAGTCAAGCCCTTTCCACCACGTTTTGATCGAGTTCGTTCTGAGCCTGTTAAGAATAGTGAAGCTCATTCCAGTGAGGAACCCATGCAGATTGGAGCGGTTCGTGGCCCTTTGTCTCAGGAGGAGAGAGAAAAGCGACGCTTAGGAAAATTATGCATGTATTGTGGTCAGCCAGGTCACTTTGTCAAAGACTGCCCAAAGAAGCCAAAGACCAATTCATGGGTAAAAGACAAGCTCCACCAGTAGACGGAGTTGCACTGGTGGGAGCAGCCCCTGAGACAACTCCCCAGACTCAGTTGCTAGCAAATGAAGGACAGGCTGTGGCTCCACATTTGCTTTTGTCTTGTACTATATGGTTCGGTAAGGGTCGGAAGGAAAGGGTTTCTATAATGTTGGATTCTGGAGCCACGGGGAATTTTTGTGATCTTCAATTTGCCAAAATGGTGGGAATCCAGTTTGAGAAGAAACTAAAGCCAGAACCTGTGCGTGCAGTGGATGGGACTGAGTTGTCGTCAGGCCCTATTGTGTTTGACACTGAGGTTATTACCGTCATTGGTCCAGAGGAACATCGGAGTGTAATTAGTTTTAACCTCATTGATGCCCCACAGTTTCAAATGATTTTGGGGCTCCCCTGGCTCTCGGAACATAACCCAAAGATAGATTGGGCAAAACGTACAGTTGAAATGACCTCTGAATATTGTACAGAACATTGTTTTCATGCATCGACAGAGGTCTCACCGACGACTATGTCTGCTCATCTGGCAAACCAAATGCCCATGGTTTGTGTGGTGGAAGTTCCTGAAATTCCTGAAGTCTATCTTGACCTGAAGGAGGTCTTCAACGAAAAGGAGGCCAAGAAATTACCGCCCCATCGGGAATACGATTGTCGGATCGAATTGGAACCTGGAGCCACGTTACCTTGTAGTCGCATTTATGCCCTTTCGGAACCTGAAAACCAGCATCTTAAAGAATATATTGAACAAAATTTGGAGAGTGGTTTCATCCGACCTTCTCAGTCGCCAGTTTCATCCCCCCTCTTTTTTATTCCTAAGAAGGATGGAACCTTGAGAACCTGCATCGACTATCGAGCGTTAAACTTGGTCACTAAAAAGAATCGATATCCTCTGCCTCTCATTTCGGAACTCCTAGATCAAGTTAAGAGTGCGAGAATCTACACAAAACTGGATTTGAGAGGAGCGTATCATTTGGTGCGAATGGCAGAGGGGGAGGAATGGAAGACGGCCTTTCGCACACGATTAGGTCTGTTCGAGTATCAGGTCATGCCTTTTGGGTTATGCAACGCACCTGCAGCCTTCCAGCATTTTGTCAATGACCTCTTAAGAGAATTTTTGGATCGTTTTGCCGTTGTCTATATTGATGACATCCTCATTTTTTCTAACAACATGGAAGATCATGTGCAACACGTTCGTGTCATTTTAGAGCGTCTGCTGAAGAATCAGCTGTATGTGAAATTGGAGAAATGTGTGTTTCATTCGACCAAGGTGGAATTTTTAGGTTTCATACTTTCTCCCGAAGGTGTCAACATGGATCAGTCAAAACTGGAAGCCATCAGGTCCTGGCCTGCTCCCCGCTCCATCAAAGAAATACAGAGTTTTTTGGGATTCGCCAATTTTTATCGGCGATTTATTCAGAACTTCTCTGAAAAAGTCAGACCAATTACTCGGCTCCTAAAGAAAGAGGAGCGTTTTGTCTGGGGAAAAGAACCTGAAGAAGCTTTTCAGCAGTTAAAGGAAGCCTTTGTATCTGCACCAATTTTGCAACACCCCGATTTGAAAGAACCTTTTTTTGTGGAAGCTGACGCTTCCAATTTTGCAATTGGAGGCATTCTATCTCAACGACAGAAAGAGACGGGACAATTACATCCTGTAGCCTATCATTCTAGGAAACTCACAGCTGCTGAAATAAATTATCCCATTTCTGACAAAGAACTTTTGGCTGTCAAAGAAGCCTTTAAGGTTTGGAGGCATTATCTGCTCGGGGCTCGACATGTCATCACAGTGTTCACAGATCATCGCAATCTGCAGTTCTTAAAGTCAGTCAGAACACTCTCCCCTCGTCAGTTGAGATGGTCCCTCTTCTTCGCAGACTATGACTTTGTATTGACTTACAAACCTGGATCGGCTAATGGAAAAGCTGACGCCCTTTCTCGGCTGAGTCTGGGAGATGTGACGGACAAGAAGGAAGAAGGCTACATCATTCCACAGAATAAAATCGTAGCAGCTATAGTTGAGGATGAGTTGGAAAAGCAGGTTCGAGAAGCCTTCCAAGGAAAAGAATTCTCTAATTGGGTTGCGGAAGGTCCTGAAAGAGAACTCAGAGACGGGAAACCCTACTGTCAAGGGAAACTGTTTGTTCCAGTTGAAGAGTTACAGTCATTAATCATTCAGCAGTTTCATGATCATCCATTGGCAGGTCATAAGGGAGCAGTCAAGACTTTGGAACTGGTGAAGAGGATGTATTTTTGGCCAGGCATGGAAGCACAGGTTAGGCAGCACATCGCCACTTGTGAACCGTGTATAAAAGGGAAGAGTTCTAGACAGCCCCCCCAAGGGTTACTTAGGCCTTTGCCCGTTGCACCCTCTCCTTGGCATACCATTTCCATGGATTTTATTGTAGATCTACCCTCTAGTCAGGGCTATTCAGTAATTTGGGTGGTGGTTGACCAGTTCACTAAAATGAGTCATTTTGTTCCCTTAAAGAGTCTTCCGACAGCTTCTCAGTTAGCAGACCTGTTAGTTCGGCATATTGTGCGGCTGCACGGAATCCCTAAGATTGTAATCTCAGATCGAGGTTCCCAGTTTGTCTCTCGATTTTGGAGATCTTTCTTGAGAGGTCTGGGGGTGGATTCTCGTCTGTCCACCAGCTTCCATCCGGAGACAGATGGACAGACGGAGAGGGTGAACCAAGATTTGGAGCAGTACCTTCGCTTGTATTTGATGGATCAAGAGGGAGAATGGCCCTCTTTATTGAGTATTGCGGAGTTTGCTTACAATAATTCAGTCCACTCTGCCACGGGTTACTCTCCATTTTTCCTTAATTCAGGCAGACATCCAAATATGTTAATGGGTAGAGTGGAAGTAGACGTCCCAGCAGCAGAAGAGGTGATCCAAGATTTGCATAAGGCCTTTCAGTCAGCATCAGAAAATCTCGTTAAGGCAAAACAGAGCTATAAGAAGCAAGCAGATAAGAAGCGAAGGGAGAGTCCAGAATTTGAGGCAGGGGATTTGGTGTGGGTTTCTACTCGCTATATGCGATTGAAAGGGAACAGGAAATTTCAGCCTAGATTTGTGGGTCCCTATCCAGTGGTGGACATGGTCAATCCTGTTAGTGTTAGGTTGGCTTTTCCCAAATCTATGAAAATTCATCCCACTTTCCATGTTTCCTTGATCAAACGTAATCCTCCAAGATTTCAACGTTCGCATCCCCCTGCTCCAGTGCAAGTCCAATCTGCAGAAGAGTTTGAGGTTAAGAGAATTTTGGACTCCAAATTGAGAAGAAACACCTTGTTCTATCTGGTAGATTGGAAGGGTTTCGGTCCTGAAGATCGATCATGGGAACCAAGCAAGAATGTTCACGCCCCACGACTGGTAGCTGAGTTTCATAAGACATATCCTCAAAAGCCTAGAGAGGGGGCTTTGGTGGGGGGTACTGTCAGGTCCCAGCGGGCGGTGGAGAGTTCGGCACCAAGGGTTCGCCTTAAGATTAGAATTGGTTCCAACTACACCCTTTCTGCCGGCCTTTGGAGACAACTTGTAGCGCAATCCAGAAGTACTGATTCATTTCCTGATTGTGCCACTGACTAGTTGCGTTAGCGCTCTAGTCTTTCGTGGCGGCCATTTTGTGCGCTCGAGCCCTTCGCTCTGCGCACTTCAACGGTCTAATTCCTGAGAGTAAGACGCTTCTATACAAGTGCGTCTTTTCATAGTTATTTTCCTGTCAGCATTTGGAAACTAAACTTCCTCGACCCTCAGCATTGTTTGGCGCTAGACTATCCAGTCTTGGTAGCGCGTTTTCGTTCCAGTTCTGAATTCATACCTCAGCAGTTTGCGCAGTATCGCCTCCGCTTCTGGTAGGACTTCTCCTCGTTTCAGTCAAGTCTACTAGAGTGAGGTAAGAGGACAGCGCTCTCCTCGTTTTGAAGCCAATTTGCTCCTCTGAACTGTCATTGCGAGTGTTCATTACATTTCGCCTCAGCAGGGTGTTCTACTCTGTTAGCACCTATGAACTCTTGAGCGTCATTGGCAATTCCCAGTGAAAGACTTTGAATTACAGCAGAGAAAGACTTGTTATTCTTGAGATAAAGACTATTTCCTTGTGCTAGAGATTCTTGTGGAGAATACCAGCGGTTAGACTATCATCCTTCCCGCACCTATGATGACAGCAAGTATAGTAGTGTATAGCCTGATATGCATATAGATATACAGTATTATACCAACTGAGAATTACAGCAGCGGTACATCTCCAAGTTCCTTCGAACTCAATACTGGACTGGATTCATATCCTACTTGTACTCCTAAGTCTAGTCCTGTATTCCAATCTACATAGAGAGAGGCTCATGTCCACACTCATTCAGGTACTTGAAAGTAGAGAACTAAAGTGAGAGTAGAAGAAGGTGCCAGCATTAGTGGGAACTGTAGTAATGTTTTGCTTACTTTTGCAGGAGACGATCTTCCTGAACGAAGAGTAGGAGATATATGTGTGGCAGTCTCTCTGTTCGTTATCCACTTCCCCTTTCCCTTTCATTGCTGGGCTCAGAGTTCTCTGGGTGCAGGGGTGTAGGGGAGTTGGGAATTTATCATCAATAGCAAGAACCTTCTGGTCATCTGTCTCCACGGAGTCAAAGGGAATTCAGGTACGCTTTCTGACAGATGGCGAATATTTTCACTGAATAAGTTGTGTGTAAAGTATCAAAGAAAGAGGTGCACTGAGAGCCTGGTAGAACACCCACCACCAAGGGTGTGAAACAAAGCAACTGAATGCTAGTGTCAATACTCAAAAGGAAACCAAGTTACAACAAGCACCCTCTATGAAGTCAAATGTCAAGAAAGTTCTCATAGCACATTGGTTATTTCACGATTTTTTCACCAATTTCAACCAAAGGTTCATAAGAAGTAACAGAGCACTAAAGTATGGATCCAAAACAGTACGTTTTGGATGCATACTTTAGTGCTGTTACTTCTTATGAACCTTTGGTTGAAATTGGTGAAAAAATCGTGAAATAACCAATGTGCTATGAGAACTTTCTTGACATTTGACTTCATAGAGGGTGCTTGTTGTAACTTGGTTTCCTTTTGAGGATCACTGCCACTGATCCTCTGGCGTCCATGATGGTTCTTGCCTCTTCGACCACGGCTAGCAGAGCGGTGTCAGTTCCCTGTCCCGGTCTAAACCCTGTCTGGGATTGGCGCAGGAGTTTATTGGCTTCAAGGAAATTAGAAAGTTGGTGGTTGATGATTCGTTCGGCCACTTTGCTGATAGCAGGAAGAAGAGAGATGGGTCTGAAGTTGGTTGGGTCCATGGGATCAAGGTGGGGTTTCTTCAGGAGAGCCCTGACAGTGGCTTTCTTCCAGTTGGCAGGAACAGAGCCCAGTCTAAAGGAGGCGTTAATGAGGTGGGTGAGAGGAGGGGCAACCGTGGAGGCGACTAATTTTAATTTGCTCATAGGAGCTGGGTCTGAAGGAGCACCGCTTTTTACAGTTTGTAAGGTGGACAGGAATATCTCTGTGGTGGTCTCGGGAATGGTTCGGAGGCGTGGCGCCTCGGGGCAGGGGGGGATAACTGGGATTTGAAAGGAATTGGGGCCAGGAAGAGAAATGAGAATTTTGTCGATTTTCGATGAAAAGAACTCAGCAAGCTGGTTGCATCTGTTGCCCGATGGGTCAGATGTGGGTAAGGGGTCTGGAATTTGGGTAAGTAAGCGTACAATGCGATAAGTTTCTTTCGCAGAATTGGCTGCCGCTGATATCTTTTCCTCGAAGAAGGTTGCCTGTGTTTTTTTATACAGTTTTTATAGTGCTTGATGGCAGCCCTGTACTCGTTTTTGCTTTCCGTCGTCCAGTTTTTTCTCCAAAGGCACTCGAGTTTTTTACATGTCTTCCTGAGATTTCGTAGTTCTTGGGTGAACCACAGGGATTTGGCTGTTTTCTTTGTACTGGGGAGGGATTTGACCGGCAGGGTAACGTCGGGGGATTGGTTGATCCACTTGTGTATTTGGACATCTGCTCTGGAAGGATCTGGCTCCAGTACTGGTATGGTGGAAGAGAGTACTTGTGCCCAGGAGTTTATGTCCAGAGTTTTCCATGGGCGGGAGGGTGCTTGGGGAGGGGGGTCTCTCAGGTGCCTCAGCCGAGTGTTTTAGCTTAAAGGGGACTAAGAAGTGGTCTGACCATGGGACAGGGATGGGGGAATTTACTACCAATCTCGTAAGATTGGTAAATATGGGGTCCAGCAGATGGCCCTTGTTGTGGGTAGGTTGGTTGCTTAGTAGCTGGAGACTTATAGAGGCTAGGTCTGCTTTGAGGTCAGCAGCTGTTTTGTTAGAGAGGTCATCGAAGTGGAGATTCAAGTCTCCCAAGACCGTAAAGTTCGGGGTTAAGCATGCGAGGGAAGAGATGGTATCCATTAGGGAATCACAGAAACGTTGTTGCAGTCCTGGTGGGCGATACACTAGTATCCCTGAGATGGTGGTAGAAGGGGGCCGATGAATACAGAAAAGTATGTTTTCACAGTCCAAGATGGCGCTTTCTTTGAACTGGCAGGACAGGTAGTCTCGATGTATAATCGCTATCCCACCTCCGATACCGGACGGTCTATTCTGGTGCTTTATAAGGTAACCAGGTGGGAGCGATTGGATGATATCTGGCTCTGAGTCTGAGGTGAGCCAAGTTTCTGTGAGAAAGAGTGCCTCAATTTCTGAGTCCTGCAGGAGTAAGTTGATTTCTGTCTGGTGCTTCGGGAGGGATCTGCAATTAAGCAGAGCCATCCCGAGACAGGGTGCTTTAGAGGGGAAGTGAGGTGTGAGCCTTTAGGTACAGTTTGGACAGCGGGAATGTCCTTCCTCTAAGGCAATAGTAAAACGACAGGAGGCGGATGGGAGGTCCCTTAACCTATGCAGTGTTTCCTGGGTGTAATGGAGTGGGTGAAACAGGGGTTATGCGCTCTGGGCTCGGTCTGGCGCGGACGGGCACAGACGGGATTGCCTTAGGCGTGCCTTCGGCGCGCAAACGGAGCTCCCATCCGCGTGGCCTGAGTCCTCGCGCTGCTGGCATCGGGAGGATTAATCAGGTTAAGGCTACCGGCAGCATTAAGATCCGCTACCCGTGCCGAATATGCTGCTCAAGTGCCCTGCGGCATGGTGAGTTTTGATTAAAAGATATCCCCAAAAAAACAAGTGACAATAGTACATTTTTAAAAAGCGCTGTTCGCTCTCCCGGCTTCCGCCTCAGGAGTTTTGGTCAGTTCTAGTATATGGCGCTTGTATTCAGCATCTTATACTCATCACAAGGGGGCGTGGCTTAAAAAGGGGCATGGCCTGAGTCCTCGCGCTGCTGGCGTCGGGAGGATTAATCAGGTTAAGGCTACCGGCAGCGTTAAGATCCGCTACCCGTGCCAAATATGCTGCTCAAGTGCCCTGCCGCATGGTGAGTTTTGATTAAAAGATATTCCCAAAAGAACAAGTGACAATAGTACATTTTTAAAAAGCGCTGTTCGCTCTCCCAGCTTCCGCCTCAGGAGTTTTGGTCAGTTCTAGTATATGGCGCTTGTATTCAGCGTCTTATACTTGTCGCAAGGGGGCGTGGCTTAAAAAGGAGCATTGGCCTGAGTCCTCGCGCTGCTGGCGTCGGGAGGATTAATCAGGTTAAGGCTACCGGCAGCGTTAAGATCCGCTACCCGTGCCAAATATGCTGCTCAAGTGCCCTGCCGCATGGTGAGTTTTGATTAAAAGATATCCCCAAAAGAACAAGTGACAATAGTAAATTTTTAAAAAGCGCTGTTCGCTCTCCCGGCTTCCGCCTCAGGAGTTTTGGTCAGTTCTAGTATATGGCGCTTGTATTCAGCGTCTTATACTCGTCGCAAGGGGGCGTGGCTTAAAAAGGGGCGTGGCCTGAGTCCTCGCGCTGCTGGCGTCGGGAGGATTAATCAGGTTAAGGCTACCGGCAGCGTTAAGATCCGCTACCCGTGCCGAATATGCTGCTCAAGTGCCCTGCGGCGTGGTGAGTTTTGATTAAAAGATATCCCCAAAAGAACAAGTGACAATAGTAAATTTTTAAAAAGCGCTGTTCGCTCTCCCGGCTTCCGCCTCAGGAGTTTTGGTCAGTTCTAGTATATGGCGCTTGTATTCAGCGTCTTATACTCGTCGCAAGGGGGCGTGGCTTTAAAAGGGGCGTGGCCTGAGTCCTCGCGCTGCTGGCGTCGGGAGGATTAATCAGGCTAAGGCTACCGGCAGTGTTAAGATCCGCTACCCGTGCCGAATATGCTGCTCAAGTGCCCTGTGGTGTGGTGAGTTTTGATTAAAAGATATCCCCAAAAGAACAAGTGACAATAGTAAATTTTTAAAAAGCGCTGGTCGCTCTCCCGGCTTCCGCCTCAGGAATTTTGGTCAGTTCTAGTATATGGCGTTTGTATTCAGCGTCTTATACTCGTCGCAAGGGGGCGTGGCTTAAAAAGGGGCGTGGCCTGAGTCCTCGCGCTGCTGGCGTCGGGAGGATTAATCAGGTTAAGGCTACCAGCAGCATTAAGATCCGCTACCCGTGCCGAATATGCTGCTCAAGTGCCCTGCCGCATGGTGAGTTTTGATTAAAAGATATTCCTAAAAGAACAAGTGACAATAGTAAATTTTTAAAAAGCGCTGTTCGCTCTCCCGGCTTCCGCCTCAGGAGTTTTGGTCAGTTCTAGTATATGGCGCTTGTATTCAGCGTCTTATACTCGTCGCAAGGGGGCGTGGCTTAAAAAGGGGCGTGGCCTGAGTCCTCGCGCTGCTGGCGTCGGGAGGATTAATCAGGCTAAGGCTACCGGCAGCGTTAAGATCCGCTACCCGTGCCGAATATGCTGCTCAAGTGCCCTGTGGCGTGGTGAGTTTTGATTAAAAGATATCCCCAAAAGAACAAGTGACAATAGTAAATTTTTTAAAAGCGCTGTTCGCTCTCCCGGCTTCCGCCTCAGGAGTTTTGGTCAGTTCTAGTATATGGCGCTTGTATTCAGCGTCTTATACTCGCCGCAAGGGGGCGTGGCTTAAAAAGGGGCGTGGCCTGAGTCCTCGCGCTGCTGGCGTCGGGAGGATTAATCAGGTTAAGGCTACCGGCAGCGTTAAGATCCGCTACCCGTGCCGAATGTGCTGCTCAAGTGCCCTGCGGCGTGGTGAGTTTTGATTAAAAGATATCCCCAAAAGAACAAGTGACAATAGTAAATTTTTAAAAAGCGCTGTTCGCTCTCCCGGCTTCCGCCTCAGGAGTTTTGGTCAGTTTCTCTTTCGTTCTTTGTCCCTTCAGGTATGTTTTATCATTTGTCCTTTTGGATATGTACTGTCTCTTCTTCTTGCTGTTCTCTCTTCTTTTTCCCTTTCCCTTCTTCCTTATTTTCTCTTTTTCCCTTCTCCTTCTTGTTTCTTTTCTTTATCTTTTTATCTGCAACTTTCTTCTCCTTTCTCACTCCTATATTTACCTATTGCTCTTACTGTTACTAGTATCTTTACAAATATTTTCCAATGTCTCCTTGTTGTTAAATTCATTGGTTCATATTTAATAAGCTTTCTCAAAATTAAGTCTGAACATTACATTGTATGCTTAATGTTTAGCTATCTTATTTCTTTCCAGTTAAATTCAGAGTTACAACATCGAATATTAAGGGATTAAGTAACCCTATTAAAAGACAACGAGTTCTGTCACACTTAGCTAGGTTAAAATCTGACATTGCTTTACTCCAAGAAATTCATTTGTCTGATGCTGAAGCTTCTAAAGAAATGTTGGGTAGGCAACGTAGTTTAATTCTTTGTCATAAAAAATGTAATGTTTCAATTGTTCATCAAGAAACTGACTCAGATGGTCAATGTGTTTTTGTTAAATTACTTATAGATACAATTCTGTTAGTTTTCCTCAATGTGTATGGTCTGGTTTCTGTTGACAATACTTTTTGGTTGCAAATTCCCGATAAATTACTTTCATTTGATGATGATTATCTTATATTTGGCGGTGATTGCAATCAAATCCGTGACCCAGTCTTAGACAGGCTTTCCCCAGTCAAATTTGTCAATACTAAAATGCATTCACAATTTACCTCTACTATACGTCGCAAATCCTTAATTGATATCTGGAGACTTTGTCATCCAGACCTTCGTGAATACAGCTATTTTTCTCCCCAACATAAATCACAATCCTGTATTGACAATCTCTATTTAAGTAAATCTTTAACTCGACATGTTCTCCACTCTGAGATAGGTCATATTTTAATTTCAGATCATGCCCCGGGTTTTGTTGATTTTGACTTAATACCTTTTAGCCCATCTGCTGGTAGATGGCGCTTTAATAACTCATTACTTATGGATCCTAATTCTTCTAGCCAATTCATCTCTTTCACTTCTGACTTTTTTGCTATTAATACAACTCCCGAATCCTCACCCACTATGCTTTGGGACTCTTTCAAAGCAGATACGAGAGGCTTCATAATCAATTTCGCCTCTCAGAAGCAAAAAGGTTTTGAAAAAAAGTCGACTTAATTACTCGCTGAAATTAAAAAACTAGAATATGCCTATTATCACTGTACCACTGACTCCTCTTTAAATGTTCTCATTGTTGCAAAGATTACTTTTAATAAATTGTCCACAGAGGCTTCTTCTTCTTATCTCCTAAAGAGTAGTGCTTGTTACTATGGAGGTCAAAATAAAATGGGAAAACTATTAGCTAATTACTTAAAAACACGACGATATAGAACTAGAATAGACTCCCTGAAAAACTCTAATGGAAATACACTTTTTAAAGACAAATACATACTAAACGAATTTGTCTCCTTCTACAAGAATCTTTATACTCCTGAGACCCAACCACTTCAATCTGGTCTATCCTCTTATTTTCAATCAATTCTTTCTCCCCCTTCTCAGCGTATTGATTCTGACTCGCTGGGATCAGATATTACTTTGGAAGAAATCTCTCATGCTGTTTTGGTACTATGATGAGGTAAAACCCCTGGACCTGACGGGTTTACTATTGAGTTTTATGAGCATTTCTCGAAGCTTCTTCTTCCAAATCTTCTTTTTGTTCAATTCCTTTATTATGAATGGATCGTCCCAAGGCACCTTTCAAGAAGCTGTGATTTGTTTAATTCCCAAGGACAATAAGGACCCTTCTTTATGTAAAAATTATCGCCCCATTTCTTTAGTTATTACAGACTATAAGATTTTTGCAAAAATCCTTGCCTTACGCATTGGCCCCATCTTACCTGAACTTATTGGACCAGAACAATCTGGCTTTGTAAAAGGTCAATTATCCTCTGATAACTCTAGAGTCTTTTTCAATGTTCTTAGTAAGGCCTCCTCCCTAGATTATCCGCTCGCTGCCATAGCTCTAGATGCTGAAAAAGCATCTGATAGGATTAGATGGGAATTTATGTTTCATGCTCTAAAATGGATAGGATTTCCTCCCAAATTAATTTTCTTGATTTCTTTATAATATTCTGGTCCTAAAGCTTATATTTTTGCCAATGGTAAAGTCTCTAACTATTTTTCTCTTTCTAGAGGAGTACGTCAGGGTTGTCCTCTATCACCTTTATTGTTTGTAGTAGCCCTAGAACCTTTCTTAACTAAAATCAGACAGGATACTCTGATCACGGGTTTCCAACTAGGTACCCATCTAGTTAAAATGTCTGTTTAGGCAGAGGATATTCTTCTATATTGTTCTAACCCAGAAACTTCTCTTCCCCCTTTCCTCCATCATGTTGATACTTTTTCGCAGTTATCAGGATACCGCCTTAATCGGGACAAATGTGAAGTTCTGCCCCTCAATATTTTATGTCTTAAGCACTATTTCCTTCAAACGGGATTCTCCTGGCAGCCTTCTAAACTGCAATATTTAGGACTATGGTTTTCCTCAACTATCTCAGAAACTTTAAAACCTCATTTTGAATACATTACCAAAACACTAAATGATATAATCACTAGATGGCATCCTCTTTTTCTTTCTTGGTGGGGTAGACTAGACTCGATTAAGATGATGCTTGCCCCCCTTATCCTATATTCATTATCTATGATTCCTGTACATCTACCAGGATATTATTTCAAGAAAATAGAGTCACTACTATTAAAGTTTCTTTGGAAAAACAAACCCTCTTGAATATCCTTATACTCTCTCAAGAAGGATAAACTTAATGAAGGACTTAAGTTTCCTGACTTTCAATCTTATCATTATGCTTTCTCCCTAAAACATGCTTCCCATGGCTTTCTTCTGATTCCATTACACATCCCTTGGTATGATTGTCAATTGAAAAATTCTTCACCTCCGCTTTTGACTTTCGAGAGACTCTTGCCTTCACTACTAATACTTCCTCTTTACGTTCCTCTGTTATTTCTCATACCCGTAAACTTTTAACTCCTCTCCTACCATCTTCTTATCCCAGACTCTTTTTCTTGTTTATCAACAATTATTATATTCCCCAGTGACACTAGCCTCCTTTTCCCTAATATCCCATCTATTTGCTGGTCTTGTCCCTGCTCAAATGCTGATTTAAAACACATGCTATTTGACTGTCCTAGTATTTATAAATTCTGGCAAACAATTTGGTCTCAAATCAACAACATTATTAAAACCAACATTCCCTTTTCCGTAGCAAATATTTTCCTAGGTTCCCTATCCCCTTATTGGCCTCAATCACCATCACATTTTAAGTTATTAGATTTATTATTAGCTATAGCCTTTCATTTATTAACTTCAAATTGGAAACATGCATACAAATTCACTTATAAAGCCTGGTGGAACGCCATATGCTTTCATCATAGACTCGATACCAATATGTCGCTCCTATTTCTCCAGCAATTAAAAGAGATTTATTATGGATTCCACTCGCTACATACTTATCTAGATCTGCTTCTTTGTATACTTCTAATGCTACTGTTGTGAATACATCAGATAATGTCCTTAAAATGCCATGAACATATCTAATTGTCTTTTACTTAACAATTTTGCGTTGGTATTATGTTTCGCACATATGTAATTACATATTCACATCTTTATTGAGTAATTATTTGCATGCAATGTTTAATTTTAACATCCATGTTTCCTTAAATCTTCTTATGATGATACTTATATATTATTTTCCCCTTTTCCTTTTTTCCTTCTTCCCTCTTTTTTAACTTCCCGTATAAAGTGTTTATTGTAACCAATGCATTTCCTATCCCTTAATATGAACTTTATTGTTAACTGTTACCTAAATGGTTTATTATATTGTTGTTCTATTTCCTCTGGTTTCAATAAACTCAAACTTTAAAAAAAAAAAGAATATAATAACTCCTTTTTGTGGCTAATGAAACTTTTGTATTCCCCACTTTATAGAGGGGCACACCCAGTCGACTTCCCTAGCCTGGATTAAAGGAAAAATGACAGGTGTCTCTCCCTTGTGTAATCAGTTAAGCTCTATTAGATAGGGAATGGTATGACTCAGACAAACCCTGTCTGAGGATTTCTCATCTGAAGGGGTTATTGCAGGGTGAAGCCTACCTCTAGTTGCCACGAAGAGGTAACCCACCTGACAGCTGGAATTTTACAATGACTGTTCAATTTTTATACATAATTGGTTTATCAACATGTGTACCAGAATAATGATAACTATTATAAAAGTCTCAGCAGTCATGAATGAAAGTTAGGGCAATTCTTAAAATGCCTCACACATATTTCATCATACATCTGTGCTCTATTAGTCTAAAAGCTACTTAGTTTTCACAAGCATTCCACAGATTATATAGTTATCTAACTAAACTTTGTTATGCCAAGTCATGTCAGTATCCCTGCATACTCTATACCCCTGCTGAGCCTGCACTCGGCAACTATCTTTCAGCATGTAGCCCTCTGCAATGGGTCCATGTGTGTCCCCCCCATCACAGACCCTGGTATATCTTGAAATGTTAGCCCCAATGATTCATTTTGAAGAGGGGCCTTCTCAAGTTGCTACTTCAGTACACTAACAATACCTCTTTTGCAAAACTGTATGGAAGGCAGGCAATGTAATTGCCTCTGCTTCCTTCCAAGCTGTACCAGCACAGGATCACTTTGCTTGGCAGCTGTGATTGCAACATGTAAACTAGTGGGTAGAGAGTTACAACGAACACTGACTAAAGTCGAGTTGAAAATAAAAACACAGCAATCATGCACACATTCTTAGTATTGACCATTCGATCAGTTATTTCAGTTTCTAGGTCCTATACTTGAACCACACAAATACCTAATCAATGCCTCTGTGTAGAAACCTACGCGGAAACGGAACACATGGATCCCTAAAGCAGCGGTGATCACATCAAATCTTGTGTATGTTTAGCATGGGGTGCTTACACGTGAGTTCCATGTTCGCTCTATGAATAGTTTCTCTTGGAGTACCCTGTAGTGTTGTTGAATTGAGGACCACCCCATCCCTGTTCATGTCTTTATTGTGCTAGTGTCTGGTATGATTGAGCTATGGGGTGCAGGATCTAGGCAAGTTACCCCACCAAATAGACCCCAGCACAGTATATCTATGTGCATTATGGGCGGAGAACATGCAAGTATTTGGCTAAATTGCACTGGTACATGAAAATAGAACCCTCCAAATGATTTTCGGCGGAGGGAGCATTTGATTTGAATAAAATAATGCTTCATGGACGTTCTTGGAGCAAGTAAAAGTGGGGCCCCAGAAGATACATGGAATTCATATCTAGATTGGTATGAAGAGAATTTACTCTGTCTAGGGTGTGGAGTCTTAAAGTCTACCACGAAAAAGTAAAGGAACACGCGAAGGAATTAAAAGAAAAATGCAACAACTGATGACAAGGTGGCAGAGAAAAATGAAAAAGATGGTTAGACCTAGTCCTCGGATCTATCTGCAGCTTAAACAAACACTCACCAATGCTGATGGGATGCCTCAAGGTGTAAATTTCCTTGCAGGGTTACCTCCTCCTCATCCATCTGTCCTCTTCACCGCTACACACACTCAGGTAACCTCAGCGCACATACAACCCCTTCCTTCTACAAACCTAAGGACCCCAGGACTAGTTCAAGCACGTAGGATGCCACTCCAATGACTCCAGCTTCTCCTAATGAAGAGATGGTTTAAAATCACAAATGATCCCTGTCTTGTCTTCAGTTGCTGCTCGCAGTCGTGTGACACAAGAGGGGGATATTCTACAGGCTCCACTATGGTAATCATATGGAGCCAATGGTGCCTTAGTGACAGTCCATGCCCCTTCAACCCAAGGAGATCTCAGAAATGTAGTTAAAGAAATTGCTAAGATTAGGGAAAAACCTCAAAGGTTTAGAGAGGAACTAGTGACCATCTTTACCTGTTTAGTATTGTCAATTTTACTGACCTCAAACCCTAATATGTATCTGGTGCCCAACTCACCCAATATGAGATCCTATTGCTATCTGCAGGTCACATTTTTCAATAGATGTTTGATACTGAACATCTCTCTTACCTACCTCTCAGGAAGGTGAGCAGCATGACAGCCTCGCTGTCACAACCCACCAGGTGATGCGGTCCCCTGGAAGAGGATAAACTGGCCCTGGGGCTCTGTATCTTTGAACACCCAGGAAGCCCCAACTCTGCTGTGGGGCACAAATACAAGTAAGGAGCGCCAAGCTGGTGACAGGTTTGGGGGTTGAGGGAGGAGTGCAGGGTGCGGAAGGTCTTTTAATAACTATAAGTGTATTGCCTTAAACATATGCCACATCATGACCAAAGAGATCTTCAGCATCGGCCGCACTAAACACTCTGCACTGGTTACCAGTGGTCAAACGAGTGCTGTTCAATGTTCTGGTAATCACCTTTTGGGCCTTTCACTCGCAAGTACCTAAGTATATGCAAAAGAGGTTTTCCCGATACCACCCATTGCGCACCCTGAGGTCATCCAAGGCCAACCTGCTGGTCATCCCGACCTTTAAACTCAGCTCAAGGGGTGGCAAATCTTTGCCAGTCCTGGGGTCCAAGGCACGGAACAAACTCCCCCCACATCTCCGTGCTATGAAACAGGAATCGGAATTCAGAAAGGCATTAAAAACCTGGATTTTTTGTCTCCCAGGAACCTGCACACGTGCACTAGTATGAGGACTCTGGTCACACTGCTGATTGCAGCCGGACTAGATTCTAGATCCACTCTGGTCTGTGTAGGCACCAAGATGCTCCTTGGAGTGATAGTTGCGCGATACAAAAAACCAACTTACATTACATTACCTTATCTATGAAAGAGACAGGTAATTATCCTGGGGTACTAAGGACGTATAGATATAACATCAAGCCCAGGCCAGCTGCAGAACTGAGATCATTTCACAGTACTGAAATAACAGGACAGGCATGTCCTGGAGAAGTGTGGTTTGCAGAAGCATTTCATCTTAGCACGTGATAAACTCCTACCTCTCGCATGGCGTTGTCCCCCCGAACTGGAAGAAGGCTGTGGTTAAGGCATTATTAAAAAAGCTGAATGTAAACCCGCTGGATCTGAACAACTTTAGGCCAATTTCCCTTCTGCCAAGTACCAGCAAGGTAGCTGAAAAATTCATTAACGGCCAGCTGTCTAACTATCTGGAATCAAGCAAACTACTCATGCCCTCACAAACAGGTTTTCACCCTGGTCAGGGCACAGAGACAGCGATGGTTGCGGTTGTCGAGGAGACCAGGAAGATCATCGATGCAGGAGGATCAGTGGCAGTGATCCTCCTCGATCTGAGTGCAGCCTTCGACACTGTCAACCATCACACGCTGATCCAACGGCTCAGGGAACTGGGCATCTCAGGATCTGCACTGTCTTGGTTGAGCTATTTCTTACCCAACCGCTCTTTCCAGGTGGCAGAGGGCAATTACATCTCCAAAGTGACCCCGATATATTGTGGAGTCCCACAGGGCTCTTCATTGAGCCCGACGCTCTTCAATATTTACATGTCTCCCCTGGAAAACATTGTCGCCGCCCATGGAATCAAACTTTTGACCTACGCTGATGACACTCAGCTCGTTGTATCCCTCAACCAAAAGAACAACACTGCCACTGACTTGTATTCCTGCCTTAGGGATATAGCCAGCTGGATGGACAAGTCTCAGCTAAAATTGAATAGCGACAAAACAGAGATTCTGGTCTTGGGCAATCAGTCCCACTATCATCCAGAGACTCTGTGGCCCCCCTGTATGGGTACCCCTCCCATTCCAAAATCTGACATCAAAAGCCTTGGGATTTGGTTCGATCAAGATCTGACACTTAACACTGAAGCAAGGAAGACGATTGGAGCCTGCTATGATCTCCTTCGTACTACCCGTAAGATCCTACCTTTGCTCCCCTTTCAGTCCAGGGAACTCTTGATTCAGGGACTGATACTGTCCAGACTAGATTATGGAAATGCCCTTTATCTTGGGGCCCCAAAGAAAGTTACAGCTAAATTTCAGGTCGTGCAAAACACCGCTGCCCGGATCCTCACAGGCACCAATAATCGCAGCTCTGCCAAACCGGCCCTTAGAGCTCTCTATTGGCTGTCAATTCAAGAGAGAGTACATTTCAAGGCCCTCTGTATAACCCATAAAATCTTACATGGCAAGGCCCCACCTATTCCTAAAGATCTTATTGCTCCTTACACAACTAACAGAACCCTTCGGTCTACGAATCTCCATCTGGTCCTTACACCTCGGATTAAGAGAGCTCGAGCGGAAGGCCGCCTTTTTTCCTATAATGCTTCCAAACTTTGGAATTTGCTACCCTTGGAAATAAGTGCCCAACCCAGTCTAGCCTCCTTCCGTAAACTCCTAAAAACCTGGCTGTTCCCTTAATTCTCCTCTTGTTGTCCACGCCTGTTCTCATCATCAGTGCTGGGACGCTCACGGGCAGCCATGCGCTCTAGAAATCCGTAAACATAAACATAAACCAGATAACATCATTACATTGAGAGTCTTCATTAAACGTGAGAATTCTGAAAAATGGATGAGAAACATTTCTGCCCCGCCCTGATAACAATGCTTTTAGTGAACTGCAAGAAACATCAGGTGTCAGGTGTACCCTATATGTTGGCCAAATTCTTATAGGACATGGAGCAAAAGTTTAGGTTAATAAATTAGACAAAAGATGTTTTTGTACAGCACACACAGTGAACTCATGTATTTGAAGGCACTGGTATATGTGATAATGAAGGTAAAGGCGGTTCAATGAAATAAAACATTTGCCTAGTATACTGCATTTTGAGGACAATATATGTTTTTTCAAGTCAGTAGGCCTGCACTTCGGCTAAATGTTTATGATTTTTCAAGGCGGGCTATGGACTGCTATGGAAGCAACATTACTGTCTCAACTCTAAAGCCAAAATTGCCTGTATGTAATAGACCTGTTAGATGCCCTACAACCTCCCTATGAAATTGCTGTCAAAAGATATGCAGCTCACCAGTCTGCCCATGATGACGCTGTTCGTGAAAATGCCCTGGCAGATTAAACTCTTTACCCCCATTATGAATCCCCAATGGCAAGCTTCTAAGAGGTAACTAAGATTCAAGATAAGGCATTGGAAGGGGAGGAGTTAGTTTACATTCGGAGCACTTATGGCATTTCCAAGATGGCCACTTGGTTTCTCTAAGGACCCTACTCCCAACTTTACTCACGTGCATCATGGAATGGCACCTCAGCAAGGGGGAAAGGATAGCTGTTGTGAAAATAAGGATGACATTTTCTTGGATTATTACAAAGCTTTAATAGGTTGTGTAAATACCTTCCATTTACAGGTGTCAAGGGCTTTGCCAAAGGAACAGCGTCAATCTTATCATCAACTTCAGCCGGGAGAATGGGTGCATGTGAAAGTGTACTCAACGCAACCGGGCAGCATTGATGAAAAGGACCCTTCTTGAAATTACTCCCACCAATACAGCCGTCTTCCATCATGGATGCACATGTACAACTGTTAAAAGACTTGTGCTCCAGTTGAAAGTGGAAGCAAATCTCAGGGTGCAAGTGCTGGAAACCCCTCCCCTGAAAAAGAAGAGGATTTTGCACTGTCATTGCCAGAGGGGATATGCCACTACAAAATAAAAGTGCAGCAATAAAAGTAAGGATCAGCTCCACCCATACCACCAGTGACTGAGGAAAGCAATTGCCTGAGGTAGGGTAGCATCGATGTTCTTTGCTACTACAGGAATGTCCCTGCTCATACTATGGTGCTAACCTGAACGGCTCCTACACAGTCTGGCCCGCAGCCAGAGAGAACTGCATTTGCAAGTTTTATGGACAACTGAAAATAAGAGTGAAATAATAGCCAGTTATAATCTTCAGTCTTGAGATAGTGGAGATTTTATATTACGTGTCTTTGACCTTATCCAGAATCCAAATTAGCCTGTACTATGGATGGTTTCTGAAATATTAGAAGAAGGTTGAATTGTAAATAGAGAAAAGTCTGTCACTGTATATATGTTCAAGTAATGATACTTCTTTTAACTGTTATGACAATTAGGGGAGGGTGGCATTTGCATGGTCGGGCTATGCAAAGCTCCATGAAACGGTAAAAAATCTCTGCAAGCACGCAAAAATTACGCGAACACGCGGAATTGCTTTTTCTGCCCATTCGCAGTGCTTTTTTCCTGTTCACGAACGCTGTTTGCATGCTTGCATGCTTGGGGGAAATATCTTGTGAACACGCATTTTGAAAGCACGAACAAGCCAAAAATTCTGCGAAGCCGCAGATTGCGGAATTTTTGGCAATTCCGCGTTCTATGCGGAATGCACAATTACCCAAATTCCACAAATTCCGTGAGCGGAACGGAATTTACCACCCAGGGCTAATGTCAATGTCTTACATGATGATATCAGTTTCTCCATAAGTAGTGAAGATGTATATAAGTCAAGATCGAAATGGTGTGGTAAATGCTGCAGTATTGGTACAGTGCATTCAACTCCACAACATTTCATGCTTGGGTCCCAAGTGGTGGAGAACAGAAGGTTCCCAGGTCACTCGAAATCAGATTATTAACCCTCATATCTTGGAGCAGCAAGGAAATACCCAAACCTGCACCACTGTCAGGGAACCTCCATCCTTTGACATCTTAACCACCCCAAGCCCTGCACAATGTTTTTCTCTGCAACAAAAACACCCATGTACATGGTGGTCTACATTGATAGGCAAATACATATTTAGGATTGTGCCTATCATGCTTATTTAATAGCCTGGGTACAAAAAAGTGGAGAAGGCTCTAGAGGAAGTGAACACTACGAGCCACTATCAAGCTCAAAAAGGTGTATTGGGAGATCTGGAAGGGGTTTTTGGCAGTACAAATTCACTTATTAACACCATTGCAGTAGATAAGGAAGTTAATAGGCGTCAAGTGAATGAGGACAGGCTGGCCAAATGAGTAATTCAGGGAGGGGAAGGTGGAAGGGAGTTAAAATAATAGACACTATAATAGCGTGCATTAGAAGAACATCTAACATGACTACACACCTAGTAAGCTGTACAATGGCCTTTAATACAGCATTACTCGTTTGCAAAGAACACTTGCTGAATTTGTCAGTGGTCAAAAGTGTACACTATGAGGTAATAAAAAGACTACCTGGGCTCCAGGTGGGCACTTAGCTTGATTCAGTCCTCACACACTCTATTACGATCAGTGACCAATGATCTTCCTGGAAACTGGAAATACATGTGTGTTAGACCTGTCAGTAGTCTTCCCCCAAACTATTTGCCTACTTGTTTTAATTTTGTGCAGGATTCTTGCTTTTGTTGGCCTAGGGACTCTGTGCTCTGTCCCACTGCTACGCAGTGCTAAAGCCCTTGTGCTCACAATGCCCAAACATGGTTTGATTGGCATTCGGCAAACACAAGGAGATGATGGACGAGCGCTTCAGACACTCGTCCCAGTCACAGATCTGGGTTGAATCCATCATCGCTCTTTAGCTCACTTTGCCACCCCAGTTTAGACCCGGCTATATGCAAATCAGTCTTGACCCTGTTCCTCATGGGAACAGTCCAGCCCAAACTTCCAACCATTGTCTTCCATGGACCGGAAACAAGCATCCTAGGACCGGTTTCGGGGTAACAGTTACAGTTAAGACAACATTGGTCTTTGAATGTTATGCCGACAACCAGATAGAAAGGCATCCCAGCTGTGCTCCCCCGAAGAGCTCTTGAAGAACAAGACACATGTCTGTGGCAGAGAAGAGTGAAATATTTGAGAGAAATGAACAGTTAGAAGAACTGAAATTTTGCAATGATGGACCACATTGATTAGAGAATGCCCTAGGAGGGCTACTGAGTCTGGTTTTACTTGCAACTCACAGCTGGGGGCTGTTGGTGAGTGTCAGTCTTGTTTCGTGTGCAGCCAAGTGAAGGTTGTTTTTTGCATTAAAACTTTTCCTGGGTGAATAGATAGAACCAGAGGTAGATGGCCCTTGCAGTAAAATGCTGTTTGTTGGATAGTTTAGAAGACACTAGTCTTTGAATGTTATGCTGCAAACATGTTTGGCACTTAGTCCTTCCTGTGACTCATCTCAGACCTTATGAAAATGAAAACACGTGCAACTAGGGCTTAGAAGAGTTAAATAAGTAAAGTGCTCCAATGACCACAACCCAGATTTGTGTTATATAAAACTGAAATATATATGTAAATACATATCATCTACTATATCTCCACTGATAAGGAAACACCAGGACATTACCAGGATGCTTGAATAGATTATTTCAAATGTCCTGCCTCAACCAATCAAGGTTGGAGACGTAGTAGGTGATATATTGGGCTTCCAGAGCCCGACTAGGACCACTGCGAAATGCAGCCCGGAACTATATATATATCTGTACTAGGAGGACTGTGGAGTCTAGTTTAGCTTGAAACTTACAGCTGAAGGCTACTGGTCAGTGTCAGTCCTCTTTTGAGTGCAGCCACATGGACATAAACGATTTACATATATATACTTATTCATCTATATTACTGAAAAAGCAAATAAAGCACTGAAATTAATCAGTTATAGTTAACTGTAGTAACTATACCTCAAGCCCTCACCAAACACAACATTGTCATAAATTACGTAATTATATCACATGTCATCAGTGACCTTATCAATGAGGTCATAAGACATCATGATTGAAGTAATATGTGGGATCATAAGCAGTGCATGGCGAGCTATAGTTACTTCAGCTATCTATAAGTGTTGAATTTCAGTGTTTTTCTAATATAAATGTTAATGACTGAACTTATAGTCTCACCCTTCATATAACGTCACTTTAGCTTTTGGTTTTTTCGAAGAATTTCAAAGGTTTATTTTAATGTAAAGTAAAAAGGTATAACCACACCTAACTATAATGTTACTTTGGCCTTTGTTTTTTTCAGAAAATGTACAGTTTTTTTTAATGTAATGTAATATTTATTTCCATACGTAACTAAGCCAGCCCTGCTGTGTATGTGGTATAACGTTTGCCACCAGGCCTGTGCTTAACCACCACTGGCAGCCAGCCCCACCCCATCGTGCACTGCCTTTGTTTTAAATGCTTTTCTGCTCTGGCAGGATTCTTGCAGGACACAACGCAGGGCTCTTGCGAGACTCAGTGTGGGACTCTTGCGGGACCCAGTGTGGGACTCTTGCGGGACCCAGTGTGGGGCTCTTGCGGGACCCAGTGTGGGACTCGTGTGAGACCCAGTGTGGGACTCTTGCAGGACACAACGCAGGGCTCTTGCGAGACTCAGTGTGGGACTCTTGCGGGACCCAGTGTGGGACTCTTGCGGGACCCAGTGTGGGGCTCTTGCGGGACCCAGTGTGGGGCTCTTGCGGGACCCAGTGTGGGACTCGTGTGAGACCCAGTGTGGGACTCTTGCGGGACCCAGTGTGGGACTCTTGCGGGACCCAGTGTGGGACTCTTGCGGGACCCAGTGTGGGGCTCTTGCGGGACCCAGTGTGGGACTCGTGTGAGACCCAGTGTGGGACTCTTGCGGGACCCAGTGTGGGACTCTTGCGGGACCCAGTGTGGGGCTCTTGCGGAACCCAATGTGGGACTCTTGCGGGACCCAGTGTGGGACTCATGCGGGACCCAGAGTGGGACTCGTGTGAGACCCAGTGTTGGACTCTTGTGGGACCCAGTGTGGGACTCGTGCAGGACCCAGTGTGGGACTCGTGCAGGACCCAGTGTGGGACTCTTGCGGGATCCAGTGTGGGACTCTTGCGGGACCCAGTGTGGGACTCTTGCGGAACTGAGTGTGGGATTGCGGGACTCAGTGTGGGACACTTGCGGGACCCAGTGTGGGACTCATGCGGGACCCAGAGTGGGACTCGTGTGAGACCCAGTGTTGGACTCTTGCGGGACCCAGTGTGGGACTCGTGCGGGACCCAGTGTGGGACTCTTGCGGGACCCAGTGTGGGACTCTTGCGGGACCCAGTGTGGGATTGCGGGACTCAGTGTGGGACACTTGCGGGACCCAGTGTGGGACTCTTGCAGGACCCAGTGTGGGACTCTTGCGGGACCCAGTGTGGGACTCTTGCGGGACCCAGTGTGGGACTCTTGCGGGACCCAGTGTGGGACTCTTGCAGGACCCAGTGTGGGACTCTTGCGGGACTGAGTGTGGGACTCTTGCGGGACTCAGTGTGGGACTCTTGCGGGACTCAGTGTGGGACTCTTGCGGGACCCAGTGTGGGACTCTTGCGGGACCCAGTGTGGGGCTCTTGCGGGACCCAGTGTGGGACTCGTGTGAGACCCAGTGTGGGACTCTTGCGGGACCCAGTGTGGGACTCTTGCGGGACCCAGTGTGGGGCTCTTGCGGGACCCAATGTGGGACTCTTGCGGGACCCAGTGTGGGACTCATGTGGGACCCAGAGTGGGACTCGTGTGAGACCCAGTGTTGGACTCTTGCGGGACCCAGTGTGGGACTCGTGCGGGACCCAGTGTGGGACTCTTGCGGGATCCAGTGTGGGACTCTTGCGGGACCCAGTGTGGGACTCTTGCGGGACTGAGTGTGGGATTGCGGGACTCAGTGTGGGACACTTGCGGGACCCAGTGTGGGACTCATGCGGGACCCAGAGTGGGACTCGTGTGAGACCCAGTGTTGGACTCTTGCGGGACCCAGTGTGGGACTCGTGCGGGACCCAGTGTGGGACTCTTGCGGGACCCAGTGTGGGACTCTTGCGGGACCCAGTGTGGGATTGCGGGACTCAGTGTGGGACACTTGCGGGACCCAGTGTGGGACTCTTGCGGGACCCAGTGTGGGACTCTTGCGGGACCCAGTGTGGGACTCTTGCGGGACCCAGTGTGGGACTCTTGCGGGACCCAGTGTGGGACTCTTGCGGGACCCAGTGTGGGACTCTTGCGGGACTGAGTGTGGGACTCTTGCGGGACTCAGTGTGGGACTCTTGCAGGACCCAGTGTGGGACTCTTGCGGGACTGAGTGTGGGACTCTTAAGGCAGCCAGCCCCACCCCATCGTGCACTGCCTTTGTTTTAAATGCTTTTCTGCTCTGGCAGGATTCTTGCAGGACACAACGCAGGGCTCTTGCGAGACTCAGTGTGGGACTCTTGCGGGACCCAGTGTGGGACTCTTGCGGGACCCAGTGTGGGGCTCTTGCGGGACCCAGTGTTGGACTCGTGTGAGACCCAGTGTGGGACTCTTGCGGGACCCAGTGTGGGACTCTTGCGGGACCCAGTGTGGGGCTCTTGCGGGACCCAATGTGGGACTCTTGCGGGACCCAGTGTGGGACTCATGCAGGACCCAGAGTGGGACTCGTGTGAGACCCAGTGTTGGACTCTTGCGGGACCCAGTGTGGGACTCGTGCGGGACCCAGTGTGTACTCTTGCGGGATCCAGTGTGGGACTCTTGCGGGACCCAGTGTGGGACTCTTGCGGGACTGAGTGTGGGATTGCGGGACTCAGTGTGGGACACTTGCGGGACCCAGTGTGGGACTCATGCGGGACCCAGAGTGGGACTCGTGTGAGACCCAGTGTTGGACTCTTGCGGGACCCAGTGTGGGACTCGTGCGGGACCCAGTGTGGGACTCTTGCGGGACCCAGTGTGGGACTCTTGCGGGACCCAGTGTGGGATTGCGGGACTCAGTGTGGGACACTTGCGGGACCCAGTGTGGGACTCTTGCGGGACCCAGTGTGGGACTCTTGCGGGACCCAGTGTGGGACTCTTGCGGGACCCAGTGTGGGACTCTTGCGGGACCCAGTGTGGGACTCTTGCGGGACCCAGTGTGGGGCTCTTGCGGGACCCAATGTGGGACTCTTGCGGGACCCAGTGTGGGATTGCGGGACTCAGTGTGGGACACTTGCGGGACCCAGTGTGGGACTCTTGCGGGACCCAGTGTGGGACTCTTGCGGGACCCAGTGTGGGACTCTTGCGGGACCCAGTGTGGGACTCTTGCGGGACTGAGTGTGGGACTCTTGCGGGACTCAGTGTGGGACTCTTGCAGGACCCAGTGTGGGACTCTTGCGGGACTGAGTGTGGGACTCTTAAGGGACCCAGTTTGGGACTCTTGAGGGACCCAGTGGGGGACTCTTGCGGGACCCAGTGTGGGACGCTTGCGGGACCCAGTGTGGGACTCTTGCGGGACTCAGTGTGGGACTCTTTCGGGACCCAGTGTGGGACTCTTGCGGGACCCAGTGTGGGACTCTTAAGGGACCCAGTGTGGGACTCTTGCGGGACTCAGTGTGGGATTCTTGCGGGACCCAGTGTGGGACTCTTGCGGGACCCAGTGTGGGACTCTTGCGGGACCCAGTGTGGGACTCTTGCGGGACCCAGTTTGGGACTCTTGAGGGACCCAGTGTGGGACTCTTGCGGGACTCAGTGTGGGACTCTTGCGGGACCCAGTGTGGGACTCTTGCGGGACCCAGTGTGGGACTCTTGCGAGACTCAGTGTGGGACTCTTGCGAGACCCAGTGTGGGACTCTTGCGGGACCCAGTGTGGGACTCTTGCGGGACCCAGTGTGGGACTCTTGCGGGACCCAGTGTGGGACTCTTGCGAGACTCAGTGTGGGACTCTTGCGGGACCCAGTGTGGGACTCTTGCGGGACCCAGTGTGGGATTGCGGGACTCAGTGTGGGACACTTGCGGGACCCAGTGTGGGACTCTTGCGGGACCCAGTGTGGGACTCTTGCGGGACCCAGTGTGGGACTCTTGCGGGACCCAGTGTGGGACTCTTGCGGGACCCAGTGTGGGACTCTTGCGGGACCCAGTGTGGGGCTCTTGCGGGACCCAATGTGGGACTCTTGCGGGACCCAGTGTGGGATTGCGGGACTCAGTGTGGGACACTTGCGGGACCCAGTGTGGGACTCTTGCGGGACCCAGTGTGGGACTCTTGCGGGACCCAGTGTGGGACTCTTGCGGGACCCAGTGTGGGACTCTTGCGGGACCCAGTGTGGGACTCTTGCGGGACTGAGTGTGGGACTCTTGCGGGACTCAGTGTGGGACTCTTGCAGGACCCAGTGTGGGACTCTTGCGGGACTGAGTGTGGGACTCTTAAGGGACCCAGTTTGGGACTCTTGAGGGACCCAGTGTGGGACTCTTGCGGGACCCAGTGTGGGACGCTTGCGGGACCCAGTGTGGGACTCTTGCGGGACTCAGTGTGGGACTCTTTCGGGACCTAGTGTGGGACTCTTGCGGGACTGAGTGTGGGACTCTTAAGGGACCCAGTGTGGGACTCTTGCGGGACTCAGTGTGGGATTCTTGCGGGACCCAGTGTGGGACTCTTGCGGGACCCAGTGTGGGACTCTTGCGGGACCCAGTGTGGGACTCTTGCGGGACCCAGTTTGGGACTCTTGAGGGACCCAGCGTGGGACTCTTGCGGGACTCAGTGTGGGACTCTTGCGGGACCCAGTGTGGGACTCTTGCGGGACCCAGTGTGGGACTCTTGCGAGACTCAGTGTGGGACTCTTGCGAGACCCAGTGTGGGACTCTTGCGGGACCCAGTGTGGGACTCTTGCGGGACCCAGTGTGGGACTCTTGCGGGACCCAGTGTGGGACTCTTGCGAGACTCAGTGTGGGACTCTTGCGGGACCCAGTGTGGGACTCTTGCGGGACCCAGTGTGGGACTCTTGCGGGACCCAGTTTGGGACTCTTGAGGGACCCAATGTGGGACTCTTGCGGGACCCAGTGTGGGACTCATGCGGGACCCAGAGTGGGGCTCGTGTGAGACCCAGTGTTGGACTCTTGCGGGACCCAGTGTGGGACTCGTGCGGGACCCAGTGTGGGACTCTTGCGGGATCCAGTGTGGGACTCTTGCGGGACCCAGTGTGGGACTCTTGCGGGACCCAGTGTGGGACTCTTGCGGGACCCAGTGTGGGACTCTTGCGGGACCCAGTGTGGGGTTCTTGCGAGACCCAATGTGGGACTCTTGCGGGACCCAGTGTGGGATTGCGGGACTCAGTGTGGGACACTTGCGGGACCCAGTGTGGGACTCTTGCGGGACCCAGTGTGGGACTCTTGCGGGACCCAGTGTGGGACGCTTGCGGGACCCAGTGTGGGACTCTTGCGGGACCCAGTGTGGGACTCTTTCGGGACCCAGTGTGGGACTCTTGCGGGACTGAGTGTGGGACTCTTAAGGGACCCAGTGTGGGACTCTTGCGGGACTCAGTGTGGGACTCTTGCGGGACCCAGTGTGGGACTCTTGCGGGACCCAGTGTGGGACTCTTGCGGGACCCAGTTTGGGACTCTTGAGGGACCCAGTGTGGGACTCTTGCGGGCCTCAGTGTGGGACTCTTGCGGGACCCAGTGTGGGACTCTTGCGGGACCCAGTGTGGGACTCTTGCGAGACTCAGTGTGGGACTCTTGCGAGACTCAGTGTGGGACTCTTGCGAGACCCAGTGTGGGACTCTTGCGGGACCCAGTGTGGGACTCTTGCGGGACCCAGTGTGGGACTCTTGCGGGACCCAGTGTGGGACTCTTGCGAGACTCAGTGTGGGACTCTTGCGGGACCCAGTGTGGGACTCTTGCGGGACCCAGTGTGGGACTCTTGCGGGACCCAGTTTGGGACTCTTGAGGGACCCAGTGTGGGACTCTTGCGGGACCCAGTGTGGGACTCTTGCGGGACTCAGTGTGGGACTCTTGCGGGACCCAGTGTGGGACTCTTGCGGGACTCAGTGTGGGACTCTTGCGGGACCCAGTGTGGGACTCTTGCGGGACCCAGTGTGGGACTCTTTCGGGACCCAGTTTGGGACTCTTGCGGGACTGAGTGTGGGACTCTTAAGGGACCCAGTGTGGGACTCTTGCGGGACCCAGTGTGGGACTCTTGCGGGACCCAGTGTGGGACTCTTGCGGGACCCAGTGTGGGACTCTTGCGGGACTCAGTGTGGGACTCTTTCGGGACCCAGTGTGGGACGCTTGCGGGACCCAGTGTGGGACTCTTGCCGGACCCAGTGTGGGACTCTTTCGGGACCCAGTGTGGGACTCTTGCGGGACTCAGTGTGGGACTCTTGCAGGACCCAGTGTGGGACTCTTGCGGGACCCAGTGTGGGACGCTTGCGGGACCCAGTGTGGGACTCTTGCGGGACTCAGTGTGGGACTCTTTTGGGACCCAGTGTGGGACTCTTGCGGGACCCAGTTTGGGACTCTTGCGGGACCCAGTGTGGGACTCTTGCGGGACTCAGTGTGGGACTCTTTCGGGACCCAGTTTGGGACTCTTGCGGGACTGAGTGTGGGACTCTTAAGGGACCCAGTGTGGGACTCTTGCGGGACTCAATGTGGTACTCTTGCGGGACCCAGTTTGGGACTCTTGAGGGACCCAGTGTGGGACTCTTGCGGGACCCAGTGTGGGACGCTTGCGGGACCCAGTGTGGGTCTCTTGCGGGACCCAGTGTGGGACTCTTGCGGGACTCAGTGTGGGACTCTTGCAGGACCCAGTTTGGGACTCTTGAGGGACCCAGTGTGGGACTCTTGCGGGACCCAGTGTGAGACGCTTGCGGGACCCAGTGTGGGACTCTTGCGGGACCCAGTGTGGGACTCTTTCGGGACCCAGTGTGGGACTCTTGCGGGACCCAGTGTGGTGCCTTATGCTCCTGCAGGAATCTAGTGGGTTAAGTGAGGTAATGCTGGCTACCATGAGAGTCCCATGGTATCCCAGTAACTCAAAAATATGTTTTTTCTTCAATTTGGCCTTAGAGGCTGGGGACAAACTCAAGGTTGAGGGGTCAGGGAGAGAGAGACAGATAGACAGACTGACAGACAGACAGACAGACAGAGAGACAGACAGACAGACAGACAGACAGACAGACAGATAGATAGATAGATAGATAGATAGATAGATAGATAGATAGATAGATAGATAGATAGATAGATAGATAGATAGATAGATAGATAGATAGATAGATAGATAGATAGATGGATAGATAGATAGATAGATAGATAGATAGATAGATAGATAGATAGATAGATAGATAGATAGATAGATAGATAACAAAATATACAAAATACATGCTGCAATAGGAACTGCTAAAAAATAAATCGCAATACTGTATGTGCATTCTTTGGAAATGAAGTATTTATTTTACACAAATTGCGGTAAATGTTATTTTTTAAGCAAATAACGAGCCAAAGATAGTCCATAAAAGAAATAAACAGCTCAAAGTCTTTGCATACCTGCGTGTAATGTAAATATTGCTTGTTTGGTGTGGGGCCTATGGCATATTTGAAGTCGTATTTCTCGTTGTCCCACAGCGGGATAACTTTGTCCCAGAGCATGGGGAGAGTTGTCGAAGCAAGGTTTTCCCCACAGACACATGCTGAAAACATGAAAATATTAATTAAAAAATAAAATCTTGATTCCGTACTCTCTGTGTACATTTTTTTACTCACAAATTTATAGTCATTGAATAAAACAAAAACACATTATTTGGGTACACAGAACAGAAGTGCGAGGCAAAGTTCAACGCAAACAATCACGTTTAATTATGAAAAGTGAACAGATATTCTTTTGTCTGCCGTCTTTTGCAACACACTTGGGCCTGAGTGTACCTTGCAAAAGGGTATAAGGGTCCTTACTACGAAGAGAAGGCTTACAACTGTTAAGCACTGGGATGGCCATATATAGCATTCATGGGAAACAGGAGAAAGGGCACTCTGTACTGTCCCAACGTCACACTTCTACAACCAGTGCCATTTATTTCAGTCTTTGGGTTGTACCATAGTTGTAAAACTCCATGGTTCCTCAGAAATTTTGTTTTTTTCACTGCACGTTTTTTTGTTTTTATTTGTGGCACCAGGCAGCTTTAGCAGTGTGCCACATTTCATAGCATCCTTACTGGGCCAGCTTTAGCGCTGGTGGCGCCCAGTGCAACAGTGTTTGTTGGTGCCCCCTATGACCCCCTTCTACATGGATTCCTTCACTGCCACCCTTTAACAGTGCCCCTCAGGTCTCCAAACCACTCTCGCTCTCATGCATTTCTTTTGTTTTATAGCATCACTCATACCAGTGTAAGGTGTCAGAGCACTTTACAGCACATACACAATACAAAGAGACAATGAATCATAAGTGTGTAAATCAGGGTATAGGAAATGTTACATCCGACAGGACTACAAGGTGTAGAAGTCACAAGTCCTCCCTACTGACAGGATATTTTCAGAGTGCTTGTTCTCGAGAAGCACACACCCAGAATTTAAAACGTGCCATCATCGTTGGGGGTTGGTAATACAAATTGATTTCCTCCCAAATGAACCCTTTTTGCAACACTAGAATAATGAAAGATTAGGGGGGAAATCATAACACTCTAATATATACCTTGCAGTTTGCATGCAGCTCTTTGATGATAATTAATAGCTCACTGTTCTTTATTAGTATTTAAACTTATAAACGTGCAAGTAAGAAAAGGGGCTCTCTGGCAGTAGCAGTAACGCACTGACCTATTTACATTGTATGCACTTTGTGACCTGCATGTTACACGTGCTTTGCAGCATGCGTTTTAACCTCCTGTGCTACTTTCGATGTGTCAAAACTCCCACTAGACAAAACTCCGATCTCTCTGCAGAAGGTTCATCAATCACCAGAGTTATCTTGACATTTTTATAGTTGCCTGAAAATTGCTGTAGGCAAGGAATGGGCAGCAGGTGCTTTTAAAGCCATATTGTACTTGTACATGGTGCCCCCACCAAAGTCAGCACCCGGTGACCCCAGAGCCAGCCCTGCATCATTATACACAGAAATGGGCACTGAGTCACATCCTTCCGCAATTGGCTTAGTCTGTCCATCTTCATGCATTCATAACATACAATTCACATTTTGGATCAGGCCAGAGGAAGTGACTCCCTGTCATGCTATTGGCTATTAGGGTTGGTCCACCTGCCCGAGTGCTTTTATTGCAATACATGGTTTAAAACATTGCATTCTTTTCATACAGAAAAATACACACATCCACAGCTCAAGAGAGTAATGGAAAACAGGTGAATATCGCCAATATCGGATGTGTTAATACATTTGTTCAATTTCGGCAGGTCAAACCTGTCAAAATTTAACAGGGGGAAACTGTATGGTATGTACTGTATCATGCATATTTTGGAGCGTGTAACAGCAAAATGAGCTGTTATTCCTTAGAAACTTGTGATAGGTGCTATTTATGGCACCCGATAAGTACCCGGTGGAATTGTTATTTATCAGCGATATATAGCGCCTGTATTTGTAATCAGGGCCCAGGTCGAAAAGCAATATACTTCTGAATATAGTTTAGATATTGTGGCATCTTCTGTGGCAAATTTACAGGAGAGTACAATAAAGCACCTATTAATTCTCTCCACACACTCAGGTCATCACAGGACCATCTGCAGATTTTAACAAAAAAGTTGTTTCTAGCTCAAACGGTTCAAGTTACTGAAAATGCAACTGCACGTGTTGCAGCATAGTGGAAGCCCCTTGGCAAAGTTGGATAGGTCACATTTCTGTCGCATGATTTGCATTTGTTTGCCGCATAATTTTGCATAATTTGTCTCTCTCCTGCTGCATCATTCCAGTGGCCCTAGGCATATTAAATAATTGTGTACTATTTCTGAGTGCTCTGAGCGTCCTTCGTAAGATTTCCTCCCAATATCTATTACTCAACCGGCATAATAACACATAGGTATATATGCTGTGTTTTCCTCTTGGCATCTCGAAGAGGTAACATGCAGTGATGGAAATATTTTATGCAATTTAGGCAGAGTAAGATGTATCATCCGTCGGAACAAAAATGTTGAAAATGTAAATCTAGCATGTCTAAGCACTGTTGTCCATGCTCTACACAACCCTCCTGCGTGAAGTTGGCGTCACATTCTCCAACCCCATTTCATTGTCATTGGAATTCGGTACATAGGACAATCTTTCTGAAGTGTCATACACAGACAGAGCAAATACTTCAAATCAGCACAATGCCTGGCCCAGTATTTCAGCCATTACTTAGGTTTATGTGCATTGGGACTGAAGCCCCAAATTAGTGAGGCATTGACCTGAGATAGATTTAAAACTCGAGCCCTACCTCTCCCGTTGATACATTAAGATTTAAAACTAGGCCTTGTCCAATCCAAATCCCTCCTTTACTTCTTCAAATCTGGGAAACGTGTGCCCTTTGAACAGGGAGCCATGTGCTTGCACTCCCCTTCAATACACCTTGCCACACCCACTTTAGATATTAACTTATGGAAATGCAGTGGCGCCTCTAGTTGATAATGGACCGCTCCAACTTTCCTAGATCTGTATTGTTCCAGCACCTGTTTCAGCAAGGCAACTACGCAGGGCATTGCCAGTATCAGCCTCCCACCCGAAGGGAATAGGTACTTTAATCCACAATTGCCAAGCTTCCCTGGCACTGATCTATCCTTAGTATTCAAACTGTTTATCATACAGCTAGTCAGATATTGCCACGATGTGTATAGATAATAAACCATCAGTACGGGGAGGGGGGGGGGCAAGCCCACTCTTTTATAGGGACACTTTAACTTCATAAGATTTACTTTGGGTGCAATCAATCCAAATAAAGGAAGACATTCCAATGTGAAGTGCCCTGAAAAATGTACTAGAAAATACATAAAGGCTTTAACCAAAGCAATGTGCCCAATCAAAGAAAGTGTTGTTCAAAATGTCTCTGAATCCCGAAGTCCTATCATGACTGAGGGTGCACAAAACTGGATATTTTTTGTGGAAGTTCACAACATTTCATAAGCGTTATGCAAACATTCACATAAAGAATATGCAAATGTTTGTTCATTTTGTGATGCAAATGATTAGTATATCAATTGCATATCAAAATGAAGTGCTATTTCCAAACTAGTCCGTGTAATGTTGTGTAGTTCCTACCAAACCGTAGGATCTGTGCATTGTTTAGACAACATCAACTAAGGGCTTGGTGTCTAGAATGATTCCGGACCCTCCCGCAAGATATGTTGGTTTAGAGACCAGCTAGCGCACAGTGCCACCGTAAGCCCCCCTAACCTTTCACGGAGTGAATGGTCTTCTTGCAACCACTGAACATGACAGCCCTGACCACTCAGGGATCGTGGATACAGTACAGAACTTTTCCCTCAGTCACTCTTGCCAACTTAGTCTCAAAGAAATATACAGAAACTACACAGTGGAATGTTTTCAATAATATTTATTGAACCAACGTTACTCTTTCATAAAACACGTGTGCTGCAATGATTAGTAGACGGAAGCAGATAAACGTGATTACAAGCACTAAAAGCGTAAATAGTAGATATAGTTCTCCCATGGTACTGAGGCAAAGTATGTAGGCATATAAAACAAGGCAGTAATCTAGCATACTCCTACTATGTGAACCCTACTCTGAATTTACCTAGAGTGTATGTAGAGGTAAAGCCAAGAATCCCCCAAAGGGACGAACCAACCCCATTACCTGATGGGACAGAGTGAAGGACCCCATCCTGGTCACGAACCGGACACCCCTAACGAGATGTCAGACCGCTGCATGGTGATTTCTCAGCATGCAAGGACTTCGGTGTCAGAGGCAGTGCCTCCTCTGTTAATCTACTGGGAGGCTCTTCTTTTATAATAACCGTGCTGTGTTCATATATATGTGATGTAATGGATATGTAGATGACCTTGTCACCTCCTGGATGAAGAAAGTGATGACATATGTACATAGTGTGAAACAAGACCTTGTACATGATGTTCAGGACATAGTGATAATGTTGTGCAAACAAGTTTAGTTTCAGGGAAACTAACATTGTTGTGCACTCAAATAGGTGCAAAAGGTCAAAGCTGAAAATGTTATTTGTGAGGACAATGTAAGAAAAAAGCGACTTTGTTAAATGGGCCTAACTCAGGGAATATAAAAGTAGAATTAGCATATACTGTTTTTCAAATAGGTCCTTGTGCATCAGGCCTTTGGTTCACCGGAATCGCACATGAACATTCCACGAGGGCAGAGCTCGCGTGTTGCACAAGCGTGATGAAATGGATTCTGACCCACTTAAGCTCTATTAGAATTTTTGATTTTTGACCTCTCATGTGTCTCACTCCTGACTTGAATTGGCACCATAAGGCCCATGTCTGTGCAGGGATTCGAAGAGGGTTACTTGGAATTATGGAGCAACTGGGTCAAATCAAATCAAAATAAAATCTAATACCAATGTGCAAGGTTATTTAAAACCATTATAATTTTCACACAATAAAATACCAAGAGATAAAAACCTACAATGCAAAAGTAAAACTTGTGAAAATCCTAAAATAGATTATCTTTTCATATTTTTTCACTAGTATGAACGGTTTCCAGCTGCCAGTGTCAGATTGATGAGGCCATAGCCGTGGTTGTGCGAAGTTTGCTAAAGCAGCAGTGCTAGCCGTGTCATCCTTGACTGTGTCCAGCTGTTGGTTGTTGAGTCGTAGTGCCACAGTGTTCTGTTTCGAACTGCAAGCGTGGAATGGGTGAGGCCACATCAGCAACACTGGCAAAGCACCTCATCATTGGACCAGATAGGCCTTTACTCTAGCTACAAATAGTGTCAGGACCCTTACTACCCATGTGTTTAGACGAGGGTGTTCTGGGTGTAGTGCAGGAATAAGGACCTGCTTACAAGTTCAAATTGTGGCTTGATTAAAACCCCACAGGGGCATCACTAAGTCCCCTGCAGCTCCTGTGGTGCAGCGGTGGCTCAACCTTCCACAGGGCCACCAACTCTTCAAGGGGGCCCATTCAGCCCAAGGTTAATAAATATATATGATATAGGGGAAACTCAAGGGCCCCTCATCACCTTCTTCCCACAACACTGAAAACCCAATGCAACACCTTTCTTCGATCGGATAGCATGCCTGGGCAAATGCAAAATACATGTGCCCTGGTCTCCTGTCCCATACCGCAGAGTCGGCATCCTGCAGTCTCAGTAGATTTTAACCAGGCAGGAAACAGCAGCTCACCACACTCGTGTAGCTATTTGATGATTTCCCTTCGCCCCTTCAGCTCTGTTCACTGTAAACCTGGCTAATCTTTCTCAAATTACATATTGGTCTATGGGGCCTTGCATTATTAGTCTCTATTCCTTGTGGCATGCCACTGTGTGGGCCCCAGATCCAGCCATGCAAGGCATTATTAAGAAGGCGATTACAGACTCGTTATGACATATTGCATTAGTCTATATTCCTTGTTCCATGCTCCTGTGTGGGCTCTAGATCCTGCCTTGCAAGGCTTTATTAAGTAGGCGATTACTAGACTCGTTATGTCATATTGCATTAGTCTATATTCCTTGTTCAATGCTCCTGTGTGGGCCCCAGATCAAGTCTTGCAAGGTATTATTAGAACGTGATTAATTAACTCATTATAACTTTTGCTCCACGCTCCCTTGCGGGTCCCAGACCTGGCCATGCTAGATATTACCAACAGACCTGCCCACGATCATTTGCGGTTTTATTGCTGCCCTATCAGCACTCCCAGACCGCTTAGGCTACAATATTTTTTAGGAGCCGACCTTGCACAATATACTTTAATCTCACTCCTCTTAATATATCCATGGAATACACAAGATTTCCTGGTAAGTGTGTTTAACTCCGATATACTTGCACGCCTACTCAGCCGGTAATACGGAACAGCCTGAGACCTTATTAAGGATTATATTTATATGTATTTATGATGTTGTCTCTCTCCCTCTATATGCTATCATCTCATGATGGGATCTAATTTTACTAGACCAAGAGGCCATTTTGACCTCATTTGTACAAGAGGTTGATTAACTCACAGATCTAATGCCATCTTTCGGTCCCTGTTGCTATTTGTAAAATCATCCAAATTTCATTTTAATTTTATCTGTATTTGTATTTGTATTCTTATTTTTGTCTTAACCAATGTTAATTTTATTCTGTTATGTTTTCTTCCTCATTTTTCTTCCTCCCCTTTATTGTTGTCCCTTCCTATTGTAGTCTTGCACAAACCCCTGACACCTACCATTGTGGCTCTTTAAAACAATTTTCCTTTTTCTCCCCTGTTGTTCTATTCACTTTTGTTTGAATCAATGCTTTTTTTTCTTTTTGTTCCATCCCACTTGTTTTTTGCACTGAATTTTGCACTAAATTTGTCAGCTTTGAAAAAGCCCTCGGCCTGTGAGCCATCGGACGAAACACCTGTCGGTTGTTTTTCTTTTTGAATTACTCTTCTAGATTAATAAGTAAAACGGCGCAACAGGCTCTGAAATGAAGTCTGAATTTTTGGAATTACTTACCGGAATATTATTGATCATAAGGCACAGCTCTATTCCCTAGCTTATCTCCTTATCAGGAAACTGATCTAGTCTAGGTTGAATTGCTAACTGGAATCGCCTGAACTTGAGCTTTATTATGAAGCCCAAGGCTAATGAATGAATTATTTATTTAATTGTCCCCCATGGTCGCCTGTCGAATCCACCCCTCTTTCCTGCACGGGCTGCTGCTGGCTTTATATGCAATGGAAACCCGAGGTCAAAGTAGGGCTGAGGCTTTAGGGACCTGTTGGTATTAATAGCTTGCTGGTGGTGAGCCAGCTTTGCTGGAGCTGGTGTATCTTCTTGCATGCCATAGATTGGTCGGTGGCTTGTAACAACTGCAAAGTGTCTTCTAAGAAATATCTAAATGTTGAATTTGTATTCTGCTTATTTATGTCTATCCAGACACATGCGACTAGTGAGCTTTCTTCAGCCCATTTAAATCTGCTGCACAGCTTCAGAACAGAGTTTTTGTGGCCCATGTTTGTTCTGTCAGGCTCAGCTCCGGACGAGTTGTGCCTGCGATGTATAGTATGGGAGCCTGTAAACAAGCTGATAGGCGGTTCGTGCATCCAGCACAGGGTTTGTGGCTTTGCACGTCCCTTTTTTAATGGGTTCCGCTGGGGTGATGAAGTAGTGGGATGTATGACGGTACAACGTGTACCATCACAACGCATCCCTTTACCACGCATCCCTTACAACGCAAGTCGTTACCACGACTTGCGTTGGGGGTGCGGATTTCGAATAGTATAATTTACTATTCTAACACCAGTCCCCGTGGACCCTAGGGAAGGTGTTGGGATAGTTAATTTACTATTTTTAATACTTTAGCACCCTCCCGCGCAAGTCGTGGTAACGACTTGCGTTGTAAGGGATGCGTGCAAAAGGTACTGCGTTGTGAAAACTTTGTGGTAAACGATGTTTACCGAAGTGGTGATTACTCAGGTGGTGAAAGGTTTGTACAAGCTTAGTTATGGTAAGATTCCAGTATCACATAGGTGCTGTGTAATCCGCATACCTAGATATTTGAGAGCATCTGACTGACAGAGCATCTTCGAATCCTGGGGAATAGCTGAATCTCTATTACCTAGCGCTCAAACAGGTTATAGTCGAGACTATTGTCAATGTGTAAACCAGGCCAGAAAAGCCAGAAAATATCCACAACTGGCATTAGAGACATGGTATTGTCTGTATAGACTCTCTCAGATAAACAAAAGTCTCATCGGCTGCAAGGGACATTACATGCATGGTTTCTCCCAGTTTAATTTCTCAATCTTGCATTTTCCTATTTAGAGAGGCCACCAGTGGCTCCATCACCAGGGAGAACAAGAGTGACATTTACAACCCAGTCTAATGACATGCTACTGTTACACCGTAGGCCATAAATCGGGAGTTATTAAATGTTAGGCCTCACATCGGGAGTTGTTGCATTGCAGATAAGTTTCTTACTTTCTCTAATTAAAATTAAAAAGTTAAGCTTCTGTTATTGCTGATATAAAAATCTATGAATACCATTCAAGATTTTGCTACATATTTTATTGTTTTGATTTAAAAAGTATTTAGAATAAATGGAAATATATACATATATGTATATATATAGCTAGGACCTAGTTACCATACGAAATCCCCAACATTCTATTGGAAATAACTTTGGCGCGGATTGAGGAATCTGCGTGTAATTTTCCTTACAATTGCTTCGCTCCTTCCCTGAAAGTTTCGGGGGGATTCGTCAAGCGGGGGCCGAGAAAAAAGGGGGGTCCCAAAACGTGTTTTCCCCATGTTAATTTCCATAGGGACCTTTAGACACGGCTACAGCCCGAACGGCTGAATGGAATTACACCAAACTTGGCAAAATCGAAGGGCCTGGTATGCAGTTGTGCCTTTGCTATGTTTGGTGAAAATCCATCCAGTAGTTCTTGAGAAAATTGAATTTGAAATTTTTCAAATGGCATTTTCTATGGGAGCTTTAGACACGGCTATAGCCCGAACGGCTGAACGGAATTACACCAAACTTGGCAAAATGGTAGGGACAGGTATGCAGTAGTGCCTTTTCTATAGTTGGTGAAAATCCCTACAGTAGTTGTTGAGAAAATGGAATTTGAGCAAATTATATATCTATATGCGCTCAACATTCTATTGGGAATAACTTTGGCGCCGATTGAGGAATCTGTGTGTAATTTTCCAGAATTTTGGCCAGCTCCGCTCTGCTCCTTCCCTGAAAGTTTCAAGGGGAGTCGTCAAGCGGGGCCGAAAGGGGGGTCCCAAAACCTGTTTTTCCCATGTTAATTTCCATTGGGACCTTTAGACACGGCTACAGCCCGAACGGTTGAATGGAATTACACCAAACTTGGCATATGGTAGAGACAGGTATGCAGTAGTGCCTTTTCTATATTTGGTGAAAATCCCTCCAGTAGTTGTTGAGAAAATTGAATTTGAGCAAATTATATATCTGTATGTGCTTACCGTACGTGCACCGTACGCGTACGGTACGCGTACCGTACGCATACGTGCGCGTACCCTTACGTGCGCGAGCGAGTTTCTGATTGGCTGGCAGTCGACTGTCAACATTCCAAACTGTCCAAACCAGGAAGTGTTGGCCACCATCTTGTTTTTCAAGAGAACTGACGCACAAGAGAGCCCAAAACAAGAGTGGAAAACACGAAAAGGGGGCAGGGTAGAGACCCCCAACCCTCTAGCCCTTCTCAGGGCGTCCGAAAAGGATCCCCAAGGGCAAAAAAAAAAATTATTCAAAAGAATCGCGGGGTACGCGCACCGTACGCGTACGGTGCGCGTACCGTGTGCTGATCCCGCAATTTAAAAAAAAGAAATTTGCACTTGGTGGTCCTTCTGGGACCCCCTGAGAAGGGCTAGGGGGTCAGGGGGTTTCAACCCTGCCCCCTTTTCGCGTTTTCCACTCTTGTTTTGTGCTCTCTTGTGCCTCCCTTCTCCTGAGAAACAAGATGGCTGCTCAGGTGGTCCCAGAAGGATAATAACATATATAAACGTTATCCGCTAATAGAATTAGCATTTAGAAAACCTTTGAAAATTATTGAAAAAAAATATAGGTTTCACGCCTGATATAGTTAGGAATTAGCATTTAAAAAACCTTGCAAATTAACTGAAAAAACCATAGGTTTCAAGCCTTATATAGTTAGGAATTAGCATTTAAAAAACCTTGCAAATTCACTTTAAAAACCATAGGTTTCAGTCCTTATATAGTTAGGAATTAGCATTTTAAAAACCTTGCAAATTCACTTAAAAAACCATAGGTTTCAGGCCTTGTATAGCTAGGAATTAGCATTTAAAAAACCTTTGAAATTGCTCCTATATAGTTAGTTGTACTAACTATATTTCGCGCACCCGCAATCCACTGCTGATGATGTCACATATTACATCATTCATGACATGGTCAGTGATATCACTGATGACATCCCAGATGCCAGTTTCTCCCCTAGCACAACTTGTGCTGATGCTGCCTGAGGTAAGGGTACAGTTCTAGAGAGAGAGTGGTAGTGTATCAAGAAAGAAATTAGAGACATTAAATTGTACAGTTTTTCCCTGCATAGTTCTACCTAGAATAACCACATTGATGTTAAATAGACGCTACCATCACAACACTTCCAGAGAGAGCGGCTAAACCTGTAGAATGTCCAGGTAGTTATTCTAGTCAGAGAAAGAGGTTTCCAAGAAGGTAGAATTAGGGAGCTTGAAACCTGAGTTCTTTTCCTTCACCCATCTGCAGGTCCAGCTAGATTTTTCCCAATCAGAGAAGAAGAACGCAAGCTAGTAGTGAAGAAAACAGTCCTGAGGAGAAAGTTGGCAGCAACTGGAGAACACAGACAGTCTCTCTATCTAATCCAATTCCCCTTTCCCCCTCGTGGGTACCTCGCCAGAACATTCTGCCGGGCAGTTGCGTAGGGGATTTGGGATCTGTCATCTGCTCCTGTGGAGACTCTGGCACTCAAGGTAAGGTCTTGACTTCATGAGAGCAATCGCCTCGTACCTAAGAGAAAGAGGTATTCGCATGATCATTTATCTAGACGACATTCTTATAATGTTGCAAGACCTTTCACAATTAGTCCTAGATCCCAAAAGTGTGATGGATCTCCTAGGAAGCTTAGGTTCATCATAAAAAAATAAAAATGAATACTCATTCCTTTCCAGATCTCTGGAGTTCCTGGGCTTCACAGTAGATACATCTAGATGTATCCTTTTACTCCCTTCCAAAGAAATTGACAAAATCAGGAAGGAAATAAGACATGTCCTGAAACAACAGGATTTATCTCTGAGGGAGCAAGCCAGATTACTGGGTCTCCTCTCCTCCTCTCCTTCTCCATCCAAGCCATTTTTCCGGGTCCCCTAAACTATCAGTACCTCCAAAGATTAAAACCGAGAGCCCTAAGATCTGGTACGGAGATCGTATCTGTCTGGATCCAGAAGCCCAATCGAAACTAGCCTGGTGGCTCGAGAACCTAGACGCATGGAACAGAAAAGCAATCTTTGGGTCAAAACCAGAGTTTGTTTTAGAACTAGATGAGAGCCTTGATGGCTGGGGAGCTTGCCTTCTCAATCAGAACACTGGTGGTATCTGGTCGCAAGAAGAATCCTCTGACCACATAAATTATTGGGAACTAACAGCTGGCCTTTACGCCTTGATGAGGTTCAAACACTCTCTCTAAGGGAGGTCAGTCTTTCTAAAGATGGACAACATTTCCGTGGTAGCATATATAGATCGTCTGGGAGGCACCAAATCTGCAGACCTCTCGAATCTAGCAAAGACACTATGAATTTTCTGTCTGGAACACAAGATCGCACCTCTCGGGGAAATCGAACATCTCTGCAGATTGAAACTCAAGATTCCTGTTAGATCACACCAATTGGAAACTCAATGTTTCTGTGTTCAGAACCTTGAACAAGATAATAATAATAATAAAGTAGTTTATAGAGCGCATGGTGACACCATCCCGGCGTGTGGAGAGAAGAGGTAGCTGGCAGACCTCAGGAGACTTCCCCTAGAGATAGACTTATTTGTGAGCAGACTAACTTTTCAATTGGAGAACTACTTCCGCTGGATGCCCTACCCGGGTGCTCTGGCAGTCAATGCCTTCCTACAGTCCTGGAAAGAAGCCAAAGCTTACGCGTTCCCTCCTTTTGCCATGATTCAGAGAGTTCTTCAGAAAGTGAGACAGGACTAGTGCTTCCTTGTCCTACTAATTCCTTTTTGGCCATCTCAGGCATGGTTCCTGACCACTCTAAAACTAGCTTGCAACCCCCCTTCTTAATTACTACCCTAGAGAATATACTTACAGACGTAGACGGAGGAGGTCATCCCCTATTTCAGAGTGGGAGTTTAACCCTTCTTGCCTGGAGAGTGTCAGGAATTCCAATAAAATCTCAGGACTTTCGATAACAGCTGCAACTCTCCTCGGAGAGTCTTGGGCCCCAGGCACTCACTACAGATAAAACAACATATGGAGAATCTGGGTACGTTGGTGCCTGGATAGGAACCAGGATTCCTTTGAGGCACCTATTGTTGACATAGTTAACTTCCTCGTTGAACAATTTGAAAGAGGTCTCAGCTATAAAACTATCAATTGCTATAGATTGGCTATTTCTGCGGGCCGTGTCCTTGTCAATGGTAAAATGGTAGGTAAAAATGTCATTGATTGCAGAGTGATGAAAAGCATTAGTTTAAGAAGACCTCCTAAACCTAAATATGAAAGTCTCTGGGATCTCAAGCTAATCCTTGATCTTTTCAATAACTGGCCTGTTAATACTCTCCTAAATAGAAAAAACCTTTCCATTAAGATGGCTACTCTACTATGCCTAATTTCATGCAGAAGGTTCTCTGATGTCAAAATCCTGGAGATCACGAATAGATCTTATAACATGTTTGGTGTAAAAATTGAGATTTATAGAAGAACAAAGACTATGTCTGATTCAACCTTTTACCCACGTTTTGATTTATGCCCAAAACTTTGAGTTGTGGACTGCATGAGAGAGTATGATCGCAGAATGTTTGCTCTTCGCCCCCAGGTTGTAAACCAATTACTTATATCCTTTGTTAAACCCCACAAAGGTATAACCTCGACCTCTATTGCTAGATGGGTTAAGACTGTTATGAATTTAGCAGGTATTGACTTAAAGAAATGTCAAGCTCACTCCCTTAGAGGTGCTATGGCCAGTAAATCTCTCTGGTCTGGAGGTAAGTTGGATGACATTCTCAAAGCGGCTGACTGGTCAAATGCTAGCACCTTTGCACATCACTATTGCAAACCTATCGAACATATGTCTAACATAGTTTTACAAAGCTACCAACCTGCATAATGTAGCCTTTGTTCTTGTAATGAAATTGCGATTCTCCTATTACCATGACTAGAGAATCTGGAATTCATTAAAGACACGGAAGCTGACATTATCCCTCCCATCCCACCC
Organism: Lissotriton vulgaris; assembly: GCF_964263255.1. Taxonomy (NCBI): domain Eukaryota; kingdom Metazoa; phylum Chordata; class Amphibia; order Caudata; family Salamandridae; genus Lissotriton; species Lissotriton vulgaris. The sequence goes on from NC_141694.1 coordinate 1,787,984,293, forward strand.
TTTGGTGGTCTTACAATGAATTCATGTTCTTTTAATTACAGGAAACTAATATACTTTTTATTAACTGTACTTGGATCTTTTCTGACTTCTTCTTATTAGCTTGATACATTTTACACTTTTTGCTACATTCAGGAGGTATTTACTTTTCTCTCTTTTCATGTAACCCTTCCTAACTGCCAGTCATGAGGCCTTTGGTTTTACCTTCGTTCTCCCTCCTCAGAAGATCGTTTTGAAGTTCAGAAGTTTAACAGAAGATCGTTTTGAAGATTAGAAGTTTCAAGTTTCATGAACTTATTTTCCTCCATATTTAAAAGAGGCAGATTGTTGATGGCTCATGCCTTTTTATGTGTTGCTAATGTTCTATTCTGGAACCTTTTAATATTGTGATGTAGGCGGCTGCATGGACTACATTGAAAGAATAATGCATAATGTCAGCCTTCGTATTTTTAATGAAATCCAGATTCTCTAGTCATGGTAATAGGAAAATCGCAATTTCTCAATGCAAGCAGTAGCGGGCTTTCGCAACCTCCTATGGTGAGAAATCTCACAAGGTGGTAGTCTGGTGTGAGATTTTTATTGCTCGCACTCACCAACTCAACGTTAAGGAGCACAAGCGAGGAACAAATGTTGCTCAGCTACGGTGAGCGGAGTTTTTCAGAACTCTGCACACTACGCGGAGCATGAAGTGGGAAAAACTCAGCGAGCAGAATAGAACAGTATTTCATGTCTAGGCCTAGTCTTGGCCTGGCCCCAGAATCGAACAAGACACAAGTTGTTTAACCTCATCCAACTGACTGCTACTTTAATTTTCACTTACTTGCAGAATAATCTGTCCACACTCCACATCTGTGTCCTCATCACTTGAAGAATAACATCTATCCTTGATTTTGCTCACCTTCCCCTTGAATGGCTTTCCTTTGCAAACAGTGGCAGAGTGCCCTTACTTTTTGTAACTGCTGCTGATAGCCTTACCTGCTGGACATAGTCTATCATTGGCTAAGTGTTCTGTCTTTCCACAACAAAAGCATTTGCCTTGGAACATACTTTTATTTTTGACCCTATTGTCAACATCTTTCCTTTTGCTTCTTTTCCATGTGCTTAACTACATGCACTGAATTTCTTTTCTCCTCTTCCTTTTTTATGACCTCAATACACTTCATAGAATGTTCTATCTTTTTAGCAATGAGGAGGACATCATCCAGAAAAGGTTCATCCTTCTGCCACAGCTCCTCTCTCACCCTTTCAATGGTGTATCCGAACAGAAATTGGTCCCTTATGCGCTCATCCACTAAGGAACCAAATGTACATGTCAAGGTCAATTTGCTTAAACATGTTATATAATTTTCCATTGTTTCCCTTCTACGTGGTTCCTATAACGAAAATGTTAATGTTCGAGGATGGTGCTGACTTTAGGCAGGTAGTGCCTATCCAAACAATACACCTGTCATACTCACTCAAAACTCCACCCACAACATCCTACAAGTGATCGAAAACTTCTTGCCCTTCTGAGCCTAAACGCACGTTACGCATTTTCTACCACTTAGTAGGTGTATCGTCAGGGGATGTAAAAAAAATGTGGCTCTGTTGCGTTGTTCATGCCTTGAAAATACATGCAGAAAATAAGTTGAATCTACAAGTAGAGATGAAAGCTCCCACAGATAAATTCTGCATCCTATATATGTCTCTCAAAGCCTGCAAACAAGAGGTAACGCATTGTTACAATATAAGACCCCCCAAATCACAAATAAGCAATAATAAACCTTAAAATGTAGTATGGCAGGGAAAAAAAACAATGCAAGAATAATGACAATATAATATGACAATGTAAAATCATTATTCCAATGTGAATAAAACTGTCACCATTGTGTTGCAGTCTACAGAACCTGCAGGCAACACCAGGCAGTCAACGCAAAGTAAATGACAAATCTCCAGATGGGCGGTCAGGTAGTAGTGTGCGTTTCACTGACGAGAAAGGAGCACAGTTGAAAGAGTGCGCGAGACACACGATTCTCCCACAACGCACTATAGCAAGATAGCTGCCATGTTGCGTTGCGTGATGACGCACGGTGTGACATTTTCTGAGGCACTTCCGTGCTGCTCAGCATCATGAAAAGGGAGAGAACATTGAGAGAGGACGTCAGGCGCCAGACAATGGAGCCAGAGGAGAAGGATGAGGACTTCCCCACAAGAGCATTCATGGGCCACAAAGGAACACAGATGATGACGGCAAACAATAGCTCTTCTTCTCTGCCCTGTAGATCACATGAGTTGATTTTCAAACATGTGCAAGTGCTCCAACGCATGAAAGAAAGTTGCAGAGGGCGCAGTGGCGGCCATTGATATTAGCGCTGGAGACCCAGGCAAGGCTGCTGGGCGGCTGCTGGTGACATCGTGGTGGTGCAGCTTGTGGTCTGCTGAACACTGGATTATAGTAAAGGGCCCTCATGGGCTAAATCCTGCCCTGCAGCGTGAAAAGTGATGCCGGGAAGATCTGGGGAAGCCCCATTTTACCATGTCGACTGATGGCCGGAGACCACTGATGGAGAGCTAGACGGTGGAGGAGCTGGGCACTAAGGGTGCAGGCCAGGGCTCTCTGTGGTTGCGGATCCGGGATCGAGGGGATAGGCCGGCAGATGGTGATAACTACTAAGCCCAACTAGGAATACATTGCACACCCAAATTAAGGGAGGGGCCGACACAGGAGAGCTGTGGGACCTACATAGCGACGAGTAGCCTGGTGCTTGGAGTTCATCTGCCGACTTACAGTGGAACGACTTTTTACGACTACCGGGACTGTTGCATAAGATATATCACTGACAACAGGGCATACAACTGGACCCAAAACGTTGAGAAAGAGCCTCTAACTGCCACCAAGATGGGTAAGCCAGACAAGAACCAACCGAAGCTCACCTTTGACCAAACTAGGAAGGGTGCCGACCAATCTGGAGAGGACCAGAGAGGCCCCCCACCTGCGACGAACTCTACTAGCGGTGTGACGACGGATAATATACCAGCGATGTTTCTAACAATCCAAACGGCGCTAACGAACATAGATGGCAAAATAGACTCTCTCACGCCGAGTAGATCATATGTCAGAACGGTTGGATAGGCACACGGAGCAAATTGATATGGCCGAACGCAGGATATCGGATATGGAGGACACTAGCAACCAGGTCACAACTAAACAAACTGGGATGGAGAAACAAATAGCAGTGCTATCTGCCAAAGCCGAAGATTTGGAGGTCAGATCCCGAAGGAGCAATATCCGCTTGATGGGTATTGCAGAAACCACCAATACAGGCCCAATGGAGAAATATGTTGAACAACTGCTAATTACGCTGCTGGGAAGAGACACTTTCTCGGATGTGTTCCTCATTGAAAGAGCCCACAGATCCCTTGCGCCTAAACCTCCACTTCGCACCAGACCGCGACCTATCATTGCCAAAGTATTAAACTACAGGGATAGAGATGCAACCCTACGCAAAGCACGTGAATTGGGGACTCTATGGCATGAGGGTATGGACACATCATTGTATCCGGATTTCACGCAGGCAGTGCAGGAGGCGTGTAAAAAATATGGACAGATGAAGCAGAAAGTCAGAGACCTGCAAATTCCGTATGGCATGCTATACCCTGCAAGGCTTAAGATCACAGATGAGGGAGCTACGACAATCTTCAATGAACCTAAGGAGGCTCTGAAATACCTGCAGACGAGGAAGCCAAAGGGAGAGCGCAGGAGATCACCGAGGGACCGCCCAACAGAGAGTGAGGCCATGTCGGACGTGGAATGATGTAATATTGCTAGCGCTGATACAGAGACAAAAGAACATAAAGAGTATATCTATACTGCAGCGCTTAAACTTGATCTGGCACAATGCTATGAAGCGCATGTTTTTGTAATTGTTAACGACTTTGCATGGAGATGTGCCTCCTGAAGATCCTACACTACAGAGCTGGTGAAGCATGATGTCCAGAAAGTAGACCTGGCACACAGATAAGTAACTTGTGAATGGCCTGTAGTTCTAATAAGGTAATGTGGCGATCACTATAGGCTACTAGGTGCCTAGTGCCTGGTAGCCAGCAGTGGATACTCTCAGCTGATGTCTAATCTTGGGGTGCGGCCCACTGTTGTAGTGTGTATTATATCTGTCAGTCGCCTTCCCCTTTGCATGAAATTGCGAGGGAATGGGGCTAGGCAGCTTTCACCCGCCTGTGAGCACCACATTTGTTTCAGTAGTTGGGGGGGGTTGTTTAATTCATGTACAGGGAAGGGGGGTCAGGGATATGGTTTTTTCTAAGGGGAATGTCTTTGTTGTTACAGGAATGACAAAGTGGGAGAGGGAGGGGTTAAGGGGACAGTTTAAAAAGAGGCAAATATGATTTGTGTTCTAGGTCTTCACTTCCTCATCTTATGCATCATTAGAATCTTGCATTATTTTTCTGTTGTAACACATGGCAAATGACGCAATGCAGGTTAGGCCGATAACATTCATGACATGGAATGTGTTACGGGTTGCAGGATCCACAAAAGATACGCAAAGTACTGGCTTATCTAGATAGCCCAAAAAGTATGTAAAGCGGTGATAGATCCGCTGTTGAGAGGTTAGAGGTGCAGGGAATTACAGTCCGCTAAACACATGGATTGACTCGAATTTCTTTTAATCTCAACAGCGGATCGATCACCGCTTTACAAACTTTTTGGGCAGAGCCAATTACGACTACCTCACCACGAATTAATTAGGTAAGGAAAATGCCCATATGTGTATATATAATTTTAGATGCTGGGACAAAGTTCCCAGTTTTTAATGGAAATAGGGGTCACTTCCTAGCCCATGTGTTGTGCAATGACAGTTCTTTGTGCAATTGGAAGACTAATGCCATCACTAAAGCGTCCTCTATTTGATTATAGGACAAGCTGTCAAATATTGAAATTATCTATGCAGAGACTGTAAGCCTGCCACATGAAGATAACATAGTTCTACATCTTCGTCCCCTGGACAAAGGTAATGACAAGTCCAGATTTCATTAAAGCAAAGCATCATTTATGATTCAATAGAGAGGGAGTCAATTGACCACCCTATTATGTTTTTAGGTATCACTCCGTTACCTTGGGACTCCGAGTGAAGAATTCCACTTGGTTCTCCATCTCTACTGGGGAAGCCAAATTCGTCCTTGCCCTAGCAAATTGCAACATCACTATTGGTCGCAAGTCTATTGCAACAGCCTGATGTATATATTTACTTCATTTCAGGGCTCACACTACTCCCTTGGTTGCCCAATGTTTTAGTCCTGATGAAGACTCGCATGGCCATGGTCCAACTTACCTCTAGGCTCTAAGACGAGTCGAAACGTCAACGCTCTTTTTTGATTACCTGGATTGTGTCACACAATTTTCTGGTGCAATATAACTTTTGGAAGCAATGTCTCCACTTAATGAAAATTGTGAATAGAACTTATGGCACAGACCAGGTTACACAAACAATATCATATTGTGTCAACTAACGTATTTTGCATATAAATTTGTAAATATATTTGTATGTTTCTCTATTTTCTATCTCTTTTACTAAGCACTTTACATTCTTTATCTGATGCACGCTCACTTTGGGCAACCTACATATTCTCTTATATAGAGATAGTGATGTATGCAATGAATTAAAATTGCTCCTGAATTTGTAATGATTGCTGTTGCTTTCCTTTATTCCATATGAATTAATACATTGATTGTACAGGGTTGATCTGTGAGACATATCCCATAACTTAAGGACTTCTTTAGTATGTTTTGATTTAATCGATTCTTGTGAAAATATTGGTTGAAGACCATTGTATTTGAATATTGTTGAAAACCCAGGTCTTTTGACTATTTGGGTCACCCCATTTTTGATAATGGTTGACTTTCTACATATGGCCTGGTCATGTCCCGATCTGAATACATATTGGCGGGAGGTGACGACGGCGCTCACACAAATGCTAGTGTAGGGGATCCCGAACGCACCACTGGTGTGTCTACTAGGCATCTATAAATTGAAACTGGCCAGGCGACGTAAACTGTTAGCTGTAGCATTGTTGCTCGCGAAACGACGAGTAGCCATGAAGAGGTGAAGCAAACGACCGCCCAGATTTAAGGATTGGATCAATGACTTATTGTATTGTAAAGAAACACTGGGAATGTATGAGGAAGACATCCCTCAGGCCTCTAGACCTAAGGATTTCTGGCAGCCAGTAGTAGATTATTTACAGCAAAGGGAAGGTGTCTTGTGATTGTGAGGGATAGCAGATTGTCTAGACATAAGAAGAAAAGGGCTGCCCATAGAGGGGCAGTAGATTCCTTTTACTATTGTTTATTTGGCAAGAAAGGCCAATGTGGGGTTCAAAGTACTGACTGTGTACTTGGGTGTTGAGATATTTGATATGTGTACTTTATAATATGCCTGAAATTGTTTTTTGTGTATACAGCATTGATTACAAATTACTGCTTGACGATTGTGGAGGGTGAAGGAACTTGGGAAATGCGAATATTTTCATTCATTTTGCAATGTGTTTCACTGTCTGTATGCTGCTTGGTGAAAAAATAAAGTTGTAAAAAAAAAGAAAGTTGCAGACAACGGCTTCATACGCGCGCCCATGAAAAACATATGCGTTGTTGTTAAAGATGCAGCCTTTTAACGTGAAAATACCTCCGCCTCCCTCTGCTAACCAGTCTTTTAACAAGCCTCCTGGTCAGCAATAAAATCAAATGCCTCACACAGCTCTGGCCCTAACATCTGTAATAAAAACCATCCAAGATAATGAAACACTAGGTAGATAACAAATGCACCCAAAGTCTGGTAGAGTAGAGTAGCTCCAAACATGAACCAGCAGTGTCCAATGAACTCCTGTAACAGAGGAACAGTGCAGCGCTGGTCATGGAGATATTAAAGGCTTGATCTTGGGGGGCACATGTGATGTTAGGACTTTTTACCTGTTTTCTAATGAAGTTGGGTAACACATCCCATCCTCATCGCCAGTGAAACAAGGTAGACTTCTATATATGAAGTACAGGAGCCAGGTGATAGTAACATAAGCAGGTTTATTCTCCATGAAGTTTCCCATCCGTCTCTCCCATCAGCTGCTCACCAGATATGCCAATTACAGAGTCTCTAGGCATTCTAGATGGCATAGCCTCATTCCAATGCCATGGTTACATCCACACTACAGGTTTAAACATGCACAGGCATCATATACCACAGAGATGTTGTAGTTAGGTGAAAATGTCAGTTAAAACATATCATTTTAAACTAACAAAATCAGATAACTATCAATGATGTTGCTGCAGATGTTGCTGTGATGTTATCAATAATGTCGTAGAACATTTCATGAGTGATGTAGCCATATAGTTATAGTTAGGACTGAGTTTCGAAAGGAAATAGATGTTTTGGTTCGCTAGAAACATTGGTGCCGTTTGATCAATCTTCCCAAAACAATTTCTCAAAAAAAGTTAACTCCGGCCCTTCCTGGAAAGTTTCAGCGTGATCTGTCAAGTGAGGACTAAGGAAAAAGGCAAAGTACTAAAAGGTGTTTTCTCCATGCAATTACCCATAGAAAAATTGAGTAGCACTGCAGCTAAAACGGCTGAATGGAACCACACCACATTTTGCAGAAAGCCAGATATTTACCCAGAAAGCATCCATTTTGTGATTTGGTGTGAATCCATATAGTAGCTTTGTGGAAATGAAGGATCAAAATGAATGTATATCTAGAGACGCTGGAGTACCTTGGCCGGAAGATCAAAAAACATAATGATCTGATTGACTGCCATCAACCTCTACAAAGATGTAGCAGTAGCCATTTTAGAACTTGTGGACTCATGCCCCAATGGCCTAAAAAAAAATAGGTTGTATGGCTGGAGGTTAGTTATACCCTGGTCGCTTAGGCCTGGTGGGGTGCCCCTCTGGGCAAATAATTGATATTTTAGTAAACTTTTTAAAATTCAAATTAGAAGCCTCCCAGGAAGGGCCAGGGCCCAGTGGGTCAGTGCATCTTTTCATGGTAGAGGGGCATGTGGCTCCACTCCTGTGCCACATATTTATTTGAGGAGGGAGCGTGCCTTCCCAAACGAGCAATGTTATGTCCACCAGCCGGCCACGGAGGACTAAAGAATAGGTTTACCGTGGAGCACTCTACATTCACAAATAGTGACAGGAGTGGCTCCCCCACTGTGCCCCGTTCTCTGGATCTTCCTAAGTAGCGATGATTTTTTCGCTTCCCTGAAGGTGCCAGTAACCCACAGGCGCATCTTCCACCACCTTTTTTCCACACACCTTAGCGCGTGTGTAGGAGATTTAAACATGTGGCCTTTCTTTTTGCCACTCACTCACCCTGGTCCTGAAGAAAGTCCCGCCCAGACTCTACAGGGACTGAAACATGTATTTTACTACTAATTGCAACACATAGTTTTTAATTGACACCCTGGGCCGCCACAAATAAATTACCTGGCAAGGATTCCCAGAGGTGCATTTTAACATTCACTTTTCATTCACTTCACACTATTGCACGACACCTGCTCCGCTGTAGTCAGGCGTTGAAGCACAACCAGGCGGCACTCGGCTGCCTGGTTGGACCCCGATGATGAAGCATGACACCAACCAGGTTGGTGTGTGAGGGGTTTTTAAACAAAGACTGCTTGTGCCCAGCTGACACAGCTGCATTTACAGGTGACATGGAATACTAACTAGATTCCATCACTCTAACACAGTGGGCCAGTCCTCATTGTTTATTTGATTATACCTCAGAGGTAGGGACTCGCCCCTAATAAAAAACCCTTGCTCTCCATTTTGTTTATCCCACCCATGTCCACAAGGACCCCATCCCCTGGGGCCTAAAGCAAAAACCTTTGGGCAGGGGGTGTGGATTCCCTCTCCCAGAGCTGTATTATGCTCCCAGAGACCTTTATCCTCCAGGGACTGATGTAAAACAATGTCCTGGGGATCCCATTCCCAGGTGCACTGTTGCTCTCTACCTGTGAGAGTGTCAGCCAAAATCACTAGATTACTACCACCACCGGCGGGAGCAGAAAGAAAAGGTGGTCCTAGCTGCGCCGGGGCAAAAAAATGTAGCTGGCCCTCACCAGCACCCAGGAAGGGTGGTTGCAGGGATAGCGGTGAGCTGCGAGAGCCTTAGCCTCCCCATCTGGGCCCCAACATCTGGAGTTGTCAGTGCCCTGGGTGGGACCGGGGCACCCTTCAAAAATAAATAAAAACTCATAACTATAAAAAAAAAGGAGTTGCTACCTCACTGCTTCACTATTGAAGCGGTGGAGCGGATAATATCATGGAATGTTCACTGCTCCATCCCGGTAGACCCACATAAAGCCCTCATTGGCTTTGTTTTTTAAATTGTCCTCGTTGTGCAATCAGTGACCCAGGAGACATACAGATTTTTTAACTTTCCAGGGGGACTGATGTGTACCCTGCAGCCTTCTACAATACTTTTGTAAATTGTTTGTGTTGCCCCTGCCCAGGGTTGAGCATGGGAATAATTTATTGAGACCCATTCTGAGCCCTAGACTGTGTTAGTGGCCTTATTACCAGTGTTAGATTCAAATTTACCACTACTAATAAAATAATCCACTTTCCGAAAGTTATGCTCAGAAGCATTCAAGTGTGTCTTGGGCACACCATCGGGGCTTAATTTGAGGTTGTGGTTTCCGGTCTTTGGCACCAGCAATTTAATTGTCAGCACCTATGTCCATCTGCCAAATGGTGGTGCTGTTTGCCTAATTTAGAGATTATTACAACAGTTGTTTATTAATTCAATATTCCTTAAAATTACTGATATCTGCTGCCCAAGCCACTCTTATAGCTTTGGGGGCCTAAAGTAGTCTCAGTTGACACGTGTTGGTGTGTGATAATGAATGTTGTGTTAGTATGTTAAGATCTAGCATCAGCAACTGTTTCCCATCCCAGAAGCCTCTACCTGTTCCTAATGTTAAATAACAATAGTTGCTGTTGATATGTGCATGGGCCACACACATCCAAGGCAGTATTTACAAGTAGTGATGTAAGGAGCAGGTTAGACTGGAAACCAAAAAATGCCACAGCACAAATGTTCAAAGAGGCATCACGCTGCCTGAGGCCTAACTCCCTTCTCCTAGGCTGTCACTGCCTCACAGTGTCAGCAGGAACAGAGGGAAGACGGAGTTGAAAGCCTCCTTTTGATTGCCGCAACCATAACTTCAGCTTCTCCCACTCCATCGCAAGAGAGAGAGACAGAGAGAGAGAGACAGAGAGAGAGAGAGGGAGAGGGAGACAGAGAGAGAGAGGGAGAGGGAGACAGAGAGAGAGAGAGAGAGAGAGACAGAGAGAGAGAGAGAGAGAGAGAGACATAGAGAGAGGGGGTGAGGCTGTAGATTAAGGTGCCAGGATGCGGATGGCAGTGAACTTACACAAGTGTAAATTGTCACTGCCTCTTCAGTCTCTCGAATGGAGATCTCAGCATCACAATGTTATAATATGAGACATTTATTGAATACCCCCATGTACAATATCTTTGACTATAAACTTACTGCTAATTTTCCTTTCTGCTTCAGAACTGTGTTCAAAAATGCATTTGTCGGCAACCCTTTTAGCGTTAGCAGCAGCCTCCTTGTTCCACACCTGGAATGAATCATAATAAAAACACTTTGATGATGATTGTAAAACAAAATATTTCCTTCTGTATCACATTATGGAATTCTTGTCTTGGAATAGAGAAACTAGGGGGCATATTTACAAGCCCCATTCGCCACCAGAGTGTCACTTTTTCCGATGATCTGGCGGCGTAGCGCCAGGGGAAATACAGGGGTGTATTGTATTCTTGTGAATATGGCGCATCCGTGCATTTAAAAAATGTTGGAGCGCGGCGTTGCCAAATTTGGTGTAACACCGTGCTCTGACATTCTTTTGTAAATATACCCCTAAATGCTATAAAAAACCTAAAGGTTATCGATTGCTCAGTACTTTTTAAGCTAATGTGGCAATGGTACATGCAGATTTTGAAAGCTAGTTTTAGGCAACAAAAACTGAAGGATGCTTTTATCATAAACTGCAGAAAGCCAACGAAAGAAAATCTAATGTACATGCAGACATCTTCAAGCTACCCCAAGGTTTATTCTTTGCCACACAATTATCCAACCACAAAACAATGGATTAAACAGCTCCTATTGCACCGAGAGAGACAGTAATGGTGAATAACGGCTTCTTTCCGCTCAGCTCTTTGAAGCAGGTTTCCAGCTGCTACTCTTTCTCCACAAAGTGCAGGTGGTGAAAATTGCACTGGTATGATCACAGTGGAACCCTGTCATGACCACTGTGCAGTAGTGGACAAGCGAGAATTGTCGAAATTGATGTCTGTTGGGGTGACTTCACAGCCTGGAAACAGAGGTCGTCGTTGCAGCTACTGATTTCCAATTCCAGGTTTCTCAGATGTTTTTGTGGGGCCTGAGTATAAAACTACATGTGAGGGCCACTTCTTGTGGAAATGCCAAGTGGCATAAGAACCTAAACCAAAGTATAAAAAAGCCAACCTAGTGTTATATTTTATACATCATGTGAAGCTACCCTGCAGAATGCTGTGATAGAAGTCTCGCGATTAATGATGCAACAGCAAGGCTTGTTTTTTAAATAAATTAATAGATTTTTGAAGCAGCACCATGGGGGATATGCAGAGGACTGTGGCCTGGACCATAATGTCCCCTTTGGGCCTCCTTGTGATGACCCTGCTGAGTGGTGCTGTCTGCATCTCATACATTAACTCAAAGAATTTCGGAGTTAAATATATACCTTGCAGAGAACATGCTTTGATAAAAACAGGTGTATAGCTTTATTAGGGTTTACTATAAGACTCAATTCAATTCAACATTCGCTTTATTCTATTTTCATTTTTGAATTACAAAACCATAAAAGCATAGCGTAAAACACTCTATTTGAATTCATTATTAGGAAAAAGTGACAAACACGACTTTATATTATTAATTCATTGATTTCATTTAGCAAATAAAAACATTTCTCAATATGAGACTCAATTCCTAAAAACGGGTTATACAAATAAGACAAGTGTAATAAAATTCAGAGTTGTTTCCTAGATGTAATTACCACTTTTAAAAATAGTGCAATGTTTCTTGTGTAACATTAACCATCCAATAGCTGCAATGCGAGATAGGCAGGGCGACATTGCCTCAGGCCCTAAATATTTTAAATAGGAAGGATCCACCTTTTTCTTTGATCCCGATAATATTTACAGAATAAAACAACATGGATTGTCAATTGGGAAGAGGATCCGTCACAGGGGCAAAGTGCTAAATTTGTAGACCAGTCATTTGTCGTGGGAAACGATACTAGTCGATAAATAAAATCTAGTCTAAAGCATGTAAGTACAAATCTATCACACCCAGTTCCATAGTCAGTCAGATATGGTTGCATTGGAGTAGAAGAAAGGAACATCTGATTTAATCTAACTGTTGGTTTATGAGCCTCATTAGCATATCTAAGTTCTTCTAGGTGTGACATACATTGTTTTTTAAGACTCCGGAATCTCTTCTAAAATAACCAATCAAATCCCTGAAGACATTTTTTTTTCTGTCCTGCATAAAGCCTGCCACCCATGCTCTTTTTTGCCTCACAGCAATACATGATAAAGGAGAAAATAACGAGTGGAAGTGCTTGAAGTAATCTGACACTCGGTTATTTACTCTGAGTGCATCATCAGTGAGGTGAGGAATAGACCCACATCTGGGCCTGTAAGGAAGAAACGATAGGGAAATGATAATCAGATTCCCTAACACAGCACACGTGTAGTGAACACAAAGGCTTGATTTAACCTGAGCCTGCAGTGAATACAGAGAACCAAATGGAGGCTACATTAGACTTGATTGTTAACAGGAAATTCTCCAGTTGTTAAGGAGGGGTTAAATCATCTGCTGAAGGGGTCTCTTTCCTATAGAGAAAATATGGTAGAGTCAGTTTTCACCAGAGGAGTAGCCTCAGACAGGATCTGGTATCTCCTCCTTTTAAAATGATTTTACATTACCATTAAACTTTACATCACCTCCCAAGTCTAACCCTGGTTGTGGTACAATTAGAACAACTTTTGGAAAACCTAGAACATGAGATATCTGGCACTCAAATATAGGCAGAAGATGATTAATAGAAATTTTGGCCTGAAAGCTTTCTGAACTCGATTAAGTTTACAAATATTAAAATGACTTTTTTTTGTTCCATGAAATTAGCATTCCCTCCATGTTTTGAAATGTAGAAATAAACGAAAATTAATATTCAGAATACGTGAACAAGTTTGCATGAAAATGTGTGCTCGTCCTGTTCAAAGATGCTGTGAAGAAAATGCCAATGAAAAGATTTAATCAAAAAGAAAATGAACACTGGCACTTACCAGTTTTTGCATGTCGCTGGCAGATGGGTCGGCGTTTCGGCGGCAGTTATTGTGCGTGTTGCAGATCACGTTTTGAACATTGCCATAACCAGTATCCAGGTTAGAGTCCAGGCCCTGCAAATATAATCAGGAAAAAGAATTGTCTTTGCAGAGAAAGATCATCATCAGCGGGGGGGGGGGGGCGGCTAGCAATTGGTATAGTCAAAAGGCGAAGGTCTATGCGGCTATAAGAACATTCCCCACTGAGGTTGGAAGTTGTCCAAAACTGCGCAGCAAGAATCCTCTTGAACCTCCCTCGCCGATCCTCAGTAAAAGCCAGATTGAAGGACCTTCACTGGCTACCCATGAAAGCTAGAATAGAATTCAAGAGCATGTGCGTCGCGCACCGCTCCTACTGGGGAACAGGCCCCGCCATAAATCAACATTTGGTTGAAGCATACCATCCTCCTCGAGCCCTCAGATCCGCGACCTCCTACCTAACCTCCGTACCACGTATAAAAAGAGCCAGATGCGGAGGCCGCTCGCTTTCCTACAACTTGGCCAGGATCTGGAACACTCTACCACTCACAATCAGGTCAGAATTCAACCTGCTCACATTTCGAAAACTCCTAAAAACTTGGCTTTTTAATAAATCTCACACTTAACCCACCCTCTGCTCCCCCCACCCCCGCCCTACAGTTCAACCCTCCAGTTTGTCTACAGCGCTGGGACGCCTTTGGGTAGCCATCGCGCTTTACAAATTTTCATTCCATTCCATTCCATTCCAATGTGTTAAGATGAACAGGAGGGAAGAGAAAGCCAAGCATTGGAATATTGGAGCAGAAGGTCAATACCACCAATTATTAACACAGAGTAACTTATTTGTCTTCAGTGGAGCTTGAAATATTGCAGTGTTCTAATATGTATAATAACGTCCAAACTAATCATACTATATTCAATAGGTAAATACACACAGCATATGTGCTTATCCACAAATCATAAGGATGACCGGGTGCAACTTTAGGCCTCATTTGCAATATTTTGTCGTAGGGCTGCACTATAAGCCTTCCTGCTGCACTGCCCTACGGCAAAAGAAACGGGCAGGAATGCTATCAGATAGGGCGCATTCCTGGGCTCTTTCTCTGTGCTGGCGCTAAATTGGCTGCTAATCGCCAACGCAGGCACCCTTGCACCATGGTGCAACGCAGTCTGCGTTATAGGGATGGTTGTTTTACTACAGGAAGGGATGCCTTCCTGCACAAAAACAAACAATGGAGGGGGTTTCCTCCTTCTACATGCTGCTGAATGCAGAACACATAAAAAGAGGAAGAAACGAGGAGAAATAAAGTTATTTCTCCTCATTGATCATCCCCTACGCCTCCCCTAGGGAAGCGTAGGCTTTTGACGCATTCCCATCGTTACAGAACGTTGTAAATCTGGAAATGTGTCAGATGCCACTGTAACGACCACTGCACAGCTCCCTATCGCAGTGTGAGGCAATGCAGTGACTTGCACTGAGTTGCCTCACACCATATCCACAAGGCCATGAAAAACCCCACACGGTGGGGTATGCGGCCTTGTAGATATAGCACTGCAATGTGTGCCACCGGAGCTTCATTAAAAGTTACATTCTAGTGGCGCAGGGGCATTGCAAATGAGGCCCTTTGTTTCCTGCAAGTTTCCAGGATATGCCGGCACCTTCTTCATGTGGTTGGTGATTATGACCATTCGTCAAAAATGTAACTGTGTACAACATGTGTATATAGTGACACAAGCCCAACTCTGGCTCTCTGTATGCAGCACTCAAATGGAACTAGGCTTGACACATTTAATGTTTAATGTTTAATAAAAGGACTTTTGGTGTAAGTTGAACTTTAAGGGCAAAACTTAAGTTTAAACAGTGTTAAATTTGAGCCTGTGGTTTCTGGTGCTCAGCACCGGCACTTAATCATCAACCCCGGCTCTTATAGCACAAACTCGACCCAAAGGTGCACTTTTCATGAGCACCAGTTAAGGACATATTCATTTTTTGTAGGCCAAGGGAGATTAAGTGATGTTGAGCCCACACCGAGACTCAAACCAGGTTCATCAGCTCCAAAGTCAGAAGCTCTGGCCCTTATGCCACATTCTCGCCCCACTCGTAGAGTTTTTGTTAGTTCTGTTATAGGAGTCAGATGTTGCCTCCTGACGAGAACCCTGGCACTTATTTTTTCACAAATTAACCACTGAGTTCAACTGAGACAAAAGTCTACCTTTTCTACTCGTAAATGCTCTTTGTGAATACCGAAAGTCGCAAAGTTAGACTTTTGCCTCAGTTTACCTTTATGAATGGGGCCCATTGTTTTAAGTGTAGAATGACTTCATGTGGCGGCTGCAATTCTTTCATCTAGAGCCAAGAGACATTTTATGATGAATTCCTAAATTCATTAAATACTATCTTTGCATTGAAGGTTTCCCATGGTACAGCAGACATCGCAAGTATTACCTATTAAAGGAAGAAACTGGTATTTACTCCGGTGTATTTCTAAATCTGTGTTTCTAGGGCCTAATGTATTATTCCCATTTGCACACCAGGGATGTGCAATTTTCATATCGACTGGTTTGTAAATGGGAATGAAATTTGAGATGCAACCTATGTACTGATAAGTTGCATTGCAAATTGTACATTCTTGGGGGATCACAAAATGACCTTTCTAATGAATAATAATTTGGAAGGTCTCCCTTTGCGACCCCACGTGGCTGGATGCCGATGCTGGGATGGAAGCAAGCAAGAGACAGCAGATATTCATCTCTGTATTTGCTGTCTGGAAAGAGAAACATTTTTTTAAAGCAGTCTGTGTCCATTAAAGTTATAAGTACCACCTTAAAAGATGTTTCCCATTTAGGAAGACACCAAGGACCCAGACATGATTCACAAGGTGGAAAGAGTCCTGCAGGGACCCCTTTGCCTCTTCACATCAGTCACCACCCTAACCACGAGGTCGGTAACTCCAGTGGTCGCTAGGGAATGGGGGTGGTGGTACGACGGGGCGTGCTTTGAAAATATTTTGTTTAAATGGACTTACCTTTACTGCTGGCTGCATCTCTCCTCTGCTTCTCTGCTCTTCATGACTCCAGTCTGTAAGGAACTGCAGGAAGCACCTGGGCACACAGGCTCCCCAGAGCCAATCACAGTGCAACGTTGTGATTGGTCCATGTGCTGTGGATTGGTGCTCAGATCGGGACAGGGAGCATGTGCCTATTCCCTCCCAAGCTGTTCATTACAACCTGGTGGGAAATATTGAAAGTGCGCATGACAGCTTGCCCGGCGAAGCAGTCATGCTCACTTAGTGTGCATAGCCCGCTCCTCCTCCCTGAGCCCCAGAACAGCCCTAACCCAGCCCAGCAGCAACCAAAAATAAAATTAAAATAACGCTCAGTTATTATCATTTTATTTTTCCCTCTTTCACTGCTCTATGAGCAGTGGGGCGACGACCCTCCACCTTAGCGGAGGAGCCGCCACTGAGTAATTCATGAATGGTTTGCGACTGCAGTTGCAGTCAGAAACCACTAATGCATATGAAGGAAGGGGTTGGTGCTGTTTACATGCCTTCTCCTATTTGAAATTTGGAAGGGATCGCAGAAACTCGTTTATGATTTGGAAAGAACATTTTGCCTCGTAAAAGGGCTTTTTTACATTGATAAAAGCTCTTTTAGGGTCGCAAATTCCATGATTTTGCACATCACAGGGTTCGCGACCAGAAAAAGGATTTTTATCTTGGTCCCCATGTTCTATACCTTTGTAAGTAGATGAAAGCATGGATGTGCTTTGCAGTGTTTCTATTCTCTGATTATACCATCAATAAAGTGTAATTGTCTTACCCGGACAGAAGAGTAATGCAGTCCAACTGCAAAGATCACAGTGACTTGCAGCTGCATGTCCATTTCTGAAAAGGAAACAGTTTCTTTTGTTTAGTTTAACATTTACAAGTTGAAGTAGCCCGTGTCTGTTCAGTGGTCCATTAATAGGAAAGACTTTAAATTGTTAAAAACGGTCTGACATCTCAATGCCTTCTTGTTTTTTTCTCTTGAAAACTCAATAAAAGATTTAAACCATAAATTGTTAAAAACTGGAATAATGTGTAATGTGTGTTCACTGAATCGAGATCCCATAGAATATGTGAATTATTGTACAGCCTCTCCCCACCCATCCCCTTCCCCATCCACTACCACCTGCTTCATCCCCAGCAGATGGACTGTTTGGCAGATGCCGATAGAAGCACTGTGACAAACAAGAAAGAAATGGCTACATTATGCAGAATGTGCCTCGCGGCAGCATAGGTAGCAAATGTCCCCATGTCATTTGTGAATCATTTTACCACTCCTGGCTATTTTGCCAACAGAACGTTGCATTTTGGGACTTGTAGTTTTGCTTTTACCATTGTAAACATTAACTCAGAATTCCAAGCATGCAAATAACTGTTGGTTAACATTTCTGGACTGCAGTGCATGGCATGTAGTCACTAAGCAGCTATGCACACTGTCCTAGTGTGGTATGCTTCCACCAGATAGCTGTCAGTAGTGCAGTAGGTTCAATGACACCGGTCAGTGAGGTGCCCATTTGTAAACACACAGTGTGCTTCCCAGAGCTCCTCTGTGCGCCATTGAGTTCATGGTCCCCTACGTCACGCATTGTTGGAGCAAAGCAGACATCTCTGTGCATCCTGTTTCTATGGTGTCCTGGGCTCACCACACAAGACATGGCTTAGACCTTGACTGCACACAAACTAGTAAGGTCCCCATCTCTTCAATGACTGCAATATTGCCAGTGCATTTAAAGATTAAAAACACTACAACTCAGAGGCACTGGGAGTAAGGGTGCTGCATTACCCCCAAAACTACCATGATGAAGTTCAGAATGTAAATGTATAATAAATAAGATGCCTATAAACTTAGTTTTTATCTTGTCACATTTGCTGTGTGTTCAAAGCAGAAGGTCAAATGTCGGGCTATGTCTTCTGACAAATTGTTGTTTTTTCTTTAATCATAGATGAAGCTGCTGACTTTTTGTAAAGTGAACTATGTGACAATCTTATTGGGGTACAGCGAGGGTGAAAAGAAAGGCTGTAGGTTGTCATTTTGCATCAGCATACAACAAAATAATAAATACCTGTAGAGAACAGCACACAATATTTCAAGGCATGAAGGAAAGCACATAGAAAGCACATTTTTAGCTCTGAATCATTATTGAAACAAAGATTTCAAATTGCTCAAAACACTTGGTGATGCACAAATGGCAAATATGTGCAGAAACCCGTTTTCTACACATTGTGCGCTATCTGGTTTTTTATTAGCAGAACTATTTTCTGTCACAATTTAGTGGCCATCTGTAATCGGCAGTGTGCTACCACACCATGCTTCAGTAATATATTTGCGAGAGTGTGTTCCATAATGCACCATGAAGTAAATTACACCCTTACCACTCTCCTGTTGAATGGGTGTGGCTCAATTGCTACATTTTTCTTTGTGTGACACTTGGATTTTTCACAATCTCCATGACTTTAGTGATATAACACTGATGGCAGCACCCCACTCCGAACAGCAGGAGGTAATGCAAATTACCACCTTCCAAGAAGGACTTTCCAGTCCCACCTAAACCACTGCATGCCATGTCTAGGTTCTGATCTTTCCATCTTCTAGAGGAAACATCACTGGAACTCATCACTTCCTGAGATTCAAGCCTACCCCTCACTCATCAAGTTACTTACTGCCTAAGGAGCTATCTCATGAGTTCGGAATTGAAGAACAATCAAGGACACACATTGCACGATCTGTGAACAGGTCCTTTGGTAAACTACCCTGTAACCTGCCTGATATTTTCTCCTTGTCTTCACATCACAAAATAGCCTCCTGGCAAAATACACCAATTACCAGCTTTGGTTTGTGTAATTCCTTCTATTACCCATAAATGTTCTTTCGTACGACCTTTCTGCTAGAATTCTTATGTGTGCTTGTCAGAGATGGATGGATGGATGGATGGATGGATGGATGGATGGATGGATGGATGGATGGATGGATGAATGAATGGATGGATGGATGGATGGATGGATGGATGGATGGATGGATGATTTTCGGGCATCATATCTGCATCACTTTTGGTCCTTCACTGTTATCCTTGCATAATGCATTCCTATTATATTTCAGAAGTGTCCCCTGTAGTGTACCTTCCTTTGCTTAATCTACCCTTTGCTCCCTATACATTATACATTAAGCTTTGCAATTTTGTTCATATATTCTCTTTGGTCTTAACGGAGACATAATAAAGCACAGCTCAGTGATTCGCTGCTGCTGCGTTGTCCACTGATCGAGTTCCCATCTCAGCTACCCGTCAAGACCTGACTACTCTTCCAATTGGAATGTAACCTTTACCCGCGAATCCATTACCATGTAACGCCTTTATGACACAGTCTTTACCATGCAGGTAAGTGCCACACAGGTCATTTTTAGTTACCTTACAATGCAGAATTTTACCACACATTTAAAGTATTAATGTTTTCTTAATTAAATAATATATATCTGTCTATCTACCTACCACTTTAATAGTTTAAAAATGTACTTGTGTCATTTAAAAAAGGAGGTTTGGGGTTTAGTAGTGATAAGGGGTGGTAAGCAAATGTTAGTATTCAGTGATCAGTAAGGGTAAAGGGTAGTAAGGGACTTTAATACTTTTAGGAATGGGTAGGGGTAAAGGGTAATAAGATTTCTTTTAGGTTTTATAAGTGGGTAGGGTAAGTGGTATAAGGGTTTTTCCATGTTCTAGATTGGTAAGGAGTAGTAAGGGATTCTCAAGATTCAGCGATGGGTAGGAGACTAAGGGGTAGTAAGGGATTTTTAGTTTTCATAGGCGGGTAGGTGTAAGGGTTGGTAAGGGAATTTAATGGTTTACGGATGGGTAGGTGTAAACGTTAGTTGGAGTATTTAGGGCTCATGAGTGTTGGAGTCTGTAAAGTCATAAGTAGAGCATCTGATTCCATTAAGAAGGAGCCCTGGAGAATAGAATTCTTTGAAACTTGGAATTATCCCGTCTTGTAACCTAAAGAAACGAAGAAGTGGGTTTAGTTAATTTGCAGAAGAGCTGCACGTATAGTTTAAAAAAACTCAGGGCCTTAATTACAAAGAATTGGTAGAGGGCAGCACCACAAGTCATTATACTGTCCTGCCCTAAGCCAATTTGAAAGGGCAGGAAAGCACCATATTTACAAGATACAGTGCATTTCTTTCCTTTCAACCAGCGCTGGCGCACAATTTGCAGCTGAGTGCCAATGCAGGCTCCCTTGCACCATGGTGTACAGCTGTCTGTATTGTTGGGATGATTGTTTTTGGTGCCCCTTCCTGCACAAAAACAATTACGAGAGGCCCTTTCCTCGTGCTGTGTGTGCTGCAGAATGCAGCACGCGTGGATAGAGGGAAAAACAAAGAGAAATGTACCCATTCCAACTTGTTACACCTGCTCTGGGGAGGCGTACATTTTTGGCGCTGCCCCAGGTTTAAGTGACGTTGTAAATCTGGGGTAGTGTCAAAATCCATGGGTGTTGAGTGGGAGCACCCACAGCAACGCCCATGGAACGCCACCTTGACGCAGAGTAATACAACGCATTGATTTGCGCTGCCTTGCCTGACTCCATATCTGTCAGGTCAAGCACAGCCACACAGGTTTGCTTTGCGTCGCCTCATAGACATGATTCTGAGGCCTGCGCCACCGGATCGGCATAAAAAGGGAAGCTCCGACGGCGCAGGCCTCTTGTACATGAGGGCCTCATTTTCCAAGCAGTAACGCACTTGGGGCCATATGTATCAACATTCCGTTTTGCGATTCCTAAATAGCGATTTTTAAGGAATCGCTATTTAGAAATCGCAAAATGATATGTATGTAGAAAATCGCTTCTTTTTAGCGATTCCTTAAAATTCCATAATTGCGATTAGCAAATTGCTAATCACAATTAAGGAATAATTTTCCCATTCATTTCTATGGGCCAGGAGCCCCATAGGAATGAAGGGGAAATTGCGATTCGCAATTTGCTAATCGCAAATTCTGAATATTTTCAAGGGTGCAGGGGTGTCTCAAGAACACCCTACTGCACCCGTGAAAGTGACATGTGTGCGCATATGGCGCACATACATGCCCTAAGGGCATGTATGAGCGTCACATGGCACCTTTTGATTTTTAAAATAATGCTTTTTTGAACGTATTCGCAACTTACCACCAACTAGAAGTTGGTGGTAATTTGCGATTCCTTAATGGCATTTTGAAATGTTTTTTTCCTTGATGCATTGCATTTAACGAATCGCAAAATTTGCAATTCCTCAAATGCAATCGCAAAATAAGGAATGGAAAATATAGCTATTCCTTATTTTGCAACAAAAATGTTTCATACATACCATTTAGCAAAAATGGGTTCGCAAACGCCGGAATTCTGCGAATTTCGGCGTTTGCGAACCCATTTTGCCTTGATACATATGGCCCTTGGTGGCAGGGAGTTTTCAAAGAAAATTGCAAAAACTTTCAGTTAATAGTCTTTTGAATAAATAAAACAAAGATATTTGAACACCCTGAGCAGCATCAGCATTGCCGCAGTCATAGGGCTGTGGGAATGATCAGAGCAATGCTTCATCTCAGCGGATTCGTTCAAAACACAGAAATCCGATGTTTAATAAGTGTTCCTATAAAATTAAAAATAATACTAAAGTATAATGTTGCTAACTGCTCACACTACTAAAAGAAGAAAACCTTCAATCTTCCGTCGCAGTAAATTTAGTTGAGAGATCAACAAGTCAACTAGTAGTAACCATACGTCATCATCTAATGATCTCAACTAATGGTGGGAACTAAAATATGCACTGTTATTAAGTGAGGGCCCCTGTGCTTAATGCAAGACAAAAGCATTATTTGTTAGCAAACAGTCTTTTAACAAGATCTGGTGAATGTTCACTATTCTTACACAAGAAACGTTTGTATCTGTGCTTACTGTTGGTATCCCTGTAGAATCATTTTGTGTTAAATAAACAAAAATACAAGATAATACTGCCACGGCATGCTGCATTTTACATCCTAATTTGCATTTTCTGGCATCACACTGTAGGTAATACCGCATAATGTGGTCCCCTATTCCAGCCTACTTACCATAGCCCTGACTACATTGACTCTATAATCACTATAGTCCCCGTTTGGTTCTTTTTTCTGTCCTGTTGTCAGTGCCTAGAGGCAGAGCTCTGGAGCCTGACGCTCGCTTGACAAAATCTTCTGAATACAACACATTTATTTTAAACGCAAGCAATTGTTCAGCTATCATTCACATAATGAGACAGCAGGGGGCAGCATCTACCCAGCCGATCAGCAGCGCCAAAAAGCAGATTTAGAGTCTCCCTTCAAGCAGGGTATATGAGTCTTTGATGCAAATCAAAGGTCATCGGACGCCTTCAGGTAACTTTTTTTCTTTTTTTTTCAACCGAACGAAAAGATTCTAAATGACGCACGACGCTTACTCTATGCATGCCTCGTGCACTTCGATAATAGCATGTGTCATAGGCGTATCATACGAATATGAGATTACACACTATTTGAACTGTCACTAATTGGAGATTCCAAGCTTCTTTCAACGGAGTGAACATTTAAGGTTGGTAAGCAACTTTGTAAATCTAATTGCTTATATTACGTAGCAGAGCACAACGATGGAAAATAAAATAAAGAGGTAAATGGAACTATTGTCATTTTGGTTAAAGGCAGATTCGGCCCTGAATTGAGGAAAATAACTGTCTCACCTTAAAATTGATTATAATATTTTTTTACAATGATTGGATTAAATCTGACTAAAACCCCCACTGGTCTATTTTTCTTAAATCTAAAAAAAAAGGATTTCTCACATGGGCTGAGCGCTGCTTACACAGAATGCAATTGAAGTCTAACTTCACCACCCAGAGCAGATGCTCTGGACTTAGGGCGCCTGTTAGCGCTGGGAAGCCCGTGTTTGGGTAGCCAAGCGCTTTACAAGACCACCGAAAATTGAATGAAAATGACTCAAAACTTTGCAAACATGACTACTCACCGTCTGATGGGCAGGTTGGTGGCGAGATGTCTGGTACTCAGAAGGATTCTGTTCCTATGGTTTGCTGCAGTGGGTTTGCTGAAGTTATATAGCCAGGATAGTTCCTGTTTGGTTATTTCCCGGTTATGTAAGGAGGTCATTAAATTTGGCCACAGGGATAAAAAACAGAACACAATGCAACGATGTCATCAAATCCAGTTTTAGAAGGGCTGTTCTTTATGCTGACAGAGGGAGGACTCACAAAACGATAGTTCTGTCCATTCAGGAGGGTCCAGGATCCGGGGGGAGGGGGGAGGGGGACAACAGGCATTTTGGTCTTAGTGCAAGCAATAGTGTTCATATACTTCCCAGCAGGAGCACTACCCAGACATGTATTAGAAGCCAAATGGTTGTCTCTTTAGCTGTAGTTTCGGCCGCCGCTAGGTGGCGCCCTAAGGTAACCATCTCTCTTTCAGATATTTCCCTGCTGCACAGAGGGGGTCGCCAAGTGTTTCTTTTTTCTACACCTCTGCAATATAGAAGTAACACTTGGCGACCTTAGTTGTTGCACAGATAAAGACCCATAGTGTTTGATACTAACAATGGCTGGCTTTATAGTAGCATGCCGACAAGCCTTCTCTCTAGAAATGTTGGCTTTGATAAATAAACAAAACAATTCACACAGCCAAGGAATAAAATATAGGCTGCCCAGACATTTTTAAATTAAAAAATATTTGTCAATTAAGACGAAATAAAGAAAATTAACTGTTTGATAGGCATGTAGGTCCATATGTATCAAGCCTTTTTCTCGTTTGCAAATGGGGAAAAGCCTTTTTGGGATGTATCATCCCAAAAGGCCATTGCAAAATAGAGAATCGCAAAATTTACGATTCTATATTTTGCAAATGCAATTAAGGGATTCCAAATTGCGACTCCTTAAATGCAATTCTGGAAGCACCAGAAATGTGCTATTGGCCTTAAGGAATTACAAATTACCACCAACTTCAAGTTGTTGGTAATTTGCGATTTTCTTTATAAAAGTACTTTTTTGATTTTTTAACCCCTTCGCTGCTGATGACGAGCTCAGCTCGTCATCAGCCACGGTGGTCGTGTGCGGATGACGAGCTGAGCTAGTCATGTAACGCGGCTTTTGGAAAAAAGCCGCACAGCGCAAAAATAACCCCTGCACGCATGTGGTTAAAAAGTGCCACATTTCACACATACATGCTCTTAGGGCATGTATGTGTGCAAAATGTGCACAAGTGCATATTTCAGGGGTGCAACAGGGTGTCCTTTTGGCCCCGTGCAACCTTGAAATTGCATTCTCAGGTTAAATTCTGATTTAGGGTTATGCCAAGGTACTCAATTACAAGGACTCTTTCTAGGGATGTAGATCCCAGGCGGGGATTTGGACAACTTTTGGGTTTGTGGCTGAGAATCATGAATTTGGTCTTGGAGGGGTTTATTTCTAATCCCCTTTCGTTACAAAACTCCAGGAACCCATTCAAGACCCTCTGTAGCCCCATTGGTGTCTTGGACAACAGCAGGGTGTCTTCCGCGAACATAATCGCTGGCACCCTGCTGTTAATTAATTGTGGTGCATCGACATTGGGGATCCTGTTCAAGTACTCTATCACCCCGTTCGTAAATAGGCAGAACAGGGTCGGCGCCAGCACACATCCCTGCCTTACCCCTCGTTGTACAGGGAACCTATCTGTCAGCCTACCGCCCTTTCCATATCTTACACGGACGTAGTTGTCTGTGTGTAGCCTGATTAGAATCTGGAGAATATCTCCAGGGACACCCATATCCGCCAGTACCGCCCATAACTTGGCCCGAGGGACCAAATCAAAGGCGGCACGGAGGTCTACAAAGACCGCATACAGTGACCCGCCTTCAAGAAGAGCTGTCTTCCAATACAGGATGTTTAATCTAAGTATTTGGTCCACTGTAGAGACTCCCTTCCTAAATCCCGCCTGAAGAGGGCTTAAGATATCAGTCTCCTCCATCCAGCTTTGAAGCCTATCCAGGATTAGTCTGCCGAACAACTTCTGGGTTACATCAATGAGGCTGATTGGGCGATAGTTGGCGGGGAGCAGGGGCGACCCCTTTTTAAATATCGGGACCACCTCTGCTCCCAGCCAAGTATCCGGTAATTTCATCCCCCCCAGCACTGCATTGAATAGAACCATCAAGTAGGGTGCCCAAATCCCAGGTTCCTGTTTGAAAAGGTCGCCCGGGACCCCATCCAGGCCCGGTGCCTTTCCGGAGGAGAGCCCCGCTATTGCCGCCCTAATGTCTTTTATGGTAAAAGGGGCAGTAGTATGTGTGTTCTGAATAATAGGTGTTGTTATTACTAACTCTTCGTTTTCAGGGGAATATAGCTGCTGGAAGTGATCTTGCCAGACACTTGCGGCGATATTTGGTTCAATTGCCGATGGGAGATCCCCGCTCCCGTGGTTAATTATTCTCCAGAATCTACGGGAGTCCCTCTCGGCTAGGGACTCCGATAGATTCTCCCAATGCTGTACGTCCCACTCTATTTTAGCGTTAGCTATAAGTGATTTGTAAGCACTCCTTTTAGAGCGGATCTCCTCCCTGGAGCCTCCTTCTTTTATACTGGTTAGGAGGTCTCGCTTTGCCGATCTACAAGTGGTATTATACCAAGTATTTTGGGTTGAACCCTGAGCTCTTGGTCGCCCTGTGCTGAAAAGATCAGCTTCAAGCTTCTTAGTTAGGTGTTCATGTACTTGAGCTAAATCCTCACTGGTATCTTTTAGGGAGTCTAAATTCCATAGGTCAAAAGCCTCCTCTAGGATAGGAATAACCCCAGCATAGAGGGAGGCTAACTTCTCTCCACTGGAGGCGAGCGTTTCCCATCTTATCCGCCTCCTATTATTCTCCAAAAGGTGTCCTCCTTTCAATTCCTGAACACATGTCACAGACTCCCATGGAGAAGGGATAGCGTACTCCAATTCCAATGCATTGTGGTCACTGTCATGCCTGGCTATTATTTTGAAATCCACCACTCTTCTCCATTTCTGCATTTGTACCAGGAAGTAATCTAGTCTAGATTGCCTCCCTACTTTATTAAATGTACACTTGGACTGGATGTCAGACCTAGTGCGGCCATTACAGGCTCTCAAGCCATAGGTGAGATTTAGTGTGTTTATTTGGACTGCAAGAGGTGTCCATGCTCTAGGAGGGGGTGCTTCAGTCCGAGGGACCTGCCAACTTGAATCCTCCTCTAGGGAGGGTCCATCAAGTAGGCCAGGTAATGGCTCAAAATGTGAGTTGAAGTCCCCCCCTATTAGGTATGACATATCCCCCGGGATGGTTTCTAAAAGGGAAGACAGAGTCTCTATGGTTTTGTAAATGGCCGCTATTTGAACTGGCTTGGAGTAGATGTTTATAACTAATAATTTAAAAGGACCTGGCCATTCGAGTAAAACGGCCAGTATGTCTTCCGAATCTACTGGATATCTTGAGGCTAAACATCCTAGGTCTGAGGCCACCCAGGTTGCTAGACCTCCAGATGGTCGGCCTCTCCCACCCCAGAGAGCGGGGATTGAGAAAATCTGAAATCCCCTAAACGAAGTCTCATCCCTTGTCCAAGTCTCTTGGAAGAGACAAACACTTTTTGGATGTATTAGCTCAGCCCATGAATCCGAGTCTATTTTATTGGTCAGGCCTGCCACATTCCAGGAAAGCAGTTTTAAAGTTTGTGGGGTGGTCAGCGACCCAAATTGGCTAGCCCTTTGGCTTGTATGGTCTGGGCGTAGAGCACTATCTGTTTGCCCTTCATCCATTGATGGGTCTTCTAGGATAATTTCCCTTGTGTTTAACTCATAGGGTAGATCTGGGGTCCCAATAGTGGATTTCTCCTCCCTGTGATTAACGGAAACATAGTTTCCTTGGTCAGACCCTGATGGACTCTCTTTTGCCCCTTCTACAGAAGCCAATTGTCAGTCCACCATTTCAAGACAGTCATAACGATTCAGACAGTGGTAGCAATGGTGGCTGATAAAATCTAGGGGGCCATGGCTCCTCTCTATCAAATCCACCCCTTCCCATTCCTCTTCTCTGTACAGTTTCCCATCCCTGGGAATCACTATATATTGATGGATGCATAGGGGGTATTTGTAGTTGGTTAAAGGGGTTTCTCCTCCTTCCCTGGTTACCCTCCCAATTTCTCAGTAAATTCTGATGGTGTCCTCTCCTCTGGACATTGTTTACATAGTTGTTCACTGGATAGAAAAACGAAAGGGGGACTGGGTGAATGATACTCCCTTCGTCCTCCAGAAAAGAACTACAGATGAATGAGACTGTTCCTGGTTCTTTAAAACTCACTAATATACAGTCACCACTGATTGTTTTGGGTCTCCTGCCTACCCACGAGACTCTTCTCACCATTCGGATATCGCTGGTCATACATTTGGAAAGCGGTCTATGTGTTGAGAGCCAATTAATAACTTTATTTTTTAATGACTCCCCAGTCTCATTTGAGTCTAATTTTAGTTCGGGTACACCAACGAGAATGACGGTGTATGGGGCTACCTCAGGTGGGAGATTGACAGTGACTGTTCTTGGAGGTTTAGGATTATTCAAATCAGGTACATTTTGATTAGTATTCAAAGGGGGTTGGGGGGAATTTTAGGTAGTAGATTGGGCTGCATGTTATCGTTAGCTAGAGATGGTTGTTGTTGCGTGGAAGGGGGTTGTTTGTTGGAGACGCCTCCAGAAGTAGCTGGCATTGATGATTTAGCTTTTGGTTTTAATGGTTGGTTGCTATGTGAATTGGTATTTTTAACACCCGCTGCAGTTGTTATTGCTGCCTCATTGGCTTTTGCAAGTTTGGGGAGATCCAAATTGGTGTTATGTTTTGGATCGATGTTGGAGGATGTGGGGCGAGAGGCCCCCGATTTCCAACCATCCATAAACTGTAAGGCAGTTTTCTCAATTTTAATTAATCTCGCCTCCATTTTGATCAAACGAGCTTCCAGTGGACTTATAATTGACTTGAGGAGGTGGCCTATGTCAGCTAATGTTATGTCCTCATCCGCTGACTCGGAATTGTGTTCAGTGGAGGGTGGTGGGAGGTCAGTAAGGGTATCACTGGGCGGTTCCTGGGAGGGGTCAATTGATATCACAGGTGTGGTTCTGTCCTGGGTAGTGTGTTCTGTACTAGCTTTGTTATGTATTGACCCTACCTTTTGCTCCGATTTTTTTCCCTTTCTTTCCTTTATGCTCTGTTTCCCCGTTTTCTTTTCTGTATGGCACCCTCCCTTAGCCCCCGATCTACACTAGGTGGCCCTACTAGATTTGGGGTATCAGCTGTTGTGTCAAGTTCTTCCCTCAGAGAAATAGGGCTTTGGATGGTAGGAGCAGTTCCCTCCCCTACTTCTGTTGTATTTGGTGGTTGAGTGATTTGTGTTAGAGAGAGTGAGAGAAGGCTCATATCATCTAGATCACTTAATGTTCCTTCAGAGAGATCTATACTAGTGGTTCGCTGTGCCCCACCACAGGCACCAAGCTGTGAGCTATCTATGGTCCCCCTATCTTCAGGAGTTTTCTCCATCGCTGTTACCCCCATTGATGACCTCCTGACCCATTCTATTTCCTGCGAGATTCGTCTTTCTAGGAGGGTGATATCATCTATCAACAGGGAACCAGCCTTCAGGAAATAGTTATCTATTTTACCTTGATTTGGGGCGGTTGTAATGGGGCCATTAGCTGCCAGGCTAGCTTTGCTCCTTGTCTCCATTTTGCTCATAATGAGCAGTATGGCTCAAGGACGCCTGAGGAGGGGGCAATGAATTAAAGTATTCAAGGGTAGGTATTAAAAATGAACCTGATGTATATGTAGAGGCCCAGTCCAGTCTCTAACATTCTCGAACGGCCTCAAACGGCCCGCTCTTTGCCCGGTCTTCGCCCGCGATTCCGTCCGCGCGCGTCCCGCGTACGCGTCAGGAGGCTGGGCTAAATAGGAGGAGGAGGGGTGCGGGAAGAGGCACCAGGTGCGGGCGATTACCTGGCGCAAGCACCTCTGGGCCTCGCAGTCCCGCTCCCGCTGGCTGCCTCAACTCCCGCAGCTGCTGACAAACCCTGGGATGGAGCACACGGGCTCAAACAGAGTTCCGTTTTCAGGGCAAGATAATCCAGATGATGGTGGAGCACACGGGCTCAGAGTTCCACAACTTCCATCTTCAGGGCAAACGAAATGGCAATACAAATCCCAGTGCAGGACACAAGCATGACTGTGAGCGGCTCCCGCGAAGCGGGGGCCGCGAGTCGTTAAAAGCCTTCAGGGAGGAGGGGGCGGGAAGAGGCACCAGGTGCACGCGATTACCTGGCGCAAGCACCTCTGGGCCTCGCAGTCCCGCTCCCGCTGGCTGCCTCGACTCCCTCAGCTGCTGACAAACCCTGGGATGGAGCACACGGGCTCAAACAGAGTTCCGTTTTCAGGGCAAGATAATCCAGATGATGGTGGAGCACACAGGCTCAGAGTTCCACAACTTCCGTCTTCAGTGCAAACGAAATGGCAATACAAATCCCAGCGCAGAACACAAGCACGACTGTGAGCGGCTCCCGCGAAGCGGGGGCCGCGAGTCGTTAAAAGCCTTCAGGGAGGAGGGGGCGGGAAGAGGCACCAGGTGCGCGCGATTACCTGGCGCAAGCACCTCTGGGCCTCGCAGTCCCGCTCCCGCGGGCTGCCTCGACTCCCTCAGCTGCTGACAAACCCTGGGATGGAGCACACGGGCTCAAACAGAGTTCCGTTTTCAGGGCAAGATAATCCAGATGATGGTGGAGCACACGGGCTCAGAGTTCCACAACTTCCGTCTTCAGGGCAAACGAAATGGCAATACAAATCCCAGCGCAGGACACAAGCACGACTGCGAGCGGCTCCCCCGAAGCGGGGGCCGCGAGTCGTTAAAAGCCTTCAGGGAGGAGGGGGCGGGAAGAGGCACCAGGTGCGCGCGATTACCTGGCGCAAGCACCTCTGGGCCTCGCAGTCCCGCTCCCGCTGGCTGCCTCGACTCCCTCAACTGCTGACAAACCCTGGGATGGAGCACACGGGCTCAAACAGAGTTCCGTTTTCAGGGCAAGATAATCCAGATGATGGTGGAGCACACGGGCTCAGAGTTCCACAACTTCCGTCTTCAGGTCAAACGAAATGGCAATACAAATCCCAGCGCAGGACACAAGCACGACTGTGAGCGGTTCCCGCGAAGCGGGGGCCGCGAGTTGTTAAAAGCCTTCAGGGAGGAGGGGCGGGAAGAGGCACCAGGTGCGCGCGATTACCTGGCGCAAGCACCTCTGGGCCTCGCAGTCCCGCTCCCGCTGGCTGCCTCGACTCCCTCAGCTGCTGACAAACCCTGGGATGGAGCACACGGGCTCAAACAGAGTTCCCTTTTCAGGGCAAGATAATCCAGATGATGGTGGAGCACACGGGCTCAGAGTTCCACAACTTCCGTCTTCAGGGCAAACGAAATGGCAATACAAATCCCAGCGCAGGACACAAGCACGACTGTAAGCGGCTCCCGCGAAGCGGGGGCCGCGAGTCGTTAAAAGCCTTCAGGGAGGAGGGGGCGGGAAGAGGCACCAGGTGCGCGCGATTACCTGGCGCAAGCATCTCTGGGCCTCGCAGTCCCGCTCCCGCTGGCTGCCTCGACTCCCCCAGCTGCTGACAAACCCTGGGATGGAGCACACGGGCTCAAACAGAGTTCCATTTTCCGGGCAAGATAATCCAGATGATGGTGGAGCACACGGGCTCAGAGTTCCACAACTTCCGTCTTCAGGGCAAATGAAATGGCAATACAAATCCCAGCGCAGGACACAAGCACGACTGCGAGCGGCCCCCGCGAAGCGGGGGCCGCGAGTCGTTAAAAGCCTTCAGGGAGCAGGGGGCGGGAAGAGGCACCAGGTGCGCGCGATTACCTGGCGCAAGCACCTCTGGGCCTCGCAGTCCCGCTCCCGCTGGCTGCCTCGACTCCCTCAGCTGCTGACAAACCCTGGGATGGAGCACACGGGCTCAAACAGAGTTCCGTTTTCAGGGCAAGATAATCCAGATGATGGTGGAGCACACGGGCTCAGAATTCCACAACTTCCGTCTTCAGGGCAAACGAAATCGCAATACAAATCCCAGCGCAGGACACAAGCACGACTGTGAGCGGCTCCCGCGAAGTGGGGGCCGCGAGTCGTTAAAAGCCTTCAGGGAGGAGGGGCGGGAAGAGGCACCAGGTGCGCGCGATTACCTGGCGCAAGCACCTCTGGGCCTCGCAGTCCCGCTCCCGCTGGCTGCCTCGACTCCCTCCGCTGCTGACAAACCCTGGGATGGAGCACACGGGCTCAAACAGAGTTCCGTTTTCAGGGCAAGATAATCCAGATGATGGTGGAGCACACGGGCTCAGAGTTCCACAACTTCTGTCTTCAGGGCAAACGAAATGGCAATACAAATCCCAGAGCAGGACACAAGCACGACTGCGAGCGGCACCCCACAAATAAGGAATATGTAGGATTCGCAAAATGTTTAGCAAATTCTACATACATTGCATTCTGTGATTCTCCAATTGCGATTCGCTAAAAATCGCAATTTGAGAATCGCAAAACTCTTTTTTGATACATATAGCCATTAATGAATAGCTTGTCCTTATACTAAACATGGGTGGAGAGAGAACCTTGAGATCAAAAAGACAGCCTAAAGATAATATTGAAAAATTGAAATAGTCACATGGTAGGTCAGCAAATCTCGAAAATGTGGAAAATGCCTGAGTTCCGGCTGGCGGAAACAATACCTTTGGCAGCGTAGCGTTAAGGTTATATCCCATGGGGACCCTTACATGTTACCTCTAGAGTGACAGGTCAGCGAAGGCTGTTGCATCCTCTCCCCTGCAGAGGACTGCCTGCTGCATTCATGGATCCCACAAAGCAAACAGGGATCTCCAGGGCCGGTCTTTAGCATGGACGAGCTGGATGAAGGCCCAAGGGACCAATATTCTGAGGAGCACACAGAGCTGTCTGCATTAAGGTACTGCTGAAAGCGGCACTCTGTTGTCTTGCTCCACTCTTGCCCATGTCCATGTCTGTCAGATTTAACAGTAAGTGATTTTCATTCTTCATTATCATGTGGTGGGCTATGTTTTTAACACCCCATCGTCCCATTTCTTGCTTTCACCCTATGACCCCTGCTGGCACACATCAACAAAACCATCATTTTGCGTGAGGCAGCTAAGTTTTATATGTCCTGGTAGTAAAAAACTCTTACATTGTTTTTCCACTACCACCAGGCCTACCTCTTGCATAGGGTATTATTGGCTTACCTTATTACATTTATCATGCGATAACATTTGTTTGGGAGCAGGTAGAAATGTCATGTTTGGTCACTAAAGAATTATAATTTAAAACCCTTTTTAATAGCAAGCTCGGATTTTAGGTCACAAGTCTGAAAACTGCCTATTTTAAATAGTTGCATTTTCTTTTCCACACCATTTAGTGTCTGCAGCCTGCATCCCGGGTCACATGGCTAAGTGTAGTTGCAGTTGGCCTTTGTGTATTCCTCCAAGACAGCAAAACAAAGGGGGACTGGGTAGTGATAGGATGGCAATCCTTCCAGGATGGGAGGGGCAGAGCTGCACACAGCCCCACTTACACTTCAAAGGAACTGTCTCAGCCCTTTCACAAAGGATTTCACAGTAGTCTTTTCTGACCCCAGAACCATCTTTGTGGGGCAAACACCAGAAGTTTCTTCCAATTCAAATCTAGCACCAGTTCAGGACAAGTGGCCCGTGCAGGTATGAGCGGTGGGGCGGGTCTCTGATTTTCATCTGTTGAGTCTCACCCCACCGCTCTGACCTGCATGGGCTGCTCCCTCATCAGTTATAAAAATAGGACTCTCAGACCCATCTCTTCTGTTCACTTCTGCACCTGCAGTGGACTCTCAAAGACTTGCCCTGCTATCTGAGGCCTGCTGTGTACTTCAGAGTACTATCCTGCTGCTCCCAGAACACTGCCCTGCTGCCTGAAGCCTGCCCTGTGCCCTCTAAGGACTGCCCTGCCACTTAAGCCCTCTTTTCTGCTTCAACACAGGAATTCCAGTGCGACTCCACTGAATAATTTGCTGTTCTCCTGTTCAGAGCTACAGGTGCATAACATTTTGATCATATTATAAAATTTTAGCCCCACAGAGCCCAAGCACTGCAAACAAATATCTTTTTCTTTTTCAGTAAAAATTCTTCATCTTCAAATGTTGATAGAGTGGGTAAAATACTCCCTGCAATCCTCTCACTTCATCGTAGGCTCAACCTCAGAAACCATGAAAGGTTGTGGAGAAGGTAAATTCAGGTAGCTCATTTAACACATAGGGCCTGAATCCGATCTTGTTCGGAAGGGCTGTGAATCGGATTTGGAATTGCCTAAACAGATCTGGAACCCTTGTTCCTTACTAATTTGTTCCCAGTTGGGAACAACAAAGTACGATGCCTAGAAAGCCTTAGCACTTACCTAATCGGTTCCAGAAGGCATTTGGAGAGATAGAGCCCTCCGCAGCTGAATCGCACAGCTTTATGGAGTAGGTTTTCCAAGCGAGCAAGTACGTTGAACAATTTGGACAGCCTATCCTATTCAGTTTGCCTGGATCAAAAAGGCTTCCAGAATTGGTCTTTGGGGTCCAGTAGTAGGCCCTCCTTCACCCAGGGCCCTCCGAATCAGGCCCGTGGGGGTGCCCATGGGTCCCCACTTCCCAACCATGCACAGTGTGGCAGGCACCAAGGGGTGCCCACAACAGAGTGCATGATTATCCCCAACCACCCCTCTTGTCAATGCGAGTCTGTGTACGCATTCGGTACACAGACTCCGGTTGAACTCAGTGGGAGTCTGGACGATTCGTATCCAGATGCATTCAAATGCATCATACTCATTCGGTCAGACTCTCCCTATCCGAGTCATCCGGAAAGCATTCCGGACCCGAGTCAGTCTGTATGCTTTCCGAACGAGATCAGAATCGGGCCCTAAATCATTCAATAATATTATCAGCAAATGCAGAGATTCTGTTCAAAATAGTTTGAGTCCTAAAGAGGTATTGTGTTGATAAATAGGGATCTATGACAGAATTTCGACAGACAGAATTTCGACCTACACAAATATCGGCGTAATTATATCGATAGCAAAAATATCGACGCCCTATGTACAACATGGTAAGTACCAAAATATCGAAAAATTAATATCGATGTTAAAAATATCGTTGTTAAATATATCGATTTTTTTTAAATTTAAAATAACATTAAAAAAACTGTAAATAATACTTATTAATTACTTAAACATATTTAAATATATGTAATAATTGTTAAAAAAAATAATAATACATATTTAATAAAAAAATGAAATGATAAATCATATATAATATATAATTACTTAACAATAATTACTATTCCCACTCCAGTGGGTGCAACAGTAGGGAAAACTGACCCTGAACACTAAAAATACCCCTTTACCCAAAAACCTAAAACTGACCCTGAACCCTAAAAATACCCCTTTACCCATAAACTGAAAACTGACCCTGAACCCTAAAAATACCCCTTTACCAAAGAACTGAAAACTGACCCTGAACCCTAAAAATACCCCTTTACCAAAGAACTGAAAACTGACCCTGAACCCAAAAAATACCCCTTTACCCAAAAACTGAAAACTGACCCTGAACCCTAAAAATACCCCTTTACCCAAAAACTGAAAACTGACCCTGAACCCTAAAAATACCCCTTTACCCAAAAACTGAAAACTGACCCTGAACCCTAAAAATACCCCTTTACCAAAGAACTGAAAACTGACCCTGAACCCTAAAAATACCCCTTTACCCAAAAACTGAAAACTGACCCTGAACCCTAAAAATACCCCTTTACCCAAAAACTGAAAACTGACCCTGAACCCTAAAAATACCCCTTTACCCAAAATTAATTAATATTACAAATAAATTACTTCCCACCCTATTCCCCTATAAACCCACAACCCGCTCCAGTAGTAAAACATATAATTTAGTTAAAAATATACATAAATTATCAATTAATTAATCAATTAATCAATTAAAATAAATCATTGCCAATTAATATTTAATTGCAAAATAATTTAATCATTGAAAAATAATTATTTAATTACAAATAAATTACTTCCCACCCTATTCCCCTATAAACCCACAACCCGCTGTGGTAGTAAAACATATAATTTAGTTAAAAATATACATAAATTATCAATTAATTAATCAATTAATCAATTAAAATAAATCATTGCCAATTAATATTTAATTGCAAAATAAATTAATCATTGAAAAATAATTATTTAATTACAAATAAATTACTTCCCACCCTATTCCCCTATAAACCCACAACCCGCTGTGGTAGTAAAACATATTATTTACTTTTATATATTTTTAAATTATAAAAACATATTAAACACATATTATAACAATTAATTTAAATACTTAACTAATATTTCTAACACATATTAGTAAATCGAAATTACTTACATCGATATATATGCTATCGATATTAGTAATTTCGATATTACTTACCTTAGGGTCGATATTCTGGCCATCGATATTCTGGACATCGATATTCTGTCCCATCGATATTAGCAACTCGATATAAGTGTAGGTCGAAATTAAAAACTCGATATTTTGACTGTTTACCGATAAATAGCCCATGTTTGTTTTTCTAAACAACTCAGAATACAAGTGGTCAGCAGATGCTTTTTTCAATAGGGTACACATATGGATAGGAATTGCGTAATACATTAATAGTTGATGATCATTAAATTAGGTAGCATGAGCTCCTGTGCAGAAATATCGGTCTCTCTCTTTTCTTGGATTTCTATGGTAATATAGCTGATCCAAAGTGGCAGTACGCAGGTTCTTGCAAAGTCCCAGGGCAGAATGTTGGGTGATGACGTGACCGCTTCTTCTGGTAATAGCACTGAATCAAAATGGCAGCCCGTAGGGTTGCACAAGTTCATGCAGCATAACGTAACACAAAGATCTAAAGATCAAAGTCATCACCTCGCTTGCATTATGATTTGAATGAAGTTCCTGCAGGGATTAATACCTGCAGTTCTCTTAAACATCAGATATACCTTAAGATGAGGGAATCTGGTAAAGTCTTCTACAACTCATGCTGGCCTTTGATCTTTTGAAAATCATGCTTGTAAGCTCTTTGTTCTGGTCAATGGCCTCTGCTTCACTCTGATTGCTTCTTCTTTTTCTTCATTCTTCTGATGGCACAAATCCTATTATGCCTGTTTTGTGTGCCTGAGTGCTTGTCACAACCTTCTGTTATAAATAAAGATACTCCAAAACTTCTTTAAAAGTTTTTCCTTACTTTTTTAACCTATTCTTCGCA
This sequence comes from Lissotriton vulgaris, assembly GCF_964263255.1. Lineage (NCBI taxonomy): Eukaryota > Metazoa > Chordata > Amphibia > Caudata > Salamandridae > Lissotriton > Lissotriton vulgaris. The sequence continues at coordinate 1,788,021,116 of NC_141694.1, forward strand.
GCTGGGCTCAGAGAAGTACAGTGTTTAATACTCAACCCTCTTCTCAGCAACCAACTTGCATTCCCCTCCCCATTCTAGATTAAGGTGAGGAATAGAATGAAACTGACAAGCAGGATACTCTTCTGATCATGTGTAAGCTTGTGCCCACTCACCACAGTTGCAACACCACACTTTACTGGTACTTAGTCAAAATATCGAGTTTCTTATGTCGACTTGCACTAATATCGAGTTTCAAAAATCAAAGGTAAAAAATATCGATGTTGTAAATATCGTAGTAAAAAATATCGATTTTTATCTACTGTACATATTATCGAGTTAAGTAGTGTTGAGATAGGAAATATCGCTATATAAAATATCGAAATGTCAAAATATCGACATGTTAAAATATCTTTGTTTAATTTTTGTTAAATTAGATATGTTAAATATTGTAACCATAATAGTTATTAATAATATTAAAGAGTTTTATAATGTGTTATATATATTTAGGAGCGGGATGTTGGGTTTATAGGGGATATGGGTGGGGAGTGTTTTAAAAATATATATTGAGAATTTAATATTTTATAAAATAATTAAATAGAAATTGGTTTTTGAAATGTGAAATTTGTAAATAATTAAAAATTTGAAATGTGAAAATAATTTGAAATTTGAAAATATTTTACATTTTTAGGATCAGGATGTTGGGTTTATAGGGGATAAGGGTGGGGAGTGTTTTAAAAACATATATTGAGAATGTAATATTTTGGATAATAATTAAATAGAAATAGGAAATTGAAATTTGAAATTTGAAAATAATTACAAATTTTAGGAATGGGATGTAGGGCTTATAGGGGATAAGGATGGGGAGTGTTTTAAAAATATATATAAAGAATTTATTATTTTGTAAAATAATTAAATAGAAATTAAATTTAATTAAAATAAATTAATGAAATTAAATTAAATAGAAATTGGAAATTTTTAAATATTTAGAAATTTGAAATTTGAAAATAATTTGAAATTTGAAAATAATAAAACATTTTAGGAGCAGGATGTTGGGTTTATAGGGGATAAGGGTGGGGAAGGTTTTAAAAATACATATAAAGAATTTGATATTTTGTAAAATAATTCAATAGAAATAGGAATTTGAAATATGAAATTTTTAAATAATTAGAAATTAGAAATTTGAAAATAATTTGAAATTTGAAAAAAAAAAATTCTAGGAGCAGGATGTTGGGTTCATAGGGGATAAGGGTGGGGAGTGTTTTAAAAAATATATATTGAGGATTTAATATTTTGTAAAATAATGAAATATGAATAGGAAATTGAAATTTGAAATTTTATAATAATTTAAATGTTTAGGAGTGGGACGTTGGGTTTATAAGGGAAAATGGGTGGGGAGTGTTTTAAAAATATTTACTTAATCTTTAATACTTTTAAAAATGTATTTATTGGAAATTGAAATTTTATATTTAGATTAAAAAATTAAAAAAATTTAGGACAGGTATGTAGTGTTTATAGGGGATAAAGGTGGGGGGATGCTTATAAATATTTAAAAATTGAAATAATGTTTATAAAAAATAAAATAAAACTATGTTTAATTTAAAATCTGTAATATTTGTCTAGGATAATTATGATAGTGATGTTGGTTTGATAGGGGATAAGGGTGGTGATTGTTTATATAAATATTAAATGTATTATATAATATAAATATAGAAAAATAATAATCTATTGTTATTATTTGTGATTTTTATTAGATTTTAATGTCATGAATATGTGTTATATTTTTAACAATCTAACACAAATCAGAACAAAATATTTAAAATTATAAAAATGATTTTTAAAATAAAAAAATACAAACAATGAAATAAATCTATATATTTTTAATGTGTATATTTAATTTAAATAGGTTTATTCTCCAGCATCTACGAAATTAAATGTAGATTATAGTTGGAATAGTAAATTATATAGGTTCAGTCTCCAGCACCTACCCTAATTAAATGTAAATTGGAGTTGGAATAGTAAATTATATAGGTTCAGTGTCCAGCACCTACCCTAATTACATGTAAATTGGAGTTGGAATAGTAAATTAAATAGGTTCAGTGTCCAGCATCTACCCTAATTAAATGTAAATTGGAGTTGTATTAGTAATTTAAATAGGTTCAGTGTCCAGCACCTACCCTAATTAAATGTAAATTGGAGTTGGAATAGTAAATTAAATAGGGTCAGTGTCCAGCACCTACCCTAATTAAATGTAAATTGGAGTTGGAATAGTAAATTAAATAGGGTCTGTGTCCAGCACCTACCCTAATTAAATGTAGATTGGAGTTGGAATAGTAAATTAAATAAGTTCAGTGTCCAGCACCTACCCTAATTAAATGTAAATTGGAGTTGGAATAGTAAATTAAATAGGTTCAGTGTCCAGCACCTACCCTAATTAAATGTAAATTGGAGTTGGAATAGTAAATTAAATAGGTTCAGTGTCCAGCATCTACCCTAATTAAATGTAAATTGGAGTTAGAATAGTGATTTAAATAGGCTCAGTGTCCAGCACCTACCCTAATTAAATGTAAATTTGAGTTAAAATAGTAAATTAAATAGGCTCAGTGTCCAGCACCTACCCTAATTAAAATTAAATTGGAGTTGGAATAGTAAATTAAATAGGGTCAGTGTCCAGCACCTACCCTAATTAAATGTAGATTGGAGTTGGAATAGTAAATTAAATAAGTTCAGTGTCCAGCACCTACCTAATTAAATGTAAATTGGAGTTGGAATAGTAAATGAAATAGGTTCAGTGTCCAGCACCTACCCTAAATAAATGTTGATTTGAGTTGGAATAATACATTAAATAGGTTCAGTGTCCAGCACCTACCCTAATTAAAAGTAAATTGGAGTTGGGATAGTAAATGAAATAAGCTCAGTGTCCAGCACCTACCCTAATTAAATGTAAATTGGAGTTGAAATAGTAAATTAAATAGGTTCAGTGTCCACCACCTACCCTAATTAAATGTATATTGGAGTTGGAATAGTAATTTAAATAGGTTCAGTGTCCAGCACCTACCCTAATTAAATGTAAATTGGAGTTGGAATAGTAAATTAAATAGGCTCAGTGTCCAGCACCTACCCTGATTAAATGTAGATTGGAGTTGGAATAGTAAATTTAATAAGTTCAGTGTCCAGCCCCTACCATAATTAAATGTTCATTGGAGTTGGAATAGTAAATTAAATATTTTCAGTGTCCAGCACCTACCCTAATTTAATGTAAATTGGAGTTGGAATAGTAAATTAAATAGGTTCAGTGTCCAGCATCTACCCTAATTAAATGTAAATTTGAGTTGGAATTGTAATTTAAATAGGTTCAGTGTCCAGCACCTACCCTAATGAAATGTAAATTGGAGTTGGAATAGTAAATTAAATAGGCTCAGTGTCCAGCACCTACCCTAATTAAATGTAAATTGGAGTCGGAATAGTAAATTAAATAGGGTCAGTGTCCAGCGCCTACCCTAATTAAATGTAGATTGGAGTTGGAATAGTAAATAAAATAAGTTCAGTGTCCAGCACCTACCCTAATTTAATGTAAACTGGAGTTGGAATAGTAAATTAAATAGGTTCAGTGTCCAGCACCTACCCTAATTAAATGTAAATTGGAGTTGGAATAGTAAATTAAATAGGTTCAGTGTCCAGCATCGACAATAATTAAATGTAAATTGGAGTTAGAATAGTAATTTAAATAGGCTCAGTGTCCAGCACCTACCCTAATTAAATGTAAATTGGAGTTAAAATAGTAAATTAAATAGGCTCAGTGTCCAGCACCTACCCTAATTAAAATTAAATTGGAGTTGGAATAGTAAATTAAATAGGGTCGGTGTCCAGCACCTACCCTAATTAAATGTAGATTGGAGTTGGAATAGTAAATTAAATAAGTTCAGTGTCCAGCACCTACCTAATTAAATGTAAATTGGAGTTGGAATAGTAAATTAAATAGGTTCAGTGTCCAGCACCTACCCTAAATAAATGTAGATTTGAGTTGGAATAATACATTAAATAGGTTCAGTGTCCAGCACCTACCCTAATTAAAAGTAAATTGGAGTTGGGATAGTAAATGAAATAAGCTCAGTGTCCAGCACCTACCCTAATTAAATGTAAATTGGAGTTGAAATAGTAAATTAAATAGGTTCAGTGTCCATCACCTACCCTAATTAAATGTAAATTGGAGTTGGAATAGTAATTTAAATAGGTTCAGTGTCCAGCACCTACCCGAATTAAATGTAAATTGGAGTTGGAATAGTACATTAAATAGGCTCAGTGTCCAGCACCTACCCTGATTAAATGTAGATTGGAGTTGGAATAGTAAATTAAATAAGTTCAGTGTCCAGCCCCTACCATAATTAAATGTACATTGGAGTTGGAATAGTAAATTAAATAGGTTCAGTGTCCAGCACCTACCCTAATTTAATGTAAATTGGAGTTGGAATAGTAAATTAAATAGGTTCAGTGTCCAGCATCTACCCTAATTAAATGTAAATTTGAGTTGGAATTGTAATTTAAATAGGTTCAGTGTCTAGCACCTACCCTAATGAAATGTAGATTGGAGTTGGAATTGTAAATTAAATAGGCTAAGTGTCCAGCACCTACCCTAATTAAATGTAAATTGGAGTCGGAATAGTAAATTAAATAGGGTCAGTGTCCAGCGCCTACCCTAATTAAATGTAGATTGGAGTTGGAATAGTAAATAAAATAAGTTCAGTGTCCAGCACCTACCCTAATTTAATGTAAACTGGAGTTGGAATAGTAAATTAAATAGGTTCAGTGTCCAGCACCTACCCTAATTAAATGTAAATTGGAGTTGGAATAGTAAATTAAATAGGTTCAGTGTCCAGCATCTACCCTAATTAAATGTAAATTGGAGTTAGAATAGTAATTTAAATAGGCTCAGTGTCCAGCACCTACCCTAATTAAATGTAAATTGGAGTTAAAATAGTAAATTAAATAGGCTCAGTGTCCAGCACCTACCCTAATTAAAATTAAATTGGAGTTGGAATAGTAAATTAAATAGGGTCAGTGTCCAGCACCTACCCTAATTAAATGTAGATTGGAGTTGGAATAGTAAATTAAATAAATTCAGTGTCCAGCACCTACCTAATTAAATGTAAATTGGAGTTGGAATAGTAAATTAAATAGGTTCAGTGTCCAGCACCTACCCTACATAAATGTAGATTTGAGTTGGAATAATACATTAAATAGATTCAGTGTCCAGCACCTACCCTAATTAAAAGTAAATTGGAGTTGGGATAGTAAATGAAATCAGCTCAGTGTCCAGCACCTACCCTAATTAAATGTAAATTGGAGTTGAAATAGTAAATTAAATAGGTTCAGTGTCCATCACCTACCCTAATTAAATGTAAATTGGAGTTGGAATAGTAATTTAAATAGGTTCAGTGTCCAGCACCTACCCTAATTAAATGTAAATTGGAGTTGGAATAGTAAATTAAATAGGCTCAGTGTCCAGCACCTACCCTGATTAAATGTAGATTGGAGTTGGAATAGTAAATTAAATAAGTTCAGTGTCCAGCCACTACCATAATTAAATGTACATTGGAGTTGGAATAGTAAATTAAATAGGTTCAGTGTCCAGCACCTACCCTAATTTAATGTAAATTGGAGTTGGAATAGTAAATTAAATAGGTCCAGTGTCCAGCATCTACCCTAATTAAATGTAAATTTGAGTTGGAATTGTAATATAAATAGATTCAGTGTCCAGCACCTACCCTAATGAAATGTAAATTGGAGTTGGAATAGTAAAATAAATAGGCTCAGTGTCCAGCACCTACCCTAATTAAAAGTAAATTGGAGTTGGAATAGTACATTAAATAGGTTCAGTGTCCAGCACCTACCCTAAATAAATGTAGATTTGAGTTGGAATAATAAATTGAATAGGTTCAGTGTTCAGCACCTACCCTAATTAAAAGTAAATTAGAGTTGGAATAGTACATTAAATAGGCTCAGTGTCCAGCACCTACCCTACCTAAATGTAAATTGGAGTTGGAATAGTAAATTAAATAGTTTCAGTGTCCAGCACCTACCCTAATTAAATGTAAATTGGAGATGGAATAGTAAATTAAATAGGCTCAGTGTCCAGCATCTACCCTAATTAAATGTAAATTGGAGTTGAAATAGTGAATTAAATAGGTTCAGTGTCCAATACCTACCCTAATTAAATGTACATTTGAGTTGGAATAGTAAATTAAATAGGTTCAGTGTTCAGCATCTACCCTAATTAAATGTAAATTGGAGTTGAAATAGTAATTTAAATAGGTTCAGTGTCCAGCACCAACCCTAATTAAATGTAAATTGGAGTTGGAATATTAAATTAAATAGGCTCAGTGTCCAGCACCTACCCTAATTAAATGTAAATTGGAGTTGGAATAGTAAATTAAATAGGTCAGTGTCCAGCACCTACTGTAAATAAATGTAAATTGGAGTTGGAATAGTAAATTAAATAGGTTCAGTGTCCAGCACCTACTCTAATTAAATGTTAATTAGAGTTGGAACAGTAAATTAAATAGGCTCAGTGTCCAGCACCTACCCTAATTAAATGTAAATTGGAGTTGGAATAGTAAAATAAATAGGTTCTGTGTCCAGCACCTACCCTAATTACATGTAAATTGTAGTTGGAATAGTAAATTAAATAGGTTCAGTGTCCAGCACCTACCCTAATTAAATGTAAATTGGAGTTAGAATAGTAATTTAAATAGGCTCAGTGTCCAGCACCTACCCTAATTGAATGTAAATTGGAGTTAAAATAGTAAATTAAATAGGCTCAGTGTCCAGCACCTACCCTAATTAAATGTAAATTGGAGTTGGAATAGTAAATTAAATAGGCTCAGTGTCCAGCACCTACCCTGATTAAATGTAGATTGGAGTTGGGATAGTAAATTAAATAAGTTCAGTGTCCAGCCCCTACCATAATTAAATGTACATTGGAGTTGGAATAGTGAATTAAATATTTTCAGTGTCCAGCACCTACCCTAATTTAATGTAAATTGGAGTTGGAATAGTAAATTAAATAGGTTCAGTGTCCAGCACCTACCCTAATTAAATGTAAATTGGAGTTGGAATAGTAAATTAAATAGGTTCAGTGTCCAGCATCTACCCTAATTAAATGTAAATTGGAGTTAGAATAGTAATTTAAATAGGCTCAGTGTCCAGCACCTACCCTAATTAAATGTAAATTGGAGTTAAAATAGTAAATTAAATAGGCTCAGTGTCCAGCACCTACCCTAATTAAAATTAAATTGGAGTTGGAATAGTAAATTAAATAGGGTCAGTGTCCAGCACCTACCCTAATTAAATGTAGATTGGAGTTGGAATAGTAAATTAAATAAATTCAGTGTCCAGCACCTACCTAATTAAATGTAAATTGGAGTTGGAATAGTAAATTAAATAGGTTCAGTGTCCAGCACCTACCCTACATAAATGTAGATTTGAGTTGGAATAATACATTAAATAGATTCAGTGTCCAGCACCTACCCTAATTAAAAGTAAATTGGAGTTGGGATAGTAAATGAAATCAGCTCAGTGTCCAGCACCTACCCTAATTAAATGTAAATTGGAGTTGAAATAGTAAATTAAATAGGTTCAGTGTCCATCACCTACCCTAATTAAATGTAAATTGGAGTTGGAATAGTAATTTAAATAGGTTCAGTGTCCAGCACCTACCCTAATTAAATGTAAATTGGAGTTGGAATAGTAAATTAAATAGGCTCAGTGTCCAGCACCTACCCTGATTAAATGTAGATTGGAGTTGGAATAGTAAATTAAATAAGTTCAGTGTCCAGCCACTACCATAATTAAATGTACATTGGAGTTGGAATAGTAAATTAAATAGGTTCAGTGTCCAGCACCTACCCTAATTTAATGTAAATTGGAGTTGGAATAGTAAATTAAATAGGTTCAGTGTCCAGCATCTACCCTAATTAAATGTAAATTTGAGTTGGAATTGTAATATAAATAGATTCAGTGTCCAGCACCTACCCTAATGAAATGTAAATTGGAGTTGGAATAGTAAAATAAATAGGCTCAGTGTCCAGCACCTACCCTAATTAAAAGTAAATTGGAGTTGGAATAGTACATTATATAGGTTCAGTGTCCAGCACCTACCCTAAATAAATGTAGATTTGAGTTGGAATAATAAATTGAATAGGTTCAGTGTTCAGCACCTACCCTAATTAAAAGTAAATTAGAGTTGGAATAGTACATTAAATAGGCTCAGTGTCCAGCACCTACCCTACTTAAATGTAAATTGGAGTTGGAATAGTAAATTAAATAGTTTCAGTGTCCAGCACCTACCCTAATTAAATGTAAATTGGAGATGGAATAGTAAATTAAATAGGCTCAGTGTCCAGCATCTACCCTAATTAAATGTAAATTGGAGTTAAAATAGTGAATTAAATAGGTTCAGTGTCCAATACCTACCCTAATTAAATGTACATTTATTTATTTATTTATTGCAATTTTTAAAGCGCGCAAATACCCCTACGGGTGTCTCGGCGCTAGTGTTTACAGAGCTCGCTGATGGTGTGACGGGGGAGTTTAGGACAATGAAAACAGCCATGTTTTAAGGCTCTTTCTGAATTTGAGGAGCGTGGGGGCAGTTTTAATATGAAGTGGTAGGGTGTTCCACAATTTGGCCGTGGCGGTTGTGAAACATCTGTCTCCCCAGCTGGCCTTTCTTGTCCTAGGGACGTTCAGCAGGTAGGCAGAGGAAGATCGAAGGGTCCTGCGTTGTTCCAGTGGGCGGAGAGCTCTTTTTAGAAACTGTGGTCCTGCATTGTTCAGAGTTTTATAGGCTATGCATAGAGCCTTAAATTTAATTCGGCTCCTAACCGGAAGCCAATGTAGTTTCTTGATATGAGCTGAGGTTGAAGTGAACTTAGGAATGGATAGTAGGGTTCTGGCCGCCGCGTTTTGTACTGTCTGGAGCTTGTTGAGGACCTGTTCTTGGGCATTCAGGAGAAGAGAGTTACAGTAATCGGTTCTCGAGAACACTAAGGTGCTGATGAGTGTTTTGCCCGCGGACTGTGGTAGGTAAGAAAGTAATTTTTTTATTTTTTTTAGAGTGTAGAAGGCAGATGATACAACAGCGTTGGCGTGGTGTATGAAAGTAAGTTTATTGTCAAAAATGACTCCGAGGTTTCGGACCTTGACCACCGGTTGGGGGGGGGACCCCATCTGAGGTGGCCACCATTGAGGGGACCATGCTGGGCGCAAGCTCCCGAATGTCATCACCTCCGTTTTATCGGAGTTAAGTTTGAGGCAGTTTGATGACATCCAGGAGCTTATGGCCTTCATTCCCTCCTGAAAGTTGGCGGCGATAGATGCTCCGTTGTTGTGCACTGATAGTACTAATTGGGTATCGTCGGCGTAGGTTGTCAGGGCAATTCCATAAGATTTTATCACCCTCGCTAAGTCCGATACATAGATATTAAAAAGCGTTGGACTTAGCGAGGAGCCCTGTGGAACGCCACATGGGAGGGAGAAGGTCTGGGAGGTGAAATTACCCATCTTGACAGTCTGGGGGCGATTAGCTAGGAAAGAGGCAATCAGGTCTTTAGCTTTGCCTCTAATTCCTAGAGCTGAGACACGGTCGATCAGAGTGACATGATCGACCGTGTCGAAAGCCGCAGAAAGATCTAGGAGTATTAGGACTGCCGCTCCTCCCATGTCCATTGTCGTTCGAATTTCGTCGGTGGCCTTTAGCAGTGCTGTCTCCGTCCCGTGTCCCTGTCTGAAGCCAAACTGAGTGTCATCAAGTAGATTGTTGGCATTGATGAATTTCGAAAGTTGAGTGTTCATGGTTTTTTCGAAGAGCTTGGCTGGGAAGGGGAGACATGCGATGGGTCTGTAACTAGAGGGGAGCAGAGGGTCCAGGGTTGGCTTTTTTAGAAGTGGCTTGATGATAGCCTCCTTCCAAACAGAGGGATTTGAGTTGGAATAGTAAATTAAATAGGTTCAGTGTTCAGCATCTACCCTAATTAAATGTAAATTGGAGTTGAAATAGTAATTTAAATAGGTTCAGTGTCCAGCACCAACCCTAATTAAATGTAAATTGGAGTTGGAATATTAAATTAAATAGGCTCAGTGTCCAGCACCTACCCTAATTAAATGTAAATTGGAGTTGGAATAGTAAATTAAATAGGTCAGTGTCCAGCACCTACTGTAAATAAATGTAAATTGGAGTTGGAATAGTAAATTAAATAGGTTCAGTGTCCAGCACCTACTCTAATTAAATGTTAATTAGAGTTGGAACAGTAAATTAAATAGGCTCAGTGTCCAGCACCTACCCTAATTAAATGTAAATTGGAGTTGGAATATTAAAATAAATAGGTTCTGTGTCCAGCACCTACCCTAATTACATGTAAATTGTAGTTGGAATAGTAAATTAAATAGGTTCAGTGTCCAGCACCTACCCTAATTAAATGTAAATTGGAGTTGGAATAGTAAATTAAATAGTTTCAGTGTCCAGCATCTACCCTAATTAAATGTAAATTGGAGTTAGAATAGTAATTTAAATAGGCTCAGTGTCCAGCACCTACCCTAATTGAATGTAAATTGGAGTTAAAATAGCAAATTAAATAGGCTCAGTGTCCAGCACCTACCCTAATTAAAATAAATTGGAGTTGGAATAGTAAATTAAATAGGGTCAGTGTCCAGCACCTACCCTAATTAAATGTAGATTGGAGTTGGAATAGCAAATTAAATAAGTTCAGTGTCCAGCACCTACCTAATTAAATGTAAATTGGAGTTGGAATAGTAAATTAAATAGGTTCAGTGTCCAGCACCTACCCTAAATAAATGTAGATTTGAGTTGGAATAATACATTTAATAGGTTCAGTGTCCAGCACCTACCCTAATTAAAAGTAAATTGGAGTTGGGATAGTAAATGAAATAAGCTCAGTGTCCAGCACCTACCCTAATTAAATGTAAATTGGAGTTGAAATAGTAAATTAAATAGGTTCAGTGTCCATCACCTACCCTAATTAAATGTAAATTGGAGTTGGAATAGTAATTGAAATAGGTTCAGTGTCCAGCACCTACCCTAATTAAATGTAAATTGGAGTTGGAATAGTAAATTAAATAGGCTCAGTGTCCAGCACCTACCCTGATTAAATGTAGATTGGAGTTGGGATAGTAAATTAAATAAGTTCAGTGTCCAGCCCCTACCATAATTAAATGTACATTGGAGTTGGAATAGTGAATTAAATATTTTCAGTGTCCAGCACCTACCCTAATTTAATGTAAATTGGAGTTGGAATAGTAAATTAAATAGGTTCAGTGTCCAGCATCTACCCTAATTAAATGTAAATTTGAGTTGGAATTGTAATTTAAATAGGTTCAGTGTCCAGCACCTACCCTAATGAAATGTAAATTGGAGTTGGAATAGTAAATTAAATAGGCTCAGTGTCCAGAACCTACCCTAATTAAATGTAAATTGGAGTCGGAATAGTAAATAAAATAAGTTCAGTGTCCAGCACCTACCCTAATTTAATGTAAACTGGAGTTGGAATAGTAAATTAAATAGGTTCAGTGTCCAGCACCTACCCTAATTAAATGTAAATTGGAGTTGGAATAGTAAATTAAATAGGTTCAGTGTCCAGCATCTACCCTAATTAAATATAAATTGGAGTTAGAATAGTAATTTAAATAGGCTCAGTGTCCAGCACCTACCCTAATTAAATGTAAATTGGAGTTAAAATAGTAAATTAAATAGGCTCAGTGTCCAGCACCTACCCTAATTAAAATTAAATTGGAGTTGGAATAGTAAATTAAATAGGGTCAGTGTCCAGCACCTACCCTAATTAAATGTAGATTGGAGTTGGAATAGTAAATTAAATAAGTTCAGTGTCCAGCACCTACCTAATTAAATGTAAATTGCAGTTGGAATAGTAAATTAAATAGGTTCAGTGTCCAGCACCTACCCTAAATAAATGTAGATTTGAGTTGGAATAATACATTAAATAGGTTCAGTGTCCAGCACCTACCCTAATTAAAAGTAAATTGGAGTTGGGATAGTAAATGAAATAAGCTCAGTGTCCAGCACCTACCCTAATTAAATGTAAATTGGAGTTGGAATAGTGATTTAAATAGGTTCAGTGTCCAGCACCTACCCTAATTAAATGTAAATTGGAGTTGGAATAGTAAATTAAATAGGCTCAGTGTCCAGCACCTACCCTGATTAAATGTAGATTGGAGTTGGAATAGTAAATTAAATAAGTTCAGTGTCCAGCCCCTACCCTAATTTAATGTAAATTGGAGTTGGAATAGTAAATTAAATAGGTTCAGTGTCCAGCATCTACCCTAATTAAATGTGAATTTGAGTTGGAATTGTAATTTAAATAGGTTCAGTGTCCAGCACCTACCCTAATTAAATGTAAATTGGAGTTGGAATAGTAAATTAAATAGGTTCAGTGTCCAGCATCTACCCTAATTAAATGTAAATTGGAGTTAGAATAGTAATTTAAATAGGTTCAGTGTCCAGCACCTACCCTAATTAAATGTAAATTGGAGTTGGAATAGTAAATTAAATAGGTTCAGTGTCCAGCATCTACCCTAATTAAATGTAAATTGGAGTTAGAATAGTAATTTAAATAGGCTCAGTGTCCAGCACCTACCCTAATTAAATGTAAATTGGAGTTAAAATAGTAAATTAAATAGGCTCAGTGTCCAGCACCTACCCTAATTAAAATTAAATTGGAGTTGGAATAGTAAATTAAATAGGGTCAGTGTCCAGCACCTACCCTAATTAAATGTAGATTGGAGTTGGAATAGTAAATTAAATAAATTCAGTGTCCAGCACCTACCTAATTAAATGTAAATTGGAGTTGGAATAGTAAATTAAATAGGTTCAGTGTCCAGCACCTACCCTACATAAATGTAGATTTGAGTTGGAATAATACATTAAATAGATTCAGTGTCCAGCACCTACCCTAATTAAAAGTAAATTGGAGTTGGGATAGTAAATGAAATCAGCTCAGTGTCCAGCACCTACCCTAATTAAATGTAAATTGGAGTTGAAATAGTAAATTAAATAGGTTCAGTGTCCATCACCTACCCTAATTAAATGTAAATTGGAGTTGGAATAGTAATTTAAATAGGTTCAGTGTCCAGCACCTACCCTAATTAAATGTAAATTGGAGTTGGAATAGTAAATTAAATAGGCTCAGTGTCCAGCACCTACCCTGATTAAATGTAGATTGGAGTTGGAATAGTAAATTAAATAAGTTCAGTGTCCAGCCACTACCATAATTAAATGTACATTGGAGTTGGAATAGTAAATTAAATAGGTTCAGTGTCCAGCACCTACCCTAATTTAATGTAAATTGGAGTTGGAATAGTAAATTAAATAGGTTCAGTGTCCAGCATCTACCCTAATTAAATGTAAATTTGAGTTGGAATTGTAATATAAATAGATTCAGTGTCCAGCACCTACCCTAATGAAATGTAAATTGGAGTTGGAATAGTAAAATAAATAGGCTCAGTGTCCAGCACCTACCCTAATTAAAAGTAAATTGGAGTTGGAATAGTACATTAAATAGGTTCAGTGTCCAGCACCTACCCTAAATAAATGTAGATTTGAGTTGGAATAATAAATTGAATAGGTTCAGTGTTCAGCACCTACCCTAATTAAAAGTAAATTAGAGTTGGAATAGTACATTAAATAGGCTCAGTGTCCAGCACCTACCCTACTTAAATGTAAATTGGAGTTGGAATAGTAAATTAAATAGTTTCAGTGTCCAGCACCTACCCTAATTAAATGTAAATTGGAGATGGAATAGTAAATTAAATAGGCTCAGTGTCCAGCATCTACCCTAATTAAATGTAAATTGGAGTTGAAATAGTGAATTAAATAGGTTCAGTGTCCAATACCTACCCTAATTAAATGTACATTTATTTATTTATTTATTGCAATTTTTAAAGCGCGCAAATACCCCTACGGGTGTCTCGGCGCTAGTGTTTACAGAGCTCGCTGATGGTGTGACTGGGGAGTTTAGGACAATGAAAACAGCCATGTTTTAAGGCTCTTTCTGAATTTGAGGAGCGTGGGGGCAGTTTTAATATGAAGTGGTAGGGTGTTCCACAATTTGGCCGTGGCGGTTGTGAAACATCTGTCTCCCCAGCTGGCCTTTCTTGTCCTAGGGACGTTCAGCAGGTAGGCAGAGGAAGATCGAAGGGTCCTGCGTTGTTCCAGTGGGCGGAGAGCTCTTTTTAGAAACTGTGGTCCTGCATTGTTCAGAGTTTTATAGGCTATGCATAGAGCCTTAAATTTAATTCGGCTCCTAACCGGAAGCCAATGTAGTTTCTTGATATGAGCTGAGGTTGAAGTGAACTTAGGAATGGATAGTAGGGTTCTGGCCGCCGCATTTTGTACTGTCTGGAGCTTGTTGAGGACCTGTTCTTGGGCATTCAGGAGAAGAGAGTTACAGTAATCGGTTCTCGAGAACACTAAGGTGCTGATGAGTGTTTTGCCCGCGGACTGTGGTAGGTAAGGAAGTAATTTTTTTATTTTTTTTAGAGTGTAGAAGGCAGATGATACAACAGCGTTGGCGTGGTGTATGAAAGTAAGTTTATTGTCAAAAATGACTCCGAGGTTTCGGACCTTGACCACCGGTTGGGGGGGGACCCCATCTGAGGTGGCCACCATTGAGGGGACCATGCTGGGCGCAAGCTCCCGAATGTCATCACCTCCGTTTTATCGGAGTTAAGTTTGAGGCAGTTTGATGACATCCAGGAGCTTATGGCCTTCATTCCCTCCTGAAAGTTGGCGGCGATAGATGCTCCGTTGTTGTGCACTGATAGTACTAATTGGGTATCGTCGGCGTAGGTTGTCAGGGCAATTCCATAAGATTTTATCACCCTCGCTAAGTCCGATACATAGATATTAAAAAGCGTTGGACTTAGCGAGGAGCCCTGTGGAATGCCACATGGGAGGGAGAAGGTCTGGGAGGTGAAATTACCCATCTTGACAGTCTGGGGGCGATTAGCTAGGAAAGAGGCAATCAGGTCTTTAGCTTTGCCTCTAATTCCTAGAGCTGAGACACGGTCGATCAGAGTGACATGATCGACCGTGTCGAAAGCCGCAGAAAGATCTAGGAGTATTAGGACTGCCGCTCCTCCCATGTCCATTGTCGTTCGAATTTCGTCGGTGGCCTTTAGCAGTGCTGTCTCCGTCCCGTGTCCCTGTCTGAAGCCAAACTGAGTGTCATCAAGTAGATTGTTGGCATTGATGAATTTCGAAAGTTGAGTGTTCATGGTTTTTTCGAAGAGCTTGGCTGGGAAGGGGAGACATGCGATGGGTCTGTAACTAGAGGGGAGCAGAGGGTCCAGGGTTGGCTTTTTTAGAAGTGGCTTGATGATAGCCTCCTTCCAAACAGAGGGATTTGAGTTGGAATAGTAAATTAAATAGGTTCAGTGTTCAGCATCTACCCTAATTAAATGTAAATTGGAGTTGAAATAGTAATTTAAATAGGTTCAGTGTCCAGCACCAACCCTAATTAAATGTAAATTGGAGTTGGAATATTAAATTAAATAGGCTCAGTGTCCAGCACCTACCCTAATTAAATGTAAATTGGAGTTGGAATAGTAAATTAAATAGGTCAGTGTCCAGCACCTACTGTAAATAAATGTAAATTGGAGTTGGAATAGTAAATTAAATAGGTTCAGTGTCCAGCACCTACTCTAATTAAATGTTAATTAGAGTTGGAACAGTAAATTAAATAGGCTCAGTGTCCAGCACCTACCCTAATTAAATGTAAATTGGAGTTGGAATAGTAAAATAAATAGGTTCTGTGTCCAGCACCTACCCTAATTACATGTAAATTGTAGTTGGAATAGTAAATTAAATAGGTTCAGTGTCCAGCACCTACCCTAATTAAATGTAAATTGGAGTTGGAATAGTAAATTAAATAGTTTCAGTGTCCAGCATCTACCCTAATTAAATGTAAATTGGAGTTAGAATAGTAATTTAAATAGGCTCAGTGTCCAGCACCTACCCTAATTGAATGTAAATTGGAGTTAAAATAGTAAATTAAATAGGCTCAGTGTCCAGCACCTACCCTAATTAAAATAAATTGGAGTTGGAATAGTAAATTAAATAGGGTCAGTGTCCAGCACCTACCCTAATTAAATGTAGATTGGAGTTGGAATAGCAAATTAAATAAGTTCAGTGTCCAGCACCTACCTAATTAAATGTAAATTGGAGTTGGAATAGTAAATTAAATAGGTTCAGTGTCCAGCACCTACCCTAAATAAATGTAGATTTGAGTTGGAATAATACATTTAATAGGTTCAGTGTCCAGCACCTACCCTAATTAAAAGTAAATTGGAGTTGGGATAGTAAATGAAATAAGCTCAGTGTCCAGCACCTACCCTAATTAAATGTAAATTGGAGTTGAAATAGTAAATTAAATAGGTTCAGTGTCCATCACCTACCCTAATTAAATGTAAATTGGAGTTGGAATAGTAATTGAAATAGGTTCAGTGTCCAGCACCTACCCTAATTAAATGTAAATTGGAGTTGGAATAGTAAATTAAATAGGCTCAGTGTCCAGCACCTACCCTGATTAAATGTAGATTGGAGTTGGGATAGTAAATTAAATAAGTTCAGTGTCCAGCCCCTACCATAATTAAATGTACATTGGAGTTGGAATAGTGAATTAAATATTTTCAGTGTCCAGCACCTACCCTAATTTAATGTAAATTGGAGTTGGAATAGTAAATTAAATAGGTTCAGTGTCCAGCATCTACCCTAATTAAATGTAAATTTGAGTTGGAATTGTAATTTAAATAGGTTCAGTGTCCAGCACCTACCCTAATGAAATGTAAATTGGAGTTGGAATAGTAAATTAAATAGGCTCAGTGTCCAGAACCTACCCTAATTAAATGTAAATTGGAGTCGGAATAGTAAATAAAATAAGTTCAGTGTCCAGCACCTACCCTAATTTAATGTAAACTGGAGTTGGAATAGTAAATTAAATAGGTTCAGTGTCCAGCACCTACCCTAATTAAATGTAAATTGGAGTTGGAATAGTAAATTAAATAGGTTCAGTGTCCAGCATCTACCCTAATTAAATATAAATTGGAGTTAGAATAGTAATTTAAATAGGCTCAGTGTCCAGCACCTACCCTAATTAAATGTAAATTGGAGTTAAAATAGTAAATTAAATAGGCTCAGTGTCCAGCACCTACCCTAATTAAAATTAAATTGGAGTTGGAATAGTAAATTAAATAGGGTCAGTGTCCAGCACCTACCCTAATTAAATGTAGATTGGAGTTGGAATAGTAAATTAAATAAGTTCAGTGTCCAGCGCCTACCTAATTAAATGTAAATTGCAGTTGGAATAGTAAATTAAATAGGTTCAGTGTCCAGCACCTACCCTAAATAAATGTAGATTTGAGTTGGAATCATACATTAAATAGGTTCAGTGTCCAGCACCTACCCTAATTAAAAGTAAATTGGAGTTGGGATAGTAAATGAAATAAGCTCAGTGTCCAGCACCTACCCTAATTAAATGTAAATTGGAGTTGGAATAGTGATTTAAATAGGTTCAGTGTCCAGCACCTACCCTAATTAAATGTAAATTGGAGTTGGAATAGTAAATTAAATAGGCTCAGTGTCCAGCACCTACCCTGATTAAATGTAGATTGGAGTTGGAATAGTAAATTAAATAAGTTCAGTGTCCAGCCCCTACCCTAATTTAATGTAAATTGGAGTTGGAATAGTAAATTAAATAGGTTCAGTGTCCAGCATCTACCCTAATTAAATGTGAATTTGAGTTGGAATTGTAATTTAAATAGGTTCAGTGTCCAGCACCTACCCTAATTAAATGTAAATTGGAGTTGGAATAGTAAATTAAATAGGTTCAGTGTCCAGCATCTACCCTAATTAAATGTAAATTGGAGTTAGAATAGTAATTTAAATAGGCTCAGTGTCCAGCACCTACCCTAATTAAATGTAAATTGGAGTTAAAATAGTAAATTAAATAGGCTCAGTGTCCAGCACCTACCCTAATTAAAATTAAATTGGAGTTGGAATAGTAAATTAAATAGGGTCAGTGTCCAGCACCTACCCTAATTAAATGTAGTTTAGAGTTGGAATAGTAAATTAAATAAGTTCAGTGTCCAGCACCTACTGTAAATAAATGTAAATTGGAGTTGGAATAGTAAATTAAATAGGTTCAGTGTCCAGCACCTACTCTAATTAAATGTTAATTAGAGTTGGAACAGTAAATTAAATAGGCTCAGTGTCCAGCACCTACCCTAATTAAATGTAAATTGGAGTTGGAATAGTAAAATAAATAGGTTCTGTGTCCAGCACCTACCCTAATTACATGTAAATTGTAGTTGGAATAGTAAATTAAATAGGTTCAGTGTCCAGCACCTACCCTAATTAAATGTAAATTGGAGTTGGAATAGTAAATTAAATAGGTTCAGTGTCCAGCATCTACCCTAATTAAATGTAAATTGGAGTTAGAATAGTAATTTAAATAGGCTCAGTGGCCAGCACCTACCCTAATTGAATGTAAATTGGAGTTAAAATAGTAAATTAAATAGGCTCAGTGTCCAGCACCTACCCTAATTAAAATAAATTGGAGTTGGAATAGTAAATTAAATAGGGTCAGTGTCCAGCACCTACCCTAATTAAATGTAGATTGGAGTTGGAATAGTAAATTAAATAAGTTCAGTGTCCAGCACCTACCTAATTAAATGTAAATTGGAGTTGGAATAGTAAATTAAATAGGTTCAGTGTCCAGCACCTACCCTAAATAAATGTAGATTTGAGTTGGAATAATACATTTAATAGGTTCAGTGTCCAGCACCTACCCTAATTAAAAGTAAATTGGAGTTGGGATAGTAAATGAAATAAGCTCAGTGTCCAGCACCTACCCTAATTAAATGTAAATTGGAGTTGAAATAGTAAATTAAATAGGTTCAGTGTCCATCACCTACCCTAATTAAATGTAAATTGGAGTTGGGATAGTAAATGAAATAAGCTCAGTGTCCAGCACCTACCCTAATTAAATGTAAATTGGAGTTGGAATAGTGATTTAAATAGGTTCAGTGTCCAGCACCTACCCTAATTAAATGTAAATTGGAGTTGGAATAGTAAATTAAATAGGCTCAGTGTCCAGCACCTACCCTGATTAAATGTAGATTGGAGTTGGAATAGTAAATTAAATAAGTTCAGTGTCCAGCCCCTACCCTAATTTAATGTAAATTGGAGTTGGAATAGTAAATTAAATAGGTTCAGTGTCCAGCATCTACCCTAATTAAATGTGAATTTGAGTTGGAATTGTAATTTAAATAGGTTCAGTGTCCAGCACCTACCCTAATTAAATGTAAATTGGAGTTGGAATAGTAAATTAAATAGGTTCAGTGTCCAGCATCTACCCTAATTAAATGTAAATTGGAGTTAGAATAGTAATTTAAATAGGCTCAGTGTCCAGCACCTACCCTAATTAAATGTAAATTGGAGTTAAAATAGTAAATTAAATAGGCTCAGTGTCCAGCACCTACCCTAATTAAAATTAAATTGGAGTTGGAATAGTAAATTAAATAGGGTCAGTGTCCAGCACCTACCCTAAGTAAATGTAGTTTAGAGTTGGAATAGTAAATTAAATAAGTTCAGTGTCCAGCACCTACTGTAAATAAATGTAAATTGGAGTTGGAATAGTAAATTAAATAGGTTCAGTGTCCAGCACCTACTCTAATTAAATGTTAATTAGAGTTGGAACAGTAAATTAAATAGGCTCAGTGTCCAGCACCTACCCTAATTAAATGTAAATTGGAGTTGGAATAGTAAAATAAATAGGTTCTGTGTCCAGCACCTACCCTAATTACATGTAAATTGTAGTTGGAATAGTAAATTAAATAGGTTCAGTGTCCAGCACCTACCCTAATTAAATGTAAATTGGAGTTGGAATAGTAAATTAAATAGGTTCAGTGTCCAGCATCTACCCTAATTAAATGTAAATTGGAGTTAAAATAGTAATTTAAATAGGCTCAGTGGCCAGCACCTACCCTAATTGAATGTAAATTGGAGTTAAAATAGTAAATTAAATAGGCTCAGTGTCCAGCACCTACCCTAATTAAAATAAATTGGAGTTGGAATAGTAAATTAAATAGGGTCAGTGTCCAGCACCTACCCTGATTAAATGTAGATTGGAGTTGGGATAGTAAATTAAATAAGTTCAGTGTCCAGCCCCTACCATAATTAAATGTACATTGGAGTTGGAATAGTGAATTAAATATTTTCAGTGTCCAGCACCTACCCTAATTTAATGTAAATTGGAGTTGGAATAGTAAATTAAATAGGTTCAGTGTCCAGCATCTACCCTAATTAAATGTAAATTTGAGTTGGAATTGTAATTTAAATAGGTTCAGTGTCCAGCACCTACCCTAATGAAATGTAAATTGGAGTTGGAATAGTAAATTAAATAGGCTCAGTGTCCAGAACCTACCCTAATTAAATGTAAATTGGAGTCGGAATAGTAAATAAAATAAGTTCAGTGTCCAGCACCTACCCTAATTTAATGTAAACTGGAGTTGGAATAGTAAATTAAATAGGTTCAGTGTCCAGCACCTACCCTAATTAAATGTAAATTGGAGTTGGAATAGTAAATTAAATAGGTTCAGTGTCCAGCATCTACCCTAATTAAATATAAATTGGAGTTAGAATAGTAATTTAAATAGGCTCAGTGTCCAGCACCTACCCTAATTAAATGTAAATTGGAGTTAAAATAGTAAATTAAATAGGCTCAGTGTCCAGCACCTACCCTAATTAAAATTAAATTGGAGTTGGAATAGTAAATTAAATAGGGTCAGTGTCCAGCACCTACCCTAATTAAATGTAGATTGGAGTTGGAATAGTAAATTAAATAAGTTCAGTGTCCAGCGCCTACCTAATTAAATGTAAATTGCAGTTGGAATAGTAAATTAAATAGGTTCAGTGTCCAGCACCTACCCTAAATAAATGTAGATTTGAGTTGGAATAATACATTAAATAGGTTCAGTGTCCAGCACCTACCCTAATTAAAAGTAAATTGGAGTTGGGATAGTAAATGAAATAAGCTCAGTGTCCAGCACCTACCCTAATTAAATGTAAATTGGAGTTGGAATAGTGATTTAAATAGGTTCAGTGTCCAGCACCTACCCTAATTAAATGTAAATTGGAGTTGGAATAGTAAATTAAATAGGCTCAGTGTCCAGCACCTACCCTGATTAAATGTAGATTGGAGTTGGAATAGTAAATTAAATAAGTTCAGTGTCCAGCCCCTACCCTAATTTAATGTAAATTGGAGTTGGAATAGTAAATTAAATAGGTTCAGTGTCCAGCATCTACCCTAATTAAATGTGAATTTGAGTTGGAATTGTAATTTAAATAGGTTCAGTGTCCAGCACCTACCCTAATTAAAAGTAAATTGGAGTTGGAATAGTAAATTAAATAGGTTCAGTGTCCAGCATCTACCCTAATTAAATGTAAATTGGAGTTAGAATAGTAATTTAAATAGGCTCAGTGTCCAGCACCTACCCTAATTAAATGTAAATTGGAGTTAAAATAGCAAATTAAATAGGCTCAGTGTCCAGCACCTACCCTAATTAAAATTAAATTGGAGTTGGAATAGTAAATTAAATAGGGTCAGTGTCCAGCACCTACCCTAATTAAATGTAGTTTAGAGTTGGAATAGTAAATTAAATAAGTTCAGTGTCCAGCACCTACTGTAAATAAATGTAAATTGGAGTTGGAATAGTAAATTAAATAGGTTCAGTGTCCAGCACCTACTCTAATTAAATGTTAATTAGAGTTGGAACAGTAAATTAAATAGGCTCAGTGTCCAGCACCTACCCTAATTAAATGTAAATTGGAGTTGGAATAGTAAAATAAATAGGTTCTGTGTCCAGCACCTACCCTAATTACATGTAAATTGTAGTTGGAATAGTAAATTAAATAGGTTCAGTGTCCAGCACCTACCCTAATTAAATGTAAATTGGAGTTGGAATAGTAAATTAAATAGGTTCAGTGTCCAGCATCTACCCTAATTAAATGTAAATTGGAGTTAGAATAGTAATTTAAATAGGCTCAGTGGCCAGCACCTACCCTAATTGAATGTAAATTGGAGTTAAAATAGTAAATTAAATAGGCTCAGTGTCCAGCACCTACCCTAATTAAAATAAATTGGAGTTGGAATAGTAAATTAAATAGGGTCAGTGTCCAGCACCTACCCTAATTAAATGTAGATTGGAGTTGGAATAGTAAATTAAATAAGTTCAGTGTCCAGCACCTACCTAATTAAATGTAAATTGGAGTTGGAATAGTAAATTAAATAGGTTCAGTGTCCAGCACCTACCCTAAATAAATGTAGATTTGAGTTGGAATAATACATTTAATAGGTTCAGTGTCCAGCACCTACCCTAATTAAAAGTAAATTGGAGTTGGGATAGTAAATGAAATAAGCTCAGTGTCCAGCACCTACCCTAATTAAATGTAAATTGGAGTTGAAATAGTAAATTAAATAGGTTCAGTGTCCATCACCTACCCTAATTAAATGTAAATTGGAGTTGGGATAGTAAATGAAATAAGCTCAGTGTCCAGCACCTACCCTAATTAAATGTAAATTGGAGTTGGAATAGTGATTTAAATAGGTTCAGTGTCCAGCACCTACCCTAATTAAATGTAAATTGGAGTTGGAATAGTAAATTAAATAGGCTCAGTGTCCAGCACCTACCCTGATTAAATGTAGATTGGAGTTGGAATAGTAAATTAAATAAGTTCAGTGTCCAGCCCCTACCCTAATTTAATGTAAATTGGAGTTGGAATAGTAAATTAAATAGGTTCAGTGTCCAGCATCTACCCTAATTAAATGTGAATTTGAGTTGGAATTGTAATTTAAATAGGTTCAGTGTCCAGCACCTACCCTAATTAAATGTAAATTGGAGTTGGAATAGTAAATTAAATAGGTTCAGTGTCCAGCATCTACCCTAATTAAATGTAAATTGGAGTTAGAATAGTAATTTAAATAGGCTCAGTGTCCAGCACCTACCCTAATTAAATGTAAATTGGAGTTAAAATAGTAAATTAAATAGGCTCAGTGTCCAGCACCTACCCTAATTAAAATTAAATTGGAGTTGGAATAGTAAATTAAATAGGGTCAGTGTCCAGCACCTACCCTAATTAAATGTAGTTTAGAGTTGGAATAGTAAATTAAATAAGTTCAGTGTCCAGCACCTACTGTAAATAAATGTAAATTGGAGTTGGAATAGTAAATTAAATAGGTTCAGTGTCCAGCACCTACTCTAATTAAATGTTAATTAGAGTTGGAACAGTAAATTAAATAGGCTCAGTGTCCAGCACCTACCCTAATTAAATGTAAATTGGAGTTGGAATAGTAAAATAAATAGGTTCTGTGTCCAGCACCTACCCTAATTACATGTAAATTGTAGTTGGAATAGTAAACTAAATAGGTTCAGTGTCCAGCACCTACCCTAATTAAATGTAAATTGGAGTTGGAATAGTAAATTAAATAGGTTCAGTGTCCAGCATCTACCCTAATTAAATGTAAATTGGAGTTAGAATAGTAATTTAAATAGGCTCAGTGGCCAGCACCTACCCTAATTGAATGTAAATTGGAGTTAAAATAGTAAATTAAATAGGCTCAGTGTCCAGCACCTACCCTAATTAAAATAAATTGGAGTTGGAATAGTAAATTAAATAGGGTCAGTGTCCAGCACCTACCCTAATTAAATGTAGATTGGAGTTGGAATAGTAAATTAAATAAGTTCAGTGTCCAGCACCTACCTAATTAAATGTAAATTGGAGTTGGAATAGTAAATTAAATAGGTTCAGTGTCCAGCACCTACCCTAAATAAATGTAGATTTGAGTTGGAATAATACATTTAATAGGTTCAGTGTCCAGCACCTACCCTAATTAAAAGTAAATTGGAGTTGGGATAGTAAATGAAATAAGCTCAGTGTCCAGCACCTACCCTAATTAAATGTAAATTGGAGTTGAAATAGTAAATTAAATAGGTTCAGTGTCCATCACCTACCCTAATTAAATGTAAATTGGAGTTGGAATAGTAATTGAAATAGGTTCAGTGTCCAGCACCTACCCTAATTAAATGTAAATTGGAGTTGGAATAGTAAATTAAATAGGCTCAGTGTCCAGCACCTACCCTGATTAAATGTAGATTGGAGTTGGGATAGTAAATTAAATAAGTTCAGTGTCCAGCCCCTACCATAATTAAATGTACATTGGAGTTGGAATAGTGAATTAAATATTTTCAGTGTCCAGCACCTACCCTAATTTAATGTAAATTGGAGTTGGAATAGTAAATTAAATAGGTTCAGTGTCCAGCATCTACCCTAATTAAATGTAAATTTGAGTTGGAATTGTAATTTAAATAGGTTCAGTGTCCAGCACCTACCCTAATGAAATGTAAATTGGAGTTGGAATAGTAAATTAAATAGGCTCAGTGTCCAGAACCTACCCTAATTAAATGTAAATTGGAGTCGGAATAGTAAATAAAATAAGTTCAGTGTCCAGCACCTACCCTAATTTAATGTAAACTGGAGTTGGAATAGTAAATTAAATAGGTTCAGTGTCCAGCACCTACCCTAATTAAATGTAAATTGGAGTTGGAATAGTAAATTAAATAGGTTCAGTGTCCAGCATCTACCCTAATTAAATATAAATTGGAGTTAGAATAGTAATTTAAATAGGCTCAGTGTCCAGCACCTACCCTAATTAAATGTAAATTGGAGTTAAAATAGTAAATTAAATAGGCTCAGTGTCCAGCACCTACCCTAATTAAAATTAAATTGGAGTTGGAATAGTAAATTAAATAGGGTCAGTGTCCAGCACCTACCCTAATTAAATGTAGATTGGAGTTGGAATAGTAAATTAAATAAGTTCAGTGTCCAGCACCTACCTAATTAAATGTAAATTGCAGTTGGAATAGTAAATTAAATAGGTTCAGTGTCCAGCACCTACCCTAAATAAATGTAGATTTGAGTTGGAATAATACATTAAATAGGTTCAGTGTCCAGCACCTACCCTAATTAAAAGTAAATTGGAGTTGGGATAGTAAATGAAATAAGCTCAGTGTCCAGCACCTACCCTAATTAAATGTAAATTGGAGTTGGAATAGTGATTTAAATAGGTTCAGTGTCCAGCACCTACCCTAATTAAATGTAAATTGGAGTTGGAATAGTAAATTAAACAGGCTCAGTGTCCAGCACCTACCCTGATTAAATGTAGATTGGAGTTGGAATAGTAAATTAAATAAGTTCAGTGTCCAGCCCCTACCCTAATTTAATGTAAATTGGAGTTGGAATAGTAAATTAAATAGGTTCAGTGTCCAGCATCTACCCTAATTAAATGTGAATTTGAGTTGGAATTGTAATTTAAATAGGTTCAGTGTCCAGCACCTACCCTAATTAAATGTAAATTGGAGTTGGAATAGTAAATTAAATAGGTTCAGTGTCCAGCATCTACCCTAATTAAATGTAAATTGGAGTTAGAATAGTAATTTAAATAGGCTCAGTGTCCAGCACCTACCCTAATTAAATGTAAATTGGAGTTAAAATAGTAAATTAAATAGGCTCAGTGTCCAGCACCTACCCTAATTAAAATTAAATTGGAGTTGGAATAGTAAATTAAATAGGGTCAGTGTCCAGCACCTACCCTAATTAAATGTAGTTTAGAGTTGGAATAGTAAATTAAATAAGTTCAGTGTCCAGCACCTACTGTAAATAAATGTAAATTGGAGTTGGAATAGTAAATTAAATAGGTTCAGTGTCCAGCACCTACTCTAATTAAATGTTAATTAGAGTTGGAACAGTAAATTAAATAGGCTCAGTGTCCAGCACCTACCCTAATTAAATGTAAATTGGAGTTGGAATAGTAAAATAAATAGGTTCTGTGTCCAGCACCTACCCTAATTACATGTAAATTGTAGTTGGAATAGTAAATTAAATAGGTTCAGTGTCCAGCACCTACCCTAATTAAATGTAAATTGGAGTTGGAATAGTAAATTAAATAGGTTCAGTGTCCAGCATCTACCCTAATTAAATGTAAATTGGAGTTAGAATAGTAATTTAAATAGGCTCAGTGTCCAGCACCTACCCTAATTGAATGTAAATTGGAGTTAAAATAGTAAATTAAATAGGCTCAGTGTCCAGCACCTACCCTAATTAAAATAAATTGGAGTTGGAATAGTAAATTAAATAGGGTCAGTGTCCAGCACCTACCCTAATTAAATGTAGATTGGAGTTGGAATAGTAAATTAAATAAGTTCAGTGTCCAGCACCTACCTAATTAAATGTAAATTGGAGTTGGAATAGTAAATTAAATAGGTTCAGTGTCCAGCACCTACCCTAAATAAATGTAGATTTGAGTTGGAATAATACATTTAATAGGTTCAGTGTCCAGCACCTACCCTAATTAAAAGTAAATTGGAGTTGGGATAGTAAATGAAATAAGCTCAGTGTCCAGCACCTACCCTAATTAAATGTAAATTGGAGTTGAAATAGTAAATTAAATAGGTTCAGTGTCCATCACCTACCCTAATTAAATGTAAATTGGAGTTGGAATAGTAATTGAAATAGGTTCAGTGTCCAGCACCTACCCTAATTAAATGTAAATTGGAGTTGGAATAGTAAATTAAATAGGCTCAGTGTCCAGCACCTACCCTGATTAAATGTAGATTGGAGTTGGGATAGTAAATTAAATAAGTTCAGTGTCCAGCCCCTACCATAATTAAATGTACATTGGAGTTGGAATAGTGAATTAAATATTTTCAGTGTCCAGCACCTACCCTAATTTAATGTAAATTGGAGTTGGAATAGTAAATTAAATAGGTTCAGTGTCCAGCATCTACCCTAATTAAATGTAAATTTGAGTTGGAATTGTAATTTAAATAGGTTCAGTGTCCAGCACCTACCCTAATGAAATGTAAATTGGAGTTGGAATAGTAAATTAAATAGGCTCAGTGTCCAGAACCTACCCTAATTAAATGTAAATTGGAGTCGGAATAGTAAATAAAATAAGTTCAGTGTCCAGCACCTACCCTAATTTAATTTAAACTGGAGTTGGAATAGTAAATTAAATAGGTTCAGTGTCCAGCACCTACCCTAATTAAATGTAAATTGGAGTTGGAATAGTAAATTAAATAGGTTCAGTGTCCAGCATCTACCCTAATTAAATATAAATTGGAGTTAGAATAGTAATTTAAATAGGCTCAGTGTCCAGCACCTACCCTAATTAAATGTAAATTGGAGTTAAAATAGTAAATTAAATAGGCTCAGTGTCCAGCACCTACCCTAATTAAAATTAAATTGGAGTTGGAATAGTAAATTAAATAGGGTCAGTGTCCAGCACCTACCCTAATTAAATGTAGATTGGAGTTGGAATAGTAAATTAAATAAGTTCAGTGTCCAGCACCTACCTAATTAAATGTAAATTGCAGTTGGAATAGTAAATTAAATAGGTTCAGTGTCCAGCACCTACCCTAAATAAATGTAGATTTGAGTTGGAATAATACATTAAATAGGTTCAGTGTCCAGCACCTACCCTAATTAAAAGTAAATTGGAGTTGGGATAGTAAATGAAATAAGCTCAGTGTCCAGCACCTACCCTAATTAAATGTAAATTGGAGTTGGAATAGTGATTTAAATAGGTTCAGTGTCCAGCACCTACCCTAATTAAATGTAAATTGGAGTTGGAATAGTAAATTAAATAGGCTCAGTGTCCAGCACCTACCCTGATTAAATGTAGATTGGAGTTGGAATAGTAAATTAAATAAGTTCAGTGTCCAGCCCCTACCCTAATTTAATGTAAATTGGAGTTGGAATAGTAAATTAAATAGGTTCAGTGTCCAGCATCTACCCTAATTAAATGTAAATTTGAGTTGGAATTGTAATTTAAATAGGTTCAGTGTCCAGCACCTACCCTAATTAAATGTAAATTGGAGTTGGAATAGTAAATTAAATAGGTTCAGTGTCCAGCATCTACCCTAATTAAATGTAAATTGGAGTTAGAATAGTAATTTAAATAGGCTCAGTGTCCAGCACCTACCCTAATTAAATGTAAATTGGAGTTAAAATAGTAAATTAAATAGGCTCAGTGTCCAGCACCTACCCTAATTAAAATTAAATTGGAGTTGGAATAGTAAATTAAATAGGGTCAGTGTCCAGCACCTACCCTAATTAAATGTAGTTTGGAGTTGGAATAGTAAATTAAATAAGTTCAGTGTCCAGCACCTACCTAATTAAATGTAAATTGGAGTTGGAATAGTAAATTAAATAGGTTCAGTGTCCAGCACCTACCCTACATAAATGTAGATTTGAGTTGGAATAATACATTAAATAGGTTCAGTGTCCAGCACCTACCCTAATTAAAAGTAAATTGGAGTTGGGATAGTAAATGAAATAAGCTCAGTGTCCAGCACCTACCCTAATTAAATGTAAATTGGAGTTCAAATAGTAAATTAAATAGTTTCAGTGTCCATCACCTACCCTAATTAAATGTAAATTGGAGTTGGAATAGTAATTTAAATAGGTTCAGTGTCCAGCACCTACCCTAATTAAATGTAAATTGGAGTTGGAATAGTAAATTAAATAGGCTCAGTGTCCAGCACCTACCCTGATTAAATGTAGATTGGAGTTGGAATAGTAAATTAAATAAGTTCAGTGTCCAGCCCCTACCATAATTAAATGTACATTGGAGTTGGAATAGTAAATTAAATAGGTTCAGTGTCCAGCACCTACCCTAATTTAATGTAAATTGGAGTTGGAATAGTAAATTATATAGGGTCAGTGTCCAGCGCCTACCCTAATTAAATGTAGATTGGAGTTGGAATAGTAAATAAAATAAGTTCAGTGTCCAGCACCTACCCTACTTTAATGTAAACTGGAGTTGGAATAGTAAATTAAATAGGTTCAGTGTCCAGCACCTACTCTAAATAAATGTAGATTTGAGTTGGAATAATACATTAAATAGGTTCAATGTCCAGCACCTACCCTAATTAAATGTAAATTGGAGTTGGAATAGTAAATTAAATAGGTTCAGTGTCCAGCACCTACCCAAAATAAATGTAGATTTGAGTTGGAATAATAAATTAAATAGGTTCAGTGTTCAGCACCTACCCTAATTAAAAGTAAATTGGAGTTGGAATAGTACATTAAATAGGCTCAGTGTCGAGCACCTACCCTACTTAAATGTAAATTGGAGTTGGAATAGTAAATTAAATAGTTTCAGTGTCCAGCACCTACCCTAATTAAATGTAAATTGGAGTTGGAATAGTAAATTAAATAGGCTCAGTGTCCAGCATCTACCCTAATTAAATGTAAATTGGAGTTGAAATAGTAAATTAAATAGGTTCAGTGTCCAATACCTACCCTAATTAAATGTACATTTGAGTTGGAATAGTAAATTAAATAGGTTCAGTGTCCAGCATCTACCCTAATTAAATGTAATTTGGAGTTGAAATAGTAATTTAAATAGGTTCAGTGTCCAGCACCAACCCTAATTAAATGTAAATTGGAGTTGGAATATTAAATTAAATAGGCTCAGTGTCCAGCACCTACCCTAATTAAATGTAAATTGGAGTTGGAATAGTAAATTAAATAGGTCAGTGTCCAGCACCTACTGTAAATAAATGTAAATTGGAGTTCGAATAGTAAATTAAATAGGTTAAGTGTCCAGCACCTACTCTAATTAAATGTTAATTAGAGTTGGAACAGTAAATTAAATAGGCTCAGTGTTCAGCACCTACCCTAATTAAATGTAAATTGGAGTTGGAATAGTAAAATAAATAGGTTCTGTGTCCAGCACCTACCCTAATTAAATGTAAATTGTAGTTGGAATAGTAAATTAAATAGGTTCAGTGTCCAGCACCTACCCTAATTAAATGTAAATTGGAGTTGGAATAGTAAATAAATAGGTTCAGTGTCCAGCATCTACCCTAATTAAATGTAAATTAGAGTTAGAATAGTAATTTAAATAGGCTCAGTGTCCAGCACCTACCCTAATTAAATGTAAATTGGAGTTGGAATAGTAAAAAAATAGGTTCAGTGTCCAGCATCTACCCTAATTAAATGTAAATTAGAGTTAGAATAGTAAATTAAATAGGTTCAGTGTCCAGCACCTACCCTACATGAATGTAGATTTGAGTTGAATAATACATTAAATAGGTTCAGTGTCCAGCACCTACCCTAATTAAAAGTAAATTGGAGTTGGGATAGTAAATGAAATAAGCTCAGTGTCCAGCACCTACCCTAATTAAATGTAAATTGGAGTTGAAATAGTAAATTAAATAGGTTCAGTGTCCATCACCTACCCTAATTAAATGTAAAGTGAAGTTGGAATAGTAATTTAAATAGGTTCAGTGTCCAGCACCTACTCTAAATAAATGTAGATTTGAGTTGGAATAATACATTAAATAGGTTCAATGTCCAGCACCTACCCTAATTAAATGTAGATTGGAGTTGGAATAGTAAATTAAATAAGTTCAGTGTCCAGCCCCTACCATAATTAAATGTACATTGGAGTTGGAATAGTAAATTAAATAGGTTCAGTGTCCAGCACCTACCCTAATTTAATGTAAATTGGAGTTGGAATAGTAAATTATATAGGGTCAGTGTCCAGCGCCTACCCTAATTAAATGTAGATTGGAGTTGGAATAGTAAATAAAATAAGTTCAGTGTCCAGCACCTACCCTACTTTAATGTAAACTGGAGTTGGAATAGTAAATTAAATAGGTTCAGTGTCCAGCACCTACTCTAAATAAATGTAGATTTGAGTTGGAATAATACATTAAATAGGTTCAATGTCCAGCACCTACCCTAATTAAATGTAAATTGGAGTTGGAATAGTAAATTAAATAGGTTCAGTGTCCAGAACCTACCCTAAATAAATGTAGATTTGAGTTGGAATAATAAATTAAATAGGTTCAGTGTTCAGCACCTACCCTAATTAAAAGTAAATTGGAGTTGGAATAGTACATTAAATAGGCTCAGTGTCGAGCACCTACCCTACTTAAATGTAAATTGGAGTTGGAATAGTAAATTAAATAGTTTGAGTGTCCAGCACCTATCCTAATTAAATGTGAATTGGAGTTGGAATAGTAAATTAAATAGGCTCAGTGTCCAGCATCTACCCTAATTAAATGTAAATTGGAGTTAGAATAGTAATTTAAATAGGCTCAGTGTCCAGCACCTACCCTAATTAAATGTAAATTGGAGTTAAAATAGTAAATTAAATAGGCTCAGTGTCCAGCACCTACCCTAATTAAAATTAAATTGGAGTTGGAATAGTAAATTAAATAGGGTCAGTGTCCAGCACCTACCCTAATTAAATGTAGTTTAGAGTTGGAATAGTAAATTAAATAAGTTCAGTGTCCAGCACCTACTGTAAATAAATGTAAATTGGAGTTGGAATAGTAAATTAAATAGGTTCAGTGTCCAGCACCTACTCTAATTAAATGTTAATTAGAGTTGGAACAGTAAATTAAATAGGCTCAGTGTCCAGCACCTACCCTAATTAAATGTAAATTGGAGTTGGAATAGTAAAATAAATAGGTTCTGTGTCCAGCACCTACCCTAATTACATGTAAATTGTAGTTGGAATAGTAAATTAAATAGGTTCAGTGTCCAGCACCTACCCTAATTAAATGTAAATTGGAGTTGGAATAGTAAATTAAATAGGTTCAGTGTCCAGCATCTACCCTAATTAAATGTAAATTGGAGTTAGAATAGTAATTTAAATAGGCTCAGTGTCCAGCACCTACCCTAATTGAATGTAAATTGGAGTTAAAATAGTAAATTAAATAGGCTCAGTGTCCAGCACCTACCCTAATTAAAATAAATTGGAGTTGGAATAGTAAATTAAATAGGGTCAGTGTCCAGCACCTACCCTAATTAAATGTAGATTGGAGTTGGAATAGTAAATTAAATAAGTTCAGTGTCCAGCACCTACCTAATTAAATGTAAATTGGAGTTGGAATAGTAAATTAAATAGGTTCAGTGTCCAGCACCTACCCTAAATAAATGTAGATTTGAGTTGGAATAATACATTTAATAGGTTCAGTGTCCAGCACCTACCCTAATTAAAAGTAAATTGGAGTTGGGATAGTAAATGAAATAAGCTCAGTGTCCAGCACCTACCCTAATTAAATGTAAATTGGAGTTGAAATAGTAAATTAAATAGGTTCAGTGTCCATCACCTACCCTAATTAAATGTAAATTGGAGTTGGAATAGTAATTGAAATAGGTTCAGTGTCCAGCACCTACCCTAATTAAATGTAAATTGGAGTTGGAATAGTAAATTAAATAGGCTCAGTGTCCAGCACCTACCCTGATTAAATGTAGATTGGAGTTGGGATAGTAAATTAAATAAGTTCAGTGTCCAGCCCCTACCATAATTAAATGTACATTGGAGTTGGAATAGTGAATTAAATATTTTCAGTGTCCAGCACCTACCCTAATTTAATGTAAATTGGAGTTGGAATAGTAAATTAAATAGGTTCAGTGTCCAGCATCTACCCAAATTAAATGTAAATTTGAGTTGGAATTGTAATTTAAATAGGTTCAGTGTCCAGCACCTACCCTAATGAAATGTAAATTGGAGTTGGAATAGTAAATTAAATAGGCTCAGTGTCCAGAACCTACCCTAATTAAATGTAAATTGGAGTCGGAATAGTAAATAAAATAAGTTCAGTGTCCAGCACCTACCCTAATTTAATTTAAACTGGAGTTGGAATAGTAAATTAAATAGGTTCAGTGTCCAGCACCTACCCTAATTAAATGTAAATTGGAGTTGGAATAGTAAATTAAATAGGTTCAGTGTCCAGCATCTACCCTAATTAAATATAAATTGGAGTTAGAATAGTAATTTAAATAGGCTCAGTGTCCAGCACCTACCCTAATTAAATGTAAATTGGAGTTAAAATAGTAAATTAAATAGGCTCAGTGTCCAGCACCTACCCTAATTAAAATTAAATTGGAGTTGGAATAGTAAATTAAATAGGGTCAGTGTCCAGCACCTACCCTAATTAAATGTAGATTGGAGTTGGAATAGTAAATTAAATAAGTTCAGTGTCCAGCACCTACCTAATTAAATGTAAATTGCAGTTGGAATAGTAAATTAAATAGGTTCAGTGTCCAGCACCTACCCTAAATAAATGTAGATTTGAGTTGGAATAATACATTAAATAGGTTCAGTGTCCAGCACCTACCCTAATTAAAAGTAAATTGGAGTTGGGATAGTAAATGAAATAAGCTCAGTGTCCAGCACCTACCCTAATTAAATGTAAATTGGAGTTGGAATAGTGATTTAAATAGGTTCAGTGTCCAGCACCTACCCTAATTAAATGTAAATTGGAGTTGGAATAGTAAATTAAATAGGCTCAGTGTCCAGCACCTACCCTGATTAAATGTAGATTGGAGTTGGAATAGTAAATTAAATAAGTTCAGTGTCCAGCCCCTACCCTAATTTAATGTAAATTGGAGTTGGAATAGTAAATTAAATAGGTTCAGTGTCCAGCATCTACCCTAATTAAATGTAAATTTGAGTTGGAATTGTAATTTAAATAGGTTCAGTGTCCAGCACCTACCCTAATTAAATGTAAATTGGAGTTGGAATAGTAAATTAAATAGGTTCAGTGTCCAGCATCTACCCTAATTAAATGTAAATTGGAGTTAGAATAGTAATTTAAATAGGCTCAGTGTCCAGCACCTACCCTAATTAAATGTAAATTGGAGTTAAAATAGTAAATTAAATAGGCTCAGTGTCCAGCACCTACCCTAATTAAAATTAAATTGGAGTTGGAATAGTAAATTAAATAGGGTCAGTGTCCAGCACCTACCCTAATTAAATGTAGTTTGGAGTTGGAATAGTAAATTAAATAAGTTCAGTGTCCAGCACCTACCTAATTAAATGTAAATTGGAGTTGGAATAGTAAATTAAATAGGTTCAGTGTCCAGCACCTACCCTACATAAATGTAGATTTGAGTTGGAATAATACATTAAATAGGTTCAGTGTCCAGCACCTACCCTAATTAAAAGTAAATTGGAGTTGGGATAGTAAATGAAATAAGCTCAGTGTCCAGCACCTACCCTAATTAAATGTAAATTGGAGTTCAAATAGTAAATTAAATAGTTTCAGTGTCCATCACCTACCCTAATTAAATGTAAATTGGAGTTGGAATAGTAATTTAAATAGGTTCAGTGTCCAGCACCTACCCTAATTAAATGTAAATTGGAGTTGGAATAGTAAATTAAATAGGCTCAGTGTCCAGCACCTACCCTGATTAAATGTAGATTGGAGTTGGAATAGTAAATTAAATAAGTTCAGTGTCCAGCCCCTACCATAATTAAATGTACATTGGAGTTGGAATAGTAAATTAAATAGGTTCAGTGTCCAGCACCTACCCTAATTTAATGTAAATTGGAGTTGGAATAGTAAATTATATAGGGTCAGTGTCCAGCGCCTACCCTAATTAAATGTAGATTGGAGTTGGAATAGTAAATAAAATAAGTTCAGTGTCCAGCACCTACCCTACTTTAATGTAAACTGGAGTTGGAATAGTAAATTAAATAGGTTCAGTGTCCAGCACCTACTCTAAATAAATGTAGATTTGAGTTGGAATAATACATTAAATAGGTTCAATGTCCAGCACCTACCCTAATTAAATGTAAATTGGAGTTGGAATAGTAAATTAAATAGGTTCAGTGTCCAGCACCTACCCAAAATAAATGTAGATTTGAGTTGGAATAATAAATTAAATAGGTTCAGTGTTCAGCACCTACCCTAATTAAAAGTAAATTGGAGTTGGAATAGTACATTAAATAGGCTCAGTGTCGAGCACCTACCCTACTTAAATGTAAATTGGAGTTGGAATAGTAAATTAAATAGTTTCAGTGTCCAGCACCTACCCTAATTAAATGTAAATTGGAGTTGGAATAGTAAATTAAATAGGCTCAGTGTCCAGCATCTACCCTAATTAAATGTAAATTGGAGTTGAAATAGTAAATTAAATAGGTTCAGTGTCCAATACCTACCCTAATTAAATGTACATTTGAGTTGGAATAGTAAATTAAATAGGTTCAGTGTCCAGCATCTACCCTAATTAAATGTAATTTGGAGTTGAAATAGTAATTTAAATAGGTTCAGTGTCCAGCACCAACCCTAATTAAATGTAAATTGGAGTTGGAATATTAAATTAAATAGGCTCAGTGTCCAGCACCTACCCTAATTAAATGTAAATTGGAGTTGGAATAGTAAATTAAATAGGTCAGTGTCCAGCACCTACTGTAAATAAATGTAAATTGGAGTTCGAATAGTAAATTAAATAGGTTAAGTGTCCAGCACCTACTCTAATTAAATGTTAATTAGAGTTGGAACAGTAAATTAAATAGGCTCAGTGTCCAGCACCTACCCTAATTAAATGTAAATTGGAGTTGGAATAGTAAAATAAATAGGTTCTGTGTCCAGCACCTACCCTAATTAAATGTAAATTGTAGTTGGAATAGTAAATTAAATAGGTTCAGTGTCCAGCACCTACCCTAATTAAATGTAAATTGGAGTTGGAATAGTAAATAAATAGGTTCAGTGTCCAGCATCTACCCTAATTAAATGTAAATTAGAGTTAGAATAGTAATTTAAATAGGCTCAGTGTCCAGCACCTACCCTAATTAAATGTAAATTGGAGTTGGAATAGTAAAAAAATAGGTTCAGTGTCCAGCATCTACCCTAATTAAATGTAAATTAGAGTTAGAATAGTAAATTAAATAGGTTCAGTGTCCAGCACCTACCCTACATGAATGTAGATTTGAGTTGAATAATACATTAAATAGGTTCAGTGTCCAGCACCTACCCTAATTAAAAGTAAATTGGAGTTGGGATAGTAAATGAAATAAGCTCAGTGTCCAGCACCTACCCTAATTAAATGTAAATTGGAGTTGAAATAGTAAATTAAATAGGTTCAGTGTCCATCACCTACCCTAATTAAATGTAAAGTGAAGTTGGAATAGTAATTTAAATAGGTTCAGTGTCCAGCACCTACTCTAAATAAATGTAGATTTGAGTTGGAATAATACATTAAATAGGTTCAATGTCCAGCACCTACCCTAATTAAATGTAGATTGGAGTTGGAATAGTAAATTAAATAAGTTCAGTGTCCAGCCCCTACCATAATTAAATGTACATTGGAGTTGGAATAGTAAATTAAATAGGTTCAGTGTCCAGCACCTACCCTAATTTAATGTAAATTGGAGTTGGAATAGTAAATTATATAGGGTCAGTGTCCAGCGCCTACCCTAATTAAATGTAGATTGGAGTTGGAATAGTAAATAAAATAAGTTCAGTGTCCAGCACCTACCCTACTTTAATGTAAACTGGAGTTGGAATAGTAAATTAAATAGGTTCAGTGTCCAGCACCTACTCTAAATAAATGTAGATTTGAGTTGGAATAATACATTAAATAGGTTCAATGTCCAGCACCTACCCTAATTAAATGTAAATTGGAGTTGGAATAGTAAATTAAATAGGTTCAGTGTCCAGAACCTACCCTAAATAAATGTAGATTTGAGTTGGAATAATAAATTAAATAGGTTCAGTGTTCAGCACCTACCCTAATTAAAAGTAAATTGGAGTTGGAATAGTACATTAAATAGGCTCAGTGTCGAGCACCTACCCTACTTAAATGTAAATTGGAGTTGGAATAGTAAATTAAATAGTTTGAGTGTCCAGCACCTATCCTAATTAAATGTGTATTGGAGTTGGAATAGTAAATTAAATAGGCTCAGTGTCCAGCATCTACCCTAATTAAATGTAAATTGGAGTTGAAATAGTAAATTAAATAGGTTCAGTGTCCAATACCTACCCTAATTAAATGTACATTTGAGTTGGAATAGTAAATTAAATAGGTTCAGTGTCCAGCATCTACCCTAATTAAATGTAAATTGGAGTTGAAATAGTAATTTAAATAGGTTCAGTGTCCAGCACCAACCCTAATTAAATGTAAATTGGAGTTGGAATATTAAATTAAATAGGCTCAGTGTCCAGCACCTACCCTAATTAAATGTAAATTGGAGTTGGAATAGTAAATTAAATAGGTCAGTGTCCAGCACCTACTGTAAATAAATGTAAATTGGAGTTGGAATAGTAAATTAAATAGGTTCAGTGTCCAGCACCTACTCTAATTAAATGTTAATTAGAGTTGGAACAGTAAATTGGAAAGGGGCGACCACTCGGTCCCCCCGAACGTATGGCGGAGTGCCTCGATCCCCCCGGGAAGCCATTTTTGGGCGGGAGGCGCGTCTCGGCTGGTATGCCCGAAGCGGCGTAGCCGGGGCGCGCTTTTTCCCGCCCTAGAGTGGGCTGGCCTAGACACCGACGCAGCCAGCCACGCCCTCGGGGCGGGCAGGGGCGGGTTTTCGCCCGCCCTGAAGACGGATAAAAAGAGACGCAAGACCAGAAGACGTCCTCTTGTTCTTGTGCTCCGAAGCTGCACCTCCTCGCTACACGTGAGCTCGGGACGGAACGAAGAGCCAATTTTGAACGTTTTGATCTTTTTTCTTTGTCTTTTAGATACTTCCTCGGAGATATGCCCAAGAAAGGCGCAAAGAGAATGACGACCGACCAGATGGTGCGGGCCCTTTGCAAAGAGGTGTCCGACATAAAGAAACGGTTGGCGGAGCGAGACGGGGAGGAGGGTTCGAGCCCTGCGCCGGCTGGAGGGAGACCTAAGAGGCCGAGAAGGGTTCCAGCCGGTGGAGACGTCCCGGTTCCCTCTGCCCCGCTCGAGGCACCGACCCCAGTACCGATGGAGGGGAATCCAATCCCCGTTGTCGTCACCCCGACTTCCAAGGAAGACATGCCTCCCGAGCTGGCAGCACAGCTAGCAGCATGGTTGGGGGATAGTAGTGATGGCGCCACGGCTGCCGAGGCACAGGCGCTGATAAAAGGGCTTCGTGAGAAGAGAGATGCAGCTAAAGTGACTACGCCGTTGGCGGGAATAGACAAGCCGCAAGCGGCAGATGCTGCGTCCGGTTCAGGTAAGCGGCCATTGCCGATTGCAAGGGACGAGTCAGCACCCTCTCGTAGAGAGAGATTGGGACAACATGTGCCTTTAGCTATAAAGGAAAAGATCTGGGCGGGGGAGTACGTGAATATTTTCTCCTTGCTTGTTGATCATTATGAGGTGGAGCATGTTAAAAGTCAGAAGGACCTAATGCATCCGAGTGTTTGGCGCGCAAAAATGGCCGCCTTTAAGGTAAATGAGAATATTGGCAACTGGGGCAATGCGTGGGGTATTTTTACATCGATTTTGGGGGAACGTAGGCCCGAGTTGCTTCCAGAGTTTCCCATTTATCAATCACGAATAATGGGTTACTCGACAGCATATCAAGGTAACCATTGGTTTTGTTATGACAATCTGTTCAGGAAAGAAAAGGAGCATAACAAGAGTTTGACTTGGGATTGTTACGATTCTGTAACATGGGATAAAATGAAAGAATCGGGGATGTTAAGAATGCCATTGGTTGGGAGCACTGTTGTTGATTACTCCCGCCAAAATGGGGGGACGCCCTTTCGACCAAGTACGAGCACCGACGATCAGTCGAGGCCCGCAGGCAATACAGGAAGAAAGGGTTTCTGTTTTAACTTCAACAAAGGGAAATGTACCAGGCCTCCGGGATTGTGTAAATTCAAACATGAGTGTAGTACGTGTGGGTCGTCCCATCCTGAGTCATCGTGCAGAGCCAGAACGGGTGAGAATGGGGGTAAGGGAGGCGCCAAACAGGTCTAATCTAGTCCGAGGGGCGCCTTTACCAACCCCGATTGATACCTTGGCAATGACTCCCTGGCTCAGCGAATACCCGGATCGTACTTCTGCCGGGGTGCTGCGGAACGGTTTTACACATGGTTTCCGCATCCCGGTGGGGGACTTTCAGGGTGTAGGGATGTGCAAAAATCAGCTTTCCGTTTTACAACATACAACTGTAGTGCAAGAGAAAATTCAGAAAGAGGTTAGCCGGGGACGGGTCGCGGGCCCGTTTAGTGTACCCCCGGTGCCGGATTTTGTTTGTTCTCCGTTAGGGGTGGTCCCCAAGAAGGACCCAGGTGAGTTTCGCTTGATCCATAATCTGTCTGCTCCGCATGGTCTTTCGGTGAACGAAGCAATCGATCCAGAAGTTTGTTCGGTGCGATACGCATCGTTTGATGAGGCAGTAGCCATCTTGAATCGCCTGGGGCCCGGGACGTTGATGGCGAAGTCAGATATCGAGTCAGCGTTCCGGTTGCTCCCGGTACACCCAGACGATCAACGTCTTCTGGGATTCGGGTTCCAGGGGTCATTTTACATGGATAGGTGTATGCCAATGGGATGCTCTATATCATGTGCTTATTTTGAGCAATTCAGTACTTTCCTGCAATGGGTGTTCACTAAGAAAACGGGTTTCCGAAATGTAATGCATTACCTTGACGATTTTTTGTTCCTTGGCCCCGCCGGAAATCCCGAATGTGCCCAGGCCTTAGCTGAATTCTGTGTGTTGATGGGTCATTTTGGTGTGCCATTGGCACCAGGTAAAACTATGGGTCCCACGACTTGCCTCGAGTTTTTGGGGATCGAGTTGGACTCAAGGGAGGGGTGTTTCCGTTTACCAGCTAGCAAAGTGTTGAAATTTAGGGCAGCCCTCCAAGTATGTTTAAATGCATCTAAGGTTACACTGCATCAGTTGCAACAATTAGTTGGAAAGTTGAATTTTGCCTTGAGGGTGATCCCAATGGCTCGCCCCTTTTCCCGCTCAATTGCCCAGGCGATGGTTGGCCTAAAAGATGGTCATCATCGCACGAGGTTATCGGCCGAGGTCCGCCAGGACATGCGGATTTGGTTAGCATTTTTGGCGGACTTCAATGGCCGAGTCGTCTGGAACAAGCCAGCAGTGTCCTCTGAAGAGCTTGGGCTATGGACAGATTCAGCAGGAAGCATAGGCTTTGGCGCCATCTTCGGCACAAAATGGTCTGCACAAAAATGGCCCCTATGGTGGCACGAGAAAGGGCTGACGAGTAATATTGCTTTCCTTGAACTATTTCCCATTCTGGTGGCCCTGAGAACCTGGCCTGAAGGGTTCAGAGATCATTCTGTCGTGTTCTGGTCCGACAATATGACCGTGGTAGAATGCATCAATAGTCAGGCAGCCCGTTGTAAATTGATTTTGAGGCTGCTTAAGGAAATTGTCTTACTGTGTATGCAACTGAACGTGATATTCAGAGCAAAACATGTCCCAGGGGTGATGAATCAGGCTGCTGATGCACTGTCTCGTTTTCACATGCAGGCTTTCTCGGGTTTCCTTCCTTCAGCGGACCCAGAGCCGGCACCCTTCCCCGAAGCTCTCTGGTCTCTCGGTGCCCCGAACTTCGTCACCTCGTGGGAGAGAGTCTAGCACCCAGGACAAGGAAGGCATATGAAGGGGCGTTTCAGGCCTATTTAGCCTTTTTGGGGGCAGAGAGAGGGGGTCTTTGGGGTCAGGAAGAGTGGGTAGTACTTTTCCTGATGTCCTTACGTAGGGCTGGGAAATCGGTGGCTACGGCCCAAAGGCATCGTGCCGCCATTTCCTTTGTTGCCAGGGCCCATGGCATCCAGGACCCGACAGCGTCTTTTACAGTACAAAAGGCGCTGCGTGGTTGGCAACGCCTAGAGGGTCGCAGAGTAGACGTAAGACGACCGATAGGT
This sequence comes from Lissotriton vulgaris, assembly GCF_964263255.1. Classification (NCBI taxonomy): domain Eukaryota; kingdom Metazoa; phylum Chordata; class Amphibia; order Caudata; family Salamandridae; genus Lissotriton; species Lissotriton vulgaris. Next base: position 1,788,061,878 of record NC_141694.1, read on the forward strand.
CTGGATAGGTTGTCCCAGTTACTGGCCACACTCCCTAGCACATGCTCGTCCCCTTTCGAGACCTGTTTGTTCCGGACTGCATTTACGCTAGCATTTCACGGGGCTATGAGAGTTAGTGAGCTGGTTGCAAGGAACAAACAGGATGTGGCGGGGGGCTTGTGCAGGGAACATGTTCAGATCAGGGGCGATGCGATGGTTGTCTCCTTTCTCAGGTCCAAGACCGACCAAGATGGGAAGGGGGACTGCACGATCATTCGCAGGATCCCCGGGTCATCCATGTGTCCGGTACAGTGCTTAGAAGATTACCTAGCACGAAGGGTGGCATCATGGGGGGGGACATTGTTGAGGCATGCAGACGCCACCCCGCTGACGAGGTTTCAGTTTCAGCGGGTGCTTGCAATGGCCATTGCCGCAGCGGGCTTGGACCCGGGCGAATTTGGGACCCATTCCTTTCGAATAGGGGCTGCCACTGAAGCTACAGCCAGGGGTCTTAATATAGAACAAGTAAAACGTGTGGGGCGCTGGTCCTCCAATTGTTATAAGAGGTATGTGCGATTGCACATGTTGTGAAGCTGTAATCATGTACTCACGCTTCTTGTCTTTTGTTTGTTTTCAGTTGCGCAAGCCTACGCGGCAGGGCGGACTGTGCAGTCGACCCAACACCAGGCCAGCGGTCGCACATCACCGGCTGAGAGAAAGGAGGTGTGGGTCGTAGGCCACTCATACGTGAGACGGGCCGCAGACGTATTCAAAGCAGGTGACATGATTCACGTACCTGGGGAATACGGGTACAGAGTGTCCTTTTACGGAAGAGGCGGTCTCTGTATTGACCAGTTTCAAGCATTCTTTGAGGGTTTGTTAGAGCGGATGAGGTCACCGCCGTCCATAGTCATAGTGCATCTAGGGGGCAATGATTTGGCCACCACCGGTAGACGACTTCTCCTGGAGGCTATGCTTTCCACGGTAAGTTGGTTAGCAAGGAGAGTTCCGGGGTGTACAATTGTGTGGTCTCATATGATCCCACGAAAAGTGTGGCGGGGGGCTATCTCGATCCCTGCGTTGAATCATTCCGTTAAAAAATTGAATAACAAAGTGAGTAGGTTGTTCCGTTCCAAGACATTGCATTCGATCTCGCATAGTTGTATTAACGACGACAGTATGTATTTGGGGGATGGTGTGCATTTGTCGAGGGTTGGGAATGAGTTACTCATAGGAGACTTCTTAGCTTGGTTAAAATCGTTAAATCATGACCTCTAGGTAGGAGTTTTTTGTGGGGGGTCCGGATAGCCGGTCAACTATCCGGACCTGTGGCGGTAAGGTCATGATCGGTGAGCACTAATTGGTAGATCCCTATGAGTGGGCGTCACCCAACACGGATGGGAGCGCTCGGGAGAGGTGGCCATTGGCCCCTCAATGGGGAGGCGGTCCCGTCTAAGGGCGGGTCGCCGGAAGTAAAGGAAAGGCGGTCAAGGCCCCTTCCTTTGTAGGAGGGGTTACAGCCCCCTCCTGGGGAATTTCCCGGGGCCAGTGTCATCTGCGACGGCAGATGCGGTAAGTTGTGTGGGGTGGGGAGAGGTCAACGATACCTTCTAGATACCACACACAAGTGTTCGAACGACCTTTAAATGGCGTCGAGTCTTAAGTGCCCCCGTCAAGTCAAGGGAAATTGTTAGTAGTTGCACTTGAGGTAAGCCTCTGTGCTGTCGCCCCTCCCAAGTGGGAGGGGTAAGTCTGGTTAGGGATCTTGACACCGGTTATGACCTTGCCGTTGGCCCTTAAACGTTAGGATGTACAATTTCAGTGTTCTTAGAGAATGTTTTTTGTAGGATGCTAGTTCGGCTAGGAGAACCTCTGTATTAGAGATTATGTTAAGGTTAGCCAAACATCGTAATGTGATAATGAAATTGTACATAACATGAAAACGTTTAATGTTTTAATTTTTTGTTTTAATAAATACGGCCGGGATGGTCACTCCATCCCACATCCAAAAACTTTAAGAACTGTTTCCGGTTTCCCTCCTTTTGGGGATTGTGTTGAGAGGGGGTGGCGGGTATCTCAGCCATATGGAAAGGGGCGACCACTCGGTCCCCCCGAACGTATGGCGGAGTGCCTCGATCCCCCCGGGAAGCCATTTTTGGGCGGGAGGCGCGTCTCGGCTGGTATGCCCGAAGCGGCGTAGCCGGGGCGCGCTTTTTCCCGCCCTAGAGTGGGCTGGCCTAGACACCGACGCAGCCAGCCACGCCCTCGGGGCGGGCAGGGGCGGGTTTTCGCCCGCCCTGAAGACGGATAAAAAGAGACGCAAGACCAGAAGACGTCCTCTTGTTCTTGTGCTCCGAAGCTGCACCTCCTCGCTACACGTGAGCTCGGGACGGAACGAAGAGCCAATTTTGACCCACCCACCAGCCCCTGAGGACAGCAAGTTGTTGTGCAATAAAGTGAATTTATAAGTTTGTTTTTTCCATTTCGTCTACAGGCTGTGACAGTATCAGTTTGTTGTTAATCTTAATAAAGTATGGTGAATATCGTCTAGGTTGTTACGATTAAAATGATTTGATGTAGTGTTGCAATTTTAGCATGTTCTTTCGGTCGTAGCGACCAATGTTTTCATAGGTTTGAGTAAGAATTGTCGTATTTATTTTTGGTAGGCGGTAAGGTCATGATCGGTGAGCACTAATTGGTAGATCCCTATGAGTGGGCGTCACCCAACACGGATGGGAGCGCTCGGGAGAGGTGGCCATTGGCCCCTCAATGGGGAGGCGGTCCCGTCTAAGGGCGGGTCGCCGGAAGTAAAGGAAAGGCGGTCAAGGCCCCTTCCTTTGTAGGAGGGGTTACAGCCCCCTCCTGGGGAATTTCCCGGGGCCAGTGTCATCTGCGACGGCAGATGCGGTAAGTTGTGTGGGGTGGGGAGAGGTCAACGATACCTTCTAGATACCACACACAAGTGTTCGAACGACCTTTAAATGGCGTCGAGTCTTAAGTGCCCCCGTCAAGTCAAGGGAAATTGTTAGTAGTTGCACTTGAGGTAAGCCTCTGTGCTGTCGCCCCTCCCAAGTGGGAGGGGTAAGTCTGGTTAGGGATCTTGACACCGGTTATGACCTTGCCGTTGGCCCTTAAACGTTAGGATGTACAATTTCAGTGTTCTTAGAGAATGTTTTTTGTAGGATGCTAGTTCGGCTAGGAGAACCTCTGTATTAGAGATTATGTTAAGGTTAGCCAAACATCGTAATGTGATAATGAAATTGTACATAACATGAAAACGTTTAATGTTTTAATTTTTTGTTTTAATAAATACGGCCGGGATGGTCACTCCATCCCACATCCAAAAACTTTAAGAACTGTTTCCGGTTTCCCTCCTTTTGGGGATTGTGTTGAGAGGGGGTGGCGGGTATCTCAGCCATATAAATAGGCTCAGTGTCCAGCACCTACCCTAATTAAATGTAAATTGGAGTTGGAATAGTAAAATAAATAGGTTCTGTGTCCAGCACCTACCCTAATTAAAGGTAAATTGTAGTTGGAATAGTAAATTAAATAGGTTCAGTGTCCAGCACCTACCCTAATTAAATGTAAATTGGAGTTGGAATAGTAAATAAATAGGTTCAGTGTCCAGCATCTACCCTAATTAAATGTAAATTAGAGTTAGAATAGTAATTTAAATAGGCTCAGTGTCCAGCACCTACCCTAATTAAATGTAAATTGGAGTTAAAATAGTAAATTAAATAGGCTCAGTGTCCAGCACGTACCCTAATTAAAATTAAATTGGAGTTGGAATAGTAAATTAAATAGGATCAGTGTCCAGCACCTACCCTAATTAAATGTAGATTGGAGTTGGAATAGTAAATTAAATAAGTTCAGTGTCCAGCACCTACCTAATTAAATGTAAATTGGAGTTGGAATAGTAAATTAAATAGGTTCAGTGTCCAGCACCTACCCTAAATAAATGTAGATTTGAGTTAGAATAATACATTTAATAGGTTCAGTGTCCAGCACCTACCCTAATTAAAAGTAAATTGGAGTTGAAATAGTAAATTAAATAGGTTCAGTGTCCATCACCTACCATAATTAAATGTAAATTGGAGTTGGAATAGTAATTTAAATAGGTTCAGTGTCCAGCACCTACCCTAATTAAATGTAAATTGGAGTTGGAATAGTAAATTAAATAGGCTCAGTGTCCAGCACCTACCCTGATTAAATGTAGATTGGAGTTGGAATAGTAAATTAAATAAGTTCAGTGTCCAGCCCCTACCATAATTAAATGTACATTGGAGTTGGAATAGTAAATTAAATAGGTTCAGTGTCCAGCACCTACCCTAATTTAATGTAAATTGGAGTTGGAATAGTAAATTAAATAGGGTCAGTGTCCAGCGCCTACCCTAATTAAATGTAGATTGGAGTTGGAATAGTAAATAAAATAAGTTCAGTGTCCAGCACCTACCCTACTTTAATGTAAACTGGAGTTGGAATAGTAAATTAAATAGGTTCAGTGTCCAGCACCTACCCTAAATAAATGTTGATTTGAGTTGGAATAATACATTAAATAGGTTCAGTGTCCAGCACCTACCCTAATTAAAAGTAAATTGGAGTTGGGATAGTAAATGAAATAAGCTCAGTGTCCAGCACCTACCCTAATTAAATGTAAATTGGAGTTGAAATAGTAAATTAAATAGGTTCAGTGTCCATCACCTACCCTAATTAAATGTATATTGGAGTTGGAATAGTAATTTAAATAGGTTCAGTGTCCAGCACCTACCCTAATTAAATGTAAATTGGAGTTGGAATAGTAAATTAAATAGGCTCAGTGTCCAGCACCTACCCTGATTAAATGTAGATTGGAGTTGGAATAGTAAATTTAATAAGTTCAGTGTCCAGCCCCTACCATAATTAAATGTTCATTGGAGTTGGAATAGTAAATTAAATATTTTCAGTGTCCAGCACCTACCCTAATTTAATGTAAATTGGAGTTGGAATAGTAAATTAAATAGGTTCAGTGTCCAGCATCTACCCTAATTAAATGTAAATTTGAGTTGGAATTGTAATTTAAATAGGTTCAGTGTCCAGCACCTACCCTAATGAAATGTAAATTGGAGTTGGAATAGTAAATTAAATAGGCTCAGTGTCCAGCACCTACCCTAATTAAATGTAAATTGGAGTCGGAATAGTAAATTAAATAGGGTCAGTGTCCAGCGCCTACCCTAATTAAATGTAGATTGGAGTTGGAATAGTAAATAAAATAAGTTCAGTGTCCAGCACCTACCCTAATTTAATGTAAACTGGAGTTGGAATAGTAAATTAAATAGGTTCAGTGTCCAGCATCTACCATAATTAAATGTAAATTGGAGTTAGAATAGTAATTTAAATAGGCTCAGTGTCCAGCACCTACCCTAATTAAATGTAAATTGGAGTTAAAATAGTAAATTAAATAGGCTCAGTGTCCAGCACCTACCCTAATTAAAATTAAATTGGAGTTGGAATAGTAAATTAAATAGGGTCAGTGTCCAGCACCTACCCTAATTAAATGTAGATTGGAGTTGGAATAGTAAATTAAATAGTTTCAGTGTCCAGCACCTACCCTAATTAAATGTAAATTGGAGTTGGAATAGTAAATTAAATAGGCTCAGTGTCCAGCATCTACCCTAATTAAATGTAAATTGGAGTTGAAATAGTAAATTAAATAGGTTCAGTGTCCAATACCTACCCTAATTAAATGTACATTTGAGTTGGAATAGTAAATTAAATAGGTTCAGTGTCCAGCATCTACCCTAATTAAATGTAAATTGGAGTTGAAATAGTAATTTAAATAGGTTCAGTGTCCAGCACCAACCCTAATTAAATGTAAATTGGAGTTGGAATATTAAATTAAATAGGCTCAGTGTCCAGCACCTACCCTAATTAAATGTAAATTGGAGTTGGAATAGTAAATTAAATAGGTCAGTGTCCAGCACCTACTGTAAATAAATGTAAATTGGAGTTCGAATAGTAAATTAAATAGGTTAAGTGTCCAGCACCTACTCTAATTAAATGTTAATTAGAGTTGGAACAGTAAATTAAATAGGCTCAGTGTCCAGCACCTACCCTAATTAAATGTAAATTGGAGTTGGAATAGTAAAATAAATAGGTTCTGTGTCCAGCACCTACCCTAATTAAATGTAAATTGTAGTTGGAATAGTAAATTAAATAGGTTCAGTGTCCAGCACCTACCCTAATTAAATGTAAATTGGAGTTGGAATAGTAAATAAATAGGTTCAGTGTCCAGCATCTACCCTAATTAAATGTAAATTAGAGTTAGAATAGTAATTTAAATAGGCTCAGTGTCCAGCACCTACCCTAATTAAATGTAAATTGGAGTTGGAATAGTAAAAAAATAGGTTCAGTGTCCAGCATCTACCCTAATTAAATGTAAATTAGAGTTAGAATAGTAAATTAAATAGGTTCAGTGTCCAGCACCTACCCTACATGAATGTAGATTTGAGTTGAATAATACATTAAATAGGTTCAGTGTCCAGCACCTACCCTAATTAAAAGTAAATTGGAGTTGGGATAGTAAATGAAATAAGCTCAGTGTCCAGCACCTACCCTAATTAAATGTAAATTGGAGTTGAAATAGTAAATTAAATAGGTTCAGTGTCCATCACCTACCCTAATTAAATGTAAAGTGAAGTTGGAATAGTAATTTAAATAGGTTCAGTGTCCATCACCTACCCTAATTAAATGTAAATTGGAGTTGGAATAGTAATTTAAATAGGTTCAGTGTCCAGCACCTACCCTAATTAAATGTAAATTGGAGTTGGAATAGTAAATTAAATAGGCTCAGTGTCCAGCACCTACCCTGATTAAATGTAGATTGGAGTTGGAATAGTAAATTAAATAAGTTCAGTGTCCAGCCCCTACCATAATTAAATGTACATTGGAGTTGGAATAGTAAATTAAATAGGTTCAGTGTCCAGCACCTACCCTAATTTAATGTAAATTGGAGTTGGAATAGTAAATTATATAGGGTCAGTGTCCAGCGCCTACCCTAATTAAATGTAGATTGGAGTTGGAATAGTAAATAAAATAAGTTCAGTGTCCAGCACCTACCCTACTTTAATGTAAACTGGAGTTGGAATAGTAAATTAAATAGGTTCAGTGTCCAGCACCTACTCTAAATAAATGTAGATTTGAGTTGGAATAATACATTAAATAGGTTCAATGTCCAGCACCTACCCTAATTAAATGTAAATTGGAGTTGGAATAGTAAATTAAATAGGTTCAGTGTCCAGAACCTACCCTAAATAAATGTAGATTTGAGTTGGAATAATAAATTAAATAGGTTCAGTGTTCAGCACCTACCCTAATTAAAAGTAAATTGGAGTTGGAATAGTACATTAAATAGGCTCAGTGTCGAGCACCTACCCTACTTAAATGTAAATTGGAGTTGGAATAGTAAATTAAATAGTTTCAGTGTCCAGCACCTATCCTAATTAAATGTGAATTGGAGTTGGAATAGTAAATTAAATAGGCTCAGTGTCCAGCATCTACCCTAATTAAATGTAAATTGGAGTTGAAATAGTAAATTAAATAGGTTCAGTGTCCAATACCTACCCTAATTAAATGTACATTTGAGTTGGAATAGTAAATTAAATAGGTTCAGTGTCCAGCATCTACCCTAATTAAATGTAAATTGGAGTTGAAATAGTAATTTAAATAGGTTCAGTGTCCAGCACCAACCCTAATTAAATGTAAATTGGAGTTGGAATATTAAATTAAATAGGCTCAGTGTCCAGCACCTACCCTAATTAAATGTAAATTGGAGTTGGAATAGTAAATTAAATAGGTCAGTGTCCAGCACCTACTGTAAATAAATGTAAATTGGAGTTGGAATAGTAAATTAAATAGGTTCAGTGTCCAGCACCTACTCTAATTAAATGTTAATTAGAGTTGGAACAGTAAATTAAATAGGCTCAGTGTCCAGCACCTACCCTAATTAAATGTAAATTGGAGTTGGAATAGTAAAATAAATAGGTTCTGTGTCCAGCACCTACCCTAATTAAAGGTAAATTGTAGTTGGAATAGTAAGTTAAATAGGTTCAGTGTCCAGCACCTACCCTAATTAAATGTAAATTGGAGTTGGAATAGTAAATAAATAGGTTCAGTGTCCAGCATCTACCCTAATTAAATGTAAATTAGAGTTAGAATAGTAATTTAAATAGGCTCAGTGTCCAGCACCTACCCTAATTAAATGTAAATTGGAGTTAAAATAGTAAATTAAATAGGCTCAGTGTCCAGCACGTACCCTAATTAAAATTAAATTGGAGTTGGAATAGTAAATTAAATAGGATCAGTGTCCAGCACCTACCCTAATTAAATGTAGATTGGAGTTGGAATAGTAAATTAAATAAGTTCAGTGTCCAGCACCTACCTAATTAAATGTAAATTGGAGTTGGAATAGTAAATTAAATAGGTTCAGTGTCCAGCACCTACCCTAAATAAATGTAGATTTGAGTTAGAATAATACATTTAATAGGTTCAGTGTCCAGCACCTACCCTAATTAAAAGTAAATTGGAGTTGAAATAGTAAATTAAATAGGTTCAGTGTCCATCACCTACCATAATTAAATGTAAATTGGAGTTGGAATAGTAATTTAAATAGGTTCAGTGTCCAGCACCTACCCTAATTAAATGTACATTGGAGTTGGAATAGTAAATTAAATAGGCTCAGTGTCCAGCACCTACCCTGATTAAATGTAGATTGGAGTTGGAATAGTAAATTAAATAAGTTCAGTGTCCAGCCCCTACCATAATTAAATGTACATTGGAGTTGGAATAGTAAATTAAATAGGTTCAGTGTCCAGCACCTACCCTAATTTAATGTAAATTGGAGTTGGAATAGTAAATTAAATAGGGTCAGTGTCCAGCGCCTACCCTAATTAAATGTAGATTGGAGTTGGAATAGTAAATAAAATAAGTTCAGTGTCCAGCACCTACCCTACTTTAATGTAAACTGGAGTTGGAATAGTAAATTAAATAGGTTCAGTGTCCAGCACCTACCCTAAATAAATGTTGATTTGAGTTGGAATAATACATTAAATAGGTTCAGTGTCCAGCACCTACCCTAATTAAAAGTAAATTGGAGTTGGGATAGTAAATGAAATAAGCTCAGTGTCCAGCACCTACCCTAATTAAATGTAAATTGGAGTTGAAATAGTAAATTAAATAGGTTCAGTGTCCATCACCTACCCTAATTAAATGTATATTGGAGTTGGAATAGTAATTTAAATAGGTTCAGTGTCCAGCACCTACCCTAATTAAATGTAAATTGGAGTTGGAATAGTAAATTAAATAGGCTCAGTGTCCAGCACCTACCCTGATTAAATGTAGATTGGAGTTGGAATAGTAAATTTAATAAGTTCAGTGTCCAGCCCCTACCATAATTAAATGTTCATTGGAGTTGGAATAGTAAATTAAATATTTTCAGTGTCCAGCACCTACCCTAATTTAATGTAAATTGGAGTTGGAATAGTAAATTAAATAGGTTCAGTGTCCAGCATCTACCCTAATTAAATGTAAATTTGAGTTGGAATTGTAATTTAAATAGGTTCAGTGTCCAGCACCTACCCTAATGAAATGTAAATTGGAGTTGGAATAGTAAATTAAATAGGCTCAGTGTCCAGCACCTACCCTAATTAAATGTAAATTGGAGTCGGAATAGTAAATTAAATAGGGTCAGTGTCCAGCGCCTACCCTAATTAAATGTAGATTGGAGTTGGAATAGTAAATAAAATAAGTTCAGTGTCCAGCACCTACCCTAATTTAATGTAAACTGGAGTTGGAATAGTAAATTAAATAGGTTCAGTGTCCAGCACCTACCCTAATTAAATGTAAATTGGAGTTGTAATAGTAAATTAAATAGGTTCAGTGTCCAGCATCTACCATAATTAAATGTAAATTGGAGTTAGAATAGTAATTTAAATAGGCTCAGTGTCCAGCACCTACCCTAATTAAATGTAAATTGGAGTTAACATAGTAAATTAAATAGGCTCAGTGTCCAGCACCTACCCTAATTAAAATAAATTGGAGTTGGAATAGTAAATTAAATAGGGTCAGTGTGCAGCACCTACCCTAATTAAATGTAGATTGGAGTTGGAATAGTAAATTAAATAAGTTCAGTGTCCAGCACCTACCTAATTAAATGTAAATTGGAGTTGGAATAGTAAATTAAATAGGTTCAGTGTCCAGCACCTACCCTAAATAAATGTAGATTTGAGTTGGAATAATACATTTAATAGGTTCAGTGTCCAGCACCTACCCTAATTAAAAGTAAATTGGAGTTGGGATAGTAAATGAAATAAGCTCAGTGTCCAGCACCTACCCTAATTAAATGTAAATTGGAGTTGAAATAGTAAATTAAATAGGTTCAGTGTCCATCACCTACCCTAATTAAATGTAAATTGGAGTTGGAATAGTAATTGAAATAGGTTCAGTGTCCAGCACCTACCCTAATTAAATGTAAATTGGAGTTGGAATAGTAAATTAAATAGGCTCAGTGTCCAGCACCTACCCTGATTAAATGTAGATTGGAGTTGGGATAGTAAATTAAATAAGTTCAGTGTCCAGCCCCTACCATAATTAAATGTACATTGGAGTTGGAATAGTGAATTAAATATTTTCAGTGTCCAGCACCTACCCTAATTTAATGTAAATTGGAGTTGGAATAGTAAATTAAATAGGTTCAGTGTCCAGCATCTACCCTAATTAAATGTAAATTTGAGTTGGAATTGTAATTTAAATAGGTTCAGTGTCCAGCACCTACCCTAATGAAATGTAAATTGGAGTTGGAATAGTAAATTAAATAGGCTCAGTGTCCAGAACCTACCCTAATTAAATGTAAATTGGAGTCGGAATAGTAAATAAAATAAGTTCAGTGTCCAGCACCTACCCTAATTTAATGTAAACTGGAGTTGGAATAGTAAATTAAATAGGTTCAGTGTCCAGCACCTACCCTAATTAAATGTAAATTGGAGTTGGAATAGTAAATTAAATAGGTTCAGTGTCCAGCATCTACCCTAATTAAATATAAATTGGAGTTAGAATAGTAATTTAAATAGGCTCAGTGTCCAGCACCTACCCTAATTAAATGTAAATTGGAGTTAAAATAGTAAATTAAATAGGCTCAGTGTCCAGCACCTACCCTAATTAAAATTAAATTGGAGTTGGAATAGTAAATTAAATAGGGTCAGTGTCCAGCACCTACCCTAATTAAATGTAAATTGGAGTTGGAATAGTAAATTAAATAGGCTCAGTGTCCAGCACCTACCCTGATTAAATGTAGATTGGAGTTGGAATAGTAAATTAAATAAGTTCAGTGTCCAGCCCCTACCCTAATTTAATGTAAATTGGAGTTGGAATAGTAAATTAAATAGGTTCAGTGTCCAGCATCTACCCTAATTAAATGTAAATTTGAGTTGGAATTGTAATTTAAATAGGTTCAGTGTCCAGCACCTACCCTAATTAAATGTAAATTGGAGTTGGAATAGTAAATTAAATAGGTTCAGTGTCCAGCATCTACCCTAATTAAATGTAAATTGGAGTTAGAATAGTAATTTAAATAGGCTCAGTGTCCAGCACCTACCCTAATTAAATGTAAATTGGAGTTAAAATAGTAAATTAAATAGGCTCAGTGTCCAGCACCTACCCTAATTAAAATTAAATTGGAGTTGGAATAGTAAATTAAATAGGGTCAGTGTCCAGCACCTACCCTAATTAAATGTAGTTTGGAGTTGGAATAGTAAATTAAATAAGTTCAGTGTCCAGCACCTACCTAATTAAATGTAAATTGGAGTTGGAATAGTAAATTAAATAGGTTCAGTGTCCAGCACCTACCCTACATAAATGTAGATTTGAGTTGGAATAATACATTAAATAGGTTCAGTGTCCAGCACCTACCCTAATTAAAAGTAAATTGGAGTTGGGATAGTAAATGAAATAAGCTCAGTGTCCAGCACCTACCCTAATTAAATGTAAATTGGAGTTCAAATAGTAAATTAAATAGTTTCAGTGTCCATCACCTACCCTAATTAAATGTAAATTGGAGTTGGAATAGTAATTTAAATAGGTTCAGTGTCCAGCACCTACCCTAATTAAATGTAAATTGGAGTTGGAATAGTAAATTAAATAGGCTCAGTGTCCAGCACCTACCCTGATTAAATGTAGATTGGAGTTGGAATAGTAAATTAAATAAGTTCAGTGTCCAGCCCCTACCATAATTAAATGTACATTGGAGTTGGAATAGTAAATTAAATAGGTTCAGTGTCCAGCACCTACCCTAATTTAATGTAAATTGGAGTTGGAATAGTAAATTATATAGGGTCAGTGTCCAGCGCCTACCCTAATTAAATGTAGATTGGAGTTGGAATAGTAAATAAAATAAGTTCAGTGTCCAGCACCTACCCTACTTTAATGTAAACTGGAGTTGGAATAGTAAATTAAATAGGTTCAGTGTCCAGCACCTACTCTAAATAAATGTAGATTTGAGTTGGAATAATACATTAAATAGGTTCAATGTCCAGCACCTACCCTAATTAAATGTAAATTGGAGTTGGAATAGTAAATTAAATAGGTTCAGTGTCCAGAACCTATCCTAAATAAATGTAGATTTGAGTTGGAATAATAAATTAAATAGGTTCAGTGTTCAGCACCTACCCTAATTAAAAGTAAATTGGAGTTGGAATAGTACATTAAATAGGCTCAGTGTCGAGCACCTACCCTAATTAAATGTAAATTGGAGTTGGAATAGTAAATAAATAGGTTCAGTGTCCAGCATCTACCCTAATTAAATGTAAATTAGAGTTAGAATAGTAATTTAAATAGGCTCAGTGTCCAGCACCTACCCTAATTAAATGTAAATTGGAGTTGGAATAGTAAAAAAATAGGTTCAGTGTCCAGCATCTACCCTAATTAAATGTAAATTAGAGTTAGAATAGTAAATTAAATAGGTTCAGTGTCCAGCACCTACCCTACATGAATGTAGATTTGAGTTGAATAATACATTAAATAGGTTCAGTGTCCAGCACCTACCCTAATTAAAAGTAAATTGGAGTTGGGATAGTAAATGAAATAAGCTCAGTGTCCAGCACCTACCCTAATTAAATGTAAATTGGAGTTGAAATAGTAAATTAAATAGGTTCAGTGTCCATCACCTACCCTAATTAAATGTAAAGTGAAGTTGGAATAGTAATTTAAATAGGTTCAGTGTCCATCACCTACCCTAATTAAATGTAAATTGGAGTTGGAATAGTAATTTAAATAGGTTCAGTGTCCAGCACCTACCCTAATTAAATGTAAATTGGAGTTGGAATAGTAAATTAAATAGGCTCAGTGTCCAGCACCTACCCTGATTAAATGTAGATTGGAGTTGGAATAGTAAATTAAATAAGTTCAGTGTCCAGCCCCTACCATAATTAAATGTACATTGGAGTTGGAATAGTAAATTAAATAGGTTCAGTGTCCAGCACCTACCCTAATTTAATGTAAATTGGAGTTGGAATAGTAAATTATATAGGGTCAGTGTCCAGCGCCTACCCTAATTAAATGTAGATTGGAGTTGGAATATTAAATAAAATAAGTTCAGTGTCCAGCACCTACCCTACTTTAATGTAAACTGGAGTTGGAATAGTGAATTAAATAGGTTCAGTGTCCAGCACCTACTCTAAATAAATGTAGATTTGAGTTGGAATAATACATTAAATAGGTTCAATGTCCAGCACCTACCCTAATTAAATGTAAATTGGAGTTGGAATAGTAAATTAAATAGGTTCAGTGTCCAGAACCTACCCTAAATAAATGTAGATTTGAGTTGGAATAATAAATTAAATAGGTTCAGTGTTCAGCACCTACCCTAATTAAAAGTAAATTGGAGTTGGAATAGTACATTAAATAGGCTCAGTGTCGAGCACCTACCCTACTTAAATGTAAATTGGAGTTGGAATAGTAAATTAAATAGTTTCAGTGTCCAGCACCTATCCTAATTAAATGTGAATTGGAGTTGGAATAGTAAATTAAATAGGCTCAGTGTCCAGCATCTACCCTAATTAAATGTAAATTGGAGTTGAAATAGTAAATTAAATAGGTTCAGTGTCCAATACCTACCCTAATTAAATGTACATTTGAGTTGGAATATTAAATTAAATAGGCTCAGTGTCCAGCACCTACCCTAATTAAATGTAAATTGGAGTTGGAATAGTAAATTAAATAGGTCAGTGTCCAGCACCTACTGTAAATAAATGTAAATTGGAGTTGGAATAGTAAATTAAATAGGTTCAGTGTCCAGCACCTACTCTAATTAAATGTTAATTAGAGTTGGAACAGTAAATTAAATAGGCTCAGTGTCCAGCACCTACCCTAATTAAATGTAAATTGGAGTTGGAATAGTAAAATAAATAGCTTCTGTGTCCAGCACCTACCCTAATTAAAGGTAAATTGTAGTTGGAATAGTAAATTAAATAGGTTCAGTGTCCAGCACCTACCCTAATTAAATGTAAATTGGAGTTGGAATAGTAAATAAATAGGTTCAGTGTCCAGCATCTACCCTAATTAAATGTAAATTAGAGTTAGAATAGTAATTTAAATAGGCTCAGTGTCCAGCACCTACCCTAATTAAATGTAAATTGGAGTTAAAATAGTAAATTAAATAGGCTCAGTGTCCAGCACGTACCCTAATTAAAATTAAATTGGAGTTGGAATAGTAAATTAAATAGGATCAGTGTCCAGCACCTACCCTAATTAAATGTAGATTGGAGTTGGAATAGTAAATTAAATAAGTTCAGTGTCCAGCACCTACCTAATTAAATGTAAATTGGAGTTGGAATAGTAAATTAAATAGGTTCAGTGTCCAGCACCTACCCTAAATAAATGTAGATTTGAGTTAGAATAATACATTTAATAGGTTCAGTGTCCAGCACCTACCCTAATTAAAAGTAAATTGGAGTTGAAATAGTAAATTAAATAGGTTCAGTGTCCATCACCTACCATAATTAAATGTAAATTGGAGTTGGAATAGTAATTTAAATAGGTTCAGTGTCCAGCACCTACCCTAATTAAATGTAAATTGGAGTTGGAATAGTAAATTAAATAGGCTCAGTGTCCAGCACCTACCCTGATTAAATGTAGATTGGAGTTGGAATAGTAAATTAAATAAGTTCAGTGTCCAGCCCCTACCATAATTAAATGTACATTGGAGTTGGAATAGTAAATTAAATAGGTTCAGTGTCCAGCACCTACCCTAATTTAATGTAAATTGGAGTTGGAATAGTAAATTAAATAGGGTCAGTGTCCAGCGCCTACCCTAATTAAATGTAGATTGGAGTTGGAATAGTAAATAAAATAAGTTCAGTGTCCAGCACCTACCCTACTTTAATGTAAACTGGAGTTGGAATAGTAAATTAAATAGGTTCAGTGTCCAGCATCTACCCTAATTAAATATAAATTGGAGTTAGAATAGTAATTTAAATAGGCTCAGTGTCCAGCACCTACCCTAATTAAATGTAAATTGGAGTTAAAATAGTAAATTAAATAGGCTCAGTGTCCAGCACCTACCCTAATTAAAATTAAATTGGAGTTGGAATAGTAAATTAAATAGGGTCAGTGTCCAGCACCTACCCTAATTAAATGTAGATTGGAGTTGGAATAGTAAATTAAATAAGTTCAGTGTCCAGCACCTACCTAATTAAATGTAAATTGCAGTTGGAATAGTAAATTAAATAGGTTCAGTGTCCAGCACCTACCCTAAATAAATGTAGATTTGAGTTGGAATAATACATTAAATAGGTTCAGTGTCCAGCACCTACCCTAATTAAAAGTAAATTGGAGTTGGGATAGTAAATGAAATAAGCTCAGTGTCCAGCACCTACCCTAATTAAATGTAAATTGGAGTTGGAATAGTGATTTAAATAGGTTCAGTGTCCAGCACCTACCCTAATTAAATGTAAATTGGAGTTGGAATAGTAAATTAAATAGGCTCAGTGTCCAGCACCTACCCTGATTAAATGTAGATTGGAGTTGGAATAGTAAATTAAATAAGTTCAGTGTCCAGCCCCTACCCTAATTTAATGTAAATTGGAGTTGGAATAGTAAATTAAATAGGTTCAGTGTCCAGCATCTACCCTAATTAAATGTAAATTTGAGTTGGAATTGTAATTTAAATAGGTTCAGTGTCCAGCACCTACCCTAATTAAATGTAAATTGGAGTTGGAATAGTAAATTAAATAGGTTCAGTGTCCAGCATCTACCCTAATTAAATGTAAATTGGAGTTAGAATAGTAATTTAAATAGGCTCAGTGTCCAGCACCTACCCTAATTAAATGTAAATTGGAGTTAAAATAGTAAATTAAATAGGCTCAGTGTCCAGCACCTACCCTAATTAAAATTAAATTGGAGTTGGAATAGTAAATTAAATAGGGTCAGTGTCCAGCACCTACCCTAATTAAATGTAGTTTGGAGTTGGAATAGTAAATTAAATAAGTTCAGTGTCCAGCACCTACCTAATTAAATGTAAATTGGAGTTGGAATAGTAAATTAAATAGGTTCAGTGTCCAGCACCTACCCTACATAAATGTAGATTTGAGTTGGAATAATACATTAAATAGGTTCAGTGTCCAGCACCTACCCTAATTAAAAGTAAATTGGAGTTGGGATAGTAAATGAAATAAGCTCAGTGTCCAGCACCTACCCTAATTAAATGTAAATTGGAGTTCAAATAGTAAATTAAATAGTTTCAGTGTCCATCACCTACCCTAATTAAATGTAAATTGGAGTTGGAATAGTAATTTAAATAGGTTCAGTGTCCAGCACCTACCCTAATTAAATGTAAATTGGAGTTGGAATAGTAAATTAAATAGGCTCAGTGTCCAGCACCTACCCTGATTAAATGTAGATTGGAGTTGGAATAGTAAATTAAATAAGTTCAGTGTCCAGCCCCTACCATAATTAAATGTACATTGGAGTTGGAATAGTAAATTAAATAGGTTCAGTGTCCAGCACCTACCCTAATTTAATGTAAATTGGAGTTGGAATAGTAAATTATATAGGGTCAGTGTCCAGCGCCTACCCTAATTAAATGTAGATTGGAGTTGGAATAGTAAATAAAATAAGTTCAGTGTCCAGCACCTACCCTACTTTAATGTAAACTGGAGTTGGAATAGTAAATTAAATAGGTTCAGTGTCCAGCACCTACTCTAAATAAATGTAGATTTGAGTTGGAATAATACATTAAATAGGTTCAATGTCCAGCACCTACCCTAATTAAATGTAAATTGGAGTTGGAATAGTAAATTAAATAGGTTCAGTGTCCAGAACCTATCCTAAATAAATGTAGATTTGAGTTGGAATAATAAATTAAATAGGTTCAGTGTTCAGCACCTACCCTAATTAAAAGTAAATTGGAGTTGGAATAGTACATTAAATAGGCTCAGTGTCGAGCACCTACCCTAATTAAATGTAAATTGGAGTTGGAATAGTAAATAAATAGGTTCAGTGTCCAGCATCTACCCTAATTAAATGTAAATTAGAGTTAGAATAGTAATTTAAATAGGCTCAGTGTCCAGCACCTACCCTAATTAAATGTAAATTGGAGTTGGAATAGTAAAAAAATAGGTTCAGTGTCCAGCATCTACCCTAATTAAATGTAAATTAGAGTTAGAATAGTAAATTAAATAGGTTCAGTGTCCAGCACCTACCCTACATGAATGTAGATTTGAGTTGAATAATACATTAAATAGGTTCAGTGTCCAGCACCTACCCTAATTAAAAGTAAATTGGAGTTGGGATAGTAAATGAAATAAGCTCAGTGTCCAGCACCTACCCTAATTAAATGTAAATTGGAGTTGAAATAGTAAATTAAATAGGTTCAGTGTCCATCACCTACCCTAATTAAATGTAAAGTGAAGTTGGAATAGTAATTTAAATAGGTTCAGTGTCCATCACCTACCCTAATTAAATGTAAATTGGAGTTGGAATAGTAATTTAAATAGGTTCAGTGTCCAGCACCTACCCTAATTAAATGTAAATTGGAGTTGGAATAGTAAATTAAATAGGCTCAGTGTCCAGCACCTACCCTGATTAAATGTAGATTGGAGTTGGAATAGTAAATTAAATAAGTTCAGTGTCCAGCCCCTACCATAATTAAATGTACATTGGAGTTGGAATAGTAAATTAAATAGGTTCAGTGTCCAGCACCTACCCTAATTTAATGTAAATTGGAGTTGGAATAGTAAATTATATAGGGTCAGTGTCCAGCGCCTACCCTAATTAAATGTAGATTGGAGTTGGAATATTAAATAAAATAAGTTCAGTGTCCAGCACCTACCCTACTTTAATGTAAACTGGAGTTGGAATAGTGAATTAAATAGGTTCAGTGTCCAACACCTACTCTAAATAAATGTAGATTTGAGTTGGAATAATACATTAAATAGGTTCAATGTCCAGCACCTACCCTAATTAAATGTAAATTGGAGTTGGAATAGTAAATTAAATAGGTTCAGTGTCCAGAACCTACCCTAAATAAATGTAGATTTGAGTTGGAATAATAAATTAAATAGGTTCAGTGTTCAGCACCTACCCTAATTAAAAGTAAATTGGAGTTGGAATAGCACATTAAATAGGCTCAGTGTCGAGCACCTACCCTACTTAAATGTAAATTGGAGTTGGAATAGTAAATTAAATAGTTTCAGTGTCCAGCACCTATCCTAATTAAATGTGAATTGGAGTTGGAATAGTAAATTAAATAGGCTCAGTGTCCAGCATCTACCCTAATTAAATGTAAATTGGAGTTGAAATAGTAAATTAAATAGGTTCAGTGTCCAATACCTACCCTAATTAAATGTACATTTGAGTTGGAATAGTAAATTAAATAGGTTCAGTGTCCAGCATCTACCCTAATTAAATGTAAATTGGAGTTGAAATAGTAATTTAAATAGGTTCAGTGTCCAGCACCAACCCTAATTAAATGTAAATTGGAGTTGGAATATTAAATTAAATAGGCTCAGTGTCCAGCACCTACCCTAATTAAATGTAAATTGGAGTTGGAATAGTAAATTAAATAGGTCAGTGTCCAGCACCTACTGTAAATAAATGTAAATTGGAGTTGGAATAGTAAATTAAATAGGTTCAGTGTCCAGCACCTACTCTAATTAAATGTTAATTAGAGTTGGAACAGTAAATTAAATAGGCTCAGTGTCCAGCACCTACCCTAATTAAATGTAAATTGGAGTTGGAATAGTAAAATAAATAGCTTCTGTGTCCAGCACCTACCCTAATTAAAGGTAAATTGTAGTTGGAATAGTAAATTAAATAGGTTCAGTGTCCAGCACCTACCCTAATTAAATGTAAATTGGAGTTGGAATAGTAAATAAATAGGTTCAGTGTCCAGCATCTACCCTAATTAAATGTAAATTAGAGTTAGAATAGTAATTTAAATAGGCTCAGTGTCCAGCACCTACCCTAATTAAATGTAAATTGGAGTTAAAATAGTAAATTAAATAGGCTCAGTGTCCAGCACGTACCCTAATTAAAATTAAATTGGAGTTGGAATAGTAAATTAAATAGGATCAGTGTCCAGCACCTACCCTAATTAAATGTAGATTGGAGTTGGAATAGTAAATTAAATAAGTTCAGTGTCCAGCACCTACCTAATTAAATGTAAATTGGAGTTGGAATAGTAAATTAAATAGGTTCAGTGTCCAGCACCTACCCTAAATAAATGTAGATTTGAGTTAGAATAATACATTTAATAGGTTCAGTGTCCAGCACCTACCCTAATTAAAAGTAAATTGGAGTTGAAATAGTAAATTAAATAGGTTCAGTGTCCATCACCTACCATAATTAAATGTAAATTGGAGTTGGAATAGTAATTTAAATAGGTTCAGTGTCCAGCACCTACCCTAATTAAATGTAAATTGGAGTTGGAATAGTAAATTAAATAGGCTCAGTGTCCAGCACCTACCCTGATTAAATGTAGATTGGAGTTGGAATAGTAAATTAAATAAGTTCAGTGTCCAGCCCCTACCATAATTAAATGTACATTGGAGTTGGAATAGTAAATTAAATAGGTTCAGTGTCCAGCACCTACCCTAATTTAATGTAAATTGGAGTTGGAATAGTAAATTAAATAGGGTCAGTGTCCAGCGCCTACCCTAATTAAATGTAGATTGGAGTTGGAATAGTAAATAAAATAAGTTCAGTGTCCAGCACCTACCCTACTTTAATGTAAACTGGAGTTGGAATAGTAAATTAAATAGGTTCAGTGTCCAGCACCTACCCTAAATAAATGTTGATTTGAGTTGGAATAATACATTAAATAGGTTCAGTGTCCAGCACCTACCCTAATTAAAAGTAAATTGGAGTTGGGATAGTAAATGAAATAAGCTCAGTGTCCAGCACCTACCCTAATTAAATGTAAATTGGAGTTGAAATAGTAAATTAAATAGGTTCAGTGTCCATCACCTACCCTAATTAAATGTATATTGGAGTTGGAATAGTAATTTAAATAGGTTCAGTGTCCAGCACCTACCCTAATTAAATGTAAATTGGAGTTGGAATAGTAAATTAAATAGGCTCAGTGTCCAGCACCTACCCTGATTAAATGTAGATTGGAGTTGGAATAGTAAATTTAATAAGTTCAGTGTCCAGCCCCTACCATAATTAAATGTTCATTGGAGTTGGAATAGTAAATTAAATATTTTCAGTGTCCAGCACCTACCCTAATTTAATGTAAATTGGAGTTGGAATAGTAAATTAAATAGGTTCAGTGTCCAGCATCTACCCTAATTAAATGTAAATTTGAGTTGGAATTGTAATTTAAATAGGTTCAGTGTCCAGCACCTACCCTAATGAAATGTAAATTGGAGTTGGAATAGTAAATTAAATAGGCTCAGTGTCCAGCACCTACCCTAATTAAATGTAAATTGGAGTCGGAATAGTAAATTAAATAGGGTCAGTGTCCAGCGCCTACCCTAATTAAATGTAGATTGGAGTTGGAATAGTAAATAAAATAAGTTCAGTGTCCAGCACCTACCCTAATTTAATGTAAACTGGAGTTGGAATAGTAAATTAAATAGGTTCAGTGTCCAGCACCTACCCTAATTAAATGTAAATTGGAGTTGTAATAGTAAATTAAATAGGTTCAGTGTCCAGCATCTACCATAATTAAATGTAAATTGGAGTTAGAATAGTAATTTAAATAGGCTCAGTGTCCAGCACCTACCCTAATTAAATGTAAATTGGAGTTAAAATAGTAAATTAAATAGGCTCAGTGTCCAGCACCTACCCTAATTAAAATTAAATTGGAGTTGGAATAGTAAATTAAATAGGGTCAGTGTCCAGCACCTACCCTAATTAAATGTAGATTGGAGTTGGAATAGTAAATTAAATAGTTTCAGTGTCCAGCACCTACCCTAATTAAATGTAAATTGGAGTTGGAATAGTAAATTAAATAGGCTCAGTGTCCAGCATCTACCCTAATTAAATGTAAATTGGAGTTGAAATAGTAAATTAAATAGGTTCAGTGTCCAATACCTACCCTAATTAAATGTACATTTGAGTTGGAATAGTAAATTAAATAGGTTCAGTGTCCAGCATCTACCCTAATTAAATGTAAATTGGAGTTGAAATAGTAATTTAAATAGGTTCAGTGTCCAGCACCAACCCTAATTAAATGTAAATTGGAGTTGGAATATTAAATTAAATAGGCGCAGTGTCCAGCACCTACCCTAATTAAATGTAAATTGGAGTTGGAATAGTAAATTAAATAGGTCAGTGTCCAGCACCTACTGTAAATAAATGTAAATTGGAGTTCGAATAGTAAATTAAATAGGTTAAGTGTCCAGCACCTACTCTAATTAAATGTTAATTAGAGTTGGAACAGTAAATTAAATAGGCTCAGTGTCCAGCACCTACCCTAATTAAATGTAAATTGGAGTTGGAATAGTAAAATAAATAGGTTCTGTGTCCAGCACCTACCCTAATTAAATGTAAATTGTAGTTGGAATAGTAAATTAAATAGGTTCAGTGTCCAGCACCTACCCTAATTAAATGTAAATTGGAGTTGGAATAGTAAATAAATAGGTTCAGTGTCCAGCATCTACCCTAATTAAATGTAAATTAGAGTTAGAATAGTAATTTAAATAGGCTCAGTGTCCAGCACCTACCCTAATTAAATGTAAATTGGAGTTGGAATAGTAAAAAAATAGGTTCAGTGTCCAGCATCTACCCTAATTAAATGTAAATTAGAGTTAGAATAGTAAATTAAATAGGTTCAGTGTCCAGCACCTACCCTACATGAATGTAGATTTGAGTTGAATAATACATTAAATAGGTTCAGTGTCCAGCACCTACCCTAATTAAAAGTAAATTGGAGTTGGGATAGTAAATGAAATAAGCTCAGTGTCCAGCACCTACCCTAATTAAATGTAAATTGGAGTTGAAATAGTAAATTAAATAGGTTCAGTGTCCATCACCTACCCTAATTAAATGTAAAGTGAAGTTGGAATAGTAATTTAAATAGGTTCAGTGTCCATCACCTACCCTAATTAAATGTAAATTGGAGTTGGAATAGTAATTTAAATAGGTTCAGTGTCCAGCACCTACCCTAATTAAATGTAAATTGGAGTTGGAATAGTAAATTAAATAGGCTCAGTGTCCAGCACCTACCCTGATTAAATGTAGATTGGAGTTGGAATAGTAAATTAAATAAGTTCAGTGTCCAGCCCCTACCATAATTAAATGTACATTGGAGTTGGAATAGTAAATTAAATAGGTTCAGTGTCCAGCACCTACCCTAATTTAATGTAAATTGGAGTTGGAATAGTAAATTATATAGGGTCAGTGTCCAGCGCCTACCCTAATTAAATGTAGATTGGAGTTGGAATAGTAAATAAAATAAGTTCAGTGTCCAGCACCTACCCTACTTTAATGTAAACTGGAGTTGGAATAGTAAATTAAATAGGTTCAGTGTCCAGCACCTACTCTAAATAAATGTAGATTTGAGTTGGAATAATACATTAAATAGGTTCAATGTCCAGCACCTACCCTAATTAAATGTAAATTGGAGTTGGAATAGTAAATTAAATAGGTTCAGTGTCCAGACCCTACCCTAAATAAATGTAGATTTGAGTTGGAATAATAAATTAAATAGGTTCAGTGTTCAGCACCTACCCTAATTAAAAGTAAATTGGAGTTGGAATAGTAAATTAAATAGGTTCAGTGTCCAGCATCTACCCTAATTAAATGTAAATTTGAGTTGGAATTGTAATTTAAATAGGTTCAGTGTCCAGCACCTACCCTAATGAAATGTAAATTGGAGTTGGAATAGTAAATTAAATAGGCTCAGTGTCCAGCACCTACCCTAATTAAATGTAAATTGGAGTCGGAATAGTAAATTAAATAGGGTCAGTGTCCAGCGCCTACCCTAATTAAATGTAGATTGGAGTTGGAATAGTAAATAAAATAAGTTCAGTGTCCAGCACCTACCCTAATTTAATGTAAACTGGAGTTGGAATAGTAAATTAAATAGGTTCAGTGTCCAGCACCTACCCTAATTAAATGTAAATTGGAGTTGTAATAGTAAATTAAATAGGTTCAGTGTCCAGCATCTACCATAATTAAATGTAAATTGGAGTTAGAATAGTAATTTAAATAGGCTCAGTGTCCAGCACCTACCCTAATTAAATGTAAATTGGAGTTAAAATAGTAAATTAAATAGGCTCAGTGTCCAGCACCTACCCTAATTAAAATAAATTGGAGTTGGAATAGTAAATTAAATAGGGTCAGTGTCCAGCACCTACCCTAATTAAATGTAGATTGGAGTTGGAATAGTAAATTAAATAAGTTCAGTGTCCAGCACCTACCTAATTAAATGTAAATTGGAGTTGGAATAGTAAATTAAATAGGTTCAGTGTCCAGCACCTACCCTAAATAAATGTAGATTTGAGTTGGAATAATACATTTAATTGGTTCAGTGTCCAGCACCTACCCTAATTAAAAGTAAATTGGAGTTGGGATAGTAAATGAAATAAGCTCAGTGTCCAGCACCTACCCTAATTAAATGTAAATTGGAGTTGAAATAGTAAATTAAATAGGTTCAGTGTCCATCACCTACCCTAATTAAATGTAAATTGGAGTTGGAATAGTAATTGAAATAGGTTCAGTGTCCAGCACCTACCCTAATTAAATGTAAATTGGAGTTGGAATAGTAAATTAAATAGGCTCAGTGTCCAGCACCTACTCTAAATAAATGTAGATTTGAGTTGGAATAATACATTAAATAGGTTCAATGTCCAGCACCTACCCTAATTAAATGTAAATTGGAGTTGGAATAGTAAATTAAATAGGTTCAGTGTCCAGAACCTACCCTAAATAAATGTAGATTTGAGTTGGAATAATAAATTAAATAGGTTCAGTGTTCAGCACCTACCCTAATTAAAAGTAAATTGGAGTTGGAATAGTACATTAAATAGGCTCAGTGTCGAGCACCTACCCTACTTAAATGTAAATTGGAGTTGGAATAGTAAATTAAATAGTTTCAGTGTCCAGCACCTATCCTAATTAAATGTGAATTGGAGTTGGAATAGTAAATTAAATAGGCTCAGTGTCCAGCATCTACCCTAATTAAATGTAAATTGGAGTTGAAATAGTAAATTAAATAGGTTCAGTGTCCAATACCTACCCTAATTAAATGTACATTTGAGTTGGAATAGTAAATTAAATAGGTTCAGTGTCCAGCATCTACCCTAATTAAATGTAAATTGGAGTTGAAATAGTAATTTAAATAGGTTCAGTGTCCAGCACCAACCCTAATTAAATGTAAATTGGAGTTGGAATATTAAATTAAATAGGCTCAGTGTCCAGCACCTACCCTAATTAAATGTAAATTGGAGTTGGAATAGTAAATTAAATAGGTCAGTGTCCAGCACCTACTGTAAATAAATGTAAATTGGAGTTGGAATAGTAAATTAAATAGGTTCAGTGTCCAGCACCTACTCTAATTAAATGTTAATTAGAGTTGGAACAGTAAATTAAATAGGCTCAGTGTCCAGCACCTACCCTAATTAAATGTAAATTGGAGTTGGAATAGTAAAATAAATAGGTTCTGTGTCCAGCACCTACCCTAATTAAAGGTAAATTGTAGTTGGAATAGTAAGTTAAATAGGTTCAGTGTCCAGCACCTACCCTAATTAAATGTAAATTGGAGTTGGAATAGTAAATAAATAGGTTCAGTGTCCAGCATCTACCCTAATTAAATGTAAATTAGAGTTAGAATAGTAATTTAAATAGGCTCAGTGTCCAGCACCTACCCTAATTAAATGTAAATTGGAGTTAAAATAGTAAATTAAATAGGCTCAGTGTCCAGCACGTACCCTAATTAAAATTAAATTGGAGTTGGAATAGTAAATTAAATAGGATCAGTGTCCAGCACCTACCCTAATTAAATGTAGATTGGAGTTGGAATAGTAAATTAAATAAGTTCAGTGTCCAGCACCTACCTAATTAAATGTAAATTGGAGTTGGAATAGTAAATTAAATAGGTTCAGTGTCCAGCACCTACCCTAAATAAATGTAGATTTGAGTTAGAATAATACATTTAATAGGTTCAGTGTCCAGCACCTACCCTAATTAAAAGTAAATTGGAGTTGAAATAGTAAATTAAATAGGTTCAGTGTCCATCACCTACCATAATTAAATGTAAATTGGAGTTGGAATAGTAATTTAAATAGGTTCAGTGTCCAGCACCTACCCTAATTAAATGTACATTGGAGTTGGAATAGTAAATTAAATAGGCTCAGTGTCCAGCACCTACCCTGATTAAATGTAGATTGGAGTTGGAATAGTAAATTAAATAAGTTCAGTGTCCAGCCCCTACCATAATTAAATGTACATTGGAGTTGGAATAGTAAATTAAATAGGTTCAGTGTCCAGCACCTACCCTAATTTAATGTAAATTGGAGTTGGAATAGTAAATTAAATAGGGTCAGTGTCCAGCGCCTACCCTAATTAAATGTAGATTGGAGTTGGAATAGTAAATAAAATAAGTTCAGTGTCCAGCACCTACCCTACTTTAATGTAAACTGGAGTTGGAATAGTAAATTAAATAGGTTCAGTGTCCAGCACCTACCCTAAATAAATGTTGATTTGAGTTGGAATAATACATTAAATAGGTTCAGTGTCCAGCACCTACCCTAATTAAAAGTAAATTGGAGTTGGGATAGTAAATGAAATAAGCTCAGTGTCCAGCACCTACCCTAATTAAATGTAAATTGGAGTTGAAATAGTAAATTAAATAGGTTCAGTGTCCATCACCTACCCTAATTAAATGTATATTGGAGTTGGAATAGTAATTTAAATAGGTTCAGTGTCCAGCACCTACCCTAATTAAATGTAAATTGGAGTTGGAATAGTAAATTAAATAGGCTCAGTGTCCAGCACCTACCCTGATTAAATGTAGATTGGAGTTGGAATAGTAAATTTAATAAGTTCAGTGTCCAGCCCCTACCATAATTAAATGTTCATTGGAGTTGGAATAGTAAATTAAATATTTTCAGTGTCCAGCACCTACCCTAATTTAATGTAAATTGGAGTTGGAATAGTAAATTAAATAGGTTCAGTGTCCAGCATCTACCCTAATTAAATGTAAATTTGAGTTGGAATTGTAATTTAAATAGGTTCAGTGTCCAGCACCTACCCTAATGAAATGTAAATTGGAGTTGGAATAGTAAATTAAATAGGCTCAGTGTCCAGCACCTACCCTAATTAAATGTAAATTGGAGTCGGAATAGTAAATTAAATAGGGTCAGTGTCCAGCGCCTACCCTAATTAAATGTAGATTGGAGTTGGAATAGTAAATAAAATAAGTTCAGTGTCCAGCACCTACCCTAATTTAATGTAAACTGGAGTTGGAATAGTAAATTAAATAGGTTCAGTGTCCAGCACCTACCCTAATTAAATGTAAATTGGAGTTGTAATAGTAAATTAAATAGGTTCAGTGTCCAGCATCTACCATAATTAAATGTAAATTGGAGTTAGAATAGTAATTTAAATAGGCTCAGTGTCCAGCACCTACCCTAATTAAATGTAAATTGGAGTTAACATAGTAAATTAAAAAGGCTCAGTGTCCAGCACCTACCCTAATTAAAATAAATTGGAGTTGGAATAGTAAATTAAATAGGGTCAGTGTGCAGCACCTACCCTAATTAAATGTAGATTGGAGTTGGAATAGTAAATTAAATAAGTTCAGTGTCCAGCACCTACCTAATTAAATGTAAATTGGAGTTGGAATAGTAAATTAAATAGGTTCAGTGTCCAGCACCTACCCTAAATAAATGTAGATTTGAGTTGGAATAATACATTTAATAGGTTCAGTGTCCAGCACCTACCCTAATTAAAAGTAAATTGGAGTTGGGATAGTAAATGAAATAAGCTCAGTGTCCAGCACCTACCCTAATTAAATGTAAATTGGAGTTGAAATAGTAAATTAAATAGGTTCAGTGTCCATCACCTACCCTAATTAAATGTAAATTGGAGTTGGAATAGTAATTGAAATAGGTTCAGTGTCCAGCACCTACCCTAATTAAATGTAAATTGGAGTTGGAATAGTAAATTAAATAGGCTCAGTGTCCAGCACCTACCCTGATTAAATGTAGATTGGAGTTGGGATAGTAAATTAAATAAGTTCAGTGTCCAGCCCCTACCATAATTAAATGTACATTGGAGTTGGAATAGTGAATTAAATATTTTCAGTGTCCAGCACCTACCCTAATTTAATGTAAATTGGAGTTGGAATAGTAAATTAAATAGGTTCAGTGTCCAGCATCTACCCTAATTAAATGTAAATTTGAGTTGGAATTGTAATTTAAATAGGTTCAGTGTCCAGCACCTACCCTAATGAAATGTAAATTGGAGTTGGAATAGTAAATTAAATAGGCTCAGTGTCCAGAACCTACCCTAATTAAATGTAAATTGGAGTCGGAATAGTAAATAAAATAAGTTCAGTGTCCAGCACCTACCCTAATTTAATGTAAACTGGAGTTGGAATAGTAAATTAAATAGGTTCAGTGTCCAGCACCTACCCTAATTAAATGTAAATTGGAGTTGGAATAGTAAATTAAATAGGTTCAGTGTCCAGCATCTACCCTAATTAAATATAAATTGGAGTTAGAATAGTAATTTAAATAGGCTCAGTGTCCAGCACCTACCCTAATTAAATGTAAATTGGAGTTAAAATAGTAAATTAAATAGGCTCAGTGTCCAGCACCTACCCTAATTAAAATTAAATTGGAGTTGGAATAGTAAATTAAATAGGGTCAGTGTCCAGCACCTACCCTAATTAAATGTAGATTGGAGTTGGAATAGTAAATTAAATAAGTTCAGTGTCCAGCACCTACCTAATTAAATGTAAATTGCAGTTGGAATAGTAAATTAAATAGGTTCAGTGTCCAGCACCTACCCTAAATAAATGTAGATTTGAGTTGGAATAATACATTAAATAGGTTCAGTGTCCAGCACCTACCCTAATTAAAAGTA
Source organism: Lissotriton vulgaris (assembly GCF_964263255.1). Lineage (NCBI taxonomy): Eukaryota > Metazoa > Chordata > Amphibia > Caudata > Salamandridae > Lissotriton > Lissotriton vulgaris. The sequence goes on from NC_141694.1 coordinate 1,788,090,417, forward strand.
AATTGGAGTTGGGATAGTAAATGAAATAAGCTCAGTGTCCAGCACCTACCCTAATTAAATGTAAATTGGAGTTGGAATAGTGATTTAAATAGGTTCAGTGTCCAGCACCTACCCTAATTAAATGTAAATTGGAGTTGGAATAGTAAATTAAATAGGCTCAGTGTCCAGCACCTACCCTGATTAAATGTAGATTGGAGTTGGAATAGTAAATTAAATAAGTTCAGTGTCCAGCCCCTACCCTAATTTAATGTAAATTGGAGTTGGAATAGTAAATTAAATAGGTTCAGTGTCCAGCATCTACCCTAATTAAATGTAAATTTGAGTTGGAATTGTAATTTAAATAGGTTCAGTGTCCAGCACCTACCCTAATTAAATGTAAATTGGAGTTGGAATAGTAAATTAAATAGGTTCAGTGTCCAGCATCTACCCTAATTAAATGTAAATTGGAGTTAGAATAGTAATTTAAATAGGCTCAGTGTCCAGCACCTACCCTAATTAAATGTAAATTGGAGTTAAAATAGTAAATTAAATAGGCTCAGTGTCCAGCACCTACCCTAATTAAAATTAAATTGGAGTTGGAATAGTAAATTAAATAGGGTCAGTGTCCAGCACCTACCCTAATTAAATGTAGTTTGGAGTTGGAATAGTAAATTAAATAAGTTCAGTGTCCAGCACCTACCTAATTAAATGTAAATTGGAGTTGGAATAGTAAATTAAATAGGTTCAGTGTCCAGCACCTACCCTACATAAATGTAGATTTGAGTTGGAATAATACATTAAATAGGTTCAGTGTCCAGCACCTACCCTAATTAAAAGTAAATTGGAGTTGGGATAGTAAATGAAATAAGCTCAGTGTCCAGCACCTACCCTAATTAAATGTAAATTGGAGTTCAAATAGTAAATTAAATAGTTTCAGTGTCCATCACCTACCCTAATTAAATGTAAATTGGAGTTGGAATAGTAATTTAAATAGGTTCAGTGTCCAGCACCTACCCTAATTAAATGTAAATTGGAGTTGGAATAGTAAATTAAATAGGCTCAGTGTCCAGCACCTACCCTGATTAAATGTAGATTGGAGTTGGAATAGTAAATTAAATAAGTTCAGTGTCCAGCCCCTACCATAATTAAATGTACATTGGAGTTGGAATAGTAAATTAAATAGGTTCAGTGTCCAGCACCTACCCTAATTTAATGTAAATTGGAGTTGGAATAGTAAATTATATAGGGTCAGTGTCCAGCGCCTACCCTAATTAAATGTAGATTGGAGTTGGAATAGTAAATAAAATAAGTTCAGTGTCCAGCACCTACCCTACTTTAATGTAAACTGGAGTTGGAATAGTAAATTAAATAGGTTCAGTGTCCAGCACCTACTCTAAATAAATGTAGATTTGAGTTGGAATAATACATTAAATAGGTTCAATGTCCAGCACCTACCCTAATTAAATGTAAATTGGAGTTGGAATAGTAAATTAAATAGGTTCAGTGTCCAGAACCTATCCTAAATAAATGTAGATTTGAGTTGGAATAATAAATTAAATAGGTTCAGTGTTCAGCACCTACCCTAATTAAAAGTAAATTGGAGTTGGAATAGTACATTAAATAGGCTCAGTGTCGAGCACCTACCCTAATTAAATGTAAATTGGAGTTGGAATAGTAAATAAATAGGTTCAGTGTCCAGCATCTACCCTAATTAAATGTAAATTAGAGTTAGAATAGTAATTTAAATAGGCTCAGTGTCCAGCACCTACCCTAATTAAATGTAAATTGGAGTTGGAATAGTAAAAAAATAGGTTCAGTGTCCAGCATCTACCCTAATTAAATGTAAATTAGAGTTAGAATAGTAAATTAAATAGGTTCAGTGTCCAGCACCTACCCTACATGAATGTAGATTTGAGTTGAATAATACATTAAATAGGTTCAGTGTCCAGCACCTACCCTAATTAAAAGTAAATTGGAGTTGGGATAGTAAATGAAATAAGCTCAGTGTCCAGCACCTACCCTAATTAAATGTAAATTGGAGTTGAAATAGTAAATTAAATAGGTTCAGTGTCCATCACCTACCCTAATTAAATGTAAAGTGAAGTTGGAATAGTAATTTAAATAGGTTCAGTGTCCATCACCTACCCTAATTAAATGTAAATTGGAGTTGGAATAGTAATTTAAATAGGTTCAGTGTCCAGCACCTACCCTAATTAAATGTAAATTGGAGTTGGAATAGTAAATTAAATAGGCTCAGTGTCCAGCACCTACCCTGATTAAATGTAGATTGGAGTTGGAATAGTAAATTAAATAAGTTCAGTGTCCAGCCCCTACCATAATTAAATGTACATTGGAGTTGGAATAGTAAATTAAATAGGTTCAGTGTCCAGCACCTACCCTAATTTAATGTAAATTGGAGTTGGAATAGTAAATTATATAGGGTCAGTGTCCAGCGCCTACCCTAATTAAATGTAGATTGGAGTTGGAATATTAAATAAAATAAGTTCAGTGTCCAGCACCTACCCTACTTTAATGTAAACTGGAGTTGGAATAGTGAATTAAATAGGTTCAGTGTCCAGCACCTACTCTAAATAAATGTAGATTTGAGTTGGAATAATACATTAAATAGGTTCAATGTCCAGCACCTACCCTAATTAAATGTAAATTGGAGTTGGAATAGTAAATTAAATAGGTTCAGTGTCCAGAACCTACCCTAAATAAATGTAGATTTGAGTTGGAATAATAAATTAAATAGGTTCAGTGTTCAGCACCTACCCTAATTAAAAGTAAATTGGAGTTGGAATAGTACATTAAATAGGCTCAGTGTCGAGCACCTACCCTACTTAAATGTAAATTGGAGTTGGAATAGTAAATTAAATAGTTTCAGTGTCCAGCACCTATCCTAATTAAATGTGAATTGGAGTTGGAATAGTAAATTAAATAGGCTCAGTGTCCAGCATCTACCCTAATTAAATGTAAATTGGAGTTGAAATAGTAAATTAAATAGGTTCAGTGTCCAATACCTACCCTAATTAAATGTACATTTGAGTTGGAATATTAAATTAAATAGGCTCAGTGTCCAGCACCTACCCTAATTAAATGTAAATTGGAGTTGGAATAGTAAATTAAATAGGTCAGTGTCCAGCACCTACTGTAAATAAATGTAAATTGGAGTTGGAATAGTAAATTAAATAGGTTCAGTGTCCAGCACCTACTCTAATTAAATGTTAATTAGAGTTGGAACAGTAAATTAAATAGGCTCAGTGTCCAGCACCTACCCTAATTAAATGTAAATTGGAGTTGGAATAGTAAAATAAATAGCTTCTGTGTCCAGCACCTACCCTAATTAAAGGTAAATTGTAGTTGGAATAGTAAATTAAATAGGTTCAGTGTCCAGCACCTACCCTAATTAAATGTAAATTGGAGTTGGAATAGTAAATAAATAGGTTCAGTGTCCAGCATCTACCCTAATTAAATGTAAATTAGAGTTAGAATAGTAATTTAAATAGGCTCAGTGTCCAGCACCTACCCTAATTAAATGTAAATTGGAGTTAAAATAGTAAATTAAATAGGCTCAGTGTCCAGCACGTACCCTAATTAAAATTAAATTGGAGTTGGAATAGTAAATTAAATAGGATCAGTGTCCAGCACCTACCCTAATTAAATGTAGATTGGAGTTGGAATAGTAAATTAAATAAGTTCAGTGTCCAGCACCTACCTAATTAAATGTAAATTGGAGTTGGAATAGTAAATTAAATAGGTTCAGTGTCCAGCACCTACCCTAAATAAATGTAGATTTGAGTTAGAATAATACATTTAATAGGTTCAGTGTCCAGCACCTACCCTAATTAAAAGTAAATTGGAGTTGAAATAGTAAATTAAATAGGTTCAGTGTCCATCACCTACCATAATTAAATGTAAATTGGAGTTGGAATAGTAATTTAAATAGGTTCAGTGTCCAGCACCTACCCTAATTAAATGTAAATTGGAGTTGGAATAGTAAATTAAATAGGCTCAGTGTCCAGCACCTACCCTGATTAAATGTAGATTGGAGTTGGAATAGTAAATTAAATAAGTTCAGTGTCCAGCCCCTACCATAATTAAATGTACATTGGAGTTGGAATAGTAAATTAAATAGGTTCAGTGTCCAGCACCTACCCTAATTTAATGTAAATTGGAGTTGGAATAGTAAATTAAATAGGGTCAGTGTCCAGCGCCTACCCTAATTAAATGTAGATTGGAGTTGGAATAGTAAATAAAATAAGTTCAGTGTCCAGCACCTACCCTACTTTAATGTAAACTGGAGTTGGAATAGTAAATTAAATAGGTTCAGTGTCCAGCATCTACCCTAATTAAATATAAATTGGAGTTAGAATAGTAATTTAAATAGGCTCAGTGTCCAGCACCTACCCTAATTAAATGTAAATTGGAGTTAAAATAGTAAATTAAATAGGCTCAGTGTCCAGCACCTACCCTAATTAAAATTAAATTGGAGTTGGAATAGTAAATTAAATAGGGTCAGTGTCCAGCACCTACCCTAATTAAATGTAGATTGGAGTTGGAATAGTAAATTAAATAAGTTCAGTGTCCAGCACCTACCTAATTAAATGTAAATTGCAGTTGGAATAGTAAATTAAATAGGTTCAGTGTCCAGCACCTACCCTAAATAAATGTAGATTTGAGTTGGAATAATACATTAAATAGGTTCAGTGTCCAGCACCTACCCTAATTAAAAGTAAATTGGAGTTGGGATAGTAAATGAAATAAGCTCAGTGTCCAGCACCTACCCTAATTAAATGTAAATTGGAGTTGGAATAGTGATTTAAATAGGTTCAGTGTCCAGCACCTACCCTAATTAAATGTAAATTGGAGTTGGAATAGTAAATTAAATAGGCTCAGTGTCCAGCACCTACCCTGATTAAATGTAGATTGGAGTTGGAATAGTAAATTAAATAAGTTCAGTGTCCAGCCCCTACCCTAATTTAATGTAAATTGGAGTTGGAATAGTAAATTAAATAGGTTCAGTGTCCAGCATCTACCCTAATTAAATGTAAATTTGAGTTGGAATTGTAATTTAAATAGGTTCAGTGTCCAGCACCTACCCTAATTAAATGTAAATTGGAGTTGGAATAGTAAATTAAATAGGTTCAGTGTCCAGCATCTACCCTAATTAAATGTAAATTGGAGTTAGAATAGTAATTTAAATAGGCTCAGTGTCCAGCACCTACCCTAATTAAATGTAAATTGGAGTTAAAATAGTAAATTAAATAGGCTCAGTGTCCAGCACCTACCCTAATTAAAATTAAATTGGAGTTGGAATAGTAAATTAAATAGGGTCAGTGTCCAGCACCTACCCTAATTAAATGTAGTTTGGAGTTGGAATAGTAAATTAAATAAGTTCAGTGTCCAGCACCTACCTAATTAAATGTAAATTGGAGTTGGAATAGTAAATTAAATAGGTTCAGTGTCCAGCACCTACCCTACATAAATGTAGATTTGAGTTGGAATAATACATTAAATAGGTTCAGTGTCCAGCACCTACCCTAATTAAAAGTAAATTGGAGTTGGGATAGTAAATGAAATAAGCTCAGTGTCCAGCACCTACCCTAATTAAATGTAAATTGGAGTTCAAATAGTAAATTAAATAGTTTCAGTGTCCATCACCTACCCTAATTAAATGTAAATTGGAGTTGGAATAGTAATTTAAATAGGTTCAGTGTCCAGCACCTACCCTAATTAAATGTAAATTGGAGTTGGAATAGTAAATTAAATAGGCTCAGTGTCCAGCACCTACCCTGATTAAATGTAGATTGGAGTTGGAATAGTAAATTAAATAAGTTCAGTGTCCAGCCCCTACCATAATTAAATGTACATTGGAGTTGGAATAGTAAATTAAATAGGTTCAGTGTCCAGCACCTACCCTAATTTAATGTAAATTGGAGTTGGAATAGTAAATTATATAGGGTCAGTGTCCAGCGCCTACCCTAATTAAATGTAGATTGGAGTTGGAATAGTAAATAAAATAAGTTCAGTGTCCAGCACCTACCCTACTTTAATGTAAACTGGAGTTGGAATAGTAAATTAAATAGGTTCAGTGTCCAGCACCTACTCTAAATAAATGTAGATTTGAGTTGGAATAATACATTAAATAGGTTCAATGTCCAGCACCTACCCTAATTAAATGTAAATTGGAGTTGGAATAGTAAATTAAATAGGTTCAGTGTCCAGAACCTATCCTAAATAAATGTAGATTTGAGTTGGAATAATAAATTAAATAGGTTCAGTGTTCAGCACCTACCCTAATTAAAAGTAAATTGGAGTTGGAATAGTACATTAAATAGGCTCAGTGTCGAGCACCTACCCTAATTAAATGTAAATTGGAGTTGGAATAGTAAATAAATAGGTTCAGTGTCCAGCATCTACCCTAATTAAATGTAAATTAGAGTTAGAATAGTAATTTAAATAGGCTCAGTGTCCAGCACCTACCCTAATTAAATGTAAATTGGAGTTGGAATAGTAAAAAAATAGGTTCAGTGTCCAGCATCTACCCTAATTAAATGTAAATTAGAGTTAGAATAGTAAATTAAATAGGTTCAGTGTCCAGCACCTACCCTACATGAATGTAGATTTGAGTTGAATAATACATTAAATAGGTTCAGTGTCCAGCACCTACCCTAATTAAAAGTAAATTGGAGTTGGGATAGTAAATGAAATAAGCTCAGTGTCCAGCACCTACCCTAATTAAATGTAAATTGGAGTTGAAATAGTAAATTAAATAGGTTCAGTGTCCATCACCTACCCTAATTAAATGTAAAGTGAAGTTGGAATAGTAATTTAAATAGGTTCAGTGTCCATCACCTACCCTAATTAAATGTAAATTGGAGTTGGAATAGTAATTTAAATAGGTTCAGTGTCCAGCACCTACCCTAATTAAATGTAAATTGGAGTTGGAATAGTAAATTAAATAGGCTCAGTGTCCAGCACCTACCCTGATTAAATGTAGATTGGAGTTGGAATAGTAAATTAAATAAGTTCAGTGTCCAGCCCCTACCATAATTAAATGTACATTGGAGTTGGAATAGTAAATTAAATAGGTTCAGTGTCCAGCACCTACCCTAATTTAATGTAAATTGGAGTTGGAATAGTAAATTATATAGGGTCAGTGTCCAGCGCCTACCCTAATTAAATGTAGATTGGAGTTGGAATATTAAATAAAATAAGTTCAGTGTCCAGCACCTACCCTACTTTAATGTAAACTGGAGTTGGAATAGTGAATTAAATAGGTTCAGTGTCCAACACCTACTCTAAATAAATGTAGATTTGAGTTGGAATAATACATTAAATAGGTTCAATGTCCAGCACCTACCCTAATTAAATGTAAATTGGAGTTGGAATAGTAAATTAAATAGGTTCAGTGTCCAGAACCTACCCTAAATAAATGTAGATTTGAGTTGGAATAATAAATTAAATAGGTTCAGTGTTCAGCACCTACCCTAATTAAAAGTAAATTGGAGTTGGAATAGTACATTAAATAGGCTCAGTGTCGAGCACCTACCCTACTTAAATGTAAATTGGAGTTGGAATAGTAAATTAAATAGTTTCAGTGTCCAGCACCTATCCTAATTAAATGTGAATTGGAGTTGGAATAGTAAATTAAATAGGCTCAGTGTCCAGCATCTACCCTAATTAAATGTAAATTGGAGTTGAAATAGTAAATTAAATAGGTTCAGTGTCCAATACCTACCCTAATTAAATGTACATTTGAGTTGGAATAGTAAATTAAATAGGTTCAGTGTCCAGCATCTACCCTAATTAAATGTAAATTGGAGTTGAAATAGTAATTTAAATAGGTTCAGTGTCCAGCACCAACCCTAATTAAATGTAAATTGGAGTTGGAATATTAAATTAAATAGGCTCAGTGTCCAGCACCTACCCTAATTAAATGTAAATTGGAGTTGGAATAGTAAATTAAATAGGTCAGTGTCCAGCACCTACTGTAAATAAATGTAAATTGGAGTTGGAATAGTAAATTAAATAGGTTCAGTGTCCAGCACCTACTCTAATTAAATGTTAATTAGAGTTGGAACAGTAAATTAAATAGGCTCAGTGTCCAGCACCTACCCTAATTAAATGTAAATTGGAGTTGGAATAGTAAAATAAATAGCTTCTGTGTCCAGCACCTACCCTAATTAAAGGTAAATTGTAGTTGGAATAGTAAATTAAATAGGTTCAGTGTCCAGCACCTACCCTAATTAAATGTAAATTGGAGTTGGAATAGTAAATAAATAGGTTCAGTGTCCAGCATCTACCCTAATTAAATGTAAATTAGAGTTAGAATAGTAATTTAAATAGGCTCAGTGTCCAGCACCTACCCTAATTAAATGTAAATTGGAGTTAAAATAGTAAATTAAATAGGCTCAGTGTCCAGCACGTACCCTAATTAAAATTAAATTGGAGTTGGAATAGTAAATTAAATAGGATCAGTGTCCAGCACCTACCCTAATTAAATGTAGATTGGAGTTGGAATAGTAAATTAAATAAGTTCAGTGTCCAGCACCTACCTAATTAAATGTAAATTGGAGTTGGAATAGTAAATTAAATAGGTTCAGTGTCCAGCACCTACCCTAAATAAATGTAGATTTGAGTTAGAATAATACATTTAATAGGTTCAGTGTCCAGCACCTACCCTAATTAAAAGTAAATTGGAGTTGAAATAGTAAATTAAATAGGTTCAGTGTCCATCACCTACCATAATTAAATGTAAATTGGAGTTGGAATAGTAATTTAAATAGGTTCAGTGTCCAGCACCTACCCTAATTAAATGTAAATTGGAGTTGGAATAGTAAATTAAATAGGCTCAGTGTCCAGCACCTACCCTGATTAAATGTAGATTGGAGTTGGAATAGTAAATTAAATAAGTTCAGTGTCCAGCCCCTACCATAATTAAATGTACATTGGAGTTGGAATAGTAAATTAAATAGGTTCAGTGTCCAGCACCTACCCTAATTTAATGTAAATTGGAGTTGGAATAGTAAATTAAATAGGGTCAGTGTCCAGCGCCTACCCTAATTAAATGTAGATTGGAGTTGGAATAGTAAATAAAATAAGTTCAGTGTCCAGCACCTACCCTACTTTAATGTAAACTGGAGTTGGAATAGTAAATTAAATAGGTTCAGTGTCCAGCACCTACCCTAAATAAATGTTGATTTGAGTTGGAATAATACATTAAATAGGTTCAGTGTCCAGCACCTACCCTAATTAAAAGTAAATTGGAGTTGGGATAGTAAATGAAATAAGCTCAGTGTCCAGCACCTACCCTAATTAAATGTAAATTGGAGTTGAAATAGTAAATTAAATAGGTTCAGTGTCCATCACCTACCCTAATTAAATGTATATTGGAGTTGGAATAGTAATTTAAATAGGTTCAGTGTCCAGCACCTACCCTAATTAAATGTAAATTGGAGTTGGAATAGTAAATTAAATAGGCTCAGTGTCCAGCACCTACCCTGATTAAATGTAGATTGGAGTTGGAATAGTAAATTTAATAAGTTCAGTGTCCAGCCCCTACCATAATTAAATGTTCATTGGAGTTGGAATAGTAAATTAAATATTTTCAGTGTCCAGCACCTACCCTAATTTAATGTAAATTGGAGTTGGAATAGTAAATTAAATAGGTTCAGTGTCCAGCATCTACCCTAATTAAATGTAAATTTGAGTTGGAATTGTAATTTAAATAGGTTCAGTGTCCAGCACCTACCCTAATGAAATGTAAATTGGAGTTGGAATAGTAAATTAAATAGGCTCAGTGTCCAGCACCTACCCTAATTAAATGTAAATTGGAGTCGGAATAGTAAATTAAATAGGGTCAGTGTCCAGCGCCTACCCTAATTAAATGTAGATTGGAGTTGGAATAGTAAATAAAATAAGTTCAGTGTCCAGCACCTACCCTAATTTAATGTAAACTGGAGTTGGAATAGTAAATTAAATAGGTTCAGTGTCCAGCACCTACCCTAATTAAATGTAAATTGGAGTTGTAATAGTAAATTAAATAGGTTCAGTGTCCAGCATCTACCATAATTAAATGTAAATTGGAGTTAGAATAGTAATTTAAATAGGCTCAGTGTCCAGCACCTACCCTAATTAAATGTAAATTGGAGTTAAAATAGTAAATTAAATAGGCTCAGTGTCCAGCACCTACCCTAATTAAAATTAAATTGGAGTTGGAATAGTAAATTAAATAGGGTCAGTGTCCAGCACCTACCCTAATTAAATGTAGATTGGAGTTGGAATAGTAAATTAAATAGTTTCAGTGTCCAGCACCTACCCTAATTAAATGTAAATTGGAGTTGGAATAGTAAATTAAATAGGCTCAGTGTCCAGCATCTACCCTAATTAAATGTAAATTGGAGTTGAAATAGTAAATTAAATAGGTTCAGTGTCCAATACCTACCCTAATTAAATGTACATTTGAGTTGGAATAGTAAATTAAATAGGTTCAGTGTCCAGCATCTACCCTAATTAAATGTAAATTGGAGTTGAAATAGTAATTTAAATAGGTTCAGTGTCCAGCACCAACCCTAATTAAATGTAAATTGGAGTTGGAATATTAAATTAAATAGGCGCAGTGTCCAGCACCTACCCTAATTAAATGTAAATTGGAGTTGGAATAGTAAATTAAATAGGTCAGTGTCCAGCACCTACTGTAAATAAATGTAAATTGGAGTTCGAATAGTAAATTAAATAGGTTAAGTGTCCAGCACCTACTCTAATTAAATGTTAATTAGAGTTGGAACAGTAAATTAAATAGGCTCAGTGTCCAGCACCTACCCTAATTAAATGTAAATTGGAGTTGGAATAGTAAAATAAATAGGTTCTGTGTCCAGCACCTACCCTAATTAAATGTAAATTGTAGTTGGAATAGTAAATTAAATAGGTTCAGTGTCCAGCACCTACCCTAATTAAATGTAAATTGGAGTTGGAATAGTAAATAAATAGGTTCAGTGTCCAGCATCTACCCTAATTAAATGTAAATTAGAGTTAGAATAGTAATTTAAATAGGCTCAGTGTCCAGCACCTACCCTAATTAAATGTAAATTGGAGTTGGAATAGTAAAAAAATAGGTTCAGTGTCCAGCATCTACCCTAATTAAATGTAAATTAGAGTTAGAATAGTAAATTAAATAGGTTCAGTGTCCAGCACCTACCCTACATGAATGTAGATTTGAGTTGAATAATACATTAAATAGGTTCAGTGTCCAGCACCTACCCTAATTAAAAGTAAATTGGAGTTGGGATAGTAAATGAAATAAGCTCAGTGTCCAGCACCTACCCTAATTAAATGTAAATTGGAGTTGAAATAGTAAATTAAATAGGTTCAGTGTCCATCACCTACCCTAATTAAATGTAAAGTGAAGTTGGAATAGTAATTTAAATAGGTTCAGTGTCCATCACCTACCCTAATTAAATGTAAATTGGAGTTGGAATAGTAATTTAAATAGGTTCAGTGTCCAGCACCTACCCTAATTAAATGTAAATTGGAGTTGGAATAGTAAATTAAATAGGCTCAGTGTCCAGCACCTACCCTGATTAAATGTAGATTGGAGTTGGAATAGTAAATTAAATAAGTTCAGTGTCCAGCCCCTACCATAATTAAATGTACATTGGAGTTGGAATAGTAAATTAAATAGGTTCAGTGTCCAGCACCTACCCTAATTTAATGTAAATTGGAGTTGGAATAGTAAATTATATAGGGTCAGTGTCCAGCGCCTACCCTAATTAAATGTAGATTGGAGTTGGAATAGTAAATAAAATAAGTTCAGTGTCCAGCACCTACCCTACTTTAATGTAAACTGGAGTTGGAATAGTAAATTAAATAGGTTCAGTGTCCAGCACCTACTCTAAATAAATGTAGATTTGAGTTGGAATAATACATTAAATAGGTTCAATGTCCAGCACCTACCCTAATTAAATGTAAATTGGAGTTGGAATAGTAAATTAAATAGGTTCAGTGTCCAGACCCTACCCTAAATAAATGTAGATTTGAGTTGGAATAATAAATTAAATAGGTTCAGTGTTCAGCACCTACCCTAATTAAAAGTAAATTGGAGTTGGAATAGTAAATTAAATAGGTTCAGTGTCCAGCATCTACCCTAATTAAATGTAAATTTGAGTTGGAATTGTAATTTAAATAGGTTCAGTGTCCAGCACCTACCCTAATGAAATGTAAATTGGAGTTGGAATAGTAAATTAAATAGGCTCAGTGTCCAGCACCTACCCTAATTAAATGTAAATTGGAGTCGGAATAGTAAATTAAATAGGGTCAGTGTCCAGCGCCTACCCTAATTAAATGTAGATTGGAGTTGGAATAGTAAATAAAATAAGTTCAGTGTCCAGCACCTACCCTAATTTAATGTAAACTGGAGTTGGAATAGTAAATTAAATAGGTTCAGTGTCCAGCACCTACCCTAATTAAATGTAAATTGGAGTTGTAATAGTAAATTAAATAGGTTCAGTGTCCAGCATCTACCATAATTAAATGTAAATTGGAGTTAGAATAGTAATTTAAATAGGCTCAGTGTCCAGCACCTACCCTAATTAAATGTAAATTGGAGTTAAAATAGTAAATTAAATAGGCTCAGTGTCCAGCACCTACCCTAATTAAAATAAATTGGAGTTGGAATAGTAAATTAAATAGGGTCAGTGTCCAGCACCTACCCTAATTAAATGTAGATTGGAGTTGGAATAGTAAATTAAATAAGTTCAGTGTCCAGCACCTACCTAATTAAATGTAAATTGGAGTTGGAATAGTAAATTAAATAGGTTCAGTGTCCAGCACCTACCCTAAATAAATGTAGATTTGAGTTGGAATAATACATTTAATTGGTTCAGTGTCCAGCACCTACCCTAATTAAAAGTAAATTGGAGTTGGGATAGTAAATGAAATAAGCTCAGTGTCCAGCACCTACCCTAATTAAATGTAAATTGGAGTTGAAATAGTAAATTAAATAGGTTCAGTGTCCATCACCTACCCTAATTAAATGTAAATTGGAGTTGGAATAGTAATTGAAATAGGTTCAGTGTCCAGCACCTACCCTAATTAAATGTAAATTGGAGTTGGAATAGTAAATTAAATAGGCTCAGTGTCCAGCACCTACCCTGATTAAATGTAGATTGGAGTTGGGATAGTAAATTAAATAAGTTCAGTGTCCAGCCCCTACCATAATTAAATGTACATTGGAGTTGGAATAGTGAATTAAATATTTTCAGTGTCCAGCACCTACCCTAATTTAATGTAAATTGGAGTTGGAATAGTAAATTAAATAGGTTCAGTGTCCAGCATCTACCCTAATTAAATGTAAATTTGAGTTGGAATTGTAATTTAAATAGGTTCAGTGTCCAGCACCTACCCTAATGAAATGTAAATTGGAGTTGGAATAGTAAATTAAATAGGCTCAGTGTCCAGAACCTACCCTAATTAAATGTAAATTGGAGTCGGAATAGTAAATAAAATAAGTTCAGTGTCCAGCACCTACCCTAATTTAATGTAAACTGGAGTTGGAATAGTAAATTAAATAGGTTCAGTGTCCAGCACCTACCCTAATTAAATGTAAATTGGAGTTGGAATAGTAAATTAAATAGGTTCAGTGTCCAGCATCTACCCTAATTAAATATAAATTGGAGTTAGAATAGTAATTTAAATAGGCTCAGTGTCCAGCACCTACCCTAATTAAATGTAAATTGGAGTTAAAATAGTAAATTAAATAGGCTCAGTGTCCAGCACCTACCCTAATTAAAATTAAATTGGAGTTGGAATAGTAAATTAAATAGGGTCAGTGTCCAGCACCTACCCTAATTAAATGTAGATTGGAGTTGGAATAGTAAATTAAATAAGTTCAGTGTCCAGCACCTTGCTAATTAAATGTAAATTGCAGTTGGAATAGTAAATTAAATAGGTTCAGTGTCCAGCACCTACCCTAAATAAATGTAGATTTGAGTTGGAATAATACATTAAATAGGTTCAGTGTCCAGCACCTACCCTAATTAAAAGTAAATTGGAGTTGGGATAGTAAATGAAATAAGCTCAGTGTCCAGCACCTACCCTAATTAAATGTAAATTGGAGTTGGAATAGTGATTTAAATAGGTTCAGTGTCCAGCACCTACCCTAATTAAATGTAAATTGGAGTTGGAATAGTAAATTAAATAGGCTCAGTGTCCAGCACCTACCCTGATTAAATGTAGATTGGAGTTGGAATAGTAAATTAAATAAGTTCAGTGTCCAGCCCCTACCCTAATTTAATGTAAATTGGAGTTGGAATAGTAAATTAAATAGGTTCAGTGTCCAGCATCTACCCTAATTAAATGTAAATTTGAGTTGGAATTGTAATTTAAATAGGTTCAGTGTCCAGCACCTACCCTAATTAAATGTAAATTGGAGTTGGAATAGTAAATTAAATAGGTTCAGTGTCCAGCATCTACCCTAATTAAATGTAAATTGGAGTTAGAATAGTAATTTAAATAGGCTCAGTGTCCAGCACCTACCCTAATTAAATGTAAATTGGAGTTAAAATAGTAAATTAAATAGGCTCAGTGTCCAGCACCTACCCTAATTAAAATTAAATTGGAGTTGGAATAGTAAATTAAATAGGGTCAGTGTCCAGCACCTACCCTAATTAAATGCAGTTTGGAGTTGGAATAGTAAATTAAATAAGTTCAGTGTCCAGCACCTACCTAATTAAATGTAAATTGGAGTTGGAATAGTAAATTAAATAGGTTCAGTGTCCAGCACCTACCCTACATAAATGTAGATTTGAGTTGGAATAATACATTAAATAGGTTCAGTGTCCAGCACCTACCCTAATTAAATGTAAATTGGAGTTGGAATAGTAATTTAAATAGGTTCAGTGTCCAGCACCTACCCTAATTAAATGTAAATTGGAGTTGGAATAGTAAATTAAATAGGCTCAGTGTCCAGCACCTACCCTGATTAAATGTAGATTGGAGTTGGAATAGTAAATTAAATAAGTTCAGTGTCCAGCCCCTACCATAATTAAATGTACATTGGAGTTGGAATAGTAAATTAAATAGGTTCAGTGTCCAGCACCTACCCTAATTTAATGTAAATTGGAGTTGGAATAGTAAATTATATAGGGTCAGTGTCCAGCGCCTACCCTAATTAAATGTAGATTGGAGTTGGAATAGTAAATAAAATAAGTTCAGTGTCCAGCACCTACCCTACTTTAATGTAAACTGGAGTTGGAATAGTAAATTAAATAGGTTCAGTGTCCAGCACCTACTCTAAATAAATGTAGATTTGAGTTGGAATAATACATTAAATAGGTTCAATGTCCAGCACCTACCCTAATTAAATGTAAATTGGAGTTGGAATAGTAAATTAAATAGGTTCAGTGTCCAGAACCTACCCTAAATAAATGTAGATTTGAGTTGGAATAATAAATTAAATAGGTTCAGTGTTCAGCACCTACCCTAATTAAAAGTAAATTGGAGTTGGAATAGTACATTAAATAGGCTCAGTGTCGAGCACCTACCCTAATTAAATGTAAATTGGAGTTGGAATAGTAAATAAATAGGTTCAGTGTCCAGCATCTACCCTAATTAAATGTAAATTGGAGTTGGAATAGTGATTTAAATAGGTTCAGTGTCCAGCACCTACCCTAATTAAATGTAAATTGGAGTTGGAATAGTAAATTAAATAGGCTCAGTGTCCAGCACCTACCCTGATTAAATGTAGATTGGAGTTGGAATAGTAAATTAAATAAGTTCAGTGTCCAGCCCCTACCCTAATTTAATGTAAATTGGAGTTGGAATAGTAAATTAAATAGGTTCAGTGTCCAGCATCTACCCTAATTAAATGTAAATTTGAGTTGGAATTGTAATTTAAATAGGTTCAGTGTCCAGCACCTACCCTAATTAAATGTAAATTGGAGTTGGAATAGTAAATTAAATAGGTTCAGTGTCCAGCATCTACCCTAATTAAATGTAAATTGGAGTTAGAATAGTAATTTAAATAGGCTCAGTGTCCAGCACCTACCCTAATTAAATGTAAATTGGAGTTAAAATAGTAAATTAAATAGGCTCAGTGTCCAGCACCTACCCTAATTAAAATTAAATTGGAGTTGGAATAGTAAATTAAATAGGGTCAGTGTCCAGCACCTACCCTAATTAAATGTAGTTTGGAGTTGGAATAGTAAATTAAATAAGTTCAGTGTCCAGCACCTACCTAATTAAATGTAAATTGGAGTTGGAATAGTAAATTAAATAGGTTCAGTGTCCAGCACCTACCCTACATAAATGTAGATTTGAGTTGGAATAATACATTAAATAGGTTCAGTGTCCAGCACCTACCCTAATTAAATGTAAATTGGAGTTGGAATAGTAATTTAAATAGGTTCAGTGTCCAGCACCTACCCTAATTAAATGTAAATTGGAGTTGGAATAGTAAATTAAATAGGCTCAGTGTCCAGCACCTACCCTGATTAAATGTAGATTGGAGTTGGAATAGTAAATTAAATAAGTTCAGTGTCCAGCCCCTACCATAATTAAATGTACATTGGAGTTGGAATAGTAAATTAAATAGGTTCAGTGTCCAGCACCTACCCTAATTTAATGTAAATTGGAGTTGGAATAGTAAATTATATAGGGTCAGTGTCCAGCGCCTACCCTAATTAAATGTAGATTGGAGTTGGAATAGTAAATAAAATAAGTTCAGTGTCCAGCACCTACCCTACTTTAATGTAAACTGGAGTTGGAATAGTAAATTAAATAGGTTCAGTGTCCAGCACCTACTCTAAATAAATGTAGATTTGAGTTGGAATAATACATTAAATAGGTTCAATGTCCAGCACCTACCCTAATTAAATGTAAATTGGAGTTGGAATAGTAAATTAAATAGGTTCAGTGTGCAGAACCTACCCTAAATAAATGTAGATTTGAGTTGGAATAATAAATTAAATAGGTTCAGTGTTCAGCACCTACCCTAATTAAAAGTAAATTGGAGTTGGAATAGTACATTAAATAGGCTCAGTGTCGAGCACCTACCCTAATTAAATGTAAATTGGAGTTGGAATAGTAAATAAATAGGTTCAGTGTCCAGCATCTACCCTAATTAAATGTAAATTAGAGTTATAATAGTCATTTAAATAGGCTCAGTGTCCAGCACCTACCCTAATTAAATGTAAATTGGAGTTGGAATAGTAAAAAAATAGGTTCAGTGTCCAGCATCTACCCTAATTAAATGTAAATTAGAGTTAGAATAGTAAATTAAATAGGTTCAGTGTCCAGCACCTACCCTACATGAATGTAGATTTGAGTTGAATAATACATTAAATAGGTTCAGTGTCCAGCACCTACCCTAATTAAAAGTAAATTGGAGTTGGGATAGTAAATGAAATAAGCTCAGTGTCCAGCACCTACCCTAATTAAATGTAAATTGGAGTTGAAATAGTAAATTAAATAGGTTCAGTGTCCATCACCTACCCTAATTAAATGTAAAGTGAAGTTGGAATAGTAATTTAAATAGGTTCAGTGTCCATCACCTACCCTAATTAAATGTAAATTGGAGTTGGAATAGTAATTTAAATAGGTTCAGTGTCCAGCACCTACCCTAATTAAATGTAAATTGGAGTTGGAATAGTAAATTAAATAGGCTCAGTGTCCAGCACCTACCCTGATTAAATGTAGATTGGAGTTGGAATAGTAAATTAAATAAGTTCAGTGTCCAGCCCCTACCATAATTAAATGTACATTGGAGTTGGAATAGTAAATTAAATAGGTTCAGTGTCCAGCACCTACCCTAATTTAATGTAAATTGGAGTTGGAATAGTAAATTATATAGGGTCAGTGTCCAGCGCCTACCCTAATTAAATGTAGATTGGAGTTGGAATAGTAAATAAAATAAGTTCAGTGTCCAGCACCTACCCTACTTTAATGTAAACTGGAGTTGGAATAGTGAATTAAATAGGTTCAGTGTCCAGCACCTACTCTAAATAAATGTAGATTTGAGTTGGAATAATACATTAAATAGGTTCAATGTCCAGCACCTACCCTAATTAAATGTAAATTGGAGTTGGAATAGTAAATTAAATAGGTTCAGTGTCCAGAACCTACCCTAAATAAATGTAGATTTGAGTTGGAATAATAAATTAAATAGTTTCAGTGTTCAGCACCTACCCTAATTAAAAGTAAATTGGAGTTGGAATAGTACATTAAATAGGCTCAGTGTCGAGCACCTACCCTACTTAAATGTAAATTGGAGTTGGAATAGTAAATTAAATAGTTTCAGTGTCCAGCACCTATCCTAATTAAATGTGAATTGGAGTTGGAATAGTAAATTAAATAGGCTCAGTGTCCAGCATCTACCCTAATTAAATGTAAATTGGAGTTGAAATAGTAAATTAAATAGGTTCAGTGTCCAATACCTACCCTAATTAAATGTACATTTGAGTTGGAATAGTAAATTAAATAGGTTCAGTGTCCAGCATCTACCCTAATTAAATGTAAATTGGAGTTGAAATAGTAATTTAAATAGGTTCAGTGTCCAGCACCAACCCTAATTAAATGTAAATTGGAGTTGGAATATTAAATTAAATAGGCTCAGTGTCCAGCACCTACCCTAATTAAATGTAAATTGGAGTTGGAATAGTAAATTAAATAGGTCAGTGTCCAGCACCTACTGTAAATAAATGTAAATTGGAGTTGGAATAGTAAATTAAATAGGTTCAGTGTCCAGCACCTACTCTAATTAAATGTTAATTAGAGTTGGAACAGTAAATTAAATAGGCTCAGTGTCCAGCACCTACCCTAATTAAATGTAAATTGGAGTTGGAATAGTAAAATAAATAGGTTCTGTGTCCAGCACCTACCCTAATTAAAGGTAAATTGTAGTTGGAATAGTAAATTAAATAGGTTCAGTGTCCAGCACCTACCCTAATTAAATGTAAATTGGAGTTGGAATAGTAAATAAATAGGTTCAGTGTCCAGCATCTACCCTAATTAAATGTAAATTAGAGTTAAAATAGTAATTTAAATAGGCTCAGTGTCCAGCACCTACCCTAATTAAATGTAAATTGGAGTTAAAATAGTAAATTAAATAGGCTCAGTGTCCAGCACGTACCCTAATTAAAATTAAATTGTAGTTGGAATAGTAAATTAAATAGGATCAGTGTCCAGCACCTACCCTAATTAAATGTAGATTGGAGTTGGAATAGTAAATTAAATAAGTTCAGTGTCCAGCACCTACCTAATTAAATGTAAATTGGAGTTGGAATAGTAAATTAAATAGGTTCAGTGTCCAGCACCTACCCTAAATAAATGTAGATTTGAGTTAGAATAATACATTTAATAGGTTCAGTGTCCAGCACCTACCCTAATTAAAAGTAAATTGGAGTTGAAATAGTAAATTAAATAGGTTCAGTGTCCATCACCTACTATAATTAAATGTAAATTGGAGTTGGAATAGTAATTTAAATAGGTTCAGTGTCCAGCACCTACCCTAATTAAATGTAAATTGGAGTTGGAATAGTAAATTAAATAGGCTCAGTGTCCAGCACCTACCCTGATTAAATGTAGATTGGAGTTGGAATAGTAAATTAAATAAGTTCAGTGTCCAGCCCCTACCATAATTAAATGTACATTGGAGTTGGAATAGTAAATTAAATAGGTTCAGTGTCCAGCACCTACCCTAATTTAATGTAAATTGGAGTTGGAATAGTAAATTAAATAGGGTCAGTGTCCAGCGCCTACCCTAATTAAATGTAGATTGGAGTTGGAATAGTAAATAAAATAAGTTCAGTGTCCAGCACCTACCCTACTTTAATGTAAACTGGAGTTGGAATAGTAAATTAAATAGGTTCAGTGTCCAGCACCTACCCTAAATAAATGTTGATTTGAGTTGGAATAATACATTAAATAGGTTCAGTGTCCAGCACCTACCCTAATTAAAAGTAAATTGGAGTTGGGATAGTAAATGAAATAAGCTCAGTGTCCAGCACCTACCCTAATTAAATGTAAATTGGAGTTGAAATAGTAAATTAAATAGGTTCAGTGTCCATCACCTACCCTAATTAAATGTATATTGGAGTTGGAATAGTAATTTAAATAGGTTCAGTGTCCAGCACCTACCCTAATTAAATGTAAATTGGAGTTGGAATAGTAAATTAAATAGGCTCAGTGTCCAGCACCTACCCTGATTAAATGTAGATTGGAGTTGGAATAGTAAATTTAATGGAAAGGGGCGACCACTCGGTCCCCCCGAACGTATGGCGGAGTGCCTCGATCCCCCCGGGAAGCCATTTTTGGGCGGGAGGCGCGTCTCGGCTGGTATGCCCGAAGCGGCGTAGCCGGGGCGCGCTTTTTCCCGCCCTAGAGTGGGCTGGCCTAGACACCGACGTAGCCAGCCCCGCCCCAGGGGCAGGCAGGGGCGGGTTCTCGCCCGCCCTGAAGACGGATAAAAAGAGACGCAAGACCAGAAGACGTCCTCTTGTTCTTGTGCTCCGAAGCTGCACCTCCTCGCTACCCGTGAGCTCGGGACGGAACGAAGAGCCAATTTTGAGCGTTTTGATCTTTTTCTTTGTCTTCCAGATACTTCGTCGGAGAGATGCCAAAGAAAGTTGCAAAGAGAATGACGACCGACCAGATGGTGCGGGCCCTTTGCAAAGAGGTGTCCGACATAAAGAAACGGTTGGCGGAGCGAGACGGGGAGGAGGGTGCGGGCCCTGCGCCGGCTGGAGGGAGACCTAAGAGGCCGAGAAGAGTTCCAGCCGGTGGAGATGTCCCGGTCCCCTCTGCACCGCTCGAGGCGCCGACCCCAGTACCAATGGAGGGGAATCCAATCCCCGTTGTCGTCACCCCGACACCCAAAGAAGACATGCCCCCCGAGCTGGCAGCACAGCTAGCAGCTTGGTTGGGGGATAGTAGTGATGGCGCCACGGCTGCCGAGGCACAGGCGCTGATAAAAGGGCTTCGTGAGAAGAGAGATGCAGCTAAAGTGACTGCGCCGTTGGCGGGAATAGACAAGCCGCAAGCGGCCGAAGCTGCGTCCGGTGCAGGTAAGCGGCCATTGCCGATTGCAAGGGACGAGTCAGCACCCTCTCGTAGAGAGAGATTGGGACAACATGTGCCTTTAGCTATAAAGGAAAAGATCTGGGCTGGGGAGTACGTGAATATTTTCTCCTTGCTTGTTGATCATTATGAGGTGGAGCATGTTAAAAGTCAGAAGGACCTAATGCATCCGAGTGTTTGGCGCGCAAAAATGGCCGCCTTTAAGGTAAATGAGAATATTGGCAACTGGGGCAATGCGTGGGGTATTTTTACATCGATTTTGGGGGAACGTAGGCCCGAGTTGCTTTCTGAATTTCCCATTTATCAATCACGGATTATGGGTTACTCGACAGCGTATCAAGGTAACCATTGGTTTTGTTATGACAATCTGTTCAGGAAAGAAAAGGAACATAACAAGGGTTTGACTTGGGATTGTTACGATTCTGTAACATGGGATAAAATGAAAGAATCAGGAATGTTAAAAATGCCATTGGTTGGGAGCAATGTTGTAGATTACTCCCGCCAAAATGTGGGGACGCCCTTTCGACCAAGTACGAGCACCGACGATCAGTCGAGGCCCGCAGGCAATACAGGGAGGAAGGGTTTCTGCTTTAATTTCAACAAAGGGAAATGTACCAGACCTCCGGGATCGTGCAAATTCAAACATGAGTGTAGTACGTGTGGGTCGTCCCATCCTGAGTCATCGTGCAGAGCCAGAACGGGTGAGAATGGGGGTAAGGGAGGCGCCAAACAGGTCTAAACTAGTCCGAGGGGCGCCGTTACCAACCCCGATTGATACCTTGGCAATGATTCCCTGGCTCAGTGAATACCCGGATCGTACTTCTGCCGGGGTGCTGCGGAACGGTTTTACACATGGTTTCCGCATCCCGGTGGGGGTCTTTCAGGGTGTAGGGATTTGCAAAAATCAACTTTCTGTTTTACAACATACATCTGTGGTGCAAGAGAAAATTCAGAAAGAGGTTAGCCGGGGACGGGTCGCCGGCCCTTTTAGTGTACCCCCGGTACCGGATTTTGTTTGTTCTCCGTTAGGAGTGGTCCCCAAGAAGGACCCAGGTGAGTTTCGTTTGATCCACAATCTGTCTGCTCCTCACGGCCTTTCGGTGAACGACGCAATTGATCCAGAAGTTTGTTCGGTGCGATACGCATCGTTTGATGAGGCAGTAGCCATCTTGAATCGCCTGGGGCCCGGGACGTTGATGGCGAAATCAGATATCGAGTCAGCGTTCCGGTTGCTCCCGGTACACCCAGACGATCAGCGTCTTTTGGGATTCGGGTTCCAGGGGTCATTTTACATGGATAGGTGTATGCCAATGGGATGCTCTATATCATGTGCTTATTTTGAGCAATTCAGTACTTTCCTACAATGGGTGTTCACTAAGAAAACGGGTTTCCGAAATGTAATGCACTACCTTGACGACTTTTTGTTCCTTGGTCCCGCCGGTAATCCCGAATGTTCTCAGGCCTTAGCTGAATTCTGTGTGTTGATGGGTCATTTTGGCGTGCCATTGGCACCGGGTAAAACTATGGGTCCCACGACTTGCCTCGAGTTTTTGGGGATCGAGTTGGACTCAAGGGAGGGGTGTTTCCGTTTACCAGCTAGCAAAGTGTTGAAATTCAGGGCAGCCCTCCAAGTATGTTTGAATACACCTAAGGTTACACTGCATCAGTTGCAACAATTAGTGGGAAAGTTGAACTTTGCCTTGAGAGTGATCCCAATGGCTCGCCCTTTTTCCCGCTCAATTGCCCAAGCGATGGTTGGCCTAAAGGAGGGTCATCATCGCACGAGGTTATCGGCTGAGGTCCGCCAGGACATGCGGATTTGGTTAGCATTCTTGGCGGACTTCAATGGCCGAGTCGTCTGGAACAAGCCAGCCGTGTCCTCAGAAGAGCTTGGGCTATGGACAGATTCAGCAGGAAGCATAGGTTTTGGCGCCATCTTCGGCACAAAATGGTCTGCTCAAAGGTGGCCCCTATGGTGGCACGAGAAGGGGCTAACGAGTAATATTGCTTTCCTTGAACTATTTCCCATTCTGGTGGCCCTGAGAACCTGGCCAGAAGGTTTCAGAGATCATTCTGTCGTGTTTTGGTCCGACAATATGACCGTGGTAGAATGCATCAATAGTCAGGCAGCCCATTGTAAATTGATTTTGAGGCTGCTCAAAGAAATTGTCCTACTGTGTATGCAACTGAACGTGGTATTCAGAGCAAAACATGTCCCAGGGGTGATGAATCAGGCTGCTGATGCACTGTCTCGTTTTCACATGCAGGCTTTCTCGGGTTTCCTTCCTTCAGCGGACCCGGAGCCGGCACCCTTCCCCGAAGCTCTCTGGTCTCTCGGTGCCCCGAACTTCGTCACCTCGTGGGAGAGAGTCTAGCACCCAGGACAAGGAAGGCATATGAAGGGGCGTTCCAGGCCTATTTAGCCTTTTTGGGGGCAGAGAGAGGGGGTCTTTGGGGTCAGGAAGAGTGGGTAGTACTTTTTCTGATGTCCTTACGTAGGGCTGGGAAATCGGTGGCTACGGCCCAAAGGCATCGTGCCGCCATTTCCTTTGTTGCCAGGGCCCATGGCATCCTGGACCCAACAGCGTCTTTCACAGTACAGAAAGCGCTGCGTGGGTGGCAACGCCTAGAGGGTCGCAGAGTAGACGTAAGACGACCGATAGGTCTAGACAGGTTGTCCCAGTTACTGGCCACACTCCCTAACACATGCTCGTCCCCTTTTGAGACCTGTTTGTTCCGGACTGCATTTACGCTGGCGTTTCACGGGGCTATGAGAGTTAGTGAGCTGGTTGCAAGGAACAAACAGGATGTGACGGGGGGCTTGTGCAGGGAACATGTTCAGATCAGGGGTGATGCGATGATTGTCTCCTTTCTCAGGTCTAAGACTGACCAAGATGGGAGAGGGGACTGCACGATCATTCGCAGGAACCCCGAGTCATCCATGTGTCCGGTACAGTGCTTAGAAGATTACCTAGCACAAAGAATGGCATCATGGGGGGGGACATTGTTGAGGCATGCAGACGCCACCCCGCTGACGAGGTTTCAGTTTCAACGGGTGCTTGCAATGGCCATTGCCGCAGCGGGCTTGGACCCGGGCGAATTTGGGACCCATTCCTTTCGAATAGGGGCTGCCACTGAAGCTACAGCCAGGGGTCTTAATGTAGAACAAGTGAAACGTGTGGGGCGCTGGTCCTCCAATTGTTATAAGAGGTACGTGCGATTGCACATGTTGTGAAGCTGTAATCATGTACTCACGCCTCTTGTCTTTTGTTTGTTTTCAGTTGCGCAAGCCTACGCGGCAGGGCAGACTGTGCAGTCGACCCAACACCAGGCCAGCGGTCGCACGTCACCGGCTGTGAGGAAGGAGGTGTGGGTCGTGGGCCACTCATACGTGAGACGGGCCGCAGACGTATTCAAAGCAGGTGACATGATTCACGTACCTGGGGAATACGGGTACAGAGTGTCCTTCTACGGAAGGGGCGGTCTCTGTATTGACCAGTTTCAGGAATTTTTTGAGGGTTTGTTAGAGCGGATGAGGTCACCGCCGTCCATAGTCATAGTGCATTTGGGGGGCAATGATTTGGTCACCACCGGTAGACGACTTCTCCTGGAGGCTATGCTTTCCACGGTAAGTTGGTTAGCGAGGAGAGTTCCGGGGTGCCTAATTGCGTGGTCTCATATGATCCCACGAAAAGTGTGGCGGGGGGCTATCTCGATCCCTGCTTTGAATCATTCTGTTAGAAAATTGAATAACAAAGTGAGTAGGTTGTTCCGTTCCAAGACATTGCATTCGATCTCGCATAGTTGTATTAATGATGACAGTATGTATCTGGGGGATGGTGTGCATTTGTCGAGGGTGGGGAATGAGTTACTCATAGGAGACTTCTTAGCTTGGTTAAAATCGTTAAAACATGACCTTTAGGTAGGAGTTTTGTGGGGGGTCCGGATAGCCGGTCAACTATCCGGACCTGTGGCGGTAAGGTCATGATCGGTGAGCACTAATTGGTGGATCCCTATGAGTGGGCGTCACCCAACACGGATGGGAGCGCTCGGGAGAGGTGGCCATTGGCCCCTCAATGGGGAGGCGGTCCCGTCTAAGGGCGGGTCGCCGGAAGTAAAGGAAAGGCGGTCAAGGCCCCTTTCTTTGTAGGAGGGGTTACAGCCCCCTCCTGGGGAATTTCCCGGGGCCAGTGTCATCTGCGACGGCAGATGCGGTAAGTTGTGTGGGGTGGGGGGAGGTCCACGATACCTTCTAGATACCACACACAAGTCTTCGAACGACCTTTAAATGGCGTCGAGTCTTAAGTGCCCCCGTCAAGCCAAGGGAAATTGTCAGTAGTTGCACTTGAGGTAAGCCTCTGTGCTGTCGCCCCTCCCAAGTGGGAGGGGTAAGTCTGGTTAGGGATCTTGACACCGGTTATGACCTTGCCGTTGGCCCTTAAACGTTAGGATGTACAATTTCAGTGTTTCTAGAGAATGTTTTTGTAGGATGCTAGTTCGGCTAGGAGAACCTCTGTATTAGAGAATATGTTAAGGTTAGCCAAACATCGCAATGTGATAATGAAATTGTACATAACATGAAACGTTTAATGTTTTAATTTTTTGTTTTAATAAATACGGCCGGGAGGGTCACTCCCTCCCACATCCAAAAACTTTAAGAACTGTTTCCGGTTTCCCTCCTTTCGGGGATTGTGTTGAGAGGGGGTGGCGGGTATCTCAGCCATATGGAAAGGGGCGACCACTCGGTCCCCCCGAACGTATGGCGGAGTGCCTCGATCCCCCCGGGAAGCCATTTTTGGGCGGGAGGCGCGTCTCGGCTGGTATGCCCGAAGCGGCGTAGCCGGGGCGCGCTTTTTCCCGCCCTAGAGTGGGCTGGCCTAGACACCGACGTAGCCAGCCCCGCCCCAGGGGCAGGCAGGGGCGGGTTCTCGCCCGCCCTGAAGACGGATAAAAAGAGACGCAAGACCAGAAGACGTCCTCTTGTTCTTGTGCTCCGAAGCTGCACCTCCTCGCTACTCGTGAGCTCGGGACGGAACGAAGAGCCAATTTTGACCCACCCACCAGCCCCTGAAGACAGCAAGTTGTTGTGCAATAAAGTGAATTTTATAAGTATGTTTTTCCGTTTCGTTTACAGGCTGTGAAAGTATCAGTTTGTTGTTGATCATAATAAAGCATGGTGAATATCGTGTAAACTGTTACGATTAAAATGATTATATGTGTTGTTGCCTTTTAAGCATGTTCTTTCGGTCGTAGCGACCAATGTTTTCATAGGTTTGAGTAAGAATTGTCGTATTTAGTTGGTAGGCGGTAAGGTCATGATCGGTGAGCACTAATTGGTAGATCCCTATGAGTGGGCGTCACCCAACACGGATGGGAGCGCTCGGGAGAGGTGGCCATTGGCCCCTCAATGGGGAGGCGGTCCCGTCTAAGGGCGGGTCGCCGGAAGTAAAGGAAAGGCGGTCAAGGCCCCTTCCTTTGTAGGAGGGGTTACAGCCCCCTCCTGGGGAATTTCCCGGGGCCAGTGTCATCTGCGACGGCAGATGCGGTAAGTTGTGTGGGGTGGGGGGAGGTCCACGATACCTTCTAGATACCACACACAAGTCTTCGAACGACCTTTAAATGGCGTCGAGTCTTAAGTGCCCCCGTCAAGCCAAGGGAAATTGTCAGTAGTTGCACTTGAGGTAAGCCTCTGTGCTGTCGCCCCTCCCAAGTGGGAGGGGTAAGTCTGGTTAGGGATCTTGACACCGGTTATGACCTTGCCGTTGGCCCTTAAACGTTAGGATGTACAATTTCAGTGTTTCTAGAGAATGTTTTTGTAGGATGCTAGTTCGGCTAGGAGAACCTCTGTATTAGAGAATATGTTAAGGTTAGCCAAACATCGCAATGTGATAATGAAATTGTACATAACATGAAACGTTTAATGTTTTAATTTTTTGTTTTAATAAATACGGCCGGGAGGGTCACTCCCTCCCACATCCAAAAACTTTAAGAACTGTTTCCGGTTTCCCTCCTTTCGGGGATTGTGTTGAGAGGGGGTGGCGGGTATCTCAGCCATATAAGTTCAGTGTCCAGCCCCTACCATAATTAAATGTTCATTGGAGTTGGAATAGTAAATTAAATATTTTCAGTGTCCAGCACCTACCCTAATTTAATGTAAATTGGAGTTGGAATAGTAAATTAAATAGGTTCAGTGTCCAGCATCTACCCTAATTAAATGTAAATTTGAGTTGGAATTGTAATTTAAATAGGTTCAGTGTCCAGCACCTACCCTAATGAAATGTAAATTGGAGTTGGAATAGTAAATTAAATAGGCTCAGTGTCCAGCACCTACCCTAATTAAATGTAAATTGGAGTCGGAATAGTAAATTAAATAGGGTCAGTGTCCAGCGCCTACCCTAATTAAATGTAGATTGGAGTTGGAATAGTAAATAAAATAAGTTCAGTGTCCAGCACCTACCCTAATTTAATGTAAACTGGAGTTGGAATAGTAAATTAAATAGGTTCAGTGTCCAGCACCTACCCTAATTAAATGTAAATTGGAGTTGTAATAGTAAATTAAATAGGTTCAGTGTCCAGCATCTACCATAATTAAATGTAAATTGGAGTTAGAATAGTAATTTAAATAGGCTCAGTGTCCAGCACCTACCCTAATTAAATGTAAATTGGAGTTAAAATAGTAAATTAAATAGGCTCAGTGTCCAGCACCTACCCTAATTAAAATTAAATTGGAGTTGGAATAGTAAATTAAATAGGGTCAGTGTCCAGCACCTACCCTAATTAAATGTAGATTGGAGTTGGAATAGTAAATTAAATAGTTTCAGTGTCCAGCACCTACCCTAATTAAATGTAAATTGGAGTTGGAATAGTAAATTAAATAGGCTCAGTGTCCAGCATCTACCCTAATTAAATGTAAATTGGAGTTGAAATAGTAAATTAAATAGGTTCAGTGTCCAATACCTACCCTAATTAAATGTACATTTGAGTTGGAATAGTAAATTAAATAGGTTCAGTGTCCAGCATCTACCCTAATTAAATGTAAATTGGAGTTGAAATAGTAATTTAAATAGGTTCAGTGTCCAGCACCAACCCTAATTAAATGTAAATTGGAGTTGGAATATTAAATTAAATAGGCTCAGTGTCCAGCACCTACCCTAATTAAATGTAAATTGGAGTTGGAATAGTAAATTAAATAGGTCAGTGTCCAGCACCTACTGTAAATAAATGTAAATTGGAGTTCGAATAGTAAATTAAATAGGTTAAGTGTCCAGCACCTACTCTAATTAAATGTTAATTAGAGTTGGAACAGTAAATTAAATAGGCTCAGTGTCCAGCACCTACCCTAATTAAATGTAAATTGGAGTTGGAATAGTAAAATAAATAGGTTCTGTGTCCAGCACCTACCCTAATTAAATGTAAATTGTAGTTGGAATAGTAAATTAAATAGGTTCAGTGTCCAGCACCTACCCTAATTAAATGTAAATTGGAGTTGGAATAGTAAATAAATAGGTTCAGTGTCCAGCATCTACCCTAATTAAATGTAAATTAGAGTTAGAATAGTAATTTAAATAGGCTCAGTGTCCAGCACCTACCCTAATTAAATGTAAATTGGAGTTGGAATAGTAAAAAAATAGGTTCAGTGTCCAGCATCTACCCTAATTAAATGTAAATTAGAGTTAGAATAGTAAATTAAATAGGTTCAGTGTCCAGCACCTCCCCTACATGAATGTAGATTTGAGTTGAATAATACATTAAATAGGTTCAGTGTCCAGCACCTACCCTAATTAAAAGTAAATTGGAGTTGGGATAGTAAATGAAATAAGCTCAGTGTCCAGCACCTACCCTAATTAAATGTAAATTGGAGTTGAAATAGTAAATTAAATAGGTTCAGTGTCCATCACCTACCCTAATTAAATGTAAAGTGAAGTTGGAATAGTAATTTAAATAGGTTCAGTGTCCATCACCTACCCTAATTAAATGTAAATTGGAGTTGGAATAGTAATTTAAATAGGTTCAGTGTCCAGCACCTACCCTAATTAAATGTAAATTGGAGTTGGAATAGTAAATTAAATAGGCTCAGTGTCCAGCACCTACCCTGATTAAATGTAGATTGGAGTTGGAATAGTAAATTAAATAAGTTCAGTGTCCAGCCCCTACCATAATTAAATGTACATTGGAGTTGGAATAGTAAATTAAATAGGTTCAGTGTCCAGCACCTACCCTAATTTAATGTAAATTGGAGTTGGAATAGTAAATTATATAGGGTCAGTGTCCAGCGCCTACCCTAATTAAATGTAGATTGGAGTTGGAATAGTAAATAAAATAAGTTCAGTGTCCAGCACCTACCCTACTTTAATGTAAACTGGAGTGGGAATAGTAAATTAAATAGGTTCAGTGTCCAGCACCTACTCTAAATAAATGTAGATTTGAGTTGGAATAATACATTAAATAGGTTCAATGTCCAGCACCTACCCTAATTAAATGTAAATTGGAGTTGGAATAGTAAATTAAATAGGTTCAGTGTCCAGAACCTACCCTAAATAAATGTAGATTTGAGTTGGAATAATAAATTAAATAGGTTCAGTGTTCAGCACCTACCCTAATTAAAAGTAAATTGGAGTTGGAATAGTACATTAAATAGGCTCAGTGTCGAGCACCTACCCTACTTAAATGTAAATTGGAGTTGGAATAGTAAATTAAATAGTTTCAGTGTCCAGCACCTATCCTAATTAAATGTGAATTGGAGTTGGAATAGTAAATTAAATAGGCTCAGTGTCCAGCATCTACCCTAATTAAATGTAAATTGGAGTTGAAATAGTAAATAAATAGGTTCAGTGTCCAATACCTACCCTAATTAAATGTACATTTGAGTTGGAATAGTAAATTAAATAGGTTCAGTGTCCAGCATCTACCCTAATTAAATGTAAATTGGAGTTGAAATAGTAATTTAAATAGGTTCAGTGTCCAGCACCAACCCTAATTAAATGTAAATTGGAGTTGGAATATTAAATTAAATAGGCTCAGTGTCCAGCACCTACCCTAATTAAATGTAAATTGGAGTTGGAATAGTAAATTAAATAGGTCAGTGTCCAGCACCTACTGTAAATAAATGTAAATTGGAGTTGGAATAGTAAATTAAATAGGTTCAGTGTCCAGCACCTACTCTAATTAAATGTTAATTAGAGTTGGAACAGTAAATTAAATAGGCTCAGTGTCCAGCACCTACCCTAATTAAATGTAAATTGGAGTTGGAATAGTAAAATAAATAGGTTCTGTGTCCAGCACCTACCCTAATTAAAGGTAAATTGTAGTTGGAATAGTAAATTAAATAGGTTCAGTGTCCAGCACCTACCCTAATTAAATGTAAATTGGAGTTGGAATAGTAAATAAATAGGTTCAGTGTCCAGCATCTACCCTAATTAAATGTAAATTAGAGTTAGAATCGTAATTTAAATAGGCTCAGTGTCCAGCACCTACCCTAATTAAATGTAAATTGGAGTTAAAATAGTAAATTAAATAGGCTCAGTGTCCAGCACGTACCCTAATTAAAATTAAATTGGAGTTGGAATAGTAAATTAAATAGGATCAGTGTCCAGCACCTACCCTAATTAAATGTAGATTGGAGTTGGAATAGTAAATTAAATAAGTTCAGTGTCCAGCACCTACCTAATTAAATGTAAATTGGAGTTGGAATAGTAAATTAAATAGGTTCAGTGTCCAGCACCTACCCTAAATAATTGTAGATTTGAGTTAGAATAATACATTTAATAGGTTCAGTGTCCAGCACCTACCCTAATTAAAAGTAAATTGGAGTTGAAATAGTAAATTAAATAGGTTCAGTGTCCATCACCTACCATAATTAAATGTAAATTGGAGTTGGAATAGTAATTTAAATAGGTTCAGTGTCCAGCACCTACCCTAATTAAATGTAAATTGGAGTTGGAATAGTAAATTAAATAGGCTCAGTGTCCAGCACCTACCCTGATTAAATGTAGATTGGAGTTGGAATAGTAAATTAAATAAGTTCAGTGTCCAGCCCCTACCATAATTAAATGTACATTGGAGTTGGAATAGTAAATTAAATAGGTTCAGTGTCCAGCACCTACCCTAATTTAATGTAAATTGGAGTTGGAATAGTAAATTAAATAGGGTCAGTGTCCAGCGCCTACCCTAATTAAATGTAGATTGGAGTTGGAATAGTAAATAAAATAAGTTCAGTGTCCAGCACCTACCCTACTTTAATGTAAACTGGAGTTGGAATAGTAAATTAAATAGGTTCAGTGTCCAGCACCTACCCTGAATAAATGTTGATTTGAGTTGGAATAATACATTAAATAGGTTCAGTGTCCAGCACCTACCCTAATTAAAAGTAAATTGGAGTTGGGATAGTAAATGAAATAAGCTCAGTGTCCAGCACCTACCCTAATTAAATGTAAATTGGAGTTGAAATAGTAAATTAAATAGGTTCAGTGTCCATCACCTACCCTAATTAAATGTATATTGGAGTTGGAATAGTAATTTAAATAGGTTCAGTGTCCAGCACCTACCCTAATTAAATGTAAATTGGAGTTGGAATAGTAAATTAAATAGGCTCAGTGTCCAGCACCTACCCTGATTAAATGTAGATTGGAGTTGGAATAGTAAATTTAATAAGTTCAGTGTCCAGCCCCTACCATAATTAAATGTTCATTGGAGTTGGAATAGTAAATTAAATATTTTCAGTGTCCAGCACCTACCCTAATTTAATGTAAATTGGAGTTGGAATAGTAAATTAAATAGGTTCCGTGTCCAGCATCTACCCTAATTAAATGTAAATTTGAGTTGGAATTGTAATTTAAATAGGTTCAGTGTCCAGCACCTACCCTAATGAAATGTAAATTGGAGTTGGAATAGTAAATTAAATAGGCTCAGTGTCCAGCACCTACCCTAATTAAATGTAAATTGGAGTCGGAATAGTAAATTAAATAGGGTCAGTGTCCAGCGCCTACCCTAATTAAATGTAGATTGGAGTTGGAATAGTAAATAAAATAAGTTCAGTGTCCAGCACCTACCCTAATTTAATGTAAACTGGAGTTGGAATAGTAAATTAAATAGGTTCAGTGTCCAGCACCTACCCTAATTAAATGTAAATTGGAGTTGTAATAGTAAATTAAATAGGTTCAGTGTCCAGCATCTACCATAATTAAATGTAAATTGGAGTTAGAATAGTAATTTAAATAGGCTCAGTGTCCAGCACCTACCCTAATTAAATGTAAATTGGAGTTAAAATAGTAAATTAAATAGGCTCAGTGTCCAGCACCTACCCTAATTAAAATTAAATTGGAGTTGGAATAGTAAATTAAATAGGGTCAGTGTCCAGCACCTACCCTAATTAAATGTAGATTGGAGTTGGAATAGTAAATTCAATAAGTTCAGTGTCCAGCACCTACCTAATTAAATGTAAATTGGAGTTGGAATAGTAAATTAAATAGGTTCAGTGTCCAGCACCTACCCTAAATAAATGTAGATTTGAGTTGGAATAATACATTAAATAGGTTCAGTGTCCAGCACCTACCCTAATTAAAAGTAAATTGGAGTTGGGATAGTAAATGAAATAAGCTCAGTGTCCAGCACCTACCCTAATTAAATGTAAATTGGAGTTGAAATAGTAAATTAAATAGGTTCAGTGTCCATCACCTACCCTAATTAAATGTAAATTGGAGTTGGAATAGTAATTTAAATAGGTTCAGTGTCCAGCACCTACCCTAATTAAATGTAAATTGGAGTTGGAATAGTAAATTAAATAGGCTCAGTGTCCAGCACCTACCCTGATTAAATGTAGATTGGAGTTGGAATAGTAAATTAAATAAGTTCAGTGTCCAGCCCCTACCATAATTAAATGTACATTGGAGTTGGAATAGTAAATTAAATAGGTTCAGTGTCCAGCACCTACCCTAAATAAATGTAGATTTGAGTTGGAATAATACATTAAATAGGTTCAGTGTCCAGCACCTACCCTAATTAAAAGTAAATTGGAGTTGGGATAGTAAATGAAATAAGCTCAGTGTCCAGCACCTACCCTAATTAAATGTAAATTGGAGTTGAAATAGTAAATTAAATAGGTTCAGTGTCCATCACCTACCCTAATTAAATGTAAATTGGAGTTGGAATAGTAATTTAAATAGGTTCAGTGTCCAGCACCTACCCTAATTAAATGTAAATTGGAGTTGGAATAGTAAATTAAATAGGCTCAGTGTCCAGCACCTACCCTGATTAAATGTAGATTGGAGTTGGAATAGTAAATTAAATAAGTTCAGTGTCCAGCCCCTACCATAATTAAATGTACATTGGAGTTGGAATAGTAAATTAAATAGGTTCAGTGTCCAGCACCTACCCTAATTTAATGTAAATTGGAGTTGGAATAGTAAATTAAATAGGTTCAGTGTCCAGCATCTACCCTAATTAAATGTAAATTTGAGTTGGAATTGTAATTTAAATAGGTTCAGTGTCTAGCACCTACCCTAATGAAATGTAGATTGGAGTTGGAATTGTAAATTAAATAGGCTAAGTGTCCAGCACCTACCCTAATTAAATGTAAATTGGAGTCGGAATAGTAAATTAAATAGGGTCAGTGTCCAGCGCCTACCCTAATTAAATGTAGATTGGAGTTGGAATAGTAAATAAAATAAGTTCAGTGTCCAGCACCTACCCTAATTTAATGTAAACTGGAGTTGGAATAGTAAATTAAATAGGTTCAGTGTCCAGCACCTACCCTAATTAAATGTAAATTGGAGTTGGAATAGTAAATTAAATAGGTTCAGTGTCCAGCATCTACCCTAAGTAAATGTAAATTGGAGTTAGAATAGTAATTTAAATAGGCTCAGTGTCCAGCACCTACCCTAATTAAATGTAAATTGGAGTTAAAATAGTAAATTAAATAGGCTCAGTGTCCAGCACCTACCCTAATTAAAATTAAATTGGAGTTGGAATAGTAAATTAAATAGGGTCAGTGTCCAGCACCTACCCTAATTAAATGTAGATTGGAGTTGGAATAGTAAATTAAATAAATTCAGTGTCCAGCACCTACCTAATTAAATGTAAATTGGAGTTGGAATAGTAAATTAAATAGGTTCAGTGTCCAGCACCTACCCTACATAAATGTAGATTTGAGTTGGAATAATACATTAAATAGGTTCAGTGTCCAGCACCTACCCTAATTAAAAGTAAATTGGAGTTGGGATAGTAAATAAAATCAGCTCAGTGTCCAGCACCTACCCTAATTAAATGTAAATTGGAGTTGAAATAGTAAATTAAATAGGTTCAGTGTCCATCACCTACCCTAATTAAATGTAAATTGGAGTTGGAATAGTAATTTAAATAGGTTCAGTGTCCAGCACCTACCCTAATTAAATGTAAATTGGAGTTGGAATAGTAAATTAAATAGGCTCAGTGTCCAGCACCTACCCTGATTAAATGTAGATTGGAGTTGGAATAGTAAATTAAATAAGTTCAGTGTCCAGCCACTACCATAATTAAATGTACATTGGAGTTGGAATAGTAAATTAAATAGGTTCAGTGTCCAGCACCTACCCTAATTTAATGTAAATTGGAGTTGGAATAGTAAATTAAATAGGTTCAGTGTCCAGCATCTACCCTAATTAAATGTTAATTTGAGTTGGAATTGTAATATAAATAGATTCAGTGTCCAGCACCTACCCTAATGAAATGTAAATTGGAGTTGGAATAGTAAATTAAATAGGCTCAGTGTCCAGCACCTACCCTAATTAAAAGTAAATTGGAGTTGGAATAGTACATTAAATAGGTTCAGTGTCCAGCACCTACCCTAAATAAATGTAGATTTGAGTTGGAATAATAAATTGAATAGGTTCAGTGTTCAGCACCTACCCTAATTAAAAGTAAATTAGAGTTGGAATAGTACATTAAATAGGCTCAGTGTCCAGCACCTACCCTACTTAAATGTAAATTGGAGTTGGAATAGTAAATTAAGTAGTTTCAGTGTCCAGCACCTACCCTAATTAAATGTAAATTGGAGATGGAATAGTAAATTAAATAGGCTCAGTGTCCAGCATCTACCCTAATTAAATGTAAATTGGAGTTGAAATAGTGAATTAAATAGGTTCAGTGTCCAATACCTACCCTAATTAAATGTACATTTGAGTTGGAATAGTAAATTAAATAGGTTCAGTGTTCAGCATCTACCCTAATTAAATGTAAATTGGAGTTGAAATAGTAATTTAAATAGGTTCAGTGTCCAGCACCAACCCTAATTAAATGTAAATTGGAGTTGGAATATTAAAATAAATAGGCTCAGTGTCCAGCACCTACCCTAATTAAATGTAAATTGGAGTTGGAATAGTAAATTAAATAGGTCAGTGTCCAGCACCTACTGTAAATAAATGTAAATTGGAGTTGGAATAGTAAATTAAATAGGTTCAGTGTCCAATACCTACTCTAATTAAATGTTAATTAGAGTTGGAACAGTAAATTAAATAGGCTCAGTGTCCAGCACCTACCCTAATTAAATATAAATTGGAGTTGGAATAGTAAAATAAATAGGTTCTGTGTCCAGCACCTACCCTAATTACATGTAAATTGTAGTTGGAATAGTAAATAAATAGGTTCAGTGTCCAGCACATACCCTAATTAAATGTAAATTGGAGTTGGAATAGTAAATTAAATAGGTTCAGTGTCCAGCATCTACCCTAATTAAATGTAAATTGGAGTTAGAATAGTAATTTAAATAGGCTCAGTGTCCAGCACCTACCCTAATTGAATGTAAATTGGAGTTAAAATAGTAAATTAAATAGGCTCAGTGTCCAGCACCTACCCTAATTAAAATAAATTGGAGTTGGAATAGTAAATTAAATAGGGTCAGTGTCCAGCACCTACCCTAATTAAATGTAGATTGGAGTTGGAATAGTAAATTAAATATGTTCAGTGTCCAGCACCTACCTAATTAAATGTAAATTGGAGTTGGAATAGTAAATTAAATAGGTTCAGTGTCCAGCACCTACCCTAAATAAATGTAGATTTGAGTTGGAATAATACATTTAATAGGTTCAGTGTCCAGCACCTACCCTAATTAAAAGTAAATTGGAGTTGGGATAGTAAATGAAATAAGCTCAGTGTCCAGCACCTACCCTAATTAAATGTAAATTGGAGTTGAAATAGTAAATTAAATAGGTTCAGTGTCCATCACCTACCCTAATTAAATGTAAATTGGAGTTGGAATAGTAAATTAAATAGGTTCAGTGTCCAGCATCTACCCTAATTAAATATAAATTGGAGTTAGAATAGTAATTTAAATAGGCTCAGTGTCCAGCACCTACCCTAATTAAATGTAAATTGGAGTTAAAATAGTAAATTAAATAGGCTCAGTGTCCAGCACCTACCCTAATTAAAATTAAATTGGAGTTGGAATAGTGATTTAAATAGGTTCAGTGTCCAGCACCTACCCTAATTAAATGTAAATTGGAGTTGGAATAGTAAATTAAATAGGCTCAGTGTCCAGCACCTACCCTGATTAAATGTAGATTGGAGTTGGAATAGTAAATTAAATAAGTTCAGTGTCCAGCCCCTACCCTAATTTAATGTAAATTGGAGTTGGAATAGTAAATTAAATAGGTTCAGTGTCCAGCATCTACCCTAATTAAATGTAAATTTGAGTTGGAATTGTAATTTAAATAGGTTCAGTGTCCAGCACCTACCCTAATTAAATGTAAATTGGAGTTGGAATAGGAAATTAAATAGGTTCAGTGTCCAGCATCTACCCTAATTAAATGTAAATTGGAGTTAGAATAGTAATTTAAATAGGCTCAGTGTCCAGCACCTACCCTAATTAAATGTAAATTGGAGTTAAAATAGTAAATTAAATAGGCTCAGTGTCCAGCACCTACCCTAATTAAAATTAAATTGGAGTTGGAATAGTAAATTAAATAGGGTCAGTGTCCAGCACCTACCCTAATTAAATGTAGTTTGGAGTTGGAATAGTAAATTAAATAAGTTCAGTGTCCAGCACCTACCTAATTAAATGTAAATTGGAGTTGGAATAGTAAATTAAATAGGTTCAGTGTCCAGCACCTACCCTACATAAATGTAGATTTGAGTTGGAATAATACATTAAATAGGTTCAGTGTCCAGCACCTACCCTAATTAAAAGTAAATTGGAGTTGGGATAGTAAATGAAATAAGCTCAGTGTCCAGCACCTACCCTAATTAAATGTAAATTGGAGTTCAAATAGTAAATTAAATAGTTTCAGTGTCCATCACCTACCCTAATTAAATGTAAATTGGAGTTGGAATAGTAATTTAAATAGGTTCAGTGTCCAGCACCTACCCTAATTAAATGTAAATTGGAGTTGGAATAGTAAATTAAATAGGCTCAGTGTCCAGCACCTACCCTGATTAAATGTAGATTGGAGTTGGAATAGTAAATTAAATAAGTTCAGTGTCCAGCCCCTACCATAATTAAATGTACATTGGAGTTGGAATAGTAAATTAAATAGGTTCAGTGTCCAGCACCTACCCTAATTTAATGTAAATTGGAGTTGGAATAGTAAATTATATAGGGTCAGTGTCCAGCGCCTACCCTAATTAAATGTAGATTGGAGTTGGAATAGTAAATAAAATAAGTTCAGTGTCCAGCACCTACCCTACTTTAATGTAAACTGGAGTTGGAATAGTAAATTAAATAGGTTCAGTGTCCAGCACCTACTCTAAATAAATGTAGATTTGAGTTGGAATAATACATTAAATAGGTTCAATGTCCAGCACCTACCCTAATTAAATGTAAATTGGAGTTGGAATAGTAAATTAAATAGGTTCAGTGTCCAGAACCTACCCTAAATAAATGTAGATTTGAGTTGGAATAATAAATTAAATAGGTTCAGTGTTCAGCACCTACCCTAATTAAAAGTAAATTGGAGTTGGAATAGTACATTAAATAGGCTCAGTGTCGAGCACCTACCCTAATTAAATGTAAATTGGAGTTGGAATAGTAAATAAATAGGTTCAGTGTCCAGCATCTACCCTAATTAAATGTAAATTAGAGTTAGAATAGTAATTTAAATAGGCTCAGTGTCCAGCACCTACCCTAATTAAATGTAAATTGGAGTTGGAATAGTAAAAAAATAGGTTCAGTGTCCAGCATCTACCCTAATTAAATGTAAATTAGAGTTAGAATAGTAAATTAAATAGGTTCAGTGTCCAGCACCTACCCTACATGAATGTAGATTTGAGTTGAATAATACATTAAATAGGTTCAGTGTCCAGCACCTACCCTAATTAAAAGTAAATTGGAGTTGGGATAGTAAATGAAATAAGCTCAGTGTCCAGCACCTACCCTAATTAAATGTAAATTGGAGTTGAAATAGTAAATTAAATAGGTTCAGTGTCCATCACCTACCCTAATTAAATGTAAAATGAAGTTGGAATAGTAATTTAAATAGGTTCAGTGTCCATCACCTACCCTAATTAAATGTAAATTGGAGTTGGAATAGTAATTTAAATAGGTTCAGTGTCCAGCACCTACCCTAATTAAATGTAAATTGGAGTTGGAATAGTAAATTAAATAGGCTCAGTGTCCAGCACCTACCCTGATTAAATGTAGATTGGAGTTGGAATAGTAAATTAAATAAGTTCAGTGTCCAGCCCCTACCATAATTAAATGTACATTGGAGTTGGAATAGTAAATGAAATAGGTTCAGTGTCCAGCACCTACCCTAATTTAATGTAAATTGGAGTTGGAATAGTAAATTATATAGGGTCAGTGTCCAGCGCCTACCCTAATTAAATGTAGATTGGAGTTGGAATAGTAAATAAAATAAGTTCAGTGTCCAGCACCTACCCTACTTTAATGTAAACTGGAGTTGGAATAGTGAATTAAATAGGTTCAGTGTCCAGCACCTACTCTAAATAAATGTAGATTTGAGTTGGAATAATACATTAAATAGGTTCAATGTCCAGCACCTACCCTAATTAAATGTAAATTGGAGTTGGAATAGTAAATTAAATAGGTTCAGTGTCCAGAACCTACCCTAAATAAATGTAGATTTGAGTTGGAATAATAAATTAAATAGGTTCAGTGTTCAGCACCTACCCTAATTAAAAGTAAATTG
The DNA here is from genome assembly GCF_964263255.1 of Lissotriton vulgaris. Taxonomy (NCBI): domain Eukaryota; kingdom Metazoa; phylum Chordata; class Amphibia; order Caudata; family Salamandridae; genus Lissotriton; species Lissotriton vulgaris. The sequence goes on from NC_141694.1 coordinate 1,788,129,584, forward strand.
GAGTTAGAATAGTACATTAAATAGGCTCAGTGTCGAGCACCTACCCTACTTAAATGTAAATTGGAGTTGGAATAGTAAATTAAATAGTTTCAGTGTCCAGCACCTATCCTAATTAAATGTGAATTGGAGTTGGAATAGTAAATTAAATAGGCTCAGTGTCCAGCATCTACCCTAATTAAATGTAAATTGGAGTTGAAATAGTAAATTAAATAGGTTCAGTGTCCAATACCTACCCTAATTAAATGTACATTTGAGTTGGAATAGTAAATTAAATAGGTTCAGTGTCCAGCATCTACCCTAATTAAATGTAAATTGGAGTTGAAATAGTAATTTAAATAGGTTCAGTGTCCAGCACCAACCCTAATTAAATGTAAATTGGAGTTGGAATATTAAATTAAATAGGCTCAGTGTCCAGCACCTACCCTAATTAAATGTAAATTGGAGATGGAATAGTAAATTAAATAGGCTCAGTGTCCAGCATCTACCCTAATTAAATGTAAATTGGAGTTGAAATAGTGAATTAAATAGGTTCAGTGTCCAATACCTACCCTAATTAAATGTACATTTGAGTTGGAATAGTAAATTAAATAGGTTCAGTGTTCAGCATCTACCCTAATTAAATGTAAATTGGAGTTGAAATAGTAATTTAAATAGGTTCAGTGTCCAGCACCAACCCTAATTAAATGTAAATTGGAGTTGGAATATTAAAATAAATAGGCTCAGTGTCCAGCACCTACCCTAATTAAATGTAAATTGGAGTTGGAATAGTAAATTAAATAGGTCAGTGTCCAGCACCTACTGTAAATAAATGTAAATTGGAGTTGGAATAGTAAATTAAATAGGTTCAGTGTCCAGCACCTACTCTAATTAAATGTTAATTAGAGTTGGAACAGTAAATTAAATAGGCTCAGTGTCCAGCACCTACCCTAATTAAATATAAATTGGAGTTGGAATAGTAAAATAAATAGGTTCTGTGTCCAGCACCTACCCTAATTACATGTAAATTGTAGTTGGAATAGTAAATAAATAGGTTCAGTGTCCAGCACATACCCTAATTAAATGTAAATTGGAGTTGGAATAGTAAATTAAATAGGTTCAGTGTCCAGCATCTACCCTAATTAAATGTAAATTGGAGTTAGAATAGTAATTTAAATAGGCTCAGTGTCCAGCACCTACCCTAATTGAATGTAAATTGGAGTTAAAATAGTAAATTAAATAGGCTCAGTGTCCAGCACCTACCCTAATTAAAATAAATTGGAGTTGGAATAGTAAATTAAATAGGGTCAGTGTCCAGCACCTACCCTAATTAAATGTAGATTGGAGTTGGAATAGTAAATTAAATAAGTTCAGTGTCCAGCACCTACCTAATTAAATGTAAATTGGAGTTGGAATAGTAAATTAAATAGGTTCAGTGTCCAGCACCTACCCTAAATAAATGTAGATTTGAGTTGGAATAATACATTTAATAGGTTCAGTGTCCAGCACCTACCCTAATTAAAAGTAAATTGGAGTTGGGATAGTAAATGAAATAAGCTCAGTGTCCAGCACCTACCCTAATTAAATGTAAATTGGAGTTGAAATAGTAAATTAAATAGGTTCAGTGTCCATCACCTACCCTAATTAAATGTAAATTGGAGTTGGAATAGTAAATTAAATAGGTTCAGTGTCCAGCATCTACCCTAATTAAATATAAATTGGAGTTAGAATAGTAATTTAAATAGGCTCAGTGTCCAGCACCTACCCTAATTAAATGTAAATTGGAGTTAAAATAGTAAATTAAATAGGCTCAGTGTCCAGCACCTACCCTAATTAAAATTAAATTGGAGTTGGAATAGTGATTTAAATAGGTTCAGTGTCCAGCACCTACCCTAATTAAATGTAAATTGGAGTTGGAATAGTAAATTAAATAGGCTCAGTGTCCAGCACCTACCCTGATTAAATGTAGATTGGAGTTGGAATAGTAAATTAAATAAGTTCAGTGTCCAGCCCCTACCCTAATTTAATGTAAATTGGAGTTGGAATAGTAAATTAAATAGGTTCAGTGTCCAGCATCTACCCTAATTAAATGTAAATTTGAGTTGGAATTGTAATTTAAATAGGTTCAGTGTCCAGCACCTACCCTAATTAAATGTAAATTGGAGTTGGAATAGTAAATTAAATAGGTTCAGTGTCCAGCATCTACCCTAATTAAATGTAAATTGGAGTTAGAATAGTAATTTAAATAGGCTCAGTGTCCAGCACCTACCCTAATTAAATGTAAATTGGAGTTAAAATAGTAAATTAAATAGGCTCAGTGTCCAGCACCTACCCTAATTAAAATTAAATTGGAGTTGGAATAGTAAATTAAATAGGGTCAGTGTCCAGCACCTACCCTAATTAAATGTAGTTTGGAGTTGGAATAGTAAATTAAATAAGTTCAGTGTCCAGCACCTACCTAATTAAATGTAAATTGGAGTTGGAATAGTAAATTAAATAGGTTCAGTGTCCAGCACCTACCCTACATAAATGTAGATTTGAGTTGGAATAATACATTAAATAGGTTCAGTGTCCAGCACCTACCCTAATTAAAAGTAAATTGGAGTTGGGATAGTAAATGAAATAAGCTCAGTGTCCAGCACCTACCCTAATTAAATGTAAATTGGAGTTCAAATAGTAAATTAAATAGTTTCAGTGTCCATCACCTACCCTAATTAAATGTAAATTGGAGTTGGAATAGTAATTTAAATAGGTTCAGTGTCCAGCACCTACCCTAATTAAATGTAAATTGGAGTTGGAATAGTAAATTAAATAGGCTCAGTGTCCAGCACCTACCCTGATTAAATGTAGATTGGAGTTGGAATAGTAAATTAAATAAGTTCAGTGTCCAGCCCCTACCATAATTAAATGTACATTGGAGTTGGAATAGTAAATTAAATAGGTTCAGTGTCCAGCACCTACCCTAATTTAATGTAAATTGGAGTTGGAATAGTAAATTATATAGGGTCAGTGTCCAGCGCCTACCCTAATTAAATGTAGATTGGAGTTGGAATAGTAAATAAAATAAGTTCAGTGTCCAGCACCTACCCTACTTTAATGTAAACTGGAGTTGGAATAGTAAATTAAATAGGTTCAGTGTCCAGCACCTACTCTAAATAAATGTAGATTTGAGTTGGAATAATACATTAAATAGGTTCAATGTCCAGCACCTACCCTAATTAAATGTAAATTGGAGTTGGAATAGTAAATTAAATAGGTTCAGTGTCCAGAACCTACCCTAAATAAATGTAGATTTGAGTTGGAATAATAAATTAAATAGGTTCAGTGTTCAGCACCTACCCTAATTAAAAGTAAATTGGAGTTGGAATAGTACATTAAATAGGCTCAGTGTCGAGCACCTACCCTAATTAAATGTAAATTGGAGTTGGAATAGTAAATAAATAGGTTCAGTGTCCAGCATCTACCCTAATTAAATGTAAATTAGAGTTAGAATAGTAATTTAAATAGGCTCAGTGTCCAGCACCTACCCTAATTAAATGTAAATTGGAGTTGGAATAGTAAAAAAAATAGGTTCAGTGTCCAGCATCTACCCTAATTAAATGTAAATTAGAGTTAGAATAGTAAATTAAATAGGATCAGTGTCCAGCACCTACCCTACATGAATGTAGATTTGAGTTGAATAATACATTAAATAGGTTCAGTGTCCAGCACCTACCCTAATTAAAAGTAAATTGGAGTTGGGATAGTAAATGAAATAAGCTCAGTGTCCAGCACCTACCCTAATTAAATGTAAATTGGAGTTGAAATAGTAAATTAAATAGGTTCAGTGTCCATCACCTACCCTAATTAAATGTAAAGTGAAGTTGGAATAGTAATTTAAATAGGTTCAGTGTCCATCACCTACCCTAATTAAATGTAAATTGGAGTTGGAATAGTAATTTAAATAGGTTCAGTGTCCAGCACCTACCCTAATTAAATGTAAATTGGAGTTGGAATAGTAAATTAAATAGGCTCAGTGTCCAGCACCTACCCTGATTAAATGTAGATTGGAGTTGGAATAGTAAAATAAATAAGTTCAGTGTCCAGCCCCTACCATAATTAAATGTACATTGGAGTTGGAATAGTAAATTAAATAGGTTCAGTGTCCAGCACCTACCCTAATTTAATGTAAATTGGAGTTGGAATAGTAAATTATATAGGGTCAGTGTCCAGCGCCTACCCTAATTAAATGTAGATTGGAGTTGGAATAGTAAATAAAATAAGTTCAGTGTCCAGCACCTACCCTACTTTAATGTAAACTGGAGTTGGAATAGTGAATTAAATAGGTTCAGTGTCCAGCACCTACTCTAAATAAATGTAGATTTGAGTTGGAATAATACATTAAATAGGTTCAATGTCCAGCACCTACCCTAATCAAATGTAAATTGGAGTTGGAATAGTAAATTAAATAGGTTCAGTGTCCAGAACCTACCCTAAATAAATGTAGATTTGAGTTGGAATAATAAATTAAATAGGTTCAGTGTTCAGCACCTACCCTAATTAAAAGTAAATTGGAGTTGGAATAGTACATTAAATAGGCTCAGTGTCGAGCACCTACCCTACTTAAATGTAAATTGGAGTTGGAATAGTAAATTAAATAGTTTCAGTGTCCAGCACCTATCCTAATTAAATGTGAATTGGAGTTGGAATAGTAAATTAAATAGGCTCAGTGTCCAGCATCTACCCTAATTAAATGTAAATTGGAGTTGAAATAGTAAATTAAATAGGTTCAGTGTCCAATACCTACCCTAATTAAATGTACATTTGAGTTGGAATAGTAAATTAAATAGGTTCAGTGTCCAGCATCTACCCTAATTAAATGTAAATTGGAGTTGAAATAGTAATTTAAATAGGTTCAGTGTCCAGCACCAACCCTAATTAAATGTAAATTGGAGTTGGAATATTAAATTAAATAGGCTCAGTGTCCAGCACCTACCCTAATTACATGTAAATTGGAGTTGGAATAGTAAATTAAATAGGTCAGTGTCCAGCACCTACTGTAAATAAATGTAAATTGGAGTTGGAATAGTAAATTAAATAGGTTCAGTGTCCAGCACCTACTCTAATTAAATGTTAATTAGAGTTGGAACAGTAAATTAAATAGGCTCAGTGTCCAGCACCTACCCTAATTAAATGTAAATTGGAGTTGGAATAGTAAAATAAATAGGTTCTGTGTCCAGCACCTACCCTAATTAAAGGTAAATTGTAGTTGGAATAGTAAATTAAATAGGTTCAGTGTCCAGCACCTACCCTAATTAAATGTAAATTGGAGTTGGAATAGTAAATAAATAGGTTCAGTGTCCAGCATCTACCCTAATTAAATGTAAATTAGAGTTAGAATAGTAATTTAAATAGGCTCAGTGTCCAGCACCTACCCTAATTAAATGTAAATTGGAGTTAAAATAGTAAATTAAATAGGCTCAGTGTCCAGCACGTACCCTAATTAAAATTAAATTGGAGTTGGAATAGTAAATTAAATAGGATCAGTGTCCAGCACCTACCCTAATTAAATGTAGATTGGAGTTGGAATAGTAAATTAAATAAGTTCAGTGTCCAGCACCTACCTAATTAAATGTAAATTGGAGTTGGAATAGTAAATTAAATAGGTTCAGTGTCCAGCACCTACCCTAAATAAATGTAGATTTGAGTTAGAATAATACATTTAATAGGTTCAGTGTCCAGCACCTACCCTAATTAAAAGTAAATTGGAGTTGAAATAGTAAATTAAATAGGTTCAGTGTCCATCACCTACCATAATTAAATGTAAATTGGAGTTGGAATAGTAATTTAAATAGGTTCAGTGTCCAGCACCTACCCTAATTAAATGTAAATTGGAGTTGGAATAGTAAATTAAATAGGCTCAGTGTCCAGCACCTACCCTGATTAAATGTAGATTGGAGTTGGAATAGTAAATTAAATAAGTTCAGTGTCCAGCCCCTACCATAATTAAATGTACATTGGAGTTGGAATAGTAAATTAAATAGGTTCAGTGTCCAGCACCTACCCTAATTTAATGTAAATTGGAGTTGGAATAGTAAATTAAATAGGGTCAGTGTCCAGCGCCTACCCTAATTAAATGTAGATTGGAGTTGGAATAGTAAATAAAATAAGTTCAGTGTCCAGCACCTACCCTACTTTAATGTAAACTGGAGTTGGAATAGTAAATTAAATAGGTTCAGTGTCCAGCACCTACCCTAAATAAATGTTGATTTGAGTTGGAATAATACATTAAATAGGTTCAGTGTCCAGCACCTACCCTAATTAAAAGTAAATTGGAGTTGGGATAGTAAATGAAATAAGCTCAGTGTCCAGCACCTACCCTAATTAAATGTAAATTGGAGTTGAAATAGTAAATTAAATAGGTTCAGTGTCCATCACCTACCCTAATTAAATGTATATTGGAGTTGGAATAGTAATTTAAATAGGTTCAGTGTCCAGCACCTACCCTAATTAAATGTAAATTGGAGTTGGAATAGTAAATTAAATAGGCTCAGTGTCCAGCACCTACCCTGATTAAATGTAGATTGGAGTTGGAATAGTAAATTTAATAAGTTCAGTGTCCAGCCCCTACCATAATTAAATGTTCATTGGAGTTGGAATAGTAAATTAAATATTTTCAGTGTCCAGCACCTACCCTAATTTAATGTAAATTGGAGTTGGAATAGTAAATTAAATAGGTTCAGTGTCCAGCATCTACCCTAATTAAATGTAAATTTGAGTTGGAATTGTAATTTAAATAGGTTCAGTGTCCAGCACCTACCCTAATGAAATGTAAATTGGAGTTGGAATAGTAAATTAAATAGGCTCAGTGTCCAGCACCTACCCTAATTAAATGTAAATTGGAGTCGGAATAGTAAATTAAATAGGGTCAGTGTCCAGCGCCTACCCTAATTAAATGTAGATTGGAGTTGGAATAGTAAATAAAATAAGTTCAGTGTCCAGCAGCTACCCTAATTTAATGTAAACTGGAGTTGGAATAGTAAATTAAATAGGTTCAGTGTCCAGCACCTACCCTAATTAAATGTAAATTGGAGTTGTAATAGTAAATTAAATAGGTTCAGTGTCCAGCATCTACCATAATTAAATGTAAATTGGAGTTAGAATAGTAATTTAAATAGGCTCAGTGTCCAGCACCTACCCTAATTAAATGTAAATTGGAGTTAAAATAGTAAATTAAATAGGCTCAGTGTCCAGCACCTACCCTAATTAAAATTAAATTGGAGTTGGAATAGTAAATTAAATAGGGTCAGTGTCCAGCACCTACCCTAATTAAATGTAGATTGGAGTTGGAATAGTAAATTAAATAGTTTCAGTGTCCAGCACCTACCCTAATTAAATGTAAATTGGAGTTGGAATAGTAAATTAAATAGGCTCAGTGTCCAGCATCTACCCTAATTAAATGTAAATTGGAGTTGAAATAGTAAATTAAATAGGTTCAGTGTCCAATACCTACCCTAATTAAATGTACATTTGAGTTGGAATAGTAAATTAAATAGGTTCAGTGTCCAGCATCTACCCTAATTAAATGTAAATTGGAGTTGAAATAGTAATTTAAATAGGTTCAGTGTCCAGCACCAACCCTAATTAAATGTAAATTGCAGTTGGAATATTAAATTAAATAGGCTCAGTGTCCAGCACCTACCCTAATTAAATGTAAATTGGAGTTGGAATAGTAAATTAAATAGGTCAGTGTCCAGCACCTACTGTAAATAAATGTAAATTGGAGTTCGAATAGTAAATTAAATAGGTTAAGTGTCCAGCACCTACTCTAATTAAATGTTAATTAGAGTTGGAACAGTAAATTAAATAGGCTCAGTGTCCAGCACCTACCCTAATTAAATGTAAATTGGAGTTGGAATAGTAAAATAAATAGGTTCTGTGTCCAGCACCTACCCTAATTAAATGTAAATTGTAGTTGGAATAGTAAATTAAATAGGTTCAGTGTCCAGCACCTACCCTAATTAAATGTAAATTGGAGTTGGAATAGTAAATAAATAGGTTCAGTGTCCAGCATCTACCCTAATTAAATGTAAATTAGAGTTAGAATAGTAATTTAAATAGGCTCAGTGTCCAGCACCTACCCTAATTAAATGTAAATTGGAGTTGGAATAGTAAAAAAATAGGTTCGTGTCCAGCATCTACCCTAATTAAATGTAAATTAGAGTTAGAATAGTAAATTAAATAGGTTCAGTGTCCAGCACCTACCCTACATGAATGTAGATTTGAGTTGAATAATACATTAAATAGGTTCAGTGTCCAGCACCTACCCTAATTAAAAGTAAATTGGAGTTGGGATAGTAAATGAAATAAGCTCAGTGTCCAGCACCTACCCTAATTAAATGTAAATTGGAGTTGAAATAGTAAATTAAATAGGTTCAGTGTCCATCACCTACCCTAATTAAATGTAAAGTGAAGTTGGAATAGTAATTTAAATAGGTTCAGTGTCCATCACCTACCCTAATTAAATGTAAATTGGAGTTGGAATAGTAATTTAAATAGGTTCAGTGTCCAGCTCCTACCCTAATTAAATGTAAATTGGAGTTGGAATAGTAAATTAAATAGGCTCAGTGTCCAGCACCTACCCTGATTAAATGTAGATTGGAACTGGAATAGTAAATTAAATAAGTTCAGTGTCCAGCCCCTACCATAATTAAATGTACATTGGAGTTGGAATAGTAAATTAAATAGGTTCAGTGTCCAGCACCTACCCTAATTTAATGTAAATTGGAGTTGGAATAGTAAATTATATAGGGTCAGTGTCCAGCGCCTACCCTAATTAAATGTAGATTGGAGTTGGAATAGTAAATAAAATAAGTTCAGTGTCCAGCACCTACCCTACTTTAATGTAAACTGGAGTTGGAATAGTAAATTAAATAGGTTCAGTGTCCAGCACCTACTCTAAATAAATGTAGATTTGAGTTGGAATAATACATTAAATAGGTTCAATGTCCAGCACCTACCCTAATTAAATGTAAATTGGAGTTGGAATAGTAAATTAAATAGGTTCAGTGTCCAGACCCTACACTAAATAAATGTAGATTTGAGTTGGAATAATAAATTAAATAGGTTCAGTGTTCAGCACCTACCCTAATTAAAAGTAAATTGGAGTTGGAATAGTAAATTAAATAGGTTCAGTGTCCAGCATCTACCCTAATTAAATGTAAATTTGAGTTGGAATTGTAATTTAAATAGGTTCAGTGTCCAGCACCTACCCTAATGAAATGTAAATTGGAGTTGGAATAGTAAATTAAATAGGCTCAGTGTCCAGCACCTACCCTAATTAAATGTAAATTGGAGTCGGAATAGTAAATTAAATAGGGTCAGTGTCCAGCGCCTACCCTAATTAAATGTAGATTGGAGTTGGAATAGTAAATAAAATAAGTTCAGTGTCCAGCACCTACCCTAATTTAATGTAAACTGGAGTTGGAATAGTAAATTAAATAGGTTCAGTGTCCAGCACCTACCCTAATTAAATGTAAATTGGAGTTGTAATAGTAAATTAAATAGGTTCAGTGTCCAGCATCTACCATAATGAAATGTAAATTGGAGTTAGAATAGTAATTTAAATAGGCTCAGTGTCCAGCACCTACCCTAATTAAATGTAAATTGGAGTTAAAATAGTAAATTAAATAGGCTCAGTGTCCAGCACCTACCCTAATTAAAATAAATTGGAGTTGGAATAGTAAATTAAATAGGGTCAGTGTCCAGCACCTACCCTAATTAAATGTAGATTGGAGTTGGAATAGTAAATTAAATAAGTTCAGTGTCCAGCACCTACCTAATTAAATGTAAATTGGAGTTGGAATAGTAAATTAAATAGGTTCAGTGTCCAGCACCTACCCTAAATAAATGTAGATTTGAGTTGGAATAATACATTTAATAGGTTCAGTGTCCAGCACCTACCCTAATTAAAAGTAAATTGGAGTTGGGATAGTAAATGAAATAAGCTCAGTGTCCAGCACCTACCCTAATTAAATGTAAATTGGAGTTGAAATAGTAAATTAAATAGGTTCAGTGTCCATCACCTACCCTAATTAAATGTAAATTGGAGTTGGAATAGTAATCGAAATAGGTTCAGTGTCCAGCACCTACCCTAATTAAATGTAAATTGGAGTTGGAATAGTAAATTAAATAGGCTCAGTGTCCAGCACCTACCCTGATTAAATGTAGATTGGAGTTGGGATAGTAAATTAAATAAGTTCAGTGTCCAGCCCCTACCATAATTAAATGTACATTGGAGTTGGAATAATGAATTAAATATTTTCAGTGTCCAGCACCTACCCTAATTTAATGTAAATTGGAGTTGGAATAGTAAATTAAATAGGTTCAGTGTCCAGCATCTACCCTAATTAAATGTAAATTTGAGTTGGAATTGTAATTTAAATAGGTTCAGTGTCCAGCACCTACCCTAATGAAATGTAAATTGGAGTTGGAATAGTAAATTAAATAGGCTCAGTGTCCAGAACCTACCCTAATTAAATGTAAATTGGAGTCGGAATAGTAAATAAAATAAGTTCAGTGTCCAGCACCTACCCTAATTTAATGTAAACTGGAGTTGGAATAGTAAATTAAATAGGTTCAGTGTCCAGCACCTACCCTAATTAAATGTAAATTGGAGTTGGAATAGTAAATTAAATAGGTTCAGTGTCCAGCATCTACCCTAATTAAATATAAATTGGAGTTAGAATAGTAATTTAAATAGGCTCAGTGTCCAGCACCTACCCTAATTAAATGTAAATTGGAGTTAAAATAGTAAATTAAATAGGCTCAGTGTCCAGCACCTACCCTAATTAAAATTAAATTGGAGTTGGAATAGTAAATTAAATAGGGTCAGTGTCCAGCACCTACCCTAATTAAATGTAGATTGGAGTTGGAATAGTAAATTAAATAAGTTCAGTGTCCAGCACCTACCTAATTAAATGTAAATTGCAGTTGGAATAGTAAATTAAATAGGTTCAGTGTCCAGCACCTACCCTAAATAAATGTAGATTTGAGTTGGAATAATACATTAAATAGGTTCAGTGTCCAGCACCTACCCTAATTAAAAGTAAATTGGAGTTGGGATAGTAAATGAAATAAGCTCAGTGTCCAGCACCTACCCTAATTAAATGTAAATTGGAGTTGGAATAGTGATTTAAATAGGTTCAGTGTCCAGCACCTACCCTAATGAAATGTAAATTGGAGTTGGAATAGTAAATTAAATAGGCTCAGTGTCCAGCACCTACCCTGATTAAATGTAGATTGGAGTTGGAATAGTAAATTAAATAAGTTCAGTGTCCAGCCCCTACCCTAATTTAATGTAAATTGGAGTTGGAATAGTAAATTAAATAGGTTCAGTGTCCAGCATCTACCCTAATTAAATGTAAATTTGAGTTGGAATTGTAATTTAAATAGGTTCAGTGTCCAGCACCTACCCTAATTAAATGTAAATTGGAGTTGGAATAGTAAATTAAATAGGTTCAGTGTCCAGCATCTACCCTAATTAAATGTAAATTGGAGTTAGAATAGTAATTTAAATAGGCTCAGTGTCCAGCACCTACCCTAATTAAATGTAAATTGGAGTTAAAATAGTAAATTAAATAGGCTCAGTGTCCAGCACCTACCCTAATTAAAATTAAATTGGAGTTGGAATAGTAAATTAAATAGGGTCAGTGTCCAGCACCTACCCTAATTAAATGTAGTTTGGAGTTGGAATAGTAAATTAAATAAGTTCAGTGTCCAGCACCTACCTAATTAAATGTAAATTGGAGTTGGAATAGTAAATTAAATAGGTTCAGTGTCCAGCACCTACCCTACATAAATGTAGATTTGAGTTGGAATAATACATTAAATAGGTTCAGTGTCCAGCACCTACCCTAATTAAAAGTAAATTGGAGTTGGGATAGTAAATGAAATAAGCTCAGTGTCCAGCACCTACCCTAATTAAATGTAAATTGGAGTTCAAATAGTAAATTAAATAGTTTCAGTGTCCATCACCTACCCTAATTAAATGTAAATTGGAGTTGGAATAGTAATTTAAATAGGTTCAGTGTCCAGCACCTACCCTAATTAAATGTAAATTGGAGTTGGAATAGTAAATTAAATAGGCTCAGTGTCCAGCACCTACCCTGATTAAATGTAGATTGGAGTTGGAATAGTAAATTAAATAAGTTCAGTGTCCAGCCCCTACCATAATTAAATGTACATTGGAGTTGGAATAGTAAATTAAATAGGTTCAGTGTCCAGCACCTACCCTAATTTAATGTAAATTGGAGTTGGAATAGTAAATTATATAGGGTCAGTGTCCAGCGCCTACCCTAATTAAATGTAGATTGGAGTTGGAATAGTAAATAAAATAAGTTCAGTGTCCAGCACCTACCCTACTTTAATGTAAACTGGAGTTGGAATAGTAAATTAAATAGGTTCAGTGTCCAGCACCTACTCTAAATAAATGTAGATTTGAGTTGGAATAATACATTAAATAGGTTCAATGTCCAGCACCTACCCTAATTAAATGTAAATTGGAGTTGGAATAGTAAATTAAATAGGTTCAGTGTCCAGAACCTACCCTAAATAAATGTAGATTTGAGTTGGAATAATAAATTAAATAGGTTCAGTGTTCAGCACCTACCCTAATTAAAAGTAAATTGGAGTTGGAATAGTACATTAAATAGGCTCAGTGTCGAGCACCTACCCTAATTAAATGTAAATTGGAGTTGGAATAGTAAATAAATAGGTTCAGTGTCCAGCATCTACCCTAATTAAATGTAAATTAGAGTTAGAATAGTCATTTAAATAGGCTCAGTGTCCAGCACCTACCCTAATTAAATGTAAATTGGAGTTGGAATAGTAAAAAAATAGGTTCAGTGTCCAGCATCTACCCTAATTAAATGTAAATTAGAGTTAGAATAGTAAATTAAATAGGTTCAGTGTCCAGCACCTACCCTACATGAATGTAGATTTGAGTTGAATAATACATTAAATAGGTTCAGTGTCCAGCACCTACCCTAATTAAAAGTAAATTGGAGTTGGGATAGTAAATGAAATAAGCTCAGTGTCCAGCACCTACCCTAATTAAATGTAAATTGGAGTTGAAATAGTAAATTAAATAGGTTCAGTGTCCATCACCTACCCTAATTAAATGTAAAGTGAAGTTGGAATAGTAATTTAAATAGGTTCAGTGTCCATCACCTACCCTAATTAAATGTAAATTGGAGTTGGAATAGTAATTTAAATAGGTTCAGTGTCCAGCACCTACCCTAATTAAATGTAAATTGGAGTTGGAATAGTAATTAAATAGGCTCAGTGTCCAGCACCTACCCTGATTAAATGTAGATTGGAGTTGGAATAGTAAATTAAATAAGTTCAGTGTCCAGCCCCTACCATAATTAAATGTACATTGGAGTTGGAATAGTAAATTAAATAGGTTCAGTGTCCAGCACCTACCCTAATTTAATGTAAATTGGAGTTGGAATAAAAAATTATATAGGGTCAGTGTCCAGCGCCTACCCTAATTAAATGTAGATTGGAGTTGGAATAGTAAATAAAATAAGTTCAGTGTCCAGCACCTACCCTACTTTAATGTAAACTGGAGTTGGAATAGTGAATTAAATAGGTTCAGTGTCCAGCACCTACTCTAAATAAATGTAGATTTGAGTTGGAATAATACATTAAATAGGTTCAATGTCCAGCACCTACCCTAATTAAATGTAAATTGGAGTTGGAATAGTAAATTAAATAGGTTCAGTGTCCAGAACCTACCCTAAATAAATGTAGATTTGAGTTGGAATAATAAATTAAATAGTTTCAGTGTTCAGCACCTACCCTAATTAAAAGTAAATTGGAGTTGGAATAGTACATTAAATAGGCTCAGTGTCGAGCACCTACCCTACTTAAATGTAAATTGGAGTTGGAATAGTAAATTAAATAGTTTCAGTGTCCAGCACCTATCCTAATTAAATGTGAATTGGAGTTGGAATAGTAAATTAAATAGGCTCAGTGTCCAGCATCTACCCTAATTAAATGTAAATTGGAGTTGAAATAGTAAATTAAATAGGTTCAGTGTCCAATACCTACCCTAATTAAATGTACATTTGAGTTGGAATAGTAAATTAAATAGGTTCAGTGTCCAGCATCTACCCTAATTAAATGTAAATTGGAGTTGAAATAGTAATTTAAATAGGTTCAGTGTCCAGCACCAACCCTAATTAAATGTAAATTGGAGTTGGAATATTAAATTAAATAGGCTCAGTGTCCAGCACCTACCCTAATTAAATGTAAATTGGAGTTGGAATAGTAAATTAAATAGGTCAGTGTCCAGCACCTACTGTAAATAAATGTAAATTGGAGTTGGAATAGTAAATTAAATAGGTTCAGTGTCCAGCACCTACTCTAATTAAATGTTAATTAGAGTTGGAACAGTAAATTAAATAGGCTCAGTGTCCAGCACCTACCCTAATTAAATGTAAATTGGAGTTGGAATAGTAAAATAAATAGGTTCTGTGTCCAGCACCTACCCTAATTAAAGGTAAATTGTAGTTGGAATAGTAAATTAAATAGGTTCAGTGTCCAGCACCTACCCTAATTAAATGTAAATTGGAGTTGGAATAGTAAATAAATAGGTTCAGTGTCCAGCATCTACCCTAATTAAATGTAAATTAGAGTTAAAATAGTAATTTAAATAGGCTCAGTGTCCAGCACCTACCCTAATTAAATGTAAATTGGAGTTAAAATAGTAAATTAAATAGGCTCAGTGTCCAGCACGTACCCTAATTAAAATTAAATTGGAGTTGGAATAGTAAATTAAATAGGATCAGTGTCCAGCACCTACCCTAATTAAATGTAGATTGGAGTTGGAATAGTAAATTAAATAAGTTCAGTGTCCAGCACCTACCTAATTAAATGTAAATTGGAGTTGGAATAGTAAATTAAATAGGTTCAGTGTCCAGCACCTACCCTAAATAAATGTAGATTTGAGTTAGAATAATACATTTAATAGGTTCAGTGTCCAGCACCTACCCTAATTAAAAGTAAATTGGAGTTGAAATAGTAAATTAAATAGGTTCAGTGTCCATCACCTACCATAATTAAATGTAAATTGGAGTTGGAATAGTAATTTAAATAGGTTCAGTGTCCAGCACCTACCCTAATTAAATGTAAATTGGAGTTGGAATAGTAAATTAAATAGGCTCAGTGTCCAGCACCTACCCTGATTAAATGTAGATTGGAGTTGGAATAGTAAATTAAATAAGTTCAGTGTCCAGCCCCTACCATAATTAAATGTACATTGGAGTTGGAATAGTAAATTAAATAGGTTCAGTGTCCAGCACCTACCCTAATTTAATGTAAATTGGAGTTGGAATAGTAAATTAAATAGGGTCAGTGTCCAGCGCCTACCCTAATTAAATGTAGATTGGAGTTGGAATAGTAAATAAAATAAGTTCAGTGTCCAGCACCTACCCTACTTTAATGTAAACTGGAGTTGGAATAGTAAATTAAATAGGTTCAGTGTCCAGCACCTACCCTAAATAAATGTTGATTTGAGTTGGAATAATACATTAAATAGGTTCAGTGTCCAGCACCTACCCTAATTAAAAGTAAATTGGAGTTGGGATAGTAAATGAAATAAGCTCAGTGTCCAGCACCTACCCTAATTAAATGTAAATTGGAGTTGAAATAGTAAATTAAATAGGTTCAGTGTCCATCACCTACCCTAATTAAATGTATATTGGAGTTGGAATAGTAATTTAAATAGGTTCAGTGTCCAGCACCTACCCTAATTAAATGTAAATTGGAGTTGGAATAGTAAATTAAATAGGCTCAGTGTCCAGCACCTACCCTGATTAAATGTAGATTGGAGTTGGAATAGTAAATTTAATAAGTTCAGTGTCCAGCCCCTACCATAATTAAATGTTCATTGGAGTTGGAATAGTAAATTAAATATTTTCAGTGTCCAGCACCTACCCTAATTTAATGTAAATTGGAGTTGGAATAGTAAATTAAATAGGTTCAGTGTCCAGCATCTACCCTAATTAAATGTAAATTTGAGTTGGAATTGTAATTTAAATAGGTTCAGTGTCCAGCACCTACCCTAATGAAATGTAAATTGGAGTTGGAATAGTAAATTAAATAGGCTCAGTGTCCAGCACCTACCCTAATTAAATGTAAATTGGAGTCGGAATAGTAAATTAAATAGGGTCAGTGTCCAGCGCCTACCCTAATTAAATGTAGATTGGAGTTGGAATAGTAAATAAAATAAGTTCAGTGTCCAGCACCTACCCTAATTTAATGTAAACTGGAGTTGGAATAGTAAATTAAATAGGTTCAGTGTCCAGCACCTACCCTAATTAAATGTAAATTGGAGTTGTAATAGTAAATTAAATAGGTTCAGTGTCCAGCATCTATCATAATTAAATGTAAATTGGAGTTAGAATAGTAATTTAAATAGGCTCAGTGTCCAGCACCTACCCTAATTAAATGTAAATTGGAGTTAAAATAGTAAATTAAATAGGCTCAGTGTCCAGCACCTACCCTAATTAAAATTAAATTGGAGTTGGAATAGTAAATTAAATAGGGTCAGTGTCCAGCACCTACCCTAATTAAATGTAGATTGGAGTTGGAATAGTAAATTAAATAGTTTCAGTGTCCAGCACCTACCCTAATTAAATGTAAATTGGAGTTGGAATAGTAAATTAAATAGGCTCAGTGTCCAGCATCTACCCTAATTAAATGTAAATTGGAGTTGAAATAGTAAATTAAATAGGTTCAGTGTCCAATACCTACCCTAATTAAATGTACATTTGAGTTGGAATAGTAAATTAAATAGGTTCAGTGTCCAGCATCTACCCTAATTAAATGTAAATTGGAGTTGAAATAGTAATTTAAATAGGTTCAGTGTCCAGCACCAACCCTAATTAAATGTAAATTGGAGTTGGAATATTAAATTAAATCGGCTCAGTGTCCAGCACCTACCCTAATTAAATGTAAATTGGAGTTGGAATAGTAAATTAAATAGGTCAGTGTCCAGCACCTACTGTAAATAAATGTAAATTGGAGTTCGAATAGTAAATTAAATAGGTTAAGTGTCCAGCACCTACTCTAATTAAATGTTAATTAGAGTTGGAACAGTAAATTAAATAGGCTCAGTGTCCAGCACCTACCCTAATTAAATGTAAATTGGAGTTGGAATAGTAAAATAAATAGGTTCTGTGTCCAGCACCTACCCTAATTAAATGTAAATTGTAGTTGGAATAGTAAATTAAATAGGTTCAGTGTCCAGCACCTACCCTAATTAAATGTAAATTGGAGTTGGAATATTAAATAAATAGGTTCAGTGTCCAGCATCTACCCTAATTAAATGTAAATTAGAGTTAGAATAGTAATTTAAATAGGCTCAGTGTCCAGCACCTACCCTAATTAAATGTAAATTGGAGTTGGAATAGTAAAAAAATAGGTTCAGTGTCCAGCATCTACCCTAATTAAATGTAAATTAGAGTTAGAATAGTAAATTAAATAGGTTCAGTGTCCAGCACCTACCCTACATGAATGTAGATTTGAGTTGAATAATACATTAAATAGGTTCAGTGTCCAGCACCTACCCTAATTAAAAGTAAATTGGAGTTGGGATAGTAAATGAAATAAGCTCAGTGTCCAGCACCTACCCTAATTAAATGTAAATTGGAGTTGAAATAGTAAATTAAATAGGTTCAGTGTCCATCACCTACCCTAATTAAATGTAAAGTGAAGTTGGAATAGTAATTTAAATAGGTTCAGTGTCCATCACCTACCCTAATTAAATGTAAATTGGAGTTGGAATAGTAATTTAAATAGGTTCAGTGTCCAGCACCTACCCTAATTAAATGTAAATTGGAGTTGGAATAGTAAATTAAATAGGCTCAGTGTCCAGCACCTACCCTGATTAAATGTAGATTGGAGTTGGAATAGTAAATTAAATAAGTTCAGTGTCCAGCCCCTACCATAATTAAATGTACATTGGAGTTGGAATAGTAAATTAAATAGGTTCAGTGTCCAGCACCTACCCTAATTTAATGTAAATTGGAGTTGGAATAGTAAATTATATAGGGTCAGTGTCCAGCGCCTACCCTAATTAAATGTAGATTGGAGTTGGAATAGTAAATAAAATAAGTTCAGTGTCCAGCACCTACCCTACTTTAATGTAAACTGGAGTTGGAATAGTAAATTAAATAGGTTCAGTGTCCAGCACCTACTCTAAATAAATGTAGATTTGAGTTGGAATAATACATTAAATAGGTTCAATGTCCAGCACCTACCCTAATTAAATGTAAATTGGAGTTGGAATAGTAAATTAAATAGGTTCAGTGTCCAGAACCTACCCTAAATAAATGTAGATTTGAGTTGGAATAATAAATTAAATAGGTTCAGTGTTCAGCACCTACCCTAATTAAAAGTAAATTGGAGTTGGAATAGTACATTAAATAGGCTCAGTGTCGAGCACCTACCCTACTTAAATGTAAATTGGAGTTGGAATAGTAAATTAAATAGTTTCAGTGTCCAGCACCTATCCTAATTAAATGTGAATTGGAGTTGGAATAGTAAATTAAATAGGCTCAGTGTCCAGCATCTACCCTAATTAAATGTAAATTGGAGTTGAAATAGTAAATTAAATAGGTTCAGTGTCCAATACCTACCCTAATTAAATGTACATTTGAGTTGGAATAGTAAATTAAATAGGTTCAGTGTCCAGCATCTACCCTAATTAAATGTAAATTGGAGTTGAAATAGTAATTTAAATAGGTTCAGTGTCCAGCACCAACCCTAATTAAATGTAAATTGGAGTTGGAATATTAAATTAAATAGGCTCAGTGTCCAGCACCTACCCTAATTAAATGTAAATTGGAGTTGGAATAGTAAATTAAATAGGTCAGTGTCCAGCACCTACTGTAAATAAATGTAAATTGGAGTTGGAATAGTAAATTAAATAGGTTCAGTGTCCAGCACCTACTCTAATTAAATGTTAATTAGAGTTGGAACAGTAAATTAAATAGGCTCAGTGTCCAGCACCTACCCTAATTAAATGTAAATTGGAGTTGGAATAGTAAAATAAATAGGTTCTGTGTCCAGCACCTACCCTAATTAAAGGTAAATTGTAGTTGGAATAGTAAATTAAATAGGTTCAGTGTCCAGCACCTACCCTAATTAAATGTAAATTGGAGTTGGAATAGTAAATAAATAGGTTCAGTGTCCAGCATCTACCCTAATTAAATGTAAATTAGAGTTAGAATAGTAATTTAAATAGGCTCAGTGTCCAGCACCTACCCTAATTAAATGTAAATTGGAGTTAAAATAGTAAATTAAATAGGCTCAGTGTCCAGCACGTACCCTAATTAAAATTAAATTGGAGTTGGAATAGTAAATTAAATAGGATCAGTGTCCAGCACCTACCCTAATTAAATGTAGATTGGAGTTGGAATAGTAAATTAAATAAGTTCAGTGTCCAGCACCTACCTAATTAAATGTAAATTGGAGTTGGAATAGTAAATTAAATAGGTTCAGTGTCCAGCACCTACCCTAAATAATTGTAGATTTGAGTTAGAATAATACATTTAATAGGTTCAGTGTCCAGCACCTACCCTAATTAAAAGTAGATTGGAGTTGAAATAGTAAATTAAATAGGTTCAGTGTCCATCACCTACCATAATTAAATGTAAATTGGAGTTGGAATAGTAATTTAAATAGGTTCAGTGTCCAGCACCTACCCTAATTAAATGTAAATTGGAGTTGGAATAGTAAATTAAATAGGCTCAGTGTCCAGCACCTACCCTGATTAAATGTAGATTGGAGTTGGAATAGTAAATTAAATAAGTTCAGTGTCCAGCCCCTACCATAATTAAATGTACATTGGAGTTGGAATAGTAAATTAAATAGGTTCAGTGTCCAGCACCTACCCTAATTTAATGTAAATTGGAGTTGGAATAGTAAATTAAATAGGGTCAGTGTCCAGCGCCTACCCTAATTAAATGTAGATTGGAGTTGGAATAGTAAATAAAATAAGTTCAGTGTCCAGCACCTACCCTACTTTAATGTAAACTGGAGTTGGAATAGTAAATTAAATAGGTTCAGTGTCCAGCACCTACCCTAAATAAATGTTGATTTGAGTTGGAATAATACATTAAATAGGTTCAGTGTCCAGCACCTACCCTAATTAAAAGTAAATTGGAGTTGGGATAGTAAATGAAATAAGCTCAGTGTCCAGCACCTACCCTAATTAAATGTAAATTGGAGTTGAAATAGTAAATTAAATAGGTTCAGTGTCCATCACCTACCCTAATTAAATGTATATTGGAGTTGGAATAGTAATTTAAATAGGTTCAGTGTCCAGCACCTACCCTAATTAAATGTAAATTGGAGTTGGAATAGTAAATTAAATAGGCTCAGTGTCCAGCACCTACCCTGATTAAATGTAGATTGGAGTTGGAATAGTACATTTAATAAGTTCAGTGTCCAGCCCCTACCATAATTAAATGTTCATTGGAGTTGGAATAGTAAATTAAATATTTTCAGTGTCCAGCACCTACCCTAATTTAATGTAAATTGGAGTTGGAATAGTAAATTAAATAGGTTCAGTGTCCAGCTTCTACCCTAATTAAATGTAAATTTGAGTTGGAATTGTAATTTAAATAGGTTCAGTGTCCAGCACCTACCCTAATGAAATGTAAATTGGAGTTGGAATAGTAAATTAAATAGGCTCAGTGTCCAGCACCTACCCTAATTAAATGTAAATTGGAGTCGGAATAGTAAATTAAATAGGGTCAGTGTCCAGCGCCTACCCTAATTAAATGTAGATTGGAGTTGGAATAGTAAATAAAATAAGTTCAGTGTCCAGCACCTACCCTAATTTAATGTAAACTGGAGTTGGAATAGTAAATTAAATAGGTTCAGTGTCCAGCACCTACCCTAATTAAATGTAAATTGGAGTTGTAATAGTAAATTAAATAGGTTCAGTGTCCAGCATCTACCATAATTAAATGTAAATTGGAGTTAGAATAGTAATTTAAATAGGCTCAGTGTCCAGCACCTACCCTAATTAAATGTAAATTGGAGTTAAAATAGTAAATTAAATAGGCTCAGTGTCCAGCACCTACCCTAATTAAAATTAAATTGGAGTTGGAATAGTAAATTAAATAGGGTCAGTGTCCAGCACCTACCCTAATTAAATGTAGATTGGAGTTGGAATAGTAAATTCAATAAACTCAGTGTTCAGCACCTACCTAATTAAATGTAAATTGGAGTTGGAATAGTAAATTAAATAGGTTCAGTGTCCAGCACCTACCCTAAATAAATGTAGATTTGAGTTGGAATAATACATTAAATAGGTTCAGTGTCCAGCACCTGCCCTAATTAAAAGTAAATTGGAGTTGGGATAGTAAATGAAATAAGCTCAGTGTCCAGCACCTACCCTAATTAAATGTAAATTGGAGTTGAAATAGTAAATTAAATAGGTTCAGTGTCCATCACCTACCCTAATTAAATGTAAATTGGAGTTGGAATAGTAATTTAAATAGGTTCAGTGTCCAGCACCTACCCTAATTAAATGTAAATTGGAGTTGGAATAGTAAATTAAATAGGCTCAGTGTCCAGCACCTACCCTGATTAAATGTAGATTGGAGTTGGAATAGTAAATTAAATAAGTTCAGTGTCCAGCCCCTACCATAATTAAATGTACATTGGAGTTGGAATAGTAAATTAAATAGGTTCAGTGTCCAGCACCTACCCTAATTTAATGTAAATTGGAGTTGGAATAGTAAATTAAATAGGTTCAGTGTCCAGCATCTACCCTAATTAAATGTAAATTTGAGTTGGAATTGTAATTTAAATAGGTTCAGTGTCTAGCACCTACCCTAATGAAATGTAGATTGGAGTTGGAATTGTAAATTAAATAGGCTAAGTGTCCAGCACCTACCCTAATTAAATGTAAATTGGAGTCGGAATAGTAAATTAAATAGGGTCAGTGTCCAGCGCCTACCCTAATTAAATGTAGATTGGAGTTGGAATAGTAAATAAAATAAGTTCAGTGTCCAGCACCTACCCTAATTTAATGTAAACTGGAGTTGGAATAGTACATTAAATAGGTTCAGTGTCCAGCACCTACCCTAATTAAATGTAAATTGGAGTTGGAATAGTAAATTAAATAGGTTCAGTGTCCAGCATCTACCCTAATTAAATGTAAATTGGAGTTAGAATAGTAATTTAAATAGGCTCAGTGTCCAGCACCTACCCTAATTAAATGTAAATTGGAGTTAAAATAGTAAATTAAATAGGCTCAGTGTCCAGCACCTACCCTAATTAAAATTAAATTGGAGTTGGAATAGTAAATTAAATAGGGTCAGTGTCCAGCACCTACCCTAATTAAATGTAGATTGGAGTTGGAATAGTAAATTAAATAAATTCAGTGTCCAGCACCTACCTAATTAAATGTAAATTGGAGTTGGAATAGTAAATTAAATAGGTTCAGTGTCCAGCACCTACCCTACATAAATGTAGATTTGAGTTGGAATAATACATTAAATAGGTTCAGTGTCCAGCACCTACCCTAATTAAAAGTAAATTGGAGTTGGGATAGTAAATAAAATCAGCTCAGTGTCCAGCACCTACCCTAATTAAATGTAAATTGGAGTTGAAATAGTAAATTAAATAGGTTCAGTGTCCATCACCTACCCTAATTAAATGTAAATTGGAGTTGGAATAGTAATTTAAATAGGTTCAGTGTCCAGCACCTACCCTAATTAAATGTAAATTGGAGTTGGAATAGTAAATTAAATAGGCTCAGTGTCCAGCACCTACCCTGATTAAATGTAGATTGGAGTTGGAATAGTAAATTAAATAAGTTCAGTGTCCAGCCACTACCATAATTAAATGTACATTGGAGTTGGAATAGTAAATTAAATAGGTTCAGTGTCCAGCACCTACCCTAATTTAATGTAAATTGGAGTTGGAATAGTAAATTAAATAGGTTCAGTGTCCAGCATCTACCCTAATTAAATGTTAATTTGAGTTGGAATTGTAATATAAATAGATTCAGTGTCCAGCACCTACCCTAATGAAATGTAAATTGGAGTTGGAATAGTAAATTAAATAGGCTCAGTGTCCAGCACCTACCCTAATTAAAAGTAAATTGGAGTTGGAATAGTACATTAAATAGGTTCAGTGTCCAGCACCTACCCTAAATAAATGTAGATTTGAGTTGGAATAATAAATTGAATAGGTTCAGTGTTCAGCAACTACCCAAATTAAAAGTAAATTAGAGTTGGAATAGTACATTAAATAGGCTCAGTGTCCAGCACCTACCCTACTTAAATGTAAATTGGAGTTGGAATAGTAAATTAAATAGTTTCAGTGTCCAGCACCTACCCTAATTAAATGTAAATTGGAGATGGAATAGTAAATTAAATAGGCTCAGTGTCCAGCATCTACCCTAATTAAATGTAAATTGGAGTTGAAATAGTGAATTAAATAGGTTCAGTGTCCAATACCTACCCTAATTAAATGTACATTTGAGTTGGAATAGTAAATTAAATAGGTTCAGTGTTCAGCATCTACCCTAATTAAATGTAAATTGGAGTTGAAATAGTAATTTAAATAGGTTCAGTGTCCAGCACCAACCCTAATTAAATGTAAATTGGAGTTGGAATATTAAAATAAATAGGCTCAGTGTCCAGCACCTACCCTAATTAAATGTAAATTGGAGTTGGAATAGTAAATTAAATAGGTCAGTGTCCAGCACCTACTGTAAATAAATGTAAATTGGAGTTGGAATAGTAAATTAAATAGGTTCAGTGTCCAGCACCTACTCTAATTAAATGTTAATTAGAGTTGGAACAGTAAATTAAATAGGCTCAGTGTCCAGCACCTACCCTAATTAAATATAAATTGGAGTTGGAATAGTAAAATAAATAGGTTCTGTGTCCAGCACCTACCCTAATTACATGTAAATTGTAGTTGGAATAGTAAATAAATAGGTTCAGTGTCCAGCACATACCCTAATTAAATGTAAATTGGAGTTGGAATAGTAAATTAAATAGGTTCAGTGTCCAGCATCTACCCTAATTAAATGTAAATTGGAGTTAGAATAGTAATTTAAATAGGCTCAGTGTCCAGCACCTACCCTAATTGAATGTAAATTGGAGTTAAAATAGTAAATTAAATAGGCTCAGTGTCCAGCACCTACCCTAATTAAAATAAATTGGAGTTGGAATAGTAAATTAAATAGGGTCAGTGTCCAGCACCTACCCTAATTAAATGTAGATTGGAGTTGGAATAGTAAATTAAATAAGTTCAGTGTCCAGCACCTACCTAATTAAATGTAAATTGGAGTTGGAATAGTAAATTAAATAGGTTCAGTGTCCAGCACCTACCCTAAATAAATGTAGATTTGAGTTGGAATAATACATTTAATAGGTTCAGTGTCCAGCACCTACCCTAATTAAAAGTAAATTGGAGTTGGGATAGTAAATGAAATAAGCTCAGTGTCCAGCACCTACCCTAATTAAATGTAAATTGGAGTTGAAATAGTAAATTAAATAGGTTCAGTGTCCATCACCTACCCTAATTAAATGTAAATTGGAGTTGGAATAGTAATTGAAATAGGTTCAGTGTCCAGCACCTACCCTAATTAAATGTAAATTGGAGTTGGAATAGTAAATTAAATAGGCTCAGTGTCCAGCACCTACCCTGATTAAATGTAGATTGGAGTTGGGATAGTAAATTAAATAAGTTCAGTGTCCAGCCCCTACCATAATTAAATGTACATTGGAGTTGGAATAGTGAATTAAATATTTTCAGTGTCCAGCACCTACCCTAATTTAATGTAAATTGGAGTTGGAATAGTAAATTAAATAGGTTCAGTGTCCAGCATCTACCCTAATTAAATGTAAATTTGAGTTGGAATTGTAATTTAAATAGGTTCAGTGTCCAGCACCTACCCTAATGAAATGTAAATTGGAGTTGGAATAGTAAATTAAATAGGCTCAGTGTCCAGAACCTACCCTAATTAAATGTAAATTGGAGTCGGAATAGTAAATAAAATAAGTTCAGTGTCCAGCACCTACCCTAATTTAATGTAAACTGGAGTTGGAATAGTAAATTAAATAGGTTCAGTGTCCAGCACCTACCCTAATTAAATGTAAATTGGAGTTGGAATAGTAAATTAAATAGGTTCAGTGTCCAGCATCTACCCTAATTAAATATAAATTGGAGTTAGAATAGTAATTTAAATAGGCTCAGTGTCCAGCACCTACCCTAATTAAATGTAAATTGGAGTTAAAATAGTAAATTAAATAGGCTCAGTGTCCAGCACCTACCCTAATTAAAATTAAATTGGAGTTGGAATAGTAAATTAAATAGGGTCAGTGTCCAGCACCTACCCTAATTAAATGTAGATTGGAGTTGGAATAGTAAATTAAATAAGTTCAGTGTCCAGCACCTACCTAATTAAATGTAAATTGCAGTTGGAATAGTAAATTAAATAGGTTCAGTGTCCAGCACCTACCCTAAATAAATGTAGATTTGAGTTGGAATAATACATTAAATAGGTTCAGTGTCCAGCACCTACCCTAATTAAAAGTAAATTGGAGTTGGGATAGTAAATGAAATAAGCTCAGTGTCCAGCACCTACCCTAATTAAATGTAAATTGGAGTTGGAATAGTGATTTAAATAGGTTCAGTGTCCAGCACCTACCCTAATTAAATGTAAATTGGAGTTGGAATAGTAAATTAAATAGGCTCAGTGTCCAGCACCTACCCTGATTAAATGTAGATTGGAGTTGGAATAGTAAATTAAATAAGTTCAGTGTCCAGCCCCTACCCTAATTTAATGTAAATTGGAGTTGGAATAGTAAATTAAATAGGTTCAGTGTCCAGCATCTACCCTAATTAAATGTAAATTTGAGTTGGAATTGTAATTTAAATAGGTTCAGTGTCCAGCACCTACCCTAATTAAATGTAAATTGGAGTTGGAATAGTAAATTAAATAGGTTCAGTGTCCAGCATCTACCCTAATTAAATGTAAATTGGAGTTAGAATAGTAATTTAAATAGGCTCAGTGTCCAGCACCTACCCTAATTAAATGTAAATTGGAGTTAAAATAGTAAATTAAATAGGCTCAGTGTCCAGCACCTACCCTAATTAAAATTAAATTGGAGTTGGAATAGTAAATTAAATAGGGTCAGTGTCCAGCACCTACCCTAATTAAATGTAGTTTGGAGTTGGAATAGTAAATTAAATAAGTTCAGTGTCCAGCACCTACCTAATTAAATGTAAATTGGAGTTGGAATAGTAAATTAAATAGGTTCAGTGTCCAGCACCTACCCTACATAAATGTAGATTTGAGTTGGAATAATACATTAAATAGGTTCAGTGTCCAGCACCTACCCTAATTAAAAGTAAATTGGAGTTGGAATAGTAAATTAAATAGGCTCAGTGTCCAGCACCTACCCTGATTAAATGTAGATTGGAGTTGGAATAGTAAATTAAATAAGTTCAGTGTCCAGCCCCTACCATAATTAAATGTACATTGGAGTTGGAATAGTAAATTAAATAGGTTCAGTGTCCAGCACCTACCCTAATTTAATGTAAATTGGAGTTGGAATAGTAAATTATATAGGGTCAGTGTCCAGCGCCTACCCTAATTAAATGTAGATTGGAGTTGGAATAGTAAATAAAATAAGTTCAGTGTCCAGCACCTACCCTACTTTAATGTAAACTGGAGTTGGAATAGTAAATTAAATAGGTTCAGTGTCCAGCACCTACTCTAAATAAATGTAGATTTGAGTTGGAATAATACATTAAATAGGTTCAATGTCCAGCACCTACCCTAATTAAATGTAAATTGGAGTTGGAATAGTAAATTAAATAGGTTCAGTGTCCAGAACCTACCCTAAATAAATGTAGATTTGAGTTGGAATAATAAATTAAATAGGTTCAGTGTTCAGCACCTACCCTAATTAAAAGTAAATTGGAGTTGGAATAGTACATTAAATAGGCTCAGTGTCGAGCACCTACCCTACTTAAATGTAAATTGGAGTTGGAATAGTAAATTAAATAGTTTCAGTGTCCAGCACCTATCCTAATTTAATGTGAATTGGAGTTGGAATAGTAAATTAAATAGGCTCAGTGTCCAGCATCTACCCTAATTAAATGTAAATTGGAGTTGAAATAGTAAATTAAATAGGTTCAGTGTCCAATACCTACCCTAATTAAATGTACATTTGAGTTGGAATAGTAAATTAAATAGGTTCAGTGTCCAGCATCTACCCTAATTAAATGTAAATTGGAGTTGAAATAGTAATTTAAATAGGTTCAGTGTCCAGCACCAACCCTAATTAAATGTAAATTGGAGTTGGAATATTAAATTAAATAGGCTCAGTGTCCAGCACCTACCCTAATTAAATGTAAATTGGAGTTGGAATAGTAAATTAAATAGGTCAGTGTCCAGCACCTACCCTAATTAAATGTTAATTTGAGTTGGAATTGTAATATAAATAGATTCAGTGTCCAGCACCTACCCTAATGAAATGTAAATTGGAGTTGGAATAGTAAATTAAATAGGCTCAGTGTCCAGCACCTACCCTAATTAAAAGTAAATTGGAGTTGGAATAGTACATTAAATAGGTTCAGTGTCCAGCACCTACCCTAAATAAATGTAGATTTGAGTTGGAATAATAAATTGAATAGGTTCAGTGTTCAGCAACTACCCAAATTAAAAGTAAATTAGAGTTGGAATAGTACATTAAATAGGCTCAGTGTCCAGCACCTACCCTACTTAAATGTAAATTGGAGTTGGAATAGTAAATTAAATAGTTTCAGTGTCCAGCACCTACCCTAATTAAATGTAAATTGGAGATGGAATAGTAAATTAAATAGGCTCAGTGTCCAGCATCTACCCTAATTAAATGTAAATTGGAGTTGAAATAGTGAATTAAATAGGTTCAGTGTCCAATACCTACCCTAATTAAATGTACATTTGAGTTGGAATAGTAAATTAAATAGGTTCAGTGTTCAGCATCTACCCTAATTAAATGTAAATTGGAGTTGAAATAGTAATTTAAATAGGTTCAGTGTCCAGCACCAACCCTAATTAAATGTAAATTGGAGTTGGAATATTAAAATAAATAGGCTCAGTGTCCAGCACCTACCCTAATTAAATGTAAATTGGAGTTGGAATAGTAAATTAAATAGGTCAGTGTCCAGCACCTACTGTAAATAAATGTAAATTGGAGTTGGAATAGTAAATTAAATAGGTTCAGTGTCCAGCACCTACTCTAATTAAATGTTAATTAGAGTTGGAACAGTAAATTAAATAGGCTCAGTGTCCAGCACCTACCCTAATTAAATATAAATTGGAGTTGGAATAGTAAAATAAATAGGTTCTGTGTCCAGCACCTACCCTAATTACATGTAAATTGTAGTTGGAATAGTAAATAAATAGGTTCAGTGTCCAGCACATACCCTAATTAAATGTAAATTGGAGTTGGAATAGTAAATTAAATAGGTTCAGTGTCCAGCATCTACCCTAATTAAATGTAAATTGGAGTTAGAATAGTAATTTAAATAGGCTCAGTGTCCAGCACCTACCCTAATTGAATGTAAATTGGAGTTAAAATAGTAAATTAAATAGGCTCAGTGTCCAGCACCTACCCTAATTAAAATAAATTGGAGTTGGAATAGTAAATTAAATAGGGTCAGTGTCCAGCACCTACCCTAATTAAATGTAGATTGGAGTTGGAATAGTAAATTAAATAAGTTCAGTGTCCAGCACCTACCTAATTAAATGTAAATTGGAGTTGGAATAGTAAATTAAATAGGTTCAGTGTCCAGCACCTACCCTAAATAAATGTAGATTTGAGTTGGAATAATACATTTAATAGGTTCAGTGTCCAGCACCTACCCTAATTAAAAGTAAATTGGAGTTGGGATAGTAAATGAAATAAGCTCAGTGTCCAGCACCTACCCTAATTAAATGTAAATTGGAGTTGAAATAGTAAATTAAATAGGTTCAGTGTCCATCACCTACCCTAATTAAATGTAAATTGGAGTTGGAATAGTAATTGAAATAGGTTCAGTGTCCAGCACCTACCCTAATTAAATGTAAATTGGAGTTGGAATAGTAAATTAAATAGGCTCAGTGTCCAGCACCTACCCTGATTAAATGTAGATTGGAGTTGGGATAGTAAATTAAATAAGTTCAGTGTCCAGCCCCTACCATAATTAAATGTACATTGGAGTTGGAATAGTGAATTAAATATTTTCAGTGTCCAGCACCTACCCTAATTTAATGTAAATTGGAGTTGGAATAGTAAATTAAATAGGTTCAGTGTCCAGCATCTACCCTAATTAAATGTAAATTTGAGTTGGAATTGTAATTTAAATAGGTTCAGTGTCCAGCACCTACCCTAATGAAATGTAAATTGGAGTTGGAATAGTAAATTAAATAGGCTCAGTGTCCAGAACCTACCCTAATTAAATGTAAATTGGAGTCGGAATAGTAAATAAAATAAGTTCAGTGTCCAGCACCTACCCTAATTTAATGTAAACTGGAGTTGGAATAGTAAATTAAATAGGTTCAGTGTCCAGCACCTACCCTAATTAAATGTAAATTGGAGTTGGAATAGTAAATTAAATAGGTTCAGTGTCCAGCATCTACCCTAATTAAATATAAATTGGAGTTAGAATAGTAATTTAAATAGGCTCAGTGTCCAGCACCTACCCTAATTAAATGTAAATTGGAGTTAAAATAGTAAATTAAATAGGCTCAGTGTCCAGCACCTACCCTAATTAAAATTAAATTGGAGTTGGAATAGTAAATTAAATAGGGTCAGTGTCCAGCACCTACCCTAATTAAATGTAGATTGGAGTTGGAATAGTAAATTAAATAAGTTCAGTGTCCAGCACCTACCTAATTAAATGTAAATTGCAGTTGGAATAGTAAATTAAATAGGTTCAGTGTCCAGCACCTACCCTAAATAAATGTAGATTTGAGTTGGAATAATACATTAAATAGGTTCAGTGTCCAGCACCTACCCTAATTAAAAGTAAATTGGAGTTGGGATAGTAAATGAAATAAGCTCAGTGTCCAGCACCTACCCTAATTAAATGTAAATTGGAGTTGGAATAGTGATTTAAATAGGTTCAGTGTCCAGCACCTACCCTAATTAAATGTAAATTGGAGTTGGAATAGTAAATTAAATAGGCTCAGTGTCCAGCACCTACCCTGATTAAATGTAGATTGGAGTTGGAATAGTAAATTAAATAAGTTCAGTGTCCAGCCCCTACCCTAATTTAATGTAAATTGGAGTTGGAATAGTAAATTAAATAGGTTCAGTGTCCAGCATCTACCCTAATTAAATGTAAATTTGAGTTGGAATTGTAATTTAAATAGGTTCAGTGTCCAGCACCTACCCTAATTAAATGTAAATTGGAGTTGGAATAGTAAATTAAATAGGTTCAGTGTCCAGCATCTACCCTAATTAAATGTAAATTGGAGTTAGAATAGTAATTTAAATAGGCTCAGTGTCCAGCACCTACCCTAATTAAATGTAAATTGGAGTTAAAATAGTAAATTAAATAGGCTCAGTGTCCAGCACCTACCCTAATTAAAATTAAATTGGAGTTGGAATAGTAAATTAAATAGGGTCAGTGTCCAGCACCTACCCTAATTAAATGTAGTTTGGAGTTGGAATAGTAAATTAAATAAGTTCAGTGTCCAGCACCTACCTAATTAAATGTAAATTGGAGTTGGAATAGTAAATTAAATAGGTTCAGTGTCCAGCACCTACCCTACATAAATGTAGATTTGAGTTGGAATAATACATTAAATAGGTTCAGTGTCCAGCACCTACCCTAATTAAAAGTAAATTGGAGTTGGAATAGTAAATTAAATAGGCTCAGTGTCCAGCACCTACCCTGATTAAATGTAGATTGGAGTTGGAATAGTAAATTAAATAAGTTCAGTGTCCAGCCCCTACCATAATTAAATGTACATTGGAGTTGGAATAGTAAATTAAATAGGTTCAGTGTCCAGCACCTACCCTAATTTAATGTAAATTGGAGTTGGAATAGTAAATTATATAGGGTCAGTGTCCAGCGCCTACCCTAATTAAATGTAGATTGGAGTTGGAATAGTAAATAAAATAAGTTCAGTGTCCAGCACCTACCCTACTTTAATGTAAACTGGAGTTGGAATAGTAAATTAAATAGGTTCAGTGTCCAGCACCTACTCTAAATAAATGTAGATTTGAGTTGGAATAATACATTAAATAGGTTCAATGTCCAGCACCTACCCTAATTAAATGTAAATTGGAGTTGGAATAGTAAATTAAATAGGTTCAGTGTCCAGAACCTACCCTAAATAAATGTAGATTTGAGTTGGAATAATAAATTAAATAGGTTCAGTGTTCAGCACCTACCCTAATTAAAAGTAAATTGGAGTTGGAATAGTACATTAAATAGGCTCAGTGTCGAGCACCTACCCTACTTAAATGTAAATTGGAGTTGGAATAGTAAATTAAATAGTTTCAGTGTCCAGCACCTATCCTAATTTAATGTGAATTGGAGTTGGAATAGTAAATTAAATAGGCTCAGTGTCCAGCATCTACCCTAATTAAATGTAAATTGGAGTTGAAATAGTAAATTAAATAGGTTCAGTGTCCAATACCTACCCTAATTAAATGTACATTTGAGTTGGAATAGTAAATTAAATAGGTTCAGTGTCCAGCATCTACCCTAATTAAATGTAAATTGGAGTTGAAATAGTAATTTAAATAGGTTCAGTGTCCAGCACCAACCCTAATTAAATGTAAATTGGAGTTGGAATATTAAATTAAATAGGCTCAGTGTCCAGCACCTACCCTAATTAAATGTAAATTGGAGTTGGAATAGTAAATTAAATAGGTCAGTGTCCAGCACCTACTGTAAATAAATGTAAATTGGAGTTGGAATAGTAAATTAAATAGGTTCAGTGTCCAGCACCTACTCTAATTAAATGTTAATTAGAGTTGGAACAGTAAATTAAATAGGCTCAGTGTCCAGCACCTACCCTAATTAAATGTAAATTGTAGTTGGAATAGTAAAATAAATAGGTTCTGTGTCCAGCACCTACCCTAATTAAAGGTAAATTGTAGTTGGAATAGTAAATTAAATAGGTTCAGTGTCCAGCACCTACCCTAATTAAATGTAAATTGGAGTTGGAATAGTAAATAAATAGGTTCAGTGTCCAGCATCTACCCTAATTAAATGTAAATTAGAGTTAGAATAGTAATTTAAATAGGCTCAGTGTCCAGCACCTACTCTAATTAAATGTAAATTGGAGTTAAAATAGTAAATTAAATAGGCTCAGTGTCCAGCACGTACCCTAATTAAAATTAAATTGGAGTTGGAATAGTAAATTAAATAGGATCAGTGTCCAGCACCTACCCTAATTAAATGTAGATTGGAGTTGGAATAGTAAATTAAATAAGTTCAGTGTCCAGCACCTACCTAATTAAATGTAAATTGGAGTTGGAATAGTAAATTAAATAGGTTCAGTGTCCAGCACCTACCCTAAATAAATGTAGATTTGAGTTAGAATAATACATTTAATAGGTTCAGTGTCCAGCACCTACCCTAATTAAAAGTAAATTGGAGTTGAAATAGTAAATTAAATAGGTTCAGTGTCCATCACCTACCATAATTAAATGTAAATTGGAGTTGGAATAGTAATTTAAATAGGTTCAGTGTCCAGCACCTACCCTAATTAAATGTAAATTGGAGTTGGAATAGTAAATTAAATAGGCTCAGTGTCCAGCACCTACCCTGATTAAATGTAGATTGGAGTTGGAATAGTAAATTAAATAAGTTCAGTGTCCAGCCCCTACCATAATTAAATGTACATTGGAGTTGGAATAGTAAATTAAATAGTTTCAGTGTCCAGCACCTATCCTAATTAAATGTAAATTGGAGTTGGAATAGTAAATTAAATAGGCTCAGTGTCCAGCACCTACCCTGATTAAATGTAGATTGGAGTTGGAATAGTAAATTAAATAAGTTCAGTGTCCAGCCCCTACCCTACTTAAATGTAAATTGGAGTTGGAATAGTAAATTAAATAGTTTCAGTGTCCAGCACCTATCCTAATTTAATGTGAATTGGAGTTGGAATAGTAAATTAAATAGGCTCAGTGTCCAGCATCTACCCTAATTAAATGTAAATTGGAGTTGAAATATTAAATTAAATAGGCTCAGTGTCCAGCACCTACCCTAATTAAATGTAAATTGGAGTTGGAATAGTAAATTAAATAGGTCAGTGTCCAGCACCTACTGTAAATAAATGTAAATTGGAGTTGGAATAGTAAATTAAATAGGTTCAGTGTCCAGCACCTACTCTAATTAAATGTTAATTAGAGTTGGAACAGTAAATTAAATAGGCTCAGTGTCCAGCACCTACCCTAATTAAATGTAAATTGTAGTTGGAATAGTAAAATAAATAGGTTCTGTGTCCAGCACCTACCCTAATTAAAGGTAAATTGTAGTTGGAATAGTAAATTAAATAGGTTCAGTGTCCAGCACCTACCCTAATTAAATGTAAATTGGAGTTGGAATAGTAAATAAATAGGTTCAGTGTCCAGCATCTACCCTAATTAAATGTAAATTAGAGTTAGAATAGTAATTTAAATAGGCTCAGTGTCCAGCACCTACTCTAATTAAATGTAAATTGGAGTTAAAATAGTAAATTAAATAGGCTCAGTGTCCAGCACGTACCCTAATTAAAATTAAATTGGAGTTGGAATAGTAAATTAAATAGGATCAGTGTCCAGCACCTACCCTAATTAAATGTAGATTGGAGTTGGAATAGTAAATTAAATAAGTTCAGTGTCCAGCACCTACCTAATTAAATGTAAATTGGAGTTGGAATAGTAAATTAAATAGGTTCAGTGTCCAGCACCTACCCTAAATAAATGTAGATTTGAGTTAGAATAATACATTTAATAGGTTCAGTGTCCAGCACCTACCCTAATTAAAAGTAAATTGGAGTTGAAATAGTAAATTAAATAGGTTCAGTGTCCATCACCTACCATAATTAAATGTAAATTGGAGTTGGAATAGTAATTTAAATAGGTTCAGTGTCCAGCACCTACCCTAATTAAATGTAAATTGGAGTTGGAATAGTAAATTAAATAGGCTCAGTGTCCAGCACCTACCCTGATTAAATGTAGATTGGAGTTGGAATAGTAAATTAAATAAGTTCAGTGTCCAGCCCCTACCATAATTAAATGTACATTGGAGTTGGAATAGTAAATTAAATAGGTTCAGTGTCCAGCACCTACCCTAATTTAATGTAAATTGGAGTTGGAATAGTAAATTAAATAGGGTCAGTGTCCAGCGCCTACCCTAATTAAATGTAGATTGGAGTTGGAATAGTAAATAAAATAGGTTCAGTGTCCAGCACCTACCCTACTTTAATGTAAACTGGAGTTGGAATAGTAAATTAAATAGGTTCAGTGTCCAGCACCTACTCTAAATAAATGTAGATATGAGTTGGAATAATACATTAAATAGGTTCAATGTCCAGCACCTACCCTAATTAAATGTAAATTGGAGTTGGAATAGTAAATTAAATAGGTTCAGTGTCCAGCACCTACCCTAAATAAATGTAGATTTGAGTTGGAATAATAAATTAAATAGGTTCAGTGTTCAGCACCTACCCTAAGTAAAAGTAAATTGGAGTTGGAATAGTACATTAAATAGGCTCAGTGTCGAGCACCTACCCTACTTAAATGTAAATTGGAGTTGGAATAGTAAATTAAATAGTTTCAGTGTCCAGCACCTACCCTAATTAAATGTAAATTGGAGTTGGAATAGTAAATTAAATAGGCTCAAAGTCCAGCATCTACCCTAATTAAATGTAAATTGGAGTTGAAATAGTAAATTAAAAAGGTTCAGTGTCCAATACCTACCCTAATTAAATGTACATTTGAGTTGGATTCGTAAATAAATAGGTTCAGTGTCCAGCATCTACCCTAATTAAATGTAAATTGGAGTTGAAATAGTAA
This sequence comes from Lissotriton vulgaris, assembly GCF_964263255.1. Classification (NCBI taxonomy): domain Eukaryota; kingdom Metazoa; phylum Chordata; class Amphibia; order Caudata; family Salamandridae; genus Lissotriton; species Lissotriton vulgaris. The sequence continues at coordinate 1,788,164,635 of NC_141694.1, forward strand.
TTTAAATAGGTTCAGTGTCCAGCACCAACCCTAATTAATTGTAAATTGGAGTTGGAATATTAAATTAAATAGGCTCAGTGTCCAGCACCTACCCTAATTAAATGTAAATTGGAGTTGGAATAGTAAATTAAATAGGTCAGTGTCCAGCACCTACTGTAAATAAATGTAAATTGGAGTTGGAATAGTAAATTAAATAGGTTCAGTGTCCAGCACCTACTCTAATTAAATGTTAATTAGAGTTGGAACAGTAAATTAAATAGGCTCAGTGTCCAGCACCTACCCTAATTAAATGTAAATTGGAGTTGGAATAGTAAAATAAATAGGTTCTGTGTCCAGCACCTACCCTAATTAAATGTAAATTGTAGTTGGAATAGTAAATTAAATAGGTTCAGTGTCCAGCACCTACCCTAATTAAATGTAAATTGGAGTTGGAATAGTAAATAAATAGGTTCAGTGTCCAGCATCTACCCTAATTAAATGTAAATTAGAGTTAGAATAGTAATTTAAATAGGCTCAGTGTCCAGCACCTACCCTAATTAAATGTAAATTGGAGTTAAAATAGTAAATTAAATAGGCTCAGTGTCCAGCACCTACCCTAATTAAAATTAAATTGGAGTTGGAATAGTAAATTAAATAGGATCAGTGTCCAGCACCTACCCTAATTAAATGTTGATTGGAGTTGGAATAGTAAATTAAATAAGTTCAGTGTCCAGCACCTACCTAATTAAATGTAAATTGGAGTTGGAATAGTAAATTAAATAGGTTCAGTGTCCAGCACCTACCCTAAATAAATGTAGATTTGAGTTGGAATAATACATTTAATAGGTTCAGTGTCCAGCACCTACCCTAATTAAAAGTAAATTGGAGTTGGGATAGTAAATGAAATAAGCTCAGTGTCCAGCACCTACCCTAATTAAATGTAAATTGGAGTTGAAATAGTAAATTAAATAGGTTCAGTGTCCATCACCTACCCTAATTAAATGTAAATTGGAGTTGGAATAGTAATTTAAATAGGTTCAGTGTCCAGCACCTACCCTAATTAAATGTAAATTGGAGTTGGAATAGTAAATTAAATAGGCTCAGTGTCCAGCACCTACCCTGATTAAATGTAGATTGGAGTTGGAATAGTAATTTAAATAAGTTCAGTGTCCAGCCCCTACCATAATTAAATGTACATTGGATTTGGAATAGTAAATAAATAGGTTCAGTGTCCAGCACGTACCCTAATTTAATGTAAATTGGAGTTGGAATAGTAAATTAAATAGGTTCAGTGTCCAGCATCTACCCTAATTAAATGTAAATTTGAGTTGGAATTGTAATTTAAATAGGTTCAGTGTCCAGCACCTACCCTAATGAAATGTAAATTGGAGTTGGAATAGTAAATTAAATAGGCTCAGTGTCCAGCACCTACCCTAATTAAATGTAAATTGGAGTCGGAATAGTAAATTAAATAGGGTCAGTGTCCAGCGCCTACCCTAATTAAATGTAGATTGGAGTTGGAATAGTAAATAAAATAAGTTCAGTGTCCAGCACCTACCCTAATTTAATGTAAACTGGAGTTGGAATAGTAAATTAAATAGGTTCAGTGTCCAGCACCTACCCTAATTAAATGTAAATTGGAGTTGGAATAGTAAATTAAATAGGTTCAGTGTCCAGCATCTACCCTAATTAAATGTAAATTGGAGTTAGAATAGTAATTTAAATAGGCTCAGTGTCCAGCACCTACCCTAATTAAATGTAAATTGGTGTTAAAATTGTAAATTAAATAGGCTCAGTGTCCAGCACCTACCCTAAATAAAATTAAATTGGAGTTGGAATAGTAAATTAAATAGGGTCAGTGTCCAGCACCTACCCTAATTAAATGTAGATTGGAGTGGGAATAGTAAATTAAATAAGTTCAGTGTCCAGCACCTACCTAATTAAATGTAAATTGGAGTTGGAATAGTAAATTAAATAGGTTCAGTGTCCAGCACCTACCCTACATGAATGTATATTTGAGTTGAATAATACATTAAATAGGTTCAGTGTCCAGCACCTACCCTAATTAAAAGTAAATTGGAGTTGGGATAGTAAATGAAATAAGCTCAGTGTCCAGCACCTACCCTAATTAAATGTAAATTGGAGTTGAAATAGTAAATTAAATAGGTTCAGTGTCCAGCACCTACCCTAATTAAATGTAAATTGGAGTTGGAATAGTAAATTAAATAGGCTCAGTGTCCAGCACCTACCCTAATTTAATGTAAATTGGAGTTGGAATAGTAAATTAAATAGGTTCATTGTCCAGCACCTACCCTGATTAAATGTAGATTGGAGTTGGAATAGTAATTTAAATAGGTTCAGTGTTCAGCACCTACCCTAATGAAATGTACATTGGATTTGGAATAGTAAATAAATAGGTTCAGTGTCCAGCACGTACCCTAATTTAATGTAAATTGGAGTTGGAATAGTAAATTAAATAGGTTCAGTGTCCAGCATCTACCCTAATTAAATGTAAATTTGAGTTGGAATTGTAATTTAAATAGGTTCAGTGTCCAGCACCTACCCTAATGAAATGTAAATTGGAGTTGGAATAGTAAATTAAATAGGCTCAGTGTCCAGCACCTACCCTAATTAAATGTAAATTGGAGTCGGAATAGTAAATTAAATAGGGTCAGTGTCCAGCGCCTACCCTAATTAAATGTAGATTGGAGTTGGAATAGTAAATAAAATAAGTTCAGTGTCCAGCACCTACCCTAATTTAATGTAAACTGGAGTTGGAATAGTAAATTAAATAGGTTCAGTGTCCAACACCTACCCTAATTAAATGTAAATTGGAGTTGGAATAGTAAATTAAATAGGTTCAGTGTCCAGCATCTACCCTAATTAAATGTAAATTGGAGTTAGAATAGTAATTTAAATAGGCTCAGTGTCCAGCACCTACCCTAATTAAATGTAAATTGGTGTTAAAATAGTAAATTAAATAGGCTCAGTGTCCAGCACCTACCCTAATTAAAATTAAATTGGAGTTGGAATAGTAAATTAAATAGGGTCAGTGTCCAGCACCTACCCTAATTAAATGTAGATTAGAGTTGGAATAGTAAATTAAATAAGTTCAGTGTCCAGCACCTACCTAATTAAATGTAAATTGGAGTTGGAATAGTAAATTAAATAGGTTCAGTGTCCAGCACCTACCCTACATGAATGTAGATTTGAGTTGAATAATACATTAAATAGGTTCAGTGTCCAGCACCTACCCTAATTAAAAGTAAATTGGAGTTGGGATAGTAAATGAAATAAGCTCAGTGTCCAGCACCTACCCTAATTAAATGTAAATTGGAGTTGAAAAAGTAAATTAAATAGGTTCAGTGTCCATCACCTACCCTAATTAAATGTAAAGTAGAGTTGGAATAGTAATTTAAATAGGTTCAGTGTCCAGCACCTACCCTAATTATATGTAAATTGGAGTTGGAATAGTAAATTAAATAGGCTCAGTGTCCAGCACCTACCCTGATTAAATGTAGATTGGAGTTGGAATAGTAAAAATAAATAAGTTCAGTGTCCAGCCCCCACCATAATTAAATGTACATTGGAGTTGGAATAGTAAATTAAATAGGTTCAGTGTCCAGCACCTACCCTAATTTAATGTAAATTGGAGTTGGAATAGTAAATTAAATAGGTTCATTGTCCAGCATCTACCCTAATTAAATGTAAATTCGAGTTGGAATTGTAATTTAAATAGGTTCAGTGTCCAGCACCTACCCTAATGAAATGTAAATTGGAGTTGGAATTGTAAATTAAATAGGCTCAGTGTCCAGCACCTACCCTAATAAATGTAAATTGGAGTCGGAATAGTAAATTAAATAGGGTCAGTGTCCAGCGCCTACCCTAATTAAATGTAGATTGGAGTTGGAATAGTAAATAAAATAAGTTCAGTGTCCAGCACCTACCCTAATTTAATGTAAACTGGAGTTGGAATAGTAAATTAAATAGGTTCAGTGTCCAGCACCTACTCTAAATAAATGTAGATTTGAGTTGGAATAATACATTAAATAGGTTCAGTGTCCAGCACCTACCCTAATTAAATGTAAATTGGAGTTGGAATAGTAAATTAAATAGGTTCAGTGTCCAGCACCTACCCTAAATAAATGTAGATTTGAGTTGGAATAATAAATTAAATAGGTTCAGTGTTCAGCACCTACCCTAATTAAAAGTAAATTGGAGTTGGAATAGTACATTAAATAGGCTCAGTGTCCAGCACCTACCCTACTTAAATGTAAATTGGAGTTGGAATAGTAAATTAAATAGTTTCAGTGTCCAGCACCTACCCTAATTAAATGTAAATTGGAGTTGGAATATTAAATTAAATAGGTTCAGTGTTCAGCATCTACCCTAATTAAATGTAAATTGGAGTTGAAATAGTAATTTAAATAGGTTCAGTGTCCAGCACCAACCCTAATTAAATGTAAATTGGAGTTGGAATATTAAATTAAATAGGCTCAGTGTCCAGCACCTACCCTAATTAAATGTAAATTGGAGTTGGAATAGTAAATTAAATAGGTCAGTGTCCAGCACCTACTGTAAATAAATGTAAATTGGAGTTGGAATAGTAAATTAAATAGGTTCAGTGTCCAGCACCTACTCTAATTAAATGTTAATTAGAGTTGGAACAGTAAATTAAATAGGCTCAGTGTCCAGCACGTACCCTAATTAAAATTAAATTGGAGTTGGAATAGTAAATTAAATAGGATCAGTGTCCAGCACCTACCCTAATTAAATGTAGATTGGAGTTGGAATAGTAAATTAAATAAGTTCAGTGTCCAGCACCTACCTAATTAAATGTAAATTGGAGTTGGAATAGTAAATTAAATAGGTTCAGTGTCCAGCACCTACCCTAAATAAATGTAGATTTGAGTTAGAATAATACATTTAATAGGTTCAGTGTCCAGCACCTACCCTAATTAAAAGTAAATTGGAGTTGAAATAGTAAATTAAATAGGTTCAGTGTCCATCACCTACCATAATTAAATGTAAATTGGAGTTGGAATAGTAATTTAAATAGGTTCAGTGTCCAGCACCTACCCTAATTAAATGTAAATTGGAGTTGGAATAGTAAATTAAATAGGCTCAGTGTCCAGCACCTACCCTGATTAAATGTAGATTGGAGTTGGAATAGTAAATTAAATAAGTTCAGTGTCCGGCCCCTACCATAATTAAATGTACATTGGAGTTGGAATAGTAAATTAAATAGGTTCAGTGTCCAGCACCTACCCTAATTTAATGTAAATTGGAGTTGGAATAGTAAATTAAATAGGGTCAGTGTCCAGCGCCTACCCTAATTAAATGTAGATTGGAGTTGGAATAGTAAATAAAATAAGTTCAGTGTCCAGCACCTACCCTACTTTAATGTAAACTGGAGTTGGAATAGTAAATTAAATAGGATCAGTGTCCAGCACCTACTCTAAATAAATGTAGATATGAGTTGGAATAATACATTAAATAGGTTCAATGTCCAGCACCTACCCTAATTAAATGTAAATTGGAGTTGGAATAGTAAATTAAATAGGTTCAGTGTCCAGCACCTACCCTAAATAAATGTAGATTTGAGTTGGAATAATAAATTAAATAGGTTCAGTGTTCAGCACCTACCCTAATTAAAAATAAATTGGAGTTGGAATAGTACATTAAATAGGCTCAGTGTCGAGCACCTACCCTACTTAAATGTAAATTGGAGTTGGAATAGTAAATTAAATAGTTTCAGTGTCCAGCACCTACCCTAATTAAATGTAAATTGGAGTTGGAATAGTAAATTAAATAGGCTCAAAGTCCAGCATCTACCCTAATTAAATGTAAATTGGAGTTGAAATAGTAAATTAAAAAGGTTCAGTGTCCAATACCTACCCTAATTAAATGTACATTTGAGTTGGATTAGTAAATTAAATAGGTTCAGTGTCCAGCATCTACCCTAATTAAATGTAAATTGGAGTTGAAATAGTAATTTAAATAGGTTCAGTGTCCAGCACCAACCCTAATTAATTGTAAATTGGAGTTGGAATATTAAATTAAATAGGCTCAGTGTCCAGCACCTACCCTAATTAAATGTAAATTGGAGTTGGAATAGTAAATTAAATAGGTCAGTGTCCAGCACCTACTGTAAATAAATGTAAATTGGAGTTGGAATAGTAAATTAAATAGGTTCAGTGTCCAGCACCTACTCTAATTAAATGTTAATTAGAGTTGGAACAGTAAATTAAATAGGCTCAGTGTCCAGCACCTACCCTAATTAAATGTAAATTGGAGTTGGAATAGTAAAATAAATAGGTTCTGTGTCCAGCACCTACCCTAATTAAATGTAAATTGTAGTTGGAATAGTAAATTAAATAGGTTCAGTGTCCAGCACCTACCCTAATTAAATGTAAATTGGAGTTGGAATAGTAAATAAATAGGTTCAGTGTCCAGCATCTACCCTAATTAAATGTAAATTAGAGTTAGAATAGTAATTTAAATAGGCTCAGTGTCCAGCACCTACCCTAATTAAATGTAAATTGGAGTTAAAATAGTAAATTAAATAGGCTCAGTGTCCAGCACCTACCCTAATTAAAATTAAATTGGAGTTGGAATAGTAAATTAAATAGGATCAGTGTCCAGCACCTACCCTAATTAAATGTAAATTGGTGTTAAAATAGTAAATTAAATAGGCTCAGTGTCCAGCACCTACCCTAAATAAAATTAAATTGGAGTTGGAATAGTAAATTAAATAGGGTCAGTGTCCAGCACCTACCCTAATTAAATGTAGATTGGAGTGGGAATAGTAAATTAAATAAGTTCAGTGTCCAGCACCTACCTAATTAAATGTAAATTGGAGTTGGAATAGTAAATTAAATAGGTTCAGTGTCCAGCACCTACCCTACATGAATGTATATTTGAGTTGAATAATACATTAAATAGGTTCAGTGTCCAGCACCTACCCTAATTAAAAGTAAATTGGAGTTGGGATAGTAAATGAAATAAGCTCAGTGTCCAGCACCTACCCTAATTAAATGTAAATTGGAGTTGAAATAGTAAATTAAATAGGTTCAGTGTCCAGCACCTACCCTAATTAAATGTAAATTGGAGTTGGAATAGTAAATTAAATAGGCTCAGTGTCCAGCACCTACCCTGATTAAATGTAGATTGGAGTTGGAATAGTAAATTAAATAAGTTCAGTGTCCAGCCCCTACCATAATTAAATGTACATTGGAGTTGGAATAGTAAATTAAATAGGTTCAGTGTCCAGCACCTACCCTAATTTAATGTAAATTGGAGTTGGAATAGTAAATTAAATAGGTTCATTGTCCAGCACCTACCCTGATTAAATGTAGATTGGAGTTGGAATAGTAATTTAAATAGGTTCAGTGTCCAGCACCTACCCTAATGAAATGTACATTGGATTTGGAATAGTAAATAAATAGGTTCAGTGTCCAGCACGTACCCTAATTTAATGTAAATTGGAGTTGGAATAGTAAATTAAATAGGTTCACTGTCCAGCATCTACCCTAATTAAATGTAAATTTGAGTTGGAATTGTAATTTAAATAGGTTCAGTGTCCAGCACCTACCCTAATGAAATGTAAATTGGAGTTGGAATAGTAAATTAAATAGGCTCAGTGTCCAGCACCTACCCTAATTAAATGTAAATTGGAGTCGGAATAGTAAATTAAATAGGGTCAGTGTCCAGCGCCTACCCTAATTAAATGTAGATTGGAGTTGGAATAGTAAATAAAATAAGTTCAGTGTCCAGCACCTACCCTAATTTAATGTAAACTGGAGTTGGAATAGTAAATTAAATAGGTTCAGTGTCCAACACCTACCCTAATTAAATGTAAATTGGAGTTGGAATAGTAAATTAAATAGGTTCAGTGTCCAGCATCTACCCTAATTAAATATAAATTGGAGTTAGAATAGTAATTTAAATAGGCTCAGTGTCCAGCACCTACCCTAATTAAATGTAAATTGGAGTTAAAATAGTAAATTAAATAGGCTCAGTGTCCAGCACCTACCCTAATTAAAATTAAATTGGAGTTGGAATAGTAAATTAAATAGGGTCAGTGTCCAGCACCTACCCTAATTAAATGTAGATTGGAGTTGGAATAGTAAATTAAATAAGTTCAGTGTCCAGCACCTACCTAATTAAATGTAAATTGCAGTTGGAATAGTAAATTAAATAGGTTCAGTGTCCAGCACCTACCCTAAATAAATGTAGATTTGAGTTGGAATAATACATTAAATAGGTTCAGTGTCCAGCACCTACCCTAATTAAAAGTAAATTGGAGTTGGGATAGTAAATGAAATAAGCTCAGTGTCCAGCACCTACCCTAATTAAATGTAAATTGGAGTTGGAATAGTGATTTAAATAGGTTCAGTGTCCAGCACCTACCCTAATTAAATGTAAATTGGAGTTGGAATAGTAAATTAAATAGGTTCAGTGTCCAGCATCTACCCTAATTAAATGTAAATTGGAGTTAGAATAGTAATTTAAATAGGCTCAGTGTCCAGCACCTACCCTAATTAAATGTAAATTGGTGTTAAAATAGTAAATTAAATAGGCTCAGTGTCCAGCACCTACCCTAAATAAAATTAAATTGGAGTTGGAATAGTAAATTAAATAGGGTCAGTGTCCAGCACCTACCCTAATTAAATGTAGATTGGAGTGGGAATAGTAAATTAAATAAGTTCAGTGTCCAGCACCTACCTAATTAAATGTAAATTGGAGTTGGAATAGTAAATTAAATAGGTTCAGTGTCCAGCACCTACCCTACATGAATGTATATTTGAGTTGAATAATACATTAAATAGGTTCAGTGTCCAGCACCTACCCTAATTAAAAGTAAATTGGAGTTGGGATAGTAAATGAAATAAGCTCAGTGTCCAGCACCTACCCTAATTAAATGTAAATTGGAGTTGAAATAGTAAATTAAATAGGTTCAGTGTCCAGCACCTACCCTAATTAAATGTAAATTGGAGTTGGAATAGTAAATTAAATAGGCTCAGTGTCCAGCACCTACCCTGATTAAATGTAGATTGGAGTTGGAATAGTAAATTAAATAAGTTCAGTGTCCAGCCCCTACCATAATTAAATGTACATTGGAGTTGGAATAGTAAATTAAATAGGTTCAGTGTCCAGCACCTACCCTAATTTAATGTAAATTGGAGTTGGAATAGTAAATTAAATAGGTTCATTGTCCAGCACCTACCCTGATTAAATGTAGATTGGAGTTGGAATAGTAATTTAAATAGGTTCAGTGTCCAGCACCTACCCTAATGAAATGTACATTGGATTTGGAATAGTAAATAAATAGGTTCAGTGTCCAGCACGTACCCTAATTTAATGTAAATTGGAGTTGGAATAGTAAATTAAATAGGTTCACTGTCCAGCATCTACCCTAATTAAATGTAAATTTGAGTTGGAATTGTAATTTAAATAGGTTCAGTGTCCAGCACCTACCCTAATGAAATGTAAATTGGAGTTGGAATAGTAAATTAAATAGGCTCAGTGTCCAGCACCTACCCTAATTAAATGTAAATTGGAGTCGGAATAGTAAATTAAATAGGGTCAGTGTCCAGCGCCTACCCTAATTAAATGTAGATTGGAGTTGGAATAGTAAATAAAATAAGTTCAGTGTCCAGCACCTACCCTAATTTAATGTAAACTGGAGTTGGAATAGTAAATTAAATAGGTTCAGTGTCCAACACCTACCCTAATTAAATGTAAATTGGAGTTGGAATAGTAAATTAAATAGGTTCAGTGTCCAGCATCTACCCTAATTAAATATAAATTGGAGTTAGAATAGTAATTTAAATAGGCTCAGTGTCCAGCACCTACCCTAATTAAATGTAAATTGGAGTTAAAATAGTAAATTAAATAGGCTCAGTGTCCAGCACCTACCCTAATTAAAATTAAATTGGAGTTGGAATAGTAAATTAAATAGGGTCAGTGTCCAGCACCTACCCTAATTAAATGTAGATTGGAGTTGGAATAGTAAATTAAATAAGTTCAGTGTCCAGCACCTACCTAATTAAATGTAAATTGCAGTTGGAATAGTAAATTAAATAGGTTCAGTGTCCAGCACCTACCCTAAATAAATGTAGATTTGAGTTGGAATAATACATTAAATAGGTTCAGTGTCCAGCACCTACCCTAATTAAAAGTAAATTGGAGTTGGGATAGTAAATGAAATAAGCTCAGTGTCCAGCACCTACCCTAATTAAATGTAAATTGGAGTTGGAATAGTGATTTAAATAGGTTCAGTGTCCAGCACCTACCCTAATGAAATGTAAATTGGAGTTGGAATAGTAAATTAAATAGGCTCAGTGTCCAGCACCTACCCTGATTAAATGTAGATTGGAGTTGGAATAGTAAATTAAATAAGTTCAGTGTCCAGCCCCTACCCTAATTTAATGTAAATTGGAGTTGGAATAGTAAATTAAATAGGTTCAGTGTCCAGCATCTACCCTAATTAAATGTAAATTTGAGTTGGAATTGTAATTTAAATAGGTTCAGTGTCCAACACCTACCCTAATTAAATGTAAATTGGAGTTGGAATAGTAAATTAAATAGGTTCAGTGTCCAGCATCTACCCTAATTAAATGTAAATTGGAGTTAGAATAGTAATTTAAATAGGCTCAGTGTCCAGCACCTACCCTAATTAAATGTAAATTGGAGTTAAAATAGTAAATTAAATAGGCTCAGTGTCCAGCACCTACCCTAATTAAAATTAAATTGGAGTTGGAATAGTAAATTAAATAGGGTCAGTGTCCAGCACCTACCCTAATTAAATGTAGTTTGGAGTTGGAATAGTAAATTAAATAAGTTCAGTGTCCAGCACCTACCTAATTAAATGTAAATTGGAGTTGGAATAGTAAATTAAATAGGTTCAGTGTCCAGCACCTACCCTACATAAATGTAGATTTGAGTTGGAATAATACATTAAATAGGTTCAGTGTCCAGCACCTACCCTAATCAAAAGTAAATTGGAGTTGGGATAGTAAATGAAATAAGCTCAGTGTCCAGCACCTACCCTAATTAAATGTAAATTGGAGTTCAAATAGTAAATTAAATAGTTTCAGTGTCCATCACCTACCCTAATTAAATGTAAATTGGAGTTGGAATAGTAATTTAAATAGGTTCAGTGTCCAGCACCTACCCTAATTAAATGTAAATTGGAGTTGGAATAGTAAATTAAATAGGCTCAGTGTCCAGCACCTACCCTGATTAAATGTAGATTGGAGTTGGAATAGTAAATTAAATAAGTTCAGTGTCCAGCCCCTACCATAATTAAATGTACATTGGAGTTGGAATAGTAAATTAAATAGGTTCAGTGTCCAGCACCTACCCTAATTTAATGTAAATTGGAGTTGGAATAGTAAATTATATAGGGTCAGTGTCCAGCGCCTACCCTAATTAAATGTAGATTGGAGTTGGAATAGTAAATAAAATAAGTTCAGTGTCCAGCACCTACCCTACTTTAATGTAAACTGGAGTTGGAATAGTAAATTAAATAGGTTCAGTGTCCAGCACCTACTCTAAATAAATGTAGATTTGAGTTGGAATAATACATTAAATAGGTTCAATGTCCAGCACCTACCCTAATTAAATGTAAATTGGAGTTGGAATAGTAAATTAAATAGGTTCAGTGTCCAGAACCTACCCTAAATAAATGTAGATTTGAGTTGGAATAATAAATTAAATAGGTTCAGTGTTCAGCACCTACCCTAATTAAAAGTAAATTGGAGTTGGAATAGTACATTAAATAGGCTCAGTGTCGAGCACCTACCCTAATTAAATGTAAATTGGAGTTGGAATAGTAAATAAATAGGTTCAGTGTCCAGCATCTACCCTAATTAAATGTAAATTAGAGTTAGAATAGTCATTTAAATAGGCTCAGTGTCCAGCACCTACCCTAATTAAATGTAAATTGGAGTTGGAATAGTAAAAAAATAGGTTCAGTGTCCAGCATCTACCCTAATTAAATGTAAATTAGAGTTAGAATAGTAAATTAAATAGGTTCAGTGTCCAGCACCTACCCTACATGAATGTAGATTTGAGTTGAATAATACATTAAATAGGTTCAGTGTCCAGCACCTACCCTAATTAAAAGTAAATTGGAGTTGGGATAGTAAATGAAATAAGCTCAGTGTCCAGCACCTACCCTAATTAAATGTAAATTGGAGTTGAAATAGTAAATTAAATAGGTTCAGTGTCCATCACCTACCCTAATTAAATGTAAAGTGAAGTTGGAATAGTAATTTAAATAGGTTCAGTGTCCATCACCTACCCTAATTAAATGTAAATTGGAGTTGGAATAGTAATTTAAATAGGTTCAGTGTCCAGCACCTACCCTAATTAAATGTAAATTGGAGTTGGAATAGTAAATTAAATAGGCTCAGTGTCCAGCACCTACCCTGATTAAATGTAGATTGGAGTTGGAATAGTAAATTAAATAAGTTCAGTGTCCAGCCCCTACCATAATTAAATGTACATTGGAGTTGGAATAGTAAATTAAATAGGTTCAGTGTCCAGCACCTACCCTAATTTAATGTAAATTGGAGTTGGAATAGTAAATTATATAGGGTCAGTGTCCAGCGCCTACCCTAATTAAATGTAGATTGGAGTTGGAATAGTAAATAAAATAAGTTCAGTGTCCAGCACCTACCCTACTTTAATGTAAACTGGAGTTGGAATAGTGAATTAAATAGGTTCAGTGTCCAGCACCTACTCTAAATAAATGTAGATTTGAGTTGGAATAATACATTAAATAGGTTCAATGTCCAGCACCTACCCTAATTAAATGTAAATTGGAGTTGGAATAGTAAATTAAATAGGTTCAGTGTCCAGAACCTACCCTAAATAAATGTAGATTTGAGTTGGAATAATAAATTAAATAGTTTCAGTGTTCAGCACCTACCCTAATTAAAAGTAAATTGGAGTTGGAATAGTACATTAAATAGGCTCAGTGTCGAGCACCTACCCTACTTAAATGTAAATTGGAGTTGGAATAGTAAATTAAATAGTTTCAGTGTCCAGCACCTATCCTAATTAAATGTGAATTGGAGTTGGAATAGTAAATTAAATAGGCTCAGTGTCCAGCATCTACCCTAATTAAATGTAAATTGGAGTTGAAATAGTAAATTAAATAGGTTCAGTGTCCAATACCTACCCTAATTAAATGTACATTTGAGTTGGAATAGTAAATTAAATAGGTTCAGTGTCCAGCATCTACCCTAATTAAATGTAAATTGGAGTTGAAATAGTAATTTAAATAGGTTCAGTGTCCAGCACCAACCCTAATTAAATGTAAATTGGAGTTGGAATATTAAATTAAATAGGCTCAGTGTCCAGCACCTACCCTAATTAAATGTAAATTGGAGTTGGAATAGTAAATTAAATAGGTCAGTGTCCAGCACCTACTGTAAATAAATGTAAATTGGAGTTGGAATAGTAAATTAAATAGGTTCAGTGTCCAGCACCTACTCTAATTAAATGTTAATTAGAGTTGGAACAGTAAATTAAATAGGCTCAGTGTCCAGCACCTACCCTAATTAAATGTAAATTGGAGTTGGAATAGTAAAATAAATAGGTTCTGTGTCCAGCACCTACCCTAATTAAAGGTAAATTGTAGTTGGAATAGTAAATTAAATAGGTTCAGTGTCCAGCACCTACCCTAATTAAATGTAAATTGGAGTTGGAATAGTAAATAAATAGGTTCAGTGTCCAGCATCTACCCTAATTAAATGTAAATTAGAGTTAAAATAGTAATTTAAATAGGCTCAGTGTCCAGCACCTACCCTAATTAAATGTAAATTGGAGTTAAAATAGTAAATTAAATAGGCTCAGTGTCCAGCACGTACCCTAATTAAAATTAAATTGGAGTTGGAATAGTAAATTAAATAGGATCAGTGTCCAGCACCTACCCTAATTAAATGTAGATTGGAGTTGGAATAGTAAATTAAATAAGTTCAGTGTCCAGCACCTACCTAATTAAATGTAAATTGGAGTTGGAATAGTAAATTAAATAGGTTCAGTGTCCAGCACCTACCCTAAATAAATGTAGATTTGAGTTAGAATAATACATTTAATAGGTTCAGTGTCCAGCACCTACCCTAATTAAAAGTAAATTGGAGTTGAAATAGTAAATTAAATAGGTTCAGTGTCCATCACCTACCATAATTAAATGTAAATTGGAGTTGGAATAGTAATTTAAATAGGTTCAGTGTCCAGCACCTACCCTAATTAAATGTAAATTGGAGTTGGAATAGTAAATTAAATAGGCTCAGTGTCCAGCACCTACCCTGATTAAATGTAGATTGGAGTTGGAATAGTAAATTAAATAAGTTCAGTGTCCAGCCCCTACCATAATTAAATGTACATTGGAGTTGGAATAGTAAATTAAATAGGTTCAGTGTCCAGCACCTACCCTAATTTAATGTAAATTGGAGTTGGAATAGTAAATTAAATAGGGTCAGTGTCCAGCGCCTACCCTAATTAAATGTAGATTGGAGTTGGAATAGTAAATAAAATAAGTTCAGTGTCCAGCACCTACCCTACTTTAATGTAAACTGGAGTTGGAATAGTAAATTAAATAGGTTCAGTGTCCAGCACCTACCCTAAATAAATGTTGATTTGAGTTGGAATAATACATTAAATAGGTTCAGTGTCCAGCACCTACCCTAATTAAAAGTAAATTGGAGTTGGGATAGTAAATGAAATAAGCTCAGTGTCCAGCACCTACCCTAATTAAATGTAAATTGGAGTTGAAATAGTAAATTAAATAGGTTCAGTGTCCATCACCTACCCTAATTAAATGTATATTGGAGTTGGAATAGTAATTTAAATAGGTTCAGTGTCCAGCACCTACCCTAATTAAATGTAAATTGGAGTTGGAATAGTAAATTAAATAGGCTCAGTGTCCAGCACCTACCCTGATTAAATGTAGATTGGAGTTGGAATAGTAAATTTAATAAGTTCAGTGTCCAGCCCCTACCATAATTAAATGTTCATTGGAGTTGGAATAGTAAATTAAATATTTTCAGTGTCCAGCACCTACACTAATTTAATGTAAATTGGAGTTGGAATAGTAAATTAAATAGGTTAAGTGTCCAGCATCTACCCTAATTAAATGTAAATTTGAGTTGGAATTGTAATTTAAATAGGTTCAGTGTCCAGCACCTACCCTAATGAAATGTAAATTGGAGTTGGAATAGTAAATTAAATAGGCTCAGTGTCCAGCACCTACCCTAATTAAATGTAAATTGGAGTCGGAATAGTAAATTAAATAGGGTCAGTGTCCAGCGCCTACCCTAATTAAATGTAGATTGGAGTTGGAATAGTAAATAAAATAAGTTCAGTGTCCAGCACCTACCCTAATTTAATGTAAACTGGAGTTGGAATAGTAAATTAAATAGGTTCAGTGTCCAGCACCTACCCTAATTAAATGTAAATTGGAGTTGTAATAGTAAATTAAATAGGTTCAGTGTCCAGCATCTACCATAATTAAATGTAAATTGGAGTTAGAATAGTAATTTAAATAGGCTCAGTGTCCAGCACCTACCCTAATTAAATGTAAATTGGAGTTAAAATAGTAAATTAAATAGGCTCAGTGTCCAGCACCTACCCTAATTAAAATTAAATTGGAGTTGGAATAGTAAATTAAATAGGGTCAGTGTCCAGCACCTACCCTAATTAAATGTAGATTGGAGTTGGAATAGTAAATTAAATAGTTTCAGTGTCCAGCACCTACCCTAATTAAATGTAAATTGGAGTTGGAATAGTAAATTAAATAGGCTCAGTGTCCAGCATCTACCCTAATTAAATGTAAATTGGAGTTGAAATAGTAAATTAAATAGGTTCAGTGTCCAATACCTACCCTAATTAAATGTACATTTGAGTTGGAATAGTAAATTAAATAGGTTCAGTGTCCAGCATCTACCCTAATTAAATGTAAATTGGAGTTGAAATAGTAATTTAAATAGGTTCAGTGTCCAGCACCAACCCTAATTAAATGTAAATTGGAGTTGGAATATTAAATTAAATCGGCTCAGTGTCCAGCACCTACCCTAATTAAATGTAAATTGGAGTTGGAATAGTAAATTAAATAGGTCAGTGTCCAGCACCTACTGTAAATAAATGTAAATTGGAGTTCGAATAGTAAATTAAATAGGTTAAGTGTCCAGCACCTACTCTAATTAAATGTTAATTAGAGTTGGAACAGTAAATTAAATAGGCTCAGTGTCCAGCACCTACCCTAATTAAATGTAAATTGGAGTTGGAATAGTAAAATAAATAGGTTCTGTGTCCAGCACCTACCCTAATTAAATGTAAATTGTAGTTGGAATAGTAAATTAAATAGGTTCAGTGTCCAGCACCTACCCTAATTAAATGTAAATTGGAGTTGGAATAGTAAATAAATAGGTTCAGTGTCCAGCATCTACCCTAATTAAATGTAAATTAGAGTTAGAATAGTAATTTAAATAGGCTCAGTGTCCAGCACCTACCCTAATTAAATGTAAATTGGAGTTGGAATAGTAAAAAAATAGGTTCAGTGTCCAGCATCTACCCTAATTAAATGTAAATTAGAGTTAGAATAGTAAATTAAATAGGTTCAGTGTCCAGCACCTACCCTACATGAATGTAGATTTGAGTTGAATAATACATTAAATAGGTTCAGTGTCCAGCACCTACCCTAATTAAAAGTAAATTGGAGTTGGGATAGTAAATGAAATAAGCTCAGTGTCCAGCACCTACCCTAATTAAATGTAAATTGGAGTTGAAATAGTAAATTAAATAGGTTCAGTGTCCATCACCTACCCTAATTAAATGTAAAGTGAAGTTGGAATAGTAATTTAAATAGGTTCAGTGTCCATCACCTACCCTAATTAAATGTAAATTGGAGTTGGAATAGTAATTTAAATAGGTTCAGTGTCCAGCACCTACCCTAATTAAATGTAAATTGGAGTTGGAATAGTAAATTAAATAGGCTCAGTGTCCAGCACCTACCCTGATTAAATGTAGATTGGAGTTGGAATAGTAAATTAAATAAGTTCAGTGTCCAGCCCCTACCATAATTAAATGTACATTGGAGTTGGAATAGTAAATTAAATAGGTTCAGTGTCCAGCACCTACCCTAATTTAATGTAAATTGGAGTTGGAATAGTAAATTATATAGGGTCAGTGTCCAGCGCCTACCCTAATTAAATGTAGATTGGAGTTGGAATAGTAAATAAAATAAGTTCAGTGTCCAGCACCTACCCTACTTTAATGTAAACTGGAGTTGGAATAGTAAATTAAATAGGTTCAGTGTCCAGCACCTACTCTAAATAAATGTAGATTTGAGTTGGAATAATACATTAAATAGGTTCAATGTCCAGCACCTACCCTAATTAAATGTAAATTGGAGTTGGAATAGTAAATTAAATAGGTTCAGTGTCCAGAACCTACCCTAAATAAATGTAGATTTGAGTTGGAATAATAAATTAAATAGGTTCAGTGTTCAGCACCTACCCTAATTAAAAGTAAATTGGAGTTGGAATAGTACATTAAATAGGCTCAGTGTCGAGCACCTACCCTACTTAAATGTAAATTGGAGTTGGAATAGTAAATTAAATAGTTTCAGTGTCCAGCACCTATCCTAATTAAATGTGAATTGGAGTTGGAATAGTAAATTAAATAGGCTCAGTGTCCAGCATCTACCCTAATTAAATGTAAATTGGAGTTGAAATAGTAAATTAAATAGGTTCAGTGTCCAATACCTACCCTAATTAAATGTACATTTGAGTTGGAATAGTAAATTAAATAGGTTCAGTGTCCAGCATCTACCCTAATTAAATGTAAATTGGAGTTGAAATAGTAATTTAAATAGGTTCAGTGTCCAGCACCAACCCTAATTAAATGTAAATTGGAGTTGGAATATTAAATTAAATAGGCTCAGTGTCCAGCACCTACCCTAATTAAATGTAAATTGGAGTTGGAATAGTAAATTAAATAGGTCAGTGTCCAGCACCTACTGTAAATAAATGTAAATTGGAGTTGGAATAGTAAATTAAATAGGTTCAGTGTCCAGCACCTACTCTAATTAAATGTTAATTAGAGTTGGAACAGTAAATTAAATAGGCTCAGTGTCCAGCACCTACCCTAATTAAATGTAAATTGGAGTTGGAATAGTAAAATAAATAGGTTCTGTGTCCAGCACCTACCCTAATTAAAGGTAAATTGTAGTTGGAATAGTAAATTAAATAGGTTCAGTGTCCAGCACCTACCCTAATTAAATGTAAATTGGAGTTGGAATAGTAAATAAATAGGTTCAGTGTCCAGCATCTACCCTAATTAAATGTAAATTAGAGTTAGAATAGTAATTTAAATAGGCTCAGTGTCCAGCACCTACCCTAATTAAATGTAAATTGGAGTTAAAATAGTAAATTAAATAGGCTCAGTGTCCAGCACGTACCCTAATTAAAATTAAATTGGAGTTGGAATAGTAAATTAAATAGGATCAGTGTCCAGCACCTACCCTAATTAAATGTAGATTGGAGTTGGAATAGTAAATTAAATAAGTTCAGTGTCCAGCACCTACCTAATTAAATGTAAATTGGAGTTGGAATAGTAAATTAAATAGGTTCAGTGTCCAGCACCTACCCTAAATAATTGTAGATTTGAGTTAGAATAATACATTTAATAGGTTCAGTGTCCAGCACCTACCCTAATTAAAAGTAAATTGGAGTTGAAATAGTAAATTAAATAGGTTCAGTGTCCATCACCTACCATAATTAAATGTAAATTGGAGTTGGAATAGTAATTTAAATAGGTTCAGTGTCCAGCACCTACCCTAATTAAATGTAAATTGGAGTTGGAATAGTAAATTAAATAGGCTCAGTGTCCAGCACCTACCCTGATTAAATGTAGATTGGAGTTGGAATAGTAAATTAAATAAGTTCAGTGTCCAGCCCCTACCATAATTAAATGTACATTGGAGTTGGAATAGTAAATTAAATAGGTTCAGTGTCCAGCACCTACCCTAATTTAATGTAAATTGGAGTTGGAATAGTAAATTAAATAGGGTCAGTGTCCAGCGCCTACCCTAATTAAATGTAGATTGGAGTTGGAATAGTAAATAAAATAAGTTCAGTGTCCAGCACCTACCCTACTTTAATGTAAACTGGAGTTGGAATAGTAAATTAAATAGGTTCAGTGTCCAGCACCTACCCTAAATAAATGTTGATTTGAGTTGGAATAATACATTAAATAGGTTCAGTGTCCAGCACCTACCCTAATTAAAAGTAAATTGGAGTTGGGATAGTAAATGAAATAAGCTCAGTGTCCAGCACCTACCCTAATTAAATGTAAATTGGAGTTGAAATAGTAAATTAAATAGGTTCAGTGTCCATCACCTACCCTAATTAAATGTATATTGGAGTTGGAATAGTAATTTAAATAGGTTCAGTGTCCAGCACCTACCCTAATTAAATGTAAATTGGAGTTGGAATAGTAAATTAAATAGGCTCAGTGTCCAGGACCTACCCTGATTAAATGTAGATTGGAGTTGGAATAGTAAATTTAATAAGTTCAGTGTCCAGCCCCTACCATAATTAAATGTTCATTGGAGTTGGAATAGTAAATTAAATATTTTCAGTGTCCAGCACCTACCCTAATTTAATGTAAATTGGAGTTGGAATAGTAAATTAAATAGGTTCAGTGTCCAGCTTCTACCCTAATTAAATGTAAATTTGAGTTGGAATTGTAATTTAAATAGGTTCAGTGTCCAGCACCTACCCTAATGAAATGTAAATTGGAGTTGGAATAGTAAATTAAATAGGCTCAGTGTCCAGCACCTACCCTAATTAAATGTAAATTGGAGTCGGAATAGTAAATTAAATAGGGTCAGTGTCCAGCGCCTACCCTAATTAAATGTAGATTGGAGTTGGAATAGTAAATAAAATAAGTTCAGTGTCCAGCACCTACCCTAATTTAATGTAAACTGGAGTTGGAATAGTAAATTAAATAGGTTCAGTGTCCAGCACCTACCCTAATTAAATGTAAATTGGAGTTGTAATAGTAAATTAAATAGGTTCAGTGTCCAGCATCTACCATAATTAAATGTAAATTGGAGTTAGAATAGTAATTTAAATAGGCTCAGTGTCCAGCACCTACCCTAATTAAATGTAAATTGGAGTTAAAATAGTAAATTAAATAGGCTCAGTGTCCAGCACCTACCCTAATTAAAATTAAATTGGAGTTGGAATAGTAAATTAAATAGGGTCAGTGTCCAGCACCTACCCTAATTAAATGTAGATTGGAGTTGGAATAGTAAATTCAATAAACTCAGTGTTCAGCACCTACCTAATTAAATGTAAATTGGAGTTGGAATAGTAAATTAAATAGGTTCAGTGTCCAGCACCTACCCTAAATAAATGTAGATTTGAGTTGGAATAATACATTAAATAGGTTCAGTGTCCAGCACCTGCCCTAATTAAAAGTAAATTGGAGTTGGGATAGTAAATGAAATAAGCTCAGTGTCCAGCACCTACCCTAATTAAATGTAAATTGGAGTTGAAATAGTAAATTAAATAGGTTCAGTGTCCATCACCTACCCTAATTAAATGTAAATTGGAGTTGGAATAGTAATTTAAATAGGTTCAGTGTCCAGCACCTACCCTAATTAAATGTAAATTGGAGTTGGAATAGTAAATTAAATAGGCTCAGTGTCCAGCACCTACCCTGATTAAATGTAGATTGGAGTTGGAATAGTAAATTAAATAAGTTCAGTGTCCAGCCCCTACCATAATTAAATGTACATTGGAGTTGGAATAGTAAATTAAATAGGTTCAGTGTCCAGCACCTACCCTAATTTAATGTAAATTGGAGTTGGAATAGTAAATTAAATAGGTTCAGTGTCCAGCATCTACCCTAATTAAATGTAAATTTGAGTTGGAATTGTAATTTAAATAGGTTCAGTGTCTAGCACCTACCCTAATGAAATGTAGATTGGAGTTGGAATTGTAAATTAAATAGGCTAAGTGTCCAGCACCTACCCTAATTAAATGTAAATTGGAGTCGGAATAGTAAATTAAATAGGGTCAGTGTCCAGCGCCTACCCTAATTAAATGTAGATTGGAGTTGGAATAGTAAATAAAATAAGTTCAGTGTCCAGCACCTACCCTAATTTAATGTAAACTGGAGTTGGAATAGTACATTAAATAGGTTCAGTGTCCAGCACCTACCCTAATTAAATGTAAATTGGAGTTGGAATAGTAAATTAAATAGGTTCAGTGTCCAGCATCTACCCTAATTAAATGTAAATTGGAGTTAGAATAGTAATTTAAATAGGCTCAGTGTCCAGCACCTACCCTAATTAAATGTAAATTGGAGTTAAAATAGTAAATTAAATAGGCTCAGTGTCCAGCACCTACCCTAATTAAAATTAAATTGGAGTTGGAATAGTAAATTAAATAGGGTCAGTGTCCAGCACCTACCCTAATTAAATGTAGATTGGAGTTGGAATAGTAAATTAAATAAATTCAGTGTCCAGCACCTACCTAATTAAATGTAAATTGGAGTTGGAATAGTAAATTAAATAGGTTCAGTGTCCAGCACCTACCCTACATAAATGTAGATTTGAGTTGGAATAATACATTAAATAGGTTCAGTGTCCAGCACCTACCCTAATTAAAAGTAAATTGGAGTTGGGATAGTAAATAAAATCAGCTCAGTGTCCAGCACCTACCCTAATTAAATGTAAATTGGAGTTGAAATAGTAAATTAAATAGGTTCAGTGTCCATCACCTACCCTAATTAAATGTAAATTGGAGTTGGAATAGTAATTTAAATAGGTTCAGTGTCCAGCACCTACCCTAATTAAATGTAAATTGGAGTTGGAATAGTAAATTAAATAGGCTCAGTGTCCAGCACCTACCCTGATTAAATGTAGATTGGAGTTGGAATAGTAAATTAAATAAGTTCAGTGTCCAGCCACTACCATAATTAAATGTACATTGGAGTTGGAATAGTAAATTAAATAGGTTCAGTGTCCAGCACCTACCCTAATTTAATGTAAATTGGAGTTGGAATAGTAAATTAAATAGGTTCAGTGTCCAGCATCTACCCTAATTAAATGTTAATTTGAGTTGGAATTGTAATATAAATAGATTCAGTGTCCAGCACCTACCCTAATGAAATGTAAATTGGAGTTGGAATAGTAAATTAAATAGGCTCAGTGTCCAGCACCTACCCTAATTAAAAGTAAATTGGAGTTGGAATAGTACATTAAATAGGTTCAGTGTCCAGCACCTACCCTAAATAAATGTAGATTTGAGTTGGAATAATAAATTGAATAGGTTCAGTGTTCAGCAACTACCCTAATTAAAAGTAAATTAGAGTTGGAATAGTACATTAAATAGGCTCAGTGTCCAGCACCTACCCTACTTAAATGTAAATTGGAGTTGGAATAGTAAATTAAATAGTTTCAGTGTCCAGCACCTACCCTAATTAAATGTAAATTGGAGATGGAATAGTAAATTAAATAGGCTCAGTGTCCAGCATCTACCCTAATTAAATGTAAATTGGAGTTGAAATAGTGAATTAAATAGGTTCAGTGTCCAATACCTACCCTAATTAAATGTACATTTGAGTTGGAATAGTAAATTAAATAGGTTCAGTGTTCAGCATCTACCCTAATTAAATGTAAATTGGAGTTGAAATAGTAATTTAAATAGGTTCAGTGTCCAGCACCAACCCTAATTAAATGTAAATTGGAGTTGGAATATTAAAATAAATAGGCTCAGTGTCCAGCACCTACCCTAATTAAATGTAAATTGGAGTTGGAATAGTAAATTAAATAGGTCAGTGTCCAGCACCTACTGTAAATAAATGTAAATTGGAGTTGGAATAGTAAATTAAATAGGTTCAGTGTCCAGCACCTACTCTAATTAAATGTTAATTAGAGTTGGAACAGTAAATTAAATAGGCTCAGTGTCCAGCACCTACCCTAATTAAATATAAATTGGAGTTGGAATAGTAAAATAAATAGGTTCTGTGTCCAGCACCTACCCTAATTACATGTAAATTGTAGTTGGAATAGTAAATAAATAGGTTCAGTGTCCAGCACATACCCTAATTAAATGTAAATTGGAGTTGGAATAGTAAATTAAATAGGTTCAGTGTCCAGCATCTACCCTAATTAAATGTAAATTGGAGTTAGAATAGTAATTTAAATAGGCTCAGTGTCCAGCACCTACCCTAATTGAATGTAAATTGGAGTTAAAATAGTAAATTAAATAGGCTCAGTGTCCAGCACCTACCCTAATTAAAATAAATTGGAGTTGGAATAGTAAATTAAATAGGGTCAGTGTCCAGCACCTACCCTAATTAAATGTAGATTGGAGTTGGAATAGTAAATTAAATAAGTTCAGTGTCCAGCACCTACCTAATTAAATGTAAATTGGAGTTGGAATAGTAAATTAAATAGGTTCAGTGTCCAGCACCTACCCTAAATAAATGTAGATTTGAGTTGGAATAATACATTTAATAGGTTCAGTGTCCAGCACCTACCCTAATTAAAAGTAAATTGGAGTTGGGATAGTAAATGAAATAAGCTCAGTGTCCAGCACCTACCCTAATTAAATGTAAATTGGAGTTGAAATAGTAAATTAAATAGGTTCAGTGTCCATCACCTACCCTAATTAAATGTAAATTGGAGTTGGAATAGTAATTGAAATAGGTTCAGTGTCCAGCACCTACCCTAATTAAATGTAAATTGGAGTTGGAATAGTAAATTAAATAGGCTCAGTGTCCAGCACCTACCCTGATTAAATGTAGATTGGAGTTGGGATAGTAAATTAAATAAGTTCAGTGTCCAGCCCCTACCATAATTAAATGTACATTGGAGTTGGAATAGTGAATTAAATATTTTCAGTGTCCAGCACCTACCCTAATTTAATGTAAATTGGAGTTGGAATAGTAAATTAAATAGGTTCAGTGTCCAGCATCTACCCTAATTAAATGTAAATTTGAGTTGGAATTGTAATTTAAATAGGTTCAGTGTCCAGCACCTACCCTAATGAAATGTAAATTGGAGTTGGAATAGTAAATTAAATAGGCTCAGTGTCCAGAACCTACCCTAATTAAATGTAAATTGGAGTCGGAATAGTAAATAAAATAAGTTCAGTGTCCAGCACCTACCCTAATTTAATGTAAACTGGAGTTGGAATAGTAAATTAAATAGGTTCAGTGTCCAGCACCTACCCTAATTAAATGTAAATTGGAGTTGGAATAGTAAATTAAATAGGTTCAGTGTCCAGCATCTACCCTAATTAAATATAAATTGGAGTTAGAATAGTAATTTAAATAGGCTCAGTGTCCAGCACCTACCCTAATTAAATGTAAATTGGAGTTAAAATAGTAAATTAAATAGGCTCAGTGTCCAGCACCTACCCTAATTAAAATTAAATTGGAGTTGGAATAGGAAATTAAATAGGGTCAGTGTCCAGCACCTACCCTAATTAAATGTAGATTGGAGTTGGAATAGTAAATTAAATAAGTTCAGTGTCCAGCACCTACCTAATTAAATGTAAATTGCAGTTGGAATAGTAAATTAAATAGGTTCAGTGTCCAGCACCTACCCTAAATAAATGTAGATTTGAGTTGGAATAATACATTAAATAGGTTCAGTGTCCAGCACCTACCCTAATTAAAAGTAAATTGGAGTTGGGATAGTAAATGAAATAAGCTCAGTGTCCAGCACCTACCCTAATTAAATGTAAATTGGAGTTGGAATAGTGATTTAAATAGGTTCAGTGTCCAGCACCTACCCTAATTAAATGTAAATTGGAGTTGGAATAGTAAATTAAATAGGCTCAGTGTCCAGCACCTACCCTGATTAAATGTAGATTGGAGTTGGAATAGTAAATTAAATAAGTTCAGTGTCCAGCCCCTACCCTAATTTAATGTAAATTGGAGTTGGAATAGTAAATTAAATAGGTTCAGTGTCCAGCATCTACCCTAATTAAATGTAAATTTGAGTTGGAATTGTAATTTAAATAGGTTCAGTGTCCAGCACCTACCCTAATTAAATGTAAATTGGAGTTGGAATAGTAAATTAAATAGGTTCAGTGTCCAGCATCTACCCTAATTAAATGTAAATTGGAGTTAGAATAGTAATTTAAATAGGCTCAGTGTCCAGCACCTACCCTAATTAAATGTAAATTGGAGTTAAAATAGTAAATTAAATAGGCTCAGTGTCCAGCACCTACCCTAATTAAAATTAAATTGGAGTTGGAATAGTAAATTAAATAGGGTCAGTGTCCAGCACCTACCCTAATTAAATGTAGTTTGGAGTTGGAATAGTAAATTAAATAAGTTCAGTGTCCAGCACCTACCTAATTAAATGTAAATTGGAGTTGGAATAGTAAATTAAATAGGTTCAGTGTCCAGCACCTACCCTACATAAATGTAGATTTGAGTTGGAATAATACATTAAATAGGTTCAGTGTCCAGCACCTACCCTAATTAAAAGTAAATTGGAGTTGGAATAGTAAATTAAATAGGCTCAGTGTCCAGCACCTACCCTGATTAAATGTAGATTGGAGTTGGAATAGTAAATTAAATAAGTTCAGTGTCCAGCCCCTACCATAA
Organism: Lissotriton vulgaris; assembly: GCF_964263255.1. Classification (NCBI taxonomy): domain Eukaryota; kingdom Metazoa; phylum Chordata; class Amphibia; order Caudata; family Salamandridae; genus Lissotriton; species Lissotriton vulgaris. The sequence continues at coordinate 1,788,190,267 of NC_141694.1, forward strand.
TTAAATGTACATTGGAGTTGGAATAGTAAATTAAATAGGTTCAGTGTCCAGCACCTACCCTAATTTAATGTAAATTGGAGTTGGAATAGTAAATTATATAGGGTCAGTGTCCAGCGCCTACCCTAATTAAATGTAGATTGGAGTTGGAATAGTAAATAAAATAAGTTCAGTGTCCAGCACCTACCCTACTTTAATGTAAACTGGAGTTGGAATAGTAAATTAAATAGGTTCAGTGTCCAGCACCTACTCTAAATAAATGTAGATTTGAGTTGGAATAATACATTAAATAGGTTCAATGTCCAGCACCTACCCTAATTAAATGTAAATTGGAGTTGGAATAGTAAATTAAATAGGTTCAGTGTCCAGAACCTACCCTAAATAAATGTAGATTTGAGTTGGAATAATAAATTAAATAGGTTCAGTGTTCAGCACCTACCCTAATTAAAAGTAAATTGGAGTTGGAATAGTACATTAAATAGGCTCAGTGTCGAGCACCTACCCTACTTAAATGTAAATTGGAGTTGGAATAGTAAATTAAATAGTTTCAGTGTCCAGCACCTATCCTAATTTAATGTGAATTGGAGTTGGAATAGTAAATTAAATAGGCTCAGTGTCCAGCATCTACCCTAATTAAATGTAAATTGGAGTTGAAATAGTAAATTAAATAGGTTCAGTGTCCAATACCTACCCTAATTAAATGTACATTTGAGTTGGAATAGTAAATTAAATAGGTTCAGTGTCCAGCATCTACCCTAATTAAATGTAAATTGGAGTTGAAATAGTAATTTAAATAGGTTCAGTGTCCAGCACCAACCCTAATTAAATGTAAATTGGAGTTGGAATATTAAATTAAATAGGCTCAGTGTCCAGCACCTACCCTAATTAAATGTAAATTGGAGTTGGAATAGTAAATTAAATAGGTCAGTGTCCAGCACCTACTGTAAATAAATGTAAATTGGAGTTGGAATAGTAAATTAAATAGGTTCAGTGTCCAGCACCTACTCTAATTAAATGTTAATTAGAGTTGGAACAGTAAATTAAATAGGCTCAGTGTCCAGCACCTACCCTAATTAAATGTAAATTGTAGTTGGAATAGTAAAATAAATAGGTTCTGTGTCCAGCACCTACCCTAATTAAAGGTAAATTGTAGTTGGAATAGTAAATTAAATAGGTTCAGTGTCCAGCACCTACCCTAATTAAATGTAAATTGGAGTTGGAATAGTAAATAAATAGGTTCAGTGTCCAGCATCTACCCTAATTAAATGTAAATTAGAGTTAGAATAGTAATTTAAATAGGCTCAGTGTCCAGCACCTACCCTAATTAAATGTAAATTGGAGTTAAAATAGTAAATTAAATAGGCTCAGTGTCCAGCACGTACCCTAATTAAAATTAAATTGGAGTTGGAATAGTAAATTAAATAGGATCAGTGTCCAGCACCTACCCTAATTAAATGTAGATTGGAGTTGGAATAGTAAATTAAATAAGTTCAGTGTCCAGCACCTACCTAATTAAATGTAAATTGGAGTTGGAATAGTAAATTAAATAGGTTCAGTGTCCAGCACCTACCCTAAATAAATGTAGATTTGAGTTAGAATAATACATTTAATAGGTTCAGTGTCCAGCACCTACCCTAATTAAAAGTAAATTGGAGTTGAAATAGTAAATTAAATAGGTTCAGTGTCCATCACCTACCATAATTAAATGTAAATTGGAGTTGGAATAGTAATTTAAATAGGTTCAGTGTCCAGCACCTACCCTAATTAAATGTAAATTGGAGTTGGAATAGTAAATTAAATAGGCTCAGTGTCCAGCACCTACCCTGATTAAATGTAGATTGGAGTTGGAATAGTAAATTAAATAAGTTCAGTGTCCAGCCCCTACCATAATTAAATGTACATTGGAGTTGGAATAGTAAATTAAATAGGTTCAGTGTCCAGCACCTACCCTAATTTAATGTAAATTGGAGTTGGAATAGTAAATTAAATAGGGTCAGTGTCCAGCGCCTACCCTAATTAAATGTAGATTGGAGTTGGAATAGTAAATAAAATAGGTTCAGTGTCCAGCACCTACCCTACTTTAATGTAAACTGGAGTTGGAATAGTAAATTAAATAGGTTCAGTGTCCAGCACCTACTCTAAATAAATGTAGATATGAGTTGGAATAATACATTAAATAGGTTCAATGTCCAGCACCTACCCTAATTAAATGTAAATTGGAGTTGGAATAGTAAATTAAATAGGTTCAGTGTCCAGCACCTACCCTAAATAAATGTAGATTTGAGTTGGAATAATAAATTAAATAGGTTCAGTGTTCAGCACCTACCCTAAGTAAAAGTAAATTGGAGTTGGAATAGTACATTAAATAGGCTCAGTGTCGAGCACCTACCCTACTTAAATGTAAATTGGAGTTGGAATAGTAAATTAAATAGTTTCAGTGTCCAGCACCTACCCTAATTAAATGTAAATTGGAGTTGGAATAGTAAATTAAATAGGCTCAAAGTCCAGCATCTACCCTAATTAAATGTAAATTGGAGTTGAAATAGTAAATTAAAAAGGTTCAGTGTCCAATACCTACCCTAATTAAATGTACATTTGAGTTGGATTAGTAAATAAATAGGTTCAGTGTCCAGCATCTACCCTAATTAAATGTAAATTGGAGTTGAAATAGTAATTTAAATAGGTTCAGTGTCCAGCACCAACCCTAATTAATTGTAAATTGGAGTTGGAATATTAAATTAAATAGGCTCAGTGTCCAGCACCTACCCTAATTAAATGTAAATTGGAGTTGGAATAGTAAATTAAATAGGTCAGTGTCCAGCACCTACTGTAAATAAATGTAAATTGGAGTTGGAATAGTAAATTAAATAGGTTCAGTGTCCAGCACCTACTCTAATTAAATGTTAATTAGAGTTGGAACAGTAAATTAAATAGGCTCAGTGTCCAGCACCTACCCTAATTAAATGTAAATTGGAGTTGGAATAGTAAAATAAATAGGTTCTGTGTCCAGCACCTACCCTAATTAAATGTAAATTGTAGTTGGAATAGTAAATTAAATAGGTTCAGTGTCCAGCACCTACCCTAATTAAATGTAAATTGGAGTTGGAATAGTAAATAAATAGGTTCAGTGTCCAGCATCTACCCTAATTAAATGTAAATTAGAGTTAGAATAGTAATTTAAATAGGCTCAGTGTCCAGCACCTACCCTAATTAAATGTAAATTGGAGTTAAAATAGTAAATTAAATAGGCTCAGTGTCCAGCACCTACCCTAATTAAAATTAAATTGGAGTTGGAATAGTAAATTAAATAGGATCAGTGTCCAGCACCTACCCTAATTAAATGTTGATTGGAGTTGGAATAGTAAATTAAATAAGTTCAGTGTCCAGCACCTACCTAATTAAATGTAAATTGGAGTTGGAATAGTAAATTAAATAGGTTCAGTGTCCAGCACCTACCCTAAATAAATGTAGATTTGAGTTGGAATAATACATTTAATAGGTTCAGTGTCCAGCACCTACCCTAATTAAAAGTAAATTGGAGTTGGGATAGTAAATGAAATAAGCTCAGTGTCCAGCACCTACCCTAATTAAATGTAAATTGGAGTTGAAATAGTAAATTAAATAGGTTCAGTGTCCATCACCTACCCTAATTAAATGTAAATTGGAGTTGGAATAGTAATTTAAATAGGTTCAGTGTCCAGCACCTACCCTAATTAAATGTAAATTGGAGTTGGAATAGTAAATTAAATAGGCTCAGTGTCCAGCACCTACCCTGATTAAATGTAGATTGGAGTTGGAATAGTAATTTAAATAAGTTCAGTGTCCAGCCCCTACCATAATTAAATGTACATTGGATTTGGAATAGTAAATAAATAGGTTCAGTGTCCAGCACGTACCCTAATTTAATGTAAATTGGAGTTGGAATAGTAAATTAAATAGGTTCAGTGTCCAGCATCTACCCTAATTAAATGTAAATTTGAGTTGGAATTGTAATTTAAATAGGTTCAGTGTCCAGCACCTACCCTAATGAAATGTAAATTGGAGTTGGAATAGTAAATTAAATAGGCTCAGTGTCCAGCACCTACCCTAATTAAATGTAAATTGGAGTCGGAATAGTAAATTAAATAGGGTCAGTGTCCAGCGCCTACCCTAATTAAATGTAGATTGGAGTTGGAATAGTAAATAAAATAAGTTCAGTGTCCAGCACCTACCCTAATTTAATGTAAACTGGAGTTGGAATAGTAAATTAAATAGGTTCAGTGTCCAGCACCTACCCTAATTAAATGTAAATTGGAGTTGGAATAGTAAATTAAATAGGTTCAGTGTCCAGCATCTACCCTAATTAAATGTAAATTGGAGTTAGAATAGTAATTTAAATAGGCTCAGTGTCCAGCACCTACCCTAATTAAATGTAAATTGGTGTTAAAATTGTAAATTAAATAGGCTCAGTGTCCAGCACCTACCCTAAATAAAATTAAATTGGAGTTGGAATAGTAAATTAAATAGGGTCAGTGTCCAGCACCTACCCTAATTAAATGTAGATTGGAGTGGGAATAGTAAATTAAATAAGTTCAGTGTCCAGCACCTACCTAATTAAATGTAAATTGGAGTTGGAATAGTAAATTAAATAGGTTCAGTGTCCAGCACCTACCCTACATGAATGTATATTTGAGTTGAATAATACATTAAATAGGTTCAGTGTCCAGCACCTACCCTAATTAAAAGTAAATTGGAGTTGGGATAGTAAATGAAATAAGCTCAGTGTCCAGCACCTACCCTAATTAAATGTAAATTGGAGTTGAAATAGTAAATTAAATAGGTTCAGTGTCCAGCACCTACCCTAATTAAATGTAAATTGGAGTTGGAATAGTAAATTAAATAGGCTCAGTGTCCAGCACCTACCCTAATTTAATGTAAATTGGAGTTGGAATAGTAAATTAAATAGGTTCATTGTCCAGCACCTACCCTGATTAAATGTAGATTGGAGTTGGAATAGTAATTTAAATAGGTTCAGTGTTCAGCACCTACCCTAATGAAATGTACATTGGATTTGGAATAGTAAATAAATAGGTTCAGTGTCCAGCACGTACCCTAATTTAATGTAAATTGGAGTTGGAATAGTAAATTAAATAGGTTCAGTGTCCAGCATCTACCCTAATTAAATGTAAATTTGAGTTGGAATTGTAATTTAAATAGGTTCAGTGTCCAGCACCTACCCTAATGAAATGTAAATTGGAGTTGGAATAGTAAATTAAATAGGCTCAGTGTCCAGCACCTACCCTAATTAAATGTAAATTGGAGTCGGAATAGTAAATTAAATAGGGTCAGTGTCCAGCGCCTACCCTAATTAAATGTAGATTGGAGTTGGAATAGTAAATAAAATAAGTTCAGTGTCCAGCACCTACCCTAATTTAATGTAAACTGGAGTTGGAATAGTAAATTAAATAGGTTCAGTGTCCAACACCTACCCTAATTAAATGTAAATTGGAGTTGGAATAGTAAATTAAATAGGTTCAGTGTCCAGCATCTACCCTAATTAAATGTAAATTGGAGTTAGAATAGTAATTTAAATAGGCTCAGTGTCCAGCACCTACCCTAATTAAATGTAAATTGGTGTTAAAATAGTAAATTAAATAGGCTCAGTGTCCAGCACCTACCCTAATTAAAATTAAATTGGAGTTGGAATAGTAAATTAAATAGGGTCAGTGTCCAGCACCTACCCTAATTAAATGTAGATTAGAGTTGGAATAGTAAATTAAATAAGTTCAGTGTCCAGCACCTACCTAATTAAATGTAAATTGGAGTTGGAATAGTAAATTAAATAGGTTAAGTGTCCAGCACCTACCCTACATGAATGTAGATTTGAGTTGAATAATACATTAAATAGGTTCAGTGTCCAGCACCTACCCTAATTAAAAGTAAATTGGAGTTGGGATAGTAAATGAAATAAGCTCAGTGTCCAGCACCTACCCTAATTAAATGTAAATTGGAGTTGAAAAAGTAAATTAAATAGGTTCAGTGTCCATCACCTACCCTAATTAAATGTAAAGTAGAGTTGGAATAGTAATTTAAATAGGTTCAGTGTCCAGCACCTACCCTAATTATATGTAAATTGGAGTTGGAATAGTAAATTAAATAGGCTCAGTGTCCAGCACCTACCCTGATTAAATGTAGATTGGAGTTGGAATAGTAAAAATAAATAAGTTCAGTGTCCAGCCCCCACCATAATTAAATGTACATTGGAGTTGGAATAGTAAATTAAATAGGTTCAGTGTCCAGCACCTACCCTAATTTAATGTAAATTGGAGTTGGAATAGTAAATTAAATAGGTTCATTGTCCAGCATCTACCCTAATTAAATGTAAATTCGAGTTGGAATTGTAATTTAAATAGGTTCAGTGTCCAGCACCTACCCTAATGAAATGTAAATTGGAGTTGGAATTGTAAATTAAATAGGCTCAGTGTCCAGCACCTACCCTAATAAATGTAAATTGGAGTCGGAATAGTAAATTAAATAGGGTCAGTGTCCAGCGCCTACCCTAATTAAATGTAGATTGGAGTTGGAATAGTAAATAAAATAAGTTCAGTGTCCAGCACCTACCCTAATTTAATGTAAACTGGAGTTGGAATAGTAAATTAAATAGGTTCAGTGTCCAGCACCTACTCTAAATAAATGTAGATTTGAGTTGGAATAATACATTAAATAGGTTCAGTGTCCAGCACCTACCCTAATTAAATGTAAATTGGAGTTGGAATAGTAAATTAAATAGGTTCAGTGTCCAGCACCTACCCTAAATAAATGTAGATTTGAGTTGGAATAATAAATTAAATAGGTTCAGTGTTCAGCACCTACCCTAATTAAAAGTAAATTGGAGTTGGAATAGTACATTAAATAGGCTCAGTGTCCAGCACCTACCCTACTTAAATGTAAATTGGAGTTGGAATAGTAAATTAAATAGTTTCAGTGTCCAGCACCTACCCTAATTAAATGTAAATTGGAGTTGGAATATTAAATTAAATAGGTTCAGTGTTCAGCATCTACCCTAATTAAATGTAAATTGGAGTTGAAATAGTAATTTAAATAGGTTCAGTGTCCAGCACCAACCCTAATTAAATGTAAATTGGAGTTGGAATATTAAATTAAATAGGCTCAGTGTCCAGCACCTACCCTAATTAAATGTAAATTGGAGTTGGAATAGTAAATTAAATAGGTCAGTGTCCAGCACCTACTGTAAATAAATGTAAATTGGAGTTGGAATAGTAAATTAAATAGGTTCAGTGTCCAGCACCTACTCTAATTAAATGTTAATTAGAGTTGGAACAGTAAATTAAATAGGCTCAGTGTCCAGCACGTACCCTAATTAAAATTAAATTGGAGTTGGAATAGTAAATTAAATAGGATCAGTGTCCAGCACCTACCCTAATTAAATGTAGATTGGAGTTGGAATAGTAAATTAAATAAGTTCAGTGTCCAGCACCTACCTAATTAAATGTAAATTGGAGTTGGAATAGTAAATTAAATAGGTTCAGTGTCCAGCACCTACCCTAAATAAATGTAGATTTGAGTTAGAATAATACATTTAATAGGTTCAGTGTCCAGCACCTACCCTAATTAAAAGTAAATTGGAGTTGAAATAGTAAATTAAATAGGTTCAGTGTCCATCACCTACCATAATTAAATGTAAATTGGAGTTGGAATAGTAATTTAAATAGGTTCAGTGTCCAGCACCTACCCTAATTAAATGTAAATTGGAGTTGGAATAGTAAATTAAATAGGCTCAGTGTCCAGCACCTACCCTGATTAAATGTAGATTGGAGTTGGAATAGTAAATTAAATAAGTTCAGTGTCCGGCCCCTACCATAATTAAATGTACATTGGAGTTGGAATAGTAAATTAAATAGGTTCAGTGTCCAGCACCTACCCTAATTTAATGTAAATTGGAGTTGGAATAGTAAATTAAATAGGGTCAGTGTCCAGCGCCTACCCTAATTAAATGTAGATTGGAGTTGGAATAGTAAATAAAATAAGTTCAGTGTCCAGCACCTACCCTACTTTAATGTAAACTGGAGTTGGAATAGTAAATTAAATAGGTTCAGTGTCCAGCACCTACTCTAAATAAATGTAGATATGAGTTGGAATAATACATTAAATAGGTTCAATGTCCAGCACCTACCCTAATTAAATGTAAATTGGAGTTGGAATAGTAAATTAAATAGGTTCAGTGTCCAGCACCTACCCTAAATAAATGTAGATTTGAGTTGGAATAATAAATTAAATAGGTTCAGTGTTCAGCACCTACCCTAATTAAAAATAAATTGGAGTTGGAATAGTACATTAAATAGGCTCAGTGTCGAGCACCTACCCTACTTAAATGTAAATTGGAGTTGGAATAGTAAATTAAATAGTTTCAGTGTCCAGCACCTACCCTAATTAAATGTAAATTGGAGTTGGAATAGTAAATTAAATAGGCTCAAAGTCCAGCATCTACCCTAATTAAATGTAAATTGGAGTTGAAATAGTAAATTAAAAAGGTTCAGTGTCCAATACCTACCCTAATTAAATGTACATTTGAGTTGGATTAGTAAATTAAATAGGTTCAGTGTCCAGCATCTACCCTAATTAAATGTAAATTGGAGTTGAAATAGTAATTTAAATAGGTTCAGTGTCCAGCACCAACCCTAATTAATTGTAAATTGGAGTTGGAATATTAAATTAAATAGGCTCAGTGTCCAGCACCTACCCTAATTAAATGTAAATTGGAGTTGGAATAGTAAATTAAATAGGTCAGTGTCCAGCACCTACTGTAAATAAATGTAAATTGGAGTTGGAATAGTAAATTAAATAGGTTCAGTGTCCAGCACCTACTCTAATTAAATGTTAATTAGAGTTGGAACAGTAAATTAAATAGGCTCAGTGTCCAGCACCTACCCTAATTAAATGTAAATTGGAGTTGGAATAGTAAAATAAATAGGTTCTGTGTCCAGCACCTACCCTAATTAAATGTAAATTGTAGTTGGAATAGTAAATTAAATAGGTTCAGTGTCCAGCACCTACCCTAATTAAATGTAAATTGGAGTTGGAATAGTAAATAAATAGGTTCAGTGTCCAGCATCTACCCTAATTAAATGTAAATTAGAGTTAGAATAGTAATTTAAATAGGCTCAGTGTCCAGCACCTACCCTAATTAAATGTAAATTGGAGTTAAAATAGTAAATTAAATAGGCTCAGTGTCCAGCACCTACCCTAATTAAAATTAAATTGGAGTTGGAATAGTAAATTAAATAGGATCAGTGTCCAGCACCTACCCTAATTAAATGTTGATTGGAGTTGGAATAGTAAATTAAATAAGTTCAGTGTCCAGCACCTACCTAATTAAATGTAAATTGGAGTTGGAATAGTAAATTAAATAGGTTCAGTGTCCAGCACCTACCCTAAATAAATGTAGATTTGAGTTGGAATAATACATTTAATAGGTTCAGTGTCCAGCACCTACCCTAATTAAAAGTAAATTGGAGTTGGGATAGTAAATGAAATAAGCTCAGTGTCCAGCACCTACCCTAATTAAATGTAAATTGGAGTTGAAATAGTAAATTAAATAGGTTCAGTGTCCATCACCTACCCTAATTAAATGTAAATTGGAGTTGGAATAGTAATTTAAATAGGTTCAGTGTCCAGCACCTACCCTAATTAAATGTAAATTGGAGTTGGAATAGTAAATTAAATAGGCTCAGTGTCCAGCACCTACCCTGATTAAATGTAGATTGGAGTTGGAATAGTAATTTAAATAAGTTCAGTGTCCAGCCCCTACCATAATTAAATGTACATTGGATTTGGAATAGTAAATAAATAGGTTCAGTGTCCAGCACGTACCCTAATTTAATGTAAATTGGAGTTGGAATAGTAAATTAAATAGGTTCAGTGTCCAGCATCTACCCTAATTAAATGTAAATTTGAGTTGGAATTGTAATTTAAATAGGTTCAGTGTCCAGCACCTACCCTAATGAAATGTAAATTGGAGTTGGAATAGTAAATTAAATAGGCTCAGTGTCCAGCACCTACCCTAATTAAATGTAAATTGGAGTCGGAATAGTAAATTAAATAGGGTCAGTGTCCAGCGCCTACCCTAATTAAATGTAGATTGGAGTTGGAATAGTAAATAAAATAAGTTCAGTGTCCAGCACCTACCCTAATTTAATGTAAACTGGAGTTGGAATAGTAAATTAAATAGGTTCAGTGTCCAGCACCTACCCTAATTAAATGTAAATTGGAGTTGGAATAGTAAATTAAATAGGTTCAGTGTCCAGCATCTACCCTAATTAAATGTAAATTGGAGTTAGAATAGTAATTTAAATAGGCTCAGTGTCCAGCACCTACCCTAATTAAATGTAAATTGGTGTTAAAATAGTAAATTAAATAGGCTCAGTGTCCAGCACCTACCCTAAATAAAATTAAATTGGAGTTGGAATAGTAAATTAAATAGGGTCAGTGTCCAGCACCTACCCTAATTAAATGTAGATTGGAGTGGGAATAGTAAATTAAATAAGTTCAGTGTCCAGCACCTACCTAATTAAATGTAAATTGGAGTTGGAATAGTAAATTAAATAGGTTCAGTGTCCAGCACCTACCCTACATGAATGTATATTTGAGTTGAATAATACATTAAATAGGTTCAGTGTCCAGCACCTACCCTAATTAAAAGTAAATTGGAGTTGGGATAGTAAATGAAATAAGCTCAGTGTCCAGCACCTACCCTAATTAAATGTAAATTGGAGTTGAAATAGTAAATTAAATAGGTTCAGTGTCCAGCACCTACCCTAATTAAATGTAAATTGGAGTTGGAATAGTAAATTAAATAGGCTCAGTGTCCAGCACCTACCCTGATTAAATGTAGATTGGAGTTGGAATAGTAAATTAAATAAGTTCAGTGTCCAGCCCCTACCATAATTAAATGTACATTGGAGTTGGAATAGTAAATTAAATAGGTTCAGTGTCCAGCACCTACCCTAATTTAATGTAAATTGGAGTTGGAATAGTAAATTAAATAGGTTCATTGTCCAGCACCTACCCTGATTAAATGTAGATTGGAGTTGGAATAGTAATTTAAATAGGTTCAGTGTCCAGCACCTACCCTAATGAAATGTACATTGGATTTGGAATAGTAAATAAATAGGTTCAGTGTCCAGCACGTACCCTAATTTAATGTAAATTGGAGTTGGAATAGTAAATTAAATAGGTTCACTGTCCAGCATCTACCCTAATTAAATGTAAATTTGAGTTGGAATTGTAATTTAAATAGGTTCAGTGTCCAGCACCTACCCTAATGAAATGTAAATTGGAGTTGGAATAGTAAATTAAATAGGCTCAGTGTCCAGCACCTACCCTAATTAAATGTAAATTGGAGTCGGAATAGTAAATTAAATAGGGTCAGTGTCCAGCGCCTACCCTAATTAAATGTAGATTGGAGTTGGAATAGTAAATAAAATAAGTTCAGTGTCCAGCACCTACCCTAATTTAATGTAAACTGGAGTTGGAATAGTAAATTAAATAGGTTCAGTGTCCAACACCTACCCTAATTAAATGTAAATTGGAGTTGGAATAGTAAATTAAATAGGTTCAGTGTCCAGCATCTACCCTAATTAAATGTAAATTGGAGTTAGAATAGTAATTTAAATAGGCTCAGTGTCCAGCACCTACCCTAATTAAATGTAAATTGGTGTTAAAATAGTAAATTAAATAGGCTCAGTGTCCAGCACCTACCCTAATTAAAATTAAATTGGAGTTGGAATAGTAAATTAAATAGGGTCAGTGTCCAGCACCTACCCTAATTAAATGTAGATTAGAGTTGGAATAGTAAATTAAATAAGTTCAGTGTCCAGCACCTACCTAATTAAATGTAAATTGGAGTTGGAATAGTAAATTAAATAGGTTAAGTGTCCAGCACCTACCCTACATGAATGTAGATTTGAGTTGAATAATACATTAAATAGGTTCAGTGTCCAGCACCTACCCTAATTAAAAGTAAATTGGAGTTGGGATAGTAAATGAAATAAGCTCAGTGTCCAGCACCTACCCTAATTAAATGTAAATTGGAGTTGAAAAAGTAAATTAAATAGGTTCAGTGTCCATCACCTACCCTAATTAAATGTAAAGTAGAGTTGGAATAGTAATTTAAATAGGTTCAGTGTCCAGCACCTACCCTAATTATATGTAAATTGGAGTTGGAATAGTAAATTAAATAGGCTCAGTGTCCAGCACCTACCCTGATTAAATGTAGATTGGAGTTGGAATAGTAAAAATAAATAAGTTCAGTGTCCAGCCCCTACCATAATTAAATGTACATTGGAGTTGGAATAGTAAATTAAATAGGTTCAGTGTCCAGCACCTACCCTAATTTAATGTAAATTGGAGTTGGAATAGTAAATTAAATAGGTTCATTGTCCAGCATCTACCCTAATTAAATGTAAATTCGAGTTGGAATTGTAATTTAAATAGGTTCAGTGTCCAGCACCTACCCTAATGAAATGTAAATTGGAGTTGGAATAGTAAATTAAATAGGCTCAGTGTCCAGCACCTACCCTAATAAATGTAAATTGGAGTCGGAATAGTAAATTAAATAGGGTCAGTGTCCAGCGCCTACCCTAATTAAATGTAGATTGGAGTTGGAATAGTAAATAAAATAAGTTCAGTGTCCAGCACCTACCCTAATTTAATGTAAACTGGAGTTGGAATAGTAAATTAAATAGGTTCAGTGTCCAGCACCTACTCTAAATAAATGTAGATTTGAGTTGGAATAATACATTAAATAGGTTCAGTGTCCAGCACCTACCCTAATTAAATGTAAATTGGAGTTGGAATAGTAAATTAAATAGGTTCAGTGTCCAGCACCTACCCTAAATAAATGTAGATTTGAGTTGGAATAATAAATTAAATAGGTTCAGTGTTCAGCACCTACCCTAATTAAAAGTAAATTGGAGTTGGAATAGTACATTAAATAGGCTCAGTGTCCAGCACCTACCCTACTTAAATGTAAATTGGAGTTGGAATAGTAAATTAAATAGTTTCAGTGTCCAGCACCTACCCTAATTAAATGTAAATTGGAGTTGGAATATTAAATTAAATAGGTTCAGTGTTCAGCATCTACCCTAATTAAATGTAAATTGGAGTTGAAATAGTAATTTAAATAGGTTCAGTGTCCAGCACCAACCCTAATTAAATGTAAATTGGAGTTGGAATATTAAATTAAATAGGCTCAGTGTCCAGCACCTACCCTAATTAAATGTAAATTGGAGTTGGAATAGTAAATTAAATAGGTCAGTGTCCAGCACCTACTGTAAATAAATGTAAATTGGAGTTGGAATAGTAAATTAAATAGGTTCAGTGTCCAGCACCTACTCTAATTAAATGTTAATTAGAGTTGGAACAGTAAATTAAATAGGCTCAGTGTCCAGCACCTACCCTAATTAAATGTAAATTGGAGTTGGAATAGTAAAATAAATAGGTTCTGTGTCCAGCACCTACCCTAATTAAATGTAAATTGTAGTTGGAATAGTAAATTAAATAGGTTCAGTGTCCAGCACCTACCCTAATTAAATGTAATTTGGAGTTGGAATAGTAAATTAAATAGGTTAAGTGTCCAGCACCTACCCAAATTAAATGTAGTTTGGGGCTGGAATAGTAAATTAAATAGGTTAAGTGTTTAGTATTAACCCAATTTTAATTTATATTGTAGTTGGATTAGTAAATATATTATGTTCAGTGTCCAGCACCTACCTAAATAGTGAATAGTAAATTGACAAACATATTTTAGTATTTTTTTTAAATGTTTAATATCGATATATATAATGTTTTTTATAATTATGTTTTATATATTTGTAGTCATGATTTTATAATAGGTAGTAGACAAAAAGTACACAGTTTTTTTTAAAAATAATTCTTTATTTGTTCATGTAGTACATAAATAAAATAATAAATGTTTTATAAATGAATTTATACAATTTAAACAAATAAATATAAGTAAATTGTACAATAATTTATTACTTTTTGGATAGTTGTTCAGTAAAGTACATTTTAGGTATATCTAAATGATATAGGAAATGAAAATACATTGAAGATTACAATACATACAATACATACATTTAGAGAAAAATAAAAATATTTCAAAATTGTTATTAAATGACATTTTATTACATTTTGAACATATAAATGAGCAGTTCAAATTATGTTATACATGTTGATATATTTTTAAAGAACAATATTGATATTATATATTGTTAATATCATACAATATACATATATATTTTTTTTTATAACCTTTATTTCAACAAAGTAATACAAATGCAGACCTACAACCACAGGGGCCAGCTAGTAACAGTGGATATCGAAATCAAAAACTAATACACAGCTCATCAGCCGACAACCCGGGGGTTCGGCAGCGATACAGTATGCCCATGCAGCGTTCTTATGATGATGGGAGGATAAATGAAAGGTTTCACATTTTATATGTTTTTAAAAGAAAAAAATAAACATAACAACAAAATTCCGAGGTGACGTTTATAATGTACGTGGCTGTCTCATATAGCAGGGGGAGTGACCCAGTTAAAGGCAGATGTAAAAAGGATATGGAAACACGAGGAGGGAATGAAGGGGCCAGGAGCGAACAAGCAAGTAAAGTAGAATAGGATATAGGCGTATGGGATGTCCGGTCATGGGAATATACATATTTTTAATAACATATTTTAATTATAATATCAGTTAAATATTTTTAATTTATTATTATTAATTTTATATTATTAATATTATTAAATTAAAAACATTTGTAAAATGTTTAAATGAATACAGAAAAAATATACATTTAGTTTCACAATTTTTAACACAACATGTTTTCATAATTATAACATTAAATATTAAACTGCAATAATATGTAATGTTATATATTTTAAAAATATGAATATAATAATATAGTTATAGAAAAACCATAAATAAATTGCATAAATGTTGCAAAATAATTTATTACAGTTTTACTAAATTTTTACTAGTAAAATAAATTTACTTGACATTTATTTCACTATTTCCTTGATAATACTATTATTTGGGTCTTTTATTTTGTAACCGCTCTTAGTCTTTTTGGGTCATTTTTGAAGATTCAAGCTCGCGGTTGGAAGCTACTTCACGACTGAGCAGGTAAGAGTGCTAATCGTTATATTTTAACTATTATAACTATGTTTGGAAGGTAGTAGTTTGTTATTTAGGGTTTGTAGACTACTATATTAGTATTTAGTTAGTATGTAGTTCGTTATGTACGTTTTCAGTTTTCTTGGCGTTTTCTCGATTTACGGCCTTGGAGTTATTGTGTTTGTGGCTGTTTATTTAGTTTTGGTTTAAAATATGTATGTTATGGTCATTATTAATGTATCGTTCTAAGTTTTTTGTGGATGGGAATGTTTATTTTTGTCAAGAGGACTAACCTGAACTCCTATGGTCTGTGGGGGCGATCAACGAGGGCCTTCAGAAGATAAGTTCCCAACTCCCAATTGCCCCTGCACCCAGAGAACTCTGAGCCCAGGAACGAAAGGGAAAGGGGAAGTGGATAACAAACAAGAGAGGCTGCCACACCCTGGTGACGTCTAGGCTTGATGGAATTGAAGACACCTGCAAGAGTAACCACAATTAATACGTCCCTTCAAGGAGTGGAATTACCATTCACAGCACAGTTCAAGCAACTTTACACTTTTGAGATATCACAGTTCCAAGTTGTACCTGATAAGAGTGCGGGTTGAGCTGCTCTCCTTGGACGCTCGGATGACAATGGTAACGGCGTCTTATTCTGCTGATGCTAGGACCTTGCTTGGTGTGTGCGTGAGTAAGGGTATAACCTATATGCGCATATATTATAACCCCTAAACACTTCTCCGACTGGATACAGTTCAAGGATGAAGTGGAAACACTTGATGGCTTTGAACATCCCAATTAGGTCTGACAGAATAATTCTTATGTCTTTGTAGGTTCGGTTGAAGCTCAAGTGAAATGAACAACTAAGTCTCCAATGACTCTAGACACAGAGTTCACGAATTGGCTGCTGACTGGAAGCTGAAGGAACAGAACCGGAACCCTTGCTGACAGGAATTGACTAAGCAATCAGTTCCGACAAGTCTCTAATTCCAAATTCGCAATATCAGTTTGATGTACAAGACGAACTTGGTCGAGGGACCAACCAACGCTGAAGGATCTTCCGCTAGGAGCTGTCCGTAGCGGCTTACCTCACAACTACTGAAGCGGAGGGTCAAAACAAGGCAAAGCTGTGAATCCGGAAAGACCAGAAACAGGATGCGAGGAGCTGTCCAAAACGAATCCTCTTCGGAAGGACAAAGTTCTGAGGAACGACAACCAAAATGAGAATCTGAGGAGACTCTCCGGAATGCTGCCGCTCGCTTCAGTATGACGGTTGAAGTGCGCAGTACTCAGGGATGGAGCGCACGAAATGGCCGCCCGCATTGTGAAAGACTAGAACGCTAACCTTGCGCTAAAGCGGCACAGCGCTGCCTTGACCTGCCGGGTATACCGTTCTCGCCTCAATGAATTTCTGCACCCCCAGGAACGGTAATACCACGGAAATTCTTTGAGTCTTATTCCTGGCAGTGGGGAACAGCGGGTTGACACCAGGGCGGGCTTGACAGTACCCCCCACCAAAACCCCCCTTCCAGGTTTCAACGGGAACGTCTTGTGGAAAGCTGTCACTAATCTGGGAGCATGCACGTTATCACTGGGCTCCCAAGACCTCTCCTCAGGACCATAGCCTTTCCAATCTACTAAGTAGAACAACTTTCCCCTCTTAATCTTGGAATCAAGGATTCTTTTGACCTCAAACTCTTCAGAAGACTGGATTGAAATGGGTGCTGGAGGGGTTTCCCGCCTTAGTTGGGGCGGACTTTTCTTGACCAAGGAAACATGAAAAGTGGGATGGATTTTCATCGAGCTGGGAAGGGAGACTCTAACACTAACAGGGTTTATCATCTTGACCACCGGGAAAGGGCCTACAAACCTCGGTTGGAACTTCTTAGTCCCCCCAAGCCTCATGTGTTTGGTAGAGACCCAAACCAACTCTCCCGCTTTAAACTGAGGACTGTCCCTTCTTTTACGATCTGCTGACCTTTTATAATTAGCTTTAGCTTTGGAAAGATTAGCAAAGGCCTTCTGATAAGCTTGTTGTAAGTTCGATAGTACCTCTTGAGCTGCTGGGACCTCAACATCAGCTTTTCCTACCCTCATGTTTGGATGCCTACCGGAGTTCAAAAAGAACGGGGAGAAACCTGTGGCTGAATGGACAGAATTATTGTACGCAAATTCCGCAGTACTGAGTAAGGAGGGCCAGTCGCCTTCCCGATCCATAAGGTACAAACGGAGGTATTGCTCCAAATCTTGGTTCACCCGCTCAGTCTGTCCATCCGTTTCCGGATGGAAACTGGTGGACAGGCGAGAGTCCACCCCCATTCCTTTTAAAAAAGCTCTCCAAAAACGGGACACAAATTGAGGTCCACGGTCCGAGATCACCACCTTGGGAATCCCATGTAACCTGACTACATGTTGGACAAACAACTCTGCTAGTTGAGGAGCTGTTGGTAGGGATTTTAACGGAATGAAATGACTCATCTTGGAAAACTGATCTACCACCACCCAAATAGTTGTGCTACCTTGACTGGAGGGGAGATCAACGATAAAATCCATGGAGATGGTATGCCAAGGAGAAGGGGCCACAGGGATGGGTTGGAGCAGACCTTGTGGAAGTTGTCTCATGACTTTGCCTTTGACACATTGCTCACAAGTGGCTATGAACTGTCTTACCTGAGCTTCCATGCCGGGCCAAATGAATTCTCTCTTGATCAACTCCGACGTCTTCGCTACTCCCTTATGGCCGGCTAACAGATGGTCATGAAATTGCTTAATTATCCGGACTCGAAGATCTTCACTGGGAACGAACATCTTCCCTGACTGGTAAGGCTTCCCTTCT
This sequence comes from Lissotriton vulgaris, assembly GCF_964263255.1. Taxonomy (NCBI): domain Eukaryota; kingdom Metazoa; phylum Chordata; class Amphibia; order Caudata; family Salamandridae; genus Lissotriton; species Lissotriton vulgaris. The sequence continues at coordinate 1,788,208,268 of NC_141694.1, forward strand.
TTGACTTCACGATCAGGACCTCCTTTCACCCAACCTTCAAACTTCTGCTGTGAAAATTCCACCCGAATCTTGTTTTCCAGGTCGTCTTCAACTGCGGTGGCCACGATTTTCTCGGTGGGAATAACAAAACCTTTTTCCTGATGCTCAGCCTCACTTCCAAACTCCAACCGAGACAAGGCGTCTGCTTTCGCATTTGCAGCTCCAGGCTTATAGGTTAGGACAAAGTCATAGTCTGCAAAGAATAGAGACCATCTTAATTGTCGCGGAGTCAAAGTTCGAGCTGACTTCAAAAACTGGAGATTTCTGTGGTCTGTGAATACTGTAATGGGATGCTTGGCTCCCAAAAAGTAATGTCGCCAAACCTGGAAGGTATCCTTCACTGCTAATAACTCCTTATCAGCAATCGAATAGTTAATCTCAGCAGGAGTGAGTTTTCGCGAATGGTAAGCTACAGGATGGAGCTGACCCGTGTTCTTGTGTCGCTGGGATAAAATCCCTCCAATGGCCAGATTCGAGGCATCTGCCTCCACGAAGAATGGAACATTTAAATCAGGATGCTGAAGGATCGGTGCGGTGGTGAATGCCTCCTTCAAAGATTGAAAGGCCTCTTCAGTCGCTGAATTCCACACAAATTTTTCGTTCTTCCGTAACAGTTTAGTGATTGGGCTCACCTTGCTGGAAAAATCATGGATGAACCGTCTGTAGAAATTTGCAAATCCAAGGAAACTTTGTATCTCCTTGACGGATCGAGGAGCTGGCCAACCCTTGATGGCTTGCAATTTGGTGTCATCCATGAACACTCCTTCCGGAGACAGAATGAATCCCAGGAACTCTACCTTGGATGAGTGGAAGACACACTTCTCAAGTTTCACAAACAACTGATTTTCGAGTAATCTGTTCAGAATGGCTCGCACATGGGTGACATGTTCTTCTCGGCTGTTAGAAAAAATCAAAATGTCGTCAATGTACACGACTGCGAAGCGATCCAAATATTCCCGAAGGATATCATTCACAAAGTGTTGGAACGCAGCCGGTGCATTACAGAGCCCGAAGGGCATCACTTGATATTCAAATAGGCCCAGCCGGGTGCGGAAGGCAGTCTTCCATTCTTCTCCTTCTGCCATGCGAACCAAATGGTAAGCTCCTCGGAGATCGAGTTTTGTGTAAATACATGCTTCCTTGACCTGGTCCAAGAGCTCCGAAATGAGGGGCAAAGGATAGCGATTTTTCTTTGTGACCAAATTGAGTGCTCTATAGTCAATGCAGGTCCGCAGAGATCCATCCTTCTTAGGAATGAAAAAGAGCGGAGACGACACCGGGGACTGGGATGGCCGTATGAATCCATTGGCCAAATGCCGCTCAATGTATTCCTTGAGGTGTTCGTTCTCCGGTTCTGAAAGGGCATAAATGCGACTGCACGGAAGTGCTGCTCCAGGCTCCAATTCTATGCGACAGTCGTAAACACGATGAGGAGGTAACTTCTGTGCCTCCTGTTCATTGAACACCTCCTTCAAGTCTAGATATTCTTCCGGAATCTCAGGTATCTCCAGAGAACAAATTGTTTGGACTTGACCCGCCAGACTAGAGGACAGGGACTGCTGAAGTTCTCCCGGAGAGGATGCCTTACAGTGTTCTAGACAATATTCCGATGACATCTCCAATGTACGCTTGGCCCAATCGATCTTGGGATTATGTTCGGTGAGCCAAGGCAGACCAAGGATGAGCTGAAACTGCGGGGCATCAATCAAATTAAATCGCACCAAACTCCGATGGCTCCCTGGACCGAATACGGTAATGGTCTCTGTATCTGCTACGATGGGTCCTGAAGACAGGTTAGTTCCGTCAACTGCTCGCACCAACTCTGGCTTTAATTTCTTCTCAAATCGAATTCCCAGAGATTTAGCAAATTGAATATCGCAAAAATTCCCAGTGGCTCCAGAATCGATCATAATTGAGACGTGCTGATGAACATTTTCTCCAAACTGAATCCTACTGGACAAGATAAGATGTGGTGCTGCACATTGTAAGGTATTTGCCAAAGACTGCGATTTTGGGGCCGACTCTTGTGTCGCTTCCACCAGGGCAACCCCGTCTACTGGTGGAGCCGATCTTTTACCGTCGTAGACTTCTTCAGTCTCTTCGGGCACTCACGAACAAAATGGCCCGGTAAACCACAATACATACACAGTTTTCCCGCTCGACGCTTCTCTCGTTCCTCCATACTGAGAGGGCCTCGTACTGAGCCGATTTGCATTGGTTCCTCGGCCTGGGTGCCTTCAAGGCTCTTACTGGCCTCAGTTCGAGCTCGGTCCAACCTTGGCGGGGCTGATCGGAAATCCTTGCGTCTCTCACTCCGCCTCTCAGACTGGCGCTGGTCGATGTGTAAAACTAAGTCGATCAACTCCGACAAATCTGTGGGTCTCTTAGGAATTTGAGCTAAACCATCCTTGAGCTCATCTTTAAGTCCTCTGTAAAAAATAGCTGCTCTCTTGGCCGCGGGCCAACTGGTTTCTACGATGAGTTGATTAAATTGTGCAATATAAGCAACTAACTCCTTATTGCCCTGTCTGAGATCCAGCAATTCGTTGTCGGTGGCCTGTGAAATGGTCCTCCTATCGAAAATGCGTAAGAATTCTGCTTTGAAATCTTCAAACTTGTAGAGTACCGGATCATTAGCAGAGACCAAGGGTAGAGACCACGCTGCTGCATCTCCACTCAGATAAGACAGAACAAAAGCCACCTTTGACTGGTCTTCCTTAAACAAAATGGGTTTGCACAAAAAATGCAACGAGCATTGTGTCAGAAAAATTTGGGCCTTATGTGGGTCCCCTTGAAACCTCTCTGGAGGAGCTAATGGAATAGTGGGTGACATGGCATGTACCACTTGGGTTGTTAACTCTGAGGAAGATGAGGGGGAAGCAAAACTCTGAAACTTCGATCTTTCAAAACTGGGGTTGGTACTAGTAGCTAACTCATCTAATCTTTGCCGTAGATAACTAGTCTCTTGATTGGATTTCTTAATCTCCTCCTGAGTGTCGCTCAACTGTTTTTGCATTCCCTCTAGCACTGAGGTCAAGGCCTTCATATCCAAACCCTCAGTCATCTCCCCCAGACAGAAGGCACAATGTGTCTATTGGCACTTCAATCTGTCAAGAGGACTAACCTGAACTCCTATGGTCTGTGGGGGCGATCAACGAGGGCCTTCAGAAGATAAGTTCCCAACTCCCAATTGCCCCTGCACCCAGAGAACTCTGAGCCCAGGAACGAAAGGGAAAGGGGAAGTGGATAACAAACAAGAGAGGCTGCCACACCCTGGTGTCGTCTAGGCTTGATGGAATTGAAGACACCTGCAAGAGTAACCACAATTAATACGTCCCTTCAAGGAGTGGAATTACCATTCACAGCACAGTTCAAGCAACTTTACACTTTTGAGATATCACAGTTCCAAGTTGTACCTGATAAGAGTGCGGGTTGAGCTGCTCTCCTTGGACGCTCGGATGACAATGGTAACGGCGTCTTATTCTGCTGATGCTAGGACCTTGCTTGGTGTGTGCGTGAGTAAGGGTATAACCTATATGCGCATATATTATAACCCCTAAACACTTCTCCGACTGGATACAGTTCAAGGATGAAGTGGAAACACTTGATGGCTTTGAACATCCCAATTAGGTCTGACAGAATAATTCTTATGTCTTTGTAGGTTCGGTTGAAGCTCAAGTGAAATGAACAACTAAGTCTCCAATGACTCTAGACACAGAGTTCACGAATTGGCTGCTGACTGGAAGCTGAAGGAACAGAACCGGAACCCTTGCTGACAGGAATTGACTAAGCAATCAGTTCCGACAAGTCTCTAATTCCAAATTCGCAATATCAGTTTGATGTACAAGACGAACTTGGTCGAGGGACCAACCAACGCTGAAGGATCTTCCGCTAGGAGCTGTCCGTAGCGGCTTACCTCACAACTACTGAAGCGGAGGGTCAAAACAAGGCAAAGCTGTGAATCCGGAAAGACCAGAAACAGGATGCGAGGAGCTGTCCAAAACGAATCCTCTTCGGAAGGACAAAGTTCTGAGGAACGACAACCAAAATGAGAATCTGAGGAGACTCTCCGGAATGCTGCCGCTCGCTTCAGTATGACGGTTGAAGTGCGCAGTACTCAGGGATGGAGCGCACGAAATGGCCGCCCGCATTGTGAAAGACTAGAACGCTAACCTTGCGCTAAAGCGGCACAGCGCTGCCTTGACCTGCCGGGTATACCGTTCTCGCCTCAATGAATTTCTGCACCCCCAGGAACGGTAATACCACGGAAATTCTTTGAGTCTTATTCCTGGCAGTGGGGAACAGCGGGTTGACACCAGGGCGGGCTTGACAATTTTTATATTCTAGGTTTTTGGATACAGTCTTTTCCGTTTCCGAGCTGTTTCGTCTTTTCTTTTAAAAAGAAGTGTGTTTCAGTTGTTTTAACTGATATGTATTTTACACTTCCTTTATTTTTCGGGTTTCCTGGAGCGTTTATTTTAATTTTTTACCATTTTCGGGTTTTTGATGGATTCTGAATTATCAATTTATTTGGATGTTGGATGGAATTTGCACAGTTGTATTTTTTCATTTTATTGGGCACATTTTTTTTAAGCTATGGATTTATTACTCCATGGATTGTTATGGATATTTGGATTTGCTCATTACATTGCTGTGAAAGGTAAGTGATTTAATATTAATATTTTTGTGGGTTGGGAAATGTTCTATTTTTAAACAGTTTTTGTTTAGTTAGATATTTATTTTGTCTACATATTTTAAATTATTTAAATTTATTAGACAAAATAAATATGTTATAATTTGTTTAGGAGATGTGTTTGGTTATATTTCAACAACATTCACAATGGGACACTTTGAGGTCCCAAACCAATGACACAGCGAAATACCGCATTTAGCAGTCTGTTTTGTCAACGTTTTTATCCATTTCTCAAATTTTACCAATTCTTCACTCATTTTAATTCTATTGTTTGTCCAAGTCAACATGCACACTGTCGCAATCCACTTGTAAAGAAAAAGCAATTTCCAAGGTTTCTTGTGTTCAAGATGGGCCATCCGAACCTCCTTCAAAAACACTAGAGCCAGGTTCATCAAAAGCAGTTTATTCACACCCAATGCATTTCAAGCCAATCTGGCTCTTCGTCAGGGGTAACTGTAAATTACAATGTACATCTGTATTAATATCACATCCTATTGTAGGGTGCATAATTTGTTGTTTAAACATGCTCACATACTCCCTTGCGCCTATGCGCATTAACTCAATTGCTTACATTAATTCCACTGTCCAGCTAAACAATTCATTTTATGTGACACCCCACATATTTACTTTTCATTTCCCCACGTTCGAATACCTCTTCATAGCTTCCCCACTCTCTCTCCTATATCGGTGCAAAGGCCTCCGTTCCATTAATTATTTATTTAACCTCGAGTGCGTGTTCTCATAACCACTTCCTCCTGCTACTTTTCTACTAACATCCATTCCGCTCTTAGTTAAATCATAACTGTGCTTTTCTAAGGTTCCCCGTTATCAAACTCTGCCTTTCTACGCTGTACTTGTATTCCCCTGTTTACAGCAGTGTGTCTAACGTACCTGCTAGCAATCTTTCATTCTCCACTATAAAACCGTCATCTTCCTCAGCCGCTTGCAAGAGAAATAACTATGGTTCACCCGTTTTTTAAACCCTGTTAACGTCCTTCATCTCTGGTGCATTTCCGCGCCAATCACGTGAATGTCACCTGAATGTCACCTGACCATACTCAGTCGGCCTCTTCAGCTCTAGGCACTTCAACACCCATAGTGCATCCTTTCCTTCTGACTTCACCCGGTATACATAACGTGTACAAAGTGTTCACATAGTGAAATATAAACGTACAAAATACTCAAAACCTTCTGAAATCAGTGTCATTATAGTGACGTGAATAATACTTTTCATCAATAGTTCAGTTATATTCTGACTTCTCCAATATAAACATGCTTTCCGAACTCAGGATTTTCCGCCTTGCATGTGGAATGCGATGTCAATTACAATTGTTCTTTGCTTCATAGTTCGTTTGTTGGGGTGCAAACCCCAGGGCTAAATACTGTGAAACATCAAAATGGGGGATGGGTTGCACACCTCGTGTTTTCTTTTGTTATCCAAAAATCATCAAGTTCAGTTTACGTAAACTGAACTTGATGATTTTTGGATAACAAAAGAAAACACGAGGTGTGCAACCTATCCCCCATTTTGATGTTTGGTTAAATTTCAGGCATTTTTAGGATTATGATCATTTTATATGGTTAGTGTTTTCAGTTTAGTGTTTAAGCTATCATTTTCAAGTATTCTAGTCCTCTTGTTGTAGGGTAAAGTTGTACTTGTTGTTTTAAATATTGGTACATTTGGGCAGTTTGTCTTGATAGTTTGGGTTTTAATTGTAAGACAGATTGCTCAATTCTTAATTCTTGAAAACTTTGGGGCATATTACCAAGCAATAGCGATAATTATCGCTATTGCTTGGTTAGAGACAAAAATTTACCGCAGCGCTGCGGCGATTTTTACCGCAAATAAACCTTGGTATTACCAAGGTTTAACGCAAATGCGGTAAAAATCGCTGCAAAGCATGTATATCGCTGAAAAGTCCGCGATATTCATGCATTAGCGAGCTAATGCTCTTGGCCATGTTATCCACCTCCCATTGGATAACATGGCTAAGAACTGCTCAGGGCAGGTGTTAGCTTTTGGAGATATTCCCGCTTAGCGCGAATATCTCCAAAAGTTGGTAATAGGAGATAGCGATGTTAGCGACTGTTTTCAGTCGCTAACATCTTGGCACACCCACTTTGCATCTCATTAGTGATAAATATCACTGACATGCAAAGTGGGGCCCAAGATGGTCGCTATCTCCTACTAGCTGTTGCTAACTGATGTTAGCAGCAGCTAGGTAATAGGGAGATAATTTTATCTCCGCTTTCTTGGCTTTTAAAGCCAAAAAAGCGGAGATAAATCCCCTTGATAATATGCCCCTTTGTTCTTTTTGGATTGCTGTTAGGAGTTTGTGTAGTGTAGGAGTTGTTCGGCCAGTTGAAGATAGGAAGGCATTATGCCAACCCTCCACTGCGTTGTTTGTCTTGGCTTCTTGGTTTAGGGTTGGTAGATATACATTCCACCAAGGTATTAAGATTTTAGGTTGGCGTCTGTGGCCTGACCTGTGTAGTCTCCCCACCCAGGTGTCCATGAAAAAATCCAAAAGTGGAGCTAGTTTTTGTTCATTTTGTGTATAGAAAGGACTTTCTATTAAAAGGTTATAGTGTTCAGCCCCATCGGTGATTGGCACGTATGCTAGGGCTATTAGGTGTTTTATTTCGTTTGCAAATGTAAAATTGGGTGCATATTCAACACTACGGGGCTGATTAGGATGGAGGATTTTCCGCATCCTCCGAGCCAGCGGAAGCCACCGCCGGCCTGGAGGATGCGGAAAATCCTCTGCGGACCCACCAAGACCCACCGCCACATTAGGATGGCTGGTGGTTCCTGGTTTCCGTCCGCAGCTTTTCCGCCGCGGTTGGCTTACAACCGCGGCTGAAAAGCACTAATATGGTGACGGTGTCTCTCAGACACCGTCAGCCAGATTAGGATGTGCTCGGAAACATGCTTTTCCGCCGTGGAAAAGCATGTGTAACTTCACTGCGGGGGCCCATTGTGGGCCCCCTAGGTGAAGGGGGGGTGGGGGTGCACATGGGGATTACCTATGGTACCCCCCAGCATTTGAATGCAGTAAGCGGCAGGCACCGCATGGTGCCTGCCACTTTCTACATACAAACGCAATGCGTGCATTTTTAACATTGCTGCGGGTGCAGCTTGAAGCCGCACCCGCCGCAATGTTGAAAATAGAGGATGTGACCGCCAGGGTGGCGGTCACATCCTAATTGCACAGGAGGGAACTCCGCAGCCCATGCGGAGGTTCCCTCCTACTCAGGGGTCGCGGACGGACTCAAGTCCGTCCGCGATCCTAATGACCCCCTAAGTGTTGATTTTTGCAAATGTGTCCATAGACATTGGCTAAAGTGGAATTAACATCCTTGTATGGATGTGTGCGGATATGTTTTAAGGATGGAATTTATCATTGCTTGTTCAAAGTCTATTATAATTTTTAGGGGAAAGAAGTCTGTTTCTTCTTTTATTTTGTTTAATATTTCTGTGTATGTAGAAGTTTGTTTGTTTGGTAACAAACAATAGATAAATGGAATGCAAGTATTATGGTATTGCCCATGTATGGTATATAATTGATAGAATGGTTTAGGGCATATGTTAAAAGTGCCATCCATCATCCATGTTTGACTTTCTTTTCATTTTTTTAGGTTGTTGTTTGTAGCAAACATTATTATCATTTTATCTTTGATGTTGTTATCATAGAAAATAAAAGGTTCATCATTATGAGTTATGGTAAGCTCAGGTGGAATTATGACCCCTTCAAAAGTTTTAGGTGTTGGTATTGTTGGTCTTGTGGATTTTTTGGTCCCAGCTCTGGTTCTTTTTATAGCAGCTATTGTTGGTAACTGACCTCTTGCCTCTCTAGGTACTCTAGGTAGTAATTCCTTAAGTATTACACTTACTGGTAGGTCAGAGGTGCTGCTTAATTCCTTAATATTTTCTAGAGTAGATCTAACCTCTATTTCTGAGATATTAGGTGGATGGTTATGTTCAGTTGTATTAATTACACTTGTTTCTCTGGTTTTTCGCACGCCCATAGCATGTGTTAGAGTAATACTTAGTACATTTCCAGTTTACTTTAAGGTCTTTTTGTTTTTCCTGAGTATAAGTATACCCCATATAGCACAACAAAAATGTTCCTTTCTGAGATGTTACAAATCTTGCATCTTCTGTCATTGTTAGTTTCTTAAATCTCGAAAGGGTGTATTAAATATTATTAGAAAAAGTATTTTTAATAAAAGAGTAATTAATTATGTATGTACAATTTTTAGGTACTTACCAATTGTAAAGTAGTAGACTTGCAAAGTAGATGTCTTTTTTGCTTGATGCTTTTATTGATTTTACTGGGCTGTGGAAAGAAAGTTAGGTATATTTTAGGGAATGTTTAGTTGTGTATTTTGGTTACACATTTGGTAGGGTGCTATATTTTCTTATGAAAAAGTTCTGTTTATTTTGTCTAAAATAGATATCAGTTTAAAAAAATACATGTATAAATTTCAATAAAGTCAAGTACTAACATTGTGGGTTTTTTCAAGATAAAGAATAGTGAATGTGCATGTCTTCTATACTTACCAAGTGTTTATTCTTAGTTGTTGAATGTAGATCCTTTGTTGATATATTGCTGCTTTTCCTTTTTCAGTTATCTGTTGAAATAAAAAAATGTATGATTAATAATTTGTTTAGTATTTATAATTGAAGTTGCATTTTTTTAAAACAAGCATTTCACATTTTCTGTCTTTTAAACATGTGTTTACTAATTAAAATAATTTAGAAAGTTAAGTAGCAGTTTCTTAGATGCTTAAAACATTTTAGCTATTTATTTAGCTTTTCCTTAGTGTTTAAAAAGGACATTTAATATACTTACATTTTAAATTGGTTGTTTTTGTTTTGTAGAAAATGTTCATCTGTTTCTCAAAGTTGAATCTGTTGTGGAAATATGTAGAGATAGAAAGAAAAATAAGTTTTAAAGTTTTGACTATTAATAGTAGGTTACATTTGATGTAACATTTTATTCTGAAACATAAGATTACTTACTTTTTGTTGTTTGTAGTTTTTTCGTTAACAGATGAATCTTTAAGGTAGTTGAAAAATTAGCAGTGTTTCTTCACGCTGAATATTTTCTGCTGGTTTTAGAGTATTATTTTCCCTTCTTTATATAGGGCATGTTTAATTAGTGTTTGTTTGTGATTGGTTAGATACCTTGAAATGTGTTTCTATTGGTTAGTTTGAATTCTTTTTAATTAATTTATTCAAGTTAGTTGTATGTTAAATGTTTATCCAGAGAATTAGTGTATTTGTAAGTATTTTATGAATAGTTTATTAAATTTGTATAGCTTGTAAAAATGTATAATATTGATTTAAAAATGTGTATATATTAAATGTGTGTGCATAAATTGTTTTTATTGATGTCATTATTTTTAATAATTGTTTTAGAGAGATATATTTATTTAATAGTGTTTTGTATGTAAATACATAGTTATATGGGTTTATTTTTAATAGTTTTACTGTGTAGTGTGTTAAAAAAATATTTAGATTAATTTAGAACTGTCGATATTTAGATAATGTCAATTTTTTAGCATTCTATATTTTTGTCATCGATATTTTTGTAATGTGCTATATTTAATTATGACTGTCAATATTTTTTATTTCGATATATGTGTGTTCGAAATTTGTGCTGTCAATGTTTTTGTATATCGATATTGTATGATCAATCTTTTAGTATTTTTATAAATAAATATAGGGTGTCGATGTATTTGTATTAGATATTTGAGACACGATATTTGTGTAGGTCGATTTTTTCGAAATCGATAATTTGTCAGTGATTCACTTTACTCCTGGTTAGCAGGGGTAAATTCCATTGATTTCAAAAGCCAGCAAAGCAGGTCAGGCAAAAATTGGTCATTTAATACAGTGATGTAAAAAAAAAAGAAAATATACCAGAGGTCTAATGTACACATGCCTTTTCCCTTCACAAGCTTACGATTCGCATGCAGCTGTTTTCCAATGTACAAAAGCTGATTTGTGTATGGGAATAGTGTTTTCCTCTCGCAAAGTAATGTTGCGACTCATTCCAAGTGTTAAGTAGGAGTATGAAAATAGCACCCTCTCTTATTTGTGAGTCACAATGAACCATATTCATGGTTTTAGACTACTATTGTGGCTACAAACCATTGATTAGTTACCAACACTTGGTTTCGTCTTGGTAACTGATTTGCTGGGAAAGCTATCCCTGTGGGAACACTTTCTGTAGGCAAGTGGGTTATTAGTAGTGGTAAATATGTATATACCACTGGTAATAAGGCCATTAGCACAGTCCAGGGCCCAGTACAGGTCTCAGTAAATTATTCCGATGCTTGACCCTGGGTAGCTTGGCTGCGAGTAGGCAGGCTTAACTTAGGAGACAGGTATGTAAAGCATTTAATAACACCACTTTAGTAAATAATTAAGACACAACACACAATAAAAATCCGACACCAATTTATACAAATAGAAAATATTTTTATCATTAAAATGACAGCAAAATGACAATATTCCAATGTATGGAACATAGAAATATGAAATTTGAAACATTTAACACTATATAGCACTTAGAAACCTACAGCACCACTCTGGGACATCTGGTCGTGCTTGACCAGGACAGAGTCAAAGTTTGAAGCTGACCGCAATTTAGCCCCGCCCGGATACCCCTCGCGGCAGGCCCCGGTCCAAATGTTACCTTCCGACTTAGAAACTTTCTGGAGCTTTTTCTGCCGGGATCCCTCAAACCTCTTCAACATTCCAGATTGGGTGAAGGTTCACCGGCTTCCTTTTCAGGGAGCTCCCAGTCAAACTCTGGAATTCGGACCTCTGGAGCTTTTCAGCGGAAGGAACCAGCGGGTCAGGCCTGCTCGCAGTTGATGGTGGCCGGCGTGGCTCTCACGATTGAGTCGGTCTCCTTATGGAGCTTTTTTCCAAAGTTATTCCAAACTTCTTGAACTTCTTCCTGGAGTTCCTCTTGAGGGCCCAAAGTGTCCAAAACATTATCCAAGGGTCTGGAACTTCCAAGATGGTCCTTGAAAGTTTCGGACCACAAATCCCACAATGTACCTGAACTAAAGTCTTAGAAACCCTCTGGATGCACTCCAGGGAGGGGATTCTTGGTGGTGATGGTCCAGGTAAGCTGTGTTAACCCATAGCTTGTTTGGAGTCCACTCCCTAATCAGCAAGCAAGGTATACCCACATGGCTTTCGTTCCAGATAATGCAGCAGGTGCAGGCAGTCGGAACTCTGGGCCTGATCATGCAAATCAAGTTTCCAGCTTGGCAATCCATCTTCTTCTCTAAGGTTCAAGCTGCAGTTCTGAGAAGCTCTTCTTATCCCACATATTTTTTCAGTGTTCTCTTGGATCAAGCAGAAGAGCACTGCTCTCCAATGAGGTGTAGGGCAACACCCCAGAGCATGACCCTTTCCTCCAAAGTGTGGCATAATCTTCTCCCAGAAAGCACTATTCCTCCAAAATTCAGTATGTCTGAAATCTCAGCAGAGGAGCAAAAACTAGTTAAACCAACCTCTGGTACGGCTCATTTCCATAGCTCTCCTCTCCCTACCATCTGCAAATTCCTGACTCTGGCTCGGTCAAAGACTCTAGTGGGCCTGGCATTCCCTGCCTGTTCTATTCCCCCTTTGAAGTGTCATGCATTTCAACACCTTCCTCCTGCTTTGGCTTTCCCGATTAGAAGAGCTCTCTCCACCAGATAGATTTACTCAGGGTGAGCCACATATCACTTCATCGAAGCAGCCTGGCTAATCCTGTTAACTCCGAATTTTGGCTTACAGACAATAATGTCTTATATTTCTTTCTTTTCAATTTTGGAAAAATTCTGCATAATGCTGGATTTATCAATACAATTCTCCTAAGTCCTTGAATTATATTTTAATTCAATTCCTACCAATGGTTATGCGTTCATAAATGATTGCAATGTTATCCTATTGAGGTGTGTATCTACAACTGGGAAAATTAATTTTCTAATTGTGTTTAGTACATCGGCCCTAGAGATAATGATGGAAGAATGGCTTAGTGTAAGGGGGTTTTGAGGATGATTATTTTAACTCACAGCATCCACAATTAAAGTCTTCCATTACAGTGAATCAAGAAATCTACCATGGTGATGTATGTGCCAACTGTGGGATCACAACATTGAATCTTCTTGGCATCTGTGATTTCCCTTTGTCAAGGAAAGTATGGAAAATAAGAGTCTCTACCAAGTCTAAGATCTACAGTACAAGGAGGGCTTGTCACCAGATCTGATGAACTTCTGTATTTTTTCCAACTCCCTGGAGAATTGTTTGAGTGCAGGGTCTAGTCTCACCTCTGCAGTTCATATGTTGGTCTTAGCAACAGGGTTTGCTTTCTCCTTAGGAGTACAGACATCCTGGTCAACCATTTATGATGTTGGCAGAAGGAAAATCCAGGGGACCTTATGAAGTCTTGCTTGCAAAGATACTGAAAGCCATATGTAAACTTGTAAACTTGTAAACTTGCCGATTTATAGAGCGCGAATTGTTGCCCGGAAGTATATGCCAAGTATTTAGAAGCATCAAACAGGAAAATGGGTTAGCACCATTTGTTACAGACTTTAATTTTGTGCTAAATTCACGTACAATGCAGCACAGCAGCCAAAAATACTGAGCTGTGTTGCGTGAGGAGAGGTCAGGAGATCTCCATTTCTACAGATATATGGCACTCTGCTCTCTCCCTAGCACAGAATTGTGCTGCCTAGAGCCATGCACACACCTTTGCACCATAGGGCAAGGGTGTGTGCGTGAGTCTAGCATAGATTCTGTGATGGAAGGGTTCCCTTCCAGTACAAAATGTTATACCTAGATAACTTTAAAAACTTGTCCTGCTTCGTATGTGTGCTGCACAGTACAGCACATGGGCAAAATCAGAAAAGAAATGAGAAATGAAAACATTTCTTCATTTAACACCTGCTTTGAATTCTTGACGCAAAACCCTGTTTCGCAGTTTTGGTAGATAGGGTTTTCATCACAAGGCATAGGTGGTTTGCTGGAAACGCCCATGTACCACCCACGTAAGGCCTACTTGAGTGTAAGTTATGCAAAGCAGTGCAAAACTTTACAGCACAAAACAAGTTTTGCACTAGAAAGTAATCAAGAAAATTTAATTTGTGCTGGTTTGCGTCACTTTTGTGATGAGACACCATACAAATTGTTTGTAAATCTGGTCCTAAATGTTGCTAGGATGACTAGTGTTTGAGGGTTTCTTGTAGTGGAGATTAAATCTGTTTTCTTTAAAAAAAAAAGAGATTGCACGTTAATATGTTCTTATGGTTGGCCCCCGGCTGACCCTCGGTCTCCGTTCCCTTGCAGCCTCTGTACTCAACGGCTACTAACTATTGTGCGTCCCGCTGCCGAGGACATTATCTACTAGTGGGTGAAGCGAGTGCTGTGTGCCCGTTTTTCTTCGCCAGACCATGGATCTCCGGTAGAGCCTTCCGGATTATATCTGGGTAGGTATTCTTCCTTATACCGGTTAGACCCTCCCCTTGTCTTTTTCTCTATGTATGTTTTTAGTAGTAGTTGGGATTACTCCAATCCCAGTCAGCTCTTTTTTATTTACATTTATTTATGCTTTATGTCCTTGTTCTAGCTCTATACTCGGCTGATCCTCTAACTCCTGACCTACTGCCCCCGTTCTTGCTCAGAATATATTCCATCTCCGGCTTCTTGAAAAGTGAGTTTAATCTATGTTAAAGATCGTTGGATTTGATCTCTGGACGTTAGGGTATAATTTCCTTTCCCCTGTGAGCTTGTTTATTTTTTCTAAGTTTTGACTGTCTGTATTAGATATGTACCCTGGACTCCTATTAAAGATTGGCTACCTTCGAACGGATATGATCTACCTTTAGAACTTGGGTAGGCCTTTGGATTTATATTTTGGTCTGATCTGGGTGTAGGTTTGGCTTTTACTTTACTGTTGTTCCTAGTTTGGAGTCTATTGGGGTTTAAGGTACTTACTTTAGAATCAATATCTCTCCTTTTCACCTTTTTTGGCATGTTTTTCTCTATATACATGCACCCATCCCTTCATTTATTTTTCAAATTCTTTGCACTGGTCGGTCGTAGTAGCTTGACTTTCCCCTGCTGGTGGTTTTTCTCCAGTAGCGTTATGACCTTGAAAATATACTGTCTAAATGTTTCCCTTCATTGTCCCCACAGACTTTATATTGTACATGCTTCTCATCGTCAACAGAAAATAGCCCCTGAAACCATTTGTTCTAAAGGAATTTATTGTTGAAAATACTCAAGTTACCCTGAATTGTGAAGAACTTCTGTTATACTTTGGTATTCCTTGCGCCCTGACGAAGGAACCTTGGATATATTGTCCTTTCCGAAACGCGCGTCGGCGCCTTGTTCTTGGTTTGTATCTTCTGTCCTAAGTTTTTCTGTTTTGGTGTTGTGATTTTGATATTTCTTCTTGTTTTGTAATGTATGACGTTGTGATTGGTTGAGAGGATGTCTGAATGTGTGAGCTTGAGTGGGGGTTATATGCTATGTTTATTTGATTAAGTGCATTGTATATACATATGTATAAGTGTCTTTTATGAATTTGTGCTTTCCGATGGAACTGAAAAAATAAATGTATATGTTTTGCTTATACATTTTTCTGTGTGGGACAATGATGTTGTATAGAAATTGATGGATACATTACCTATTGCTATATAATTTTCTAGGAGAGGTTGTTCTATGTTTTTTGGATTGCTTTTTCCCTGCTTCCTCTCCTAGCATTTAGTCTACAGGGACCCTCTTTTGTTTTTTTACCTAAATCTGTTTTCTTGCCATGGATGAGAGCACAAGCACTGCACGGTCTGAGTTAAGCAAAACAGAAATCTCTTCTAAGTGACTTGCAATAGGCAAACAAGAGGGACAAACTGCTTCACCTGTTAACCATTTACACTTAAAAGAAACCCTAAACTAGATTTACACTCAAAGTATGAAAATCCATCAGTGCAGAAATGTAGGAGCTCACCAGTTGGACTTTGTGTGTCTCTGTTGAGACACTGTACTTTTACTCTCCCCCAACTAAGGAGTTGCCAGGAGTAACCACCTGCCCTATTTGGGAGCCTCATATCTTTCATCAATTTGCGTCACACACCTTGTGCTTCATTACTTTTTACAGAAACCAAAACTTATGAAATCTTTTTCTAGTGTTGATCACAAACTCATCTTTCTTGAAAAAACTCTAGTCTGTGATTATGGCTAAGAAGGTCATGTAGATTTTGGCAAAAATGGCTACCACAGTGCCAAACATGTGGCCCACCTCCGATTTAAAGGATGGGAGGACCACTGATTGACTGCTGCTGGAACCTCTGCTAGTGGGCAGTCATTCACAGCAGCCCATCTGCCACAGGACTGCTGGTCTTGGTGTGTCAGGAGGGCCACCCTATTTAGCACAAGACTCCTGACACAGTGCTCATTTCCACCTTGTGTGACATGGTGGAGCAAGGTATGGATTATCAACAGTTGCCACCAAAGGAAGTTAGAAATCTTCCTACTTGTCATTGCTAGTACAGTTTATTTCTGAGACACAAAAAAGCTTGTCCACCCTCATTTATTTCGAACAAATTTGCTCTCACCGTGATGGCTTTTTTGGTACAAATTGTCCACAATTGCGACAGAGAACTTTGCAAAGAGTGGGCGGATGCCATGGAGTGGGCAGAGCTGGGGTCCCAACCCACACACCTCACCCCACACCAAGTCCACTCCCACTCCCCAGCCACTGGGGTCTACATGACCCTCCAAGTGCGAATGCAGCCTCCTACCTTTCTTGCATGCCATCTAGATATACATCTAAAGTAAATAACAGAGCCTTATCTTGCTAAGGAGGTCCACCAATAATCAGATATTTTTCAAAACACTTTCCAATGTCATAAATGAACGGAGCAGTCCTTTTTTATTTTATCGAAAATGTTAGCTAACACATTATTTGCATTGCATTGTTTACCTCCTTTGCGGTTTTGAATTGTGAATGTTGGTGCATATTACCAACAACTAGCGATAATTTTTGTCTCTAACTTGTTTAGAGACACAAATTATCGCCGCACATCGGCGATTTTTATCGCAGATAAACCTTGCTATTAGCAAGGTTTATCGCAAATGCGATAAAAAACGGCCGCAATGCATGAATATCGCTGAAAAGTCAGCGATATTCATGCATTATCGAGCAAATGCTCTTAGCCATGTTATCCACCTCCCATTGGATAACATGGCTAAGAACTGCTCAGGGCAGGTGTTAGCTTTTGGAGATATTCGCGCTTAGCGCGAATATCTCCAAAAGTTGGTAATAGGTGATAGCGATGTTAGCGACTGTTTCCAGTCCCTAACATCTTGGCACGCCCACTTTGCATGTCATTAGTGATAAATATCACTGACATGCAAAGCGGGGCCCAAGATGGTCGCTATCTCCTATTAGCTGTCGCTAACTGGTGTTAGCGACAGCTAGGTAATAGGGAGCTAATTTTATCTCCGCTTTCTTGGCTTTTAAAGCCAAACAAGTGGAGATAAACCCCCTTGATAATATGCCCCGTTGTTCTTTCATATTCAATTCTATGGCCATCGATTTCTACACTGTTAATCCTTGGATTTGGCCAGGCTTCCAAAAGGGAGCCCCACTTACACTATAGAAGCCTTGATTCATCTCCCCCTTCATCACGGAGACTAGGTAACACTAAGGACAAGCGTACAGAGCACAGTCACCCAAGGGGGACTCTTGGGTTAGAAGGTGCTCATTTTAAGGTGGCCCGGGTGGAATTTAATTACACTGGAGTAATCGGAGCGCTTTTTTTAAATTATTGATGCAGAATTAAAAAAAACATACCCAGTCACACCAGCTTGCGTGATTGAGAGTATTTTGGAGAAAAACAATTCTACCACGAGAGCACATTTAGCAACCACTCATACTATTTGTATTCTGCTGCATTCAGAACTATTTCTTAAAGCAAAATGCATCCACGTGTCCATTTTGCACTGAGAGAATAGATTAAGTTGAGGGAAAACCTACCCAAACAGCACATTTAGGGGCATATTACCAAGCAATAGCGATAATTATCGCTATTGCTTGGTTAGAGACAAAAATTTACTGCTGAGCTGCGGCGATTTGTATCGCAGATAAACCTTGGTATTACCAAGGTTTATCGCAAATGCGATAAAAATCGGCCGCAATGCATGAATATCGCTGAAAAGTCAGCGATATTCATGCATTACCGAGCTAATGCTCTTAGCCATGTTATCCACCTCCCATTGGATAACATGGCTAAGAACTGCTCAGGGCAGGTGTTAGCTTTTGGAGATATTCGCGCTTAGCGCGAATATCTCCAAAAGTTGGTAACAGGAGATAGCGATGTTAGCGACTGTTTCCAGTCGCTAACATCTTGGCACGCCCACTTTGCATCTCATTAGTGATAAATACAACTGACATGCAAAGTGGGGCCCAAGATGGCCGCTATCTCCTACTAGCTGTCGCTAACTGGTGTTAGCGACAGCTAGGTAATAGGGAGATAATTTTATCTCCGCTTTCTTGGCTTTTAAAGCCAAAAAAGCGGAGATAAACCCCCTTAATAATATGCCCCTTGGTGCTACTTCTTAGCGCAAAATGCCTTCTGCACCCATTTTGGACACCAGGAGAGCATTTTGCAATAAGAAAAAAGAGCTAAATGCCGGCGGGAAAGTTGTGTGAAAATCCTATTCCAAAAGCACATTTACTAAGTGGGAGCAGCTGCTTGGGCTCACTATTCATGTTCTGTTGCGTTTAATGCTATTCTTACACAAAATGCATTCTTGTGCCCATTTTGGATGAAAGTAGCATTTGTGCATTTAGAAATTGCTCTAAGAGCAGAATTACTCTTCTCAGCTAATTAAGCGTAATCTCACTGAATTTTCGGGTAATTCCCCGTGATTACACTACACTGAACTACGCGAGTTACTTCCACCTCTAATTTTAACGCCCAGAGAAGGATGAATGGCTAAGTCAAACTTTCTGGGTTCAAACTTGTGACTTTGCTGCCATAAACAGATCTTTCCATTAGATGTATCAGCGCACTGTGTGGCCAGAGCCCGCCAAGGGATTAGAACCTTATGTCACATTATGTATTAAACACCAGTTGTTTTTTTACCCTGACTGTTATTACGAGCTGTGGTTAAATCTTAATTTAGCTACTAATCAAAGTTAGCAGCTGAATAGGGATACCAGTTTGGTTGAAAGCCCCACATCTCCTGGATTTTCCAAGGAAACATTCTGCTAGTGAATGACAGGAGGACTGTTTCCAAAGAAAATGCTCCTCATAATGGTGAAATGTGCACAAAATGGAGCACACACATCAATTTTCTAGCCCTCACTGAATGGGTGAAAATTCGTACTAGTACACCCATGCTGTGCGCGGTAATTACGGCCCCCGACTGCTGGTAATTGCACGTGCGGTATTACCTCATCAGCTGAATGTAGACTCGGAAGCAGTACCTAAACGGTCCCACCCCCTGCCAATAATTTAAATCGCAATTTTTACCGAATCGCAATAAAATTGCGAGTTCCAAATTGCGATTTCGCAATTCCTATTGATTCCTGTGGGACAAAAGGCCCATAGGAATCAATGGGAATTGCGAATTCGCAATTTGGAACTCGCAAAATGTTAATGCATTCCATGGGTGCAGGGGGGGTCCAAAGGAACCCCCCCTGCACCCCTGAAATGTATTTCAAAGTGCATGTTATACACACACATGTCCTAAGGACATGTGTGTCTGTAACATGACAGTGTTTTAAAATGCATCTTTGGGCATTTTGACACATTTTTGCAAATTACCACGAGGTTCAACCTCGTGGTAATTTGCACCCCCTAATTGCGAAATCGCAATTTTAAAAATAATCATGCATTGCTTTTAAGGAATCGCAAATTTGCGATTCCTTAAAAGCAATCGCATTTTTGGAATTCGCTTTAAATAGCGATTTTCCAAAAATGATTGATGCATCCCAGACACCTATTTAGGAATCGCAAACGGCCGAATTTTGCGATTCGCACCGTTTGCACTTCCTAAATAGGTTGATGCATCTAGGCATAAGGTTCTTTATTGAGAGAGATCAGAGGTTTGTCTAGTGGAAGTTTTGACTCTTGGTAAGGTAGACACAGTGGGTTAATATGCCTGCTGCAAAGAATGTGTAGCACGCAGATCACAAAATGCATATCATGTAAATTGGTCAGTGAGTTACTGGTTTTGTCTGAGAGATTATTTTGGTATTTGCAGTTTATAAGGTAAAATCCTAACATTGAACAGTGAGCTATTAACCGTCATCAAAGAGCTGCATGAAAACTTCAAGGTATAGATTAGAACATTATGATTTTTCCCCAGTCTTTCCTTATCCTAAAGTTGGAAAATTGGTTCATTAGGATAGATATCAATTCTGATTATTAAAGAGAACCCCCAACCATGGTGTTATGTTTTAAATTCTGAGTTTGTGCTTCTTTAGTGTTGCAAAGCCATCCTGTGCCCTCCCCAACGTTTTGCTGACTGGTACTGGTGGTCCCTGACTCTGACTGACCCTGGCCTCTGCCTGAACAGGCACAGGGCCAGTGCTATTCTGAAAGAGACACTTAAAGATACTGTGAAACACCTACATACACTAGGGTGCACTATGGATTAGGGTACCCCTATGATTGGCATGACCTCTCCTATAAGGCCCTAGTTCATAATAGGGCAGGGAGGTTAGAACTGCCTTTAAGTCCCTAGAATATCATAGGGCATGGCAGTTTAGAGGCCAGCAGCCCTTTCTGCGTTTGCATGTGTGCACTGCTGAAGCCTGAGGTCAATTTAAAAGTAGCCCTGTGTTGTAGGACTGCTTTTAAAATGCAAATTGTGCCCAAACTCGACTTTTGGGTTTGGGGAACTTATAAATTGATCAACTACAATGCTGGGGCAAAATTAAGTTAAGTGGAAAAATGTTTTCAACTTAACTATGGCTGTATCATATTTGCCACATAATATATCATCTGCTGCATAATCTAACAATTTGACCCAAAACAATTTTGTAGCTCAAACGGGTCAAAAATTACTAAAAGAAATGTGACTTATGTTCTGTGCAGGGCCCTTTGCAAAGGTTGACTAGTCACCTTTCCCTCTGCTGCATTTGTATGTTACATAGGTACTAATGAGGCAAAAGCTTTGCAGAGGCTGTTAGTATGTATAAATATGTTAAAATAATAAAGTATCATAAAATGCACTGCATTGTAGCATCCTGCTACAATGAATACAGACGCTTAGGATGACCATTAATTAGAGCTTTATTTAGCATGTCTTGTCGGTCCCCTGTCCCTACTCTAACTGCCCTGGTTCCTGTCACTGGCTCCTCCCGTTCCTGTTCCTCCCGTTCCTGTTCCTCCCTCTTAACTCCACCCCAACCACTAGACCACATTGTATAATCTGACATCTCCCCCCTTCTTAACAAAATGAACTTAATTTCCACAGTGTTCGCAATTCTTCAGTCCACCACACGGGTTGGCGGACAGCTTGTTCTTCAAGCATCAGTAGCGTCGAATCCGTGGTGGACTTGACGTTGATCAATCTTTCCGGCGTCTTAGCCAAAACATTCTTGACTACAGGATTGCACTTTTGAGAGTGTGACCCATTATGTATGGGCGGCTTATTATCCAGTTCCGCAGTTGTCATGGTTCTTTCATGTTGTGTGACTGCTACTGGCTCAACTCGGCAGTGGCAGTCTGCTTGCCTTGGTGACTCTTGTTCTGTTGACGGTTGATCTTCTTTGGGAGTGGACAATGTTCCGGTCTTCTTCCAAACTCCCTCCTGTAAGGTTATTTCTTTTTGTCTCGTCCGGTTGGGAGCAACACTGTTCATCTGTGCACCGTCGGGCACGCCAGACGTCATAGTACTATCTGAGGTGGGTGTCCTGTCTTGATTCTTGGCCTCATTTGCTGCCACTGTTCGTTTCTTCCCTTCCCGCTCGTGGTTGAGGCTGGCGAGACCCTTGACCACCTGGTCATGTGTCTGTTTGTCTCTCATTCGGTGGCAGTTCGTTTCTGTCACCACGTTCGGTCCTCCCCGCAGGGTGACGGGATAGACCTTTGCCACTAAATAGATATTGTCCCATCTCTTTGTTCTCCTTCCATCAGTTCTTTTAGTCAACCTCTCTGACCCCATCAGGGGTGACGGTATATTATTCATGTCTTGATGTGGCGATGACTGACGTGACGTGTTGTCCTTTGGTTCTGTTGTGCGTCCGGGTGATTGATGCCATGGCTGTGGTCGGGACCATGATTTTGTTGACCCACATGATCGGACAGACATGTCTTCCGACTCGGAGGAGTCGGTTGCCGATTTCCTCTGAGAACATTCTTTTGAGGGCGTCGTGGCTGATAGGTTTATCGAGTTGGTATTCTGGGATGACATGCTCCTGGAGTCGGAGCTGTTTACGGAGCATTTCCGTGGGTATGTTTCTTTTTGTGTCTTCTGTGTTGTTGCTGTGGGGGGATCGTTTACTTCATTAGTTTGGTCACGGAGCATTTGGTCTTCACCCTTTCCCCGGGACATCAATTGTCCCTTCTCCGCTTTCTCGTTGACACAACTGTCTGTAGTGCATATGCCTCTCCCTTTCCGGTGTCTGAGTGGCTCGCCACTCCTCATGTGGTTGGTTTCTTCTTCTTGCTTGTTGTTTGTGTTAACGTCCGTGCCATTGGGGTGATTTGTCTCACTGCTTGATGCTTCCTCGGACTCATCTGTAGACTTTGGTGCATAGCGGGAGGATGGCCGGGGTTGTCCGCGTGCTGGTTTCCGGCATTGACGGGATAGGTCCCTTCTTCCGTAGTTCATCTTTCTTGCCTTCTTGTTGAGCAATCTGCCATCTTGTCCATGGGTGTGATTTGTCCCGCTTGACACTTCATCTGTTTCATAATCGTTCTCATCATCGGTTGACTGACTCCTTGAGGTTGAATAACTTGGTGAGGTTGTATCAGTGTCATCATCTGTTGACTGACTCCTTGAGGTTGCATCCTTACCGCTTTCGCGATCCTGATTCATCCTGGTCTTTTGTGATGGTGACTTGGAGTGTTCCATGACGCTCTGTCTCTGGTTTCTTGACTCTGCTTCACCCTCCCTCTTTTCAGCTTTGTTTGTTTCCTGGGCCTCTCCCTTAGGCATGAGGGGTGCCTCTTTCCAAACATCCATGTGTCTTGCATTTGAGTGCACGTCTTTCGAGAAGTCTTTTGCTTTTATTCGCACTCCAGCCTCGGCCCCTCTGATGATTCTCTTTAGCGACCATTGCTCCTGAAGAATCTTGCGCTTCGTGTCTGCGCTTGAACAGCCTTCGATTATTCGGAGCCGAACTGCTTCTTCATTAGTAAATGTGTTGAAGTGGCAGCAGGGTACCAGACTTAGTAACCGGGTAATGAATCTCAGCAGTGGTTCTCCTGGTTCCTGCCGCGCTGTATTGAAAGCGATGCGAGCATGATCCACTTCCACCAGTACATGGAAATGGGCACGTAGCTTCACTTGGAGTCTTCCATAGCTCTCTGTGTCCCTTTTGGGAAATGATCTGATTAGGCGACAGCCCTCATGACCGACTAGCTGGAGGAGTAGTGTCAGACATTTTCCATCCCTTTGTTCATCGATTGCATCAAGAAAATCGTCCAGGGAATCCAGCCACCGGTTCCATTCGGGACCCAAGTTCTGACCGTCAGTCTGTGACACTGGGGGTGGTACTTCAATGCAAGGACTGGGCCGGTGGGTTGCTTTTACCGCCGCCATGAGGGAGGTGTGTTTTGTCTGCTATAGTCGTAGAATTGTTCGCTCTGTTTGCCGTCTTGTCTGCTGACTTTCTTCGGCCAGGATCCCGTGTCTAGCCGTCTCCTTTGATTTCGGGCAGGTTCGCCACTCCTGGGTGACTACTGTATTCTGTCCGCCTTTAGCACGACTGTTTCCGGAGGCTTCACTGAGTTAGGCTTGGATTTCCTGATTTCGGAAATGGCCACCACTCAGCTGGTCCACACATGACACTTGGCTCAGCACCTTCCCACTCTTATTGGGGTGGCCTGCTACCTGCAGGTGATTTGAGGTTCCCTTTGCTGTTGGTTATTTGTCTTTGCGTGACGCGGGAAGGTTGCTTCGGTGCTTGCTTTTGTTCGTTACGTTCCAGGTCTGTAGTTGCTTGGTGCATTTAGGATGTGCACTCGCCTGTGCTCGCTGACTTCGGGACTTGTATTTATCCGTGCTTGGTATGTCCAGGTCCGTATTGGCTCGTGCTCGTGGCGTTCTGGGTTTGCATTTGCTTGTTTTAGTACCATTCGATGTTTGTGCCAGCTTATGCTTGTTTGCAGCAAGGCTTGCTTTTGCTCATGTCTGTTTATACTTGAAGCATGTACTTGCTTAGGCTTGCTCTCAGGGTGTCTCTTGCACTTGCCAGTGCTTGTTGTGTTTACAGTTGTCTTTATTTTTATCTTGCCTTAATTGATGCTCGTTTTCATTATTGGTCTCGCATTCACCTTTGCGTGTCCTAATGCAACTCTTGCATTTACTTGTGCTTGTTTGTCTTTGTTATTGCTTTTGCCAATGCTTGCTTACTTGTATCTGTCAATGCGCGTTCATTGACATAGTCCGTCACTTGCCAGTGTTCATTCAATGTAGTCATTCCATTTGCCAATGCTTGTTCTTTTGGTTGTTCCCCTGTGTTTGTCAGTGCTTGTTGTATAATTTCTTTTCTTGTCTTTACCAGTGTTTGTTTTCTTTGCTCCTTTCCTATTTAACAATGTTTGTTTTCTTACATTTGTCAATGCTTGTTTCCTCAGATTGATTGCTGTTTGTCCTGTTGTATTTGCCAAGTCTTGTTCATTTATCTTTATCAATGCTTGTTCCTTTTGCTGACTGACATTTATCCAGGCTTGTTCCTCTGACTCGGTTTGCCTGACTTCAATATGGCCGACTCCAATCCCTGACAGGGGATTGGAGGAGTCGCCTGACTCCAATATGGCCGCCGCTATGGGAATCCCGTTTCCCACGAGATTTCGATTTCTCCATTCATCCGGCTCTCTCTGCCACAACCGGCACTTACCGACAGCCGGTTTCTCCAGCGATGACACCTTCCCTGATCACCAGGCCAACAGCACGCCGGACCAGCAGGTAGGATCGGGGTGGGCTCCCGCAGCGCCTCACCAGGCTCTTCACTCGGCGTCTGCATGCTAACACTCACGCATCAGGGGTGAGGTTTCCGGCGTCAGAGCCGTTCGAGCTCTGTTCCAGGCTCCGCTTTCGTCGCCCTTGTTGGCGCTTGGCCGCAGGTCCTCTGGGGCACATTCCTTCTCTCTGGGCACTCTTCACTGGGTTGAGCAGAGTCGGGGTGGACACCCGACTTCTGTTCCGCTGAGGGCACGCTTATTGACACGCATCGAGCGTGAGTCGCATTTTGGCGCGATTGAGCGTTTCCTTTCTTCCGACGCTCGGGCGCTCGTTTCTTTGGTTCTTTCGGGCCCCCGTAATCCCCTGGCTTTGGGGAGCTAGTCGCTCGCTGCTGGCCTCTCTTCCTTAGGCGGCAGCACGGCTCTACACAGCAGCGTCTTGCTTCTTGGGACACTGCACTGGACAGGGTGTTTTCAACAGGGTTCTGTGGGCACAGGACATGCCTATCCCACCCTCGTCGCCAGCTGTAGCATCCTGCTACAATGAATACAGACGCTTAGGATGACCATTAATTAGAGCTTTATTTAGCATGTCTTGTCGGTCCCCTGTCCCTACTCTAACTGCCCTGGTTCCTGTCACTGGCTCCTCCCGTTCCTGTTCCTCCCGTTCCTGTTCCTCCCTCTTAACTCCACCCCAACCACTAGACCACATTGTATAATCTGACACGCATCACACTGCAGCCTTTTTATTGTTGCATCATTTAGTCAACACTGCAACATAATTTTGGCTTCCATTGCTGCATACCTCCAGTGGCCCGAAAGAAGGCTGCACATGTTAAAAGTGTTTGAGCATGAAGCAGAGACCATGAAGTTTGCAAACTTAGGGGCTGACTACGAAGGCAGGAGGACTTCAGTCCGTCCGCCAACGAATCGGGGAATGGGACCGCTGGCCTTCAAGGTGGAGGCCCCACAATAGGCATTACAATGCGACCGCCACTATGGCGTTCGCTGTGCCTATCTTTTACATTGCAGCAGGTGCTGCTGGCTGCATTATCTGCTGCAATGTAAAAACTGACATGTTACATATATCACTGCACTACGTGGCAGGCACAATGCGGTGCCTGCCACATGGTGCAGTGATTTGTAGGGGGGCTTCTTAGATGCTCCCCAGGTCCCATGTCTGGGGGCTGGGGGAAAGGGGCCCACTATGGGCCTCCAATGTCCGTTTCCACCAAAATTTCATGGTGGGTGAACTGCCATGGATAGGCTGGTGGGTAAGGGGTATCGTAATGCTTACTGTGGTGCCTGGTAGGTACCACCAGCATTGTAGGAACCACAAGCCCCTCCGCCACACTGGCGGGCTCCAGGATCCAGTCAGGTGCGTGGTGGTTGGTCTTTCCGACCACCAGGGAACCACCCACCATTTTAATATGGTTGGTGTAGATGCAGTCACAGATGGCGGTGGGACCGCCACTGACAGGGTGATGTGGCGGTAAGTTGCACTACTACTGCTGAAAAAGGCCAATGGAGGTACCAATGGATGAGGTGGACTGGCCTCAAGGATCTTGTGACCTCAGTGACAGTCACTGTCAATCTAGGGTGTGCTTCTTCGTATGCCTGCTCGCAAGACTGGAGGTGAACTGCAATATGTATTGTGGTGGACAGGCCTTAAAGGTTAACTCACACTTGCCACCGTTGGGTTCCACCTGCGGGTGCTAAGACACCAGGGCTTCTAAGGTCTATTGGTCCTTTTAAGGTGTAGCATCGGAATGAGCTCCGTCAGGAGTGCGGTCTGGTGGACTGGTCATGAAGGCTGAAAATGGTGCACCAGTTCCAAATTCAGCAGCTCTGGCAACAGTGCCACATCCTCTCCCACACTGAACACCATAGTGCCCCACTGAGAGAAACTTGCACTGCCTTCAACTACAACTCAATTGTGCTGCAACTAAATTCAAATTATGCACTAGACAACAGTAAAATGCTGACTGAAAAAAAATTAAGAACACCCTGAAAAAAGCAAACACTCATAAGGAATGCAAGAATAAGCAAATCATGTGAAATGAAAAATTCAGGACATGGCTACAGGACCAGGAAGGGACCCGTTTCAATGTCCATTGCTTATATCCTTTCAAGCAGTTTGGTTTTTAAAAAAAATCATATCCCCGAACACAGAGCAGCAGTACACATTTTATAAGCTAAAATAATTAAAACAGTTGAAAACGATTGTATTAAACATTTCCACTTCACCCATCAACCAGGTATTGCAGTCCCTTTAGGAATGGTTCACTTCCCCACCATGGGAAAACAATGTTGTTCAAAGAAAGAAGAAAAAAAGAAAGCGCTTTCACTGGCAAACTCTGTAAAGTGGTTCTAATATGTGTGGAGGTAAATAACAATCTGGCCTGTCTGCTGACCGGTCAGTTATGCTTAATTTAGGTATTTCATTTTATTTCTCTCCAAGGTTTTTCTTTGGAATTATAAAACGGTCAGTAAATGACGAAATATCCAGCCAAAGTGTCCGCCTATTTTGGATCCATTTCACAGAGAAACAAATAAAGAAAAGGAGATGCAAGAGAGAGTACATAAGAGCTCTTGAAATTAGAACTTAAGCAGGAGCGAGACAGAGACAGAAATGGGTATGAAGGAAAAGAGACAGTATTTTTTTCCCCTTCTCTGCCCTTCCCAGAACGCCTAGCCTTCCTGCAACATAACAAAGGGCAGAGGGCGGGTGGCCTCTTTGACTCCAGGCAGGTCAAGTGCAGGGCCACTAGGTAGCGCTTTCACGCGCTAATGGCCCTGCCACAGACAGGAGAGAGAGGGGAAATTCTTTTGTCCCTCGTCCCCCCCACCCTTGTCCCCCGTGTCCCCCCACTCCAAAATCTGGGGGGATATATCCCCCGCATCCCCCACACTTCCTACGCCCATGGTAATGGCCCTGTTTGGAGGATTTGCACAAAGTTATTACTGTAGAGGTCTTTTTCTTCCAATGTTTGACAATCTATTGTTTAATACTTTATTGCGTTTAACTCAACCGCAGATTTGGGAACCAACGTGTTTCCTGCTGCAAACATGCCAGCGTCTGTTAGTGATTTATTTGGTTGAAATTGTGGAAAGTCGCTAGACCAATCAGTTGCAATGTTCCAATTAATACCTGACAATCAGGCCGTTAAAGTGACTGCACGCTTTTTTCTGACTTTTGTTCAAGATGCTGTTGGTGTTTCTTTTATCCATGGGGCCGACTCAGCTGAGTCAAGTTGGCCTCATAAAACACAGATTTGTTTCCCTTCTTCTGTGAACCACAAATGGAGGGAGATCCAATGAGAGCCAATCAGAGCTGTCAGAGGCGCTTTCGTTCTATGAGGTCATCCTAATCCCGAGCTTCTGATTGGGGCTGTGCCGCTAACAAGACAAAAATACATTGCCCACTTAGATTCCAGTCACAACCGTTTAAGAATATGTTGAAACAGTTTCCATAAATACATGTCTAAAGCAGCAGTTCGGCTAATACCTACAATCAATAAAAACTTAAATAAAAGCATAAGACAAATGCCTTGCACGAGAAACACCCTTTAGAGAATGCTAACCCACTATTGGCTGCCTCCAAAAGTTCATCCATACACTTAGGTGTCTATTACAATGACGGGTGGATCGCACCAGGAGATGGGACCGCCACACAATGTGTGCGGCGGTCCCGCATGTATAATTAGGATGCGCCCGCCACACTGGCGGGCGCATCCCGCATTTTTTGCGTGGCGGCGGGCGCATCGGGCCCCCAACTGCAAAAACCGCATGCCTCTCCGTGGCAGCGCCGGCGCCACGAAAAGGCTGGTTCCAGCAGCCTTTGTAATATGGATGGGAGTGTCTAGCAGACACCGCCACCATATTCAACCCTTTTCCGCCCGGTCAACTTGTCGACCGGGTGGAAAAGCGGCGGACGGTCTTCCTGTCTGCCGCGGTACCTTCGCCATCATAATATGGCTAGGGGTAAATGGGAGGCTGGAGGGAGATTATGTTAGGCGGATAGCCACCGCCATGCGGGCGGTAGCGATCCGCCCGATATTGTAATAGACCCCTTAATGTGCATAGCCAGAAAGTCTCAACTAACCAATCTAAACTGAAGAGCCAACTAAAGCAGAGGCTTAAGTGCAGCTTAAAATGCAACTAACCACCAGTTTAAATCTGTAACAGCTCAGAGGGGTTGATAGTGATAACAAGGCCACATAGCAAGAAACTGCTCACTGCTACTAGTTATTGTTTCCTACTACAGTTGCTATTTAATAAAGTTTATTCAAGTTCAAAATTAACTGTATAAACGTTGATGATTACAAATAAGAGCACGTTAATACAACTAGTAAAAAAAATATAGTTGATATTCAGACATAGCGACTTTGGGTGCATAAAAAAGAGGACAAATTATTTTTACTTGAACTCTCGAAATAAATTGTGGAGACAACATTTCAAGTATTTACTTAAAGAATCTGCCCTTACAGTAAAACATGACATGGTTAAGTGTTATGTATTCTCTTTTCAGTGGCAAAATTTCCTTCTACTCATCTTCACCATCTACCCTTTACTTCCATGGTTGGAAAAGGATTGTTTCGCTGGCATCAGTGTTTTACGTTGGGCTTGTTGGAGGTGGTCACCGGTCATGAGTGACTACTCAGTGTTCAGTAGTGAAGGGTAATTCAGTATGATACTTTTGTAGCCATAGTTTCTGCATTGTTTTGCTCAAGCATTCCCTCACTTCTTTATTAAAGTTTACTTTTACAGACAGGACTGTCTTCCTTACGTTTTCAAAGCAGGCCCAGTTCTAGAGTGAGGGACTGTTGGCCAGTCCCTCCAAAGAAGCCCCAGGCTCACGCAAGGTCTATTCTCAAGTAAAGAGTGTCCATTTGTTTTTTTATTTTAGGTCTCAGCTCTAGAAAGCGCGCATGCACTGTGTCTCTCTCGAGACATGCTGGATCTACTTTTGTGGTCTTCAGCCTGCCCATAGGCCTGCCATTTCCTGGCTCTCACATGGCCCTGTTGTTCCTTCTCCCCATTGTTCCATGGCATGCATGCGTCATGCCTCTCCCTCATTTTAGCCTTCCCCAGAGCAGTGACCAATTACTGCTAAAAATACGCAGCAGCCCTTTTATTGCATTGTTATGTATTGTTATGTAATGTTATATACATTTCTGGAACGCACGTGCACCAAACGGTTTCATTGCACAAAGGTAACTGAAAACATAGCATGAAACTGATCAGTACACTTATGCTTGCCTGAAGACCAGGTCTTCAGAAGTTTTCTGAACACAGAATAGTGGGGGGTAGACCTGATTTCAGAGGGAAAAGTGTTCCAGATGCCGGGGGTAAGTATCGAGACTCTGGAACCGCATAGATTCTTTTTTTTTTATAGTAGGAAAGGTGATGGAATTTGAGAACATGAACTTCAAATTGTGAGAGGGTATATATTTTTTAATATGAGTAGAGATGAAGCTAGGATGACCAGTCTGTAGGGATTTTAAAAAAAGGCATTGAGCCTTAAAAATAAAGCCTTGTTTCGGGACTGCTTTTTTTTAAATTTTTGTACGATTCCCCCAAATTTGCTCAGCCCCAGCAGCCACTACGTTTCTTTTGCCACTTCTTCCCACAGTTTTTAGAAGAAGTTGTCATTTCAGTTCCTTTCGAAGGCCATGCAATGCACGATGACATTTGCTTGAAGGTTGGAGCTTGATAAAAGACACTTGTGACAATGGGCTATTTGACCACAATTATTCAGTTGCAGGGGCATAATGAAGGTCCCTGCATCCCCTGCTGTGCGGAGGAGGGCACACTTCAGGGCCCCCCATTCAGTATAAAACCTATGGATATCCGTGGGATATAGGAATTTCTCAAGCCCCTACTATATTCTACAGGGGTCCTCAAAATATTGTGCTACACCACTGCTTTGTGGGACACATTTTATAAACTTTGCAGTTGAGCAAACATGGAGAAAATACTATTTTTCACTACTAGTTTTAAGGGGAATGGAATAAGCAGATTAAATTATTGCAAAAATGTATGATACTCAATTTACCCACGAATTACTTACAATGCATACAGTTTTTGTACACCCCTATCCCCTTTACTCATGTTGCACTGAGTGCTTCTGATCTTCAACTTAAAGAGCAATTGAGTAAAAATAAAAAATATGTTTAGCTTATTTGATCTTTCATCAACAATAATCACCAAGACAAGGGGGCACAGAATATACATTTGTTTGATGTCATATTTGGTCATAAAACCCATCATACCATTTGTGTATGGTCCCTTTAAAAGTTTTCTAATCCACAACATTACAATCTGGAGATTTTACTACCAAACGCTATTGGAGGTCCTTTTTGAGGAAGTGCAATGGAGTATATTCCAACATTGTTTTTTATAGCCATACTACTTCTTCTAATGATTTCCGCATCATTGTGCCCAATACTGCAAGTGAATAGCCCTGCACCAATGGGGTTTTCGATTTTTTGAGCCTGAATGTTGGTTCTGTGAGTCACATTTTAGCAAGTGAAGGGTGCTGAAACCTTCAGGCCATCGGTTCGAATCCTGCTAAGTCTGATTCAATGAAAGTTTGATAGTAGTGTTGCTACTACAATATGTCATGTTCTGCTCTGACAAGTGGCTGAAGCATTATATGAAATACTGTATAAAACTGTTATTTTTAGGTCTCACTTAGTTGTCTGTGGTTAAAGACCTACCATAGACAATTCCAAAACTTAGAGTGGGCACTCTTACTGTTGATTTATTTATTTATTTATTTTATAGCATTTGTAAGGCGCACAGCTACCCACAAAGGGTTTCCCGGCGCCGAATTAGCAAAAAACACAGGGCACAACTAGAGAGAGAACAGATCCGAAGGCAATTATTTGTCGAACAACCAGGTTTTTACGCTTTTCCTGAAGCTCCTGTAATTTTCTTCTTTGCGTATTTGAATGGGCAGTGTGTTCCAGATAGTTGGACCCAGATATGAAAAGGATCTTCCGCCCAATCTAGCCCGTTTGTACCTCGGTACCGCAAAGTTCGCTGATGTAGCTGAACGAAGATTGCGATTGGGGAGGTAAGGCTTGGCAAGATCTTGAAGATATTTGGGAGCAGTCCCAGCTCTGATTTTAAACAGATAGCTCAGGGCTTTAAAGCGAATCCGGTTTTCGACCCTGAGCCAGTGCAGGTCCCTGAGATGTTTAGTGATCCTGGCATATCTGGGGATTCTGTAAAGCAGTCTGGCCGCAGCGTTTTGTACCAGTTGCAAGCGTCTTATTACTGCTTTGTTTGCACCCAGGTACAAGATGTTACCGTAGTCAAGCCGAGAAGTTACTAAGGCATTGACTACGGTCTTCTGGGTGGAAGGTGGCAACATCCAGACAATTTTTCGTAGCCATGTGAGAATGGTAAAACATATGCCAGCCACTTTGTTGGCTTGCTGGGTCATGGATAGACTGTCATCTATGATGACCCCGAGATTTCTGACCTGAGTGGCTGGGGGCGGGAGCTTGCCCAGTGACGTCGGCCAGAGGGGATCGCACCAAAGGTCTTTACTGTTTCCTAAGAGGAGGATCTCCGTTTTCTCCCCATTTAATTTAAGTTGGTTGGCCGACATCCAGCAGAATATTTCGTGAAGGCCTATTCTAAGTGCAGAAGGGGCAGACGTGTCAGATTTGGAGAGGGAAAACAAAATCTGAGAATCGTCTGCATAAGTCATTAAAACAAGACCGAAATCTTCTGCAAGGTTGGCTAATGGACGAAGGTACAAATTAAACAGTAGGGGACTCAGGATAGATCCCTGTGGTACACCATGGGGAGAGTGGAAGACATCCGAACAGGCCTCAGAAGAGGTGATCTGGAAGGTGCGTAGGGATAAGTATGATTTAATCCATTTTAACGCCCTGCCCTCGACACCATTCTCCTCCAGCCTGACAAGCAGTCTGGAGTGAGAGATGGTGTCGAAGGCCGCACTTAGGTCCAGCAGGACCAGTGCCACCGTTTGGCCATCATCTCTGAGCTCTCTGATTTTTTCCGTGATCCCGAGCAGGGCAGTCTCGGTGGAGTATCCACTCCTAAAGCCGGACTGGGACGGGTGGAGTAGTTCATTGTTTTCCACATATGTGGAGAGAGCCTCATGAATATGCCTTTCCAATATTTTGGAAAAAGCAGGAAGTAACGATATTGGTCGGTAATTGGCCAATATCGTAGGATCGGCGGCCGGCTTTTTCAGCAGAGGGCTGACTATGGCATGTTTCCATAAAGCAGGAACTGAGGCCTGTTCCATGGAGGCATTGAGTATCTCTGTAATGGTGTCAGGGTAAAGTCCTCCAGTTGGCTCATAATACTGATGGAAATGGGGTCGCGGGGGGAACCCGATTTGATAGATTTTAAAAGTTTCCTCAGTTGAACTAATGTGATGGGAAGCCAAGCTTCGAGATGACAGTTTCCTTTAGAGGTTTGGGAGGTGTCCTCTTGGTTATGAGTGGTAATGCTATTTTTATTGATATTAGAGACGATCTTCTCAATCTTTTCAGTAAAAAAGGACGCCAAATCCTGACACTGCTGCGCGTTGAGAGTTTTCTCCAGCCAATTCCTCCACAGTGTTGAAAAGAGTCTGGGATTTGTTAACAGATATATTTATGGTAGTGGTAACATAGCATGCTTTGGCTTTCATGCATGCCGAGTGATAGCTGTTTCTGGCCTTACGATAGATCTCTTTTTGGTGCAGTTCGTAGTTCTTACGCCACTGTCTCTCCAAGTTCTTACAGGTAGATTTTTCTTTCTTGAGGGCTTCTGTATACCAGGGGGCCGGGGGACGATGTACTTTCCCTTTGCAAAGGGATAAGGGCAGACAGGCATTCACTGCGTCATTTAGCCATGTCTGTGTGGCCTCAGATATGCTTTCCATGTCTCCATCAAGGCATGGATGATCTTTATTCAATGCATTATTGAGATCATCTAAGTTTAAACTTTTCCAATTTCTCCTAAAAGATTCAGAGGGGGTAGTGGAGGGGCGTTTGGTGGGTTTTAGAGAAATAGAAATAGAGAAGAGTGTGAGAAAATGGTCTGACCAGCAAATAGGGGTGGTGTTCAGCCATAATAGCTCTTTCATGTTAGAGATGATAGGGTCAAGCAAGTGTCCTGCTTTATGGGTAGGACCCTTATTGCGCAATGTCATATCTAATGCCATAAATCATCTATGAGATTTTTACAGATCGTAATATTATCATCCTCCAAATGGAGATTCAGGTCCCCAAGTACTGTAAAATTTTGAGCGTTTAAATGGTGAGGTAAAATGAAATTTACCAAATTATCTGACCATGAGGGGTTATTAACTGGTGGACGATAAATGAATAAGCCAGAGAAGGTAAAATTAGGACTAAGAGTAATTTTAAAAGATGCCGCTTCGCAATTAGGAATGTCCGCAGGTTCGAAGTTGCATACGAAATCTCTACTGTAAATAATAGCAATGCCCCCTCCTGTTTGGCCAACACGGTCCCTCCTTACAATAGCGTAGCTCGGGGGGATTGCCGTGGCAACATCAGGGCCTGCACTATCGTGAAGCCAGGTCTCTGTGAGAAATATCGCACTGGGCTTCTCTTCCATTAGGAGATGGAAGATATCTAGTTTATGTTGAGGTAATGAACGACAATTTACCAAGTAAAATGTAAAATTGCTAGAACAGTCTTCCTGCCGGGGGATTGTACGGAAGGAGCCATGAGAAGTATCCGGGTGAGGCTGGTAATTAGACAGAGTAAAAGAGCACTCAGGACAAGTTTGTGTTCCAGCACACAACGGGTTTAGCGTTATACATTTCTCATGTCTAGCGGGGGGTAACGCTCTAAGAGACTCCAGTGAAAGCATCATACCTGAGTAATGGGAGGGGCAGAGTTCTGTGCCCTATGTCCCGGCCTGGCCCGGACGGGCACAGACGGGCTGACTCTGGCTGGACTCCAGCGAAGACGAGGCGCGTCCGCTATCGCGGAGTAGGACTGTTTCCTTTTATGACGGAGACTAGCGCTCTCTCACCGCTCTGTCCCGCCCAAAGATGGCCGCCACTAGAATCCCTGATGCTCGATGCCTTGCCCTAACTCGGCAGGTATTGAGCGGGTGTATGTTTGTGGTAAATGCGGGTCAGCGACAATAAGGCTGTCTGCTAATTAGTGATTTTTAAAAAACGGAGGTACAAGAAACAACAAACAATACAATTTTTAAAAATGATTTAGTTTGAGGCAATACAGCTTAGAATTGTTCTCTAGCGTAATGCTGTGCAGCAGAGTAACAGGCTGCTCGTGTGCTCGCTGAAATTCGCAAGACACTGTTTGGGGCTCCTTTTATGACGGAGACTAGCGCTCTCTCACCGCTCTGTCCCGCCCAAAGATGGCCGCCACTAGAATCCCTGATGCTCGGTGCCTTGCCCTAACTCGGCAGGTATCGAGCGGGTGTATGTTTGTGGTGAATGCGGGTCAGCGACAATAAGGCTGTCTGCTAATTAGTGATTTTTAAAAAACGGAGGTACAAGAAACAACAAACAATACAATTTTTAAAAATGATTTAGTTCGAGGCAATACAGCTTAGAATTGTTCTCTAGCGTAATGCTGTGCAGTAGAGTAACAGGCTGCTCGTGTGCTCGCTGAAATTCGCAAGACACTGTTTGGGGCTCCTTTTATGACGGAGACTAGCGCTCTCTCACCGCTCTGTCCCGCCCAAAGATGGCCGCCACTAGAATCCCTGATGCTCGGTGCCTTGCCCTAACTCGGCAGGTATCAAGCGGGTGTATGTTTGTGGTAAATGCGGGTCAGCGACAATAAGGCTGTCTGCTAATTAGTGATTTTTAAAAAACGGAGGTACAAGAAACAACAAACAATACAGTTTTTAAAAATGATTTAGTTCGAGGCAATACAGCTTAGAATTGTTCTCTAGCGTAATGCTGTGCAGCAGAGTAACAGGCTGCTCGTGTGCTCGCTGAAATTGATGAGTTGATTGGCTTTCGTTTTCATGTCAATCACATTTGCTTGCTTCTTATTCAATGTTTACTTTCCTCCTCTTGTTTTCCATTGGAGAATAGTTTCTTTAACATTATGATAGGATAACTTGCATTTTTTTTTAATCTTAGTGTGATACAACTGCCTTAACTATTTGTGAATATTGAGGGAACTCTTGGCTTATTGATGATCATTGAGAATCTGTCAAGAATTCTGTAAAGTATTGTGTGTTTTGTTTGTAAAAAATTCGATATCATTTATGTAAGTCAGTTCCTTTGAGATAGATTGTTTTTGTGTTGTTTATTTGTGTTGTATCCTGCACCCATTTCATACTTTTTTCCTTATTTCATTTCTTTATTACTTTTTCATATTAACAAGTCAACAACAAAATTATAATTCGCTCCGAGGCAGGGATATTGTAGAAAAGTAGGATCTGCTTTTATGGTTATCCCCACTTTTTGCCTGGTGTCAGTATGTTTTGACTGTAGTTTACTTGGATCCTGCTAACCCGGACCCCAGCATCTGTACTCTCTTTCATAAAATGGCTTTGGTAAATACTTTTGTACCTCCACAATTGGCTACTGGTGTACCCTTATAAGTCCCCAGGGAACAGGTACGCCAGGGGTCTCCCATGGGCTGCTGCATGTTTTGTGCCGTCCATGGGAGTCCACTCCAACTCAGACTACAGGCCTGGCCTTGCAGCCTCTGTGAAGTGGTGCTTGCATCTCTCACTACAGGTATGTTTCCTTACATCTGAGACCACTATACTTAAAACTTATACATCGCCCCTATGGTAGGCCCTTCAGTCCTGAGGCCAGGAAACTTGTTTATAAGGGTGAGGGTGCCCCTGCATGAGCAGGACACCCCTACAACTCCGTAGTTGATTCTCAAGGCTTTGTATGTATGGTCAGCTATTATAAGAC
Source organism: Lissotriton vulgaris (assembly GCF_964263255.1). Classification (NCBI taxonomy): domain Eukaryota; kingdom Metazoa; phylum Chordata; class Amphibia; order Caudata; family Salamandridae; genus Lissotriton; species Lissotriton vulgaris. Next base: position 1,788,245,074 of record NC_141694.1, read on the forward strand.
ATATAGTGGACATCAGTTATTACGAGATGTCTAACTATATAATGGCAGCACTGAATCTGGGCATGTTTGGAATCAAACATGTTGGAATCATACCCCAACACCGATTACGTTGTTGGAGGTATGATGCCATGTATAGGGGGTCCCTTAGGGGAGCCCCCTCTACTCCCGGTTACAGCTTTTCAGGTTCTGCCAGCAAGCTAATGGTGCTGCCGACCACAAACACTGTTCTGCCCTTCTGCTGCTGAGCTGAGCTCGAGCAGGGGAAGGTAGAACAATAGGTTTCCTAACACAGGGAGGTGTGAACACCTCCCCGACAAGAGTTAGTGTATTGGACTGGGGCGGGCACTTTCCAGCGCCACCATACTGTACTGAAGGGCACATTTGGTGCACTCCGGTTTGAGCCAGTTCAAAAACCCTTGGTTCCCGCTCTGGCACGAAACTGGACAAAGGACAGGGGAGTATCCTCCGCTCTGTCCAGACCCTTCAAAGAGAGGGACCCCCAAGTCATTCCAACACTGTCCTTGGGTGTTTAAGGGCTCCCTGTGGGTGGGTCCTCTGATTCATCATGGAACAAGACTCACCTCTGAAACTAAGACACTCTTGAAATGTCCGGACACTTGGACTTTTTGGACTTTGCCTGGAACCGAGACTGCATAAAGGAAGATTCCTGCTGCTCCTGGTCTTGCTGTTTTGCAAGTCTTCTGCATTGTCTGTGTCTGTGCTTTGCTCAGGGTCCCCTGAAGACATGTGGGCATCAAGGACATCAGAAGTAGTCTCCCTTGGAGTGAAGGAGTCACTCCCCTGCATCTGCATGCCCCGCAACTAAGCTGACTGGTCTTCTGCTCCTGTTGTCCTATGGACATCCTGAGCCACAGCAACATAGGTGGTGGTTCTGTGACTTTCCAGGGGCCTCACGTATCATTCCTGGGGTTTGGAGCACAGTATCTCTCATCATAGCCACTTGGACCAACCCCCTGTGCACTGCGTCGACATGCCATTGCCAAGGCATGTTGGCTCTACACTCCATAGATACTTGGGATTTAAGAAGTTCCAGCCTCTAGCACCTCATTCTTTGAAGATCAGCATCCTCACTGCACACATTTTACTGTGGGCCTCCATCTTTGTTGAGGTGCCTGATGTCCTCTTGCAACTTCTGTGCCTTCAGCCTGTGGATCCTCATGAGGATTGTCTTCTGCTTTGTTGGACTCCCCTGCTTGCTCAGGGCCTGCTCTGACTCTTCTGTACTTGTTGAGTCCCTTGGACCTTGCTGGTCCCAATGATTGTATCTTGTCATTTTCAACGCCAGCTGTGGCTACCGCCAGACACTGACCACTTAGACACCAACATCTGACGTGGGGCCGCTCGTACTTGGCTCCTGGTCTTCCTCAGCATCGCCTGTTCCCCACAGCTGCAACAACGAGATCCTGGTCAACTCTCCAGAGCTCCCTGCCAGTGGTGGGCATTGTGCTTCCATGCCTCCTAGTCACCTCCGAGTGCCATAGACTCTCCCCCCTCTGCATGCAGGTTTTCCTCTTCAAGAATCCACCCATGGATTCCATCGGACATCTTCAGACACTTCTCCAGAGGCCTTTCTTCCCAAGTCTTCCATTGTCATTTACAGGAGGATCCAAAGTCACTTCACCCTTATGCACCTGGCATTCCTGGTGCAGGTAACTTGGTTCCCGGTGCATCCACAGGTGGGGTGGCTCTCCAAACTTCCGTCCTCCAAAGAGTTTGTTCAGGGTCCTCGGGGAAGGTCCTTCTTTGTTAAAACTGAAAACGCAACCTATCTATAGACTTCCATTGGGCGAGCGCTTGTGTTACTACTCTTCACACAGCCTCCAGGGGGTTCCTGGGTGCTTACCTTGGGTGGTTCCTTGTTCATCCAACTCTTCTGAGTCTTTTGGTCAAAGACCCATTCTTCCTTGCAGTTTGCATTCCACTTCCTTGGTATATAGTTTGGTATCCCCCAGCAGACCAGTGTGTATTTGTTCTAATAACTTGAATTTGTGCAAGTATTTTCATGTATATTGATGTTGATATCTCTGGCTAGGAGATATACCAATGTGATAGTGATTGTGTTTTGTAATAAATAGATACATTTTTCATATACACTGTGTGGTTCTTTTTAATCTAATATATACTATTGATTAAATGTGATGAAACAAGCTGCTTTACACTCCTCCAAGATAAGCCTGAAGGGTGCTCTCCAAGGCTAACACTTTGAGAGCTTTCAAAGTTTATCAAAGAAAACTAAAATCACCATAATGTTTGCCTAGATCAGTGCAAGGTGCATCATTCCTTTAAGTGTACACCATATACTAAGCCAGCTTCCGACATTGGTGTGCAGCGGTTGGGATTAAAGCCTGCATTGTTTTACCACGTAATCAGGTCAAGGTTACATGAAAAAACACCACTAGCTAGGCACATATAAAATACTTTATCAAGTAAGTTCTACTAAACTTTTTGGATTGGCTGTCAAGGGTCTAGGCATAACCCTTTCCCCAATCTTTGGAAGTTTAAGCTCACTAGGGTAGGTAGATGCACTACACCACACTACACCTAGTACCATGTCTTAGGTTGATGAGTCCAGTGAGATTCAATACTATAGATACAGTGGCCTTACGTTCCAGGAACCTAGGGCCCTGGCTGCAGCTATGAAACCTAAGACTGGTAGTAACCCCCCCAAAGAGCAGCTCTTAGAGATACTCTGGCAGGATGACCACCAAAGTCCTGATTGGTCAGATGGGCAGGATAACTTGGGTATGGGTGGTGATGCTCCAGAAGAAGAGCCAAGGGCATCCAACACCAATGACCCCGCTTCTGATCACGACCAGGAGGAGTCTGAAGACCCCTCACTGGTGAACACTAGTCTTCCAGGGAATAGTACTGATGGTACAGAGGGAGGCCTTAGGTACAGAAGTGGGTTCTGGCCCAGTCAGAACACCAACTCAGGTTGTCCTAGTCTGTGATGGTGGCATATATTATTCCAATTTTTGTTTCACTAACTTGGGAAAATACAGGCAACTGGCTCTTAAATGGTCAGGAAGCTGAAGCATACAGTGTCACCATGATGACAGAGAAACTTGTGACTCCTGAACAAATTCTACTTGGTCTGATTTACCAAGTGGGCAATGCTAACAATGTCAGGACATATCATCCAATGGTTGTTATTCATATCAGCTGGGGAGTATCCTCCGATCTACCTGTAGAATGTCTCCTGGGAAATGATTTGGAAATTTCGGCCTAGTCTGAAGTGGAGTTTAGGATCCATGCAGAAATTATGGGAATTTCAGTAAGTGTATTTGCTGTCACTAGGGCTCAGTCCAAGCAGTTAGACATTGAAGGAGTCCTGTATCCTGAAATAAATAGACCAGCCAGCTCCCAAGAGTAGGAGCAGGAAGGTAAAGGTTTATACTCCTCTCAGACGTCCCGTGAGAATCCTTCTCCTGAGGGGGATGATCTCAGTACCTGTGAAGGAACTGCATCAGAGGAGCTTGGGCCTGACACAGCCGAGCTACTGGGAGTTCCAGGCAAGAGTTTGGTCTGGAGCAAAAGGCCTACCCTTCTCTTGGACAACTCAGACAGCAAGCTGCTGCTGAGGAAGCAAGAAATACCAGTGGGTCCTATAGTACATATTGGGAAGATGGGTTTCCCTATTCTGAAAGGGGAGACCCGAAGCATGGATATACCTCAGAAGTTTAGGGGATTTCCTTTCACCCCAACACATGACATTCCCCTTGCAGGACATCTTGTGAAGTAGTGTGGCTCACTGGTTAGAGGCGGCAGACCTGAGAGCAGAGGACGGCCCAGGACCAGGGTTCGAATCCCGGCGCGGCAGGTTTCTGGACCAGGGTCAGCGGACTCGATAATTCTCTCGCCTCGGTGCCCACTCTGATCAGCGTTCACACTCGGCAACTCTGGGCATTAGCTTGCCTCATCTTCACTAACGGCTCCACCAGACCGCCGGGGATGCCTGGTCTCACCCTGGAGATACCCATTAAGGGACCATCTCTCAGGGAAGCCAGGAAGGGTTTCGCAGCGGTCGAAGCGCCGTGGGCGCTATATAAATGCCAATACATTTACAATACATTTGGGCAAAGTAAGACTTGGGACAGACTTGTTCCTCACTTTCACTGGCCCCACATGTCTGAAGATACCAAGGAGTTTTGTCGCTCCTGCGTCACCTGCAAAGCCAGTAGTAAGTCAGGTGGCACTACAAAGGTCTTCGTAATCCCACTACCTGTGGTTGGGGTTCCTTTTGAAAAGGTAGAGATAGACATTGTAGGCCCGATAAACCCTCCAACAGCATCTGAACATAGTTTTATCCTAGTGATGGTGGACTATGCCGCTAGATATCCAGAGACAATTCCCCTTAGGACCACTACAGCTCCTCCTGGGAATTTTTTCCAGAGTTGGATTTCCTAAGGAGGTCTTGTCAAACAGAGGTACTAACTTCATGTTTGGCTACACCAGAGCGTTGTGGAAAGAGTGTGGGATTAACTACAAGTTTGTCACACCCTACCATCCACAAGGCAAGGGGCTTGTTAAAAGCAGCCTTGGGCCAGGCAGGTAGCAGCAGTGGGGTGGTGGTGCCGGGTAAGGAAGGATTTCAAGGGACGATGCAGAGGGAAAATGAAATAATTAATTAATTTTCCCTCTGCATCCCCCCTTTCCCGGCCCCCACCACTGTTACCTGCACGGACCAGGGCTGGTTGAAAGGTTCAACAAGACCCTCAAATGTATGATCATGGGACTTCGTATCGTATTGTATCGTAAGGGGTGCTTATATAGCGCACTGACACCATGGGTTTCCTGGCGCTGGTTGGTAGTAGAGGAGACAGAGAGACTAACCAGTTTGAGGGAAAAGCCAAGTTTTTAAAGATTTACGAAAGAGGATCAGAGAGTTAGAAATTTTAAGGGAAAGGGGGAGAGAATTCCAGAACTTGGGGGCCAGGTATGCAAATCTCCGGCCTCCAGATCTGCAGAGCTTGTAAGAGGGAACAGTCAAGAGGTGAAGATGGGAGGATCTCAAGTTGCGGGACGGGCAGTAGGGACGGATGAGAGATTTTACAAAGATGGGACAAGAGCCAGCCAAAGATTTGAAGATAAGGCAGCCGATCTTGAAGGCTGCCCTAGAGGCGACAGGGAGCCAGTGGAGTTTGACGAGGAGGGGCCTGGCAGATTGCCACTTCGGAATCCCTAAGGCCAATCTCGCCGCCTGGTTTTAGACCACCTGTAGTCTGCCCATCGATGTTTTAGGCAGACCATGGTAGATCGAGTTGGAGAAATCTAGGCGGGAGAGGACGAGGGCCATGATGACCTGCAGGAGGGCATCAGGTGTAAAGAGATATGCCACTTTCCTGATCCTGCGCAGTTGGTAGATGCAGGACGAGACCACGGTCCCCACCTGCGGCCCTAGGGATAGGGCGGAGTCGATAGTGACCCCTAAGCTCTTCACCGAAGCCACGGGGGTGGGAGACGGGCCCAGTTCCGCCGGCCAGAATTGAGGCCCCCAGAAGGTGGGGCTCTTACCAGGAAGGAGGAGCTCCGTCTTACCGGGGTTCAGCTTTAACTGGTTGTGGCCCATCCACTGAAGAATATGGGACATGGCTGACTGAAAGTTAGAAATAGCAGAGGGGGAATTAAGAGGAAAGATGAGCTGCAGGTCGTCCGCGTAATTAAACACGGTAACGTCCCACAGCCTCAGAGAAAATAGAAGGGGGCGAAGATAAAGATTGAAGTGGAGAGGGGACAGAGAAGAACCCTGGGGAACCCCACACAGCGAGTGCTCTCTAGGAGCCCTGAAGGCACCCAGGCTTAGGGTCTGAGACCTGCCCGTCAGGAAGGATCTGACCCAGACCAGAGCCAGGCCCTGGATGCCAGCCTGCTCGACACGGTGGAGAAGGATGTTATGATCCACCGTGTCGAAGGCAGCTGACAGGTCTAGTAGTACCAGGGCCTGGGGGGTACCCTTGTCAACACCGTCTCTCAGGGCGTCCAGCACGGCCAGGATGACTGTCTCCGTGGAGTGGCCGGGTCTGAAGCCAGCTTGGTTGCCCTCGAGGAAGTCGGAGCTCTCGATAAACTGTGAGAGACAGGTGGTGACGTGGGCTTCCAGGATTTTTGAGAAGAAAGGTAAGAGAGAGATGGGGAGGTAGTTTGCCGGGACAGCCGGGTCGGCCCCCGGCTTCTTCAGAAGAGGCACCAACACGGCCTCCTTGAAGGGGCCCGGCACCGTCCCAGAGGAAAGAGAAGAATTTAGCAGGGGGAGGATACAGTCAGGTAGGGTGTGGCAGATGTCCCTAAGAATGGAGGGGGGGCAGCAGTCATCTGGGGATCCCGACTTAATGCGGGTTGCAAGAGTGACCAGAGAGGTGGAATCTAGGAGAGGGAATTGTGTGAAAGAAGAAGTATTGTGAGGGGGGGGAAACAGGTCCAGCGCCAGGAAGGGTGACAGGAATGGTGTCCTTGATCGATACGATTTTTTCAATAAAAAAGGTGCTGAGGGCATTGCATGCTTCCTGTGTAGGGGCCTGAGTAGGAAGCGTCCTGGGGTCAGAGGTAAAATCATTAAGGACTTTAAAAATTTCCTTAGACTGGTAAGGAGCAGATAAAATTTTTCCAGAGGCATAGGTTTTTTTGGCAGCCCGAATGGCGAATTTGTATCCATTACGGGCGGCCACATATGCGTCTCTGCTTACGGGGCTGTAGTCTCTCTTCCACTTGCGCTCGAGCTGGCGGAGTTCCAAGTGGAGAGTTTTTAGGTGGGGGGTAAACCATTTGTGGGAGTTACTGTGCCGGGATTGAGAAAATTTAGTGAGGGGAGCAAAGATGTCACTGGCTGTAGTAAGCCAGTCTGCCACGGAACCGTGGAGCTCATCGGTATCAGTGTCGTTAGGTAACAGAGGATAGGTTTGGGACAGATGAGCTAGAAATTTGGAGGGGTCGACAGCCTTCCACTTGCGAGCCATGCCACCCTCCCGTGAGGGGACCTTGATGTGGCCGACCGCTGAAAAGGTGGTGTCGATCAGGCAGTGGTCCGACCACACACAAGGTGTTATTAGTGGGCAGGAGGACGTGACTCCATGGGTCCAAACATGGTCGAGGATGTGGCCGCCCTTATGGGTGGCAGACCTGACTAGTTGGGTGAAGTTCAGGCTTCCAGAAAAACTGAAAAGAAAATGGGATGTCTTACTACCTTGAATTATCTTTGCCTACAGAGAGGTTCCTAAGAAGGGGGAGGGCTACAGCCCATTTAAACATCTGTTTTGACATCCAGTTAGGAGTCCATTATGTCTAGTTAAAGAAGGATGGGAGCAACCTCTCAAGCCTCCTAAACAGGACATGGTAGACTATGTACTTGGCCCGCGTTCTCACATGGCTAAGTACATGAAAAAGTCCAGCAAAAACCTTGAGGCAAGCCAGGAGCTTCAGAAAGCTTGTCATGACCAAAAGGCTGTATTGCCTGTTTACCAGTCAGGACATAAAGTATGGGTGTTGGAGCCTGTGACCCCAGCAACTCTCCAGAACAAGTGGAGTGGCCCTCACGTCATACTTGAGAAAAAAGGTGAGGTCACCTACTTAGTTGACCCAGGTACTCCTAGAAGTCCCCACAGGGTACTGATTGTGAAACACCTGATACCTTTTGTTGACAGGGCTGATATGAGCTTCGTCATGGCTACAGATGAGGGACAGAAAGGTGAGAGTGGCCTTCTTCCTGATGTCCTCTCTCACAGCCCTGTTGAAGGATCAGTTGAAGGAGTAGTCTTGAGAGACAGCCTCACTGATCAACAGCAAGCTTATTGCAGACAAGGTATTAGCCAGTAACCTAGTCTCTTTTCTTTGAAACCCAGTCAGACCACAGGGTGTACTCATGAAGTGGACACAGGTGACAACCTGTATGTGATGAGTAAAATTTACAGACAGCCTTACCATGTCAAAGACTGCATCAGGACATAGGTACAAAAGATACAGGAGTTGGGGGTTATGAAGCCTTCAGCTAGCCCTTGAGATAGTCCTGTAGTCCTTGTGACAAAACCTCACACCCAAGATGATAAGAGAGAGATCTGGTTTTATGATAACTATAGAGGCATCAGTGCAGTCACTAGGACTGATGCCCATCCAATTCCAAGGGCATATGAATTGATTGATACTATGGCCTTTGCCAAATATCTCAGTACATTTGACCTGAATACTGTTTATTGTTAAGTCAGGCCCTTTGAGAATGTCAAGCCAAAGACAGCATTTTCAACCCCCAGTGGGCATTATCAAGTTATTGTGATGCCTTTTGGTTTGAAAAATGCACCTGCCACATTTCAGAGGCTGGTAAACAAAGTCCTAATAGGTCTGGAAGCCTGCAGTGCAAAATATCTAGATGATACTGCTGTATTTAGCTCCACCTTGGAGGATCACTGGGTCTACTTCAGAAATGTACTGGAGATCCTGCAAAAGGCAGGCCTTACTATCAAGGCAAGTAAGTGCCAGATAGGGCAGAGCAAGGTTGTGTATGTGGGCCACCTTGTAGGTGGAGGCCAAGTTCAACCATTGGAAAGCAAAATTCAGACCATCATGGACCTGATTGCTTCCACATGTCACATCAGTCCCGCCCCCTCCCTTCACCACTTTGCAAACGCGCTGTGTGGCGTGTTTTAAGTTGGGGGATTAAGTACCATTGAATCCTGAGGTTCCTGGGGTCCAACTAGCCCACCAGGTACCTCCAGTAAGCGCCACAGAGCTGCTTTCCAAAGAGGTGTAAAAAGGGGTGTCGCCTCGGACCACCTCTCTCCAATGCAGTCCTGTGGTGCTTTCTGGAGGTACCTTGTGGGCAAGTTGGCCCCCAGGTACCCACAGGATTGTAGGGGAATTAATTCCCCAACTTAAAACTCACCAAAGGGCGTATTTGCAGAGTGTTGTGGGGCCTCTGGAGCGATGCCAGCTTTTTAAAATTTATTTTTAGAAGGGGGCTCTGTGGCTCCCCTTCTCTTTCTTTTTTGGGTCACGGGTGGGGGGGCCATGTGCTCACCCTCCAGGGACCAATTATGGCCCCGGGGACCCCATCCCCCGGAGCCTGGCCAACCTCTTTTTTTTGTTGTGAGGGGTGCCGTGTGGCCCCCTCCTCAGACCAATTATGGCCCCGGGGACCCCATCCACTGGGGCTGGACTGTCTGTTTTTTTTTTTATTATTATTTTTTACAGGGGAGGGGGACATGTGGCCACTTGTGGCCCGGGGATCCCAACACCCGGGGCCTGGCCTGTCCGTTGGGGACCTTGGGGGGAGCCCCAATGCCCCCACGGTCCCGTCGGCTCCCCGCCTCCTGCGGGAGCTGGTATTGCTTTTGGGCAAGGGGAGCTGCTAACATGCAGCTCCCCTTGCCCAAAAGGAATCCTGCTTTGCTTCATTGAAGAGAGAGCAGGTTTTCCTGCTCTCGCTTCAATGAAGCAAAGCAGGGTTTGCTATGGTAGGGCCCAGCCATAGCAAACGGTAATGTCCCGTGGTTAGGCACCCCGGGACATTGCAGGAGCTGGCCCTTTGGGGTGGCGGTCCCCAGGGCCATGAAGGGCTCCAGGAGGAGGGCTGTGCAGCACCCCTACCTTCCAGTGCAAAGCCCCAGGGAGGGGGTGGTCCCCGCGGCTAGGGGGTACCCACATTTGCGTAATTAGTACCCCGGGGAGGTGGTGGTCCCCGGGGCGTGTGGGCAGGCTTGAGCCCCCCACACATTTGTTATTTTTTTTAATAATTGAGAGCCCCAGGAACATTGAGGTCCCAGGGGCTGCGGAGGGGACCTGCTGTACATTTTGGCATTGCCCCCAAGACCTGGCCCACCCAGGGGCTTAAAAAGAAATAAGCGCGGGAAGCCGCACTTTGTTTGTTTTTTGTTCGGATTCGCGCACCCAGCGTGAATCCGGATGATTTTTTTTTAAAAGCTTTCTTTGGCCCTCGAAGTCCCTGTGGGACCACATCGGCATGACTTGGGTGTTAGGGGGTGTAATTCCGTTCAGCAGTTCAGGCTGTAGCCTTGTCTGAAGGTTCCTATAGAAAAAACCATGGGGAAAACACGTTTTGGGACCCCCTTTTTTCTCGGCCTCGGCTTGGCGAATCACCTGAAACTTTCAAGACATGAGCTGACCAGAGCTGATCACTAGTTTTTAAAATTTCCCGTAGATTCGTCAACCGGCGCCAAAGTTATTCAGAGGCGTGATGGTTTACAGGTGAGCAGGTGCAGCAGTATCCCAGAATTCATCATGCGTTATAGTGCGCCCAATTGGGCAATTCAAATGACCCTGAGCTGTGTATGCTGGGATTAGTAGTTGCCAATAATATCCCAAATGGCTGCTCACCGAATTCCTGCCACATGGACCTGCCCTCAATCCTTAACACTGGCCCCAACGTCACGGCTCAATGATATCAACCATTGGGAACCCTTGCAGTTCAAGGGGTGGTGCACGCCTCGCGGCTGGGCGGCCACTTTTAGATCATAGCTCCAGGTTACCCATTGTATGCAGCACTCGGACCACTTTAATAGCTTCAAGTGTTTTATTGGTACTGTTTAGTGGAGTGCCTAGAGCTTTTGGTCCCAGTGCCACTACACTTGCAGCACTATAAAAGTCATGGCCCTAGTGTCTGCTAGATAACTGCACTTATGACTGCCTATTTAGTAGTGACATATAACAATATTTGGTGTTTAGTGGAGTTATGAAAACCTTTGGCCCCAGTGCCACTGCACCTGCTGCGCCATTTAAATCAAGCCCCTTTTAACTGCAAGGTAACTGCAACTGTGACTTCCTGTATAAAAGTAAAATATAGCAATACTTGGTGTTATGAGGAGTCCTAACAACGTTTGGGCCCAGTGCCACAGCACCTGCCGCACCATTCAAATCATGACCCTGTTGTCTGCAGAGTACTGCACTTGTGCCTACCTGTTTAGTATTAAAGTATAGCAATATTAGGTGTTTAGAAGGGTGCCTAGACCTTTTGCTTCCGTTGTTATTGCACCTGCTGCACCATTGAAATCATGATCCTAGTGCCTGCTTAGATAACTGCACTTGTGGATCCCTGTCTAGATTTACATGTTAGCAATAATCTGGGTTTAGTGGAGTCCTTAGAGCTTTTGGCCCCAGTGCCACTGTACCTGCTGCACCATTCAAATCAAGTCCAGTTTAACTACAAGGTAACTGCAATTGTGATTGCCCATTTAGTAGTCAAATATAGCAATAATATGTGTTAGGAGGAGTTCTAACAACTTTTAGACCCGGTGCCACTGCACCTGCTCCACCATTTAAATCATGAACCTAGTGCCTGCAAGATAACTGCATTTGTGACTGCCTGTTTAGTAGTAAAATATAGCAATAATCAGTGTTTAGTGGGGTCCCTAGAGCTTTTGATCCCAATGCCACTTTACTTGCTGCACTATTCTAATCATGACCCTAGTGAAGGGACAGGCTGCAATCACAAAACACGAGGAATACTATTAGAATAGGTACATGACTGTGTTTACAATCCAAGACTCCGCAGCAGTTGTCTGGTGCTGTAATGTTATACAGAAACTGATAAGCGCTACGAGGCCTCCGGGTAGATAGCGCTATACAAGTGCAATTTTCATTCATTCATTCAACTGTCCTAATTTATAATTCAGAGCACCACAGAGCATGCTTGTGTAAAGCACTGTAATCACTTTGTTCGGGTTCAAGCTACATACACACGAAGAGTAGCTCTGGTATATTAATGTGGTTGTTAACGTGCAATGTTTATTGCAACATATAAAATTTGATCATAATGAACTAATAGATTAAGTTGTCAAAATCGATCCAATAATGCCTACAAAGTGCAAAGAAATGTACTGAGGGATGAATAGGAAATGCCACAAATGTTCTAAGGCTAAAGCATCTGCTTTACACAACAAAGTAAAAGAAAGCAAGCATTGCCGCATACTGTTAGATGCTGTCTGCCTTTTCTGTGGGAAGAGATTTCATCTTATAGTTTAATAGTCCCTTAAGTCTCGACAGTGAATAGCGTTTAAACAGTGTGAATTGCCCAAGATCACCATATGCTAGGGTGACACTGAGACTCAATGCACTTTTGTCCTTTGTAATGTTACAGCTGCACACATACTTGCCATTTGTGTACAAATAAGATATATTACAGGCTATAAGGTTTCTGGGAGTGCTTTTGATATATCTGAACTGAGAATGCCCAAGATAAAGATCAATTACATCAAATGCAAACCTTTATTCTACCCAAAATGCGTATTTAAATCAAGGTCCTTCACTAATCGTCACAAAAAGAGATAAATTACCATCCTGAGATTTTCATTAGACTACCGCTGGCTTCATTCAGCCTTGTATTGCATTTCAGGCAAAGCATGTGGGTAACGCTTTAAAAATGCACAATAATATTTAATGAAACATCAAGTCAATAATGCAACAACCCCCCTAAAAAAGAAAGCAGCAAAGGTCAGTTCAGTTATTAAGGGCCCGATTCACAGAATGAACTTAAGACTATTTCCTAAACTTACTACTGTTTGGTATTCACAGAATGCACTTACTACTTTCGGGATTCACAGAATCCCAGATATTCACAGATATCCCGCGTTCCCGCGGCCGCCATTTTGGCTTTCTTTTTTCGTGTGCCACCAATCCAGTCAGTGTGCTGTTCTACTGCTGCCTTTTCCTCACAATTCTCTTCCATTTGTCATTTGGCTCATGTTTCCTAATTTTTGAAGCGCGCCTGCCGAAATACATTATTATTTCCTTCTGCTTGCTCTAAAATTTTCTCAGAAGCTGTGCATTATCACCACTCTCTGTTATTTCATCGGCGAAGGCTGTGTTCTTTTGCTTTTTATAACCTTCCTCTAATTTTTGCGTTCCTAGACCATCTAATATTCCTGCAGCAAGCGGTGGATATCAGCATCTGATCAGCCCTGTTACTTCTTAGCCCTGTTTTCCAATACCAATGGAGCACTCACATAAATCCCAGGATTCTGCTACTGGTGAGCGCAAAGATGCCAATGCTACACCTGGTAAGCGCATTAAAAAGGATCCACCTTAACCCTCCAAATCCCCTCTCCCTCTCACTCTTGAGGACGTAATGGAGGAGTTGCGCCATCTTTGCCCCTTTTCTGACTGACACTGCGGCTGCGTTGCAACGTATTGAAGATAAATAGGCTGATGTCAATTTACGGCTCACAGACGTCGAACAGAAAGTCAGTGACGCTCAAGGTGTTGTATCTAAAGTAGAGTCTCTCACCAAAGAAATTAACCAACTGAAAAAGACCACAGAGGATTTGGAAAACAGCAATAGATGCAATAACCTGCGCATTTATGGTATTCCGGAGAATTCTGAAGGTGCGGACCTGATTATGTTCTTAAAAACTCAAGTCCTCCAACTAGTGGGTCTTCCAAAAACTATAGACTTTAATATCCAGAGGGCTCATAGACTTGGACCTCAGTGTTCGTCTACCTCCTCCAAACCCAGAGGTATTATTGCCTATTTTCTTCTCTACTCTGACCTCACCGCAATTATCAACGCTGCGAAACAACATAAGCAACTCTTCTGGTCTGGTCACAGAATATTCTTCAGTCAAGATGTTGCCAAGTCGACTGCTGCACTTCGCAAAGAATTTCTGTCCTTACGACCTGCATTGCGCTCCATGAATGCACGTTATGGCTTGATCCATCCCTGTTTCTTTAAAGTCACCTACAAGGACAGAATATGGAGTTTTGAGGATCCTGCTGAACTTAAAAAGTGTATCCATTCTCACAAAGAAGACTCAATGAACGTAGGCAAACCATGAGAATCATTCATTGTTCTTATTCATTTCTGTGTTTCATGTTTGCTGTGCCCCTTTTCCCTATTTGCCTTGACCTCTTCTACTCATTTTGGTTTCTTTCAGGTCCATTTCCCCATTATAGTCAGTGAATCCTCCTTCATTTGTTGCCCTCCTGTGCACCTCATGTGTATTGTATTTCCTGTGATGCTGCTTCTCCATTTCCATGGTAAGCTTTCCCTTTTGTCCCATGTCATGATTTTATATTTTTCTTTGCTCGTGGTTTCTCTTTTGTGTGGTTATCTTGCTTCTCGCCACCCCCATCCCACTTTACTGTTTTTCCCTATGTTTCACCCTATGGCTGAGGTCTTCGGACTTCTGGTCACCTCCTTTTGGATTCTTACCTAGGTGGAGTCCTTTCCTCTATCCTTTCTTTTTCTGGCTTTTGCTCTTTTTCTTTCTTTTTTACTTTTTTCTTCTTTTTTTGATTCGTCATTGGTTTTTCCAATACTCCGACTATCCTTTCTTCTTATCTCTTTACTTTTTCACCATGCTTTGTTCTTTCGGCTGCTGTCTTGTTCGCCTCATATTTTTTGTAAAGTTCTTATTTCTCTCCTCCCTTGTTGCTTGACTCTTTCATTTCTCTCCAACCTCCTTATTGTTTACTTTTTCCATTCTCTTTTCATACTCCCTTACCTTTTATCTTTTGCTTTCTCGTTTCTTATTATATTGTCCTCTCCTCTTATCAACTTTCTTCTATTTCTCTATCCTTATTTTCCTCATACTTATGAAAGGATTACGCATTATTACATGGAATGTTAATGGTTTGCGTAATCCTATCAAATGACAACAAGTGTTATAGCACCTTACTAGATTAAACTGCCAAGTTGCAATGTTACAAGAATCACATCTTAAGCTTGAGGAACTTTCCACGTTACATAAACATTGGGTCGGTGAAATCTTTTGCTCGCCCTCTGTTCACAATAAGAATAGTGTGATCATTTTGTTTCATAAATCTTTAGATGTTTCATTACAAAACAAGTTTTTAGATAATGATGGCAGATGGCTCTATCTAGATGTTACTATTACCAATCACCAGTTTTCTCTTTGCAATGCTTATGTCCTACTGGTGTTGATTCTTCTTTTTGGAATAACCTCTCCACGTTTCTCTCGTCCCATGTTGCTGATCATTTAATCCTTGGTGGGGATTGTAATCAACCTATGGACCCCTTCCTTGATAGGAAATCCCTGACCAGATACATCCCGAATAGAATGCAGAAGAGCTTCCTCAAAACCATTAATTATAGGGGATTAGTTGACACTTGGCGTATTTCCCACCCCGATACCCTTGAATTTTCCTTCTTTTCCCCTGTTCACAAATCATACTCAAGAATTCACTATCTCTTTCTTACTCAGTCAGCATTTCCATTCATGACCAAGGTTGAGATCGGCTCTATACTCATATCGGATCATGCCCGAGTAATACTCAACATGAATTACCCCCTTTCTTCTCTTGCTTCCAAGAGATGGTGCTTTAATAATTCCCTCCTGCTTGATACACAATTCTCTGCTCAATTTCTTCCATTTGCCCAAGAATTCTTCCACACAATCTCACCTCTGTTTCTGATTTTCACGTTGTATGGGATGCTTTCAAAGCCGCGGCTAGGGCTTCATTATTGATTATGTTTCTCGTAAAAAAAAAAGAAATCTCTTTCACACTCACTTTTACTTCTCAAGCAAATTAAATTATTGGAGCATAAATATTTTACTACCAATGGACAGGATACTTTACCCCTACTCATTCAGGCCAAATATAATAAACTCTCGTGGGATTCAGCCAGTAACATTCTTCTTAAATGTACCTCTAAAATGTACGGAGGTCGCTACAAGGCAGGTAGATCCCTAGGTAACTATCTTAAGATTAAAAAACAAAAATCCAGAATTGTCTCCATCAAGGATACTTCAGGGATTCTGAACTTTTCGGATTCTTCTATCCTTGATTGTTTCTCAGCATATTAGTCTTGACTTTATACCCCTGAATCGTCCCCATCCTCTGACCTTATCGACTCTTTTTTCAACAACATTCCCAAACCTACAGACCATGTTCCTGATCTTACTGGTCTCAATGCTCCCATTTCTGCAATGGAGTTAATTGAAGCGCTGTCCCAATTGCCAAAAGATAAAAAGCCAGGGCCGGATGGTTTTTCTGTCGAATTTTTTCTCCATTTCAAGGCACACTTAATACCCCACCTTTTCTCACTGTTAAATTATTTTTTGTTAACCGGTGGATCACATGGTTCCTTTATGCAAACAATTCTTTGTCTCATTCCTAAAAAAGATAAAGACCCTTCCCTATGCAAAAACTATAGACCAATTTCTTTAATAAACACTGACTGTAAAATATACGCTAAACTCCTATCCCTTCTCATTAATAAAGTTATTCCCAATCTTGTTAATATTTTTCAATCCGGTTTTGTGAAAGGTTATTCGATTACAGATAATTTGCGCACCCTTCTTAACAATATACATTTAGCTTCAAAGTCTGATTCCCCTCTTGCAGCTATTACTCTTGACGCCGAGAAGGCTTTCGATAGGGTCTGTTGGGAATTTATCTTTGGGTCCTTAAAATGGCATGGTTTTAGTCCCACTAGTATTGCATTTATAAAGCTTCTCTACTCTTCACCTTCCACTTCAGTTTCACAGGTAAGTTGAACAATCGGGTTTTTTGAGAAGGAGAGATGTAGAAACCTGAGTGAGCCCTTCCCACAGAGAGCAGTTCCCTACCTAGCCCGAGTCTGCAGCTGCAAAGACAGCTACAATGCCAGCAGCTACATTAGCCAATTTAACAAGCATAATAAGCCATATGCAACACCACAATGTTGTTTTGAATTCAAAGTGATTGATTTTGACTCTGCACTTACAGAGGACGCTTCGCCCCAGTACAAAGGGATAGTCAAGGAGATTTGTTTGGTAGAAAAAACTGAAATCACTTGAATGTGAATGAGTTTTCCGCTTCATCGGTTCTCCCTGCTCTAACATGCATTAGTAAAATGTTTGACTATTATCAATTATTTCCAAGGCTGCACAAGTATTATTGATAATGTATTTGTTTCTAGCAAAATAAGGGAGTGTATTCGGGATCGCTTTATAATTTCCAGTGTTTTTAGAAACCACAATCTACTAATCCTATCCCTTTTGTTACCATACTCACAATACAAACACATAGGCCTAGATTTACCAAACTGTCACACAATGCCACACAGCAACCTAAGATGCTTCCCTGTGTTGCGTGACAGGGACAGAGCTCCATATCTAGAGAGATATAGCACTCTCCTACACTCTCTCTCTAGCGCACAATCAGGCACGCACCTTTGCACCATAGGTCACGGGTGCCTGTGAGAGTGTAGCGTAGGCATTCTACTGGAAGAATACCCTTCAGATACAAAATACTATGCTTACACTAACTTTAAAACTTTTCTCTTTTTAGATATGTGCTGTACAGTGCAGCACACAGGCAAGGTGGGAAGCGTTAGGAGAAATAAAGCATTTCTCCTTTTTTAATGCCTGCTTCAAAGTGGTTTTATTTCTTGGTGCTAAACCTTGCCTACCATTGTTAGTAGATAGGGGATTGTGTAACAAATCATGGGTGGGGCATTATTTTTGAATGAAAAACCTTGCCTACTATTTTTAGTAGATAGGGGTTTGTGTATAGACCAATTTCTTTAATAAACACTGACTGTAAAATATACGCTAAACTCCTCGCCCTTCTCATTAATAAAGTTATTCCCAATCTTGTTAATATTTTTCAATCCGGTTTTGTGAAATGTTGTTCGATTATGTTATGTTATGTTATGTTATACCGGGGTTTTATATAGCGTACGGCTACTCAGAAGAGTGTCCCGACGCTTTGAATTGCACACAATCTCATAACACAACAAGGAGAGTAAATAAAAACAGAGAGAAAGATTACAGATTACAGATAATTTGCGCACCCTTCTTAACATTATACATTTAGCTTCAAAGTCTGATTCCCCTCTTGCAGCTATTACTCTTGACGCCGAGGAGGCTTTCGATAGGGTCTGTTGGGAATTTATCTTGGGGTCCTTAAAATGGCATGGTTTTAGTCCCACTATTATTACATTTATAAAGCTTGTCTACTCTTCACCTTCCACTTCAGTTTGGGTTAATGGTTCTCAATCTAGATATTTCCCTCTCCTCAGAGGTACCAGACAGGTACCAGATAGGTATCTCTCCCCCCTCCTTTTTATCCTAGCCCTGGAAACCTTTTTAGAAACTATTATGCTCTCTAAGGACTATACTGATTTTAATTATCAAGATGTGAGTATAAAATTCACGGCTTACGCCAATGATATCCTTCTCCTTATTTCTAATCCATCCACTTCCCTCCCAGCCTTTTTTTCTTTACTACATAATTACTACATAATTACTCTCGTGTGTCGGGTTATAAATTAAATGTTGACAAATCTAAAATTCTTTCTCTTAATAAATTCTGCCTTCCCTCTATGTTTACACGTTCTGACTTTGAATGGTCTTCTTCTCATATCAAATGTTTGGGTGTTTTATATTGTAATAATCTCAAAGATCTTGTTCAATTTAATCACTCCGAAATTATAAAAAAGATCACGGCTCTCATTGATAGCTGGTCCCCTCTTTTCCTTTCATGGTGGGGCAGGCTAGCCACGATCAAGATGATGCTTCTCCCTATTATAAATTTGTATCTCTCTATGCTCCCTATTTCTCTTCCTAATACCTTTTTTCGCACTATTAATAGTCTTCTTATTAAATTCCTTTGGAATAACCGCAAATCTATAATCTTGCTTGCTCGCCTACAACTCCCTAAAGACTTAGGAGGAGTCAATTTTCCTCATCTTAGACGTTACCACTCTGCCTTTTCCCTGAAGCAAATTTGGACTTTCTTGTCGGACTCTCATACCTCATCACGCATGGCGTGGAGCACCTTAGAATTGGCACAATGTTCTCCTTTTTCTCTTCTTTCAGCTATTCGTCTTATTTCTTCTCCAAAGCGTTTGTCCTTTCCCACCCTCGTTCTCTCTAAGGCCTTAGTTCTCACTTCGTTGTCCGCTCACTTCTCTCCCATTTCCCGTTCTTTGGAAATTCCTTTTTGGTATAATGAACACTTTAAGATTAATAATCGCGCCCTTTTTTGAAAGGAGGGGATAGATAAAGGGATTATCACTCCTCAGCATTTGCTGACAGATGATGTATTTTTGTCTTTTTCTGATCTTCAATCTCTTTTTCATATTTCAACACGTTATTCCTCCCAGTACTCCACTTTAATAGATATCTTTACTTGTTATTATTTCCCTGCCAATCATACACCTACTACTTTTTCTGTACCTCCTCCTTCTTCTCCTCCTCCTATTGACTTTTCCATACAATAGAAAGCAGCCACTATCTATAAATTATTATCACACTCCTCATTACCCAGGAACAAGTCTCCATTGGAACTTCTATGGGAGAAGGGCCTTGGCATTGACCTCCCAGTACATACTTGGGACACTCTCTGGTCCAAAATTCACACCACCTCTCGTTCTGCCAGCACAACACAATCCCTTTATTTCTTTTACAAAAGACTATTTTTACCCCTAGTGCCCTTCATAGATTTAAATTACTTGACTCCCCTAAATGCTGGTCCTGCTCTCATGCAAACGGAGACCTCCTTCACATGTTTTTTCAGTGGCCCCCAATTATTGATTTATGGTCAAAAATGTAGTCCAAGTTGAACAATATTCTTTTATCTGACATTCCCTTCCACATTGAGCATGTGTTTTTAGGTAATCTTTTCCCTGTTTTTGACAATTCTAAGGATTCTGGCAATTTTGTTATTTTGTACATAGCCATTACTTTTCAGAGTATTACTTCTAATTGGAAAGATGCTTCCAAAATTTATTTTCATGCATGGTGGAATCTTCTTTGTCATCATCATAGAATGGATAGAGCATTTGCAACCTCAACTTCTTTGTTGATTAAAAGAGACTTATTGTGGTTACCTTTGACTACTTTTTTATCTAGGAGTTTACATTAGCTTCTTATTGTTAAATAATGTGTTTTAATATGCTATATAATATGTTTTTCTTCTCTCTTCTCTTTTCTTCTCTTTTCTCTTCCTTCTCTTCTCTCTTTCCTCTTTCTCTCCTCCTTTTCTTTTCTCTTTATCTCCAAAAATACCTTTAAAAATGCATTTGTATTAAGTATGGCTTTATTCAATAAGGTCACTTTGTTGCATTGTACCTCTCTAGACTGAATCTTTTATTATTTCCTGCTTTTATTGCCTCTGTAATGTTGTTTTACGTTGTTTTATTTTCTCAATAAAGCACTTTAAACACAAAAAAAGCAACATGATGGGCATCAGTGCCCATGTTGTACATTGTTCTTCCATGATTACCACAAGTTTCTACATTATTATTTACCTATTTGGAGTCACTGAACTCAATATATTGATTGTCCCCCCGTGGGCCTGCTTCTGAAGACGTGTGTAATTGTTTTTAGATTAGTGGTACAATCTTAGTTGTTCATTCAATTGCTCTATTACTGCTGGAGCTAATGGTATAATAACCTAGAATATTGCCAGCATGTAATCCAAATTGCTCAACAATAAATGGATACATTTCATCAAGCACTGCAACAGGACACCTGGCGAGTCCCGGATTACTTAGATTGATATGCTTTTACAATCCCAACCATATCATCTTTATCAGGGAGACTAAAGGTTGGTCTCATTGTGTGGGTGGTGGGCTTCCTTTGTTGTAACATCAGTGCCCCACCTACTGAGGTTCCTGCCATTCAGTCCTTTATTATTAGTTTTATCTTCTAAAGCATTTAGGTGAAGTAGTGGTCGTATTATTTTAGTGGATAATTTTCATGCCAACCTAGGTGCATTCTTGCGGAAACAACTTTGATTGACAGGTAAGTTGAACAATCGGGTATTTTGAGAAGGAGAGATGTGGAGACCTGAGTGAGCCCTTCCCACAGAGAGCAGTTCCCTACCTAGCCCGAGTCTGCAGCTGCAAAGACAGCTACAAGTCCAATTACCGCAATTGAACCCAATGCTCAGGCAATAGGGCGCGCCCATATCCATGAGCATGCCAGCAGCTACATTAGCCAATTAAGCAAGCATAATAAGCAATATGCAACACCACAATGTTGTTTTGAATTCAAAGCAATTGATTTTGGCTCTGCACTTACAGAGGACACTTCGCCCCAGTACAAAGGGATAGTCAAGGAGATTTTTTTGATGGAAAAACTGAAATCACTTGAATGTGAATGAGTTTTCCGCTTCATCGGTTCTCCCTGCTCTAACATGCATTAGTAAAAGGTTTGGCTATTATCAATTATTTCCAAGGCTGCACAAGTATTATTGATAATGTATTTGTTTCTAGCAAATTAAGGGAGTGTATTCGGGATCGCTTTATAATTTCCAGTGTTTTTAGAAACCACAATCTACTAATCCTATCCCTTTTGTTACCCGATTCACAATACAAACACATAGGCCCAGATTTACCAAACTGTCACACAATGCCACACAGCAACCTAAGATGCAGCCCTGTGTTGCGTGACAGGGACAGAGAGATACAGCACTCTCCTACGGGAAACCACTGTTACAACGCAACTATTACAACGCACACCGTTACAACGCACACCGTTACAACGCAGGATCCTTTACAACGCATGCCTTTACAACGCATGATATTACATAGCAGATGCTATTACAACGCATGCCATTACAACGTAAGTATTGGTAAGTATATCATTTTATTTAACCTTTTTTTAATTTCAAAAATATTAAAATAATTAAAATTAATTAATTAAAGTTATTTTATATATATAGTTTGGGTTTTGGGGTACAGGGGTATTTTTAGGTTTCAGGGCTGGGTTTGGGTTTTGGGGTACAGGGGTATTTTTAGGTTTCAGGGTTGGGTTTGGGTTTTGGGGTATAGGGGTATTTTTAGGTTTCAGGGTTGGGTTTGGGTTTTGGGGTACAGGGGTATTTTTAGGTTTCAGGGCTGGGTTTGAGTTTTGGGGTACAGGGGTATTTTTAGGGTTCAGGGCTGGGTTTGGGTTTTGGGGTACAGGGGTATTTTTAGGTTTCAGGGCTGGGTTTGGGTTTTGGGGTACAGGGGTATTTTTAGGGTTCAGGGTTGGGTTTGGTTTTTGGGGTACAGGGGTATTTTTAGGTTTCAGGGTTGGGTTTGGGTTTTGGGGTACAGGGGTATTTTTAGGGTTCAGGGCTGGGTTTGGGTTTTGGGGTACAGGGGTATTTTTAGGTTTCAGGGTTGGGTTTGGGTTTTGGGGCACAGGGGTATTTTTAGGGTTCAGGGCTGGGTTTGGGTTTTGGGGTACAGGGGTGTTTTTAGGTTTCAGGGTTGGGTTTGGGTTTTGGGGTACAGGGGTATTTTTAGGTTTCAGGGCTGGGTTTGGGTTTTGCGGTACAGGGGTATTTTTAGGGTTCGGGGCTGGGTTTGGGTTTTGGGGTACAGGGGTATTTTTAGGTTTCAGGGCTGGGTTTGGGTTTTGGGGTACAGGGGTATTTTTAGGGTTTAGGGTTGGGTTTGGGTTTTGGGGTACAGGGGTATTTTTAGGTTTCAGGGTTGGGTTTGGGTTTTGGGGTACAGGGGTATTTTTAGGGTTCAGGTTGGGTTTGGAGTTTGGGGTACAGGGGTATTTTTAGGGTTTTGGGGAACTGGGGTATTTTTAGGGTTCATTTTAAAAATAAATTTAAATAAAAAAATTAATTTTAATAATTTTATAATTTTTTTATAATACTTCTTTATTAATAATAGTACAATATATATATATATATATATATGTACAAAATAATTATTTAAAAAGAATTTAATTTATTAAATAATTACATTTTAATTAATTACATTTTTTAATAAAATAATATACTTACCTATACTTACGTTGTAATGGCATGCGTTGTAATAGCATCTGCTATGTCATGTCATGCGTTGTAAAGGCATTCGTTGTAAATGCATCTGCGTTGTAAAAAATGCGTTGTAACGGTGTGCGTTGTAAAAGTTTGCAATGTAACGTCATACATCCCTCTCCTACACTCTCTCTCTAGCGCACAATCAGGCACGCACCTTTGCACCATAGGTCACGGGTGCCTGTGAGAGTGGAGCGTAGGTATTCTACTGGAAGAATACAATTCAGATACAAAATACTATGCTTACACTAACTTTAAAACTTCTCTTTTTAGAAATGTGCTGTTCAGTGCAGCACACAGGCAAGGTGGGAAGTGTTAGGAGAAATAAAGCATTTCTCCTTTTTTAATGCCTGCTTCAAAGTGGTTTTATTTCTTGCCTACCATTGTTAGTAGATAGGGGATTGTGTAAAAAATCATGGGTGGGGCATTATTTTTGAATGAAAAACCTTGCCTACTATTTTTAGTAGATAGGGGTTTGTGTACAAACCATGGGTGTTTGCATGAGAACACCCATGTACCACCCACGGAATGCCCCCTTCATGCAGAGAAACTGCTTTGTGTTACTTTCAGGCAACTTTCCAGTGGAAAACAGGTTTTGCGCTGGACAGTATATGCAACAAAAAAAGACTTGGTGGAGGTTTGAATAACTTTTACGACACAAACCCAGTGCAAAAGGTTTGTAAGTCTCGCCCCCTATGTTACCCAGCAAGGCGATGAGGGAAAGTGGATTAAGGCTGAGCTGGGAAATGATTGGTCCAGTCAAGGTCTAAAGATTCTTGTGGTTGCTTTCAGTGATGAGCGTATTACAATATATGTTTCACTGTGAATGACCTTTTAGCCCCTTCGCTGCGGCGGCTATTCCGCCGCAGTAAGGGGGCGGAGCGGCCACACGGCGGGTCCATACTGGTGACGGAACCGCTCCGTCACCAGCCGCGGTTGAGCTGTGCTGATGACGGAGCGGTTCCGTCATGGCCCCGCCTGCTCAATAGAACGCCCAGCGCAGGCACGGAATCCGCGCAGGTGCGTCGGGCGGGCCGTGACGGAACCGCTCCGTCATCAGCACAGCGCCACCGCGGCTGATGACGGAGCGATTCCGACATCAGCACGGAAAAGGTTAAGTGTTGAATGGGCTATATATATATATATATATGGGAAATAGTTTGACTGTTTCTGCTCCCAGGTGAATCCTAATTTACATCTTACTTTGGAGCGTTCTCACAGGAACCCGAAGGACATTATTCAAAACACAGCTCCTTCCAAAAAGGCCCTTAGACATTGCAAGATTGTTGCTAGGAATGAAGCTAACGTTGACGACTGCCAGTATCCCTAAATATGTATGTGTATTCTGGAATATTGTGACCAGGCCCTTTTCAGAAAGACCAAAGCATCTATTGGATGAACATATCCCTGCTGATTTATGGTTTTCACATTACAGCTCACCTATGATTTATTGTATTTATTGTATTTTTTCGTAGACATTAAACTGTTTTTTAGCCTAAAGGAGTTTGCTAAAGCTAGTAATACCGGTCCCTCTGGCGAAAGTCCTCGCCTAGAAATGCAATCCATGAACAAAACCACAAATGCTGACAGCATAAAATACAACCAAAGTGTTGCAGCAACACTTTTGTCAGAGAGAGAAAATCTCTTCACCTGCTGTCTGAAAAGATTCGTTAGCAAAAGAAAATTATTATTATGTGAATCACATATTGGAAGTGCAATAAGGTCTTAAAGCCAATATTTATATCTTAGAGCAGTGTTTCCCCAAATGGGTCATCAGCTGATTTCTGGTGGGTCCCGAAAGAGTAATAAATTCAACTGACTTGTTAATTTTATGTCTATCTTGTCATATTTGCTGAACTTCAAAGACAGAGGTCAAATGTCAGACCATGTCTCCTGACTAATTGCTGCTTATTTTTTTAACATGGGTACTGGCGTTTACCATACATTCTCTGACTGCAAGGCGAGAGGAGTTTTTAAAGTGAACTATGGGGAAAATGGAATGTGATCGGAAATGCTCTTGAATGTCATTTTTGTAACACACAACAAAATGTAAAAACTTACAAACAAACTGCAAACATATTTCGAGTATATCAGTCGAGAAAGACAAAATTAGGCACTTTTTTATATTTTTAAAGTGTGAAGCAAACACGTATTTTAGTAGAATCAAAACAAATAAAGGCACTTTTACTTAGTGATGCTCAAATGATACATTATTACTGAAATCAGATTTCTAGACGTTATAATTTGGGTGCTATGTAGGTTTTTTAATAAAACTGTATGTCTGTGTAAATGTATTGTCCATGTATCAGAAAGTCATAATTTTGCCCTGTTCACCCCCATTTTCACTGACTGGTACTGGTGGTAACTGACACTGACTGGTCTCTGCTAACCTGGCCCAGGACCAGGGCTCTGATAGGTTTCATTTTCGATGCCCCGCCCACTGACATTTACATATGCAAGTTAGCATCATGTGTCTAACTGATGAAGTATATACTTATGCTCTTACGTTATTTTCATTTCACTGTGATTATTCATTTATATGTGTGGTGATATTCGGTTTCCTTAGCTTAGCTTGTGTGCCTCCATGTTGTGTATTCTTCTGTGTTTGCGAGTCGCACTCGCTCATCCACCCCTCCCGTAGGAATAAGAAAATCACTAATGCAGCAGTTTTCGTTTCTCAGCTAACTGTGGCCGAAACTAACAAGTTTCTTATCAGTAGTGTTCTCATGCACCAGAGACGCTGAGGCCCGGCTCCGCGGCCTTGGGCAGAGATAGCCAAATGTTGCCTTTGCAGGTGCAGATGCCTCTTGTATGATGCCATTGTTCCTCTCTCTGGGGTTCAGTAATTTTCCAGAAGGGGCGTGTTTTATTTCACTGTACCATGTTATAATGTATTGCTGTGATGATATGAGTTAGTCCTCTCGGCGCACTCTTAGGGGTGAGGTCGGACAGGGCCCTCTCATATGGGAGTTTGTGGCCTAATAAAATTACCTTGTATATTCTTCTCCACTGTCCGGCTGACTTCTTACTGAGTAACTATAGGTGAGTGTGGTAAGTCACTCGGGTGGATTTGAGCCACGCTTATCAGATGGCGCCCGAACAGGTACCCCGCGATAAGGATCTTTCTCACCCGTAGGTGGGTAGCAGAAGACCGGGGACCCGCTGGTCGGCACGGTGGGTCTGGGTACCCATTTTGATGCCGAGCTTGGTTCTCGCAGCGCTGCCCCACCCTGCTGATCGGGAGAGGTCCCGGTTCGGATCTTACGCCGGGGTCCAGAAGGCAGAACCTGGAGCTGACCGTGTTGGTCTTGGCAGCCGGAGGTGGAGAACGGTAGAGGTCGGTACCGCATACGGAAGGTGAGTGGTCCGCCTGTTGTTTGCAGGAGCTGGAGTGCTCCGAGACACTGGGGTGTCTCTAATGGTTTGAGGAGCCGGTGTGCTCCTGGGGCTAGTGTGCTCCGGGGAACTCAGAGTGCGAGCAGTGCTCTGACAGACTTAACGGAGGTTGGGAGGACATTTTTTTTGTGGTCATCCGACCGGGTGGTACTGTGGTGGAGGTGTGGCTCATTGCGGGTAGGCTCCGGAACTCACCCCGAACCCCTAAGGTGGCGGTTCAGTGGGAGTGAGCCCTGGGTCCCCTGTGATAAAGTGCGCAGCGATCTGTAGTGCCATCCGGGTGGGGGATGTGTTCTCCATCCTCAGAACAGTTAGTGTACTGTTCGGTCTGCGGTAGGGTCCAGGTTCCCCAGGACTTGGTCGACGGGCCTTGTCCCATTTTGGTAACACGTGTTTGGCAGGATTTTGATGTACAGGATGTGTGTGTGTGTGTTTTGAATTCAATGTATACCATACGTGTGTGAATGTGTTAGGAGTCAGTGAGTATAGGTAACGGAATTTGTGAGAAGGTGTGATTGTATGGTGGTAAAGATGCCGTGCTTCAGTAAGTTGCGGTGTTTTGGATGCTGTTGTCGTGTATCGGATTCTAGATTGGCCGAAAGCCAACCCGCCCCTCCAGAGGGCACCCCTAATTTTGACATGTATGTGAAGCACGGATTGCCCCCGATTTTGTTTGGTACCTTATGGCATAGATATACCAGCGACAATGTGGATTTGCAGTGGCCCCTGACAGGTTCTTTTGAGGTGGCTAAATTGGATTATTTGCAGGACAAATTGTTTGCTAGGCATAGTCGTCAGAGCATGTTCGATTCATTAAGGATGTGGCAGAAGGAAGTTAGGGAACGTAAATTGAGAGAGGAGAAGGCGGTACAGAAGAAGGCGGCACAAACGATGGCACAGAAAGCGAGAGAACATACAAAGAATGAGAATGAGCAACAAATAGAGCGTGCAGATAGGCTTTGCAGGTTGAGAGAAAATAAAAGTTATGTAGTGCGAGAGGATGAGCAGGATGAGAGCAAGTGCCCCACACCCGTCCGGCGTAGCGCCTTCCACCTCCCCGTCATTGCCGGCGCCCCTTGTTTCTTTGCTCACGGCAAGCTCGCCCGCTCCCTCCCAGTTTCTCCCAGCACTCCCTGCCGTCTCTGCTAGTGCTACCCCTAGTCAGGAGTTGTTGACACCGAGTAGAGGTTTTATTGAGTGGGTTACTTTCCCAAGTGCGAAAATTGCTTACACGTTCTACGGTTGGCTTAGACGAAAAAATGGTGGTGGCCAATCAAGCCTGTCAGTGGGCCAGGAATAACATTTATTCGTTTGAAGACATTTGGTCCACAATGAAAGATTTTGAGCCTCTGATGCAACAGCATGCTTTGTGGCATATGTCGAATACATTGATAGCGCTATGGGAACAGGGGTATGGAGGAGTGGCTCCCGCGACCCTACGGGATATAAAAAATGGAGCTTATAGAGCTAACACTGGGGTACGAGAGGTGATGCGTAGTTTAAAATCCATATTACAATATAGGAATGAATTACCCTCTGCAGGTTCACCCCACTTCCCTGGGATACATCCAATGCGCGAGGTGCACCCTATTTTTCACCCTGAGGTCCCCGAGGTGGTAGATCCAGTAACGAACACCGTCGCTAGGGCTCGTATAGATGCCCATTTTCAGGAGCAGTGGGTATATACACCGTGGAAGAGGAGTGAGGTGTTAGCTTTGAAGGCTCAGCTACCAGATTCTAAAAAGAATCAGACTGCCTATTATAAGGAATTGACAGAAGCCGCATCCTCAACTGTTATGACTTTAGCTGACATTGAATTATTTTTTGGACTATTGGTCCCGGTGGACGTGTGGAGGCAGGTGAAGGGTACTGACCATGCAGAAGAGTTAGGTGGTACGTGGACGGAACTACAGGATTGGGGCAAGGAACGTAAGCCAGGGGAGAAGCCAAAAGCGGAGATTTTGGCATTGCCGGGGCGGATTATTAAGTATATGCACTCTCTCATCCCCCCGAAGAAAGTGGACTGGGATAAGTTGACAGCCTGTAGACAGAAGAAGGATGAAGCTGTCTCTGATTTCTTTACCAGGTTTGAGGAGACGTTTATGGACTTCAGCGGGCAGGATATGTCACAGGGTTACGACTTTTTGTTACCAGGTTCGTAATGAACTTGTTACCGGAAATATCGGCAAGGTTGCAGGCATCGGAGAGTACGTGGACGACGTCCACTCCCTCTGGCATTCTTAGCATGGCTCAGTATTATGAACACAGAGAAAATGAGAGTAAGGACAAGCAGGAAAAGAAGGCTAAGGATTTGAAGATGAGGGTTTTGTTACAGCAGGTATCCAGTGGTCGAGGAAGAGGTGCTTCGCCTGCGGCAGCGGGACGAGGAGGCGGTGGTTATGGCAGGGGTGACAACAGAGAGCGATTGGGACCGAATCAATGTGCAAAATGCAAACAGGAGGGGCATTGGTGGAGAGATTGTCCTCTGTTTCAGTCGAATGCTGGTAACGACAGAGGGCAGGGCCGAGGTGATTCCCGAAGACATGATGGGCAGTCTGATGGTGGTGGGAGACAAGGAGGGAATTGTTTTGATGGCAATACGGGTAGGCAAAATTTTCAGAGGGGAGGTGGACAGTACTACAACGATGATTATGCAATGGATGATTTGACAGGATTCTCTCATAACTAGGACAGCGTAGGATAGAGCGAGGGGCCAGTTTCTGTGGAAATTGATCAACGAGGACCCTATGTGACTGCGGATTTGTCAGGGTCCCAACAGAAATTTTTAGTAGATATGGGTGCTATAAAAAGTTCAGTGGCTCGTTCTCAGGTCCCAGGGGCGGCTCTGTCTGGCAAGAATAATATCTCCGTGGGGTTCTCAGGTACTCCGGTGATTAGCCCCATCTCCAAACCCCTCACACTTACGATTGGCCCTTTCACTGTTGATTCACCTTTTCTGCTGACTTCCAATTGTGGTGAAAATTTGTTGGGTTTAGACTTACTGAAGAGGTTGCATGCCACTATTTATTGTTCCCCGGACGGTGTGTACCTTACGCTGGGTCCTACCGTTGCGCGTGAATTTGAATTTGAATTTTAAAATATTTATAGAGCGCTCTTATACCAGAATCGGTTTCATGGCGCTAGATGGCAGAAGACCAGTGAGTGCGGAGGAAAGGGTTATACAACTGCAGATCTGGAGAACAAGAAGGTTTTAAGATGTTTGCGAAATTCCAGGTAGGAAGATGACGACCTAAGAGTAAATGGGAGTGAGTTCCAGAAAGAAGGAGCCAGCACTGCAAATCTGGCCCCACCGGACTTCTGTTTTCTAAAACGAGGGACTGACAGAAAGGCCAAATGAGTGGAACGGAGTTCTCGGGAAGGAAGGTAAGGGGAAATGGATTCACACAGGAAAACAGGAGCGGTCCCTGATCTGGCCTGGTAGGTGATACATCCAAGCTTAAAAAGGGCCCTCTCCCTCACTGGGAGCCAATGGAGAGATTGCAACAGAGGGGTCGTATGATTGAACCTGGGGAGACCGTAGATCAGGCGAGCCGCCTGATTCTGAATCTGTTGAAGCCAGCGGAGCAGATAAGCCGGCGCACCATTGTAGATGACGTTCCCATAGTCAAGGCGCGAAAGCACCATGGCCATGAGGATGAGCTTGAGTGCAGCAGTTGAGAAGAAGCGGACAACCCTTCGAATAATCCGCAGAGAGAAAAAACAGGCAGATACAACTGCATTGATCTGCGTATGAAGGGTAAGCATGGGATTAATGAAAATACCCAGGGTTTTAACCTTGGAAACAGGAAGAGGGGAAGGGCCAAGGGCAGAGGGCCAGAAGGAAGGAGACCAGGGACTGCAACCACCCCCCGTCAGGACCAATTCGGTCTTGTCCGGGTTCAGTTTGAGGTGGTTGCAGTTCATCCACCCTTGGATAAAAAGCATAACCTTCTGGAAATTAGAAACCGAGGAAGGAGAAGAGGAAAGGTTGAAAACAAGTTGGAGGTCGTCGGCGTAGTTAAACACCGAGACCTCCATCTGCTGTAAAGTAAAAATGAGGGGTGAAATGTATAGATTGAAAAGCAAGGGGGACAGGGAAGAGCCTTGGGGAACTCCACAAGTCACCCTCCTAGGAGGAGCGGTGAAGTTGGCAAGATGGACAGCCTGTTCCCTGTCCGTCAAAAAAGAACGGAGCCAAGCATAGGCCGAGCCCCCAATGCCCGCCGCTTCGACACGGGACAACAAGATGTCATGGTCCACCGTGTCGAACGCGGCGGACAGGTCTAACAGGACTAGAGCCTGTGGCCGGCCAATATCAATACCCTCTTTTAATTGATCCATCACCGACACGACTACCTTCTCGGTAGAGTGCAGCGGGCGAAAGCCCGCTTGGCGGGCGGCCAAGCAGCCTGTGGATTCCACAAAGGAGCTCAGGGACCTGGTGATATGAGCCTCTGAGACCTTTGCGAGGTATGGGAGGAGAGAGATCGGGCGGTAATTGGCGGGCGCAGAGGGATCGATGCCAGGCTTTTTCAAAATAGGGATGATGACTGCTGATTTGTGGGCAAGGGGAACAATGCCCAAGTTGAGGGAATGATTGATGAAAGTAAGTGGTGGAGAATAGCAGTTAGAAAAGAGCTCTTTTAGGACAAAAGCAGGACCAATGTCCCGAGGGGAGCCTGATTTGATCCGAGCTAGAAGAGGAAGCAAAGAATCTCGGGTGAGGGGAGGAAACTGAGTGAAGGAGGGGGGGGGGGTGGAGGGACAGCAGAAGGTACTGTGGGTGGGGGGGGAATGTTGGCCCTAATGAGGGCAATCTTCTCAAAGAAAAAAGAGTTAAGGGAGTTACAAAGTGTTTGGGACGGGGGAATTTTTGAGACCGCCCTGTCGGAGGCCGCCAACTCATGAATGGTGTTGAATATTTCCTTTGGTTGGTTTTCTGCTGCCAAGATTCTGCCAGAGAAATACTCCGTTTTGGCTTTTAGAATGTCACGTTTGTAATCTTTTAGGGACAGGCAGTAATTAGCCTTAAGGAGAGGGCAGTAGGTGCGCCGCCAGGCGCGTTCCGCTCTGCGGGTCGCAAGTTTTTTCCCCCTGAGGGCGGGAGTAAACCCTCGGTTGGCCCCGTGGGCACGTTTGACAGTCACTCTCCTAAGGGGAACGATGGAATTACACGCCTTTAGCAGCCAGTTGTTAATGGCTGAGAGCTGGAAGGGAGGGGATAAATCGTTAAGCTCCGGGCTAGTAGCCTCTAAGGAGGAGCAGACCGCCGGGAGGACCGCCTTATCCCACTTTCTGGCCCAGATGTTTTTGGGCAGAGGGGGTTTAGGTGGTCGTCCGAGGTTAGCTGTGAAGGAAATGAGGGAATGGTCTGACCAACAACAAGGGGAAATGATTGGAGGGCCCATAGGGATGTTAAGGGACCAAATTTGGTCAAGTTGATGACCTTTGATATGGGTGGCCGAACTCAGCTGAGGGAGGAAGTTTAGGCTGGTGAGCAGAGCCGTGAACTCCTTAGATCTCATATCTTCAGCTGGGTCATTCGGCCAATAATTTAAGTCTCCCAATAGAAGAATGGCAGAGTTGTTTACCACAAGGGTGGCCAGAAGATCCTCTAGAGCGGGTAGAAAACCGGGGGTAGACTGGGGCGGGCGATATATAAGAACACAGGTTATTGGGATCCCAAAGGAAGTGGAACGGACTACTAAGCAGTCTACCGCGGGGATCACGGGAGACGGTAGGGTTTGGAAGAGGAAGTCCGTGCGGGTGATCAGGGCCACACCCCCCCCAGTCTTCCCTCCTGGGCGGTCCTTCCTAATGGCCGCGTAAGCAGGGGGCAAAATGGACAGCAGGCTGGGAAGCGAGTCGTCCCTAAACCATGTTTCCGTGAGGAATAACAGGTCAGGCTGGCGTGAGTCGAGCAGATGGAAAAGCTCGAGCTGGTGCCCATCCGCAGACCTGGTGTTAAGGAGGATCGCAGAAGTAGGAAGCTTAGGGCCATCAAGGGCGCAGGGGAGGGCGTCATCGGGCCTGGAGGGCGGCTTGGTGAGGGGGGAAGGGTCAGGGTACGGCAGTAGGGATGAGACACTAGGGAGTGAGGGTGCAGGGCAAGGGCAGCTAAGACCTAAAGAGGCAATGCGTTCTAATACTAGAGATGAAGGGGGACGGGGATGCCAAAGGGAGTGTATAAGCGCCGAAGGGTATGTGGTTAAAAAAAGGGCATGGCGACCGGGCCCGGGGCCCAGCCGGCCGCGGACGGGCGCAGACGGGCTTAACTCTGGCACGACTCCGGCGCGCCTACGACGCGCCCGCTGCGCTCGTCCGCTGCGCTGCCTCATGGTGTCCGTATAAATAGGGGCGGAGCTGCGGGGGAGTGGCAGGGCTATGCTGGAGTATACTGCCCAAGCCAAAATGGCGCCCGTTACCGCTGGGAGCCCCCGAGAAAACAATCAGGCCCAGTCAGCAACTCACCCCTGCAAGCAGAATGAGGTAAGAACCTGCATAATTTTAAAATCAGTTAGTTACAAATAAAAAACAACAATTTCCGATATTTCCGAAAATACAGCGCCTGCGCTCGTAATCAGCGGGGCGGGATGCCTAGGAAGCAGAAAACTCTCCAAAGTATGACCGGACGACCCACTGCCACCGGGCCACTGGTCAAACACGAGAGAAAGCAGGAAACGCGCTCCTAAATAGGGGCGGAGCTGCGGGGGAGTGGCAGGGCTATGCTGGAGTATACTGCCCAAGCCAAAATGGCGCCCGTTACCGCTGGGAGCCCCCGAGAAAACAATCAGGCCCAGTCAGCAACTCACCCCTGCAAGCAGAATGAGGTAAGAACCTGCATAATTTTAAAATCAGTTAGTTACAAATAAAAAACAACAATTTCCGATATTTCCGAAAATACAGCGCCTGCGCTCGTAATCAGCGGGCGGGATGCCTAGGACGCAGAAAACTCTCCAAAGTATGACCGGACGACCCACTGCCACCGGGCCACTGGTCAAACACGAGAGAAAGCAGGAAACGCGCTCCTAAATAGGGGCGGAGCTGCGGGGGAGTGGCAGGGCTATGCTGGAGTATACTGCCCAAGCCAAAATGGCGCCCGTTACCGCTGGGAGCCCCCGAGAAAACAATCAGGCCCAGTCAGCAACTCACCCCTGCAAGCAGAATGAGGTAAGAACCTGCATAATTTTAAAATCAGTTAGTTACAAATAAAAAACAACAATTTCCGATATTTCCGAAAATACAGCGCCTGCGCTCGTAATCAGCGGGGCGGGATGCCAACGCGTGCGCAACAATGTTTTTCCAAAGATGAGCCTCTACCACCTGAATTTGCAGGGGTCCCTGAGAGTTTATGGGCCAACAGTGATACAGATGTAGGAAGAATGGACATTGCCCCCGTGACAATTAAGGTTAAGATGGGAGCCCAATTGCCTAGAATACCCCAGTACAGGATATCTAGGGAGGGAGAAAAGGCCCTATTACAGATAATACAGGATTTGATTCGGGCAGGAGTCGTGGAGGAGACGGACTCTAACGTATGTAACAGCCCTATCCTTCCGATTCTTAAAAGACGGTCACCCGATGCCAAAGATGACACACCTGATGTTTATAGGTTTGTGATTGACTTACGCCACATTAACAAGGTGGTGGAGCCCCAATACCCAGTGGTTTCTGATATTACTACGATATTGACAATGATCCCCCCCATCGGCTAAATATTTTTCCGTTCTGGATTTGAAGAATGCTTTCTTCAGTATCCCCGTACATGAGGATAGCCGTTATCTCTTCGGATTCTCATTGGCTGGCCGAAGTTTTAGATTTAAGAGAATTCCCCAAGGATATACAGAAAGTCCCAGCATTTATAGTCAAGCATTAAAAGCACAATTGGATGATTTGGAACTTCCCGTAGGCAATGTTATGTTACAATACGTGGATGATATCCTTATAGCATCGGACACTGAGGAGGGTTGTCGGGATGCTACGGTTAAATTATTACATCATCTGGCACACAAGGGTCACAAGGTGTCCCTTCCTAAATTCCAATATTGTCGAACGGAGGTAACCTACTTAGGTCATCTCCTTTCGAAGGAGGGGAGGAGGTTGACACCGGAGCGCATAAAAGCGATAACTAACATGGCTGTACCTAACACGCAGCGAGAGGTGCGCGCGTTTCTGGGCATAACCTCGTATTGTCGCCAGTGGATACCCAACTATGCCTTACTAACAAAACCCCTACTGTATCTGACTACTAAAGAGGTGCGCGAACCCCTACCCTGGACCCCCGCATGTCAGGAAGCTTTTGAGTCACTAAAAACTGCTTTATGTTCTGCACCTGTTTTAGGAACACCTGATTACCAGAAGCGTTTCGTGCTTTATGTACACGAGGCGGAAGGTTGCGCGTTGTCTGTCTTAACACAATGTTTTGGGGGGAAGCAGAGACCTTGCGCCTACTTTTCCGAAATGCTCGACAATGTGGCAAGAGCGCTGCCGAGCTGTCTGCGGGCCACAGCGGCTGCTGCGCTCTATTAGACAATCGGCAAGGCTAGTCCTGGGTTCAGACCTCACAGTGATGGTACCGCATGCTGTGGACATTCTATTGAACAGAACGCAGACGCAGCACTTAACTAGTGCTCGTCTTACTGGTTATGAAATGACCCTTTTCGCACCCCATGTCACGATAAGGAGGTGTGCCACTCTGAACCCTGCCACGTTGTTACCCATCCCAACAGACACAAAAGACGATGAGATACATGATTGTTTGTTTCGGACAGAAGAGGAGACAAAAGGGAGAATTGACTTGACTGACAAACACTTAGATGATCCAGACGGGGAGCTGTATGTTGATGGGTCTTGTTTTAAACTTGCAGACGGTACATCGACGGCAGCATATGCAGTTACGACATTACAGACAGTAGTGGAGACTTCTAGGATCCCTTATCATTCGGCTCAGGCTGCAGAAATAATAGCCTTGTTGCGAGCGTGCGAATTGAGTGAAGGACTAGACGTGAACATCTATACTGACAGCCAATACGCCTTCGGCGTGGCTCATGGTTACGGGCAACTGTGGGCAGAACGGGGATTCATGACATCACATGGACAAAGAATCCAACACGGCCCACTGATATTACGACTACTTACAGCATTGACGCTACCCAGACGACTGGCTGTGATAAAGTGTAGTGCACATAAGGCAGTGGTGGACGATGTGGGACGGGGTAACGCTTTTGCAAACCAAACAGCAAAAGAGACTGCGAGAACGAAACTCCCACAAATGTTTGTGGCAGGGCCAGCTAGATGGGTACAGGACGTTAACATGTTTGCAGATACTGTACAGAGTGTAAAGAATATACAAGAAAAGGCGACTGAGGAAGAATTGAAGACATGGAAAAATGGTGGGGGGCGATTGGACTCTGACGAATGTTGGACAGATGTGACCGATAAAAGACGATGGTTACTCCCAAACGCATATGTCCTCCCAGTGGTGACAATGGCTCATGGACCGGCACATATTAGTGCCAAAGGTATATGCAAATTACTAGACCCAGTGTGGAGCAATAAAAAAATCCCTAAAGTGGCGACTCACCTGGTCCAACAATGTATGGTATGTTTGAGGCACAATCCAGGAAAGGGAACACCCGTCCCAGTGGGAAATTTTGCACCCCCGTCTTTCCCTTTTGAGGTGATCCAGATGGATTTTATTGAAATGGAAAGGGTTAATAATCTCAAATACGTCTTGGTGGTTGTATGCTCTTTTAGCAGATGGCAGGAGGCATTTCCAACAAAAGATTGCACGGCCATTTCTACAGCTAAGATGTTGATTAAAGAATACTTTTCTTGCTTCGGATTGCCTAGGGTGATCTGGAGTGATAATGGCACATCCTTCAATGCTGAATTGATGAAACAGATATGTAAGGTCTTGCAGATTTCCTAAAAGTTCCACGCGGCCCAACACCCTCAGGCCGCGGGACTTGTGGAAAGATTTAATGGAATACTTAAACTTAAAATGGCCAAAATACAAGAGAGTACAGGTCTCCCTTGGCCAGATGCCCTTCCTTTAGCCTTGCTTTCTACCAGAGTGACAGTTAATTCCAAAATGGGTGTCTCCCCTTACGAGGTAATATTTAGCCGTCCGGCCAACGTATGGGGAGTACCAAGACCCAAATGTTTTTCTGAAATTGAGTATCCTCTGTTGATAGACTACTTGTATGCTTTGACTAAAGATCTTCGTTCTATTCATCAGCAGGTAGCAGACACCCTGAAGCCATTGCCGGAGGGGCCCGGACACTCCATCCTACCCAGGGACTGGGTAGTCGTGAAACGATATCAGCGGAAATCCTGTTTGGAGCCCAGATGGTCGGAGCCGAAGCAAGTACTTTTGACTACACGTACCGCACTTTGAGTTGAGGGCAGGAAGGCGTGGACCCATGCGTCGCATGTGAAGAAGGTCCCGCTACCGTTACCCTACGACAAGTGGGTAAGAGAGGGCGTTGCTGATGAGGAATGTGAAGAGATACCAAGTTACATTCCTTTCTCTGATGCCTCACTGAGGGGAGGGGAGCCGAGTGCAGTGAAAAGAAAGAAAGAAAGAATTGCAAGCTCCAATACTCCCATTGAGAATTGTGATCAGGCATCAACGGACGCAACACTTGCCACGGATACACCCATTTTGTTCACAGATCCTGAAGTGCGAGGGAGCACTCGCTATAATCTGCGGCCCAGAAAAGGAAAAGGCATAAGGGACTAAACACTGTAAGAACGGCTTAGATAGAACACTGGAACAGGTGGCGGAACGGACATTATCTCACAGAAGAAGATTAGTGATAGGGATGGACTTGTAAGAGCCCTGGTGTTTGGCCGAAGATTCTGTTTTACGAGACATTAGAGTGGTGCCTGGGCCCAGATTAGTGCTCCTGAGTTGCGGCAGTTGTGCAACTTCAACGAGGGATTAGGGAATGAACAATAGAAGTCTACCTGTGAGGCTTTAACGGGCACAGGGACGAAGATCCCTTTTAAGGGTTGAAGAACCCCTCTGGCCGGTTTTAGGACTGTCTGGGACTATTTTTCTTAGTTTAGTTTTTTTTTCTTCCTTATTTTTTGGTTTTAATTTTTGATAAAAGAAATGTACCCCTTTGGTCATCCCGTCCCTGACGAGGAGCAGCCTTTTGCGGCTCCTCGTAGACCCGAGCCTGCTTCTCCATGGTTGGCCTTATCATGAAAAGGGAAAATAGTGCTCATCATAATAGTGCTTATTGCTTTCCTCGTGACTCTCGGAATACTGTTCTTCCTGGACAAGGCTTATCCTGTACATGTGTTTGCCCCCACACCTTCTGCCATTCCTGAGCATAACATGATCACTGTTGACTATGGTGAAATAAGCTTACGTAAAGGTTACAAAGATAATGTTTTTATTAAGACTTTACATCATGCTCATGCTGTGTACAATGTTACAGATTGTTGGGTTTGTGGGTTGCTACCCTCTGCTGCTTATAAAAAGGATAGATTTCTAGCACTTCCTTTCACACCAGTGAATAGTTGTGTGGGGTGGTACACTTTGATTGGTATGGTCAAATATTTCCAACAGCCAGATTTTCTAACTCCCCGACTACAAGACAGAGGATCTACTATGACAATGCGAGTACGTCCTATGCCCCCTTCTTCCCTTGGACGGTTATATACTGATGGACGTTTCAACCAAACATTTTTGGAGACATGTGAAAAGAAAGTAGGACGATTCTTGACTCCCAAAATAACTGACAAAGTTACGGAGAGTTTCCTACAGTTAAATTCCTCCCTGTCTTATAGACACCCACCAAAGGGGAATGGTAGCAATACGTCTTTGGTGCCCTTAGCAGTTGTGGGACCGTCTCCATTCTTTTGTATAGCGGGAAGGGGTCCTATAAAGGTTGGGGACAGTTCCTGTAACATGACAGCATCAATACGCCTGCCCTTTAGCCCTTCTCTGGTCACGCCTCCCAACATCTACTTCGTGTGCGGGGACAATGGGTATTTGTGGCTGCCTGAGGGTTGGGGTGGGGTCTGTTATCTAGCTTATATGATCCCACCTGTGTATGTGGCGCCTTCTGACTATCATAAGACTCACCGTAGGTTTACAAGCTCATCAGAGCAGCGTAAAAGGAGGGCACTTCAGGTTGACGACGTAGATCAGACAGATACTTCATTACAACAATGGACAGATTTCTCTAAGGGCCTCTTGCCTTTCTGGGGTCCGATATTTAACAGTAGGGCCATCCGTAGGTTGTCGAGGGTGATGGAGAAAGTGGTTATTACTGAAGCAGACATTGCTACTAATATGTCTGTTGAGATTCAGGCTATGAGATTATTCACGATCCAAAATAGGACGGTGTTAGACGTCATCCTTGCTGATAGGGGTGGAGCCTGTCGCGTCATCGGGACGTCTTGTTGCGTGTATATCCCTGACTCAGCTCGGACGGGTAACTTAGCAGTACAGAAACTCCATAGATTAGCGACTGAACTTCATCAGGATAATGGGACATGGTCACTACAGGGGTGGCTTTGGGGTGTTTTCTCCTCATGGGGTTGGAAGATACTGATGGGACTAGTTGGAGTAGTGGGTGTACTCCTGACATGCTGCCTTTGTGTTTACTGCCTTCCTCCATGTTGTTCAATGTGTGCCAGTAACTTGCGGCCCTCCAAAAAGGTGACTGGTCAATATCCTGCCTCCACTGCTATTGAACTTCCTGATGTTCGTTGGTTGATGCTAATAGACGAGGATATTTTTGATTAAAGAGTGCCCCGCCCCTAGAATGGAATGTAAAGGCGCTACCTTTTTAGCTAATAAAGGCTACGCTCCAGTTAGCCAAATGATGCTAAAAGGAGGGTCTGATAGGTTTCATTTTCGATGCCCCACCCACTGACATTTACATATGCAAGTTAGCATCATGTGTCTAACTGATGAAGTATATACTTATGCTCTTACGTTATTTTCATTTCACTGTGATTATTCATTTATATGTGTGGTGATATTCGGTTTCCTTAGCTTAGCTTATGTGCCTCCATTTTGTGTATTCTTCTGTGTTTGCGAGTCGCACTCGCTCATCCACCCCTCCCGTAGGAATAAGAAAATCACTAATGCAGCAGTTTTCGTTTCTCAGCTAACTGTGGCCGAAACTAACAAGTTTCTTATCAGTAGTGTTCTCATGCACCAGAGACGCTGAGGCCCGGCTCCGCGGCCTTGGGCAGAGATAGCCAAATGTTGCCTTTGCAGGTGCAGATGTCTCTTGTATGATGCCATTTTTCCTCTCTCTGGGGTTCAGTAATTTTCCAGAAGGGGCGTGTTTTATTTCACTGTACCATGTTATAATGTATTGCTGTGATGATATGAGTTAGTCCTCTCGGCGCACTCTTAGGGGTAAGGTCGGACAGGGCCCTCTCATATGGGAGTTTGTGGCCTAATAAAATTACCTGGTATATTCTTCTCCACTGTCCGTCTGACTTCTTACTGAGTAACTATAGGTGAGTGTGGTAAGTCACTCGGGTGGATTTGAGCCACGCTTATCAGCTCTGATTAAAAAGGCACATTTAATTGGGTAAACTTTTGGCAAAGGCAGACCCTATAAGTCCCTAGTATATAATAGGGCAAGGGGTTCAAACTACCTATAAATCCTAATTATATAATAGGGCATGGACGTTTAGAGGTCGAGCAGATTTCATGCACTTGCATGTGTGCACTGCTGTAGTTCTCCTCGTTTTTGCTTGTTCCATGTGTGCTGCCTTGTGCAGCACACATGGAAAAAGCAAAATGCCATGGTTTGTTTATGTACAGGAATAGAATTAAATAGCCCACGATCAATAATATGCCATCTGGTAAGCCGAGAAGGAGATTGCCAAGGTCGATAAAGGCTTGGGTGTGCAAGCCTGGCGGTATATAGACCAAGACCAGATTAAGTGTGTTCCCTTCCCAAGTCCCAGAGACGGCTACAAATCTGCCTTGAGCGTCAGTGCGGGCAACAGTTAGGGGGAACTATTTCCGGACCAGAATGCCCACACCCAGGGAGCCAGAGCCCAAAGCCGAGTGGGCCGCTAAATGGAAACCCCAGCGGGACAGGGCCTTATATGCATTACCTAGCAAGTGGGTCTCCTGTAATAGTACAACATCCGCAGTATGGCGCTTCAAAAATTGGAGAACCACACCCCTTTTAACTCTGTCACCCAGTCCGTTTATGTTCCACAACAGTAGTCGAAGCTTTTGCCTAGTCGCCGTGCCCATTACTCCTTTCTAAAGGAACATATAGATATGGAGAAAACCAACCTGAACGGTCCTTGGAGGGAGCCCGACCCGAGCTCCATGGACCAATTACCAACATGTACCCCAAAGAAGTGGAATCTGCATCTGCTCTTATGCGAGACCTGTCAGATGTGTCATGTCTGTGCAGCAAAAGAAATACACACAAAAACAATCCCCCCAACCCAAAAAACAACCCCCAAAACCCCCCTCCCTGCCTCCCTTCTTGGCGGTGTCAGAACCTCCCCCCACCCAAACTAGCAGAGTGCCTATCGCCCACCCTTACCAAACTTGTGAGTGCATGTAATCAACCGAGCACCTGTCATGGAAATTAGCAACTAGCAACCACATTTCACAAATTGAGATATTCCAAAAGTATCAAAACCCCCAAAACGTTGTGGGACCAAAACAGAAGGGCCTGGGACCAATGTAATGTCACATTAATTCTGTTATGAAAGAGTGCCCTGTAAAACCTCATCACAGTTCGAGTACATCACAGTTCGAGTACATAATCCGCAGTACTTGGGGGTGATACACGAATCTGGCCCGATAAAGAGGAAACCCACCACATTTAAGGAACTTACATACAGACCAGTCATGCAGGCCCTTCAGTTGCTGCCACTTGCTCTTCAAGTGGGGTGCTTCTGCCGGATACACCAGTGCCCTCCTCCAATCTTGCTCTTCGGATGCGATTGCGCCTCAGGCTTACCGTACGCCATCCTTCGAGCCAGTCCCAGGCCTCTTCATGGGTGGTGAAAAACTAGGCCTCCCCCTCCGATTCCACCCTCAGCTTGGCGGAGAAGAGCATGGCATATTTCAGTTCCTGCTCACGAAGCGCCTTATTCAAATCCAGGAAACTGCGTCGCTGATGTTGCACCTTGAGGGTGAAGTCCGGGAAGAAGGTGATGCGACTGTTCTGGTATGCCACTGGTGCCTCTGACCGGGCACACTGCAGGATGACATCCCTGTCCTGGAAATTGAAGATCCTAGCCAGCAAGGGCTGTGGGGGGCCCAAGGTCTCATCTGGCCGCCCAGCACTCGATGCTCCCTTTCGACAGAAAAGAAGTTAGAGAGACCTGTTGGCTTCAGGTAGGTGGTGATCAATTCCTCCACAAAGAGGTCTGCCGCAGACATCACCAATATACAGATGTTGTTGCACCGGGAGAGCCCCTTGTAGTCGTCCAGCTGCGCCTCCAATTTTGCAGCGTGTGTCTGCATGGCTTCCATCTTGCGCTGCAGGCCAGAGAAGTCCTAGACCAGTGAACTCGTCTTGATCTCAACGTCCTTCAGATGCGAGTTCATCGAGCGGTTGTCTGCCCGGATAAGGGACACCTCTGAGGATATATTGTCGATATGTGATTCCAACGACCTGCGCACGGTTGTGATGGCTTCCATAATGTCCTGTAGCATCGGTTCTTTCTTTTTTCCCACCCGATTGTGGCTTCTCCTGCGCTGTGGGTCCCTCCTTTGGGCTTACGCCGGGGCCACCATTCCACGCATATTTATTCAATTTAGTCTGCACTACTGCTTTAGAGCAGCAAACTCCTGCCATGGCGCAACTGGCTCCACCGGCATGGACTCCAAAAGAAAGGGGTACAAGGCTATCCAGTGCAATTGGTAGGCTGACTGAGTCCTCACTCGAATTGAGGCAGGCCAAGCCTGACTTAGTAGCGCAATTTAAGGGACACAGATATCTAGGCTCAGGCAACCGAACAGACCGCACACAGCAGGGTGACAGAATCTGCGTTCTCTGCAAGGCCACACATCCCTCAGGGCTCAGTACCAGCTGGGCTGGGCCAGGCAGTCACACAAGGCCCCCGATGACCAAAGGGCCCAGCACCCCCAGCAGCGTCCACCAGCCCAAGATGGCTGCTGCATGCTTAGCCTCCCTCACGGCCTCCATAAGGAGAGTCAGAACTGTCCCACCTCCCCACGCATATCTGTGGGCTGCACAAAGCCTGTGTGTCATCGCTGGTTGTAGTTGGAGCCAGCCGGGATATATTGTGGAGTTGAGGGGATAGGGGGCCCAGCGAGGGAATCATGTCACTACCCCCAAATCTCTCCAGCGGTTGTGGAATGCGCCCAGTCGTAGTTGATAGTGTAACGCTTCCACATACAGTGGGCGGAGTACGGGCACTATCCAGAGCAGGTCGAGGGATACTGGAGCCGTCACTCAATAGTATCGATCGTTGGGGCAATCGAGTCTCCCCGCAGCCGGCGGCAATCAGGCAGTCAGGATATCACCGGGAACACGCCTTCCCGGTGCCTCACACCACACCGCCTCAGCTGTGGGTGCCGACTCCGCAGCAGTCGTTGTGGGAGGTCAATCCGGAGC
This sequence comes from Lissotriton vulgaris, assembly GCF_964263255.1. Classification (NCBI taxonomy): domain Eukaryota; kingdom Metazoa; phylum Chordata; class Amphibia; order Caudata; family Salamandridae; genus Lissotriton; species Lissotriton vulgaris. Next base: position 1,788,287,805 of record NC_141694.1, read on the forward strand.
CGGCTCCCTGGAGTGCTGTGTAGATGTTGATGTGTTGCAGGCCAACAAAAATAGAGCCGCAATGCGCAGCGCAGCGGGGCCCATGCTATAAGGGAGACGTCTCCTCTCCCAGCCAAGTGCATCAGCGGCTCGCTCTCCGGAGTCGCCGATCGGAATTCTATGAGGATAGTCTCATTCAGTCACCCGTACTTTCTGCTGCATTCCGGTAGGTAAATACACTAGCTGCCCGATCCATTTAGGATGGATATTTACAAAAATGGGCATGCCCTGACGGAGCCGCCTCAAGAAGCTGCCATTTTTCCTGGTGGTTGGCTATGCCCCCCCCGGTTGGCTTTTAAGGATTTGGCCTGGTGTATTGTAGGAATTGTTGTGCAGATATCCCATAGACCATCGGCTTCTGGAAAATGATATAGGAATGTACAGGGAAAGTGGCAGGGACCATGCAATGTTCTGTCCCAGAGGACAAGTGGGCAAACTATTTAAAGTAATTGGATTGGATAAATGCACAGCAACTTATTGACACTCAAAGTTCAACTGTTAGTCGTTTTTATGGTGCACCGTAAGATGGCGTCGAGGGTCCTGCGACGTCAAGATACATAACACAAACGTGGCACTAGAGGATCTCTAGTGTCATCCCTTCCCGGGCACTCAAATGTTTATCTTCCCACACAAAGAAGACTTTCAATCCAATAATTCAATTGTTCATAAGGTTTATTTTGTATTTTTAAGAAAGTTTATCATCATCATTTCATATTGTTCATTCAATATCACTCATGTGTTTGTTGATCAGACATTGTCATAATAAGGCATCCAATGCATTTCGGGCATTATATAGCATGCCCTTCATCAGGGAAATAGACACTGTAAAACAAGGGATAATAAAATCATATCTTCAAAAATTGTGTGAATCTTATTTACATCCATCATGAAATTAACTGTACAGAGTCTGCATGATATGTACATATACCCGTGTGTGAACTCAAGAAGTTCTGTGATTCGCATGCTGTGGTTAGTGGTAGTGAAAAAACAAACAAATTGCTCAGAGGAAAAAGCTGTGTTTCACTTACATGGCTGGTTCTCTAACGGTACGTTGTATTCTGAAAGTTTAAGATAAAGATATAGCGGTGTTAAATAAACGGCCTCAACTGGTGGGGCAATCCATGAGCGAGTGTTCTTTCTATCAAAACGACTGTTAGTCAAGCTGGTTCTCTCAAACTAACCTTACTCGGGAATAGGCGCGCGTATCAGTCCTTCTCTCCTCATCATTCGCGGCGGCACAATGAAATTATTTAAAGGAAATTTATGGTAAATGGCCAAAGGGGGGGGGGGGGGGGGGGGGGGAAATATTACCGCCTAGTTGGCCAGCACTTAGGGAAGAAGTAATGGGGCAGTTCTCCCAAAGTCACATTAAAACTATAATAGCTAACCTAAATCTGACGCGTGCTGCTGGCTCGGATAATCTACCTGCCATTATAATAAAAACTAATATAGATTGGTGGGCGGACCTGTTCTCAAAGTTGTTTTTGAGAATACTAAACACTGGAATCTTACCAGACAGCTGGAAAGGGGCTATCATTAGACCGATTCCTAAAAAAGGCGATGTAAATTCCCCTAAAAATTATCGCCTAATAAACCTCTTGGACATTGGGGAAAAAGTTTTCTCTAAAGTAATTCTAGGTCTCCTAAAAAATTGGGCTGAAGATAATTGTATAGTACCCCCAGAACAGGGGGGTTTTAAAGAAGGGCATTCAACGGTTGACCATTGTTTTGCCCTCTGGGCGATAGCGCGGAAGTCGATAGAGCAGAGGGGTAATCTATTCTGCTGCTTTGTAGACTTCCGAGCGGCATTTGACCTTGTAGACAGGGAGCAGCTATGGTCAACCTTGATAGGATATAAAATACACGATGACCTGTTAGTCCTTATACAGGCCCTGCATACAAATAACTGGGCCCAGGTAATCCTGGATGAGGAGGGTGGATTGTCTGGGAGGATCCAGATTGGTAATGGCCTGAGACAGGGGTGTGTACTAGCCCCGTTGCTTTTTTCCCTGTTCATAGCGGACCTACTCCAGCATTTAAGAGAGGTCCGAGGGGCTAGTCCAAAGATAGGAGGTAACCATATATTGTGTCTGCTATATGCAGACGATTTGGTGATTTTGGACCAGACAGAGATAGGTCTGCAGAGGAAATTAAACATGTTCTATAAATACTGCTTAAATAAAAAATTAGTAGTGAACATGGAGAAGACCAAAATACTATGCTTCGGCAGAAGTAAGACCCGGTTTTCTTGGTGCCTAGGCACGGAATTACTCGAGAAGGTAACAGAATACAGATACCTGGGAATATGGTTCACAAATAATCTGAATTGGACCACCCATCTGGAAGCACTAAACATGAGGGCGACGTCTTCCATGAAGGGTTTATAAAGATTTAATAGTTTTTATGGAGAAATGTCAGACGGGCCGGTTATAAAGGCCTATCTAGCTATGGTCCCCGCGCAATTTCTATACGGGCAGAGGTCCTTTTTTTAAGCGGGAAAAAATGTTGGGATAACGAGGAGGGTTTGATCCTGAAAAGTTTGTTCTCACTGCCAAAATCATCAATGGTACAAGCAGTAAGATTAGAGGTGGGAGTTACCTCATGGGCAATAACTACAAGGATGGCCCTAATACATTTCTGGCAGCGTCTAGGGACCGGGGAGACACCTAAAAAAATCTCACAGTGGTGTCGAGAAGAAATTGCCTCTAGTGAGTTACCCTGGGCGAAAGAAACAAGGGCAGCATTAAGAGAAGCATATGGAATGCTGGGATTAGAATTATGTACGCAGCTAGGACACGCCATAATAGGCAAAAAAGAACTACGGGCTTTGGGGTCTGACGTGTCCCGTACAAGCGATAGAGAGTACCTCCTCCAGAAAGTCTCTGTGTCCCATATGACCCAAATATGGGCCTCAGAAGATCAGCCGTATCCCTATTTAGATAAGTTGCTGAATCACCATCTCAGACGAGAGGTATTAAAAGTGAGATTGGGAATAAACCCTTGCTACGTAAACAATAGGACTAAAAACCTCATGATAAATAAGGATGGTAACTGCACTTGTATGCTAGGTACCCCCTGCGATATTATACACATTTTATTAGACTGTATGATGGTTCTTGATATACGTAAGGAGATTGTATGCCCAATATTTAAAAAATACAGGATTGTGAATAGGAAGCAAGCAGCCAACCTCTTAGTGGAAATGACAAATTTGGATATAGCCTGTGCCTTGGGGAAATACATGTATAGAGTGAGGGCGTTTCTCCAGTGTAAAGAGTCATAGGTGCAAGTAATCCCCCAAATATAAAATGTGATTGTAATTTAATAGTAATGTACACATGGTTGGAAGGTCTTGGTTATATATGTTTTATTCATTGTGATTTTAATAACTTAGGAGGATATTGATTTTTAACAAAAGGAGCCGTGCTATCATCTGCGAAATGATCACGGGCTGCATTTTTATAAATGTGTAATATTATGTGTTTTTATAAAGTTTTATAAAATGTAAAGTACACACTTTTATGGTTGTAACAAACCAAATAAAGTTTTCTATGACTGACTGACTGACTGACCATCTAGGAGATTCAAAAACTTGGGATTGGTGATTTGGACATTTTGAACCCACAGGGAGACTTTCTGGAAGGACTTCGAGAAGTTTGGAGCAGTTTTGAGAACTTTTGAAAAAAAAGTTCCATAAGGTGACTGACATCGAGAGTTAAAGCCCACTACCTTCAACCGACCCGGTCAGGATTTCAGGTTCATCCTGCTGAAAGCTCCAGAGCTCCCGACTTCCAGGATTTCACCTGGGCCTCACAGAAAGTCAAGTCGGTGAACCTGCTCAGAATCCAGCCTGCTGTTGAGTTTCAATCGACGTTGAGAGAAAATCCTCATGAAAAGTTTCTAAGTGTGAAGGTAAAATTTTGATTGAGGCCTCACACTAAGTGCACCAGACCAGGGCTCCATCATGGTCAGCTCCAAACGTTGACTTTGTCCTGGATGAGCGCAACCAAAAGTGGCGCTATAGGCTTGTAAGCACAAGAAAGTACTTAATCTTTAAAAATTCATATCTCTGGTTCCCTACATTGGATTTTGTTCAGAAAAATATACTCTATTTTTATAAATTGGTGTGGGATATGTATTATGTTTTTGATCCCATTCATTTAATGTATTGGTGTTTTTAAATACTTTACACTTCTGTCTCCTACGCTATGCCTGACTGCTCGCTGCCAGCTACCAGGAGTTGAGCAAGTGTGAAATTTATTGAGACCTTTACTGGACCCCACATTACGTTAGTGGCCTTATTGCCAGTGGTAAGTGCATACTTACCACTACAAATACCCTCCTTTCCAACACCATGTCATTGGAAATTGTGCTGTCTGTAAATTACACTGTGCACTACCACATGATGCTTTAGTAATATATTTGTGAGGGTGTGCTCCAAAATGCCCCATCGACTACATACTACTCCCTTACCACTCTACTGCTGAATACATTTGCTACACTTTTTTTGTCTTTTTTTGTCCTCATACCCCTCAGACTCCAATATAGATTACCCAGGCCTTAATTTTGATTCTCACGCAAGGTCAGGTACGGGCATAGACATTGCCCAGGAGGATGCATCTCTCTCAAATTCTCAGTATTGCTGCATTCCTTATTGGTAAAGCTAGTTTGTCCTTCAGGCACTCTGGAATGCCTTATGAATCCGATATGGGAAGTAACTTTGACAAATATTCTAATGTATTCAGATCATACATTTTAAGTTTCATAGACAGGGGATTGTGATCGCTTTCCGGACGCATAACAATTTCCATATCAACAATTAGGCTCCAAAATTCCATTTTTAAAAAAATATAGTCAATACGACTTTTTCTCACACCATTATCAAATGTGAAATTGGCGCCAATGTCCGATTTGGTACGACCATTTACGGCCCTTAATCCCCAGGTGAGACAGAAAGCGGTCCAGCTCAGGGCGGCCTCCGTTGCTTTAACAGGTGTTTGGTTCGTTAGTTCCGGGATTTTCCATGTAGCATCCTATACAAACCCCCAATTATCCTCAGGCAGATAAAGTGGCTCGATAGTGCAGTTTATATCACCAGCTAACATGATAAATGTCCCTTTATTCCAGCCAGTTAAAAGATTGTCTAGGACACCTATCAGCTGGGGGCATCGCCCGCCAGGAAGGCCTCGAGAATAAATATTAATAATAAGCATATCCTGACCCCCTGCCTTACGCAACCTAATTGCCAAAATGTCAGGGTTTTCCACATACAATTCAGAGACTGAGTAGCCCCAAGCCTGTTTTACCCACGTTGTCAGTCCCCCTGATGCACGCCCTTTATTACTCTTTATTGCGGGTTTAAAAAAGTTTATGAACCCGGCTTTGTATATGGGTGCTGTAGCTCAGGTTTCTTGTAGTAACACAACCTCGTATTTATCAATGAACTCTAACCAATCCTCGGAGTCCAAACGGGTCTTTGCTCCGGCTGCATTCCAGGACACAATGTTAGATAACGATGTATCGGTTTCTACAGGGTTATTACTAACCTTGGCAGGGGAATGGAGATTAGGTAAGCTAACACTTGTTAGCCTATTACTGGCTCTATTTTCTTCTATTTTAACAGACGACGCCCTTTCCCCAACTGGCGCAGCCAATATTCTAACTTTCTTATGGGGCATAGGCTGGTAGTCCATATTTAATTCCAAAACAGAGTTGGGTGAATATTGCACTCCTTCCCCGTTGTCAATAAACAGGTTAGGTGACAGGCTAGATGCACACAGTCAATCTATCCATTCTAAGTCTGAGAGCGCCTCAAAGTGGTTAAAGAGCGGGGGGTACTGTTGGGGGTAGGGTGTTATCGGCTCTCGAGACCTCCCCCCTCTTGTTTTCCACTGGTTGGGGCCCATTGGATAGTTAATGTGGGTGTGGGGGTAGAAATAACCAAGGTGCAGGGTCTGAACATCACCAAGACGGGCAAATCTTGGTTTCCTTCGGATTCTGTCCACCACCCAGGGGTCTTTAAAAGAAATCAAAATACAGTCCCCTTCTAGATCTTTTAAACCCTTACCCACCCAATCAACTCTCCTTACATAGAGGATTTCGGTGGGCGATGAGGGAGGCAGAGGACGATGTTTATTTAACCAAAATATAACCTTATTCCGCAAGTCCCCTTGGGTCTCTTTAATACCATCTTTTAAAGGGGCCACCCCGGTTAAGACGATGGTGTATTGGGACGCTTCTGGAGGTAAATTAACTCTGGGTATTGATCGTGTTTTTCGATTATCCGTCCTCTGAGACCTAGGTGGTTGGGAATTGTTCTGGTCTTTACCCATTATTGATATTTGCACTGGGGTATTGCATGCTTGGTTTAACATGCCGTTCGGCAAGGGGTGTTTCACTGGGACATTATTAGCAGTTGTTGGGCGTTTATCCCTCGGCATATCCTTTGCGGGAGCTGTACTGACAGTGGTCAATGTGGCAGCAGGTTTTACCCCTGGTAGGGGTTTCTTATTATTGGCAGCTGGAATCCCTGCAGGGATCGCTGTAGATTTTCCCGCTCGTTGTTTTATACCCCCAGTTGAATTACCAACCCCCATCCCAGTAACGGGTGTTGTTAGTTTTTGCAAAAGACCCAGGTTGGTATTAACAGCTAATTCCAGAACATCTATTTTAGCGGTCATCAGCCTTGTTCTCTCTAAGACCGGGAGCAATATAGTTTTTAGCATTGCTTCCATCTTAGCCAACAATATATCATCGCTGCTAAGACAGGTTGGACAAGGATTTGATGACCCAGAAGGAGCTAATGAGGGGCAATACACCATTGGGGGACCTTGGTGGGGCTGGGAGAGGGATGGGCTCACCCTATGAGTAAGATCAATTTTGGGTTGTTTTTGGACCTTTTCCCCCTGTGGACTTGAAACATGTTTTCTTTTCCGGGATGTTGGGTTTATGGTATCTTGTGGTAGGTTGGACACACTGGGGGAGGTGGGAACATGAGATTGTGATGTATCAGACGGGCTGCATTCGTCATCCTCAATAAATTGGCTATTATCCTCATAGCTTGTCTGATTAGTATTTGAGTTCTGTTCTCTGTTATCATGGGGTGGGGATATGATAGCTCCATCTCCATCTACATGGACTATCGCCTCTGTCTCTGTAGTAGAAATACAATTAAAAGCAGCGTTAGTTACAGGGCTTTTAACACGGGCTAGGGCACCAATTGAAGAACGCTTCCCGGTAACTAAATCCAGGGACAGTCTATGTTCTACCATTTCTATTTCCTTTTCTAGGATTCCCGTCGCTCTGGTAATAAAAGCATCAAGGGGACCAGAAACAACACCCTTAGAGGTTTGTATATGAACTAGACGCTGTTTCCCAGATCTTAATGCCATGTTTGGGAGCTGAGTGGCATGATATATAAAGTACAATATAAATATTAAAACATCCACTATGTCACCTGAAAAATACCAGTAGAGCCCCTCTCTATTAAATACAATACGGCTAGATCCCACAAACGACTAAATGGTGTAAAACAAAATGTGATTTTAACCAGGATTCTGGGCCCAACCCAACCTTGTCCGACCACGGACGGCCACAGACTGTCCCGCCCTTGTCCCGGGCTTCTCCCGGCACCCCCCCGCGCGCTCCCGCGCTGCGGGGATGATACTTCCTCTTTGTAGCTTTACAAAGGTCTCCGAGGGGGGCGGGGCCGGCAGGGGGAGGAGCCCAGATGGAAACGGGCGCGTGGGGACTCCTGGTCCGTGGAGTCCACCGCTCTGTCCTCGCAGCCCTGCCGGTCAACAGGTGAGGCCCCTTGGGATCAGCAGCCGCTGCAAGACCGCGAAGCGGGTCCGGCGAGAAGCAGCGGCTTACAGCAGACTGGGTCAAAGGTGCTCTGTAGAGTTCACGGCGTCAGCAAAAGGAATCCGCCGAAAGTGCCCCTGGAAGCCACTTAAGTCCTGTGGTGGCAGGGGCGGGGCCGGCAGGGAGAGGAGCCCAGCTGGAAACGGGCGCGCGGGGACTCCTGGTCCGTGGAGTCCACCGCTCTGTCCTCGCAGCCCTGCCGGTCAACAGGTGAGGCCCCTTGGGATCAGCAGCCGCTGCAAGACCGCGAAGCGGGACCCGCGAAGCGGGTCCGGCGAGAAGCAGCGGCTTACAGCAGGCTGGGTAAAAGGTGCTCTGTAGAGTTCACGGCGTCAGCAAAAGGAATCCGCCGAAAGTGCCCCTGGAAGCCACTTAAGTCCTGCGGTGGCGGGGGCGGGGCCGGCAGGGAGAGGAGCCCAGCTGGAAACGGGCGCGCGGGGACTCCTGGTCCGTGGAGTCCACCGCTCTGTCCTCGCAGCCCTGCCGGTCAACAGGTGAGGCCCCTTGGGATCAGCAGCCGCTGCAAGACCGCGAAGCGGGACCCGCGAAGCGGGTCCGGCGAGAAGCAGCGGCTTACAGCAGGCTGGGTCAAAGGTGCTCTGTAGAGTTCACGGCGTTAGCAAAAGGAATCTGCCGAAAGTGCCCCTGGAAGCCACTTAAGTCCTGCGGTGGCGGGGGCGGGGCCGGCAGGGAGAGGAGCCCAGCTGGAAACGGGCGCGCAGGGACTCCTGGTCCGTGGAGTCCACCGCTCTGTCCTCGCAGCCCTGCCGGTCAACAGGTGAGGCCCCTTGGGATCAGCAGCCGCTGCAAGACCGCGAAGCGGGATCCGCGAAGCGGGTCCGGCGAGAAGCAGCGGCTTACAGCAGGCTGGGTCAAAGGTGCTCTGTAGAGTTCACGGCGTCAGCAAAAGGAATCGTCAGTCAGTCAATAAAGTCCCTTCATCAAAAGGAAGGCCCATCCATTTTAACTACTCCGGTCCCCACTCTGTGCCGATAATGTATTCATCCGCCTGACATCAAACTACTTCTAGCCGTTGCTTGCAACACTTTTAATTTAACTTTTTTGAAGAATTTCAGATCTCCAAACTTGAATAAGAAAGTATCTGTAAACAATGTGCCCAATTTTGAGTTATCTGGAGTATTTAAAAGCATTCTTGTGTTTGTCATCTAGAAAACCCAGGCATAGTATTGCATAGTATTGTAGGGATAAAACTTTCTCCTTGCTTCTACGTAGATTTTTCCGGGAGATTCTTATAGCCTTGTATGCCCAGACAAAGGCATTTATAGCCTGCTGCACTTTATCACTCAGTGTCTTCTGAAAATGAAGGGGAATTGTATTAAAGAGAAAACAAAGTTTTGGCAATATCACCATCTTTGCTAAATTAACCCTCCCAGAAATAGTTAAAGATAGATGTACCCAACCCTTCAGTAAGACTTTGATTTCCATTACCACTTTCCCAAGGTTTACTTCTGGAATTTTCTTGATGTCCTGTGCGATCTTTAAACCCAAATATCTCATATCCTTATTAAATAGAGAGTTATCCTTTTCCTGGGTTCACGCTATGATCTTTGTTTTTTCTGCATTTACTGCCTATCTTGAAACTTTGCCAAAGTCTGAGGATAGCTGTAGGATAACAGGCAGGGCCACATCAAGATCTGACGTGAAAACTATAAGATCATCTGCATATAATGAGATCTTTTTTCCCAACTTGTAGCTAAAAGGTGGGAAATTGGATGCAGCTCTGAGCTTGGATGTTAAGGGGGTCTTTTTAAATATGAACCCCTTCCGTGCTCATGACGACCCCCGGCTGTCATGAGTCATGGTGGGCGTGTGTGCACGACGGCCGGGGGCTTACCGAACCACGCCCAAGAATGGAATGTCCAGCATCGCGGCGGAATTCGCGCCGCAGCAAAAGTGTTAAACTGTAGGGGCGATAGGGGACATCCTTGTCTTGTTCCTCTTCTAGTATCAAATGGGTCACAATTTTGGTGAATAAGTTGATTGAAGGCACACATATTGGAAACAGTGGCGGATAAATCTGGAAGGTGGATTATAGCAAAAACCAATCTATGATAGATTGATAAAATTGGTTGGGTGCTATGGTCCGAAATGTGATGATACTGAACCACTTAAAGCATTTATTGTACACCTGCTGGATTTCCCGCATCTGGTTATTATGGCAGGGAACTTTAACATCATATTGGAATTGAAAATAGAGAAGTCAACCAAAGGCAGAGCAATTCTCACCCTCTAAATCAAGCGCTTATTTAAAAGTATTATGAAACAAAATGCCCTGCGTGATCTGTGGAGGAAAAAGGCCAGAGGAATACAGGGCACCTCCTTCCATAATAAGAATTATGGGCATAAGTTGAAAATAGATTACTTTTTGGTGGACTTGGCTTTGAAAGAGGATAGGTCAGGATATCACGTACCTGGCGGGCCATCTCTCCTACCAATCGACAATAGTATTAATGATCAAACATAAGAATAACACCAGAAAGATGATGAATCCTAGATCATACTTTATTGACAGTCAAGGAGGTAATGAACTCTTTAAAAATTGAGTCAGAAGAATTTCTTAAGATTAATTGAGGGTTAACTCCCACAGCGGTGGTTTGTAACTCCTTTAAAGCCTTTATAAATGGAAAAATAACGAGTGTCCCTTACTTTAGAAACAACAGTTACAGAAATTAGGTGAGGCATTTAGAGGAGGAAATAAGGATTCTAGCGCAAGAGCTGATTAAAAGCATATAGGAAGACAGTAGGCTCTTGTTAGAAAAAGGCTGGGCATATTGAAAGAGCAGATGGTAGATACTCTCAAAACTTAGATTAAAAAGAGGTGGGTATCTAGCAAGCTTTCCTATTTCTAATATGGGGAAGGAGCGGGGACACTATTGCATGGAGAATAAAAATGCTAAATATGTATATGGAGTCACAAAGCACAACTGGGCCTTGTTTTAACACAAAAAGGGGCATGAGGCATTACCCGATACTCTGCTCAAGAACAGGTTTTTCAAATTTGCTAAAATCACTGGTGTCAACACCATGAGTTTTCAGAAGACTTGTGATACATCTGCCACTTTTTTGGCAAGGCATCTAATCATGTGGAAAGTATCCCCCTTCCCAGTGTTCTCAATCTCCACTCAAATGCATTCAGTCAATGTTATCTCACCACAGATCCCATAACGTATTGCATTTTCGTGGGCAACCCTTGTGGCATACACATATTTTTCAACAGCAGCACATCTATCCATCCCCGGGCCACTAAACAAATCCTTATTTTTTTAGCCCCAGTCATATTGATCCAGTGGTAATTTCACTCTAATTGCTCAATCCAAAACATTAGTTACCTCTAGTTTACCGCTTTAAAGGTGATGGACCTTTGCCATCGTGTATCACCTTCAGGAGACTTCACATAAACATGAAAAATCAAAATGCAATGAATATTTAAGCCAATAATGAAGGTTGTGAATTGTTTTTAAAGGGTTTTATTTTCTAGTCCTAAGTTAGGTTTCTCTGATTCTTTATTCATTAATCAATTTTCAATCAGGTTACAAAATTGAAAAATAGGAAAAATAGAATTAATACAGAACATATTATAGATTGCATACAAAGCACTTCATAAAGGAAAAGGATTGAGGCATAAAATGTCTTTCAGAAATCTCGAAAGAGTTTCAGGAAAAATATAATTCAAGAGTGAATTTTGCAAGCCTAATCAAGAATCAACAATTGGCAAAAATCTACCATAAAGAGAAATAAATGCATAAGACAAATATATCTTTTCAAAACCAGTTAGTCAAAAGCATAAAACTTAAAGTCTTAGCATCAAAATCTGTCCTGATCTCTCAGCTGCTTCGTCACTACGCTCATCTGTTCATCTCTGCTCCTACACTGTCCTCCCTTCACAAGACCACAGAAGCTGTGACCTGCCAAAAAGCAAGGTCCTCCTACGCCTCCCTAAAATATGTGAACAAAGCCCCCTCCTCCCTCTGTGTCTCCTCGGACGCAATCTCCACTCAGTCTGCACCCGCGAGGTTCATGTACCTAACCCGAATGATGTCTGGTCAGATCTGCTCCCTCTCCTGTGTCTCCTGACAAGCCCCCTAAGGGGTCATTATTTATACCCTAATTCTTGGCTGACTATACTAACAATATTGCAGTTGTTAGTATTCTACCGAGGCACAAGATGGCTATCAACACTTCCTGGTTTGAAGTGTTGACAGCCAATTAGCATGCAGCTCGTGATCGGCAGGGTGCCGTGGACCCTCCGTGCCTCTATATATCGATAATTTTTTTTTATTGTAGCCGATTCTAAAGTTTCCTATGGGAAATCATTTTTCTACCCCTTTTTTTTTATTTCTCAGGAACTACTGAACCGATTTACACCATTGAACAAAAAGATTTCTTTCTGCAACAAGGCCTACCTTTGTGCCAAATTTGGTGTAATTCCGTTCAGCAGTTTGGGCTATAACCGTGTCTAAAGTTACCTACAGGAATTAACATGGTGAAAACATGTTTTGGGACGCCCTTTTTTCTTGGCCTACGCCTGTCGAATCACCCCGAAACTTTCAAGATAGGAGCTGACCGGAGCGCCCCACTAGTTTTGAAATTTTCACGAGGATTCGTCAACCGGCGCCAGAGTTATAGGGAAAAGAAAAAACGCTTTTTGAATAAAAAACGGTCCTAACTTAAACTACCTACTGGCGACTGCAATTATATATTAGTTCACTGAAAAAAACATAGGTTTCAGCCACGTTATAGTTAGGAATTAGCATTTAAAAAACCTTGGAAATTCACTGAAAAAAACATAGGTTTAATACATGTTATAGGTAGATGGACATTTCACTCATACAAAACCTTTGAAATTCCCCGTTATAGTTAGTTCAGCTAACTATAACTTGCGCGCCCTCAATGCACTGCTGATGACGTCACATACTACATCACACATGACATGGTCAGTCACATCATTCACGACATCACTGATGACATCTCAAATGACATCACTGATGTATAATCGTACTGTAGGCGTACAATCATCGCACATACTTTGTACAAGTAATCATACACTGCGCCTACCAATGCATACGTTATGAATACATTTTGATGTTATGCGTCGCATCGATGCTTCCGTGGGTTTTCATGTACGACGCCCCGTGCGCGTACGGCGCGAAAGTTTCTAATTCTTTAAAAACATATATTTATGTATTTAATGTACATACTAAGGAAGGACATTATATGGGATAATCATGAAAATACTTATTTTAACTTTTAATAACCGTATATTACATTTGAAAGCAATTACGAAAAATGCAACTGTACGTAGTACATACTCGCAACTTAAACGCACAGTAAAAGCACTGTAGGTGTATGCAAAGCCATGTGAGCATAAAAGGAAAGTTTTGATTCGTTCATAATACTTCATATTTAAACTGTTGAAAGACCCTTCCTATTTTGATCATTCTACTTGGACTTTCTCAAGAGAAGCATCTATTCTGTGGAGCTGTAGTCCTTTAGAACCAAACTATACAATGGCTGCTCTTTTTGAAACTTCATCGGAACATTCCTGTGAGGAAGAATTTGTTGCTGAGCAACTTCAGAAAAAGAGAAAAGAATTTTTCATTTGGAAGTTTTTTTACATATCCTGAGGGACTGAAAAAAGTCAATGCACCGAAAGTAACTTGAAATATCTGTGAGGTTACTCTTTCCAGGGTTGATCCCACTAAAAAGTACTCTTTCAATACAACCAGCATGGTTCACCATGTCAAAAATTTGCATCCAAATAACTATGCAAGGATGGCAACACAAACGTTGCAGGAGAATCCTCAACCTGCAGTACCTACTACCTCAACTCCACCACCACCTCCTCCAAGCAGTCTCCAGATCTGAAATTTCATTGTAAATATTGCAACAAATTACTTTGTTACAATCAGCAGTCTATTGATCTCATTGTGAAGACTAAAGAAGAGCACCGTTCTCCAAAACATTATTTTTATTTTTAACTTTTTTGTTACTGTTCCACACTTTTTTGTTTCCAGTTCCATTTTTTTTTAAACTTGTTGAAAAAATACAAAAAAAAATAGAAAACTAAAAAGACAAATAAAACAGTTCTTATCAGAACTACCTTCACTGGTCAAAGAAAGAACTATATTTCTATATTAGTCTGTGAAAGTTTGTCAAAATGAAAGTGTAGTTCATAAATGAATAAATGAATACATTAGTAGTGTATGGTGAATGTGAAACTGCCAAGTGGGAGTGAAAGTGAGAGTGTCTGGCTAAATGTATAGCAGCTTCACTTTTAGAATAGTATATACATACGCACATACTGCTGAATGACTCACTAGAACATTGAACCAGTAGTCTGAGAGTGTTTGGTGAAAGTCTAATGATACACACAAGGGAATAGAACCTATGAAAGGCAAGTTTGCCGGTGCATAGAAAAAAGGGTTTGAAACAGTCCATACCCTAAGGCCCACTTTGCACCATGACTACTTGGGTAGTAGCTAAATGATTACAATTCTAGAAGCAAAGTGTCTCAAACCATTATTATTACATAATAATACATTAATTCGTGTAACATTTCACAAGTTAATGCAGCTTCCAATATAATTTCATCAGGAATTTCATTTTCCTGGATATCATTTTTAAAAGTTATCTGATGAATCTCAATCTCATCTAATGCTTCCGCAAAAGCATCATCCAAGGTTTCATCAAGAAAATCACACCTGATATCTCCAACATTCATTTCTTCCACTTCAATAACGTTGCTCATAAAAGCTATGTTCATATCTTCTACGACAGTGTTAGTATTTTCAAAATCATCTTCCATATTGTTTTCTTGATTTTCCATTGTAAATTTGTTATGCTGACCTCCTTCTACAAAAATATAAACACTTTATTTTATCTTTTTTCGTAATACAGAACACAAAACTAGCTTTATCAACTAATTTGCCCTTTAATAAATATTATATAAATACCATTCTCAAGTACTTTATAACATTATATAATTATAATTATTTATATGAACGTTCAATTTTAAAATTTCTTAACTTACCAAACCAGTCGCTCCTTATCACTATCTGAAAAAAAACAGGCTGTTATTATAAAATACAGTAGCAAAAAAAGTACAATATCTCTATTCACCTTACCTGGTCCAAACTAGTACATGTGTTGTAGTGAAATGCAAAGAATACTGGAACACTCAGTATATTTATATTTTAAGATGTTCTAATCTATATAAAAGATACAAACCATCTTTGTATCATTGACATGGATACATAAAGGAAACTAACAAAGAACAATTATTTAATAATCTACCCCACTCTATCTCTATTCCTTATCTATAATGTAGTCTAACGCTACTGATTACCTACTCCTTGGACTTTTGAACTAGCCTCTCCACTAGTGTTTATCTGCAACGTTTGTGCTTTCTCTTCATGAATACTTCTGAAGCAATTCAAAACAGGTCTGAACTCCAGAACCTCGTAGGTGAAGTGCGCACTCGTTAGGGAGCGCGCGCCTCACCAAGGATTCCACACAGGTGTGTGGTAAATGACTAGACCGCCACCACGTCTTTCCTCGACACGGCCATATTTCAATTCCTCTGTTGCACTAAAGCACTCCAAGTCTATTTCCTTGTGGATTCTTCATCTCGCCTGCGTCAGCTACGGTTTAGATAAGCCATTATCGTATCCACTGATTAATTAGGGGTTCTGACAGGTACACTCACTATATAATTTTTTTTAAATGTCTTTAAAAAATACAAACCATCGTTACACACTTATGTTCTCCAATCCTTGTTTTGTTACTTCAGCTCGGTTGAAGCACATTCCATCAACCATTTTCAACAGTTGTTTGTACTTACCTTAAGCATAATAAATATTTAAAAAATTATATATTTTAAAATTACCATCTGTGGAAGACACAAAAAATACAGTTACAATATATCTTTTACAATACAAAATAATTTGTAAAGTATTACATTTGCCTTTTTTGCTGTTCTCAGAATATATTGAATTTCACTAGAAACAGTGACTTCAACACTATTCATCACATAACAGCAGGCAAAAAAAAGACAATCAATAAGATTATCTTAAAAAAAACATTTAACATTCTCAATAACAATCGAAGAAATAGAAATAAAACATATCTAAAATGTTTTTTCCTAAGAGCAATTTCTATGTAAATATGACACATCTCAAACAATCATAACATAGCAAAGCATGATGATTAATTTCAATACACTGTAAATAATGTTACTTACAAATATATGCTGACAAAATTTACAACAAAAACTCCTTATTGCTTTTACATACTTTTCTGCACGGCCAAATAGTATGCGTCAAATTCTTACTTTGCAAACTGTCCAATAGTAATCCTGAGCATCTGCCTCCCAACCTTCTGATCCAAAACCACCGACATCATTTGCTCCGTCTTCATCCCTCAACCCAACGCTATTCAACATCCACATGGCCACCCTCACACAAGTAGCCCACCATCACAATTTAACAACATCTCCTACGCCAACAACTCCCAGCTCATCCTTTTCCTCACCAAAAAGCGACATACCACTAAAAGCAACCTCCACGACACAATGAAGGATGTCAACAACTACATAAAGAGCAGCTCTCTAAACATGAAGTCGAACAAAATGATGGTACTCATCCTCCGACCCACCCCCTCAGCCTTGGACGACTCCTGCTAGCTGACTACACTGTGGACAGTACCAACACCTACCAACCATGTCCACAACCTAGGATTCATCCTCAACTCCTCCCTCTCCATGTGTAAGCAAGTCTACACCATCTCCTCGTACTGCTATAACACACTTCACATACTCCGCAACATTTACAAGTAGATCCTAACCAAAAGAAGAAGAACAGTGACACAGGCCCTCATCAGTAGCAGACTACACTGTGACAAAACACTCTACACAGCAATTACAGCCAAGCACCTGCAACAACTACAACAAATCCAAAACACCTCCACCTGAGTGATCATGAATGTCCCCTGCTACAGACACATTACCCACTACCTGATGCACCTACACTGCCTCAATATCAACAAGACGATCACCTTCAAGCTCCTCACCCTCACATACAAAATTCTCTACAACACCAGACTAATCTACCTTAACAGCAGTAATCCAGAAAGGCCAAATTTTGATCTTAAAATGTTGGCTTTAAAAATATTAGGTAAGAATTTGGTAACTCTTTAGGCAAACGTTGCTTAAAAACTAATTGACTATCATTACAATGTATCCAACCTTTCAGACATCTTAAATAAACAGTGTAATGTCTAGATGTTGTAGAAAGTCCATCATGAAAAATAATTGCAACAGCTAAAAAAGTTCTACCTGGTATTGAAACTTGACCAGCTACAAAAACTTTAATTAAAGTTTCCAATTTTCATCCATCACCTCTACAACGTTGCAGCATTAAAATTACATACTGTCCATATCTTTGTATAAATAATGTTGATTACATTTCTGATTTAATTTGGCTACACTCCATGTTTTGACTTGCTCCTCTAATCAGATTGTCAAAAGACACTGATTAACAGTCAGGTATAGTCAAATATATGAATCTTTCAGTGTCTATGTTAGTGCTACATGTAAACAAACAATTTTGACAGTCCTGTTGCCATTTATAATAAAGGCCAAAAAGGTTTTCAATATCTATACCTTCATCTTCCAGTACAGCAAGCATAAACATTAAAAATTCCTGACAATCTTGCTGAATGAACAGAATCTTTTGTTCCGATTTTCAACAATTTGCTGTTGCAAACTTTCAAGAACAAAAACAACATTAACAACTACATTAGCATAGCAGTTGACACCACAACTATTTTCAAACCGATAACCAACATTCTCTTCAACACTGTCCTTTTTCTTTTTGCTTGCAGGCGCAATTTCATCTTTTTTTTTTCTTTTTTCTACCTACCACACGCTTTTCAAATACTGGGTATTGACCTAAATTAGGTGTGTATTCTCTTCTTAACCTATTATACTCTTTCACACAATTTACATCTGCACTAACCTTTGTCTCATCAATCAAGTACAATCCAGATAAAGTTCTGACTCGAGAAATAGCAACTTATGCCATACCCTCTTTAATCACGGTACTTCCAATATTCACTAAAGCACTATCTACACTTAAACCTTGAGATTTATGACTGGTCACTGCATACGCCAAAGAAACAGCAAACTGTTTTCTGCGAACATACAAATCTTTTACAAGCAAAAACCGAGCTAAACAATGACTAAATTGTTGTACTTCTTTAATTTGATCAAATTTGATTTTCAAAAATTCAACACCATCTCTATTTACATAATTAACTAAATCATTTTCCACATTCAAATTACGTCGTAAAATTACCCTACAGTTCACACATGCATACAAATTATTTTCTAAACCAGCAGTTTTAGTTATAGATTTCTCTAAAGAATCTAATTTCCTCTTCAACTTTTCACTCAAAATAATAGTGATTCCTTCATGTTCTATTTTATCAATTGCTTCCAATTTTAAAATTTCTTCATTTTCCAACTTCAACATTTCTTCAATGAATTTAAAACATTCATATAGTATTGGCATAAAGCAGATTACAGATTTATTTTCTGCAATTGTCATGTATATTTTCCCTGGTACAATATTTTTATTTGGAAACAATTTGAAAAGTAATCGTCTCTTTAAAGCTTGTTTGCCATGTCCAGTAATTTGTCCAATTCTTATATCTTGAAGAATAGTTCCATAATCAACATCATTTGCTTGTCGCATATTTGTAATAAGTTCCTTATACTCAAAATATGACCAAATGTTTACATTTCCAATACTCCCCAAAGACTTTCTAGTATCTTCATGCAGCAGTGTTTTAAACACTGGTTGTCCATTTACCGGAGTAAGTTGTAGAAGATCTCCAAAAACTATGACGTGCTTTCCTCCAAATAATACGTCATACTCTGTTTTAAGACTTTGCTGCATTCTTAAATGCACAAAAGCAAACATTAAGTTTGATACTATGCTTACCTCATCAATAATAAGAAGTTTCATTTTCATCAAAACGGTTGAAATTTCACAACAAGCTTCTCCAGATAGCTTGTGGTATTCTAATTTGTTCTCATGCTTTACTGGTAGCATTAATAAACAATGTAAAGTAATTCCTTTAATATTGTGGGCTGCTAATCCAGTTGGAGCAGTGACAACATAAGACAAATGCGACTCAGTTGGTTTCTGTAGAAAACTTCTGCCTGTTCCAGCTTGTCCACTCACGTACATTCGAATAGGTTCAAATAATGAGCAAGAGCACTATTTCTTCTCATGAAGTAATCCATGGTCAATCTGTTCTCTCACTTGCTCAAATATTTCTTTCTGCTCATGATTTAGTTGTTCTTCCAAATTTCCTAAGTTTCAAACATCTACTTGACCTTGATACATTGCTGTTTCCACCTCTTCCATAGCAGCTGCTGCTTCATTTTGAACAATTGGTTCTCCTAGTGCGTCCTGACTCAACGGAGCAGAAGTTTGACTCTCTTGAGAACTGTCTCTAGCAATCTTAGCTGCAATTGTAGCTTCTTGCTCAATTTCGTCATTCAACATTTTCACATAATTAGCAAAAACAGCACATTGTATGGTATCTTTAGTTGCATTGAAGGAATCGTCATAGCTCTCGAAATCTCCAAGTAATTCCAAATCTGAACGCCATGGCTTGAAAAGTTGCAAAAGAGCTAAATAGTAAAATTCCCTTTTGTCAGGTGTTTCGCAACTGAGTTTACGGTGATTAATCAAATGTCCTTTTCTTTGTTTCACCAGACATCCTTCGGAACCAATCACGGCATGTATACCATTATTGATGTTTTCTGTAATATTCCGTTTAAAAATATAGTTTGCAGCACTTCATAGAGACAAATGTTCTCAAGATGATGACTTCTGTTTGGATAATATGTATCCAACCTATTTGTTTTCACAATATCTGTACTTTCCGGCTCTTTTTCAGCTAAATATTCAATTTCTTGTACAGATTTAAGAACTCCGTTACGTGTTGCAGCAAGACCTAGACTCACTCAAATGATTCTTCTTGATTTGGAGTATAGACTTACAGATGATAAGCGATCCTAGCATTCATATGCTCCAATTTCTCAATGAGATAACATCTTCAAACTGTAAGTATATAATTTCTTACTTAGACTCTTCTCGTGGGAAATCTCTTCCCACATTTTCTTCAATTCCATCTTTTCTGATTTTTTTATGTACTATGTTACATATCGAGCAACAGCAATGGAATTGTCTGCAACATATTGAATATCCATGTTAGCATTCCACATGGACAAAATGACTGGGTTATAGTTATTTATCTATTTTGACTCTTCGTTTCTTCTTAAGTTGTAGGTATTTTTTTGAGACTTTCTTGTGATAGTATGTCGCAAAGATGACATAAAACTGTTCACTCTTCCTTTCGATATTACTGGATGTGGAAATGCAAAACGACATTTGGTGTAGAATTTGTCCTTAAATTTGTACTTTCGACAACAGTATTTCCCACAACGATGGCTTTGAAATCATAAGACTTGTTATCTTAAGTCCTTATCTTGTGTACTTTTGGGTATATCACATGTAGCATATTCTTCAATAAAAGACAACACAGGACCATCTAAGTCTGTACCAAATTTGGGAGCATCTTTGATCCATATTAGCATGTGTATGTGAGGAGCACCTCTTGCTTGATAGTCCTTTCTCCAAAAGAAGTCCAGAAACTCTCCAAGAGGAGGATTTTTTTAATGGTGATAAAAGACATCATTGCTTCAAATCTATGATTGAAATACCTGCATACATTAACTGGATCCAAGGAGCACAATTCTCCAGGTGTCTTGTATTCAATATTTAGTATATTGGATTTGCCTCTCGAAGAAATTGAAGTAAATCCTCCCAAGCATATTCAGCACAGCTTAGAGTAAGGAACCATGTAGGAGTTCCTAAGTTCCTTAGCATACATTTGAGTTCTCCATGACAACGGTACCAGTACTCATTAGTACCACGCTGACACGTCATGAGATTAATTAGCTGAGATTCCAAAACATTATCTTTCTCCAGTACTTTATCCATAAATTCCTTTGCCGAAACATTTTGCAGATGTACACCTGTTTTCAATATATGGTTTACTGCATAAGAAAGTCCAGACAAATCACTCTCAAACAAAAGATGAAACAAATACGGAATACATTGTCAAAATCTTGGATCTTCTGCATATAATCTCGATGTCCGGTATTCAGATGCAGGAATCTGCACAGGTCGGTCTGTGGGAAACAACTGAGGGAAACAACGAGCTTCCAAACTTTTTTCCCACACTAATAGGACTTTTTCTTCTTCATTTGGAATAAATCTATAGTATTCCCCATCACTTCTTTAGAATGCAGTGGATGAACACTGTAATGTTCGTAGATTTCTTCAGTTCTGGATACATCCACTTTTTCAATTTGTCCAGATGGCAAGTCACTATCTTCTTCTACAGTTATTTCTTCTTCTCTCACATACACATTTCTGTAATATTCATTATTTTTTACCAGATACCAGATACCTTGCCTTTTTCACTTTCTTAATATCCACTAATTCTTGTCAGATTTTCTTACTCTTAGTAGGAACGCCATAAACAAGAATAACTAAAGGCTCATCCTCTAAGTTTTCTACACCAATTGTTTCAATATTTTTCTTTAAATCTAGAGGCAAATATACAACTCTTCCCTTTAACCACATGCGCGCTGCGTTGATTCTCCTTCTATGCTGACTTTTTAAAAAACCCATTGTTCATGACGAGCTGGGCTCGTCATCAGTGTTTGAGAAGGCTACACCATGACGAGCCCAGCTCGTCATCAGCCTCGAAGGGGTTAATCCTCTCTGTAAATCGGAAGGAGGCAATTTTCCCGTCTTAAGCTCCATATGAACAATAGCCTGAAATGGATGCACACATTGAATAAGAATAGACTCATATGTATTTAAATCCATCAGTTCAGAAGGAATATTTACCAACTCAAGATTATTATGCACAGCTCTAGCAGGCTTTTTGTTCTTGTCTAATTTGTTATAACAATATTTACAAATACGCTGATCAGAACCCAAATTAAAACAGTTCTCTACCAACAAATAAGTTGCAAAATCCATCCACTCATTATTATTTTCCTTTTCACTCTTTAAATACAAATCAACACTCCGGGTCTGATTTGTATAATGAGTTCGTCGACAACAGACACAACAATAATTTGGCCTTTCACCTGAAAACACCTTAAACTTTGTAATTTCTTGCTCAAAATTATCTGTACTACAATGATGTTCTTTCTCTTCTACATTTCCTTCTATTAATATCTCCATTTCTGCACTATCTTCCCCAGGACAAAAATAACGGACCTCAATTTCATCACAGGTGTTCTTTACATTTGATACAGGTCCATGCAAAAGAGCACCGTGCAACTTTTTTAAAAGTAGAGCTGGACTTTTTGCATAATACAATCTTCTGACTAATTTCCTCATTTCAGAATGATGTACTGCTAACATCCTGAAATGGTGAAAAACACTTCGACATAATTTTTTCGAAACACAAGCCAGAGAATGACCTTGCAAACCAGTATTTTCTCTTACTCTGCAAGGGTCTAGTCCTTCCAACATCTTAATCTTTTGTTTCACACTTTTCATTGCATAGTTACGTAAGAAATTGCGTAAAAAATCAATAGATTCTTGCCGTACACTACAAATACTACTACAATTCCAAGTGTACACTGGAGCTTTAGGACGTCTCCCTAAAACTTCATCAGCTAACACCTCTTCTGCATTTCTAGGAACAATGTTCTCTTTCTCAATAGGACAACCATTTCTAACCTCATAAGCACAGCCACTAGTGTCAACTGCATGCAACAAATCATTACTCTGAAGATAGCTTTCTTCATTAAAAAAAGGCCCAGAACTTGAACTATGTTTCCATTCACCCAAAAAAACTCACAAAAATTACTTCTGTTAATTACTCTTCTCCACTTACTTTTGGCCTTCATTAAATGGATTGGTTTATCTAGTGATCAAATTCTATTGATTATGAAAATAAACAACTTTGTTTTCAATTCGAGAGCTTTCTCAACTACATTTTCTATACCTTTCTTCTTCTTATAAAATGCTGGGTTTTTTTACATCCCTTTATTCCTTTAATTAAATGTAACACAACTCTATTAAAAAAAATCCTAATTTCCAGAAATTGTTTTTTCCTCCATTTACTATACACTATTTCTTCTGCAGTTGACTTTCCATGATTGTTCTCTTTATTCTTCTTTTTCTTTTTCGTTGCAGACACACTAATACCATTTTTTCCTTCTTGCACACTACTCTTAGTCTTTAATATTTTCCTCAGAAAAGTGTTCCTTCTCTTACCAGGACTTTTTTTCTTTTTCTTAACACATGGTTCTTCATGTAAATCTTGTGGATGACTTCTCTTCAAATAAACACCTTTCTTTCGTTGTTTCTTCTTTTGACATTTTATACACAATATTCTATATTATTACTTGTAAGAACAGAGGGAGGATTATGACGGGAAATGTGGGACTATGAAAATAAAAGTACTTATAACAAGAGAGGAAGAAGTATGAAACAAGGGAAAATATAACGAAAAAGGGGAGTATAAACAGACACTGCAATATAACGGGATAAAGGAAATATGAATAGACTGGAAAGTATCAATAGGTAAGGAAGACTATGAAGAGAAAGATGGAAATATGAGGAGTGAAGAAACAGTATAAGAAGAAAAAAGAAACTAAGAAGACAGAGGGGGCACTATAAGAAGACAGAGAAAGACTCTAAAGAAAAAAGAAAGAATATGTGAAAAGACACGCAACTATAAGAACAAGAAACGAATACTAGCAAAGGACAGTCTGTATAAGGACAGACAGAACAGTACCAGAAGAGTGCATGAAGAATGTGGGGAAAAGTGGAGCATGAGGAAAAAAGGGATGTACAAGAACAGAGGATACAGTCTGAGGAGAAAAGAAGGAGTATAAACAGATGGAATATTATGATGAGTGAAAAGTGTATGACGAAATAGGCAGAAGTATGACAAGAGAAACAAATATAAAGAGAGAGATCAGTATGAAAACACGGAGAATATGAGGAAAGTGCTACAGAGTATATGCAGGGAATCAAGGAGGAGTAATAGAAGAGAGAAAACAATATCAACAGATTTAAGAAGTATAAACCGAGAGGACAGAAAATGAAAAGAGAAAATAAATATTTAAAAAAAGAAGAAAATATGAACACAGAGAGAAGGAGTATAGGACAAAAGGAAATATAGGAAAAACACAGTACTATAAAGAGACATGCACAAGTAAGAGAAAAGAGAGGAGAATATGAAAACAGGGGGAGTATAAGAACAGGGGGGAAAATGAGGAGACGAATATGCCAATAAGAAAAGACGGCAATGTTAGTAGAGAGTGCAAAGTATAAGAAAAGAGAGGAGAAATGTGGAGAAAGAGAGAAGAGTATTAGAAGAAAAGGAAAAGTGTGAGAAAACAATAGGGAGTACCTACAAAGAACAGCGAGAATAACAAGAACCAGAGAATATAAGAACAGAAGAGTATATATGAAGAAAGAGGAAAGACTGTAAAAATACACAGAGACAAAAATGTGGACAAAAGACAATTATAAAGTAAGACTGACCGTATAAGGAGAGAGGGAGTACTATGAGAAGACTGTAAGACAACAGTGGTGAATATGAAGGCAAGAGAGAATGTAAAGAGGAGGACAAATATACAAGAAGAGGAGCAAGTATGAATACAAGTATAAAAAGAGAGCAGACTATAAGAAAAAGAAGATAGCATAATGATAGAGGAAGGAGTAAGACAAGACAGGAGGGAGTATAACAAGAGAGTGTAGAAAATATGCAAAAATGTTCGAATATAGGGCCATATTATCAAGCCTGGGTGATAAAATTATCGCCGGTTTATCGGCAGGAAACTGCAGCTAAAGTAGCGATAATGGGCTTGATAATAGGCTCTATGGAATTCCAATAGAAGCTCATGTTAGATGTCCTTCACATCTTCGATTGGAATTCCGTAGAGCCTATAATCAAGCCCATTATCGCCACTTTAGTGGCAGTTTCCTGCCGATAAAGCGGCGATAATTTTATCGCCCAGGCTTGATAATATGGCCCTTAATTCCTTAATATACACACATGCACAGTGTGATATTACCCAAAAAATTATACGACCATACATTTTACCAAAACACATTCACTACTGTAAAACGTTTAAAAAGGTGTGAATATAACTCCTTAATGTACACACATGCACAGGGTGATATTAACACAAAAAATGAGACCATGCATTTTACCATTTACTATTGAAAAACGTTAAATGACTATACATATTCCAGGTATATACTTACAACATTTCAGTGAACAACACTGACTCATTTTCTATTGAAAAACGTTAAATGACTATACATATTCCAGGTATATACTTACAACATTTCAGTGAACAACACTGACTCATTTTCCAAATACATATGCAATTTAACACATTTTTCTGCTACTATTACATCAAAAAAAAAAAGGAACATATGATCAAGGACCGGTGTTAAAATTATTGCCGTTTTATTGGCTGAAACGTCCGATAAAACGGTGATAATGGGCTTGATAATACTCCCTTGTTAATTCCCATAGAAGCCCATGTTATCATCAGAACATGGGCTTCTATGGAAATTAACAAGAGTGTATTATCACGCCCATTACCGCTGTTTTATCGGCAGCTTCCTGCCGTTAAAACGACAATAATTTTAACACCCATCCTTGATAATATGCCCCTAACACAATAAAACAACAAAGACGCACAAGGGGCTTGTAAATCGACCCAGACTATATACAGAGGGAGAGAAGCAAGAAAGAGGACAGACCCAGGAGTATCAAGCAAAAAAATTAAATATGAAGAGAAAGGGAAGAAAATTAGGAGACAGAAGGAATAAGAGAAGAAACAGGAAAATATAAAGACAAACAAGGGCAATATGACCACAGAGGACAATATAAGAAAAAGACAGTAGTATTGAGAGAGAGAAAGGAGAAAGAGGAGAGAGAGGGGAGTATAAAAAGAAAGGCTAGAAATTATGGAAAATGGGAGAAATATAGGGCCATATTATGAAGAAAGGGCGTCACATTATTGCCGCTTTTATCGTCAGGAAACTGCCGCTAAATCGGCGATAATGAGCTTAATAATATGGCCTTGGGAATTCCCATTGAAGCCCAGGTTAACACCATAACTTGGGCTTCCACGTCCACGTCCTTCGAGAGCCGGCATTGCTTTATCAGAGACAGCAGCTTATATGCTGCTCTCTCTTTTGACAAACAATCTGCTTTCTTGAATGAGAGAACAGATTAACTTGCTCTCTTTTTCAAATAGGAAAGATGTTTGGTGTGGTAAAGTGGGAGCGGCGACGATACCGCCCTACCATACCAAACAGCAGTGTCCCGGAAGTACGCACCGCGAGACACTACAAGAACCGACCCTGGGAGATGGTGGACCCCAGGGACACCAAGGGTTCCAGGAGGGGGGCAGCGCAAACCCCTCCCAAGATTAAAAAACCCCAGGGAGTGCAGGTACCCGGGGATGGAAGGTCATTTTACATATTACTGCCCCAGGAAGGTGGCGGTCCCCGCGACGTGTACAGGGAGAGAGAGAGGGGGAGATGAAAACACACTTAAAAAAACATATTTATTTTTTTTAAAAGCCTCGCCGGGGTGACGGTCCCCAAGACTGAGGGAAAGAGGACCGTAACCCCCCGCTTACTTCAAAATAAAACCACAGAGGGGTGACGTTCCCCAGTGCTCCGGGGACTGAGGGGAAGAGGACCATAATCCCCCGGTTACTTCAAAATAAAACCACATAGGGGTGGTGTTCGCCAGTGCTCGGGGCACTTTATAAGCCCCCCCACTATGAAAATATTTGCCCATGGAATTTGCCACCCCGGAACCTAATGAATAAAACGGACTTCTATTTTTATTTCCCTTTTCCACCACGTACGTATACCATATGCGTACCCCCGAATATTTTTTTTTTTAAATTGACCCTAAAGATCCATGGACGACCCCCTGAGCAAGCCTAGAGGGTCAGGATGTTTATACCCTGCCCCCTTTCCTTATTTCTCAACTTTGTTTTAATGTTTTCTTGTGAGTCGCTTCCAGCGACGAACAAGATGGCTGCCAACACTTCCTGGTTTGGAGTGTTGACGCACAGTTGACAGCCAATCAGCATGCAGCTCGTGCTCGTAATTGTACGGATTTCCGTATGCGTGCTGTACTTTGGCTTTAGATATCGCTATGATTTTACTTTTAATTATCTCAGGAACTACTGAATGGATTTACACCATTTAACAAAAAGCACAATCTGCGAACCAAACTCTACCTCTCTGCCAAATTTGGTGTAATTCCGTTCAGACGTTCGGACTGTAGCCCTGGCTAAAGGTCCCTATGGAAAATTGCATGGGGAAAATACGTTTTGGGACCCCCCTTTTTTCTCAGCCCCCACTTGATGAATCACCCCCAAACTTTCAGGGAAGGAGCGGAGCCAAGCAGGCCATTTTCTTGGTGAAAGTCGCGAAGATTTGTCCACCAACTAACTATAACACCCCTGAAACCTGAGGTTTTTACAATGAATTTCTAAGGTTTTTTAATGCTAATTCCTAACTATAACATGTCTGAAACCTATGTTTTTTTCAGTGAATTTTAAAGGTTTTGTAAATGACAATTTTTAAATATATTTATTCTTATATTTATTTTTTTGATACTGATTTACTAATTTCTTTTAAACTATTTATTTTTAGATATTGTATTTTTTTAATTACATTACATTGTGTGGCCCCTCTTCTTTTTATTTTTTTGGGGCCCTGGACCCCATGCCCTAGAGCCTGACCCGCAAATCTAAATGTATTCCTTTTTTTTATAGGAATGGGATTACTATGGAAGGAAATACAAGTTACTTGTAAGTATGCTTGGAACTACTTTTCAGGGTCAGTGCTGGGCTAAAAGATACAGAACTGGTTTCTCTCCTGATAACAAATGAATAAATCGGAATTTATTCTTCGGATAACTTAAGGTGAATATTTTAAAGTTCAAAAACTGCACACTTAGAAGAATTTGCAACTAAAACCAGTCAATGTCAGCCTATGAAAGGAAATTCACTTAGCATGTAAATAGTGTTATTATCACTTTTTCTTACTCAGGAGTGGATCCTGATCCAGCACTGCTGCATCACCTCTAAACAGTTGAAAGAATGCAAATTACCAAATGCAAATTACCAAAGACGCACGGCGGCCCACGTCTCTTTTTTTTTTAATATCGCTAGAATGTGCCGATCATACGCGCACCCCGTGATTTTACCCCCACAAAATTAAAAATGTGGGGCCAAGGGGATCCTTGTGGAACCACCTAAGCAGACCTAGAGGGTCAGGGTGTGTCTACCCTTCCATTTTTCACGTTTTAAACTCACATTTCACACGCTTCTTTAGCCTCCCTTCTACCGAGGCATAAAATGGCTGCCAACAGTTTCAAGTTTTGAATGTTGACAAGCACTTGACAGCCAATTAGCGTTTAGCGTGTGATCGGAAGGCTGCGCTTATGGTTCGATGACAATAAGCGGAGTATCCGTATTCAATTTTTTATGGGAAGAGGGCCGTGTGCCCCCCTTCCGTGGTCAATTCCGGGCACCGAGGTCCCCACCCCCTGGGGCATGGCTAATTATATATTATTATTTTATGCAAGAGGGCTGCATAGCCCCCCTACTGAAGCCACTTCAAGGCCCCGGACACCCCATTCCCCGGGGACTGCCTTTTAAAAAAAATGTATTATGGCCGTCACCGTTAGGGACCGTGCGAGTGTCTTCAATTCCCCTACTGTCCCACCGGCTTTCTGCCTCCTGTGGGAGCCGGTGTTCTATCGACATCCCAAGTCCATGTGTGTATGTACCACCTAGGAGTTGCCTTCACTTTGCGCATGCACGTTTGTGGTAGGGCATCCGTGTT
Organism: Lissotriton vulgaris; assembly: GCF_964263255.1. Classification (NCBI taxonomy): domain Eukaryota; kingdom Metazoa; phylum Chordata; class Amphibia; order Caudata; family Salamandridae; genus Lissotriton; species Lissotriton vulgaris. Next base: position 1,788,316,733 of record NC_141694.1, read on the forward strand.
AATTTACGAATGCGCACAATACGTCCCACCGTATGGCTATGTACCCCTAACGTATTTCATTTTATTTGCGCATGCTCAATTGCAACATGCCCAATCACAGCTCTCACACCCAGTGACATCATGCTCAACCTATCATCCTTCTCCAAAGCATTTATAACCTGCCAACCTTCTCGAACTTTTCCTATTCCGCAGTCACAGCCATTGATAGTGTTCATATCCACTTCTTCGTAGGTGAGCACTTTTTTTTAAGAATAATTAAATTAATGAATCTGAGTGATCTTTAAATACCGCGTAAATGCAAATTTTTGTTCAATTTGACAATGCTGTTTTTAGGCACGCTTTCCTACTGTTTTATATGGTTAAAGTTGACTTCGTAACTTTTGTTTCAGAGCAAATCACTTAATCCTGGTGCATTCAATTTTGTAAGTAGTGCGCCACGTGCTGCTTCCTCCCCATGCAGTGCATATGTAATCGATTGGCCAATGTTGTATTTTAGCACGCTCTCCATGTTTTTTAATAACGTTAAACTTGATTTCTTATCCTTTGTTCTGTGCAAATCAGTTAATCCTGCCACGTTCTTTTAATTTGCCAAGCGCCACGTGGCCCTTCCCACATCAGTGTGCTAGGTACTGTTCAAGTTAATGCAATGTAGTTTTTCTCGTGTAAGTAGTGCGTTATGTGCCCCATGCATTGCAAAAGTAATGTTCTCGGCAATTCTGTATTTTAGCACGGTTTCCAGCTCTTATACCTCCAATATCTTGCCTTGGTAGGCGATGTTTTCTGGACAAATCACTTAATCCTGCCGCCTTTAATTTTTTTAAGTATTGCGCCACGTGCTACTTCCTCCCCATGCACTGCATATGTAATCGATAGGCCAAAGTTGTATTTTAGCACGCTCTCCAACCTTAAACTTGATTTGTTCCCTGTTCTATCTCGTTATACAGATATCTGAACTATGAGATGTACTGGTCACCACAAGCTGTTTATTCCTGCCCATGCACTATACCAGATGGTGGTCAACCACTCAACATACCAGATCCACTGACTGCTCTTCATATGCTATCAGCCGAAAATTGCAATGGACCTAATGGAGTTATCAGGTTTGACTTTAACATTCCATGATTGAAAAGCATTCTGAGATAAGCATTTGTGTATTTCATGTGTTCGCAGACAGATAACTGTGTTGTTCTCTTGTTTTGGTAGAATTAGTGGGCATTCTGGTATCAGGAAAATGTATAAAAACATGTCCTCGCGATTTTATTGGCCAAATATGTGATTTGAAATTGAACAATGTGTTGTATAATTTTTCTTGTTTCTATAAATATTTTTATAAAATGTAAATCTTTATTGTGATAGTCTTATAGACGTTTGTTTCTGAAACCCATATGTTTCTCATTTAAATGCTCGTTACACGTTCTCAGCCTGCACTTGAGATACAAAGTGAAAATGTTGCTTTGAATTTTTATTTTTGAAGACGTGTCTTTCAATTTTTCTTGATGTTTATTTCTCAATTTCTAGATCATGGAAGACCAAAAAGGGTTCTATCAGATTAAGGCCAGGAGTTTGTAAATGAAGTGAGTGACCAATCTCGGCCTAACATTTGTATGATGCAATGCTAATTCCTATTTTGCTTGCCAAATATAACCTCTGATGATTGCTTTTCAACCCCAATCCTATTGAGAACAAATGTTTTATGTACATTTAAATTAATCTTGGACATATGTACAACATATACATGTTTAACTCTTTTTTTAGTTTGCAGAATGGTTCATAAATCAGCAGCAAATTGCCGAGATTGAAGAAAAGTATATCCTCCTGTTCCAGCTGATTTTACTGATGTCTCAAATATAGCATGAGCTAGTTGTCTGAAGCCATACATATGCACACATTTTTAACGGATAACGTTAAGGTAAATACTCTCAATATGAGTAGTCGACAAAGTTAAAAAGTAACAGATATAAGTCCTGTGAGGGGTATTTGGTGTCAGATAATGTCCAATTCACACTTGTATGGATACAAGGTGGATCTCTATATAACTAATGGATGATTTGGTATTAGGATGGCATACAAAGCTCACAACCTTCTTACTTTTTCTCTTAAAGGGTTCCAAATTGGGGACGAATATTAGGCTGTGCAGTAGAGGTTGACGGTGTTGCTCCACTGGTACTTTGGCCTTCTCATGAAACAGAAGGAGGCTCTCTCAATATACTTAACTCTTCCCTTCCAAAGTTGACCGGATTCTTAGTCTGCAAGTCCTTCCCCATACTTGCAGTTCCACACCAGTACTCTTTATTGGGGTCTCCTCTTGAAAACAGTCTTGCATATCCGACAAGTAACCAACCAAAGCGGAGTTCAAGTCGTGAACTCTGTTGGCCACAGTGTTTGCACAAGGTCAGATAAGCGGCTTAGCTAAACAATACCTCCAATTAAATGAATTAGAAATAAAAAAGCGTATTTACAAACCCCTTGCACCACTTTTACGTCACTTTCAACATGAGAAAAGTAACACAAAAGTGGCACAAGAGTTTTGTAAATAAGCCCTAAAAAATATTATCCTGCATAATGACTTCATCTCTCACCTAATTCTGTCACATTTGTGAATCATTTTAAATACCTGTTCATCTGTAATATAAATATGACTCAGTAGGCGCTTCTATACAGACACCGTCTGAATGCAAGCCTATAAGATAAGTGAAATCTATCACGTACACGGCACACATTAAATAAAATAGAAAATATTGTTGTGGGTTTCTTTGACTTGTAATGTGAGACCTCATTTAGTCACATCGATCTAATTTTAAACACTAATTTTCTTTTTTGTTTTGCAGATTAACTACAGTACTTGTATTGAACTCCATATCATATGTTGTTTGATATATTGTTTTGTTAAAGTTATGGTTCTAGTTATTTATTGTATTGTTATCATTTAGTTATATTTCCAGTTATTTATTGTTCAATAAAAGTTAATTAAAAAAATACATGCGTCTTTTTTTTGTGGGGGTTGCAGTCCACAATAGAAATTATATTTCTAATTTGAAGTATAATTCTGAGGCTAGCTCTTCATCAGATCTTTACCAGAGTGTATAGCTACAACTTACGGTTCCAATTAAAAAGAATAAAAAGTACAACGCCATTAGCAACATAGTGTGGTGAACTTCTAACCTCTGTGCTCACGTAAGTGTTCCATGAACTGTTACTATAGTAACAGACAGAAAACCGTTTGATGGTAGGGTTAAAAGTTACTGGCTGTACAGAAACCGTTATATTTACCCTGGATCCTCTACATGACAAAAAGGAAAGCAAAGTAAAACAAAACACTGTGTACCAGAGTTACTACCCCCTTGTACCACTTTCGCATCCAACCCCCCCTACAAAATTACAAGTATGTGGGCTCAATGACCCCCCTCAAGTTCCGGGAATCACCACCCCAGGGAATTTGTATATTACGGGAGGCAGACTGCATGGCCCTCCAACTGGTGCCCTCGAGGGCCCTGGAAAGTACTATGACCGGCTCCTGCAGTGTCCCGGGGTGCCTCCCACCAGTATACTGCTGTTTGTTTTGACAGAGCGGGACTCTCACGACTCCCACCCTCCCATAGCAAACATAGTTTGCATTTTGAAAGACAGAGCAGTCAAATCTATTCTCACTTTCAAAATCCAAAGCAGATTGCATTTCCTTAGACAAATTAGCATCTACCCTTGCAAAAAAGCAATACTGGATCCCGAAGAACGCAAAAGTTCATCACACAATGTTGCTAAAAAACAGCAAGTGTGCTCAACTTCTCAATATACTACCTTATCCTATGTAATGTTATTTTCAATCACGTTTTAGATAACCTATAAGAATCATGCTTTTAAAAATCAAAAACATGCACCCTAGTTTTCTGTGTAGAATGTTGTCAAACAACCAATCATTTCTTTTCTGTTTTAATTTCACTTTTCCCCCAAACTCCCTTTGTCTATTCTAACATATGCCAAAGGCAGAAATGGAACTACTCCAACCTATTTTGTCCACAGATTAAGAAAGCTAGGACAAAATGTGAATAAATCTGTTTCTACTTTTCACTGAGACAATAGAATGGTGTCCATATACCACAAAAATCTGCGTTTCAATATGCATGGCATCTATAGGAGCGATGCGGTAGATTTTACAGATGAAGGGAACAGAGTTTTTCTCATGAACTTTAGACTCTGCAATGGTACTTACTTGTAAGTACTAAAATCTCTCAATAAACACAAGGGCTCTTTTTAGAGCCACCCAACAACTATACACATAAGCTTGATGTATATCTCAAAAATATATGCTTCTTTTTTTTCGGCGGTGAAATGCACGGATCCTACGCGCATCCCTCGACTTAAAAAAAAAAATACTATCTTACTTTTTTGGCCCTATGGGTCCTTATGTGACCCCCTGAGCAGGCCTAGGGGGTCAGGGTGTGACTACCCTGCCCCCTTTTCACACGTTCCACACATTTTTCAATGACTTCCTCAGTCTTGCTTTTACTGAGGCACAAAATGGCTGCCAACAGTTCCTGATTTCCAATGTTTAAAACCGCTAGACAGCCAATTAGAATTGAGTGCGTGATCGGGACGGTGCGCTTATCCTACGAGGCCAATCCTCGCACAATCTGCGGACCCTCCGTGCCCATAGATATATAAATGACTTTAACCATAACTTCCAAAGAAACTACTGAACAGATTGACACCAGATATGCGAAAGGACCTGAGGATTACCTCTATGCCAAATTTTGTGTAATTCATTTCAACCGTTCGAGCTGTAGCCGTGGCTAAAGGTCCTATTGGAAATTGCATGGGGAAAACATGTTTTGGGACCCCCTTTTTGTCTCGGCCCCTGCTTTATCAATCACCCCCAATCTTTCTGGGAAGGAGCGTAACTGAGATGGCCAAATGTTCGGAAAATTTCAAGAAGATTCATCAATCGACGACAAAGTTATTGCCAGTAGAATGTTGCGGATTTCCTATGGAAAACTATATTTACCTACTGTCGACCGCCAGCAGGAGGTAATATATATATACATATATATATATGTTTAACCAAATGTCTTCGCACTTTGATACGGGCATTCAACCGCGCCCCTCCCATCCGGGCTGTTTCCTCGCATTGCTACTCATGAAAGATTCCCTTTGTTATTGAAGTAAGCCGACGCGTTTTGAGGCTAGTAGCTCCTCCTCTTCCTGGGCTCTTCTGGAATGGCACAAGTATACACCTCCTGAATTGTATTTCCACTTCCTTTTATTACGCAGTTGCCATATCCGGCGTACCATTCGTTGTGCTGCATTATGGGACTTAGAGTCATGTCAGGTGGGTATACTTTAACTTTGAGTAAACTCTGTGTCCATTCCATTTTTGGCTAGTTTTTTTGGCAACCTTAAGTAGGTAGGGAGGCTTCCATAATAGCATTCATCACCATGGGGCACTGTGCTGTCAGAATGGAAGAAGTTCCCATGCTCAGCCTTCCCTTCTGTGCTCTTTCGCTGGGAATGGTGCTCCGTAACAGGACCCAACAGCCCTTCAAAATATGTTTAACCAAACGCCTTTGCACTTTGATATGGGCACTCAACCGGGCTGTTTCCTCACGCTACTACTCATGAAAGATTCCCTTTGTTATTGAAGTAAGCTGACGCGTTTCGAGGCTAGTAGCATCTCCTCTTCCTGGGCTCTTCTGGAATGGCACAAGTATACACCTCCTGAATTGTATTTCCACTTCCTTTTATTACGCAGTTGCCATATCCGGCGTACCATTCATTGTGCTGCATTATGGGACTTAGAGTCATGTCTGGTGGGTATACATTAACTTTGAGTAAGCTCTGTGTCCATTTCATTTTTGGCTAGTTTATCAGCAACCTTGAGTAGGTAGGGAGGCTTCCATAATTGCATTAATCACCATGGGGCGCCGTGCTGTCAGAATGGAAGAAGTTCCCATGCTCAGCCGTCCCATCTGTGCTCTTTCGCTGGGAATGGTGCTCCGTATCAGGACCCGACAGCCCTTCAAAATATGTTTAACAAAACGCCTTCGCACTTTGATACGGGCACTCAACCGCACCCCTCACAACCGGGCTGTTTCCTCACGCTACTACTCATGAAAGATTCCCTTTGTTATTGAAGTAAGCTGACGCGTTTCGAGGCTAGTAGCATCTCCTCTTCATGGGCTCTTCTGGAATGGCACAAGTATACACCTCCTGAATTGTATTTCCACTTCCTTTTATTACGCAGTTGCCATATCCGGCGTACCATTCATTGTGCTGCATTATTGGACTTAGAGTCATGTCAGGTGGGTATACATTAACTTTGAGTAAGCTCTGTGTCCAATTAATTTTTGGCTAGTTTATCAGCAACCTTGAGTAGGTAGGGAGGCTTCCATAATTGCATTCATCACCATGGGGCGCCGTGCTGTCAGAATGGAAGAAGTTCCCATGCTCAGCCGTCCCATCTGTGCTCTTTCGCTGGGAATGGTGCTCCGTATCAGGACCCGACAGCCCTTCAAAATATGTTTAACAAAACGCCTTCGCACTTTGATACGGGCACTCAACCGCGCCCCTCCCATCCGGGCTGTTTCCTCGCGCTGCTACTCATGAAAGATTCCCTTGTTTTTTAAGTAAGCCGACGCATTTCGAGGCTAGTAGCGCCTCCTCTTCCTGGGCTCTTCTGGTATGGCACAAGTATACACCTCCTGAATTGTGCTGCATATTTGTCCAAGATGACGCCACCGTTTTGTGCGATACCTCTACTCAACTGGAGTACTTTCTACTGGCTAATCAGTAAGTGCTACCTCGTTGGGTAAATGTATAGTGCTTTTCCTACACTACATCTGCGCAAAGGGCCAGAAGGATTGCCTCAAGTGACCTTGTGTGTGTAACTTTGCCATTGCACCGAAGTGCGCCGGGGTCCCTTGAGTGAGCTGTCCATCATAGTGGGTAAAGGGCGGGAAAACGGTGCACATCGCTAGTGTGAGGGGCGGGGCCAAACGGGAAAGGCTTATATGCGAGTTCACATGCCTCTTGTGTGTATAAAAGGACAGGCACGGATCAGTGAAGCTTGTGGTCACAGGAACTGCACAGGGATTGAGCTCGTGAAAGTCAATTATGCAAAGGCCTCCATCAAGCATCATAGCTAATTTTCGACGATAGATATGGGGAGAATGCACACCTGCCCAGCCTCGACAAAACACACATTTTTTGGGGGGCTGATTAACTTTGCCATCATACCGAAGAGCGCCGGGGTCCCTCGAGTGAGCTGTCCATCAAGTGGGTAAAGGGCGGGAAGACAGTGCACACCACTAGTGTGTGGGGAGGGGCCAGAATGAATCCTGCACTGCATATTTGTCCAAGATGACGCCACCGTTTTGTGCGATACCTCTACTCAACTGGAGTACTTTCTACTGGCTAATCAGTAAGTGCTACCTAATTGGGTAAATGTATAGTGCTTTTCCTACACTACAACTGCGTAAAGGGCCAGAAGGGTTGCCTCAAGTGACCATGTGTGTGTAACTTTGCAATCACACCGGAGAGCGCCGAGGTCCCTCGAGTGAGCTGTCCAACAAGTGGGTAAAGGGCGGGAAGACGGTGCACACCGCTAGTGTGTGGGGAGGGGCCAAACGGGCGGGGCTTCTATGCGAGTTCACATGCCTCTTGTGCGTATAAAAGCGCGAGGAAACAGCCCGGATGGGAGGGGCGCGGTTGTGTGCCCGTCAAAGTGCGAAGGCGTCTGGTCAAACATATATATATATATATATATATATATATATATATATATATATATATATAGTTTTCGAAAATAAATTTCACTCTTAAGCAACTCACGGAGTCGGTGCCGTCCTTTATCTTGAGGAAATGTGCTTGGTAAAAAAAAAATATATACATATATATATATATATTATTACCTACTGGTGGTCGCCAGTAGGTAGATATAGTTAGGACTTATTTCCCATAGGAAATCTGCAACTTTCTATTTGGAATAACTTTGGCGCTAGTTGACGAATCTTCTAGAAATTTTGAAAACTTACGGTCAGCTCCGGTCCGCTCTTATCCTGAAAGTTTCACGGTGATTTGTCAAGCAGGGGCCGAGAAAAAAGGGGGATACCAAAACACGTTTTCCCTATCCATTTTCCCATAGGACCTTTAACCGCAGCTACAGCCCGAACTGCTGAACGGAATTACACCAAATTTGGCAAAGAGGTAGTCCTCAGTTCAGACTCATGCCTTTTGCTCAAATGGTGTCAATCTGTTCAGTAGTTACTGAGAAAATTACAGTTTACAGCATTTATATATTTATGGCCTCGGAGGGTCCACGTACACTAAGCGCAGCTTACGCGCAGCCTGCCGTGCATGAGCTGTATTTTAATTGGCTGTCAACACTCCAAATCAGGAAGTGATGACAGCCATCTTGTCCCTCAAAACCCTAACCCCTTAGGCCTGCTCAGGGGGTCGCACAAGGACCCCCAAGGCCCCCAATTTATATTATTATTTTTTTTAAACGGGAGAATACATGCAGGTTCCGCGCATCCCCGCCCAAATCCCAGAGGCAATGGATTTTATGTAAAGGGGTGCCCGAGGGGGCCCCCAGCCCCGGGGACCGCCGCCCCCGGAGCTTTTTTAAATTATGTAGGGGTTCTCCCAGGCCCCCCCGCTCCAGGGACACCACCCCGGGGGCTTATTAAGATTGGGTGGGGGCTCTCAGGCCCCCCCGCCCCGGGAACCGCCGAACCCCGGGGCTACTTAAAATAGGGTGTGGGGGGCTCTGAGGCCCCCCAGTCCTGGGGACCGCCACCCCCAGGGCTTCTAGCATATGTGGGAGGGGGGGCAGCGAGGCCCCCTCCTGGAGCCTTGTACAGGCTCTGGGGACTGCCACCCCCAGGGCCGGCTCATGCAGTGTCCTGGGGTGCCCACCTCTGGGACACTGCTGTTTGCAATGGCAGGAAACACCACAGGGCCTTGACTCAACTCAGTAAGGCTCCATATAAAAAAAACGTAACAATTGCCAATACTGAGCAAATAATTGAAAAACTATTTATTAAAAAGACCCTACAAATAAAACATATAGGTCCACATTTTTACTATACCATCAGTTGGTTTATTTGTCAACTAGCTTAAAAAATCACTTAAACAATAATGCTTTATGTACATGTGCATCAATAATGAATACAATACAGAGGGAAACGCTATATACACAAAGAACTACATTACATCGTACAAGACATCAACAGACAATCAATGCGCACCATCATACATACCTCATACAAATTTGGCCAGACACTAATACCACACACTCACACCATCCAAGCAACACACCAGAGCGGGTCAAAAACTTGGCCCATGAACTGGTGGTCAAAAATCCTAATCCCAACGTCAAACGACACAGTAAATCATATGTACTCTTAAGGCGATGTAGAGATGCTTCAAACTAATCACTATTTCCTACATCTAACACTTAGATCATTAAATCAAGAGCAAGCATGTTACATGATTTGTTACATGATTTGTTTGACATGGGAAACACAAGGTCGATGCGTTTCAAACCCAACTGTTTCTGGGGTTCTCATCAGGACCGTAACATTCTAAAAAAGAGAAAACAAAGACCAACATTCAAATTTAAAGGACCTCCATCCACAATTCAACAGAAGCAAAACACCCACCGGTACAATCCGCCTACCTTATTTCCTTAATTGAACCAATCGGGAACTTCACAAATCTGAGGGTATTAGTATTCTGAAATAACAAACACAGGAGAACACACTCTGAAAAACTAATGTCAAAGTCAGGCAATTTCCACACGTGTCTGAGGGGCACGTTCTATTCCTCTTACCAGATGCAGCACTTCACTGTATATTTCCTGTAGTGTTGCTGGTGTCAGGGTCACCTGTCGAAGCTATCTAACTGTTAAAACATGTCGCTGAATCTACTGCAGAATATAAGATAAACTTAAAGAGGCGGGGCTCACCTCAATCACAAAGCGGAGAAGTCCTTCTCTGCTAAAGTCGGTTTAATAATTTGCCATTCCCTGTGAAAGGAATGAAGGGCATCCGTTTAGAACCTTTATAAATCATCTCAATATTGCACAAAGGATTTAAAACACCGCACGCCGGTCACCTTAAACAAACTCTGTCCCTCTCCAAGATGCAAACACGTCCTCCGAGTATGGTGTGTATCGTGTGATCCCGCAATGAATGATGGGGTACAGGGTGGGAGGGAATTGTCGTTTTTAAGCTACTTGTGGAGCCAGCCAATGTCTGCTTAGGCTGCAGGATCACGTCATGGCGTCCTGCGCTGTTATCGTGGCCCTCAAAGAATACAAAACTTGATTAATCATCCACGTTAATGCAATGTAAAGAAAAACAATGGCAGAGGTCAAAAGCAATCATTTTTGTGCTCCGTTACATTGCGCCAGGATGTGACTTAGTAAGTAATTTCACTCCTTTTTCAGTTTGTGTGTGTATGCTCTGACTAGTCCGTGTTATAATGCTTGTGCAGGGGGACAAAAGTCAGGGTTGCCTTCACTTTCCGGAACAGGAGTGACTAAATGAATCAATCTGGCAGACCATTTTGATGCAGGGGCACATTTGTATACGTATATCGAGGAAATTCTTCGGTGGCCCAGTTCCCCATCGTGCGTTCAGACTTGGTGATGCAAAATGCTGGTGCGGTAGGCCAACATTGAATTACATTTTGGTCCTGCATACCACACGAACCTTAGACTTTATTCGATAAGCGGTGAGTATTAAGAAGGGGGATCACCTCACGTGCAACATTGGTGTTATCCTTCTCCTTTGTCCTAAGAAGATGGATGCACTTGGAGTGAATATAGATTGATTACACTAGAGGGCGACTCGTCCAACAGCACCATGTGATTGTCAACAATTACATAATGACATTCTCAGGTCTTAAAGATTTCAGATACTTCATTTAGTCCATGAATTGCCGTGTTAAACTTCATGATTAGCAAAGCCTCACGTTGACTCAATGCTGGGTGACTCGTTGGCATACTTCCTGGCTGGTTTTTCCCACATACAATTTTGGACATGGACACAGGATTCCGTACATGACATTCTTTGATTTACAGTTAGTAAACGTTTCCTGTCTCCAGTGAATACCTTCATGTGAAAAAACTGCTCCTTCTACTGTCTGTTCACAACACGAGAAGGTTCCAAATTTATGATGGCCTATAACCGGTGCCAACCCCAACATGCACCGTAGAGTCATTCCTTCCAATTTGGGGAGAGACTAAATGGTTCGCAATGCTTTTTTCTTTCTTTAAAGCAAATAGTGGAGGTTTTAGTAATTCATTGTCCGGATTTTTTACCGAATTCCAGTTCTGGGTAATCAATTTCTTGAGCTGGTTTGCATTTGGACAAAATGTGGTCACACAAACCATTCTCTTCATTTCTGGTTTAGTTTTCTTTTCTAGTAATGTCTCTTGCGGCACCCACCATGCACGGCATAAGGCGTGCTTCAATAATTTATTGGGGTAGCCCCGGTCTGCTAAGCGATCCATTAGTTTATTAGCATGAAGGAAATACTCATCTTTAAAAGAGCAATTGCGCCGGATCCTCAGGAATTCCCCGAAGGGCAGATTTTGCTTCAGACTTCTAGGATGGTTGCTCATATAATGAAGAGCCTTATTCCTGTCCGTTGGCTTTCTGAACAGCGTTGTCGCTAGTCCTCCTTCTGATGGGTACACTTGAACATCCAGAAAAGTAATTTGATTTTAGGAAGAGTGCAACTGAACTTAATGTCATTTGTTCTTGCGTATAACCAGTGACCAAAATCATTCAACTGGTCCTGTGACGCCGACCAAATAAAAAAAACATCGTCAATATAGCGCATCCAATTTGAGATGCACTCAATGAAAGGGTTGTTATTGTACACAAATTTTTCTTTGTATAAACCCATAAACAGTATTGCCAGCTCAGGGGCAAAAGGACAACCCATGGCCACTCCCTTCGTTTGGTAAAAAAATTCAGATCCAAAGGAAAAGTAATTCTTCTGTAAGGCAAATGTGGCTAGTTCTATGACGAAACCTGTCGGGACTCTGGCTGGTTTGTCTCTGTTTTTTCTGGGCTGTTTCTTTTGTAAATAAAAAAAATCACAAAATTGTTTTAAAAAACTACAAAAAAATATATAAAACAAAAAAAGTTATTTTCAGAACTAACTTCTCTGGTTAAAGAAAGAGCTATATTTGTATAATAGTGTATGAAAGTTTGTTTGAATGTATGCATAGTGCATAATTGACCGAAAGAATGCATTAGTACTGTATGGTGTATGTATGAGTGCAGAACTATAAGGAAGTGCTGTAGCATGACACTTTTAGCTCTGTTGTACTTCCAAAGCACAGGGATGCAACATATGTACATAAATATGTTGCAAGGCTATGCTTCCCTCTGCACTGGAAGCATAGACATAAACTGCAGCCATGTGGTGACACAGGCACCCTTGCACCATGGCGCAAGGATATCTGTGTCATGCCAAATTTGTTTTTGTGCAGGAAGACATACCGTCCTGCACAAAAACAATCTGTGAAGGCATTTTTCTCCTTCAATGTATGCTGTGCATTTTAGCATACATTCAAAGAGAAAAAATTAGGAGAAATTGAAATAATTCTCCTAGTTGTGCCTTGTTACACCAATTGGAGGATGGCGCAGCATTCACACACATGTCCAAATTTATGATTTCTAATAAATCTGGAGATGTGCATTGTTCTATGAGTGTTCTGTGCAAACACGCACACCTATGGAACGCCCGTTCAACATAGGAGTTTGAAGCACTCCGTGCCCTAAAGCCTGGCTCACTGCATGAGTACATGCATACTGACTGAATGATTACAGTACTACAAGGAGAGACACTGGGTGAATTCATAATTGGTTGAGTTTTACTTTAGTGAATGGATTAGTACATGGTACTGAAAGAGTCACTATGGGATTGCAAGAGCCGTCAAAGGGTGTTTGCTGGAGTGTATGGAGACTGACTGGGGAATTGTAGGCCTGAAACACAAGTGTGAAGGTGGTTAGACCACTACATGCATAGTGTATAGGAGTTTGAAGCATTCCATGCCCTAAAGCCTGGCTCACTGCATGAGTACATACATACTGACTGAATGATTACAGTACTATAAGGAGAGACACTGGGGGAATTCATAATTGGTTGAGTTTTACTTTGGTGAATGGATTAGTATATGGTACTGAAAGAGTGACTATGGGATTGCAAGAGCAGTTACAGGGTGTTTGCTGGAGTGTATGGATACTGACTGGGTATTGTAGGCCTGAAACACAAGTGTGAAGGTGGTTAGACCACTACATGCATAGTGCATAGGAGTTTGAAGCACTCCGTACCCTAAAGCCAGGCTCACTGCATGAGTACATGCATACAAACTGAATGATTACAGTACCATAAGGAGAGACACTGGGTGAATTCATAATTGGTTGAGTTTTACTTTAGTGAATGGATTAGTACATGGTACTGAAAGAGTCACTATGGGATTGCAAGAGCAGGCACAGGGTGTTTGCTGGAGTGTATGGATTCTGACTGGGGAATTGTAGGCCTGAAACACAATTGTGTACTTAGTCAGAGTCCTGTACCCAATGGGTAGAAGTCGTGCACCAAATGCGTTGGAGTTGCGCACCCTATACTTTAGGAGTCATGCATCCAACCCGTGCACACCAGGGGGCCGCACTGAGTGCCGCTCCTAATTTTACCGTAAAAAAAAATAGCCCTCATCACTAATTTCTATTATCCCTGGAGACCCCATCCCCCTGGGCTATATAAAACGTTGGGGACCATGCGGGGAGCCCCAATGCCCCCACGGTCCCAGACGGCTCCCTGCATCCTTCAGGAGCCGCCATTGCTTTTCCACATGGGGAACTGCTAACATGCAGCTCCACATGTGGAAAAGCAATTTGTTTTGGATTTTGAAAGAGAGAGCAGGTTTCCCTGCTCTCTCTTTCAAAATCTAAACCAAGTTTGCTATGGGAGGGCGGGAGCTGCGGGACTCCCGCCCTCTCATAGCAAACTGCAGTGTCCCGGCGTGGGCACCCCAGGACATGCAGGAGCCGTCCCTGGGGGGTGGCGGTCCCCAGGGCCCTCAACTGCTCCAAGAGGGGGGCCACGCAGCCCCACTCCCACAATACACAAAGCCCCAGCGGGTGGTGGTCCCCAGGATTTAGGGGGTTCGTTGAGTCCCCCTACGCACAGATTTTGCCGTGGGGGCCTTGGAGCCCCCTAACCATTTATTTTCAAAGCCCCGGGGGTGGTGGTCCCCAGGGCTTGGGATGCTATTGAGCCTTTTATGGGGGTCCCTCTTTTTTGGAAAATCGCGGGGTACGTGCACCGTACAGAGTACAGTAATCTTACAGTAAGCTTTTTAGATGTCAGAACTGTGCAGTGTGCAGCCTAACTAAAGATTCCAAAAATGTGGTGATAAATAGGATCACCCATTCACAGAGATCATTTACCAATTGTAATTCGAAAAATTATATATATTGTATAAAATGTCCTTGCGACAAGTTTTATATAGGTCAAACAACTCAAACAGTTAAAACTCGTGTTCTACAACACAAATCCAGGATTAAGTGTAAAACCATAGGAGCCCCTTTGGTAAGTCACTATCAAACGTACAATCATTCAGAAAGAGACATACATTGGACAGTACTATGTCGTGTCATGAACTTGAACAAGGGAGAGACTGAAGTCAAACTCAATCATCTAGAGGCTAGGATGATAGAGAAATACCAGACATCAAAGACAGGCCTAAATGACAGGGATGAGATCTGGGCTCTATTATTATAATGAAGTGTTGTTTTTACAAATGTATAATCTGTTTTTTGACAAATTACTAGAATGTACGAGGTGAGGCATTTCACGGGGATATAAGGTACTAGATTAAGTTTAGAGTTGGATTGCTTTTTTTGATTCAATGTGTTTACATTTGTATTCAGTTATCCAGTTTAAATTTGTTTATTTTAATGTAGTAATTTGATTTGGTTAGTTTTCTTCCTTATTTTTGGGTTCCCCGGCATACTTGTTGTTAGGGTCGTTAGTCTATTTCCCTGACGATTATAGAACTAGTCCGGTGAGTTAGAAGTCCGTTTTCTATTACGGCAACCCCCACCTTCATGTTGAGTTTAGTCTCACGTCCCACGCGGACCCGGAAGTATAACGTGGTTAAAACCGAGAGCGGATGTGTTTAGTAACAATTAACTGAACCAGAGAGAAGGTTGCCGAGCGTTTTGCCAGAGCACCGTGGAGGAGTCAATATAAGAGATCCTCACTGTTTTCACTCACGGGGAATTTGTTACCACAGCAAGGTCAGTCATCTATATAAACACAAGTGATGTTTAGCCCGTTATCTACTACGAGTTGTGAAGAAGTGATTTCACAAAGGGACTGGTGTCTGGTTTTGTATTTCCAGATACTCGATTTGTGGTTTTAATATTTGAAGAACAGCCGAGCCCGGCTGGGCAGGCTGCGCTACTGGTCCGGTGTAGCAATTGGAACCACATTGACATTTTTTGGAGGTATTTACTGGTTACATTAATGGAGAGGATGCCCGTAACACTATGTACACACTGGAGTTTATTGGGCTCTAATTTTCCTTTCTTTCACCTATTTAATTTAATTTGTTTCTTAACTTTTGAATAAGTCTAATTGATTTGTAATTTAAGTGGTTTGTTGGAATGAAGGTATCTTTTTCTTTTGAGTAATAACATGTTGCACTCTTTGGGTGTTCTTTGCACATAGTTGGTTACCTCAATACCTCTAGGGATTGGTCTATTGATATATCAGATTTGGTTTAATAATGATTTGGTGTTGTATATTGTTATATGTGGCTATGTAAATTTGTACAAATGTAATATAAGGTTTTCTTGGTATATATTTTTTTTGTTGATAATAATATTTTGCTGCCCAAGTCCTGAGGAGGTCTTAAGAAATACAGGCTGAAACGCGTCGACTATATTTTCATATTGGCATCACTAAAATATTAAACTGATTACAAGTTTTCTTCTTGTAAAAGCCTAAATGTGAAAAGGGAGTATAAAAAGTGTTTCTTCCAAGGCTTTTTTGTGAAAAAATACTGTGATGACCAAGACTAAGGAATAAGGCCGTATAATTATGTGCCATATCTTTCCTTGTTTACAAATAATTGGGCACTAGAACCGAATACCTTGTTCATGAGATAAATTGCCATATTATCTTTATTTACATTTCTGTTTGTAGATATTTTGTGTATATTGTAAAGAATTGTATATATGTTTAAAAAATGACTTAAATGCATACATGTTGTGATAAAATGCAAATGTAAAATAATGTAGAAAAGAAAATGAAAAATCATAAATTTATTTTTCAACAAAAATTGGTTTACTAAAACAAGTTTTTAAACCAAGATTTATGTTATTTTTGAATTATTGATTGGATAGTGTATGGATGAAGCAAGAGAGAGTGATATTTTGAATAATCCATGAAGTAGGTTAATTTATACCTTAGACAGTTAATAAATGGTACCTGTCTTAAAAAAGGTTTTTAGAATTGTTACCATAGGCATCATTTTTGTAAAAGTTTAGTTTATATTCCCGGATGCCTAATTGGTTTAACGGGTAGCCCCCTTGATAACAGGAGTACATCTGTAATACAGCACAGGCACAGAGGCAAAGGGATTCTCTCATTTACATGGGGCCATGCCCACATGCAAATGAGGGAACACCCTCTGATGAGAGCACACACAAGTCTGCGGCCCCTTCAGTAATATCAAAGTGCCCTCATGGGCTCGTAAAGTGGGTGAAAACACCAGTTGCGCACCTATGACACTACGGTAATATGGCCCCAGGGGTTCCTCAAATACCCCTATTTGCCAAACAAAGGGGCTGGGTACCTCTACCTTGACTCTTTATATCACTTTTAATTTACATTTTTTGCCTCGGGGACCATGTCCCATTACCTAAATTGGTGGGCGCAACTTTCTAATCAGGGTGCGGACGGCCAATCACAGCATTCCTGTTGGCACGTGCATGCACGAATTAGCCTCAATAATGGCAAACTAGTCGCAAAAGATCTGCGGCCCTAATTATACAAATTTGGATTCCCTTAAATTTCTCAACAATTACTGAACTAATTTACACCAAATTACAAAACAATTTACACCAAATAACAAATAACAAAAAGCGCAATCTGTGGAACAAATTCTAGTTTTATGCCAAATTCAGTGAAATTCCATCCAGCAATTCAGGCCATAGTCGTGTTTGAAGCTCCTATGGGAATTAACATCTGACTCCCTTTTTCTCAGACCCTGCTTGACAGATCACCCTGAAGCTTTCCATGAACAACAAGAGTAACTGGAACACTTTTCTTGAAAATTTAGGGATGATTCATCAAACAGCAGCAAAGCTATCAGCAAGTCAAAAAATGCTTTTCCTATGGAAACTAGGTCATAACTATACCTAACTACTGGCAAGTGCAAGTAGGTAATATATATATGGAGCGAAGGTAACACTAAGACCTTTAAAAGCACCAAATAACTACGAAAGAAATTAACAATGCATACAGACGAGGCTCGCCAGGAAGCAGCAGTCGGCATATTTAAAGAGATAAAACGGGACACTATGGTGCTGTAGCACAGGTACAAAAGGAATGCAAGGGGCTATCAAAGTACAGTTTGGTAAGCTTGAGACACTGTATGAGAGGGAAATAAGAAAATGGTGGGAAGCCACATCGCTTCAAAACTACATTGAGGTGAACCGCATTCCATGCGGTTTACGCCTTTAATCAATTGAGACCTAATTTGACGATTGACCAGAGAAATGCCATTGCTAGTTTACAAAAGGACAACTCCATAATTTGCAAAGCATCAGACAAAGGGGGAAATACAGTCTTATTAACCAGACACTACTATTTGATGGAAGCCCTCCGTCAACTCTCCGATCCTATTAGTTATCTCAAGATCACAAAAGAGAGATACAATGAGAGCATTTTGGAACATCAAGGACTTATTAATAAGTGGTCCAGAAGAGGGATGCTGGATCAAGAAGAAACAAAGTTTCTCAATTGCTCAGACCGAATAACATCGACATTTTACCACTTACCGAAAATACATAAACATACATGTAGGCCACCAGGCCGATCAATCATTTTTGCAATTGGCAGTTTGACAGAACATATGTCCCAATTTATCAATGTTTTCCTGGCACCCCTTGCAAAGACTCTGTCATCTTATATCTGTGATACCACCGATTTTGTAAGAACAATATCGCATATCAACTGGGAAGATGATATGCTCATGATAGTAATGAACATTATTAGCTTATATACTAGTACTGATCACGAACAAGGACTGAAAGCGGTCGAGTACTTTTTAAAGAGCAGATCATTAGAATTGGCAGAACATAGCCAAATGCTCCTTGAATTCTTGAGATTTTGTCTCTGTAACAACATTTTTCTCTTTCAGCAGCAGCTGTATTTACAACTCAAAGGGACGGCAATGGGAACCTGCTTCGCCCCCAGCTACGCGAATGTATTTGTGGGCTGGTGGGAGAAGCAGGTGGCCCGGGCTGACAACAACCAAGAATGGGTCACTTGGCACGTGGCACTGCTATATAGATGACCTTTTTATTTTATGAAAAGGTCCAAGAATTGAGGCAGAGAAATACATTGAAGTCCTGAATGACAATGAGGTTAACTTACATTTTAGTGGAGAAATAAGACTCAAAGAGGTTAATTTCTTAGACTTAAAAGTGTTTGTTGTCGACAATAAAATCTGCACTTCCCTGTTCCGTAAACCAACGGCTGGGAACTCAATCTTAGAAGCCAGTAGCAGCCACCCAGTTCTCTTAAAAAGAAGTATACCCTATGGAGAACTTCTAAGGCTGAAAAGTAATTGCACAAGAGAAACAGATTTTAACAAAGCTGCCACAGAAGCCATCGAAAGGTTTGGCAAAAGAGGCTATTCAAGAAACCTACTAGACTCAACACTTAGACATGCTGGGAAAATTCCGAGAACAAGTCTTCTAAAAGAGAAAGATAAGATACCTAACGATTCTGGCATAGCCGATACAAGATTGATCATGATTTATACTAGTGAGGTACACAACATTGCAAAAATTGTAAGACACAACTGCCATATTTTGCAAACTGATCCAGTGATAGGACTAGATTTGTCTAACTACCCTAAAATAACTTATAGGAGTTGTAGAACGCTAAAAGACAATTTGACTCATAGTCACTTGGAACAAGTGAAAACGAATCCACGGATCAGTGATTTAATGGGATTTTTTCTGTGTACTAAATGTAAAGAGTGCAAACACAGCAGTAAGAGAATAACATACCCATTACCAGGTTCCAAAAAAGAAAGAAAAATCACTAAATGTCTTACTTGTAATACACCATTCTGTGTTTACGTACTAATATGTCCATGTAACTTATGGTACATAGGTAGTACTATCATTCCCACTAAAAAGAGAATCCTTGAACCTTCCAGAGCAATTGAAAAGAGAGATCCAACCTATCCTATTGCTAGGCATTTTGCTGAATGCCTTTCAAGCAATAGGAATTTGTTAAAATTATTTTGCATTGATCATATACAATACACTGAAAGAGGAGGAAATCGCTAAGAAAATTAGAATCAAGGTACATAATAGATCTCCATACAAAAAATCCAGAAGGTCTTAACATGACAGAGGAGTTAGCCATACATTTTTTTTAAACAATAGGGCTATTGTGAAAACTCAGAAACGTATTATGTCTTTGTCCCATTCTCAAATGATGTGATGTTTAGTATATTAATTTGCGGTTCTAGTATTATTCCATTTACTTTCAAATTTTTAGGATGAAGGATTAGGCTGAAAAGTAAAATGATTAATTACATATTTCAGGATCATTGATTCAAGCATGCCCATCCTGGGCTTAATAATTTCCCCTCATCCAATCATGTGAGATAATGTCCTCATAAGTATAAGGATATGTACATGTATATTATTTACTTACTTTTTAATGTCTAACATGATATTCAATGTGAACATGAAAGTAAAGGAGTCAAGAAAGCATTTATATTTGATATGCCCATCCAGGGCATAATAATAGATATTCAACAAAGCATCTTGAAATTGTAAATTGTAATTAATGTAAATAGCATTAATACTGAATACTGCACACATTGCAATGGCGCTGACGCTTGATTTACGAGAATGTAATTGTCCATTATTTATGTTGATGAATTACACGCCATGACGCGCAGTGCAACAAAAGATAAAATGGCGATGCTTTATTTAATGTTTACATAGCGGTCGAGGAAGGCTTACACCGAAACGCTTTTGGATAAATAAATAGTTGAATCTTCACCCGTGAGTGCGGTGCCTTTCTTGGTTTACAAGGGAGTACGAGCAGAGATATATATATATATATAAATATATATATATATATATTATATGTTAATAAGTAGTACAAGTTATAGAGAAATAATTGAGCAAAGGATAATTTAGAGAGATAAAGATCAACAATGCAATTTAGATTTTTAAATATTGTGGATGCTGGATACTTGTATATTTATTTTGCGATAATTTGCACAAGATTGTAGGACTTTAATATCCTATGCAAGATACGTATGAATTATACTATGGTAAAACAGCAATAGCACTTTATTAATGTATATTTTTGATATGACTTGCACTTTACAAGCAATTTTTGCACAGCATTGGATGCACTACAAGGCACTTGCACTTTATGAATGATCTTTTAGCATTGTTGCATAAACAATAGTCAAATCGTACTGTATTGCATTTGCACTTTAAATGAATTATGAGAAATCTTTCATAATATGTACCTGTACTAAATACACAACTATTGATTTATTAACAGAATTGAACAAATGAATTGTGCTTAAGGGCATTGGCCCACTATCACTTTTAAGAAAGACTGTCAGACACCACAAATCCCATTGGACGAACTTTGGAAATGCAGTTACTGTAAAATAATATTGTCGCTAGCCATTAAAAGAGAATTCGGGAAAGGACATCCAGTGAGAAGACATCATGGAAAGAAATAATTAATCTCGAACAAAATATAAATTTTCTCTTTTAAAATTCGTTTTACAGATTATTTGCTATGATTAAAATAGTAGATACAATTTGGTGTTTTTAGAAATGTTAATGAATGATTTATTTTTTAAAACACCAAAGAATTATGTATTGCATCAATTTGAACAAGTGATCGCTGGGAATATGATGATGTAATGTCAGGGTATAGTAGTCTTTCTTTCTGTTTCATTATAATGATGACCATGTGACTCTCAGTGCCTGTTAAAAAGACTCCATTTTATGAGGCTGACCATTGTGAGCAAGACAGGTGAGCTGAAACGCGTCAAGCAGAAGATTAATAAACGGTTGGATGGTAAAGCTTATGCCCTGTGTCGGAGATCGATTTTTTCATAAATCGGGAGTGGTTGCTACATATATATATATATATATATATATATATATATATATATATATATATATATATATATATATATATATATATATATATATATATATATATATATATATATATATATATATATATATATATATATATATATATATATATATATATATATATATATATTTTAGAGGCAGTAGTCACATGATAGTTGTAGTTAGGTCTGATTTTTCTTAGGGAGACCATTTTTTGGTTTGGTAATAACTTTGGCCTAGTATGAAAAATCTTCCAATAACTTTCCTAAACAAAGGTTCATCCACCTCAGCTCCTTCCTAGAAAGTTTTGGGGTGATCCGTAAAGCGGGGGCGGGAAAACTAGAGGGTCCCAAAACACCAAATCACCATGCATTTTCCATAGACTTCATTTGACAAGTCTAGAGCCAAAAACTGCTGAACGGAATTACACCAAATTTGGCAGAAAGTTAAACCTTTCTTTCCAGATTGTGTTTTTTACATGGTGTAAATACGTTCAGAAGTTTTTGAGAAATTAAGGGACAAAGGTAATTGTATATCTGGACGGTTGGGTCTACAAGAGTCTTGCGAGAAGGAGCAGGCTCCCTGATTGGCTGCCAGGAACATGAGCAAAATGCAGCTTTTACTTGACTCTGGGACTTAGTCCTCCTCCCTGAAGTAAAAAAAAACAACAAAAGGACCGGGTTAGGGATACCCTGACACCATATAACCTATGGGGGGTGGGGCAGGAGGAATCCACCCTCGGGCCTGATTACTTTAAGGGTGGGAGCCCTCCACCCCGAGCCATAAATGGCCCGGCAACACCCATCTGCCGCAGGACCCCACAAGCTATGTCCCGGGGAGCCCACCCACAGAACATATCGGTTTCCCTGCCCGCCCTTGTATGGGCAGGGAAGCTTGTGTTTGCTCTCACTTAGCAGGAGCATTTCCGAATTTCCCACCAAGCAGGGGAAAACACCAAGCCCTCTCCCAGTGGACGGGAGCTTCAAAAATGCTCCAGCTGGCAATAGGTCCCGCAAGAAGGGTGATCACCAGGAATCAGCCTCCCATTCGCTAGAGGGTGTCCTTCAACTGTCCCTTCCTCATGCATTGCCTAGAAGATCTGCATCTTTCAACTCAACTGGCTCCCGGATCGATTTGAACTGCACCCGGGGCTCTGCGCCATGCCATTTTTGACTTGAACTTGACGGGAACTGAAGCAATACTTTGTGTTTAATACAGGGTCAGTCCTCTCACTTGGTACACTGTGGGAGGCCAGCAAGGTCACCAAATGGGGTGTCGCCAGAGGCTTAGTCCACGCGAAGTGCACGGCCCAGGTCGCTCGCCTTGCACAGTTGGAGGCGCATTCTGCCCATTTGGAGTCAAATCAGGGGTTTGCTGGGGGTGCTGATTCTGCCTGACTCCGGGAGGAGATCTGGCAGATCTCCCTGGAAGCCGCTAAAATGCTCTGGTGCTCTTCGGTGGCTCGGGTTTATGGTTGGGGAGATAAAAACTGCAAATAACTCCATAACCTAAACTCATACCCCAAGGCCACTCGCATCATTCCCGTGGTCCGCGACGGGAATGGTACCCACCATTGCACCTCTCAGGCTATCGCCCAAGCCTTCGTGGAGTACTACTCCAGTCTCTATACGGGCCAACCCCCAAGGGTTCCCTAACTGCACTGTTGTTGGACACAGGGACCCACCTGCCACGTCTGTCCCAAACGATCTCGGAGACTCTGGATCGCCAGCTCACTCCGGAGAAAATTCATGAGGCAATATCTCACTTGCACTCCGGTAAGACACCGGGACCAGACGGCTATCCGCAAGTATTCCATGCGACCTATTGTGAGTTGCTGGTCCAGAACTTGGTGGAATTGTTTCGCCACTATTGTAGTGCTCCCGAAGACACAGCCGCCCTCCATTGCTTTTGCGGACTATCGCCCTATTTCCCTCATCAACACCGAGGTGAAAATCTTTGCTACTGTTTTAGCCCAACGCCTCCGTCCTCTCCTGCATGCCTTGGTCCATCTGGAGCAATGTGGCTTCATGCTTTCCCGGGGTAGGCGGCACTGTATTCGCCATCTCCACCTCGCACTTGCACACCGCCACCGTCCTTGGCCCTGCTTTTCATTGATTTTGAAAAAGCCTTTGATACGGTGGACTGGACCTATTTGAATGAAGTGCTAGAGTTGATGGGGTTCGGCCTGCCTTTCCGGAGCCTCATTCATGTTCCGTACTCCCGCGCTAAAGAAAGGGTCCTGGTAACGGTGTGCTATCGGGGGCATTTTCTACCCGGAGGGGCACTCGCCGTGGTTGTCCGCTCTTATTTCACCTAGCGATGGAGCCCCTGGCCTCCCTTATACGCCAAGATCCCTGAATCCGGGGTGGTCGTAGGACCCTCTGCGGGTCGATAAGATCGCCCTTTATGCCGACGACATCTTCCGTTTCCTGGCTGACCCCTAGAATTATTGCCTGCGCTGTTTAGAGGTGCCCTCTGCTTTCGAACGGGTCTCGGGCCTTCGGCTCAACCTGGCGAAGTCCACTTTGGTTCCCCTCCACCCATCTCGTGCCTTTTTTGATTGGCAGACAAACTTCCCCTTGCGAAGACAATCTTTCAAGTACCGGGGATCTGGGTTGCCCTGCTTCTGGAGCTCAAGGGGGCCCTGAACATTACACCCCTACTCACCAAGGCCAGGGCAGATCTTAGAAAATGGCAATATCTTCCTCTTAACCCCCTGGGTAGAAGTGCCCTTTTTGAAATTATAGTTCTCCCCCAGTTCTTGTATATTCTGCAGAATCTTTTCTTTCACCTCCCGGCAAGCTGGTTTCGGGAGTTTGACGTTTTTTTCACCCTGTTTTTATGGGGGGGGGGGCAAGAGATCGCGGATATCCCTGGCGCACTGCCGCATGCCTCCTTATGACAGGGGTATGGGAGTCACCAACCTCCATCTCTATTATCTAGCTACGAAAAGGGTCCATGACTGGTCATGGGTGGCTGGTCCGACCCAGCGTACTATGTGGAACTCCAGTCGATGGACTTTATGCGGCTTCAGGCCCACTTATACGGAACGTCCGTACCGAAGGACATACCCTTCATCGCTTGGCCAGTCCTCCTGGCTTGACGTACTGCTTTGCGGCACACGAGGTGGGATCGGATACTTACCAGGGAGACACCCCTTTGGTGTGCCACTTGGCTGCAGGAGACCTCAACCCTTCGGGACTTCCAACGGTGGGACCACATAAGGGTCTTGGTTCTTGAGTACGTTTGGGTGGTGCACCATATCAGAACCTTTGCAGACCTGCAGCAGTGCTATTCCCTCTACTCTTCCCAATTTTACAAATATCGGCAGCTTAGGGACCTGGGGGTGCACCTCTCCTCCCCAACCTCCTTTCCCGAGTTTAGCCCCCTTGAAGCCCTGGTGAGGATGGGGAATCTGGGTAGGGGTGGGGTTTCCCAGATATATTGTTCCCTTGTGAACAATAGCCCCACAACCTTAGACGTGCTCCGAGCCCCTTGGAGGAAGTGGATTGGAGGGACGCCCTCATGGCCCCCAAGTCCCTACATGAGGCTTACCTTACCTCAGCGCGCTTATACAAAGACCAGCTGCGCGCTTCACTGGCCTGCACACTTTGTGACCATGCCCCCGCAGACTTCTATCATATGGTCTGGCAGTGCCCTGTACTTGCTCCATTCTGGGCGGGTGTGGAGTTGGAGCTCCCACAGACCCTGGGGTGGACCCCTCCCCTTGACCCATTGAGCCTGAATCTAAGCATGTTTGATTGCCTGGATGGGTCTCGGGCCGACAAGCATTTCCTTGGGACAGCGGTGGCTGTGGCGAAGCGAGATATAGTGGCACTATGGTCCGAAGCCAAGCTCCCAACTGTGCGGAGGTGGAGACGGAGGGTGGATTGTGTGGGACGCAGGAGGAGCCCCTCTTTGAAGCCCGGTGCTGCCCGGGACTCTTCCAAAAGATATGGGGAAAATGGTTTAACTTGTTGTCTTTAGGGGTGGGTACGTGTCTTCTATCCTGCAGGATCACCCTATGTATGATTTTACCCTATAAATTGATATGCAAGTCGTTGTTGTTTCACATGTGGCCGTACACTATGATACTATGCTTTATTTTGATGCCAATATGAATTTGTGGTTTGATCAAATTTTGATTAAGTTGTTTATAAAAAAATATATGTATTACATGAACAAAATCATTACTATTCACCCCAATAAATTATATACCTAAAATAAATGAACCCCCACATGCATCAATGTAGGATTTTGCATTTCTGAAATAGCGAAAATTAAGGAATCGCTATTTAGGAAATGCAAAATGCTATGCATCATTTTTTTCGGTATTTCTTTGTGATTCGGTAAAAATCGCATTTTTTACCGAATCCCAAAGAAATACCGAATTCTTAAGTTAATTTTCGCAATTTCCATTGATTCCTATGGGCCAAAAGGCCCATAGGAGTCAATGCAAATTGCGAGTGGCACTTAGAAAATTTCATGGGTGCAGGGTGGGGGTCCAAAGGACCCCCCCCTGCACCCCTGAAATGTATTTTTCGCATCATGTTGCACACACACATGTCCTAAGGACATGTGTGTCCGTAACATGAATGTTGAAAAAAAAACATTTAAAGCATTTTAAACACTTTTTCCAAATTTACCGAGTGGTTCAACCACTCGGTAAATTTGGAACCCTAAGTGCGAATTTTCACTTGTCAAAGTGATGATGCATTGCTTTTAAGAAGTCGCACATCTGCGACTTCTTAAAAGCACCCGCAATTTTAGAACTCGCAACAATGTTGCGAATTCTAAAATTGCTTCATGCATCCCAAAAAGCACTTTTGCATTCGCAAACGGCCGATTTTAAGGAATCGCACCGTTTGCGAATGAAAAAGTGCTTGATGCATGTGGGGGTATATACCTAAAATGATACCAATAAATCCCAAAAAATGATCACCATTAACTACAATCACAACCTAATTAGTAATAAATATATATAAACATATTTTTATTCAAGACTATCAAACTATATAGCATACATTAAAAATAAAATAAAAAATTGAGTTTATCATAGAAGGACATAACCAATACAAAAGAATTTCAAACTGAAACTAAACCAACCAATAAAGTATAAGCAACTTTAACCAATTAAATCAGACAATATAAAAGGCACGCTAATTTAAACAACTAAGGGCCTCATTTTGATGTTGGGCGGACGTAACACCGCTGTGGTTTGGAACTGCAAGATCTTAGGTCGGCGGTTCCGACCGCAAGATTAGGATATGATAGGGCAAACATCCATTTTTCAATGGAAACCTGTGCAGCAGGCGTAAAAGGCCCGCAGCACAAGCTTCCATTGAAAAATAGATGTGTGCAAACATCTCTGCACCGTGTGGCAGGCACCATGCAGTGCTTGCCACACAGTGCAGGGATATTTAGGGGAGCACTATAGGTGCCCCCAGCCCCATAGCAGAGGGCCAGGAGGGATGGGGCCTTGCTAGGGGTCCCCAAACTCACTTTCGGACAGCCTTTCCATTTATATTTAAACTAAAATGTACTTCATAATAACTCTACAAATGTAAAATAACAAATAATTAACTTCTATTTCTTTACATAGACTTCCTAAAAGACAAAAGTATGACTTGAGAAAAATGATAAACTGCCTGAAAACATGACAACCATAAACCAACAAAACAATATAAGAAAGTAAGTGTACATAAATGATTACAAATTTTGAAACTCTGTGCCTGGGGTATTATACACTCTTCAATCTAAAGAGTGCTAATACAAGTTAAATATAGTATATACAAAACCAATATTCCATACTCACATGCAATCTCTTACCTATGAAATACAATATTATTTCATCTAAAAACACACTGTCCAAAACCACAGACCAATATATATATTTGAACATCAAAATATAAAAAGGTTTACAGTGGCGGCCGCAGCAAACAAAGGGTGGGGGGGGGGTGGAGAGAATGCTTGAGGGGGAGCGCAGGGGAAGTTGCACTGGTGGTGTTAGTAATAACATATTTTCTTAAAAAAGAACATACCTGAAGCCGCAGGCCGGCTTCCGCGTCGCACCTCCTGTCTTCTTCCTGTTCCTAGCAGCCCCTGTACAGACTCCCATCCAATGGCCTGAGCAGGGTGGAAAGACACTCTGCTCAGACCAGGGAGTATATAAGGTTTCTTCCTAAGTGTGCATGTGCGTTGGGCCAGCCTGAGACAGCTGGCCTAACACATATGGGCACTTACGGAGTGCACATAGCACTCTTTCTCCCCCCTCCCATGCCTCGGCCCCACCCCTCCCTACAGCTCAGGCTCAGAGCCGGCAAATGAAAAATAAAATTATGCCTGAACATCATTTTATTTTTCATTTTCTGGCTCTGAGCCAGGCAGTGGATAGACACTTCTCCACCATTGTGGAGGAGCCACCTCTGAAAAGATAAACAAAAATAATTAATATAAATATTTTAAAAATCCTGCCATTCCTAAAATTCATAGAAAAAATGAAATAAAGCCATAATCCAAATGTAACTATCATAAATTAAAAAAATAATGTCAGCCAATGTTTAATTCTCAATAATAAAAAACATAATTTTAAAGTGAAATTATAATTTTTGAAACAAAATAAATATAATGTTTGTACTATTATGATATTTTTCTGAAATATTTTACATTTTTTAAAGTTTTATGAACATAAATTCTAATAATTGTATAATGTTTTAAAAATATATTTAAATATTTTTTTATTTTTAGGTTTTTTAATATTCCACACTCTTTAACATTTAAAAAATGTTTGGTTTGAATAAACACCATTCCTATACATTTTAATCAATATTACAGTGAATAAATTAAAATGTCTTAAAGATATTGAAATAAAATATAATGAAAACAATTGTATCATTAAACAAAATACTGTTCTTTTTCTCATTTTTAAACTATTTTGCCTCAATAATAGCAGGGAGATGACATATAGCTCAACTGGCAGGTGCAATAGCCTTTCTCACACCTTCATCATGTGTAGTGTGCTTATGAACCACAGCAAGAGTGTGTGTACTGCAATGTATTTGTTTTTGTGTACTGTACACTCATGTGGAGCTGAAGTAGGAACAGTACAGAACCCTTCATGGATGGGAACACCATCCCTCAAGCTATTCATTTTCAGGCGAAGACCTTTGTCTATCTCTGTTCTGGCCAGACTAAACGAAATTGTACCATCACTCACCAATATTTTAGAGGATGCACAATACTTTTGTTCTATATTAGCCTGTTTCATAAACAATATCTGCTTGTTTACAGCAGTTCTGACTGTCCCTGGGCCTATTCTTTCTCCCAGTATGTAACAGTCTCCCCGTGAAGTGCCCATATTACATGGTGGCACAAAAGATGAGCTGTAGATTTTTTCACAGAGAGGGTTTCCAGCTGTATTTGGAGGTGCTGCAAATATGTTGTCCATTACAGGGTGTGAAACTTCCATATGACTTCAGCAGCAGGCTTAGAAGCTTTTGTTCTTGTTTTTTGGGGGGTTTTTTTGTAGTACGATTGAGGGGAGGGTAGAAGTGCTTCAAGCTGTGTTCAACTAACCTCCACCCTCCAAGGCCCTGCCTCCTACTCACCTCCCCCGTCTTGGCACAGAGTAAAGTTTTTTAGAAGGTGGTAGGTGTACATTTTAGAACAGTTGAAGTGTTTCATTATTCTAGGCTTTTTAACACTTGGGATGACTGCTCCAAAAGTACAAACCTACAAAAATGGTGTAACATGGTGGCCGATTACAATGTCAGGTGAAAAGCCACCGACAGCCTGTTGATGGCGGTCTGCCAGACAGACTGCCCATCGGTCCAACCGCCGTATTTGGATGCTTGCGATCAGACCAATGAGGTCAGTAGGAAAGACCGCCATCTCAGACAGGATGTAACAATCACATTGGGGTGCCTGTCGGAATCGTGATTCTGAATGTAGGAGGTGCCGAGGCAGGTACCACCATCAGGATCACAATATCCCTTTAAGGCTGCCTTTTTGGGGCAGCCCGACCGCCATGGAAAGGCAGACGGAATCAGATTGATGTTCCCCGTTGGCCACCATAAAGTGGCCTTGGGGGTACATGAAGTGGCCTCATGCACATCCATGCACCGTGTGCCAGGCACCACGTGATTCCTGGCACACGGTGCATGGATGTGCACAAAGTGCTTTTTTCCACTGCGGCTTGTGCTGCGGCCCTTTTCCTGGCCTACAGTAAAAGCTGCAGTGGAAAAAAGAACTTTCTGACTGCCACCTTGGTGGTCATATCCTAATTGGGCGGTCGGACTGCCGACTGCTTGTCGGGCCATCTCCTGACTGCCACAACAGCGGTTGGCTTCCTGACATTGTAATCAGACTCATATTCTTTTTATAGACATTAATTCAATGATGGTTGCTTCTCATACTTCAGCAATGTTATCAGAGTGTTTATTTTCTTAGCCTTTCGGGTGGAGTAATACTATCTATGGAGAAGAAACCAACAATGGACTCTACACTGTGTAAACAGAATATTTAGGATAAAATTTTAAGATGCATTTTAAGATCGTGTACCTTTTTATTAGCAGGATGTTTGCACAAGACTGCGAACAATGGTTTGGGTTTCCAAATGTTTGCTATGACGGTTGCTATGATGGTTGCTCATAAACATTTGCCTATTTAGACTTGTTATTTACCCTGCTAAAATGTTTGTTTATTTGTTAGCATGATAACAACTATTTATTAGTGCCAACCTGTTTGCTTTGAGCCCCAGGATATAACGGCAAATGTTTTGCCTTATTAATTAAAAACGTTTTTTGTTTTGTTCCTCAGTCAGAGTCTGCAGGTGCCAATTATGGAAATACTAGTCAACATCAATATTAAAACAAACTGGGGTGTATTCTCCCCTGAAACAATGAACTTTCAGATAAATATCAGATTCATTGATCCAGACATCCAGCTGAATATTGTGAGCTGCAATATTTATTGTGGTCCTTAGGGTGTGCAGCTGCTACTGCACCATTTAATGTCTGAATTAACAGCTTTACCTGTAAATTCACTTTGAAATAGGACACAAAGTGGCCGGTTACGATGTCGGTGGAATTACTTAAGCCCAAAACTGTCTCGGTCCTAGGACAGACTGACCTCCGGTCAGCGTCCCTTCCGCCTAATTAGGATGAGATTGAACACTGTTCAGTTGCATTGCTTCATTTCCCTATGGGGGCATGCAGTACGGCCATAAACCAGCCGTAATACATGCTCCCATAGGGAAATGGGAGGTGCCCCCTCGGCCCCAACTAGAGGCCGCACACACAAATCAGCCTTGACCCAATGGGAACAGTCCAGCAGAAATGCTAGGCTAGGTCCTTCCTGAACTAGAAGGCAAGCAACCTAGGAATGGTTTTGCCCTAGTTATAGCTCATCAGCCAGATGTAGCTTGATTCCAGTGACACAGTCTGCAAGGGGCCCATGTCTGGGCATACCAGTCTCACTTAGAGTGACACACTAAAGTATACAAAAAAGTGATGGATGGAACACTTTACTTCATATCAGCCACTGGTAATTATTCAGGGTTGGATCCCAGTCAAATGTCATTTTGCACACCACGCCTCCTCAGTTTGGGCCTATCCATACGCAAATCAGGGTCATCCTATTCCAGTGGGAACAGTCCAGCCCATGCAGAATACCATTAGTGGTAATCCTAGAATGCAGAACTACTATAATCAACAAATTAAGAGTTCTTTTACTCCCCTTTAATCGTGGTCCAATCCAATCAAAGAGTCCTGTTATGGAAGATGCAATGGCAACTGGGATACTTTTATTGAAAAATATTCTCACAGAGATACAAATGATAAAAAGTGATCAACAGGATAGTTCTAATAATTTAGGAGAACAGATAAAAGACTGTTGTGGGCTCATTACGATGTCGGTCAGAAAGCCCCCAACCGACACCGTCTCTGACTCGGGAACGACCGACTTGCGGTCGGCGGTTCCGACCCCCGGATTACGAGGCAACCAAACACAGTTATGTCAGATTCCCATTGTTTCCTATGGTTGCTCCTGTTATGCCTGAGAACCGGCCATAACATAGGCTCCTATGGGGAAATTGATGTGTGTGTGAAACCCTGCACTCTGTCGCATGCACCCCATGGTGCAGGGTTTTTACAGGGGGATTCCATGGCTCCCCCATCGGCCACCAACCATAGGCCGCGGGGATATGGGCCTTCCAGGAGCCCCCAGGTCACGGAAAGGTTTTGGGAAACCAACATTGTAAGCCTGACTGATGTAACGCCGTCCATTTAGGGTTACAGTGCGGGCCCCATCGAGAGGAATACTCCACGAGTTGGTTGGAACCGAGCCGGAATGACTGGCCGTTTTACGTTCTAACCGCAAACATGGAAATCGGGCAGTCGGAACTGTAAACCGACTGAGTCAGTTGGGTCGGAAAGCTTTCAACTGTCAAGCGGAAGCTTTCCGCCCAACATTGTAATGAGCCCTTTAGATTTACTGATTTGGTGATCAAAACTAAGTACTGGAACATAGGATACAGATTTAGAGGATTCAAAGGCAGTAGTACAAGAACACAAGTCGAAAGAAGAAGAATGTAAAAATTGTATGCGGAGAAGCAATTTCAGACCTGAGAGTTCCTAGAATTTATGAAAAACGAGGTACCACTTACGCAGTTGGGAAAATCATAAAGTCTCATATTTCACCTAAATAGCTCATGGCCAAGAACCATATTAGTGAACTTTGGGGACTTCAGAACTAAGGATAAAATCATGACTAAACAAAGCAGGTGAAATCCTTAAGGACTGACAATAAATATAACTTAAAAGTATACCCTGATATGTCATTTGAAACTGCCAAATGCCACTGGGATCTTAAACAGCTAATAGACACGTTTAGATCATTAGGGGCACAGGAAATGTTAGTACAACAGACAAAGTTGAACGTTTTGACAAAAGACACATTCCAAATATTTAATGACACATGTTCCAAAAAGAGTGTCCCCAGGTTAATGAGAAGGAAAAATACTGATGAATTATATTTATGGACCGGAATGTTGTTTGTTGGTGACGGTGGGTCTTTGGGAGGGGGTGCCCGAGGGTACATCTAGACTGCTGCAAAACTGGGCAACTATCTTCAAGTGGATGTTTCCTTCATGGATAAGGGCAAACATACCCTGGAAGATGCAAGAAAGGTGAGAAGGAAGGAGGCAAGTACAGGAATCAATCAAGGGAAGAAGGGTATAGCTGGCGTGGGGGAGGTGGAAAAGAACGCAATCAGGGTGGGAAAGTGGGAAAAAATGCTTTTCTGTGAAACAGTAACTCAAACAATCAAATAAACTGCAAAGGATTAGAGACCAAAATATTAAGTATGGCTTATTTAAAAATAATCTAAATAAATTGAAAATTACCTCAATAATCGTAATTATAAAAAGCTATTATTTTATGGATAAATACACTGAACTGGCAATAGTATTGATACACAACTCACACATCATCGAGCACAGTGAATCCAAATGGAGCTGGCCAGGCTTTAAAAAAGCTGATTACTATTTCACCAGGCTGTGCAATAAGGTGTTGCCATTTTGTTACTTGCACAAAATATTATTGGTTCTATAATTAAGGTAGCAAATAATTTGTCTGGCTGCTGAATAGGTTTAACAATTCAATATCCAATGAAAGAATTCATAACAGTTTAATATTATGGCACCGTAGAAGATTCCCCCACACTTCTTATGATTTTGACTGATATAGTAATGATATCTACCTTGACTGTTGTTATAGGAGGGTACTTTAATTTTCTTCATTCAGTGACTTAAGATACTTCAAATCCCAATGTTTTCCAGAGAACATCCAAGACTGATAATGCATTCCACATAGTTTTTAAATTAGGCTGACTTAATCAACTTTGTTTTTGACATCTTCAACCATTGTTTTTTGGTCATATGGTCCTAAGCCTCAATATGCATATCACACTGCAAAGGAATAATGTATTAATCTAGTCAATGGATTAGTTTATTAAATGACACACAATTTGTTCATTTCACGAGAAAGAGTATAGTCTTATATTTCCAAGAAATTTAGGGCTCTTCCTTCCCTGAAGTAGTATGGGATGCTTTTAAAATAACTACAAAGGGGGAGGAGAGGATTATAGCTTATCAAAGTTGGGTGAGTAAGAAAAGAAAACGTAATTTACAGATATGTCATAACATGTTAAAGGAAGCAACGTATGCTTTGAATCTGTTGAATTATTGATTGTGATTAATTAAACAGTGGGGATGAAACTTTGAGGAGGGCAGACAATAGACAATATTGTTGCTTGGAAAGCTTGAACACCCAAGACTAAAAATATCGTTCATTCCATTATAGAATCAGACAATGGTCATAACATTTTGGAACCTAAAGAAATAGGCAGATTTTTTAGAACACTATGAAAACATGTATCATATTCAAACTACTACCCCCCAAGAAAACTATCTAGAGCAATTAGAAAGCCCTGAATTGACTGAAGAGGAGGCACACATTTTAAAAATCCAATTCAAGAAAAATAAATAGTGTTCACAATCAAAGGTTTGTCTTACTGTAAAGCAGCAGGAGAGGATGGCTTTCAAGCTGAAATCTACAAAGGTTTTATGCACAAATGCATTCAGCTACCTGAAATAAGGGCATACTAAAATAAAATAAATAAAATACTCACCAATATTAGCTACACAGATAATAGTACATTCCTCTCTATTGATGCATCAAGACGAAACGGGCAAAGGATCACACACATATGTATTCAACAATATCTTAATGGGTTGACAACTATAAGCTACCATCTTTTTAACGGTCCATCACAAAATACTCACCAAAATATTATTCCTACACATAGGGGCCTATTCCGATGTTGGACAGGCTCAGGTCCGTCCGACATCGGTCAGGAGCCATAACCGACCGACCTGCTGTGGTCGGTTACGGCCCTGCTAGTACGATGCGACCGAACCCTGTTCGGTCGCATTCATATGGTTCACAATGCAAGTATGCATTCCAAGTGGAATGCATGCCTGCATTGAAAAAAGCAGAGGTGCAGTTCATGCCTGCACCCGGTGGCCGACACCCCAGGGTGTCTGCCACCAGGTGCAGGGATCCACAGAGGGCCATTCGGCAACCTTGCACCCATGGGGGCCCTGCTGGGGTCACCCAAAGACAGTTTCGGACATTGTTCGGAGCCCTTTCGACCCGAATCGGAATCCGCCCCAGATTAGTTCAGTCCTCTCTGTTGCTGTATCCGGATAAAAATGGGTTTGTGCACTACTGATAATTATACCCACTTTGTAGTTGAAACAATCAGATTTCTTTTCAACTTCTGGTAACTCAGCCATTATTTCTTATAAATGCAAAGAAAACATTTGACCTTGTCAGTTGGGAATTCTTACGAGAGGAAAAGTGGGCCTAATAGCTGCAATATTTGCTTTATAAACTAAATCATTGGTTTGGTATTAAATAATAAGAAATAGAAGTTATGTTATTGAAATTTATAAGAAGCGCACAAATACCCTGAGGTGTCCTGGCGC
Organism: Lissotriton vulgaris; assembly: GCF_964263255.1. Classification (NCBI taxonomy): domain Eukaryota; kingdom Metazoa; phylum Chordata; class Amphibia; order Caudata; family Salamandridae; genus Lissotriton; species Lissotriton vulgaris. The sequence goes on from NC_141694.1 coordinate 1,788,351,722, forward strand.
TGAGCTGGCCTAAACATTAGTCGGTGCTATCAAAGAGAGAACAACCAGGTCTTCAGACCCCTTCTGAAGGTGAGAAGATTGTCAGCATTCCTCAGGTGGAATGGCAACTTGTTCCACGCATTGGATGTGCAGGTGAAACTCCTCCCTCCCCACCCATTTTTTGGAAGGTAGGTGTTTGGACAAATTTAGCCCCCATGGATGGTAGGGTCCTACTGGGGGTATACCATTTAAACCTTTGCCTCAGATGGTCAGAAGTAAAAAATATACCCATCACTAGGGAAACTCATCAGGGGTATCCAATTTCACTAATACGCTTTGATTTCTTCATAGAGTCGCTCGCACTTGCTCTTCAAGCTAGTCCAAAAGTAGAACCTATATTCTTTTTCTAGACTTAACAAAATGTATGCTGCTGATATGGACTTTTTGCTACAGGCTCAACAGCCAACTAGTCAGCTGGCTCTTGATTACCTATCAGAAAATTCACTGATATAAGAGGGTATAAAATAAGCATTACCAAGACAGATGTACTATTGTTTAGTACACAAGTTGAGGCACTTTACCTAACCCTCCAATTAGATTGCAATAAAAAGAAATATATGGAGTTTGGGTTTCGAAGAATTGTTCAGACCTGCAGTATCTAAATCAAGTTTCACTGTTAATGAAAGTGCAAAACCTGTTGGAGAAATTAAACCGGTTGCCAATTATACTAATTGGAAGGGTAGCTTTGATAAAAATGATCATATGTCCACTGTGTTCATGTTTATTCACAACATTACCGTGTACTCAAGATGAAATAATAAACAAAAAATTGGTGGCTGCGAAAAGCTCAATCTTAAGGAGACATAAATAGTCGAGGAGTGGTTTAATGACATCATGGGGAATATTTACAATGGAGTTGTGGCACATGAAATTCCGTTTTAACGACGTACCGATGGTGCAATGCCCTGCTCCATATTTACAAAATGGCGTTAAACCACTTTTTGTGCCCAATGCTGCTTTGTAAACATGGTACCATTTCACACAGGTATCTGCTTGAAAGGGGCGTGCAATAGGTGTTGCTGTGGGCATTGCACAGCAACACCCATTGCTTTTTGGCACTGCCCCGGATTTACAAGGATCTGTAAATCTGAGGCAGCGCCAAAAACTAACGCCATGCAAGAGCAGGTGCTAGAATGGTGAAACATGGAGAAATACTTTATTTCTCCTTGTTTTTGCCTTTTCTATGTGTGCTACATTCTGCAGCATACATAGAAAGAGCACAACGCCAAGAATGATTATGTGCAGAAAGCAGTCCCTTCCTGCACATAAACAATCAATAAGAGCTTGATTACGAGTCCGCTGGTCCACCAACAGTCAGACTCGCAGGGGCACGGCAGTGGCAGTCTCCCAACCGCCCTATTAGAATTAGGGTGGTGAGACAACCATTGCCCCGCTGCAGCCGCTAGGAAAGATCATTCCCCGGCTTTGGTGCAGCGTTGTAGAGGCAGTACCAATCATCGCATGACCGCCACGGTCTTGCGAAACGTATTACAATTTTCGTCTCCACCACGATTTTCATGGTAGTTCCACTACCATGAAAAATGAAGCACCAAGTAAACAAAGGGTTCCCAACAGGGACCCCTGATGCCTCACACCATGTGGATGCACACAGGGGGGAACAACATGTGCTGGCCTGTGTGCATGCATACCAGTTCCTGCACACTACAAACAACAATGGTTCTGTCGGGTACCCGACAGAACCATTGTTGTTGTTTGTAGTATATATGCCCAGGTTCTGAGAGATACTGGGTTACTCCTTTTGCTTTGCAGACAACAGTTCCTGCACAGCATGGACTTTGCAGCCCATGCTGTGCAGGATCTGTTTTTGGCGTTCCCATTGTAGTGCCCATTTTCTGAGGCACCGTCATGGGAATGTAAAGTTAAAAAAAGCGCTAGATATAAGAAACACTCGTAATCTAGCCGGCGGCCCAACCATGGGTTTGCGGGGCGGCGGCAGGGCGGACCCATCGCACCACCGCCAAACTCGTAATCAGGCCCTAAATAATGCCAATTGTTACTTCTACATGTGCTGTATTCTGCAGCACACGTAAAAGTAACCAATCGCTATTATAGATAGTTTATGTGCAGGAAGAGGCACCTTCCTGCACATAAACAATCATTCCCTGCAACACAGGCACTCTTGCACTAGGGTGCAAGGGTGCCTGCATTGACACTAGGCAGCAAATGTTATCACCAGCGCTAGGGAAAACATAGGGGTATTGTTGTATATACAGCACATCCCTCCGTTTTAGAAATGTCAGAGCGCAGCACTACCAAATTTGGCACATCTCCGCGCTCCGACATTTCCTTGTGCATATTTCCCTATGTCTTACTGTGGAAATTGGGGGATTAGCTCTCCCAGATTTTAGGATGGCATCAAGTGCAATACATCTGGCTAGATTTACAGAAGTACATTTTTATGATAATTATTTCTTCGATCAAAAGCAAAGAGAAAAAAAGTAATTTGATTGCTTTTTCCTAAACAAAAGACACACACTTTCCACATGTTATATACAATTCATTTGAAGATTACTCACCCCCTATTATCATGGAGAGACTGCACTCAAGTGGTTTGTGGAAACCTAATTCCTATTGAAATACATCACTGTGTAAAACAAGGGTTGGGGAAATGGGCAGGTAGATTAAATTGGAAATCTTATCAAAAGTATCCAATTTGTTGGAAAATCAAAACCAAAGTCAGATTGTATGGCTTATCTCATGCATAGTTCAGCTAAATTATGCAATCCTCCCATTAATTATATAAAACATTTGTGAATTATAGTTGAAACAGTGTTTGCAGAAAAACCTGGGTATTAGGGCATTGGTCATTGTTAGAAACAGAGTCCCCAGTTGGCAGAGGTATGCACCCTGTCCAAGTAGGGACCACGATCCTAGTCATGATAAGTCACAACACAATCCCAAATTATCCTGTGCTCACTCTATGGTAGCTTGCCAAACAGCTGCCAGGCTTAACATAGAAGACACAGTGTAAAGGATTTGTGCAATATCAAATGCAACAACACAATAAATACACCACAAAAAGACTCCACAAATGGTTAGGTAAATAAAGTATCTTTATCTTTGCAAAACAAGACCTAAATGACAGAAATACATTCAGGATATTATGAGGTTGCTTCCCCAGAGACACAGTTCAAAAAGAACAGTACTTGGCACCAAGGTGCGCCTTATCAGGTCGTTAAGGTAATTCCTTGCAGTTGAACATAATCAAACGAATGTTTTATGGGACTCTGTACATCCCTTTATTTGAGTACCTGGGTGAGGTAGTTCTGCGATCATCAAGAGCTTCCACCCTGGACCCCTGCTGTTGAGGTGGAGGCCAGTGGTCCGTGGGTCGGAGAAGGCGGGACTAAGATGGGCACAGCGCTCCGGGTCTCCGTGGCAGCAGGCCCTCATTAGGCTGTGCAGGAATCAGAGAGAGCACTGCGTCCACACTTCCAACTTGCCAGCAGCAACAGGCACAATCCTGGTACCAGAGGGAGCACCATGCTCACGCTAAGGTGGGTGCAGGGATCAGCGGAAGTCCTTTACTCACTCTTACCAGAGGCAGCAGACCCACTCGGGCGATGTAGGTGCTGAGACGATGTACGAGGTCTCTGATATCTATGAGACCTTGAAAAGAACAGGGGGAAAGCCAACAAGCTCTTGGAGATTACTTGTAGAGGGAGAAGGCAGGTTTCACTTCCTCTTCCTCAGGGTCAGGGTCAGGCACTGCAGGCCACAGGGCAGCATACAGGGAAGCTGCCCAGTTGAGTCCTTTGGGTGGCTCTCCTGGCCTTCAGACAGATTTTCAGTCCATGATCCAGAAATCTGGGGGTCAGTGACCAGTGCTTATACCCAAATATGCCTTTGATGAGGGGGAAACTTCAAAGAGTCGTTTTGAAGGACACAAGAACCCCTTTCAAGACAGTCCTGTCTGGCAGGTTATTTACGGGGATCACCAGCCATTTGTGTGGGGTCAGGTCATTACTCTTTGATGCCTTTGATGTCCCGTGTAGCCCATTTTTCTCCCATGTGCCCAGGCCAGCCGCTGGGATGCAGATGAATGCAGAATGGTGTTCAGTCACCACAACCCTTCCTCGATTTATAGCTGTCAGAGAGGAATGCACAAATGAAAACTGTCACAGCGTCCAGATGGTTTATTGTAAACAGGCCAGAGGTCAAATAGAGGAAAGTTAAGAGAAGAAAAATGCCCAATGTCTGAAAGTTCGGGCAATAGTGCCTTCAAGGGATTCTTTTTAAAAATAATATCATAACAGAATTAATCAAATGAATTATCTCAAAGCCCCAATTGGTGGCTCGATACAGACAAATGTTAGAAATACATTGTTTGATTAGGCAACGAATCAATCGCAAAACTGAGATACATTCAGTCAAAGAACAATATTTCATGGGTGTCTACTTCAAAAAGTCAAGTTTTATACAAAAAGTTGTTTTGTATAAAAGGGTACATAAAGAGGACAAAGTAACTGAAAAGACATTCTATCACAAAGATCTTGCTATCATGAATACTTAAGCCATCATCTGTCAACTTGAATGGAGAGGTGCCTAGTTAATCTTTATTGTCCAACACTTTCGGATTAAAAATAATTGGATTTTTACTTAGGCATATGTTTTCACATACCCACCCCACTGTGCTCCTTGGGAAACCCTTAGTGCAACTTCATAAACAGAAAACCACATATCAATGTTATCTCCCACCACATAATTGTGCACCAAGTCCTCGGGCATACTAACCTTCTTCTTTCCATCATGTACTGTATGCGTGCTGCCACCATCATTGCTAGAATCAGATGCCTGGCCTTGATCTACAGCTCTTTTAGACTCAGCCTCTTTGGTTTCAGCCTTTTTCTCTTCTGCCTCTCTCTTTAGCTTCGCCATATCCAACTTGAATTCCATCTCCTCCTTCCTCTCCCTCAGCTCCTCTGAGAATATGCCACGGGAGGATACACTGCTTCCTGCTCTCCCAGGAGGTTTAAATCCAGGAGTTTCCCCCTCAACTACAGCAGGTAGCTACTCAGAAGAGCCATCCCAGGCTCCTCCATTGCATCATTCTCTTGGTAGCGGGATTTAGCCAAGGCTTTCAGGACCATTTGGAACTCCAACTACCGAGTGGCTCCTAGGGGAGGTACCCCATCTCCTTGCAGAAGCTTTTCAACTGTATGACTTTCCAGCTCGGCTAGCTCAAACTCCATGGCTCCACTTGCAGAACCAGCCAGAGGTGTGATGTAGAGGCCGGATCAAAAACCAAAGCAGGGAAAATGAAGAAAACTCGGAATGGTCTTAGATGTGGATGCACATAGCTAGTGTATGGTACTGCTTAAACACAAGTCCTATCCTTACCACTGATCACCAATGTTACAAACTGAGTCTCCAGTTGGCAGAAGTATGCACCCTGTCCAAGTAAGGACCACGATCCTAGTCAGGGTAAGTCACAGCACAATCCCAAATTTCCATGTGCTCACCCCCTGGTAGCTTGGCACAAAGCAGGCAGGCTTAACTTATTGTTTGAAGTTGAATTAAGAATTTGAGTTCGTCCTGAGATATTATCAAAATATCAGCAAAATTAAGCATGGTGCAGATTCCCTAGGACATTGCATTGGAAATTACTGTTTTGAGTAACTTGTTAACACACCAAGGAGGTGAAGAAAGACTAAAAGGTAGAGATGTAAACTGATATGTTGTATGCAGCCATTTGGATTGGAGATATTTCCTATGAAGATGAATAGGCACTGCCAGCTAAGCGTCTTTGGGATCTAAACGTGTAAACCAGTCTCCTAGTTGAAGACAATCTCCAAGTTGTTCAATGGGTTCCTTTTTGAACTAATGATGCAACAACAAATAATTAAAGTGTCTGAGATGGATTACTAATCAAACTTGTTTTTCTTCTTGAGCAGGAATATGTTGCTTAAGAAGCCCTTTGGGTGCAAATTGTATTGTCCTATTGCCTCCTTGGAAAGAAGGCCTTGAATTTCTTGGTGAATCAATTTTACATTTGTCTCAGACAGATGGAAGGATTTTGAAAATATGTTTTGGGCTGGTTGAAGAAAAAAGAATTTGGTAGCCGGAAACAGTTTGGAGAATCCATGGGTTTGTGAAAGGCAGAGACCTATTGTCTGAGAAAAGAGCTGTTCGATTTGCAGCAATTAAAGGAGGATTTTGAATTTCTATTGTTGTTAAAGATGGGTCTGGATTGACCCCTTTTGTATGAATAACCACTCTTCCCTTGTGGATAAAAGTTGGGTCTGTTCTGATAAGAGAAATGTCCTCCTGATTGAATAAACTGGGATTTGAGATCATACGGGAAGCAGCCAGCAGACTGACCCCCTCTTCTGATGGCCCTTGCAAAAACCTTTTGAAAATAATACTTTTCTTAGAGAGTTGTGTGCCTTTTTGATTGTTGTGAAAGAATTGGTTTATTTTGATATCTCCTTTAATTTCATCCTTCCTTGGCCCTCGATTACTGCCTACACCCCTAAGTATTTCTGCGGAGACGAGGCGAAACTGTCTTCAACGTCCGAGCAAGGGGCAGACATCAGGAGCAGGCCTCAAGATGGTGGTCTCCAGGGACAGAGACAGCAGAGCTGAATAAGGAGCCCAGGCTACAGTGACAATCGGGGGCAGCTGGAGCGGCGCTCACCCTAACTTACCTTTGCAACAACAGCTGCCTGCCCCCCAGCTTTGGGGTCCTCAAGAGGGACCAAGACGCATAGCACGCACGTATGCATGGAGGAGTGACCTGTCCAGTGGAGCACAAAGAGGTGTGTGTAAGGGTCATCCTCGTTGGCTCTGCGGATACTGCTGGGGGGGCATCTAAGCACTCCAGCCAGGACCAGGTGATCAGCCCTGCGAAAGCCGTAAGAGAGGCCGCAACTGTGAACCGACCTCAAAAATGGCAACCACCTGGCACAGAGACAAGGGAGGGAAGTAAAGACCCTGGGCCAGAGCAGTGAGGGGATGCGGTTGAGCCCATGATTTCCCCAAATTATTCGTGAGCCCTCTGCCTCCTGTTTTGTGATCCCAGAGAGGAGCCGGTGATGCAGAGCATGCATGGGGACATGAAGAAGTGACCCGTGGTTGAGCAAGGAAGGACACAGAAAGGGGACCGCTTTGTCGCCTTGGTGGGCCCCGCTGAGACAGCGCTGCTACTGGCCATCTCCTTTGGTATCGCTTTGTTCGGAAAAGAAAACAACACAACTAGTAAGTCCCCTCTCCCCCGGCATTACCCTGGGGCATACTGGTGGGGTAGTTTATAACAAGAGGGAGAGTTATTTTAACAAGGGCAATCACCACTCCTAATGAGTGGTAGGTCCAGCCTCAGCTTACGCCCTAAAGTGAAGAGTGAGAACAAAGAAGGCTGGGCTGTTCCTTGAGGTTAAGGAATGTGTGTATCACTGTGGTGTGTAGGATGCAGTAGGGTCTCATGGAGTCCTACGGTTGGGCATCCAGTGTGTTGGATGTAATGCCCTCACACACCCTTTCAGATGTCATGCTTCATCATCCAGGCTGCTCCTCGTTGGTTGGGCGGTGCAATACCCAGCGGCCAACACCACAAAGAGGGGCTCTTTGGCGGAGATCTTTTATCCAACTGCCGTTTAGGTGAAGTGCGGGTGTGGGGCCAGAATAGCGTAGACGTGTAAGTGTGGGTTTAAATAAAGCTAGGAGTACCGGGAATTAATTTATTCTGGTGGTCCCCTGCTCTAATTAAAAATAGGACTGACCGGTACTTGCTGAAATATTATGCTTCCAATTACGAATAACGAATCAGTGTGTGCTATAGTCGGTCGACATGTTTCTCGCTTTTCTGCAGTGGCTAGCGATTCTTCAGGACCTTTAAATAAAGAATGTGTCTAAGGTTTCAACTGTCTACGTCAGTATGCTTTCACTAGTATCTAATACTAAGTATACATTCAAGTGGATTCAGCTAACAGAAAATATGTGTTTCCTGTATTATACCTGTGTTGAGCTGCATCTACCTAATTAGTATAGCATACAGACAACAACAGTATCCGGCGGGTTGTACATCGGGTTTTGTCATCCAACCTCTGGTTGATTGCTCCTGTGTAGTCTCCTGTGGCACCTACCCCTCGCCACCGGATCCGGGTGGGGTGTCAGAGGTGAGGGGGTCAACAGTTAGGTAGCTCGACCGTGGCCTTGTTCTTAAGGCAAGATGGCAGCCGGTGGTGGATGATGAGATATTGGTGGCTCCAGATGTCAGTACAATCCCCCTCTATATGGGCACCCCTCCTCCACCTGACTGGTGGGGGCCCTTGCTGGGCTGAAGATTAGTATAGGAGGTGGCCCATAATATCTGTGCCCCTCAGGACAAATCACAGCACTGGAGAGGCAGAACAGTGATGTGACAAGAACAGGCACCTACTGCTAATTTGCGACATCTAATCCTTCACCAGCCAGGCATCTCGCTGGATGATATCCTCATTCTGGCCCGCTCGCATGAACTTTCGAGTGCCCGGACAGACAAAATGGAAGCGGCTTTAGGCTAGGCAGTTTACTCCAATGTCTTGCCGAAGCCTCCTGCCGTCAAAGTGAAGCAGGCCAACTCAACAACGGCCAGAGACTACATGTCAGGGGTCATCCCCTAAACCTAGGAGTGGTTGTGTAAATTATGACTGTGAACATAAAGTGGTGTGGACATGCCCTGCAAAAGGGAAGATATGCTCAAAGTGTGAGAAGGTAAACCACTTTGCAAAGGTGTGTCGCGGAGGGAGACCCCGCACGACACCCAAACAACAACAACAGCCATCAGTAGCTCTATGCCAGCTCTTGTTGGATGACATCACCGAGGCGGGAGAGCCTAGTAGCCATGGACTGAACACTCCCTTGGATGAGGAGGAAGATGATGTCTTTGTGGTGTCCTTTGCAGGCCGAGCAGGGACCAGGGAGGTAGAGGCAGCCACCAACCATGTGCATAATTCAAGTCCCATGTGCGTAATTCCCATGAGGCACAGGGTCAAGAATGATTTGCATATGGCCAGGTCTAAACTGGGGTGGCATGGTGGACAAAAGAATGATGGATTTAACCCAGATCTCTTGACTGGGGGTGAATGTTTTGATTTGTTCTGCATTCCGTCCATCAATTGTGTGCCTATTGCTTTCTCGCCCTTAGTGCGTCAGGTATGCCCAGGCATGGGTCCTGGGCTCACTGTGCCACTGGAATCAAGCTATCTTGGCTGAAGAGGGTTGAAACCCCGAAACCGGTCCTAGTATGCTTGTTTCCAGTCCAGGGAGGACCTGGCTTGGCAGTTCGGGCTGGACTGTTCCCATGAGGCACATGGTGAAAACTGATTTGCATATGGCCAGGTCTAAACTGGGGTGGCATGGTGAGCAAAAAAATTATGGATTTTATCCAGATCTCTTGACTAGGAGTGAATGTTTTTATTTTTCTGCATTTCGTCCATCAATTGTGTGTCTTTTGCTTTCTCGTCCTAAGTGCGCCAGGTATGCCCAAACGTGGGTCCTCGGCTCACTGTGCCACTGGAATCAAGCTATCCTGGCTGAAGAGGGGTGAAACCCCGAAACAGGTCCTAGGATGCTTGTTTCAGTTCCAGAGAGGACCTGGCTTTGCATTTTGGGCTGGACTGTTCCCATGAGGCACAGGGTCAAGAATGATTTGCGTTTGGCCAGGTCTAAACTCGGGTGGCATGGTGAGCAAAATCCCCTCCGATTTGAAGGAGCAAAATATTTAATCCAGATCTCTTGACTGAGGGTGAATGTTTTGATTTGTTCTGCATTCCTTCCATCAATTGTGTGTCTTTTAATTCAAGTCTGCGGCATTCCTGTCAATGTTCTTTTTGACACAGGTGTGTCAGTTAATGTGATGGATAGAATATGAGCAATTAACACCAAATCCTAGTTTAACTCCCAGTCAGACAAAGATTTACACATATGGAGGGATGGAGCCCCTGCCACTCCGAGGAACTATTGATGTCAATGTCGCAAGTGATGGGTGTGCGACGAAGGTGAAATTCCATGTCGCTGAAGGTGAGAAAGGCACGCTGCTTGGTTTCCATACTGCTGAGGACCTCGAGTTGGTGTTCTTTGTGAAACAAGCATACAGCATACGACGATGCCCTCCTTGCAGAGTTCCCTCAACTCTTTCATGGGTTGGGAAAGTTGAAAGGAAAACCAGTAAAGCTACATATCAACAAATTCATCAGCATTGAGACACCAGATGGTTCCTTTCCATCTTTGGCCACAGGTAGAACAGGAACTGAAGGCATTAGAAGAACCTTTAGTCATTGAAAAGGTGTCTGGCCTCAAACCCGGGGTGTCACCACTAGTCATCGCACCAAAACCAAAACAGGCTTGTGCGATACATATCTGCGTTGACATAAGGCTCCTGAATCAAGCAATTAGAGGGGAGCGTCACATAACACCGAGGAAGGATGACATCTGAGCCGACCTCGATGGGACAAAATGGTTCTCGGAGTTGGACTTAAACTGTGAACTAAAACCATCAACTAGTACTTGCCCATGAAAGTTGCTATATCACAACATTTTCCACTCATGTTGGGCTTCGACATTATAAGCAGCTGTGCTTCGGTATCGGTGTTTCAGAATGCCATCAAAGAAACCCTCTCTGGACTACAGGGTGTTATCAATCTGAGCAATGATATGCTCATCTATTCCGAGAGTCTGGAAGAACACCAGGTTTGTCTAAGAGACACCCTTCAGCGACGCGCTGACAGCGGCTTGGCACTACATAAAAGCAAGTGGTCCTTCTAGCAAAACTCAGTAGAGTTCTTTGGATATATCTTTTTGTGAGAAGGACTCCGCGTTGAACCACGGAAGGCTGTTGCAATAAGGGCAGCAACAGTACCACAGAGCCCCACCAAGGTTGCAGTTTCCTAAGGATGGCAACATACAGCGGGAGATTGAGCCCAAATCTCAGGACAATGTCAGAACCACTCAGGGTCCTAACACGGACCACCATATCATGGGACTGGAGTCCAGGCACTGACAAAGCATTTAGGTCACCCAAGGAAGCTCTCCTCGACAAGGTTACCATGACCTACTTCCACCCTCAGAGAAAGACGGAGCGTATAGTGGAAGCAACTCCTGTTGGACTGGGAACCTTTCTGATGCAGAAATGGTCTATGCAAATGTGGGTCCCAGTAGTATATACCAGCAGGGCGTTATCTAAGACAGAATCCAGCTATGCACAAATTGAATGCGAATGTCTCGCCATTAAGTCGGCATCCCAACACTCATTTGTACCTCTGCGGCCACGAGTTTAAAGTTGTCACCGACCATAAACCCCTCCTTCCTCTATTTGCATGCACCATCCGACTGGTACATTCACAAATAGAAAGATGTGCTGTCCAACTGCAACCATGCACATTTGAGGTGATCTATCGCCCTGGCGCCAACATCTCTGCTGATTCTCTATCACAGCACCAATCACCCGGCGATGTGACAATCCTGACAGCTGAAGAAGCAGGGATGGAGGAATTCATCAAGATGAATGTAAACTAGGCTTGCCCCAAGGCGTTGCCCCACCAGATAATATGTGAGTTCACCAGAATTGATGGGAGCCTGACCAGAGCGAAAGAAGCATTAGCCACTGGCAATGGCAACATTTCCTGGATGGGATTCAAAACCTGACGCCAGATGAGAGCGCATCCTAATACAATTATGGAGAGTGAGGAGCGAACTCAGCAAAAGTCAGGATAGCTACTGCTGCGCAGATCGTTAATTGTGATGCCCAAACGTTTCTGGGCCCAAGTGATCGACCTGGCACACCAGAGGCATCAAGGGACAGTGAAGACGAAGGCCCACCTCCACAGCAAGGTGTGGTTTCTGGGTAATGATCAACAAAGTTCGTAGCTGCCATTCATGCACCATAATGAGAGGAGACCCCTCACCTGCTCCCATCCTGACAGAAAAACCCAGCCTTCAACCCTGGTGGAATGTCAGCATCAATAACTGTAGTGATCGTCAATTCATACTCCAAGTATCTGGTGGTGGAGGTAGTGCCGTCCACGGCGTTCTCCCACGGCAAGCGTGTCAAGAGTTTGCGATGATGGGAGTTTCTGATGAGGTGAAGTCAACAACGGACCACCATTCCAGGGGAGGGACATTCAGGAATACTTGGAGTCCCTGGTCATTCGTTTTAGGAAGATCACCCCCCAGTGGCCCCAAGTGAATGCGAAGATAAAAAGATTTATGTGAACACTCAACCGAGCCTTGAGGATCAGCGTTCACCTAGGAGAAAATGCAGAATGTTGTTTACACTGGTTGATGCGAGCTTACAGGCAAAAACCTCACATCACTACCAATTGAGCCCCAGTGAACCCCCTTTTTCTGAGGCCCAGATGAGATAGTATCCTGGCTGATATAGAGTGGCGCCCTGCAGACATGGATGTTGAAGCCACTCAGCTACGGAGAGGAACCCCCAATGAATAAGCAAGCCAGCGTCGTCAAGCGCAGGAGCCTGCTATGCGAGTTGCAGCATCTGTTGTCATGATGGACAGGCACCCCGAATGGAAGTTCGGGACACAATTTGGGGCTGAAATCTGGGAAGTGGTCAAGATCGATGGGACATTAGTAATGTAGAGGTGAGCACCAGGTGACTAGAAAGGTCTTCTGGTTGATAGAAGTGCCAGCTGCAGTATTTCGCTTACAGAGAATGGTGCAAGAGAATACAGCAAATGACGAAGAATACTACCTGGTCCCCATGTCACCACCAAATAGCGAAACACAACATGCAGTGAGAACAGCCCCTACCAGTGACATGTCATTGTCACCATCTGAGGATCAAATACGAAGAGGAAATACCCCAAGTGTGAATTTTATTGGCAGCCGGTGTAGCATCGTGCTACAAATAAGCATGGACACGGGTTATAGTTTACTGGAGCTTTATTTAGTACAACCTGTATCGACCCTGTCCCTACTCTAACTAACCCTCATCCTGTCCTGGATCCTCCTCTTCCCCTCGACCCAACTCGCTCCGCCCCCCCAACTACTAGACTGGTAACTTCATTACAGCCGGCACTAGGGACAAGGGACTGGTCCCCTTTTCTTAATAAAACATACAAACAGTGCTTCAGTCCATCTCTACAATGAGTCTCTTTGGTGGCTGGATATCACGACGTGGCCGCAACGCCATGGTCCCAGTGGATACACTCGGCATGGGCTCATTCTGCTGACCTCTACCTTTTGTATCACCAAGGTCAGGTTCTTCAAGCGCAGGAGTGCCAGTCGGGCTTACCCCTGGTCCTTTTGTGTCTCGCGGACACCTCTTGAAGTGGGAGATGTTTCTGGTGATGCGGCGTTGTTCAGATTCCGCCGTCAACATTATGCCTTTCTGTTGGGTAACCAGCAGTGGCTCATCACGGAATCGGTAGTCCGTCTTTTTCTGCTGCTCCTGTTTGACGAAGACATGGTCCCCTTCATGCAAGGAGAGAGACCTCGCTCTCCTTTTGGCATCGGCATATGACTTCATTCTGTCCTTGTTATGCTTGTCAGTCACAGCCATTTCCTGGTGAATGTGACTTGGCGATACCGCTTGCAAGGCACCTTCCCATGTCGGGATGCGATTTCTCATTGGCCGCCCTAACATAAGGGTTGCAGGCCATTGTCCGGTGGTGGAGTGAGGAGTTGTCCTGTAAGCTCTGAGAACTTCATTCAAAGCGGCCTGCAGCTCTCTCTTCTCAGCAGTGGCTTGCTGAAATGTCTTTTTGATCGTAGCCATAAATCTTTCAATGGTGCCATTTGCTTGTGGCCAGAGTGGTGTAACTTTTCTGTGCTTGAAGTCCATGTGTTTTGCAAAGGCACTGAATTCGTGTCCATTGAATGGGGGCCCATTGTCTGTCTTGACCTCTTTGGGGACACCCCATGTTGCAAATACCTCATCTAGCACCTTGAGAGTGCAGGAGGCGCTTATGGACGATATGATTTGTGCGATGGAAAATCGTGAATATTCGTCGATTATGGCAACCACATATTTTCCAGACTGCAGCGGTCCATAAAAGTCCATGGCAATTTCTTGCCACACTCCACTGGGTAGGGTGGTCATTTGTAGTGGTGCCGGTGGATTACTTTTGCTGGGCAACTGGCAGAGGTGGCAATCCTTCAGTGTAGACTCTACCATTTGGTCCAGAAAGGGGAACCAGACGCGTTCCCGTAGAGCTTGCTTCGTGGATACTACTCCTCTGTGGCCTTCATGGGCTAAATTGATAACTCCCTGCCGTAATTGACTGGGAATGACAAGTCGTTGACCTCTCAGGATGACTCCATCGGTGGTGACTGACAGTTCATCGCAGACATGCCGGAATGCTTGTATCTCTTTCCGGATTGTAGAGTCTGTGTCTTCTTCTTGCGGGTTATATCTCCATCTATTAGATTGGATTCGGTGGAGTACCATTTGCAGGATGGTGTCTTGGGCGGTGACCTCCTGAATGACATCCATGGGAATGGCAGGTGGCAATGCCTGGTCAGCCACGAAGTGGATGTACTCCTCAGCAATCGATGGTTTGGATTCTGAAGATGGCTGAGGGTGGCGGGACATGTAGTCAGCCGGGTTTTCCGCCTTCCCCGGTTTATGAACAATAGTGAAAGTGTATTCCTGAAGTCTGATGCATACTAAAAAGTTGAAAAGGAATAAAATATAGACAGAGTCAATCTATATTAAGAGAGACATGTCCAGCCGGACAGTGGTCTTTCATAGTTTACTCAATTTTCATGTAGTTATATCACACAGAGTACCTTCCACAAGTCAGCCAGTGTGGAACACAAGCCTGTGCCCAGCACTTACAGAACGGGTACAGAAGGTGGATATAGAGAGCAAAGAAGGGCTTTATAAGGCAAAACATGTTTTTCTGTCATAAATACAATTGTACAGAGTATTTCAACAAAGCACCTTAAAACACATAGTAATCACGTTTTTGTTTTTAGTACTTAACCCCTTCGCTGCGGGGCTAATTTCCCCACAGCGCGTGGGTGAGGGGGGCCGCGCACGGCGCCGCTGTGCTCATGACGAGCCCAGGCTCGTCATGCAGCACGGTGCTCGTGTGCTGGTGACGAGCCTGGGCTCGTCATGACCACGCCCGCGCAAACGAACGCTCAGCACAGCGGGGAAATTAGCCCCGCGTGTGAGCGTTCCACGGCTCATGACGAGCCTAGGCTCGTCACCAGCACACGAGCACCATGCTGCATGACGAGCCTAGGCTCGTCATCAGCACAGAAGGGGTTAAAAGGTCGACGGCGTTTCGGACCCCTAGTAAATCACGGGGACCATCATCAGGACATTTTCAGTGAAAGCCTTAACAATGATTTAGCCTCTAAATGCATGGAAGGGGGAAAGGGAAATATATACATTTAATTACACGGACTAGAATTTCCAGAACAAGTGACTTAGGGTGACCAGTATGCGACGCGACTATTGACCCTGGTGAGGTTCATGGTGAAGAAAAAGTGACTCAAAGGAGCATGCAAGTGAGGAATGCGGTAGTGCCGCTGATTCCCAGGGTTCCATGATGAAATATCGATTACAAAAACATCGACCTACAAAAATATCGTCACAAATATATCGTCTACATAAATATCGTCATCATATACCTAAACAAGGATTGACACAAATATCGATATTTTTTTATCGACTACTCTAATATCGTTAACACTTATATTGACTACTTAAATATCGACTACTACATTATCGACAATCTTTAAAATAACATTACCTCCAACAATAATATCGACTACACTAACATCGACTCCCTCTCTACTTATATAAATATACAAAAAAATATCGTCCATTTCCTAACAACCAAATATACACAATACCTTTGAATTATTCACTTTTTCATACTTTTCGCACATATATGTATATACAATATCTATTATTTATTTATATATAATAATAAAAAATACTTTAGTAATACAAACAGTACCAAACACTATCATACACTCTTATTGGATAACTTTAAATCACATTTCACTAATTTTAACATTTTAATAATTATTTTCCATTATAATAAAACACATATAATACATTTTGTAATATAAATTCGAAAACAATTATTGATGCAACAAACTCTTTACAAAATAACGGCTTTTAAATTAAAAATAATGTTCTCAGCCAATGAATTTAAAATATATTTAATTGAACCAATCAAATGCTACCATTAATTAACTCACTACTATAAATACAATTACAGACTTAACTTAATTTACCTTTTTTGGCCCAAACTTGGAGAAAAAAGGTTACCTTGCTGAAGAGAAGAGAATACACACCTACTACAACGACTACAACACTGCATACTACAACTCAAGTAAGTGAAGTCCCATTTCATGTATCATTCAAACCTGTCGAAAACTACCTAAACTCCCTAAACTAAAAACATGGTCTTGTTTTTTCTTAAAATATAACTACAACATGCTATCAACAACCACCACAAGTTCATAAGTAAATGAAATTATGAACTGCCTTATCCATGTCTACTTAGAAAGCTTTAAAATATTTTAAAAAGTAGCAAAGTAAAGTTGCAAAAGACTTCATATGTTATTAACTACTATTATCCTAATACAATAAATAACACAAATTAACTTTCTTTTACAGAATATACAAACTTCATCTACCAATCTACAACTACACTAACAACCTCAAGTTCATAAGTAAATGAAATTATGAACTGCCTTATCCATGTCTACTTAGAAAGCTTTAAAATATTTTAAAAAGTAGCAAAGTAAAGTTGCAAAAGACTTCATATGTTATTAACTACTATTATCCTAATACAATAAATAACACAAATTAACTTTCTTTTACAGAATATACAAACTTCATCTACCAATCTACAACTACACTAACAACCTCTTCTACTACATTAAGTAAGTATACCCACTGTGTCTATTAAAAATCAGAAAGTAAAAACAAACAACTATAAAACTAAATCATTTTTTTGTATTATTCTTTACCACAACTACAGAACATTAAAGAGAGAAACTCAAGATAGAAGAACAAAAATCATATAATTAGCAGGAAAACAACATTGTAAGTACGTTTTTGCAGTTTTTCCTTTTCATATACACATCTCAAGAAATGTTTATCACTTTTACTAAAAATACATATATATGTCTTCACAGATCTACCTAAGACATGGCAACTGGAGCTACTTTTATTACTTCTCAAAAAGGGAAAATAATGCTGAGCTACATGCGTTACACCTACACCCAAGAAAGAATCAAAGGGAATAAACCCATTGGAAATGTAGTAAATATTACTCAAGTGCATGCTATGGTAGAGCAACTACTGTTGATAACAATGTTGTAAATATACGTGAGCATAACCACCCACCCAATGTAACAGAAGTCGAAGTAAGAGAAGTACTAGAGACATTGAGAGATGCTAGTACAGGCTCACAAGAAACAAGCACTAGTATTTTGAAAAATGTTTTAAGCAAAGTGCCAGAACATGTAACAGGACAGTTACCTTCAATCCCCAACTTGAAAAGATTAATAGCTAAAGCAAAACGAGCTTCTGATCCAACTCCACCAGCACCTGAAACTTTTCAAGACATAAAAATATATCCTGAATATACTATTACACACAATGAAGATAAATTCTTAATGTATGATAACCACAGTCATGACAAAAGAATTGTACTTTTTGCAAGAAATAGCAATTTGCAAAAACTAAAATCGTGTGAAACCTGGATGATGGACGGAACTTTTAAAGTATGTCCCAAACCTTTCTATCAACTTTACACCATCCATGGTGAATACCAAGAAACAAATATCCCTTTAATGTATACACTGCTGCCAAATAAAACAAATGCTACCTACGTAGAAATTATAACAACTATCAAAGATTTTACAGATAATTACTATCCACAAAGAATCATAATTGACTTTGAAATAGCCATGATTCAAGCTATCCTTAAAATATATCCTCACACCTCAATACAAGGGTGTTATTATCACTACAACCAAAGTATATGGAGGCACTTACAAAAATCTACTTTAAGCATTGAATATTCAACAAACAGTAACTTTGCTTATCAGATTAAAAAGTTGATTGCATTGGCATATGTGCCAACAACAGAAGTTGCTAACTATTACAATTTACTACTTGACAGCCCTTTCTACCACACCAATGAGAAAAAATTAACTCCCTTCTTAGACTATTTTGAAGATACCTGGGTGGGAAGATTACATCGTTCTGGCCACCGCAGACAACCTAAATTTCAAACTCCATGGTGGAATGTGTATGCTAGTACTATAGCACAGAAAGCCAAAACTAACAACGCGGTCGAAGGATGGCATAATGCCTTCCAAGCCACATTAGGAAGAACACAACCCACACTTCATAAACTAATCCAAAGCATCAAAAAAGAACAAAGCTACCAAGAACTCAGAATAGAGCAATCTCTATCTAAAATCGGCCCTAAACTAAGTAAACAAACATTAAATATGTACGAATACCTACAGCAAAAAAACAGAATGTACCCAAGTGTCGAAGGTCTTGAATACTTAGACCTAATAGCAAAATCCATCCTTTAACAAGCAATACATAAAAACGTTTCAAATAATAAACAAAGCAAACCTTTTTTTTCAATGTAGTTAAATTATGTCATGTAAAAATAAATGTAATCTATTATTACAAGACATAGTAAAACGACATTAAACAAAATTGTGCAATATAGCACAATCCACCCCAAAGTAAAAAATAATAATAACTTACGGTTCTGCAGCTGTAGAATATATTCCAAGAAGATTGTTTCCACACGAATAGAACCAAAATCAATCCACATAGTTTAAAAAAATCCCCACAAAATGCAAAAAATACAACTGTTTTATAAGGGTCCCAAGTCGCAATCCTCTGGAGAACGGAACCAGAAAAAACCCGAAAATTAATCACGACAAAAAAGCTCCAAAATCCCGAAAAATCAGGAAATGTAGTTAAACATTTACCTGTATTTTAAAAAAAACGAGATAAAATCCATCTGCTCACCAAAACGAACACCTGTAAATAAATACAAACAAAACCCACCCACAATAAATACGAAAGACACAAAGCCTAAACATAACATATAAAACATAGGAAAACACCTGAACTAATCCATTAATACAATACATAAACCTTATTTTCATAAGAAATACATAACAAAGTACGTTATCAATAACGACCTTAAATAACACGTACTTTTCACATAAACTGTAAATCACAACACATATCGACACGTACACACTACAACTAGCTCTATAATATCTTAAAATGTAGTTAAAATTAATGTAAAATAAACTTACCTTCACCAACACGAAGCAGCTCCCAACCGCGAGGTTCCGTTTTCTGAAATGACCCAAACAACGATGTCGATAGACTAAAAAGTGAAGTTCGAAAAACAAAATGGCAGCAGAATAAAAATAAAAATAGGACTAAATCCCCATTCTAAAAAATAAAAAATTGTGATAAATAATTTTTTCTTTCCATGTTTACTAATAATTTTCTTATTATTCTGAAGAAACATATGATTAATGTAAAATATACAATAATATTTTTAATATAATTATATATTAATTAATTATTGTATATTAAAAATATGTTTTTGATTGTTAAATATTTTGTTGAAATGTATAAAAATAGGCACTATTTTATGTACATACTTTAGAAAAAAACAATTACATGTAAATTAATTAACATATTAAATTTTAATAAATAAATTTAAAATTTAATATACTAATTAATGTAATATAACCATGTATATATGACTAAAATTGCGATGTAAAATGTAAACAAATAATAGAAATATATGTATTAAAATTATGTAAATGTTTGCATCAACAAATGAAAGTATGAATAAAAAATGAGTGTACAAAATTATATTACTATTGTACTTAATAAATGTTGAAACGTGATATGTATGTAAAAATATTGAAAACATTCATATTTGTTTATTTTTAAAAATAATATTGCAAAATTACATATAATATTAATAATATAAATTTTAAATAAAAATATTTTATAAATATATTTTTTAATTAAAAAAAAGATTTAAAATAAAATATATATAAAACATAACTCATTGAAAATACTTAACAGTAAGCAACAATAAATTACTATTTTAATCTCCAATACTACATAAGTCAGGGAAAGTGCTGGACAGTAAACCATAATAATTTACTATTCTAACTCCAATCCTACATAAGTCAGAGAAAGTGCTGGACAGTAAACCATAATAATTTACTATTCTAACTCCAATCCAACATAAGTCAAAGAAAGTGCTGGACAGTAAACCATAATCATTTACTATTCTAACTCCAAATATAACATTACTCAGGGAAAGTGCTGGATAGTAAACCATAATAATTTACTATTCTAACTCCAATCCAACATATTTCAGGTAAAATGCTGGACAGTAAACCATAATAATTTACTATTCTAACTCCAATCCAACATAAGACAGGGAAAGTGCTGGACAGTAATCCATAATAATTTACTATTCTAACTCCAATCCAACATAAGTCAGGGAAACGTGCTGGACAGTAAACCATAATAATTTACTATTCTAACTCCAATCCAACATAAGTCAGGGAAAGTGCTGGACAGTAAACCATAATAATTTACTTTTCTAACTCCAATCCAACATAAGACAGGCAAAGTGCTGGACAGTAAACCATAATAATTTACTATTCTAACTCCAATCCAACATAAGTCAGAGAAAGTGCTGGACAGTAAACCATAATATTTTACTATTCTAACTCCAATCCAACATAAGTCAGGGAAAGTGCTGGACAGTAAACCATAATAATTTACTATTCTAACTCCAAATATAACATTACTCAGGGAAAGTGCTGGATGGTAAACCATAATAATTTACTATTCTAACTCCAATCCAACATAAGTCAGGGAAAGTGCTGGACAGTAAACCATAATATTTTACTTTTCTAACTCCAATCCAACATAAGACAGGGAAAGTGCTGGACAGTAAACCATAATAATTTACTATTCTAACTCCAATCCAACATAAGTCAGAGAAAGTGCTGGACAGTAAACCATAATAAATTACTATTCTAACTCCAATCCAACATAAGTCAGGGAAAGTGCTGGACAGTAAACCATAATAATTTACTATTCTAACTCCAAATATAACATTACTCAGGGAAAGTGCTGGATGGTAAACCATAATAATTTACTATTCTAACTCCAATCCAACATAAGTCAGGGAAAATGCTGGACAGTAAACCATAATAATTTACTATTCTAACTCCAATCCAACATAAGTCAGAGAAAGTGCTGGACAGTAAACCATAATAATTTACTATTCTAACTCCAATCCAACATAAGTCAGGGAAAGTGCTGGACAGTAAACCATAATAATTTACTATTCTAACTCCAAATATAACATTACTCAGGGAAAGTGCTGGATAGTAAACCATAATAATTTACTATTCTAACTCCATTCCAACATAAGTCAGGTAAAATGCTGGACAGTAAACCATAATAATTTACTATTCTAACTCCAATCCAACATAAGACAGGGAAAGTGCTGGACAGTAATCCATAATAATTTACTATTCTAACTCCAATCCAACATAAGTCAGGGAAAGTGCTGGACAGTAAACCATAATAATTTACTATTCTAACTCCAATCCAACATAAGTCAGGGAAAGTGCTGGACAGTAAACCATAATAATTTACTTTTCTAACTCCAATCCAACATAAGACAGGGAAAGTGCTGGACAGTAAACCATAATAATTTACTATTCTAACTCCAATCCAACATAAGTCAGAGAAAGTGCTGGACAGTAAACCATAATAATTTACTATTCTAACTCCAATCCAACATAAGTCAGGGAAAGTGCTGGACAGTAAACCATAATAATTTACTATTCTAACTCCAAATATAACATTACTCAGGGAAAGTGCTGGATGGTAAACCATAATAATTTACTATTCTAACTCCAATCCAACATAAGTCAGAGAAAGTGCTGGACAGTAAACCATAATAATTTACTATTCTAACTCCAATCCAACATAAGTCAGGGAAAGTGCTGGACAGTAAACCATAATAATTTACTATTCTAACTCCAAATATAACATTACTCAGGGAAAGTGCTGGATAGTAAACCATAATAATTTACTATTCTAACTCCAATCCACCATAAGTCAGGGAAAGTGCTGGACAGTAAACCATAATAATTAACTATTCTAACTCCTATCCAACATAAGTCAAGGAAAGTGCTGTACAGTAAACCATATTCATTTACTAATCTAACTCCAATCCAACAAAAATCAGGGAAAGTGCTGAACAGTAAACCATAATAATTTACTATTCTAACTCCAATCCAACATAAGTCAGGGAAAGTGCTGGACAGTAAACAATAATAATTTACTATTCTAACTCCAAATATAACATTACTCAGGGAAAGTGCTGGATAATAAACCATAGTAATGTACTATTCTAACTCCAATCCAACATAAGTCAGGGAAAGTGCTGGACAGTAAACCATAATAATTTACTATTCTAACTCCAATCCAACATAAGTCAGGGAAAGTGCTGGATAGTAAACCATAATAATTTACTATACTAACTCCAATCCTACATAAGTCTGGACAGTAAACCATAATAATTTACTATTCTAACTCCAATCCAACATAAGTCTAAGAAAGTGCTGGACAGTAAACCATAATCATTTACTATTCTAACTCGAATCCTACATAAGTCTGGGAATGTGCTGGACAGTAAAAATTAACATTTATGATATTATAATAAATAAAAATCACTTTATATATATTACTAACAACTCTTATCTATGATACTACAAAATAAACTATTACATTACAATTACACAATATTCTATTTTTATAACAATAACAACATTTTTTACCAAAATTTAAATTTACATTTTCGATGTTTTATTTTTTTTACATTAATTAAATAAAATTATTGTTTTTCATACCAATTTTATAATTAATTTTTTAAACATTCTTAGTATATATTATAACAAAAACAGAGACATACAATATTACACATTAACTTATTCTAATATGATTTAAAAATTAAATTTCTAATTTAAAATTAAAATTTTAAATTTGAAATATTGAAATTTCGAATTTCGTTTTTTTATTGAAATGTAATTTTTTAAAAACATTATATGAAATTATTCACACACTTAATCACTAAATTATTATATAATACATAAAATTTAAATCCAAGATAAAAAATTTCGTTTTACACTTTTTAATTATTTAACTTTCAATTTACATTTTATATCACTTATTTTAATATACTACCCACCCTTATCCCCTATATCAACAACAACCCGCTACTAAAACAATTTTAAAATTTAATTAAATTAATAATTTATTATTTTTTTTAAAAAATTCGAATTTCGCAATTCTAAAATATATTTTTTTTAAATTTCTATATTTTTACTATTCTATACAAATTATTTACACTACTTTTCTAAATTGCTACCCACCCTTATCCCCTATAATACCAATAACCCGCTCCTAAAATATTTACTATTATTAATTTTTTTTATCATTTTAATCCATATAATAATAATAATAGACATTTTATAATTATTATTTAAACATAAAACATACTTTTCGACACTTATATAACACATTCAATTATTTTGTCGATATTATATACAACGATATTTATCTTCACGATATTCTATACAACGATATTTTATTTTGACGATATTTTTGTCATTCTAAAAAATCGATATTTACTACAACGATATTTACAACAACGATATTTTTGGAAGTCGATATTCTTACCTCGATATTTATGCAAGTCGATATTATCCCGTCGATATTCCTGCTTTATACCGATTCCCAGCGTTAACGGCTGGGGGTGCGTCAAGTCATGCTACTAGCCGCAGAGGTCAGGGCTGCCAGCGAATGGTGAGCTGTTCCGTTTTAGTTGCGGAAGGGATACTGGAAGACAGCTAGACAGTGCGTAATCGGGATGGAGGCGATTACGAGAAAAATGCGGAAGTGCATATCGCTGGAAACCACGGGTGTGTGTTCAAAGCGAGCTGACTGCATGCACATAACTGGTCCCGGAGTGGTCATAATGCGCTATGGACGAGCTCATGCCAGAAACAATTCGAGCGCTGTGAGAGATGACATTTATTAATCGCTTAATGAGATTTCCGGGGCAAACAGGGAACATGAGAGCGGCGAGGAAGGCAGGCGGAAATGACACAGAAAATTGTGCTTACCAGTTAACCTCAGTGGGTAAAGGCGGTAGAGTGTTGGAAATAACGGCCGCCCTAAAAGAAGGGGGGGAAAAGGTTAAGTGATTGGGCTTACGTGGGGGGAGGAGTTGGAAGGGAATGGAAGCCGGAATGTCGAGTCTTACCACAGTCAGGCGGGGGATCCCGCGTTACTCAATGGTATCCGTCGGCGGCCAGGTGAACCTGGGGGGGAAATGATGGGCATTAAAACTGGGCAATAAAACTGGCCAACAATTACGTTCGCCTGTTACTCAATGATCAAACTTAGCGGGTGAGTCGGTTGGTGATCTCGCTTCCTGGCGTGCTCACGGGAGAGTGGAGAGCCATTGAATATAAGTAGTGCCAATTGGTCGAGGACCATGTGACGGACTAAGGCATAAAAACAGAAAACGGACTGTGCTCAGCGGCCATGCTGGGGGAGTGAAGTGCCAAGTGAAGGCATAAAAATAGAAGACTGACTAAGTTCAATGAACATAGTGGTGGAGTGAGGTGCCCAGACAAAGTGCAAGTGACATGTTTCAAGGGAATTACAAATAAAACATTTAAACATTACAGTAAAGTAAAACCAATACAGTAAAGTAAAAAAGGGGTGGTTGATTCAGAGCCTAAAGTTAGATCAGGGCAGTCCATTCATCCTGCAGGTTGAGACCAGAGTTAAGACTGTCAGTCTTCAAAATCCATTTGAGCTCCTCTCTGTTCAGTAGGCGGGTGAGGTCACCACCCCTGGGCGGAACGGTGATCTGAGAAATTACAGTCCAGCGAATATCATTCTCTGTGTGTCCTTTGTCCAGAAAATGTTCAACCAATGGGGCATTTGGTGTTTTACAGCGAATACGACTCCGATGTTGGGATATCCTCAGCTTCATTTTCTGTTTGGTTTGGCCCACATATATCTTATTGCATGGGCAAAAAATGGCATAAACGATATTGTGACTGTTACAATTAGTAAATGTTTTCAATACATTTCTCACATCTTTGTAGACAAATTCTTTAACATCTAGTGAGAAGTCACACACAACGCACATACCACACCTAGAATGGCCACGGAGTGGTGGTAGTTGCCAATGGTCATGGAGAGTAACATTTCTTACTGTTGGTAATGCCGCCCTCACTAACTGATCTTTAAGGTTTTTGTTTTTCTTAAAGGCAAAGAGGGGGGTATCCCAATTTAACAAGCCTGAGTTCAAAATATGCCAGTTCTTTTTGACACATTGCTTTACACGATTAGAAATTGGTGAGTAGGTGGTTACACATACCAATTTATCAGATGGTTGTTTAGGTTTGGGCTCGAGAAGAGCTTCGCGGGGACAGTACCAGGCTCTTTTCATAGAATTCTTAATCAAGCGCCTTGGGTAACCTCTTGCTATAAGTTTCTCAAATAGAGTATTCGACTCACAGAAGTAATCCTCTTTTTTGAAACAATTCCTCCTCAGTCTCAGAAACTGAGAATAAGGCAAGCTATCCCTCAGAGCCCTGGGGTGACAGCTGTCATAGCTCAGTAGGGTATTTCTTTCCGTGGGTTTACGGAACAATGAGATGTTTAGAGTGCATCTTGATGTTGAATATTAAGGTCTAGAAATGAGATATTATTCTTATTGTGGGATAGAGTAAATGTGAGGCCATTACAGTTATTATTAAGCCAATGCAGCAGTCCCTGGAGCTCGAGCGTGGTACCATTCCAGATAAGGAAAATATTGTCTATGTATCTTTTCCATGTGTGCAACCCTTGATGGAATGGGTTGCTGGGAGACAAGATGGCATTGGTCTCCAACCAGTCCATGTAAAGGATCGCCAGGGTTGGGGCAAAAATAGCACCCATTGATGTACCCCGCACCTGCTGGTAGTATTGCGAGTCGTACATGAAAAAGTTTTGGGTGAGGCAAATCTCCAGAAGCTGTACAATAAACAGAGTAGGGACTCTGTTAGGCCTGGGTCTGGTATTGAGAATGCTTTCCATCACGAGCAAAGAGTCTCTCTGGGGTATGTTGGTATATAGAGACTCAACGTCAAGTGTACAGAGAGTCTCAGTTTCGGGATCATATGCATGATTTTCTATGAGGTTGATCATATGCATGCTGTCTCTAATGTAACATTGAGTTACTGGCACAAAGTCCTTTAAGAAATAGTTGACATAGTGGCCCAATGGTTCTAACACCGACCCACACCCTGACACTATCGGTCTACCAGGGGGCTTTGTCAGTCTTTTGTGGATTTTAGGTAAGGTATAGATGACCGGGATTCTGGGATTGGTGATATTCAGGAAGGTGTATTCGTGTTAGCTAATGATCCCATTGGAAAGGGCCTCTGTAGTGAGTTGTCTAATCAGAGTCTGTATCTCTTTGGTAGGGTTACATGGGAGTTTGCAATAATGGGCAGTGTTAGAGACTTGGCGTTGTAATTCCTCTTTGTAGTTGTCAATATCCTGTAGGACAATCCCACCTCCCTTATCAGCTGGCTTAATTATCAGATCATTATTGTTTCTCAGGGTGGTGATGGCAGTTTTCTCTTCAAATGAAATATTGAAAGGTATAAAGTGATGTGCTTTCTCAAGCTCAGAAATCTCTTTCAGGATAATCTTCTCAAAGGTGACAATTTCTCTCTGTATCATGTTAGTGGTTGGAGAAAATGTAGATGGTGGTCAAAAGGGTGTCACAGTGGTTTTAGGCTCTGATGGATTAAGTTAGAAATAAGAGCGTAATCTTAATTTACAAGAAAAGGCTATCAACTCGGATTGGAGGTCCAGAAAATTGGGGTAGGTAGCCGGGACAAAAGATAGTCCTCTCCGAAGAAGAGAAGATTCATGATTGGAGAGGGTGTGCCCTGAAATGTTAAAAATAGGAATAAGGTCAGGCGTAGAGTCTGGACTTACCATTGGTAGAATTTGTGTCTCGTCTGGCGTTCCCCCGGGGGGTTGTGCAATCTCTGCTGTTGTTTTACCCTTCCTTTCTTTTGGGGTTCGGAGTTGCCTCTGGCTAAAAATTGGGATTGATTGCGTTGCTGCCCAGTGGCTCCTTCCCCCGGATCTGAGCTGTCAGAAGATGCAGCTGAAGAGTCAGTGAAATCAACCACTGTGTTTCTTCTATTGAAACGGCCCCAGGGTCTGGGAGTTTGTTGGTGTGGGTTGAAGTTACGATTTACGTAAAAATCTTTCTGCAAATAGGGATAAGTGCGTTCTAGTGAGAAGAATTTAATGTCTTTCTTCACTTTATTTGATTTCTTATTCTGCTCAATGCGGTGGAACTCCGCCACTGTTTTGTCAATTTTCTCTAGCAAGGACTTTGTATCAGTAATAGTTCATCATCAGTGATCTGTTTCTCCAGATCTTTGATAATATCATCCAACTTTTTAAGTTCCTCAACAGCAGTTTCAATCCCTAGCACTAGCCAGTGCCGGGAACAGGTGGTACCAATGCTGCTAAACCCAGTGATATATTTAGGGTTGTCGGTGAACACACCAGGGATATTTCTTACTTGTAAACCTAGGGGAATGGTGTTGGATTTCAAATATTGAGTTAACATGAGCATCATTAACTCTAACCGAGCATGTTTTTTCTTATATTTTTCTAGATCCTCTGAGAGACTGGCATTGCCTGTTGTGGAGGGTTCATCTGGGGCGTCAAACAAGGAGGGGCCTGCACAAATTTTGTTGATATACTCAATAGAGTGTAGAGGGACTGAGTAAGACATTACACAAGGACAGTTTGTGAGGGAACCAAGAAAGGTACACTGCTGTTTGTACCGGGGGACAAGTGACCAATTAGGAGATGTGGAAGGAGGGAAAAGCCCTTGCAATCAACTGATTGCGCAAAGTTAATTTTACAACAACAAGGGGCCCCAAATCAGTCAGCAAGGACCTCTGGGAACATCCTTTTTTTCAAACAACATTGGTCCCATGCATACTAAAAAGTTGAAAAGGAATAAAATATAGACAGAGTCAATCTATATTAAGAGAGACATGTCCAGCCGGACAGTGGTCTTTCATAGTTTACTCAATTTTCATGTAGTTATATCACACAGAGTACCTTCCACAAGTCAGCCAGTGTGGAACACAAGCCTGTGCCCAGCACTTACAGAACGGGTACAGAAGGTGGATATAGAGAGCAAAGAAGGGCTTTATAAGGCAAAACGCGTTTTTCTGTCATAAATACAATTGTACAGAGTATTTCAACAAAGCACCTTAAAACACATACTAATCACGTTTTTGTTTTTGGTACTTAAAAGGTCGCCGGCATTTCGGACCCCTAGTAAATCACGGGGACCATCATCAGGACATTTTCAGTGAAAGCCTTAACAATGATTTAGCCTCTAAATGCCTAGAAGGGGGAAAAGGGAAATATATACATTTAATTACACGGACTAGAATTTCCAGAACAAGTGACTTAGGGTGACCAGTATGCAACACGACTATTGACCCTGGTGAGGTTCATGGTGAAGAAAAAGTGGCTCAAAGGAGCATGCAAGTGAGGAATGCGGTAGTGCAGCTGATTCCCAGCGTTAACGGCTGGGGGTGCGTGAAGTCATGCTACTAGCCACAGAGGTCAGGGCTGCCGGCGAATGGTGAGCTGTTCCGTTTTAGTTGCGGAAGGGATACTGGAAGACAGCTAGACAGTGCGTAATCGGGATGGAGACGATTACGAGAAAAATGCGGAAGTGCATATCGCTGGAAACCACCGGTGTGTGTTCAAAGCGAGCTGACTGCATGCACGTAACCGGTCCCGGAGTGGTCATAATGCGCAATGGACGAGTTTGTGACTGTGCGCTCATGCCAGAAACAATTCGAGCGCTGTGAGAGATGACATTTATTAATCGCTTAATGAGATTTCCGGGGCAAACAGGGAACATGAGAGCGGCGAGGAAGGCAGGCGGAAATGACACAGAAAATCGTGCTTACTAGTTAACCTCAGTGGGTAAAGGCGGTAGAGTGTTGGAAATAACGGCCGCCCTAAAAGAAGGGAGGAAAAGGTTAAGTGATTGGGCTTACGTGGGGGGAGGAGTTGGAAGGGAATGGAAGCCGGAATGTCGAGTCTTACCACAGTCAGGCGGGGGGATGCCTCGTTACTCAATGGTATCCGTCAGCGGCGGCTCCCGTGAGCACGCCAGGAAGCGAGATCACCAACCGACTCACCCGGTAAGTTTGATCATTGAGTAACAGGCGAACGTTTTGTTGGCCAGTTTTATTGCCCAGTTTTAATGCCCATCATTTCCCCCCCAGGTTCCCCTGGCCGCCGACGGATACCATTGAGTAACGCGGCATCCCCCGCCTGACTGTGGTAAGACTCGGGTTGCCGTAAATGGTGACCAACACCTGATGATCCATGATCAGAGTAAAGTGCTTGCCATATATGAAGACATGAAAGTGTTCGCATGCCCAGACCACAGCAAGACTTTCCTTCTCTCGCTGCGAGTACTTCTTCTCAGGATCAGACAGGCTGCGGCTGGCATAGGCAACAATCCGTCTCTGGTCAGAGTCATTATCATATTGAGCCAAGATGGCCCCCAATCCAACGGGGCTAGCGTTGACGGTGATCTCAGTCTTCCGTTGAGGGTTGAAGTATGAGAGGCTGTCGGCCGACTCTACAGCGCGCTTGATGTCCTTGAACACCCGCTCACACTCAGGGGTCCAGTCAAACGGTTGACCAAGCTTGGTAAGAATCCGAAGGGGGTGACTGATGGTCGCAAAGTCACGGATGTAGCGGGCACAGTAGCTGGCCATCCCCAGGAAAGACCTCAAATCATTGACATCCTGCGGGCTCTTGGTGTTATTCAAGGTCGCGATCTTGTCCGGGTCAGGCTTCATGCCCTCATCTGAGAAAATGTGGCCAAAGAACTTCAAAGTGGCCTGGTGAAATTCACATTTCTCCTTCTTCAGTGTCAAATTCGCATCCAACAGGGCATGGCAAACGCGATCAAGAGCGATGTCATGCTCACGAACATCAGACCCATAGACCAAGATGTCGTCGCTGTAGTTTAAGGTGTTGGGGATGTGCTGAATGATTTGACGGATTGCCTCCTGAAAGATTTCTGCGGCAGACGAGACACCAAAACTCATCCGTTTGTACCTAAAAAGTCCTAGGTGAGTCGCAAACGTGGTGATGTAGCGAGATTTGGTGTCTAATTCTAGCTGGTGATAACCTTTGTTCAGGTCTAGCTTCGAGAAGACCCTTGCGCCATTCAGTGCAGCGATCATATCGCTCAGATGCGGTCCAGGGTGTCGCTCCCTTTCAATTGCGGTGTTGGGTAGGCGCATGTCAACGCACAGTCTCACCTTGTTGGGAGTCTCTTTTTTAGGTACGATGACCACCGGCGATACCCAAGGGGTCGGGCCATCAGTGCACTCAATGATGTCTGCGGATAGGAGTTCCTGAAGTTCGTCCTCGACGGCACTTTGCAGATGAAATGGAACACGTCGTGGGTGCTGCGCAACAGGTTGGATCTGTTCGTTAATGTGCAGCGGAATTTGACACCCTTTTAGTTTGCCTAGGCCTTGAAATAATTTGGGAAACTTGCTGACACAGTTCTGATTGTCATTGACTTTGAATAGAATTTCCACCAGACGAAGACGCTCTGCAGTGGGGAGGCTGAGTAGGCAGTCGGCTTCAGGCTCTTTGATAACATGTATGACTGCCTGTATGGTGATGTCGTCATGGGTAAGCATTGTGTGGAATTTACCCAAACAGGGGAGTGGTTTTTTGGACATCCACGTGAAGACGCGGACTGGAGCAAAAGTCAGTGGGGGTTTCGGGATCATTTTCTCATGTTCTGTAACTGGAATGTAGTTCAGCGAGGCTCCGCTGTCCATTACAAATTTGGTGTCGTGATTCCCCACTCTAATGTCTAGGCGTGGATACTTTTTCAGTTGATCAGGATCCGCAATCATGTTCAAGTATTCCACGGTGTAAGTTGAGTCTTTGGAGGACGACGATCTCGAGTCCCGAGACGGGGATCTGCGTTCCCATCGTGACCTGCGTGATTCTCGGCTGGAATTTGATGAGCATCGGGCCCGCATGGATTCTCCTTGAACAGCTCGTATGTGATGTTTTCTTGTGTCTGAGCGGGACGATCTCGTTGTTTCACTTCGCCTTTCCTTGTGGTAGTCCCCGCACATTGCTTCTAAGTGGTTGGATCGCCCACATTTCCTGCAGCGCTGACCCATGGCTGGGCAGGTGTCTATATGAGGATAGTCATATCCACACCGATAGCATCGTTTAGTCCTTTCTGGCTTTCGGTCCCTTCGCCCCGGTTCTTTTCTCCTGGACTCCAGGCGTCGTTGGCGAGATGACGGTCTAGGTCTCCATTGATTCTCCTGCGAATACTTCCTCCTGCTACGAGGTTGTTCTTGGACGCGGTGTGCTTGCTCGTGACTGACGCTGTGTCCTGTTTCAATGGTGGCGGCGTGTTCCTCAGCTTGGTCGTATATACGAGTCATATCTTCAATCTCCTCCAATTCGTGGGGTTTCCTCAGTAATCGCCTCCTGAGTGTTTCTGAGTGACAGCCGGCTATGATTTGCGATTTGATGGCAGCGTCAGGCGAGAAGGTTTCAAACTCACAATGTCTCGAAAGCCGTCGTAACCGGGTGATGAATGCACTCATTGCTCCTTCTTTTCCCTGACGCGCTTGATGGAATGCATGGCGCTCATAGTCCACGTTTCTTTTATGGAGGAACTTCTTATTCAGTGCCTCATGCACTTTGTCATAGGTTCCAGTATCTGCAGGCAAAAGGTCCTTGATAATTTTGCTTACTTCCCGGCCTGCTAGGTTGCGGAGGGCAATTAACTTTTCTTTGTCTTCCGTCACTTTGGATCCCTCGATATAATCTTCAAAATCTTCTAACCATTCTTGCCACTTGGGGCCCATGCTATCTCCCGTGGTCACGGTCAGAGGTTCCGGAGCACGCAGGTGTGATCCTCCCGCGACAAGGGGCTCCCGCTGTGGTGCGTTTTCGGGGGTCACCATTGTGTCGCTGTTTCCTTTTCACCCTTTTGTTTGTGCTTGTTTCTTTATTTATTCTCACCAATGCTTGTTTATTTACTCTTGACAATGCTTGTTTATTTCTACTCGCCAATGCTTGTTTGTTTGCTCTTGTCAATGCTTGTTTATTTTTACTCGCCAATGCTTGTTTATTTGCCCTTATCCGTGCTTGTTTATTTCTTCTCGCCAATGCTTGTTTATTTGCTCTTGTCAATGCTTGTTTATTTCTTCTTGCCAATGCTTGTTTGTTTCCTCTTGCCAATGCTTGATTATTTGCTCTAGTCAGTTCTTGTTTCTGTTGGTGAATGCCTGACTTCAAAATGGCCGCTCTACAAGGATCAAGGGGTCTGTCTTGAAAATTGCCTGACTCCAAGATGGCCGCCGTCACTACATGCACACGAGGCTTTCTCTCATGGTTCATTCGATTCCAGTTCACTCTGGACTCACCGGCAGGCGACTTCAGGGGGCAGCACACATCAGAATTCACTTCTCTTCGGCCACTGCTACTACCAGGTGAGGTTGGGGTGGGCTCCCGCCTTACTTTCCAAGTTCCCGCTCTTCTTCGGCGATAGCGTGCCGAAACTCACGCATCGGGCGTGAGGTTTTCCGACCTCCGACGGCACACAGGCTCCACTTCCAACGCGTTCGGCGGCGCATGCCAGCAGGCTCTCAGGGGCATCTTCCTCCACGCTGGGGTACCTTTTTCTTGCTCTGGGGTGCTAGACAGGGTCGGAGTCGGCTCCCGACTCCTGTTCTTTCAAGGGTGCCAAGTTGCACGCATCCGGCGGGACTCGCGCTTTCGGCGCGAACAGCTTCCGCTCTCGAGCGTTTCAGCGCTCGTTGCAGTGGCTCCCTCTAGGCTCCCCACAGTCGCTGGAGGGGCAGGGTCACCTGCTGCTGACCTCTTTCCTCAGACAGCAGCACCACACGGCAGCAGATTCCTTTTTCCGACGCTGCAGGGGACAGGGCACTCTCATGAGGTTCTGTGGGCTGCAGTCATGCCCTTCCCACCCTCGTCGCCAGTTGTAGCATCGTGCTACAAATAACCATGGACACAGGTTATAGTTTACTGGAGCTTTATTTAGTACAACCTGTATCGACTTTGTCCCTACTCTAACTAACCCTCATCCTGTCCTGGCTCCTCCTCTTCCCCTCGACCCAACTCGCTCCGCCCCCCCAACTACGTAACTTCATTACAGCCGGCACTAGGGAGAAGGGACTGGTAACATCTCCCAGATCCAGAAGTATGGTCTTTGGCCTAACCTGGCCCCCAGCCAGGACTTTGTTTGTTTGGCTAGAGTAGCTTAATTTTCATTCATTGCAAAACATTTGAAAATAAGGGAGAGATGTAGAGTGTCACCAGGCCTTTACAATACATAGGATCCACCACTGCAAGCCAAGGGCTGGGCTTGGTCCGAGGCTATACAATAAATGGCCAATCGGTCGCTTGTGGCTCTTACTGATTCATGCATTTACTGTGGTAGTGTGCATTTGTACTGGACTTGGGGTTTCAGGCCTAACCATGTGGCCAGGTCCAGGCTGGCCTGCTACACTCCCCTAAACTGCGGGAAAAAACTGCATGAGGAGAGCTGAATCATGGAGATTGGTGTCATGCACAAGGATTCGGAACGCAGCCTGTGGAAAGATAGAAAAGGAACAATTAAAGTAATTTGCATAGGATAATTAATTGAAACATTAGGTAACCATGTGCATAATGCACTTCCTGTGGAAAGTGTTAAAGCGTCCTGGGAGGCTACGAATAAGAGAGACAACGGGATTGGAAGTAATATGTACATTTTAGTGGCGGCCCCTGTAATCTGTAGAAAAGCGTGCACTCACATGCAACATTAAATGTAGGCTTTGTGTTTGAAGGGAGAGCAAAGAGAAGTGCCCCATTAACCAGGGTAAGGCTAGGCATCATTGGTTGACAGTCTGGTAGACTACGATCAGCCCGGTAGCTGAAAGAATGCACGAGAATGTGGGAGCGCCATCAGAAGAGGATTGAGGCTGCACTGAGAGAAATAGGAAGATAGAAATGGCAGTACAAAAATTTTGACTCAAAAATATTGAGGTTAAAAATATAGATGTAGAAAAAATTGATTTAGAAATATATATAAAATAAAATAATATATATAAAATATATTAAATACTAATATTATTTTCAACAAAATAAATTACATGTAATATACATTTTACCAAATAAACTTAATTTAAAAAATATAAACACACTAACATAATAATTTATACATATACATATATTTACCTTCAAATAATGTATTAACTATTATCTTTATTTAATACATATAGATATCTATCAATAATATAAAATTTAAAAAAACATTCTATAATAAATGAAAACATTAAACTATTTTAAAAAAACGTACATTTCCCAATGCAATAAGTGCAACATTAGGGAGAGTGTTGGATAGCGGAATAACAACATTTATTATTCCAACTCCAGTGAGTGCAACAGTAGGGAAAGTGTTGTAAGGCGGAGGGATAAAAATTACTATTCCCACTCCAATGATAGCAACAGTAGGGAAAGTGTTGGATAGCGGAGGGAAAAATTACTATTTCCACTCCAAAGAGTGCAACAGTAGGGAAAGTATTGGATGGCGGAGGGGTAAAAAATACTATTCCCACTCCAATGATAGCAACAGCAGGGAAAGTGTTGGATAGCGGAGGGGAAAAATTACTATTCCCACTCCAAAGAGTGCAACAGTAGGGAAAGTGTTGGATAGCGGAGGAATTAAATTTACTATTCCAACTCCAGTGAGTGCAACAGTAGGGGAAAGTTTGGATAGTGGAGAGGTAAAAATTACTATTCCCACACCAGTGAGTGCAACAATAGAGAAAGTGTTGGACAGCGAAGGGGAAAAAAATGTATATTCCCAATCCAAAGAGTGCAACATTAGGGAAAGTGTTGGATAGCGGAGGGATTAAATTTACTAATCCAACTCCAGTGAGTGCAACAGACGGAAAATGTTGGATAGCGGAGGGGTAAAAATTACTATTCCCACTCCAAAGAGTGCAACAGTAGGGAAAGTGTTGGATAGCGGAGGGGAATAATTTACTATTCCCATTCCAATAAGTGCTACAGTAGGGAAAGTGTTAGATAGCGTAGGGGATACAATTACTATGCCCACTCGAGTGGGTGCAAAAGTAGAGTAAGTGGTGGATAGCGGAGGAATTACATTTACTATTCCAACTCCAGTGAGTGCAACAGTAGGGGAAATTTTGGATAGTGGAGAGGTAAAAATTACTATTCCCACACCAGTGAGTGCAACAATAGAGAAAGTGTTGGACAGCGGAGGGGAACAAAAATGTATATTCCCAATCCAAAGAGTGCAACATTAGGGAAAGTGTTGGATAGCGGAGGGATTAAATTTACTATTCCAACTCCAGTGAGTGCAACAGACGGAAAATGTTGGATAGCGGAGGGGTAAAAATTACTATTCCCACTCCAAATAGTGCAACAGTAGGGAGTGTTGGATAGCGGAGGGGTAAAAATGACTATTCCCACTCCAGAGAATGCAACAGTAGAGTAAGTGTTGGATAGTGGAGGGGTAAAAATTACTATTTCCTCTCCACTGAATGCAACAGAAGGATAAGTGTTAGATAGCGGAGGGGTAAGCAATTGTATTCCCTTCCAGTGAGTGCAACAGTAGGGAAAGTGTTGGATAGCGGAATAATAACATCTACTATTCCAACTATAGTGAGTGAAACAGTAGGGAAAGTTTATGATAGTAGAGGGGTAAAAATTACTATTCCAACTTCAGTGATAGCAGCAGTAGGGAAAGTGTTGGCTAGCGGAGGGGAAAAAATTACTATACCCACTCCAAAGAGTGCAACAGTAGGGAGAGTGTTGGATAGCGGAGGGGTAAAAATTACTACTCCCACTCCAAAGAGTGCAACAGTAGGGAAAGTGATGGATAGCAGATGGGTAAAAATAACTATTGAGGAGTATCACCAATCGACCTGAAGAGGTCCTATTGGGAAAAAGGGGAAAAGGGGAAAGTCCAAAAGAAAGTTGTTCTTTTGTTAGAAGACCCCTCACTCACCAACCTGGTTGGTGACATGCTTCATCATCGGGGTCCCACCCGGACGGCCGAATGCCATCCGGATGTGCTGCGACACCTGATTACAGTGGAGCGGGTATTTTGAGTGAGTGCAGTCTGAAAAAGTGAGTTAAAAACTGCCCAAGTATCACTTCAAAGAAAAACGTTATTCTGAAGCTACTTGACAGTATTAAAAACAGTATTGTGATACTTCTGTTGATTAGGTTTACCGATAGTATCCATGTGAATGGTCTACATGTTTCAACCTGTAATGGGAAGTGCCAGGTTTTCGTCAGGACCAGGTGGTAGGAGACCTGGGCGGTATACACTTGCTAAGGTGTATCCAACCCTCGGTCCCAGTGTCCTAACTGTGGGCCCGATTCACAGAACTAACTTAAGACAAAATCCTAAACTTACTACTTTTGGTATTCACAGAAGTTAGGATTTTGTCTTAAGACAGACTTAAGACAGACTTAAGTTAGGATTCTGTCTTAAGTCTGTCTTAAGACAAAATCCTAACTTCTGTGAATACCAAAAGTAGTAAGTTTAGGATTTTGTCTTAAGTTAGTTCTGTGAATCAGCCCCTGTGTACTTACAGTTACTTGTCCTTGATCCAAAATTATAGACAAGGAAAAAAGCGAACCTGTGGAGAAAAAAGTAATATCACAAACATACATATTACGTGCCTGTAATGTGGTCTCTCTGTGGAGTGGTTCATGCTCTCCCCTTCATGCGCGAGATTACGCGCTAAAATAATGCATACTCAAGTAGATGGTGACTGTGGTGCAAGCATGAGCTGGCCAGGTGTTCTAAGTATGCATATATTTACATTCCTCTAATTTAACAGATTTACAGGAGTTTTAGAAGCCAAAATGTGGGTTTTATTAAATGGGCTGATTAGTCGTGACATCTGCAGTGTCTCTTATACTCACACGCTATCAACAGTATGTGCGCTGGTGAGTATAAATTAATGCACAACACTTATACACATACTTGAGGAAAGTGTTTAATACACGCTCTACTGCTTGTCGGTGAGCGCGATATTAATGCATGCAATCTTTCTGATTAGGCGTTGTTTTGAGAAAGGCCTTCTCAGTACAATGGGAGGCGTGCGGGTAGTGCGGGTGGGGATATGGGGAGGTTTGGGCAGAGGGAGGAGGTACGCCGGAGAAAAGAAATAAGATCACTCGTATTTTGAGTGTATTCAGGCTCTTGGGAGTCAGTGCCAGATAGCAGATCCTAAGGCTTGATCTGCATAGAGGTACAAAGGAAAACGAAGAAAAAGAACATGCTAGAGTCAAAGTATGCGCTCGTAGTTGTGGCAACAGTAGCATGCTGCCGTGGGAATATCGGCAAGCTGACATGCAGTTACCCGCGGCGGGGGGCCTGCCGGATACTCACTGTGCCGCTCGATCTGCTGGGCTGTTCAGCCTATTCTCTGTCCACCGCTCCCCGTCGTTAAACCCGGAGGGGAGCGCCAGTGTTTTAAAGCGGCCTCCTACGGGTTGGGGCG
Organism: Lissotriton vulgaris; assembly: GCF_964263255.1. Lineage (NCBI taxonomy): Eukaryota > Metazoa > Chordata > Amphibia > Caudata > Salamandridae > Lissotriton > Lissotriton vulgaris. The sequence goes on from NC_141694.1 coordinate 1,788,389,528, forward strand.
TGGTCCCACTGTCACGTGATGCTATGACGTGGCGTTACTATGGGAACCAAGGCCCACAGCGAGGGGTTGGAGTGGGAAAAGCTGCAATGTAAACCGCAACGGTATGGGAGGGTAACGATAACAGGACGTGGCGGTAATATGGAAAGGATGCAATGAAAACCGCAGAAGTGTAGAAGGATTGCGTTAAAAATAGTCAATGAAATATAAGTTAAAAAGAATGAAAAATGGCGCAGGAGGGAGGAGTTGGGGTGGAGTGTGCGGGGGCGGGGGACGGGGGCTGAGAAGAAGCAGGGGAAAACGGGTGAGAAACACGCTAAGTTAAGCTGTTGCGAAAGGAAGGAGAAAACAGACTCCATGGGTCTGAACGATAATAGACCATAGCATGGAACTGTAGTATATTAAAGGTGTGTCAAGCCTTAATAAGACCCTGTAGGGCCTAACAGGGGTAAAGTGCAGGCTGTCACTAGCCGAAGGCGCTGGCATACAATGCAGGCTATGTGAGGTGTGTCAAGCCTTGTAAAAATAGAGGAAAGGAAGGATGCGTGTTGTAAGCTAGGAGTAGGGCTGCATGTCAGTTAGTAAAGAAGTATGGGAAATACTACATGGAAGGAGTATTTGGCTCAGGGTTTACTGTGCAAGAGATGGGGACTCATCTTTGTAGTACAGAGTTCCAGGGAATATTGTCATTCAGTCCTGTTTTGTTGGTGGAAAGCCTATAAATCCAACGTTGCTCTTTTTCGAATAAGCGTTGTTGCATTTTGGGGCCAGATTTGTTCTGTTCTATGATCGTCCATCTTAGGTCATTGGTGGTGTGATTTCTCTCAAGGAAATGTTTGCTAAGTTTAGTCACATTCTTTTTGCACCTAACGGTGCTACGGTCTTCGCAGATCCTCTGCTTGATTTTTCTGCTAGTCATTCCCACGTAGGAAAGGTTGCACGGACATTTGATAAGATAAACAACATTTGTGCTGTTGCAATTTGTGTGGACCAGTTGTTTCCACACCTTTCCTGGTTCCAACGCTAGTGTTTTTGTGTTGATCGCAAGGTGGCATACACTGCAGTTTCCACATTGGAAGTGGCCTACGATGCTAGGAAGACCCCATGCCATAGTGATTGATTGTGTTTGCTACTGGCTGGTATTCTTTGGGCGTGTGTTCACCAGGGAATCTCTGAGGCTGCATGATTTCTTGAATGAGAACAATGGTGTTTTCCAATGAAGATTTCCTGTGTTGAGGATAGACCAGTGTTTGTTGATTGATCTTGTCATTTTATTGGAATCTGTGTTATAGGTTGTCACAAAGAGGTATTTCTTTGTCCTCATGTATTTTGTCTTCAAGGAGTACTTCCCTGGGTTGGTTACACACTCTCTTTTGGCATTTGTTGAGGATTTTATTGGGATATCCTCTGTTGATTAGTTTGTCAGTCAGAGTACCTGCTTGAGTGTGGTAGTCGGTCTCTTTACTGCAACTGCGGCTTAGCCTCAAATATTGGCCATATGGTAGGTTTTCCCTCAGTGGTCTAGGGTGGAAGCTTTCAATCCTAAGCAAGTTGTTTTTAGCACTAGGTTTGTGATAGGTTCTTGTTCTAGGTGGCCGTTCTCTTTTGTGATTGTAATCTCCAGAAAAATCATTCTGTCTTGATCCACGGTGTTAGTGAACCTCAGATTCTGGTCACAGGTATTGATCCATCTGGTGAACTCTATTAGTGTGTCTGGACCCCTCTATTTTACTTTGGTAACAGATTATACCTTTTGTTCATTTACTGTGGGATATAGCGGCTACTGTGGGGCTTGCAACATTTTTGTCAAGTGGTATCTCCTGTTATGTTGCTTATCTCATAGGCAAGAGTATACTAGTTTTAACAGTAGCACAGCCTTTTGCTAGCAATGAGTAAATCCTCACCTTTAAATGCTCGACCCATGACAAGGCAGAAATCTAAATTACCCTGCCTGGGCACCCATCGCACAGCAATAGACAAAATGCTCCAACAAGCTATTGGTGCCGTATCCAGTGCTATTGAAAGCACAGAGAGGCGCCTGTCGCTTACCCCCTTGATTGTATCTGATCCAATGAATCAAGGGTTGGGGGTCTCTCACATTTCTAATACCTGCACTACTGTGATTGAATCTTCTGCTGCAGAGATACCATGTGCTCAACCCCTACCATTGGAAACCCCAACATTAACACCTGAACATGCTATGGGCCCTAAAAACAACAAAAAAGCTAGCTTGAGAAAAACAAAAGTGAGGAGAGGGAAGACCCAATATTAGAATTATATCCTGGAACATTGCAGGAATCAGCTCAAACCTGGATATCCATGACTGGGGGGAATATATAGACACGTTCGACCTGTGCCTATTTCAGGAAACCTGGGCACTGACAACACCTCATAGAGCGGGATTTACTTAATTTGCAAACCCCGCTTCCCAGGGCTTAGGGGGAGACCATTTGAGGGTCTTTGCATCTGGGTGGGCACCCACTTAGGCTGCTCTGCGAAACTGATCGACACCCAATCTCCAGACATTCTGTGTCTCCTTCTATCTTTTGTTGATGGTCCCAAGGTAGACCTCATTAATGTGTACTCTCGCCCTACACCAATCACGCAGACTTCACATACTTTGGCCTTCCTTGACACTTTACTTTTGTCCCTTTCCATTTCTGAACATAAAGTTATAGGTGGGGATTTTAATTCTCATTTGCTTGGCATCAACTCTATTACCCACGATGAAGATTTGGTATGGTCCATCCCAGAATGAAATATGTATCCTGCTCGTGGTTGGGCCCCCTTAGGGGTGCAACTGTATAAGCTTACAGTCTCCCATTCACTTAGAGCATGCAATGGTTGATTTCCTCTGGACATTCCTGGTAACATCACTTATAACAGGCCCGGAAGCAGCTCCACTATAGATTATATTATGGTTAGTGTTGAATTTTGGAGCTGTATAAAAAACTTCCGGGTAAGCCCTAAGCCCGATAGTGACCATATCCACTGGTTCTGGCACTGAAATCCATTGCGGGACATAGAAAAAAATTCTCCTCTGAGGAGCTTGTCCCCCACTCCAATTTAATTGTTGCCAATGGAGAGAGAAGGGTTAGATGGACCAATTTTGTACAGGCCGAGGAGTTTGCCTCACTATACAATCTTGCCATCCGCTTTCTAGAGATTGCTTTTAGCTTACCACATGATAGTTTTAGTCAGGTCTATCTCTCCTCTTTCCAGAATATTCATCAAGAATTATGCGGTAAACTAGCGGGTTTCTTTTATACTACCGCTGACTCCAAGGCACGATCTCATAGTAAATATCAATGGCACAGTAAATTATGTGGCTTAGCCAAACGTGCCCTAATTGTGGAAATTAAAAAGGGAACTCCCTTGAGTATAAGAGCTGCTAGGGCCCATTATAAGAAAATTATTGCTGAAGCGAAGCGGGAATGGGAGGCGGACAGATGGGAGAATATTAAATCTGCCCTCGATAACAGTGACCTAAGAACTTTTTGGAACCTTGTCAAGTCTGGCAATACTGAAGGAGCACCAGCAATCATGCCCAATGTTAGCGAAGCTGTTTGGAGTTGTCATTTTAAGAAATTATACTCCACAGACATCGAAGACACCTTTTTAGACCCGCTAGTAGATTTTACGATCCCCAGTGCTACATCCGACCGCAGTAGCATAGATAATAACATCCCTCCATGTACTATGAAAGAAGTGGGGGTGGCTCTGGATTCTTTACTGCCAGCGAAGGCCCCCGGCCTGGATAAAATCCCTGGCGACTTGTACCGTAGCGAACGCAAGGTCTGGGCACCCTATCTATGGGTATTCTTTAATGCCCTCCTTCAGGGTATGAAGCTACCTCCAACCTGGCTGGGAGCAGAAATTGTGCCAATATTCAAAAAGGACTCTCCCTTAGACCCGGCGAACTACCGCCCAATTATCTTAATTGATGTCTCCCAGAAACTATACGCATGCTTTTTATTGGCAACATTGCAGTCTTGGATGGAGGAACATCAGATTCTTACACCATTACAAGCAGGATTCCGGTCGAAGGTTTCTACCATCGACCAGGTATTTAGACTGCAAATGATCCACTGGAAGACTGTCATTATGGAAGAGGGTAGTTTGTACCTTACTTTTGTCGATCTAAGATCTGCGTTCGGCATGGTCAGGCGTGATAATCTCTGGGCCATAATGAGAGCTATGGGTGTGCCACCATATCTATGCGACCAGATCGAACGCCTGGCAAAAGAAACATTTGCAAGGGTACGATTTGGGAAAAGAGGGGAATTAACAGCCCCCTTCCCGGTGGAAAAGGGAGTCAGGCACAGTTGTGTCACAATCTGCATAGAGGTTCAAATTAATTTGCTTGTATGAACACTTTTTTCTCTCTTCCGTAATGGCTTGATTGCTGATTTATTGGCTACAAAATATTTGGATTCCCCCCGGCTGGCAAACCGTAAGATTCCTGCCCTCATGACATCTTGAGATTAATCTCTCTAAGACCAAATATATGGTCTTTCATGCAAAGACTCTCAATTGTCCACATCCGCAAATGAATGGGATAGCTTTGGAGAGAACGCCCACCTTTGAATACCTGGGGGTAAGTATCAATGACCAAAATGGATTGGGGGCCCCAAGTAACAAAAGCAAACCTTAAATTGAAAAATCTTCTGGTGGTATTCTTAAGGTCCATAACAAATGCAGTTTGAAAATGGTGGGCCCTGCGGTGGAAATCTATAAGAGGCAAGCCAGGGGGGGAGCCCTCTATGGGGTCGAACTGTGGGGCCATCGCATAGAGAATTCACTGGTTCTGACAGAGAACAACTTTTTTTATATGTCTTCTGGGGCTCCCGAAGTGTACACCACTTATCCCCTTGAGGTTAGATCTGGGAGATGACCCTATAAAGGATATAATCGCCAACCGCCCCCTTCTATTTTGGCGATGACTCTGAAGCACCCCAGAACTTGTTACGTATAGGGAGGAATTAAAGAATGTCCTGTCCAACCTGGGTGCGGGGAAGTTACCATGGCTCCAGCATATTAGACAGCTTTGTATTAAAATCGGGAGACCTAATCTTTGGACTTCTCCGGAGGACTCATGTCCTCTCATTTCTAAGAAATTACTCTCCCTGGCACTAAAGGAATACAATTTGGCATGTCGAACAGAGAACAGTCGATTGGGTGCCCTAACTAATAGTTTTTGGGAGGTCAAACACACTTATAAATTTGAACAGACTCTGGACAACATCCAGCCCCTCATGGCAAAGAAACTTTACCTGCAATTCAGGCATGGATCACTGCCATAAAGGGCTCTAACAAACAAATGGAGAGGTATTTCTACCACTCCCTTGGGTTGTTCAGGCTGCACTGAAAAGGAAGAATCAGACCTCCATGTTGTGTTATTTTGCCCTTTTTATAAAAAAGCCTGAGTAAGGTGGATTCGGCAACTATGTAATAATTTGGGTCTCAGGAATTACCTAGTAGCATATAGGATCCTGAAATATGACTTTACCCCATTGATAGCTTTTGCCACCTCAATGTTTTTGTTTTCAATGTGGTGCACTCGCAGAGCCAGGATTAAGGCTATAGAAAGTCTCCCAAGCTAGGTTGCAGTAAATGAACTCTAGGAATGATAAGCATCTCCTACTATTAAATATTCTTGTTATTTGATGTTTGTCATATGCTTCCCTCCCTACTTTTACCTTCAATTTTAATATTTTGTAATAGGTTATATTTGTATCTCGATTTTACTCACACTTTTATTCTGGTCGAATGTAAATTTTTATACTATCCTTTGGATCAACAGTCTAAAATTTTAGATTTTATATTGTGTTTTGTATACTGCTTTTATGGTTGAAAACTGCCAAAATAAAGCTCTATTGACTGACTGACCAATCAGATCACTCACATTTTTTAAAATGTATTCTGCGGGAGTCCAGCAGGAGTTCTGAGAGATCAACTGTCAATATATTTACACATTTTGAACCTTAATTTTTCCAAAACTACTAAACACCAAATCACAAAAAGTATGCTTGCTCTGTAAAGATCCAAGTTTTTGTTTTTTATCGATTTCTCCATTGTCAATTTTCTCGGGTCTTATGGAAAAAGTATAGTGCAAAAAGTGTTTTGGGATCGCCGCCCTCATTTACTGGCACTTGGCTTGTTGGCTTACCACAAACCTTTCCAGGAGGAACTGAGGTAGATGATGTTTGTTTTGGAAAGTATTGTGAAGATTTGTCAGAGGGCACAAACGTCATTAGTGAAACAATAAACATTCTTCCTATGGTAACTCTGACTCACTTATAACTACACACTGGCAATCTCTGCTCTGTAATATATACAAGGCCGGACTTGCCTTACTGGGCACTTGGGTGTTTCCCCGGGAAGCTGGAGGGGGGGAGGGGGGGGGGGCATTTTGTAGCAGTGCAACCGTTTTAAATGCACTACAAAGTTCCTTCTATATACAGCAGTTTGTAGGCACCAATAAAAGAGTCGAGATAACTCTGGTGATTAATGTACCTGCTGAGGAAAGATTGACGTTTTTTCAAGTGGCAGTTTTGACTCATCTAAGGTAGTGCAGAGGGTTAATATGCCTGCAGCAAAGACAGTGTACCATGCATAAAAAAGAAGAGTATTTTATGTGCATAGCTCAGTGGGTTACTGCTTTTGTCACAGAGATTCCTTGGTTACTGTGCAGTTCATAAATTACAATCGCAATCTAGAAAGTTATGTGTTTTTTCTCTGCCTTTCATTATCATGATGTTGTTAAAAAAGGATTGTTTTGGTGGAAAATAATTTTTATTATTAAAGTCAACCCTAACCACTGAGTTATGTTCTGAATCATGAGACCAAGCCATTTAAAAATGCCTACCAGTATGGATGACGTGCAAATCCTACACCTTGTAATCCTCTTTGTTTTATGTAAAATTTGTTATATACGGATTTACACACGTACGATGCATTGTCTCTGTATGTATGTGTGATGTAAGGGCTCCAACACCCTACACTGGTATAAGAAGTGCTATAAAACAAATTAAATGCATGGTAGAGAGGGGCTATGGAGAGATGAGAGGCACTGTTGGAGGGTGATAGTGAGGGAATACCTGTAGCGCCCCAACAAAGATTGTCATATCCTGGTGTGCTGTAAGGTCATAATGTACCATGCTTTAAAAGCTAGCAGAATTAAATATATAATGACAGGTATGTTTATTTTGACGGTTTTGTATAGCGCAAACAAGACCCTTGCGGGTATCAGAGTGCTTTATAGGGCAAATATAGGTAATGACATATTCATATAAATACAATGAATTATGTGAATACAGTACTGGTAACTATTAACTATCAGAGATTAGCACATATCTACAGGAGTGTATAGGACAAGTTCAAGTGAATTTGGACATGAGAAATGATTTCCATTTTTTTTTAAAGCAGCAGATGGACATTGCTAGAGCTGCTATGGGTTTCCAGTCCTACCTTCAATATATATTTATATATATTGCACGTGACAAAAGCCACAGCTTTTGTTAACTTTGGCACTGTCTGCTAGCACATCTAAAGACACCGCCACAGAAATGTAAAGAGCCAACCTGTACACTTTTCCCAGGAGACAGGAGAATTAAATGTATTGTTTTCAAGAGAAACAGAAGCACAGCTCTGCAGAAGGTATTCATATAAGCAAATTAATTTGAACCTCTATGTAGATTGTTCTTGGCCACCACCACAACCACTGAGATACCTTGCTTGCCTGCTGAGCGGAGAGCAATCAAGCTTCACCTGCCAATTGTGGGCTAGTTCACAGAGACATATCAGTATGGAGATTGCTCAGATCTCCCTGAGACCTTGGCAGGGTATTTTTAGGTGAGGCCCTGCTTGGTGGTGTGAAGCCAGGAAACACAATAATCATCTATCCACAAATCTTTATTAAGCACTACTCCACCTTATAGAAAAGAGCAAGCAAATATTGCTACAGAAATACAATCAGTACAAGGAAATACTGTAAAGGTAAACATGAAGAAAAGAGGTGCCAATGTATGAAAAGCGAATAACAGAATATTTAGATTTGGGGGTCTCTAGGAGGAAGAGGTAGGTACCTTTGACCAAATCGGGACCCTTGCGTCTAGTCAGGGTAAGGGGCTACACTCCTAAAATAACCCCTGCTCACCCCCTTGGTAGCTTGGCACAAGCAGAAAGGCTTATCTCAGAGGCAGTGTGTAAAGAGTTTGTGAACACATACAATAATACAGTGACAACACTACTGATGGACACCACACAGGTTGTATTATAAAAATAAGTATTTTTATATAGACTTAACACAACACCAAACTATAAAAATCCACAATACTCTACTCAAAAATAGACTTTAAAATAGTAGAAAATATCTCAATTCTCTCAAGTTGTAAATGCAACACTTTACTCTCAAAGTACCTTGGATGCGCAAAGCAGAACAATCAAAAGGGTTGCAGGGAAGGTGATGCGTCGGTTCCTTACACTCAGGGGAGTGGATGGGTCGGTTCATTACTGCTGTGCAGGGGAGTTGATGCTCACTTCTATACTGTGTGGGGAGGTAATGCATCGGTTTCTTACTGCTTTCCGTTACGATGCGACAAGATGGCACCTCGATGCGATACTTCTCTCCGGTGTGATGCGACAAAATGGCGTCGACCACGTTGATACAATGCGTGCACGCACGACAGCCGAGCAGCGGCTCGATGATCATTGGAGCCACGAGAGGCCTTGCGACATGCTTCTCTGGTGATGCGACGGCGAACTCTGCGGCGACACGCTTCTCAGGTGATGCGCAACGTTTCGGCGATGCGATGATGACAGCAGCAGTGGCGGCTCGCTTTTTCAGCGATGTGACGGCAGCTGCTGAGGCAGCGGCACGCTTCTCGTCGTTGCATCGCGCTTCCTGGTCCCAGCAACACGCAGTCTCTCAGAAGGCCCAGCACTTCAATTTCCAGTAAGGGAACTCAGGGGGAGCTGGTTGGTGAAGTCTTGTATCCGTGAGACTTCAGACAGGAGGCAAGCTCAAGTTCAAGACCTTGGAGATTCTTCCTCAAGTTGATGAGAAGCACACTTAGTCCTCTTCTCCTTTCTTTGACAATGAAGCAACCACTGCAGGCCAATCCCCTAACACACGATTTACAAAAGGGGGTGGTGATGAACAGAGTGTCTGAATTGAGCAGACCACTCTTACCCAGTCCAAAGATCAGGGCTTGATCCATCACCGTTATTTATCTCACTGCCCCATCCCAGCTCAGAACCTGGCTATATGCAAATCAGTCTGTCCCTGGCCCAGTGCATCATGGGAACAGGGCAGACTAAACTACCAAGCCAATTCTTTACCAGAAAGGAGACAAGCTACCGGGGACCGGTTTCTGGCATTTCAGCCGTCTTCGGCCCGGCTTGCTTGAATCCTGATGGAGCAGTGAGAAAGGGACTCATGTCTGAGTATACCCTGCCACACCTATAGTGGCCAAAATCGATTTACAAAAGGGGGTGGTGATGAACAGAGTGTCTGAATTGAGCAGACCACTCTTACCCAGTCCAAAGATCAGGGCTTGATCCATCACCGTTATTTATCTCACTGCCCCATCCCAGCTCAGAACCTGGCTATATGCAAATCAGTCTGTCCCTGGCCCAGTGCATCATGGGAACAGGGCAGACTAAACTACCAAGCCAATTCTTTACCAGAAAGGAGACAAGCTACCGGGGACCGGTTTCTGGCATTTCAGCCGTCTTCGGCCCGGCTTGCTTGAATCCTGATGGAGCAGTGAGAAAGGGACTCATGTCTGAGTATACCCTGCCACACCTATAGTGGCCAAAATCGATTTACAAAAGGGGGTGGTGATGAACAGAGTGTCTGAATTGAGCAGACCACTCTTACCCAGTCCAAAGATCAGGGCTTGATCCATCACCGTTATTTATCTCACTGCCCCATCCCAGCTCAGAACCTGGCTATATGCAAATCAGTCTGTCCCTGGCCCAGTGCATCATGGGAACAGGGCAGACTAAACTACCAAGCCAATTCTTTACCAGAAAGGAGACAAGCTACCGGGGACCGGTTTCTGGCATTTCAGCCGTCTTCGGCCCGGCTTGCTTGAATCCTGATGGAGCAGTGAGAAAGGGACTCATGTCTGAGTATACCCTGCCACACCTATAGTGGCCAAAATCGATTTACAAAAGGGGGTGGTGATGAACAGAGTGTCTGAATTGAGCAGACCACTCTTACCCAGTCCAAAGATCAGGGCTTGATCCATCACCGTTATTTATCTCACTGCCCCATCCCAGCTCAGAACCTGGCTATATGCAAATCAGTCTGTCCCTGGCCCAGTGCATCATGGGAACAGGGCAGACTAAACTACCAAGCCAATTCTTTACCAGAAAGGAGACAAGCTACCGGGGACCGGTTTCTGGCATTTCAGCCGTCTTCGGCCCGGCTTGCTTGAATCCTGATGGAGCAGTGAGAAAGGGACTCATGTCTGAGTATACCCTGCCACACCTATAGTGGCCAAAATCGATTTACAAAAGGGGGTGGTGATGAACAGAGTGTCTGAATTGAGCAGACCACTCTTACCCAGTCCAAAGATCAGGGCTTGATCCATCACCGTTATTTATCTCACTGCCCCATCCCAGCTCAGAACCTGGCTATATGCAAATCAGTCTGTCCCTGGCCCAGTGCATCATGGGAACAGGGCAGACTAAACTACCAAGCCAATTCTTTACCAGAAAGGAGACAAGCTACCGGGGACCGGTTTCTGGCATTTCAGCCGTCTTCGGCCCGGCTTGCTTGAATCCTGATGGAGCAGTGAGAAAGGGACTCATGTCTGAGTATACCCTGCCACACCTATAGTGGCCAAAATCGATTTACAAAAGGGGGTGGTGATGAACAGAGTGTCTGAATTGAGCAGACCACTCTTACCCAGTCCAAAGATCAGGGCTTGATCCATCACCGTTATTTATCTCACTGCCCCATCCCAGCTCAGAACCTGGCTATATGCAAATCAGTCTGTCCCTGGCCCAGTGCATCATGGGAACAGGGCAGACTAAACTACCAAGCCAATTCTTTACCAGAAAGGAGACAAGCTACCGGGGACCGGTTTCTGGCATTTCAGCCGTCTTCGGCCCGGCTTGCTTGAATCCTGATGGAGCAGTGAGAAAGGGACTCATGTCTGAGTATACCCTGCCACACCTATAGTGGCCAAAATCGATTTACAAAAGGGGGTGGTGATGAACAGAGTGTCTGAATTGAGCAGACCACTCTTACCCAGTCCAAAGATCAGGGCTTGATCCATCACCGTTATTTATCTCACTGCCCCATCCCAGCTCAGAACCTGGCTATATGCAAATCAGTCTGTCCCTGGCCCAGTGCATCATGGGAACAGGGCAGACTAAACTACCAAGCCAATTCTTTACCAGAAAGGAGACAAGCTACCGAGGACCGGTTTCTGGCATTTCAGCCGTCTTCGGCCCGGCTTGCTTGAATCCTGATGGAGCAGTGAGAAAGGGACTCATGTCTGAGTATACCCTGCCACACCTATAGTGGCCAAAATCGATTTACAAAAGGGGGTGGTGATGAACAGAGTGTCTGAATTGAGCAGACCACTCTTACCCAGTCCAAAGATCAGGGCTTGATCCATCACCGTTATTTATCTCACTGCCCCATCCCAGCTCAGAACCTGGCTATATGCAAATCAGTCTGTCCCTGGCCCAGTGCATCATGGGAACAGGGCAGACTAAACTACCAAGCCAATTCTTTACCAGAAAGGAGACAAGCTACCGGGGACCGGTTTCTGGCATTTCAGCCGTCTTCGGCCCGGCTTGCTTGAATCCTGATGGAGCAGTGAGAAAGGGACTCATGTCTGAGTATACCCTGCCACACCTATAGTGGCCAAAATCGATTTACAAAAGGGGGTGGTGATGAACAGAGTGTCTGAATTGAGCAGACCACTCTTACCCAGTCCAAAGATCAGGGCTTGATCCATCACCGTTATTTATCTCACTGCCCCATCCCAGCTCAGAACCTGGCTATATGCAAATCAGTCTGTCCCTGGCCCAGTGCATCATGGGAACAGGGCAGACTAAACTACCAAGTCAATTCTTTACCAGAAAGGAGACAAGCTACCGGGGACCGGTTTCTGGCATTTCAGCCGTCTTCGGCCCGGCTTGCTTGAATCCCCTAACACACAGCACAGGTGTAGGCACCTCCTTTAGCTTCCTGGTTCTTCCCCTCAGCAAAGGTTCATCTTGATTCCCAGAAGTGATATAAAGTTCTGGGGTCTGGGTCCCCCCTTTTATATACCAAAATCATTTGTCTCTGAAAGCAGAGAGTGTCTGTACCTAATCCGAACCGTTTCTGGTCAGTCCTGGAGCCCTTTGTTTACAGGACTCCTTCCCTTCCTTTGACAGTGTGGGCCAGGGTCATCATACACACCAAAGGAGGTGGAGCCAGCATTGTGGAAGGCAGGCACAGCCCCATTCAGGTCCCAGGTGCTCCCCTCCCACCACTCAACATGCAGATGGGTCTATTCAGCCCTGTGCTGACTCACCCTGTGTCCTGGAATCCCCCAGCCCCTGTCACTCAAAAACCCAACAAGGAATACACAACATAGCAGAGGCAGGCTTGGATAGTTAGGCAAGAAAATACCTACTTTCTAAAAGTGCTATTTTCAAACACAGAATGTTAAAACCAATTCACTAAAAGATGTATTTTATCATTCTGAGTTCAGGCATACTAAACTCTAAATTCTACCTAATTCCCGGAGTCAGTTAGGATTATAAGATGTTATAATCAAACTGCCTATTCTGGCCTATGGGGAACAGGTAGCCTTGCAATTGTGAAAAACGAAAATGGCTGTAATTCACTATCAGGACATGCCACACACATCAGGGCATGTTCTACCTTTTACCTACAATGCACCCTACCCTTGGGCCTACTTTAAGGGTGACTAATATGCGGAAAAGGGAATGTGTAGAGACTGGCAAGTTGGTGCACTTGCCCAGTCAACCTGGCAGTACCAGACTGCCCACAGGCTCTGCAATGGCAGGCCTGAGACACACTTTACAAGCTGCTCCGGTGAGTGGCACAATTAATGCTGCAATCGCACCAGCAGCATATGATTTACAAGCCCTGGACACACGCAGTGCACTGTACTAGGGTCTGACAAATAAACCACATAAGCCAATCATGGAGTCTCTAATCCATGCATCAATTTACCATAGGGAGAACTTGCACCGTGGCACTGAATAGCAGTGGCACAGTGCCCAAAGCATCTAAAACCAGCAAAAACATAAGAGGCAACAGCAAAAAATGGAAGGGAGACCCACGCCAATGGTGCCAGGTCTATCACGAATCCTACAATATTTCATGCTGTGTTGTGGGAGTATACCCTACTCTGCATACCTTACCTTATGCGCCTGCAGTGAGAGGATCCCTGGCGTGGAATTGCTCCTTTGCTTTTTAATGTCTTCCAGCACATCATTCTCCTTTCTTGCTGTCAAGTGAAACGCAATATTATTGCCAATAAGCCAGGGCTGCGTCTTGTGGACCATACCAAAGTATGGGGGAATGTTTTACATAACGTAGCAAATCTGTGAGCAAATGTAGAGTAGCAGTCTCACCAACGAACTATAATGTTTAAAGATGTGCTGATTTTCGTGTACACTTTTCTAGACAGAAGAGCGAACAAGGAGATCCCCTGGGACCTTGACAAGTCCCTGTATTCCATACGTCCTTCACTGGCAGTTATACTGTCTAGAAAAGTATATACGAAAATCAGCACATCTTGGGGCCCCTCGTTCTTGGGACTCGGATAAAAGGATAGACAATGACCATACGAAACATTACTCCTCTTGTCTTAAGAGGATGAGTTTAATTCTAGTGTTCAATACTTTTAATGTGAGGTCGCCACATGAATGGCCTTCACATATACACTATTCTTCTCATCGATTTATCACGACTCTCAACAAAATTCTTTAAGCCTTGAAAAAGTCACTGTGTGATGAAACACGTGTCGGGTTAACGACAACTGGACAGATGTAACCTGCTCATCAATATATTGAAGCTGTCACCATCTCTCTGTAAACAGGATTGACATACATACATTCCTTATCAATGTACTGTTAATCCAAGGAGGAAAAAATAAACTATTACCTGTGAAAAGAAACTTATGGTTGAAAAATTGATGTTTCTTTTGTTTAGATTAAAGAAACTTTCTAGCCCCAAATCATTTTCTTTTTTGACAGTAAAAACCTATTGATTTACTCATTAATGTGGAGTGCAGGTGTGAATCTTTTTTTTTATAAAAATCACTATGCTAAAGCTAAAACTATTGACACTGGCAGTGCTTTTTTTCTGTGGACAACAGGTGTGTGGGTAGGTTGCATGTAAAATATTAAAAAGCTACTTCTGAATTGAAAAAAGAAGATAATGTCTGATTATGAAAATTCTCACATTTTAATATATGCCTCGCAATGCAGTGATATAATTTGAAGTCCCAAAAAAAAATATTTCTGCATTATTTTAAAAATGAACTTTTTTTTGGTAGTTTTGAATCACCTTTATCATATTTTTACATGATGTATGTTCAGTGGTAGCTCCTCCGCTAAGGCAGAGGAGCATCGCACCACTGCTCACTGAGTACGCAATTAAAAACTGAAAAATAAAATGAGGATAACCTAATATTATTATAATTTTATTTAAACGTACTGGCTAAGGTGGTTGGGGGTAGGGCGGGGCTGGGATATTTAGAAGCTGGGGGAGGAGTGGTAGACACTTATTAGTGCCCTTGACATTTTGGCCGGCCATCTCTTGCCGGCCAAAATGTCATGTGCACTTTGCATGTTCTCCACCCAGGCTGAATTACAGACTGGATGGAGAACATGCCTAGGGTCTCCTTACCTGTCTGAGCACCGAACCACGTTGCTCAGACCAATCAGAATGCTGCATTGCAGCGTTATGATTTGCTGAGGGGAGCCTGGGACGGCGGAGAGGTGGAGCCGGCGCACTCAGGTAAGTGGGTTGTTTTTATTTATTTTTAATTCCCTCTCCCTTATGCTCCCTGCCCCCCTATCATCCATACAGTAGCAGCCGCTACTGGTTTGTTGTGTGAATTATTTTCCTGACATGTTAAAGGCTCAGCTCATGCATGGGTCGTTTCTAGTTTCACTCTCCCTGTTAATTTGTTGGCTTGTCCACCTCCACCCAGACTGCAGCAACAATGACTTGATGTCAATCTGAATGAAACTGCCAGGCAAATACATACCTGCTGTAGGAAATGCCTCTTTTTGCATGCTCACTCCCATATTTATGGACTGATGCTGCTGTTTTTTTGACTCTGAGAGCACACTGAGGTCTGCTAACCAGACCTCAGTGCCAGTGTTCTAACCCTATACAAAGATATGTTAAATTAGATACACCTAATTGGAAAGTAAGGACTTACTAGTAAGTCCCTAGTATAAGGTGCCAAGTGGACCCAGGGAATGCAAGCCAGCATGTTCACCCAGGGCTTCAGCCCTGTTTGTGCCACCCTGAGTGGGACAAAGGACAACATTGATCCAAACCTGCCACTGCAGACTGAAAGATCAGTGTTTACACTGCTAGTTCGACTTTGCCATTACAACTAATGGCAAAGCACCAATTTCCCTTAATGATATTTTTAAGTCTCTGTTGGACTTGGCCCCTTGTGCAGGGTCATCCCAGAATGTGTTGTCTTTCTCCTGTATTTTTTTATGACCTGTTGTTGGTGGTTTTATGACTTAGGAACTTTATCACTGCTGATCAGTGCTAAGTGAATGCGTTCTGTCTTATAAACTTGGTAAGATTGGGCTATACCTGTTTGGCATATTTAATTTACCTGTAAGTCCCTTGTACAGTGGTATCTCATATACCCAGGGCCTGTAAATTAAATGTTACTAGTGGGTTTGTGGCACCTTTCCAAAGTATCCATTCACCTAGACTGGAGTACTTGCGCAAACTCTTTCAAACTTTTGAAAGGTTTACAAACTTTGTTGACCAATGCTTGTTTGAGGTTGCATTTAAACATCTAAAATCTGTATATCCAGAACCCACCAATGGATTTTGATCATCAAGGTCTGTAAAAATTGATTTAACACGCGCTATTTGTATACATTTTTTGTGTCTCTTTCTTTTTGTGTGATTTTCTTATTTGGTTGTTTGGTGCTATTAAATGCTTTACACTAAGCTCCTTTGCCAAGCCTTACTGCTTGCAGCCACAGCTACCAAGAGGTGAGCTAAGGCTAAGGGAGCAATACTGGCTGGACCGAGGATGATATTTGCAAGTGTACTCCACAGTAAGGGCCCACAGCCATATCATATAGCACACCCAAATCCTCACACCTGCCAACTTACAAATGAATGTCACTGTGTGAGGAGGGAACTGAACCTTCGAGGGAGCGGGCCGCATGCATAGAGCTACCTAAGAGGCACCCTGTTTCTCACCGAGTCTGCCACCCCCTCGCAAAAAAAAACAAAGGGTAATTGTGGCTGCCATCAATGTTCTGGGGTGCTTTTACAGCTCCTAATGGGCATTGGCTGTTTTCAGCCTATGAAAACGAGCTGGAAATCCACTGTTTACAGTGTTTTTCAGCTTGTTTTTGGTCCCACCATGGAATTTCAGCTCCTCACCAGATGACCGTGTGAAGGAAGCCGAAATGTGTGAGTTGGCAGTTCTGCAAATAGAAAGTTATTAGGTGGATGTTCCCCCCCCCCATACACCCTTCTGAATCTATGTCCCTGCTGAATCCTGCAGAAAAGTGATGCAAGAAAGGGAATAGTGTGGTGGAGAGAAGTGCGAATGAGAGACCATGGAAGAGAGCAGTAGGGCTTTAGCACAAAGATGGCTTGGTGTTCTCTAAGTAGCCACATGGCTTTGCATACTAAGAACCCAGTCCATCATGGTGGCGGGAGGGAGCACCACTCAATTGGCACCCACTCCTATGCTCACGCCCCTCTCTTCTGGCTTGTTGGATGTGCTCAGAGTTGAAGGTAGGACGCACACAGCTGGAGGCCGCCCAAGAGGAAACAAAACTATGTTTTTCATGCAGCCTGCCTCCATTTCTTTTAGTATCAAGTTGAAACTGTCACATTCTTCCTTTCTAAAAAGACTGTGGCACGTGGCAGGATGCGATATGAGTCTGTGGTCAGCAAGGAGGGAAGAACGGCACAGTATGGTTATGGCCTCCCATCGAGACACGATGACTGCAACCCACACCTTGTATACCTACAGCTGTCTTGGGAGTGCTTTGTGCATGTATGCCAGAATTACAGTGGATTGAAGTGCTTCTGATAGATGCCATGTTGTTTGAAAAGTGTAGGGGTGCATCATAACCGTCCGTAGTACCACCCGCATATTTAAAGGGCCCTGTTATTGTGTGATTTTATAAAATAGTATTAGGCCAGGGATCAGTGCAATATGTAGAATTGTGTATTAATGTAGTGCTTAGTTGAGTGAATAATGCCTTAAGTAACTCAGAATTAATTTCTTTGTGTGTAAAAATGTGCATTGAGATTAAACCACCCATATTAAAGTTGCACGTGTAGGCTGCTTAATGAGAATCGCAATGCTTTAAAATGAGAATGATGTTTTCTAACAGGAGATGTAATGTTAGGATTGAGTAATGAAATGCTTATGTTGTCGTATTAGAAATGCATTTAAAAGAGTAAAGGCTTGACACATAGAAACGCTAGCAGAGGCCTAACTGTGGTTTTCTGAGCATGACTAGAAATGTTGAGTTGGAAAATACCTGCAACAGTTTAAAACCACCTGTTTGCTCTATTACACTCCTGAAGTAATTTCTAAATGGTCTACAAATGTTTCTTATAGTGATCGCACCAAATGCCCCAAATGTGATTTAGATAGTGCTGACTTAGAACATATGTTATTTTCTTGCAATGTGTTAAAGGAGTTTTGGTTAGCATTGGATAAGGTTCTAAAAATGAAACTGGGTAAGCCACCTCTTCTGCCGGCTCCAATGATATTGTTAAATATTCACTCTTCTTCTCTTTCTCAGCAGAACCTAGTCACTATATTACTGTCTTGTGCCAAATGAACCATTGCTCGTGCCTGGATTTTCCCTCAACCCCCTCACATTTTGGAATGGTGGTCATTGGTCAACAAAATACACTCTATGGAGGCCGCCCTGACTAAGTTAAGAGGGGTTCTGTCATTAAGGAAATTTGAAAAAATACGGGAAAATTTCATGTAAAATGTAAAACCAAATTTATTCAAATTATGTTTTCTTTTTTGAATTGCTATTTCTGTTCCCTAGTGATTGTGATTGCTTTTTTTTCTCCCCTTCTTTTTCTTTTCTTTCATTTATTTTTCATTTTCTTTCTTACATATCGGAGTGATTATTTATCTATTCATTCTACCACACTATCGGTAAATTTTCTCTTCCCTACAGAATCATGCTTTGTATTTGTTCTTTTCTACATTGTCGTGTTGTCAATAAAAAAAAAATAGGAAATATACCTTGGGAAAGAAGCTTATGTTTGCAGTTCATTTTCGAATTGTAACTTAGAGCGTGCAGAGGGATTCATTCTAATGCATTTCTCTTGCAGGTGCAAGGCCATGTAGGTCGTTAGGTAGAATGAGCCATTGTTTAGAAGTTAGACTGGTAGAAGTGGAGACGAAGGGACATTTGGCAGGGAATGTGCCTGGGACCCAAGGACACAGCAACGGTTTCTGGAAGAAGAAGGTTCGAGACTGGAAAAGTACAAGAAGCTGTACCTGCTGAAGGAGAAGTGTCATGGGTGTATCCATTGTTTTGGGGATTATTTGTGTGAGGGAAAGTGCCCCGAGGGTGGAGAGTTAGTTCGGTCTTAGTGAAGCTAGGGTTGAGGTCAGTTGGGTTTAGACTGGGTCCTGTCTAAGGCAGTCCAATTGGATTTGCAGTTAGACATAGTTCTTAGTTTGAACTAGGCAGGAGAAACTAAGGAGCATCTTTGAACGAGCTCGGTAGTTTAGGCTACTTACCCGGAAAAGTGAATGTGCTTCTTAGGGAGCCTTCACAGCCGACACCTTTTTCTCTCGCCTGGGAGGTATGTTAAGTAGGGATGCCACTTTAGAATTAGTGTAGGGACAGACTAATCTTTTTCTTTCCTATTGGAACAGATGCAGTCCAGTTGTCCAGTAGGCACAGTGATTACATTCCTGATGTTTCTTGAATTAACTTTGCTTTTTATTCTGAGTTGTCTGAGACTCTTGCGTAGGATTATGTTTGTATTAGTGCCAGTTTATTTCTTGAACCTCTTTCTGAGGTGCTTGTATGTTCAGTTATTTTTGGCTTTGTAATACATTTTTAAACTTTCCTTTAGAGTCAGTGGTCCTTCAGATTAAAATGTATTGATTTTGAGAATCTGTCAAAAGGGTATTGAATTTAAAGAACTTCCTTCACACTTCCATGCAGACTCAAGAGACCCGTCGACCTGGGGATTCCTCGGAGTGGTAAGGTGAAAATCTAGGTGGGAATCCCAGCATCATCAGTTGGTAGCCCGAGGACCGTAAGGCTCTGGAAGTAAGGGAGTCTTAGATTAGGATAAGAGTTTCCCAAGGCCCATAGAATTCAGGTGATGACCGTTCAGTGGATTACCGGTGGAAGACGGTGTTTCATGGAAACTGAAGGAGAGTGACGGTGCAGTGAAAAGCAGTAGTTCGTGGGAGAGTGAGTATGAATAGGGTTTTGTGTCATTAGATTGCGGTTTTATGTTGTGAAGTTTGTGATGTTCGTGTTGTGATGTCTTGCGGAGTTGGAATGCCTGTTGTATGAAAGGAGATCAGGCTGTGAGCGCGCGCAGCCCGGGAAAAATCTTAGGCTCAAGGAGTAGCTTAAGTGGGTCGGGTGTACTGTACACCCAAACGTAATTGTCGACCATTGTTAAGGGGATCGTGAGGTACCATTGATCGCCCGCTGGACCGAGATAGGGGGAATGAATGTGTGAGTGCGTGAGTAACTGACGCTGGTCGTGGGTTGCTGAGCGTTTGCAACTTATCAGTTGAGGTGATTGTCCGGTTGTTTCATGGACAGACAGTTGCCAGTTTTCGGTAGACAATTACACAATTGTGGACGTACAGCCAGACTGTGGACGTACAGTCAGCGAAGTGATTGCTTGGTCGTAAGTGATCATTTCAGTGTATGCATGGGACGTATGCGTGAGTGAGAAGAGAAGTGAGAAGGAGTTGGTGTGAAGCCGCGCTGAGATTGGTCGATTGTCGTCAGGAAGTAAACAAGCGCTGCAAACAGAGAAACGCTGGTTTCATCATGAAATGTTTTAAAGTTTTGCGAAATTTGTTTAAAAAAAAGAAGAAAAGAAATTAGAGCCCGCGGGGGCGAAGAGGCTCCGAATGTGGGTTTGCATACCATACTGTGGCTCGAGAACTGTTGCAAAATGACTGACGGAAATGAGGAAATGACTTTTCCCAGATATGGAACTTTTAGATTAGAAGTGTTACACCAATTGAAATCGATTATGGCTTCTTCGCGACCTTTGCCTTGACCAACACAGTTTGAGGCATTGAATGCGTGGATTAGGGCGGCACTCGAGAGAAACAGGAACAGGAGACAGGAACGAGTGAAGAGGTCAGTCAGGGTGTTTCAAGATGCGAGATGGTACGCATTGGAAAAGAGATGGAGAGTGCAGACGATTGAGGGGGATAAGCTGTATCCATTGTTGGTCAAGTCGGGAGATGCGCAGAAAAAGAAAGTTGAGAACGAAGACAGTGATACTGATGATAGCTTGTTAGAAAGGATGCTATCTGGGAGACCACCCCCGTACAATCCGGAGTCGGAGGGGGACAGATCAGCTCAGTTGAAAGGAACTAGGAAACCACAAGCACCACCGAGTTCTGAAGTAGTGGGAAAACTCTCAATGTGGGAAATGCAGAAAGTGTCACTTCACAGAGGTTACCGGATGCTCTTAGGGTGCCAGTTACTATTGGTCCCATAGTGTCAGTGTACAACCCAGAGCAAGTGAGGAATGGAAGTCCATCTCAGACAGGAATAGAAGGAAGTGCTGGTTTTGGAGGGAGCAGAGTAGTGAATGAGCTGGTTCCCTCACCAAAGCCAGTAGAGTCGAGCACACTGTTGCCGGCTACAGCAGATTCATCAAGAGGACCGATGGATCTAAGGGAACCAGGACCAAAGTCCCTGGGAGAGCTGAGGTCAGACCTGAGAACATGGGAGTCAGTTGAAGGGACTCAAGGTGATCGATCAAGAGAGGACTGAAATCATGGGAGTGCCAAGAATAGAGTGGCTTTAAGGGACACCTTTGAAGTGAACAGGTGCAGATAACAGGATAGTGACTGCAGAGAGTAGAGTGGTGTATCTAGTTGAGGTTACCTTAGAACAGCAATAAGGGCAAAGAGGTTAGATGTGATACGATTGAAAGCAGAAGTGGACGAGATTGTTGAAGGGAACTTGCCTATAGAGAGAGTGGAACTCTATGAGCCAGATGAGTTGTTGTTTCTAGCAAAGGCTGTGACTCGTAGAGCAAGATCGGCACATGACAAATTAACGGAATTGGCAAACAGATACGATGTGGATTTGTCTAAAATGAAAATGTTGCAGGGTGGTCATCGGTTACAGTATACTGATCAGGATTTGGACAAAAAGAGGGTAATTGGACTGAAGACCCACATCAGAGAATTGATTATTGGGATACGGCATAGAGTAGGCTTGACAAGTGGGAAGAAAGATGGTCCAAGAAAAAGAGTGTTAAGAGAAATGCAGCAGAACCGCCTCCTCCGGCAGGGGGGATATCAGGAATTGGGAACTACCCTTTACGAGAGGTAGCTAGTGGGCGGTATGTGCATGTGCCTTGGAGTAGAGGAGATTTGACGGCATTCACAAATGACTTCCCAAAACTTAGAGAGAGCCCAGTTGAATGGTACAAGCAGGTTGAGTGATTTGTCAAGATTTCGAAGGTGTGGATTGATCTAAATACAAAGTTTGACATTGTAGTTCCGAGTGACTTGTGGGAAGCTTGTAAGGTTGCAGTCAAATGGCCCACATCTGAACCGGAGAGGGATGCTCTCACGGATGGCCCATCACCTCTTGTCATGAAGAAATACGAGCAGGTGATTACGTGGTTGAAAGCTAAGGTACCGCAACAGGACATTGATTGGGTAAAAATAGATCGAACACTTCAGGATCCAAAGGAAACAGTGCGTGAGTACTACGAAAGGTTGTTGCAAGTTTTCAAACAATACAGTGGGTTGGATGTAATGAAACCTAGGGATATGGGACAGTTTATGTCGAAAGTTGTCCTGGGACTGAGACCTGAGATTTGCCTTATGATCCAGCAACATTTAATATGCTGGCAGAACAAGCTGCTGGACGAGATATTGAGGTATGCCAGATACTGTAGTGATGAGATTGATTGAAAGCATAAGAAACTGATAAACTGATGCTGGTCCAGATGCAAGCTGCTGATAGGGGAGGCCAAGTTCAGTCAGGGGGAGGCACTCTGGGAAGGAAACAGAATGGTCAGGGCAAGCCAAAAGGAAGCATTACTGTGCCACAAGGCACTTTTCATGACATCACAGGGATTACATAAATCACTTTGCAAATCGTCATAAACATTACAGTTACTAGATATGCTAACTGTAATGTTTATGACGATTTGCAAAGTGATTTATGTAATCCCTGTGATGTCATGACAAGTGCCTAGTGTCACAGTAATGTAGGTGATTGTGATCTAATGTGTTTGGATAAATAATATAAAGGATATTTTTATATAACCTTGTGTGCAGTCTCTTTTGTGGTGTGCCTAGTGTGTCGCTGTTGTGTGAGTGTGTTGCGCAAACGCTTTATACATTGCCTCTGGGATAAGCTGACTGCTCTGCCAAGCTACCGAGAGGGTGAGCAGGGGTTATCTTCAGTGTGTAACTCCCTTGATCTGACTAGAGTGGTGGGTTCTGCCTGGCTTAGGTGCATACCCTAGCCAGCCAAAAAACCCATTGCTAACAGTCTCCCTAAAGGAAGGTCTCTGGTATGAAGCTATATATTATTACATAGGACACACAGTTTTTGATAGTCTTAAACAGCAACACTTCCAAATTGTCATTTTGCTGAGGAAAAGTTTGTAGCCCCTTTGGCTAACACAGGGTTACCAGCTGGCACCCCAGCCTGGGTGACCTCTGAATGGGACCACCTAATAATGTCGAGTAAGGTATTAAATTAATCATGGCATTACATTTGACCTGATACCCAGGTCAGATTTAAAGTCACTTTTAAAGTTAGCAACTATTAGAAAGTTGCCACTCTTCAGGCCCTGGAACACAGACAGAGTTCTGACCACCTGGGGCGATGTGTGAACAGCTCCCAGGCCCAGGAACGAAGGCAGTTTCTGCAGAGTGAAGTGAGGCCTCCTCTACCAGGATGGCCACTCCAGAATGTTAGCCCAAAAGGCGAGCTTCAAAGGGAAATCCACTTTTGAAGAGCCGACTGTGACAACGCCCCTGAGTAGGATGCGTTTTCTTCCTGCAGACAATTAGAAGACAGAGCCAGCGAGGGAAAGTCTGTCCCTGAACCGGTTTTCCTCTGAGCATGTAGCCCACTGGTAGCGACACTTCTAGAGTGGACTGCCGTGCTCCTGACAACCAAGGAAGAGTTGTGCCATTTTCAAAGGTACACAAATGGGGCCCTTTAGGAAAGCTAGATGCCAGACATTCCAGGAAACACTTCATTAGATAAGAGAAGACCCAGTAGCCCATTGACTAGTGACCACTTGTGGCTCTTTTCTGGCATAAATGTGGCACTCTTAGCACCCTGCCCCTCAGATCATGCTGGAATCAGGGAGAGGGCCAAAGAAGGACTGCCCTGCTGCCCTTGAACTACACAAAGAAAGGCTGCACCATCAAGAGGACTGCACTTGCAGCACTGTGGGTTAGCAAACTTTGGACTGTGCCTACAGCTCCTGGTTCAGGGAAACGTTGGTTCCCAAGTCCAAATCTACAGCAGTGACTCCAAAGATCAGTCGGCTGTTCCCCTGGAACCAGCTACAGGGACACAAGAGCTGGACGAGCCCAAACCGACAAGTTGATAGCCATTGTAGAGGTTTTGCCACTACCAGTCGCCGGTCACACAAAAGGACAAATACGAGACAGACAAAAGTTGCACCCATTGCTACCAGACCCAGGAGTGCTATCAGAGATCCAGTTTCATCGTACTCAAGGGACACCAGCACCCTCCTAAGGATTTCGCCCCAACCACAGTGCAAGGAGACAGTAGCCCAGCATCGGCAGGCCTGCACTGCAACGTAGAGAACATTTGATTTAAATTGCACTTTTTTCATACATTTTTTGTGTCTCTTTTTTGTTGTGCGATTTTCTTATTTCGTAGTTTGGTGATGTTAAATGCTTTACACTAAGTTCCTTTGTCAAGCCTTACTGCTTGCAGCCACAGCTACCCAGGGTTGAGCTAAGGTCAAGTGAACAATACTGACTGGACCTAGGATGATATTTGCAAGTGTACTCCACAGTAAGGCCCCACAGCCACATCATATAGCACACCCAAAATCCTCACACCTGCCAACTTGCAAATGAATGTCACTGTGTGAGGAGGGGACTGGTCCTTCAAAGGAGCGGGCCCCATGCGGAGAGCTACCTAAGAGGCACCCTGGTTATATCCAAGTTTGCCACCCCCTCGCAAAAAACAAAGGGTCATTGTGGCGGCCGTCAATGTCCGGGGGTGATTTCACAGCTCCTAATGGACAATGGCTGCTTTCAGCCTCTGAAAACAATCTGGAAATCCACTGTGTACAGTGGTTTTCAGCATATTTTCGCTGGCACCATGGGATGTCAGCTCCTCACCAGGTGACCGTGTGAAGGAAGCCGAGTGAGTTGGCAGGTCTGCAAACAGGATGGATGTTCCCCGCATACAACCTTTTGAATCTATGTCCCTTTTGAATCCTGCAGAAAAGTGATGCAAGAAAGGGAATAGTGTGGTGGAGAGAAGTGCGAATGAGAGACCATGGAAGAGAGCAGTACGGCTTTAGCACAAAGATGGCGTGGTGTTCTCTAAGTAGCAAAGGGAATGAGGCGCATTTCAATATAGTTCTCTAAGTAGCCACATGGCTTTGCATACTAAGAAGGCCCCACTCAATTGGCACCAACTTCTATGCTCACTCTCCTTTCTTCTGGATGTTGGATGTGCTTGGAGTTAAAGGCAGGACGCACACAGCTTGATTTGATTTGGGATTTATAAAGCGCACAAATGCCCATGGGCGTCTTGGCGCTATGTGACAAGAAGACCTGCTAGCTTCTGTTGCTCTTTAAAGACTTGCAGTGAACAACCAAGTCTTTATCTCTTTTCTGAAAGAGTGCAAGGAGGGGCTGTTTTTAATTGATATTGGGAGCAGGTTTCAGATCCGGGCTGCATGCAGTCTGAAAATTCCCCCCCCCCCCATCGAACCTGATTGAATCTAGGTACCTGAATCATTTTCTGATGGCTAGATCTCAAGGATCTAGAAGGCTCATACCATTTCAAAATATTTTTTCAGGAACTGACAGCCAGTTCCATGGAGTGCCTTGTATGTCAGACAGAGGGACTTGAATTTAACTCTTTTGCCAATTGGCAGCCAGTGCAGACCAATTAATCTGTGCTCTACTGGTTCATACTTTGGGATATCAAGCACCAGTCTGGCTGCTGCATTTTAAAGACGTTGTAGTGTTGCCAGTTGCTTGACCTGAATCCCTGCATAGAGCGCATTCCCAAAATCTAACCTAGACAGCGCTAGTGCAGTGACCACTGTCTTGCGTGAGTCGAGTGGAATAAAAGGTAGGAGTTTTCTGATTTTTTTGAGAATGTACCAGATGGAGGATGCTAACTTGTTTGTTTGTGCCTCATAAGTGAGTTTATCGTCCAGAAGGACTCCCAAGTTTCTGACTTTATTGACTGGGATGGGGCAATGGCCCAGGTATCCAGCCACCATTCCTGTGACCAAGCTTGCATGTCAGTCCCCATCAGCAAGACTTCACTTTTGCTCCCGTTTAATTTCAAGCAGTTGCCCTGCATCCATTGAGAAATGTGTTGCATGCATTTTTTTTAATTTCTCTGCTGTCTCGATGATGTTACTCGAGAACGACACCACGATTTGTGTGTCGTCGGCGTAAGAGACTGGAGTAAAGCCATAGTTCCTTATTATTGCCGCCAGGGGAGCCATGTAAAGATTGAATAAGGTGGGACTTAGTGACGACCCCTGTGGGACACCGCATGGGGAGCTGAACGGTTTGGATTTTGCCTCTCCCTGTTCCACCTTGAAAGTCCTATTTGACAGGTAGGAGGCTATTAGAGTTTGAGCAGACTCATGTACTCCTGCATCTCTGAGGCAGCAGAGTAGGATATCATGGTTTACCGTGTCAAAAGCCGCCAAAAGATCTAATAAAATCAAGGCAGCCTTTCCCCCGGCATCCAGTATATACCTCAGTTCCTCTGTGGCCGTCAGCAGGGCTGTTTCAGTTCCATGCCCTTCTCGAAAGCCAAATTGTGAGTGGTCTAGTGAATTATTCTCATATAGAAATTGGGACAGCAGCCTATTCAAAAGCTTCTCCAAAACTTTCGCCGGAAAAGGTATTCTTGCTATGGGTCTGTAGTTGCCCGGTTCTTGTGGGTCTAGAGTGGATTTCTTTAGTAAAGGGAGAACTGATGCTGTTTTCCAAGTCTCCGGGAAATGATTAGTTTGAATTATTTCTTTGAAAAGCAGTGCTAATTGTTCACTCAATAGTTCAGGAAAAAGGTGCATTATCGTGGGTGGACATGGATCGGAGGTGCCTCCTGACTTTGTTTGCCTCACGACCTGAAGAATCTGATCAGTGGAAGGAGGGTCAAATTGAAAGGGGTGTGCAGTTGTCTGTGGTATATGGTGGTCATTCGTTTCCCTATTGGTGCATGTAGTTCTGAAGTATTCATAGACACTACCTACTTTGTCTATGAAGAACTGGCCCAAGATATTGCAAAACTCAGTGCTGATTTCGGCAGGTGCAGAGTTATCATTTTTTGTTAATTTGTGTACTATGGAAAAGAGTTCATTGCTCAAATTTTTTGCTTCCTCAATTTTTTGTGTGAAGTATTTACTTTTTTCCGTTAGTATCAATTTTTTATAGGTAGCCAGTGAGGATTTATATTTCTCTCGTGGTTCAGACTCGTAATTCGTCCTCCATAACCTTTCCCATTTCCTGCATATTTGCTTTTGTGTTTTTAACGCATTTGTAAACCACGGTTGGGAGGGCGATTTCCTTTTTGCTGTCTTTTTAATACTAGGAGCTGCTATTTTTGTAGCAGCTCTTATCAGCTGGAAATTTGGTTTGAGGCTATACTACAATCTTTGTCCAGGTCTGGAATAGAATTTGTCAGGTGTCCTCTAGAAGCGCTGTGTTGATTTGTGACCAATTGCGGGCGTGGGTGTGATTGCTGGGAGGGGCGGTTTCTGCTAGCGATTTTCACGTTTTTATAGCAAATGTTATTATCTTATGGTCTGACCATGTTACCGGAAGGATTTATAATAGTGAGATCTTTTTATTAGATGTAAAAATCCCATCTAGCATGTGGCCCGCATTATGGGTGTTTTGAGTAACTATCTGTGTCATGTCTAGATTTGACATAGCCTCTGTCAGTGTTAGTGTACCTTTGTCCGTACTCTTTTCTAGGTGTAGTTTGAAGTCCCCCAGGACAGTGGAGTCCGGGTTATTCACCCCTGACTCCAAGAAAGGGCTCAGTAGTTGTGTCAGTGGTGTTACCGCTCATGGGGGTCTATAGATGAGTAGGCCCCTGAAGGTGTCGTTGTTGGTTAGGTTTACTTGAAAAAACAGCATCTCACAGTCAGGATTACTGTCCTCAAGAAATGGAAGGCGCCCAAGAGGAAACAAAACTATGTTTTTCTTGCAGCCTGCCTCCATTTCTTTTAGTATCAAGTTGAAACTGTCACATTCTTCCTTTCTAAAATGACTGTTGCACGTGGCAGGACGCGATATGAGTCTGTGGTCAGCAACGAGGGAAGAATGGGCACAGTCTGTGTTATGGCCTCGCATCGAGACATGATGACTGCACCACACACCTTGTATACCTACAGCTGTCGTGGGAGTGCTGTGTGCATGTATGCCAGAATTACAGTGGTTTGAAGTGCTTCTTATTTCATTTCATAAAATTCTGAGATATTTCTCTTTGTACAAACTAGGTTTAACCACATGGATTATCTCTGCAGGGGTTATGATTAAAACACAGTGACAGGATAGGTGTTGAGTGCATGACCCACACCTACTCTGAAAATATGGCAAAGAGTTAAATACAGGCACTATTATTCAGTGAAAGCACACAGCATGCCCCCTGAATTAGTATATAATAGTAAATAGGAGCTAGAGAGATTGACTGGGTTGGAGGAACCCTTTGAGAAAGTTCGGAAGCGGGTCAAGAAAATCCAGAATTTTAGGTATTCAAATATTGAGGACACAACATTGAATTCAAAATATCAAAAGGTAAGCATACATTTTCCATGCTTAACTACCCATACAAATACCTTGACCGTATATATATCTTCCTGGTAAATAAATGTGGAATTACAAAATAGTAAATCTATACTTCCTCTACATGCACTTACCTTTCCTTTTTTTGGTCTTTGATATTTTGTCCACAATATTCGTATGTCTCAATATTATTAGCATCATTATTCATATCAACCACACAACCTCTGCGCAGTCTAATGTGTTACTCGAGAAAACCAACAAGTAGGTGGAGCCAAAACCCCTTTCTAAGTAGCACTTCTGAAAGCTCTATTCCTGTTCATTACATAAACTATAAGAACAGCTGTGCTGTCAAGCTAGGCCTAAACAGGAGGCGTATGAAGGAGGTCAATTCATGCTGGCCTACCCACTGCCCCACTTACTTGACATCTGCAAATATAAACCAGGCACTGCCCACCAAAGGGACTCGGCTAGTCAAAAGAAAGTTACTCAGTCCTCAGGGCCATCTTATATCTCAACTACTACTTGCAGCACGGCTCTGTAAGGTACAACTAGGGAAACAGCCACTCTGCAAACACAAGGAAATGATGGACGGAGCGCTGAAACTTTTCAGACACTCACCCCAGTCACAGATCTGCGTTGAATCCATCATGGTTTTGTAGCTCACTCCGCCACCCCAGTTCAGACCCCGCTATATGCAAATCCGTCTGACCCTGTGCCTCATGGGAACAGTCCTGCCCGAACTGCCAAGCCATGTCTTCCCTGGACCGGGAATAAGCATCCTGGGACCGTTTCCATGCTAATCGCCCTCATCAGCCAGGATAGCTTGAATCCAGTGGCAAAGTGAGCAAGAGCCCCATGGCTGGGCAGCCACTCTGGCCTTCATAGCAATGTGGTGGGGAAAGGTTTGGGCTCTTTATGCTATGGAGAAGTTGACTGCTCCTCTTCACAATGAAAAAAATATGTACACAACATAAATTCAGTACTCTTGGTATTGCAAAATGTCGGACATGCCGTAACATTGAAAGAGCCTTGGTGGGAATGCAAATACATGGACTATTAGTATAGTCTAGCCTTGAAATTTAACTGGAGGTGACTATGGTAGCAGGATGCCTCTCAGAAGGGATGGCTGAATATTTCTGAGAAGATGAGTAAGGTAGAAAGAGGAGTGTGACCCCACATTGATATGCACC
Organism: Lissotriton vulgaris; assembly: GCF_964263255.1. Taxonomy (NCBI): domain Eukaryota; kingdom Metazoa; phylum Chordata; class Amphibia; order Caudata; family Salamandridae; genus Lissotriton; species Lissotriton vulgaris. Next base: position 1,788,419,190 of record NC_141694.1, read on the forward strand.
TTGCTGTAGACCAGCTCCCAAAGACCTCACTTTCACAGCCGGGGATGAAGTTTCTGTTTATCCAGGAGAAGAAATTTCTGGGCTTGACCCTCCCTGTTGAGTGCCTCACTACTGCTGGAGGGTGCTGTATGACAGTTGTATTCAGGATCTTTTCCTTCATTCACTTTAGATACATTACCTAAAACAGATTCTCTTCGCCTCATTCTGTCCTGAGCATCAGAGAGAAAGGGAAGCAGCACCTAGCATAAAAAGTGTAAACACTACATTACTGTTTCACGTCCGTCCATTGGATTTTAAGAGAAAATTAAAACATTTTATCTTAATTGTATTTACCCGTGGGTGATGGTGGTGTGTGTGTGCGCTGAAATTCTCATCGGCTATAGAGATGTTGCAACGCATCTAAATATTGTTTTCTTTCTGCAGCTTTGCATGCAATCTAAATTAAAAAAAACAATAATCCTATACATTCTTGCATAAAAACTGACCTCAACTTCAAATTACTGATCATCGACAGGACTAACCCTGGGTACCAGAGCAGTGTGCTGTCCGGTTTACAGCACTATATCATCTTGCATAGGGTTGTAAGTGTTATATAAGTTTAATTACAATACAAATACAATATACAACCCACACTAATAGTAAGACTAAGACACTCATCCCGTCCGATTGAGAAAGCTAGTGGAGAAATAAACATCTGCATTCCTTATTTGTTGCGGTAACAGCTGTATCATTGGGGCAGAGTGCATCGTGTTTGCTGAGCAAGCTCTCCATTTTCTGTTTAAAACTACAGTAAGATATTTTTTCATGCATATTTGTTCTTTTACACCGGTGAGAACTCTAGTATAATTTCTTGGATGGTGTGATTATTGCAGATTGTTTTTATGTTTTTTTTAGTTATTGTAAAGCTGGAATATGAATTGCTGCGCTGCGACATGATAAATACTTTGCTGTTTTAATTCGCTACAGATGTTATTTGATTTTAAAACACTTATGAATGTTGGCTTTTATGGTTACACCTTTGTATGCCAAAAAAAGATTATCTACTGCTACTATGACACTCAGCAGTTGGTCAGTCGATTGTAGTTCGTATCGTCTACATAATAATTCCCTTTCACTGCTTGACACTCTAACATTTATTTGCATGACAAAACTTCTAAGGGTCATGGCTATCAACCAGTACTGTACCTGTCTACGGCAGATTAACCACCCATCACCAACTGAAGATGCATTGAGAAATTGAAGAGATCTGCCGCATGTCGAGGTCAACCAAGGATTTTAATTGAGTCCACCACTACAGGTCCAAACAAGTTACAGGCTACAATCGTTTCTTGACATCTCAAATGACAATCAAATATTGTATGATACAGACAAAGTTTATACCAGCAGATCTCTCCACCATTTTTCCATTTAACCCATGCCTTCTCAGAACCATTACATTTAAAGAAAATATTTCAGAATGCACACCCAAGTCCAGTAACCAATTAAGTGGACTATGAATATAAGAAAATGGATCTGCAGAGCTGCTCAAAGTTGCCATCTTACTGAAAACCATAAAATGTGCACCTGTCTCTTACGCTTGTTTGTCCATCACACTGCTAAGCCCTCCATCACATAACACGATAAATACACCTCGGGGGTACTCAGGCACGACTCACAGAAATACTTCCCAATCACACACCCTACAGTGTACCCAATGAGACATCTGTGGTTCAAAGGGAAAACCCTACACCACCCCCTAACTTAAAGGCACACAAAAGTATAACTATGGGTCTCATCCTTTAGCAAACGGTGAGGTATGCTTGTCGTGATGCAGGACAGGAAAACCGAACTGCATGGTCCACATTGCCAGAGGATTCTGTTGTGCACATGGAGGATTACTGCTGTTGAAGGGGGCAGTGCGTCTTTTCTGAATAGTAAATAGCCTGGGCTGAGACTTGCTGAAGTGTGGCACCCTGAAGTATGCTCTTCAAGGGCTTATCGGCAGGTCTCCCGTTCTCTGGTGGATCTCAGGGACATCAAAGAACTCCCATAAGGGACCTACACCATCCACCTTACATCTGGAGAGCTGTGCCTCCTCGACTGCCCACACTAGCTACTAAATCCCAACAGGTAGCGTGGTGTGAGTGTGGAACTAAGACTTGTGTCTGAAGACTGGATTGTCCAATGTGAAGTCCCAAAATCTTGCCTGAATCTAAGGTGTGTGGTTTCTGTATTGCAGAAACCTGGACACTCACAAGTGTCTTGCTGGTGGTGAGCGGATGCACCGGTTGTGGGATCACAGGTGACCTGCTTCATCGATTGTGCCACATCTCTCTTGTGTGACATGCCAACTGCATGCTCGTTTTATCCGGTGTATGATTCACAGGGTGTGACCCTCGAAGGTGGGGGTGTAACCGTAGTAGTGCTGCATTCTACCTAATGTGGCTCTGCTGAACTTGTGTCTCTGTGTGTGACTGGATTGAACTCGTGCAACCTGATCATCATGCACTGGACATAGTGCCTCCTTTCCAGGGAGGTACAGAATTGGTCTTTGTTATGCGTGACCGAAATTGCCTGGTGCAATCCATATTGATGTACACCGGTCATAGTGCCTCATTTTCAGGGTTGTACGGAATTGCAACTCATCGTGCTTGAGATCTGTAGTGTCTAGTACGACTCATATCAATGTGCACCGGATGCTGTGCCCGGATTACCTGTTTATGAACCTTATCATCGTCTACCTGTCAGGGTGCTTCATCCTGTCAAGAGGCTGCCCCTATGTTACTCCCCATTCAGAAGTTGTTCCCTTTTTGGCCCTCATTACAGCGACTAACAGCCCTCTCCACACATGGTCCATTCCGAAGACATCTTGGCACCAGGAAGGAGTGAGAGAGATTAACTGGGTTGAAGGAACGCTTCAGAGAAAGTTAAGAAGTGGGCCAAGAGACTGCATTACTCTATTGTGTTTTGAGACCTGTGGGTGAACGTTCCAAGTGGCTGCTTAACTCCTCTTCTTGACATCTACCCCTTAATTAAACTTGATAAATATTTCCAACTGCTTCTCGAGGACCCAGACTAACTGACTTCGGCCGCTTGCAGCCTTGTGCCTGGGAGGAAGGGTTGGCTATTTACCATTGGTGCTATAGGACAAACGGGTGAACAAGAGGGTGGAGGGAAACTGGGGCCACAGAATCTGTAGAGTGTGTTACCCATTGGCTTGCTGGGTAGCAGTGGCTCTGCATTAGGGTGCTGAGTGTGGCATTCCGTACAGACTGTGCTGGATACTGTCGCATTGTGTAGCGGTGTAGAGTGAGTATGCGAGTGGGAGTGATAGTGTGTGGACCGCCTGTAATTCACAACACTGACCAGTGGTAGCACGTTATATGTTGACTCCGTGCCAAAAGCACAATACATCTGACATTGGCTTTACCTGCGTGTCCCCGGCCTACAGTGTTGCTAAAAAGTGTTCTTGTTTCATGTACGTACATATTGTTGATATCATTATGACCCAGGGTATATCAGGTAACTGTGTGGGACTGCATTATCAGGATTGCCAAGGGGCCTGGGGTGTACAGCCTGTCACACGGCATAAGAGTGCTCTCTTGGTGGGAAGAATTAGATTAGGAATTGCCCCACATGCACGCTGTTAATATCACAAATGTACCTGATGTTCATGTTATAATGATTGATTAAGGGTGTTGAATTTAAATGTTATTTACATACATCCTTTTGAAGTCTCTTTTGTGACGCTCAGTGTATTTATTGCAAGTCCCGGCTGTGCCTTTGCTTTACACATTGCCTCTGAATAAAACCTAACTACTCAGTGCCAAGCTACCCAAGGTCTAGCACAGGTTATACAGCGAGTGTAATCACCCACCCTTGACGGGAGCAGTAGGTTCTGCCTGGTTGGCGGCATCCCTTCAGCCAACCAGAAAGTGCTGGTTCCAACAGGAAGTTATTGACAAAATGCTGTACCTCAGCTTCCGTGCAAGAAAAAAATATTATTTGTTGATGGACATGCTCATTCTTGTGACTATGTATACTTTTCTTACTCATGAACCTGTTGTGTAGCGTTGGAATCCCTTTTATATCAATGTGTGTCAAAATGCCAAAATAGTGAGATATTCACGCGACAAAAGGTGCCCAATAATTTGCTTTCCATGTGCATATTTTGGTCCTTCATTTGTGTATGCTCACGGTGGTCCTCACTTAGATAAGAGAAGAAAGCAGGGAAAACACAGTATATAACGACAGACACTTCTCCCAAATCAATACTTTAAACCATATATAATATATCCAAAAATACAAATGTCCCATGGACCAGTGATTTTCAAAATGTATTATCAAAAAATATATAAATCACTTTTGTAATTTGATTTTTGATATCAGATGTATAGATAAAGATTTCTTAAAAACATTAGCATTACACATCAGTTATTAGGGAGCCCCGTTAACATGATGAGGAACAGTGAACATAATATACACATCAAGGAAAAAAAATAACAAAAAACAACACAAATTTGATGAAGGAATTTTTGTGTACTTCTCACTTCCGAAACACGCGTTGGTGGATTTTTCATGTTGTATATGTATGTAATATAGTGAATATTGTATTGTAACCTGATATATGTATATATGTTTGTGTCATTAAGGTCCTTGCTTTCTTGTTCATCTGTGTTGCCAAATTTGTGTTGTTTTTTGTAATGATTTTTTTTTTTTTTCATGATGTGTATATTATGCTCACTGTTCCTCATCATGTTAACGGAGCTCCTTAACAATTGATGTGTGATGTTGATGTTTTTACGAAATGTGATATCAAAAATGTATTTACAAAAATGATTTACATATTGTTTTATATTACATTTTCAAAATCACTGGTCTATTGGGACATTTGTATTTTTGGATACATTACCTTAGTTGAAAGTATTGATTTGGGAGAAGTGTATGTTGTTATATACTGGGACAAGGAAGTGCCACTTTACTAGGGGGCGTACAAGTCACTGAAATATGCCAATTTGGTATAAGCCACTTCTACCTTGTTTTAAGGAGAGAGCTTAAGCACTTTAGAACTGGTTAGTAGAGGTAAAGTGCCCAGAGTCCGAAAAGCCAAAAAAAACAGGTTCAGAAAACAGGAGGGTGAAAAAAAAGGTTTAGGAATGACCATGCAGAAAAAATCCCACACAGAGGTGTTGAGGTCTAAGTGGTGGCAACGCTGGTGTTTTGAGGATGTGCTAGACAGGGGTAAATTTGTGCAACTGATCAGAAGAGTTTGAGCAGATAGGTGAGATTTTAGTCATACCCTGATGTGCAGGTCTGTGCGGTTCAATAGTGGAGACCGTGCAGCAGGGGAGGATATGAGGGGGCATTTTCAAAAATATAGATGGGTCCAAGTTATGACGACACAGGTTCATGAGAGTTGTACGTAAGGCTCTGAAAAAGCTGCAGCCGCCTCAGACTGAATATGCTAACCACTTTTTAGGTTTCGCCTGTCGACAGCTGCGCAAGCAGCATTTTGCGCAGGCGAAATCTTTTGTCTAGAGTATGTGTGTGTAGTCCCACCCCTCTGTTCCATTGGCTAGCTCCATAAATGGAGGCTAGCCATTGGAACAGAGATCTGTCCGTCAATGCCGGAGCAGATTCGTGTGCGTTCCCGAGAATTTTAGGCTTTTGCCCACGTCATGCGGCTGTGGGCGAGTTTTTTTTTTTTTTTTTTTCGTATCGGCATGTTGCTCTTTGCTGCACGACTCGCCATCTAGGAGGTTGTGTTTTCTCGTAGTCTCCTCATCGCTGTCCCCGGGCCTGAAGGTGCAGTTTGGCGCTTATGAGTGAGCGTCATCCTCCGGTGAGTGTAGCTCGGCAAGCCCCCTCCCCCCACCCCATCCCTGGGCAGTACCAGTTGGTAGAGGGGCCATGGCACGGTCTGCCATGGGGGGGTGGGGGGACTCATGTGAAGCGTCGGGTTCTGGGGAAAGAGTAGGAGGCCCCCTGGGGGTTTTGAGCGATGCTCACTCGGTTTTTCGGGTGCCAGCCTTTGTTATAGTCCTAACCTCCCAGACCTAAAGTTGTATGCGCCGTATGCTTTGTTTGGCAGTCTGTTCGGTGCAGCATTAAGGGCAGACACTGGGGCGCAAGAGCGGCCAAATACCCCCCCTTTTTATTTTTCGCAATGCGAAGGACTGGGCCTCGCCGTGGGCTGTAAGGGAACCCGCGATCGGTTGCGGGTGTCCTAGGTGGGAGTGTCGTGGCCCCTTGCTCCCCCCCCTTCCAGGTTGGGCGCATTATCACAGGAGCAGGAGCTGGACATATGTGTTAGGTGAGCGCGTCAATACCAGTGGGTCAAACTCGCGTTGGGTAAATTAATGGAGAGGGTCCACAGGGCTGCAATTATTGGGCGATTGCTGGCCGACTAGTTGCCGCGATGGGTCACAAAACGAGGACATGGGGCACACTAACGGGCTTCGTGCTCCCCATGCCGCTACACCCAATCCCCTCCCCCCACCCCACTCCATGGCGACCAGGACGCTCGAGGGCCGGAGGCTGTGGTTGTGGCGCGCAAGATCAGTAACGGAGTCATTTGGTTCCTGCCCCGTGAGATCCCTCTAGCGGGTATAGGGGGATTAACTTGTGGAGTAGATGTGTGGTTGCAGAGGAGATCCACAGGCCGCACTCAACCAGGTGGCAAAGGGGTCGCGACCCAAATCCCCTCCCCCAGCCCAAACGCGACACATTGCTGCGAGGTGGCCCCTTAACAGGGGCCTAGCGGCGCGGTCCTCGAGAAGCCCCTGTCGGAGACCCGTGGGCTGCGGGACCCCTACGGGTGCTCTAGGGGCTAACAGGAACCGGGGGAGCCAAGGGACAGATTCCCGACTCCTGACCTACCAGTTGGGACGAATCGTGCGCGGGGGCCGCCACCGGGTTAGCTTTCTCACCTTCTCACAATCGCGGGTGTGCCCTTGTCACAACTCTCGTGGGAAGGCCGGTGTGTGGCCCTCCCCGGTTGGCCTGCAGTGGAGCCCAGGGCCACGTGACCGACAGTGCTCCCCCGCGCAGGTCCCTTATTATTTATTTCTTTATTTACTGAGATCATGCGTGGCCGTCTGAGTCAGCCCAGTCCTGAGCATGGTCCCCCACTGGTGTTAGAGACTTGTGATGTCCGGGTTTTGGGACCGCGGTGTCTGTGGCTCTGGGTGGGTGTGTGTGGCTCTGGGTGGGCGTGTGTGGCTCTGGGTGGGTGTGTGTGGCTCTGGGTGGGTGTGTGAACCATCGCTCCAGCCTGCTAAAGCTGCAGCTTTTGACTGTGTTAATGCCAGTTCATTTGCTACCAGAAAACCTTTGGGCAGATTTACACTAGACGTGACAAAAAACTAGCAATTATCTCAAGTGAGTACCTTTGCCTTCTTTCGTGTAATGCAGTTCAGTAATTAAAAAAAAAGTTGAAAATATACAATTAGAAGAATTGTAACTCTTGGGTTTATGAGCCGGTCCAAGAAATAAAATTTAAATCTGATTCCGGCCATTATTTTCCCAGCAAATAATGAAAGTTACAGACTGTTCCATTCCAGAGTGGGGAATAACATGTGGGTCTGGTACTACTGGGTCATATTCTACATTATTTCAGATTTTATGCCTAAAATCAAGCTTCTTAATGCTGCCTTTACCAGTTGCTTTGAGCAGGAGGCACGTAGCAGTAGGGAGAGGTTGGCAGGTCAGAGCAGACAGTGGCATGTGAGGGCAGCATAAAGCTGGGGGAGTGTTATCTGGACATTGCTAGGGGGCAGTGCCTAGTTGGTCAGGCCCACGTGACCGACAGTGCTCCCCCGCGCAGGTTCCTTATTATTTATTTCTTTATTTACTGCAATCATGCGTCGCCGTCTGAGTCAGCCCAGTCCTGAGCATGGGCCCCCACTGGTGTTGCAGACTTGTGCTGTCCGGGTTTTGGGATCGCGGTTGTGTGTGGGTCTGGGTGGGTGTGTGTGGCTCTGGGTGGGTGTGTGTGGCTCAGGGTGTGTGTGTGTGGCTCTGGGTGTGGGTCTGTGTGTGTGTGGGTCTGTGTGTGTGTGGGTTTGTGTGTGTGTGTGTGGGGGGGCTCTGTTGGTGTGTGTGGGTCTGTGTGCGTGTGTGTGTGTGGGTCTGTGCGTTTTTGTGTGGCATTGGCCAGAGATTAAACTATTGGCATTGTAAATGACAATGCCATTTATTTATCTGTTTTCAAAACCAACACATAAATACAAATTTTGTCATTTACAATGCCAATAGCTAAAACTTTTCAAAAGGCGAAACCATTGCATTGTAAATGCTTGTTTAGAATTGGGATAGAAACTGAGACTGAGTTAAGGGTGTGGTCATAGGAAGATTAGGGCACTAGGCCTCTTGAGTTTGGAGTGTTACACCAACATGGGCTTTGGAGTGAATGTTGTTGTCGTTTGTTAAGTGTTTTGTTGAAGATTGTGTTGCAGGGCCCAGTTGAGGACATATTGAGGTGTGATTTACAGGCATTAATTTAAGTGGGCAGCTCGGCAAGATGAAACACAAACGTTTGGGAAGCAGTTGAGATTTTATGTCAAGGTGCAACTAACATGGTTCGGGAAAGGTGGGAGGAGCTGGCACGTGCCAGTGCCAACGTTGGAATTGTTGACACAGAAGTCCCAATGTCCTGATGTTCTGCTTATCCATGTTGGGGAGAAATAAGGAGGACATGTTGGAACTCAAGAGGTTTGGATCAGAAACAACATGGACAGAGGTTTTGCCCAGGAGGGAGTAGATGGATGCTAGGAGACCTAGGCTATTGATAGGGCTTGAAGGAAAAGGAAAAGAGAAATGCAGACTTTTTGCAAAGAGGAGGGGATTTTTGTGAAGGATCACTTGAATATAAAGTTTGAAGCACAACAATTCTTTTGGGATGATTGGAATTGCCATTGGAACTCTGAATGGAGCTTTATTTCCTGCAAGTGAGGAGCGACTTGTGCCCCCTGCTGGCCGTGGCTCTCCATGTGACAAGTAAAGAGATATGTTGGGAGCAGAAAAACGCTGGAACTTCTTTCTGGTGGTTTGTGTTTTTTTGACAGGAAGTCAAGATTGTAATGAAAGTTGATTTGTTGAGACAGGTTGAGATTAGTAGGGGAAGGAGTGGGGATAATCAGAAGTCTAGAGGAAGTTCCCAAGTTCGAGTTACATGCGATGTTTATTTAAATGAAGGTTTGGGAGGGATGGGGGCTTTTGCTGTTTCACAAGGTAATGTTTATTGGGTTTGTTAAGGGAGGAGGCTCGTTCAGGATATTCACTGTTTAGTTAGGCCAGAGGTTAAACTGGTCTGGATGGCACATTCCCATGGATTGTTTACCTGCAGTTTGCACCTGTCTCATTAAAGAGGCCTTTGCCCAACTCTATATGATTCACTGTGGTTTCTGTCTGCCCCATCAACACCGGAGGGCACTGGTGGACAGGATGGTGTGTACCGCTCTAGGGGTTTCAAAGGTAAAGATAGCTGACCTCGACCCCCGCCTTTTGTTCTCTAGAGGGGGAGCATGCCAGTCAGCAGGGGCAGTTTTCCCCTCCCTCAATTTGCCACGTTCGGGTAGTTGGGGTTGTTACTACATAGTTGTTGATAGATGGGCCTTTTTTGGTAAGAAAGGGAGCAACTGTGAGTGGTTGCATTGGTTATATTGTCACTAATGGGCAGATGCAGTAGATAATGTGGCAGGTTTTGGGCAGGGTGTCAAGATTCTAGGGAAAGTTGATTTGTTGAGACCGAGGTTGAGTTGCACGGGGGTGGGAACAATCTTTTTTTTTTTTTTAAAATTTTTGTAAACCTTTATTGTGCATGAAAAATTGACAAATACGGGCCCACAACCGTCAGGCCGGCCACGATACTTTTAGCACATGAGCAAACAATACAGATTCCCAGCGGCACCAGGATGGATAGTAACAATCATGGAATAACTCTGCAAACGATTACGTGCCACCAGGAAAACAGGAGCAGTGAAGGTTAGTTTTTAAAAGTTTTTTGTACGTGTAAAATATAAACAGTGAAGAATAGAGATCAAGGAGTACTGAGTCCGTATCATTACTTCACAGCATGAGCAGGCAACAGCATAGTATGGAATCAACCGTATAAGCTGGCATCTAATACAACATGGCGGATCAAGGCAAAACAGCAAGAGCGTAAACTGGCAAGTACACGCCACGCACAGCGCCACCCACTCCCACTAACCCTTCCCTCGGACCCAGGACAGAAATAGGTAAAGAAAAGCGCAGAAAGTAGAAAAAAAGGCCCATAGACATGAACTGTATGAAATTAAACCCCACCCCCCCACCCTACATCAATGCGGAGGCTACGGCCTACCCCCCCCGGCAGTGTGTCTGTCGCCCACTAAAGAACCCGAAATATAGAGAAAAGAAAGGGAGAAGTAGAAAAAGAATTCCCTAATACTGGAGGAGGGCCAAATTCTAAGTCACCCGAACTCCCCGGTCATTAAATCTCTCCACTACCCACAATACCAAAATCAGAGCGTCCATACATAAAAGAAAGCAGGGAGAGACATCAGAAATCGCTGCATCACGCGTCGGGGAAGCGTCCCGTCTCGGGCCCCCACCCGTCCCTCAAGCACAGTTCACACGAAGAAGGTCACTCCTAACCCTGGCCAGATTTCAAGCGTCCCCCCAAATATGGCCCCAGATAACACACCGCCCCAGATAGAACAAAGGGGTAAGATGGCCGCCCTCGACAAGGAGAAGGTCCCCCTGCACAAAATGAACACATCCAGTCACAAACAATGGCATTGATCCAGAAGAGTGCCGCACCCAAGTCCACCCAATGCAGCATAAAACAACGACTTAAACCCACATCATCTCCAGCCTGGGCAGTGTAGAAACATAGTTGCATCGCCAGCTGAGCCACAAACGAGGATAAGGGTTCATTGTCCGACAGTGAAAGCTGAGGCAGGATAGGAAACAATGTAGCTTCCACAACATGGGCTGGCGGCAGTCCTGCAGAGAATTCAGTCTCAGAATGTTGCTCCAGCTGACAGTTACGCAGCAACAATGTCCCCATTTCGATGTCAGGAAAGACTCGGTCGATACCACAAGGGGGCCAGCTGGCGAGGCACTCTCCGACCCGAAAGCGGCTGCATCCAGCTTCGCGCCGAGCGCACAGTACCGATCATGCCAGTCTGCCCTTAAATCGGCTAGCGCTGCGAGGATGGAGGCATGGGTGATTATAGGCGGGCGATTTAGTGAATCGGCAGTGCGGAGTTCAGCAAAGTATTCCGACCGCCACTCGAAGCCATGTAAGGGAACCCGCGATCGGTTGCGGGTGTCCTAGGTGGGAGTGTCGTGGCCCCTTGCTCCCCCCCCTTCCAGGTTGGGCGCATTATCACAGGAGCAGGAGCTGGACATATGTGTTAGGTGAGCGCGTCAATACCAGTGGGTCAAACTCGCGTTGGGTAAATTAATGGAGAGGGTCCACAGGGCTGCAATTATTGGGCGATTGCTGGCCGACTAGTTGCCGCGATGGGTCACAAAACGAGGACATGGGGCACACTAACGGGCTTCGTGCTCCCCATGCCGCTACACCCAATCCCCTCCCCCCACCCCACTCCATGGCGACCAGGACGCTCGAGAGCCCGAGGCTGTGGTTGTGGCGCGCAAGATCAGTAACGGAGTCATTTGGTTCCTGCCCCGTGAGATCCCTCTAGCGGGTATAGGGGGATTAACTTGTGGAGTAGATGTGTGGTTGCAGAGGAGATCCACAGGCCGCACTCAACCAGGTGGCAAAGGGGTCGCGACCCAAATCCCCTCCCCCAGCCCAAACGCGACACATTGCTGCGAGGTGGCCCCTTAACAGGGGCCTAGCGGCGCGGTCCTCGAGAAGCCCCTGTCGGAGACCCGTGGGCTGCGGGACCCCTACGGGTGCTCTAGGGGCTAACAGGAACCGGGGGAGCCAAGGGACAGATTCCCGACTCCTGACCTACCAGTTGGGACGAATCGTGCGCGGGGGCCGCCACCGGGTTAGCTTTCTCACCTTCTCACAATCGCGGGTGTGCCCTTGTCACAACTCTCGTGGGAAGGCCGGTGTGTGGCCCTCCCCGGTTGGCCTGCAGTGGAGCCCAGGGCCACGTGACCGACAGTGCTCCCCCGCGCAGGTCCCTTATTATTTATTTCTTTATTTACTGAGATCATGCGTGGCCGTCTGAGTCAGCCCAGTCCTGAGCATGGTCCCCCACTGGTGTTAGAGACTTGTGATGTCCGGGTTTTGGGACCGCGGTGTCTGTGGCTCTGGGTGGGTGTGTGTGGCTCTGGGTGGGCGTGTGTGGCTCTGGGTGGGTGTGTGTGGCTCTGGGTGGGTGTGTGAACCATCGCTCCAGCCTGCTAAAGCTGCAGCTTTTGACTGTGTTAATGCCAGTTCATTTGCTACCAGAAAACCTTTGGGCAGATTTACACTAGACATGACAAAAAACTAGCAATTATCTCAAGTGAGTACCTTTGCCTTCTTTCGTGTAATGCAGTTCAGTAATTAAAAAAAAAGTTGAAAATATACAATTAGAAGAATTGTAACTCTTGGGTTTATGAGCCGGTCCAAGAAATAAAATTTAAATCTGATTCCGGCCATTATTTTCCCAGCAAATAATGAAAGTTACAGACTGTTCCATTCCAGAGTGGGGAATAACATGTGGGTCTGGTACTACTGGGTCATATTCTACATTATTTCAGATTTTATGCCTAAAATCAAGCTTCTTAATGCTGCCTTTACCAGTTGCTTTGAGCAGGAGGCACGTAGCAGTAGGGAGAGGTTGGCAGGTCAGAGCAGACAGTGGCATGTGAGGGCAGCATAAAGCTGGGGGAGTGTTATCTGGACATTGCTAGGGGGCAGTGCCTAGTTGGTCAGGCCCACGTGACCGACAGTGCTCCCCCGCGCAGGTTCCTTATTATTTATTTCTTTATTTACTGCAATCATGCGTCGCCGTCTGAGTCAGCCCAGTCCTGAGCATGGGCCCCCACTGGTGTTGCAGACTTGTGCTGTCCGGGTTTTGGGATCGCGGTTGTGTGTGGGTCTGGGTGGGTGTGTGTGGCTCTGGGTGGGTGTGTGTGGCTCAGGGTGTGTGTGTGTGGCTCTGGGTGTGGGTCTGTGTGTGTGTGGGTCTGTGTGTGTGTGGGTTTGTGTGTGTGTGTGTGGGGGGGCTCTGTTGGTGTGTGTGGGTCTGTGTGCGTGTGTGTGTGTGGGTCTGTGCGTTTTTGTGTGGCATTGGCCAGAGATTAAACTATTGGCATTGTAAGTGACAATGCCATTTATTTATCTGTTTTCAAAACCAACACATAAATACAAATTTTGTCATTTACAATGCCAATAGCTAAAACTTTTCAAAAGGCGAAACCATTGCATTGTAAATGCTTGTTTAGAATTGGGATAGAAACTGAGACTGAGTTAAGGGTGTGGTCATAGGAAGATTAGGGCACTAGGCCTCTTGAGTTTGGAGTGTTACACCAACATGGGCTTTGGAGTGAATGTTGTTGTCGTTTGTTAAGTGTTTTGTTGAAGATTGTGTTGCAGGGCCCAGTTGAGGACATATTGAGGTGTGATTTACAGGCATTAATTTAAGTGGGCAGCTCGGCAAGATGAAACACAAACGTTTGGGAAGCAGTTGAGATTTTATGTCAAGGTGCAACTAACATGGTTCGGGAAAGGTGGGAGGAGCTGGCACGTGCCAGTGCCAACGTTGGAATTGTTGACACAGAAGTCCCAATGTCCTGATGTTCTGCTTATCCATGTTGGGGAGAAATAAGGAGGACATGTTGGAACTCAAGAGGTTTGGATCAGAAACAACATGGACAGAGGTTTTGCCCAGGAGGGAGTAGATGGATGCTAGGAGACCTAGGCTATTGATAGGGCTTGAAGGAAAAGGAAAAGAGAAACGCAGACTTTTTGCAAAGAGGAGGGGATTTTTGTGAAGGATCACTTGAATATAAAGTTTGAAGCACAACAATTCTTTTGGGATGATTGGAATTGCCATTGGAACTCTGAATGGAGCTTTATTTCCTGCAAGTGAGGAGCGACTTGTGCCCCCTGCTGGCCGTGGCTCTCCATGTGACAAGTAAAGAGATATGTTGGGAGCAGAAAAACGCTGGAACTTCTTTCTGGTGGTTTGTGTTTTTTTGACAGGAAGTCAAGATTGTAATGAAAGTTGATTTGTTGAGACAGGTTGAGATTAGTAGGGGAAGGAGTGGGGATAATCAGAAGTCTAGAGGAAGTTCCCAAGTTCGAGTTACATGCGATGTTTATTTAAATGAAGGTTTGGGAGGGATGGGGGCTTTTGCTGTTTCACAAGGTAATGTTTATTGGGTTTGTTAAGGGAGGAGGCTCGTTCAGGATATTCACTGTTTAGTTAGGCCAGAGGTTAAACTGGTCTGGATGGCACATTCCCATGGATTGTTTACCTGCAGTTTGCACCTGTCTCATTAAAGAGGCCTTTGCCCAACTCTATATGATTCGCTGTGTTTTCTGTCTGCCCCGTCCACAGCGGAGGGCACTGGTGGACAGGATGGTGTGTACCGCTCTAGGGGTTTCAAAGGTAAAGATAGCTGACCTCGACCCCCGCCTTTTGTTCTCTAGAGGGGGAGCATGCCAGTCAGCAGGGGCAGTTTTCCCCTCCCTCAATTTGCCACGTTCGGGTAGTTGGGGTTGTTACTACATAGTTGTTGATAGATGGGCCTTTTTTGGTAAGAAAGGGAGCAACTGTGAGTGGTTGCATTGGTTATATTGTCACTAATGGGCAGATGCAGTAGATAATGTGGCAGGTTTTGGGCAGGGTGTCAAGATTCTAGGGAAAGTTGATTTGTTGAGACCGAGGTTGAGTTGCACGGGGGTGGGAACAATCTTTTTTTTTTTTTTTAAATTTTTGTAAACCTTTATTGTGCATGAAAAATTGACAAATACGGGCCCACAACCGTCAGGCCGGCCACGATACTTTTAGCACATGAGCAAACAATACAGATTCCCAGCGGCACCAGGATGGATAGTAACAATCATGGAATAACTCTGCAAACGATTACGTGCCACCAGGAAAACAGGAGCAGTGAAGGTTAGTTTTTAAAAGTTTTTTGTACGTGTAAAATATAAACAGTGAAGAATAGAGATCAAGGAGTACTGAGTCCGTATCATTACTTCACAGCATGAGCAGGCAACAGCATAGTATGGAATCAACCGTATAAGCTGGCATCTAATACAACATGGCGGATCAAGGCAAAACAGCAAGAGCGTAAACTGGCAAGTACACGCCACGCACAGCGCCACCCACTCCCACTAACCCTTCCCTCGGACCCAGGACAGAAATAGGTAAAGAAAAGCGCAGAAAGTAGAAAAAAAGGCCCATAGAAATGAACTGTATGAAATTAAACCCCACCCCCCCACCCTACATCAATGCGGAGGCTACGGCCTACCCCCCCCGGCAGTGTGTCTGTCGCCCACTAAAGAACCCGAAATATAGAGAAAAGAAAGGGAGAAGTAGAAAAAGAATTCCCTAATACTGGAGGAGGGCCAAATTCTAAGTCACCCGAACTCCCCGGTCATTAAATCTCTCCACTACCCACAATACCAAAATCAGAGCGTCCATACATAAAAGAAAGCAGGGAGAGACATCAGAAATCGCTGCATCACGCGTCGGGGAAGCGTCCCGTCTCGGGCCCCCACCCGTCCCTCAAGCACAGTTCACACGAAGAAGGTCACTCCTAACCCTGGCCAGATTTCAAGCGTCCCCCCAAATATGGCCCCAGATAACACACCGCCCCAGATAGAACAAAGGGGTAAGATGGCCGCCCTCGACAAGGAGAAGGTTCCCCTGCACAAAATGAACACATCCAGTCACAAACAATGGCATTGATCCAGAAGAGTGCCGCACCCAAGTCCACCCAATGCAGCATAAAACAACGACTTAAACCCACATCATCTCCAGCCTGGGCAGTGTAGAAACATAGTTGCATCGCCAGCTGAGCCACAAACGAGGATAAGGGTTCATTGTCCGACAGTGAAAGCTGAGGCAGGATAGGAAACAATGTAGCTTCCACAACATGGGCTGGCGGCAGTCCTGCAGAGAATTCAGTCTCAGAATGTTGCTCCAGCTGACAGTTACGCAGCAACAATGTCCCCATTTCGATGTCAGGAAAGACTCGGTCGATACCACAAGGGGGGCCAGCTGGCGAGGCACTCTCCGACCCGAAAGCGGCTGCATCCAGCTTCGCGCCGAGCGCACAGTACCGATCATGCCAGTCTGCCCTTAAATCGGCTAGCGCTGCGAGGATGGAGGCATGGGTGATTATAGGCGGGCGATTTAGTGAATCGGCAGTGCGGAGTTCAGCAAAGTATTCCGACCGCCACTCGAAGCCATGGAGGGCGACACCTTCAGGGGCAGAAACGGAACCCATCCGTGCTGCAGAGGAGACGACCGCCATATTGGGCACAAACAAAAGGGTATCTGCTCGTATGGGTGGATCCCACGATAGGCAGCAGGGGTGCGATCTCATACAAAGTCCTGAGCTCCCCTTATTAGCGTGCGATGAATCATGCAGGTCCCGTCATGGAGACCCGTCCAGGCATGAAGCAATGGCGAGCTGCAGCGGCCATTTCCGCCCCATCAAGTACAAAGCAGCGCGGCTCACCTCAACACCGCCGGTCGATTAGCGCTTCCTCAGGAGGGAGCGGTGCGGGCACCTTTACAGGCGATGAATCGTAGCGGGGAACAGCAGGCACACCACCCGTCGGTGGGATCCAAGGAGCTCCGGCCGTCTCCAGCTGGGCACATCGACCCGGGGCACTGATCCAGGGCTCGGCTACGGTCGTCGAGGAAAGACGCCGTTACAACCAGCAATCGGGCAGGTAAGGACACCGGAGAAACGCCACCAGCGACAGCGCGCCTCCCTCGTCCTTTCGCGGCAACTCTGCAGCAGGATAGTAATCAGGATAGATTGTTAGCGGAACAGGCTCGGGAGCCGGGCGATTACACGTCCGTCTCCGCCGCCATCTTGGCTCCTCCCTGAGGGAACAATCTTAAAGTCAAGAAGAAGTTCACAAGTTTGAGTTGAGATATTTGGTTAAATGTAGGTTTTGGAGGAATGAGGTCCTATGCTACTACACAAGGCAATGTTTAATGGGTTTGTTGGGAGAGGGGGGGTTGGTTGGTTCAGGCTGTTTAATGTTTAGCCTGGCCGGGGTATAAATGAGTCTGTATGATGCATTCCCAAGGCTCGTCTACCTGCAGTTTTCCACTTGTTTCATTATATAGCTCTTTTCTACACTTCATATGACTCATTGTGTTTTTTGGCTACACATTAGTTTTACTTCGGAGTGAGCGTGGTGTATTTGGAAACCACGGGCTTCAACCAAGTTTTTACCTCCCTCGCCTTTATTTGTAAACACGCACCTAAACGAACTCCTTGCATCGCAGTGACAGAAGTATCATTTAAGCACGTTTTGATATCGATCACGCGCACTGAGAAAAAAAAGCAGTGGTGCGCCGGCAAATCAGAGCAAATCTCAATTTAACTCACATTTTCCTTTTTTTGTACCTTATTTTTAATTCTCGGCGTGGTGGTTTCAGTTCAATGAATGTTGGTAAACGCATTGTAATCGGTTGCTTATGCACAGGCTTATAAATGGCATTGAGGCCTCATGGTATAAAACTATATTTAAAAAAAACACATTACCAATTAAAGAAATATGCCAGATCTCTCTTATTTTCACAGATGATGCCGTTTGCTGGCGTGATTTAGGAAGGAGTGATTAGAATGCAATTGGTCGAGCTATAAAAATGGATGTTTCCAATTTGCCTTGGAGCAGTGGGGGACGTTCCAAAATGGACGGCCCTAACTTTTATAGCTGTAATGTGCCCCTGGCAAGAACTTGCTAGACATAACGACCTGGAAAGGAGACAAACAGAGGAAAGGACTCCTTTGTTTACCACAGGCATGGGCACCCTCACCCCCAGGTCCAAAAGGGAAGAGGCTGTTGGTGCTTCCAGGCCGAGCCAGAGACGGCATCAACAGTCGAGTGTATTTTCCTACTCTTAGAGGAAGCAGTTGGGAGTTTACCCAGACGGTGCAGTTTTTACTAGAGACCGTTTGGAGGGCTTCCTTAACAAACAAGACAATTGTTACATAAACGTTATGACTTGTAGGCACTTTAGCATTTTTACTTAACGGTTGCTAAGTTATGCCAGGGTAAAATATTTAGGAAACAACTATGAGTAGCAGTGTACCTGTCTTTTGTCAGGCCTGTCCATAATCCCGTATATCCAGGTACTAATTGTTGTGCATGATGGCTGTTGTTTTTAGAACTGTTGGAAGAAATAAAAGTGCTGTCTCTAATAAAAGTAATGTTACACTAGGAAATGTTGGCCGGGTGCCCTGGAGTCTCAGGCGAGGAGGATATTCAGGGCCAGATATGCCCGATTACTTATTGGCTATCTTCAATATTATCAGTCCTTCTCGTCCTCAACCAGCCATTAACATTGAGGATTGCCACCAACCTCAAGACAGGAAACAAAACAGGAAATGCATTAACTAGCCCCACCAACCATCAGGTGCTATAATAGAACAGCATCCCCCCCTGCACATCCTTTAATACAGAGCTCTATCAAAGGCCCTGATATAAGGGAGGGTGGGCATAATGTAACGACTCGATCGAGGACGAGAAGGACTAAGTGTAATGAATATTACCAGTACATAATCGGGGCATTACCTCTACATCGCTTGCCCTCCACCCAGTCATTAACTTTGAGGTATACCAAAGCCCAAGCCCTTTGACAACAAGAAATAACTAAACAAGAAGCACACAACCAGATGTAATGCAAAACCATGTGATTTAATTGCAAATAGCATGATCATCAATATATGATTCTAAAATCAGCTATGGATCAATCAATCAGGGGTTTGTACAGCGCGGCTACTCACCCGTGACGGTCTCAAGGCTCTGGGAGGGGGGGGGGGGGCTGCTGGTCGGACTGGGAGGCGGATCATTCGAAGAACAGGTCTTGAGGTCCTTCTTGAATTGGGTCAGCGATGCTGATTGCCGCAGGGGCAGGGTGTTCCATGTTTTGGTGGCGAGGTAGAAGAACAATAGTTCTCCATTTCTGATCTTGTGGCTCCTGGGGACGGAGGTGAGGGTGAGTTGGGCGGATCAAAGTTGTCTGGTGGGTACGTGGAATGTGAGGCTTTGGATCAGGTATGCTGGTCTTTCATTGTGTAGAGCTTTATAGGCATGAGTGAGGAGCTTGAAAGTGACTCTTTTGTTGACTGGAAGCCAGTGGAGTTGTCGGAGGTGTTGCGTGATGTCGAGGACCAGTCTGGCATTGGCGTTTTGGACGTATTGTTGTTTATTGGTGCTGGCTATAGAGTGCATTGCCTGCTGGTGATGAGTGTGTGGGTGACTGTCCTTCTGGACTCCATGGGGATCCATCTAAGTGTCTTTCGGAGCAGGCAGAGTGTGTGGAAGCAGGCTGAGGAAACTGCATTGATTTGGAAGTCCAGTATGATGCCATGGTTGCGTGCGTGGTCCGTCAGGTAGGCAGAGCACCCCGAGCAGTTAGCCACCAGGAGTCCTCCCAGGCTGACCCGGTGATGCCCAGGATGAGGGGTTCTGTCTTGTCTGAGTTAAGCTTCAGGCAGCCGTCCTTCATCCATGTCGTGACGGCCCTGGGGCACTCCACAGCTGATCTCCGTGGGTTCTGAGAGGAACGGTGGTAGTCTGACTCACTGGGTCCGGCCGGTGAGGAAGGAGTGGATCCAGTCCAGAGCCCTGTCGCGGATGCAAGCATTGTGGAGTCTGGTGATTAAGGTGCAGCGGGGAAACAGTGTTGAAGGCGCCCGAGAGTACGAGTAAGATGGGGGCTGCTGTCTTGCCCCAGTTGAGGAGGGAGTAGATGGGAGCGTGGAGTGCAGTCTCTGTGCTGTGGTTGCTTCGGAAGACGATTGGGAGGTGTCCAAGACGTGGTTCACTTCGATGAACTCAGAGAGTTGGGCGTTGATGGCCTTCTATATGACCTTGGCTGGGAAGGGGAGGAGGGAGATCGGCCCAAAGTTCTTGAGATCTGTCTGGTCTGCAGATGGCTTCTTTGGCATGGGTTGATCTTGGCGTGTTTCCAGTCGTCAGGGAAGGTGTCAGTTTCGATGGAACTGTAGTACCCCTGTACAAAAATTCTTAGGAATGTTCTGAACATTTTGCAGGGTATAATGCTTCACAAATGTGTCTTCAGATGCCAAGGTCCCAGCTCTGCAAATTTAATCCAGGACAACTCCATGAATTTCCACCCAAGAGGATGCAACACTTCTTGTTATCCAACGGCTCAGGGTTATTGCAAACACCTTCTTTCCTCTTCCAGGGAGGCCAAAAGTAACAAACAAGTCTGTTTTCCTGAAATCATTGGATCTGTTTAGATAAATGGAAAGAGCTCTCTGATCATCTAATAAATTCAGCATCCCCTCTTCATCAGAAAAATGGGGAAGGATAGCAAACAGGTAGAGTATGTTCTTTAGAAGAATTACATTTAGAGTTGATTTTGGGAAGAAAAGAAGGATCTGACTTTAAGATCACTGTGTCATCCAAAAAGGTAAAAAAAGGAAATAACACAACAAGGCAAAACGTTCCTCTAATCTCTGAGCAGAAGTAACCACTACCAAAAAGGAAACTTTATAAGTGAGAAATGTTAAATCAGTAGAGTGTAAATGTTCAAAATGACATTTCTGTAAAGTTTTCAGTACCATAGAGAGATCCCATGGAGGAACGGAGGAATGAGAAATAGGTTGAGATATAGAAAAACTTTTAAACATTATCAGAACTAGAGTTTCTACATCTCTAAAAACACCATCAGAGTTATAAATGGCTTTGTTAGCACACCACTGTACCTTAAGAGTAGCCAAACACAGATCCTTTTCAAAGCCATATAAAAGAAATTGAAAGATAAAATACACAGAACATGACACTGAAGATGGGTTGTGCGTGCTCCAATGTCTGGAATAAAAGTTATGTGTAATAGGATCTTCTCAACCCTTGAACCACATCAATATTGTGGAAGATGTTATGTTATGTTACGTGAATTTGTACTGCGCACAGCTGCCCCAGCTAAGGGGCGTTCTGGCGCATGGCAAGGTAACACGCAACAGCCACAGGGAACACAACAGCTAAAGAGAAGGAACCAGGTTAAAATGAGAAAGTTTTAATAGCCTTACGAAAGGAGAAAAGATCCTCCAGCAGCCGAATCTCCACCGGGAGGGAGTTCCACAGTTCGGCTGCTTTAACCCGGAAGGAATGACCACCAACACGGCACAACTTACACCGAGGGGTGATAGTAAGGGCTTGGCCCAAAGATCTCAGAGGCCGAGTGGGGACGTACCAGGACAGGAGGTCCGTAAGAATTTGAGGAGCCGTACCCTTTAGGATCTTAAAGGCCAGGCACAGTACCTTGAATTGGATTCTGGCCCTGACTGGCAGCCAGTGCAATGCTTTCAAAGTACTGGAAACGGGGCAGGATCTGGGAAGACCAACAATTGCTCTAGCGGCAGCGTTCTGCACGCGTTGGAGGCGGGTGACTTCAGCCAGGTTAGCTCCCACCAGGAGAGAGCTGGCATAATCCAAGCGAGATATAACAGTCGCCTGTATTACCAACTGCCGAGTGCGGGGGTCGAAGAACTTCAGGACTGGTCGCAGAGCCCTGAGGATTCCAAAGCAGCAGGCAGCCGTTTTCTTCGTGTGCCCCACAAAACTGAGGGTAGGATCCATCCACACTCCCAGGTTTTTTAATTCCGTCCCGGAAGAGGGGCCGACCCAAGCTCCGAAGGCCACCACCTGTCCCCCCAGAGGTCCGCCCTTCTACCGGCGATCATGATCTCGGTCTTCTTCGCGTTGAGCTGGAGACAGTTGGCCTTCATCCAGCTTGCCACCGCCCTAAGTCCGCTCTGAAACCTGGGGGCATCCTGGTCCGCATCCCCGCTGATCGTAACCGCTAGCTGGGTGTCATCGGCATATGACACCATGGTCATACCCCACTGCCTGACAACCTCAGCCAGCGGTCTCACGTATAGATTGAACAACGTGGGACTCAGCGAGGATCCCTGCGGCACTCCCTGTTTCAGAGGATGGAACTTGGACTGGAACGGTGGTACCGCAACGCTGAAGAAGCGACCATCGAAGAAGGACCGGAACCACTGGAGGGCAGACCCCCCCACTCCAATCTCCTCCAGGCGGTGCAACAGGATAGGATGAGAGACAGTATCAAAGGCGGCGCTTAGATCTAATAATACAAGCGCCGCCGTCTGTCCTGGATCCATCACTGTGCGAAGATGTTCAGCCATGGTGAGAAGGGCGGTCTCCGTGCTGTGACCAGCACGGAACCCGTTCTGGGTGGGGTCTAAGATGTTGGCTCAGTAAGGTGGTCGGAAAGAACCTTGTTCACATGGGCCTCCACGACTTTGGTCGGCCAAGGGAGCAGGGAGATAGGCCGGTAATTTTCCGGCTTTTCCGGGTCCAGAGAGGGTTTCTTTAAAATAGGAGAAACCACAGCCCGCTTCCAACTTGCTGGAACCGTACCCGAGGCCAGCGAGATGTTAATCAGGGAAAGTACCGAGGTACGACCCACAAACAGCTGGTCTCTGAAAAGGGCTGGTTTAAGCGGATCAGCGGGCGACCCGGATTTCACCTGCTGAGCCAGGGTGTCAAATCCCTCAGATGTCAACGGGGGCAACACATGAAGCAGAAAATCTCCATAGATGTTACATAGAGTACCTGCCGGTGGCCTAGAATCAGGGAATGTTAAGTAGATGTTCGGAACTTTTTCTAAAAAGAACGAGGCAAGAGCCTCACAATGCGCCGTGGAGCTCGTTGTTATAGCCGAGGCCCGCTTTGCCACAAGGTCCTTTACCACTTTGAAGATGGTTTTTAATGGATTTTGGCTATTGCCGAACTCCGCAGCGTAAAAGGCTGCCCGGGCCCGACATATAGCGCGATGGTTCGTTTTAACGGCAGCGAGATAGACAACCTTCTTCCCGCTGTCGTACACCTTCCGCCATTCCCTCTCTGCTCGCCTACAACTGCCCTTGAGTGCGCGTAAGGCCCTGTCATACCAAGGGCTTGACTCCCTGGAGCTAATTTTCCTAGCCGAGATGGGAATCAGGGAATCAAGTGCCTTAGTAACCCACGAGCAGAACCGGTCGTAACCTGCATCCACGTCCTCCAGAGGTCCCAACGGCTCTGCTGCGAGGGCTCGATGAAGGTCCTCAAGTCTCAGTTTACTCCTGCTTGTGCAGGCCCGTAGTGGCAGAGGCCTGAAACAGGTTTGAAAGGCTACTTTGGTAGGAGGTGCAAGCAGCATTATAAGCCCACTGGTAACATTTAATTTTACATACCCTGGGTATATGAGATACCTCTATACAAGGGATTAAAGGTAAATTAAATACACCAAACAGGTGTAGACCAAACTTACCATGGTAGCAAGAGAGAGCACATGCACTTTGCCACTGATCAGCAGTGGTAAAGTGCTCAGAGTAGGAAAACCACCAACATCAAGTCAAAATAAATACACGAGAAAGGCAAAATGTTCTGGGGTGACCCTGCATAAAGGGCCAAGCCCAACACTAGCTATCATCCTTAATTTTCTTGAATTGTTGAGAAAAGCTGTTCAAAGTATGTGTATTTACCACACTGAATGGTATGATGCTCTTCTTCTTGTCCTAATGATCATTAGAAGTAGCTCAGACAAAAATACTGGTCTCTTTCCCATTTAGTGCTAATAAACTTGAATTCGAATTTTTGAATGTATAAAGCTTATAAAACCAATAGGCATTGAAGCGCTGTCATCAAGTAATGAACCAGAGAGAAGGTGAACAACTCTAACAAAGAGGATGCAAGATTTAATAAGCAGCACCCTTTACTCCTCAGAAAGAACTGGAACTATTTTCTTCGAGGTCTCCATGCTCCAAAAACAAGAGCTCTCTGTTATATTGACCTGGATGTCAAATGCCAAAGTATTGTCAAAGATCAACCCCAGATTTTTTGCAGCAACCACTGAAACATGTAGAGTGCTACAGGTTTCCGGCCACCCATGGTTGGTCTAGATTTAATTTGTCGCCCCAATGTCCAATGTCTGGAATAAAAGTTATGTGTAATAGGATCTTCTCAACCCTTGAACCACATCAATATTGTGGAAGATGTTATGTTATGTTACGTGAATTTGTACTGCGCACAGCTGCCCCAGCTAAGGGGCGTCCTGGCGCATGGCAAGGTAACACGCAACAGCCACAGGGAACACAACAGCTAAAGAGAAGGAACCAGGTTAAAATGAGAAAGTTTTAATAGCCTTACGAAAGGAGAAAAGATCCTCCAGCAGCCGAATCTCCACCGGGAGGGAGTTCCACAGTTCGGCTGCTTTAACCCGGAAGGAATGACCACCAACACGGCACAACTTATACCGAGGGGTGATAGTAAGGGCTTGGCCCAAAGATCTCAGAGGCCGAGTGGGGACGTACCAGGAGAGGAGGTCCGTAAGAATTTGAGGAGCCGTACCCTTTATGATCTTAAAGGCCAGGCACAGTACCTTGAATTGGATTCTTGTGGAAAAGTCAGCCCATATGACAACCGATGCCCAGGCTGCTGGCGCAAGGCGCCTCTTAGTTCCCATTTTGAATAGTTACCAAACAAAGAGACGAGCGCTGGGAGTAGGGACACAAGAACAGAGTTTATTTCTCATGAGGAGAGCCTGTCATTTCAGACACGAAACAAGGTGTCATCGGGAGGTGCTCTAACAAGTGCTCTGAGGCATCGCCTTTTATACCTTACAAAACACTCCTTATTACAATAACGGCATTGTGAAACAAGGAAAAGACATCCCCGTAATCCTCGTGTCAATCCCAACCCACATATACCCACAATAGAGACCCTTGACCTGCCGATAAGAGGAGGGGGTAATCACACAGCTGAGTGTTCCGTCGATTTTTAGGATATGTGCGCCTGATCGTAGCCCAGGGGGTGGGGAGGCCAGGATCAATAGTGGGTCCTTTGAAGAGGAGTGACTCCATACAATAAGGGACAGTAAACAGTATCTTCTGGCTTAGGCGATGACCTCGGACATGTGTGGACAGTAAATCGCGGAGGGAGGGTTTACCAACAGAGGGGTTATTCATGAAAGGAAGGGAGGTGTTGGTCAGGCGCGGCCGTGACTCCCAAGGACAGAGTCGCACAGAGAGAGAGAGGACTTATTGACTCGTGCATGAGAGAGTGGGGGCAGTCAGGTACAGCTGGGGAGGGCTAGGTCAGCTGAGGCGAAGGATGCCTCTTCAAGAGGAAATGGGGGGTTTGCGTGGGTCAAGCAGGAGGGTTGCCTTTCAGGGCAGGGTCGCGCAGAGGGAGGGGGTTTCATGGTCTATGCATGTGAGAGGGGGGGGTTTCAAATAGCGTAGAAGGGAAGCCGGTGATTCCAATGAACGGGCAAAAAGGCCATGGTGCCTAAAATGGCTGTCATGTACATATGGGCACGGGCTTTTACTGGCGGAGTGATGCGGTCAATATTTTACGGTATTCATGGTGCTTACAGGGAGGGGAGTGGGAAAGGGCAAATGAACGCCGCTTATGTACATCAATTTTCCTAATTTTCCACAGTCGCCGCTTTTTACATAACAAAGTTCATTTTCCTAATTGATGGGGGTACATATAAGCAGGTGCGGTTGAAGAATTAGCATTTGTCAATACTAACATATGGCATATAATCATGGACAGTTGATGTGATTGGCAGAATGCAGCACATAGGAAATTGCATTTGTTGAGTTCCTAACATTCAAACGTACTACATAGCATAAATGCTTCTGACTTTCTCAGAAAATGTGACCAATGAACATTCTGACCAAGTAGTTGAGGGAGGAATTCAGTCCAATAAGATCTCTTCGTCACAGTGTCTTTTTAGCAGTGAGCCATCACTGGTAGGCTCTCGTTCGTGTCCTTTAGTTGGCACTGTTGAGCACCGGCGGTGGAGCTATAGGTCCAGCTCGGATCTATCCTTACGCGTTGCAGGGTGCGGTCAGTCCTCCGCTGTTAGACCACAGTCCTGTTCCCTAACCAATCCCTTTGGTGGTGCCTTATGCTCGGCACCTATATTTCTGTCTACTTCAGTTTGCAAACCTCATTTCCACGTAAATGCTGTTTCTTCTTTCTGAGTCAAAAAAAAGTCATGTGGGAAAGAGGGGGGTTGTTGGATAGTCGAGGGAAGAGAGGGCGGAGTGGGGTCAGATCTTTTTGGACACTTCCAAGGGACCAAGGGAGCAAAGGATAACAAGCAAGCAGGCCCATCAATCGGGCTTGAAAAGGGGGACGGAGGCTTCAGGCACACGTGGGTTAGCAGACTGAGGGCTTCAGGGCAGCCCGTCAAGTTTCATTTTCCACATTTGAAATTGCTGTCTCGTCCCGTATCTTGTTGCTCTGCAGCTCCACCTTTGGTCGAGGTCACATGTGTCTCAAGATCTGTAGCCAGGCTGTACGTCACGTCCGACCCTTCTCCTCCGGTGATCGTATGTCTTTGAATAGGTACAAAACAAGCTTTAGAGAACTGGCAGCAGAAGGCATTTATGCATGTGAATTCTTCCCTCAATCCTACGCACTTGGGAGATACGCTCATCGATCACAGTCAGAAGTTTATTACCAAGCAGTGCATATGTCGGCATTCCTACTGAGTTCATGCCAAGTTTATTCATCGTCTATTCATGTCACATATGGAGAAAAATCAGACTCTTATCAACTGCGCATTTCATCAAACTCAACATTTCGGAACCTCCAGGGAGACTCGTCTTTCTAACCTGAGCCTTAACAGTCTAACATTTCCCTTCAGAGCTGGTTAACCCTTTCAAACAGAGCGGGGGGGGGTGCTATCATCGAGAGTCAGGGTAAAACAAGTTTTTCTCGAGGGACGACAGTTACTCATGGTCATCATGTATATATCGGGGACAGCAGCTGGGGTCAATCAAGTGGGGCGGGGACGCTTCGGGCATTCGCGCTTGGGTGCAAAGGGGTGGGGCAATCTGGGCATTGGGGGTCAATCTAGACGTTGGCGCTTGTCTCTGATGAACTAAAAAATAGGGTGCCATTGACATATAGTTCCCCTATAAAAGGCCAGATTGGGGGACCTTAGTCGTCTTGCCTGTCCTTTCTTTCTTAGCCAATTCGAGTTCATTCATTTTGCAGAAAGGAGAGGTAGTAATATGGCGAGATACAATCATTTTAGTTTCGGTCAATTTCGCTGAACACCTTCGCGTTCAATAAGTATCCAATCAGACTGGTGCCGGCGAGGCACAATTTTACCATAAAAAGGAAGATGGAACAGGGGGACTCTCATAGAGAGTGAGAGTCGTCCGCAATCTAAACGAGCCATTCGGTACACGTATGACATGTAGAGAGAGAGAGCGAGAGAGAGAGAGAGAGAGAGATAGATAGAGGGGGAGAGAGAGAGAGATAGAGAGACGTGTACGAAAATAGGTCATTTAGTGCGCTCACAACACAGAACAGCAAGGGTCAGGTAACAAAGAGACGCGAACAGAGGGGAGACATAAACCCGTACAGTACATACGCGCAAACTCAGACGAAGGAAGACAGTACATGTATTACATACAAATAGATTCACGATAAAACATAGAACAGTTATTGGCCATAAAGATCTTTTTCTGCATGCTGCGCATCTTTAATATCCTATTTACCTACGTGCTTAGCTCTTTTTACCTTTCCCTCCTTTTTCCTCTCGCTTGCTATTTTTGCGAGCGTTCTCAATTGCCAATACTCACACCTCGGTCAGCCGGTCAGAAATTAACCTGGTCGGGCTATTGCCCACGGTTGGATCTTAAACCACTTTAGAGTTTTCTTCTTTTGGTGAGAAGTTCTTCAGGCGGAGGCAACGGAGGGTATTGATCGGGAGAACAGTCGGACAGCTTGGCTATATCTATAAGAGTGCGAGAAGGAGGTGGTACATTTTGAACATCAACAACATTCCTACTTTCCCAGACGGGTGGTGCCTAGGTAACCCTTACCCCGGGACTTTTCCTTGTCCTTTCCCTATCTAGTTAAACGTCATAGTTGCACTATCTGGCGTGCTGGTTCGAGTCAAATTCCGTCATACAGTACTAACCCGTCAAGTTTCTATGTCAGTCCATCCTCCCAGTCGCTACGTTCTAATGAGGAACAGTCATATCTAAGTCTACGTCTTTAAAAATCCGCTAGCATAAGTACTATGCTCAAATCCCCTCCTTCCCCTTTCATCGGTCGTTCGGTCATCACTCCTCCATACTTCACCCGGTGTTCCGGCGCAACCTGCAGAAGGGAGGAGAAAGAAGGGGGTGGGGGCAGCATTCAAAACACATCAACGCGCATAAATCCGAAAATGTTTTTACCTACCACATACTCGACCTATCTCCACGGGGCGCATTCTCTACCATCTCGGCGTTTAAGCCCAGAGGGACCAGTAGTGTTAGATAGATAATCATCGATGGTCTGCGTATCTACATAAATCACTTGATCGTGGCCTTTTAGGTCATGTGCAAGGGTGGTGGTCAGGTGGCATTTCTGTGGTGTCGCTTAAGGGCGTCTAAAACACTTCTCCGGCTGCCTGTGACACATAATGTAGCTGCTAAGTATCGGGCCTTTTTAACCTTCAACCTTAATCATGCTTATTTTTCGCTCATATTGGAGACAGTAGTAACACATTCAAAACTCATTAATGCAACCGCTACAATTATACTTTCCTTTTCAAAATACCTTTAATTAAAAATGTTGGCGCACAAATACGGGCCTGCAACCCAGTGGGCCGGCTACAGAGCAGACTGGAACTGTGCATAAGAGGAATGAAGTCGGTGGCCATTTATTTCATAAAGTGCAGCAGAGTAAAAAAAATCGTATCGAACTTTCTTACAGGGCGAGTATGATGCATGTCAAGAATTCAAGCTTTCAATAATATTAATTCATTATCCAAATGCTCACTCAGTGCCTACTTTACACCAATTCATTGCTTCCAATCATAATTAGTACCCACCCTAAATCAGTTCATTGTCCCAACACATAATCAATATCTATCTTATATCGCTTTCTTTTCTAAGCACATAATCACTATCCATCTTATTGACTTTCATTGTCCGAAAAATGCATACATATCTCGGAGCATCAAGGTTTGAGCAATCCGGGTGAACAAGAAGTTTGAGAGTTTCATTTTTGTATCGGCGCCATTTTGGGCGAGGTCTGGCAGGTCCCAGTATAGTCAGAATGCCTCCACTGACTCGTGATCGGATCAGAACCTCTTTTGGCAGTTCAAAAAGTTTTTCGCAATGGGGTAACAGACTAGCGATATGAACCATCAGTCAAAAGTGGGGAGGGAGGCAATAATCTTTCCTACCGGGTCATTCTGATGTTCCACCGGAACTGAACAAATCTGTATCCTTGCGGGATTTTAGTTATTTCCAAACTGAGGCTGGCGCCGGCAGGAGTGCGCCGACGTCTCGTGGCTCCATCGGAGGACGGGCGGGGGCACCTCGTGGAGAGGTCGGCCCCCCCGGCTCTTTTAGAATCTTCAAGGTTGAGGAGCACAGGGCGTGTGCCCGTCCTGGGCAAGAAAACCCGCTTTTTGATATGGACCCTCTTCAAGCAGGAGCGTTGGGGTGTCGCTGGAAGCCTCCACCTGGAAGGAGGTGGGGGAGGCTCGTTCGCGCCGCCTCCCCCTTCCAGCGACCCCGCGCCGTTCTTCGGCTCCAGCGCTTTGGTATGGCCGTGCCAGGCAATGAAGATGGGGGGGGGTCGGAGGCAGCAAGACATCACCCCCTTGTCATGTGGCGGGACTACCTGCAACTCAAGTGTTGCCGCTGAAGGGGCTACCTGCAACTATCTTGTGTTATCGCCGCCGGGCGCTGCCAACCTCGGCTCCGGTTTCGTTTTTCTGACGCCGGAGCAGGCGATAGAGAGGGGGGGGGGGTCGGAGGCTGAGGCAAGACATCCCCCCCCCGTGGCCCGCAGGGCAGAAGGAAAGAAGGGAATGGGGAGACCGTAACAACCTTCGGGCCGTCCGCCCCACGGTCTCCCCTTCCGATGGCGGCCAGCCGAGCCCTGCTCTGCACGCATCGAGGCCTCGCCTTCCGGATGGGCGTAACCGCGGACCTGTTGCACTTCGGGAGCTTCCGGAATGGGGGTAGGTATCTATTGATTTGTATCTATTCCATGTTACCGTTATTGGGCGTGGCGGGCGGTGGGATAGACATGTTTGGAGCAGTGAGGGGCGGTGAAGCCTAATCTACCTCGTGTCTGCCTTGGTGTCAAGCTTGTCTTCCCTCGCCATTTTTATGTTTCTTATTGCAGGTTATTTCTAACGTTTCTTATTTTATTTTTAGCGAAGTTGATAACTCATCAGAGGCCTACTGATTTCGCTCGACTCTTTTTCTTGTATTTTTATGCCATAACCTATTATAAGCTATAGCGACTAGTCCACACTTAATGAACATGTCCTTATTAGGTGTGCCCTCCAGTGGAGCTGGATGGTTCATCTCTAATAAGCGGTCCGGGCTAAACAGGCTACCAATCAGTGGGGAGAAGATAGGCATGACGGATTACAACGGGGACAAAAGTCTGCACTACCTATCTTATCACGGCGGGCAAAGACTAGACAGAATATTTCTATCCTCCGTTGTTTGCAGGCGGTGAATACCTCAAAAGAACCAATATCGAACAATCAATGTTCGGTCAATCAAACAATCAGTGGGGAGAATAAGTAGGTACGACGTGTTAAAGGTTTGCGTTACCTACCTTTTCGCTACCTACAAAGAGAGACCTTGTTCTTCCCTGTTTGTAGACAGAGAATCTCCAGACAATAATCCACGAACAACAGTTCGGGAAACAGTGGGGGAGGAAGATAGGCACGACGGATTACAACGGGGACAAAAGTCTGCGTTACCTATCCTTCACTGCTTGCAAAGGGAGAGCCTGTTGTTTCTTCGTTTGCAGACGGTGAATCTCCAGAGGAACCAACAAAAGAGTAATACTAGTATTATCCAAATCAAACAATCATTTCACAATTTGTCGCATTTACGCGACCTTACCCGGACCGTGTGGGCAGTTCTTCGCCTTCCTCCTTCCAGCGCCCGATCGTTCTCTTACTCCATGATTTTACCGCAGCAGTCCTGTGGGATCCCAGTCAGGACAATGGGTCACTCGAGAGAGGTCCGTTCGGAATCGGTGAAGTTCATTCAATCAGCAGCCAGACGAGGGTTCTCTCAAGGCAGGTATACTCCGATCGTTTAGATGTTCACCCCATCGTCTGGACCTCTCTTACCGGACCTTATGTCGCTGATGGGCCCCGCGTTGGGACGCCAATTGTGGGAAAGTCAGCCCATATGACAACCGATGCCCAGGCTGCTGGCGCAAGGCGCCTCTTAGTTCCCATTTTGAATAGTTACCAAACAAAGAGACGAGCGCTGGGAGTAGGGACACAAGAACAGAGTTTATTTCTCATGAGGAGAGCCTGTCATTTCAGACACGAAACAAGGTGTCATCGGGAGGTGCTCTAACAAGTGCTCTGAGGCATCGCCTTTTATACCTTACAAAACACTCCTTATTACAATAACGGCATTGTGAAACAAGGAAAAGACATCCCCATAATCCTCGTGTCAATCCCAACCCACATATACCCACAATAGAGACCCTTGACCTGCCGATAAGAGGAGGGGGTAATCACACAGCTGAGTGTTCCGTCGATTTTTAGGATATGTGCGCCTGATCGTAGCCCAGGGGGTGGGGAGGCCAGGATCAATAGTGGGTCCTTTGAAGAGGAGTGACTCCATACAATAAGGGGCAGTAAACAGTATCTTCTGGCTTAGGCGATGACCTCGGACATGTGTGGACAGTCAATCGCGGAGGGAGGGTTTACCAACAGAGGGGTTATTCATGAAAGGAAGGGAGGTGTTGGTCAGGCGCGGCCGTGACTCCCAAGGACAGAGTCGCACAGAGAGAGAGAGGTCTTATTGACTCGTGCATGAGAGAGTGGGGGCAGTCAGGTACAGCTGGGGAGGGCTAGGTCAGCTGAGGCGAAGGATGCCTCTTCAAGAGGAAATGGGGGGTTTGCGTGGGTCAAGCAGGAGGGTTGCCTTTCAGGGCGGGGTCGCGCAGAGGGAGAGGGTTTCATGGTCTATGCATGTGAGAGGGGGGGGTTTCAAATAGCGTAGAAGGGAAGCCGGTGATTCCAATGAACGGGCAAAAAGGCCAGGGTGCCTAAAATGGCTGTCATGTACATATGGGCACGGGCTTTTACTGGCGGAGTGATGCGGTCAATATTTTACGGTATTCATGGTGCTTACAGGGAGGGGAGTGGGAAAGGGCAAATGAACGCCGCTTATGTACATCAATTTTCCTAATTTTCCACATTCTGGCCCTGACTGGCAGCCAGTGCAATGCTTTCAAAGTACTGGAAACGGGGCAGGATCTGGGAAGACCAACAATTGCTCTAGCGGCAGCGTTCTGCACGCGTTGGAGGCGGGTGACTTCAGCCAGGTTAGCTCCCACCAGGAGAGAGCTGGCATAATCCAGGCGCGATATAACAGTCGCCTGTATTACCAACTGCCGAGTGCGGGGGTCGAAGAACTTCAGGACTGGTCGCAGAGCCCTGAGGATTCCAAAGCAGCAGGCAGCCGTTTTCTTCGTGTGCCCCACAAAACTGAGGGTAGGATCCATCCACACTCCCAGGTTTTTTAATTCCGTCCCGGAAGAGGGGCCGACCCAAGCTCCGAAGGCCACCACCTGTCCCCCCAGAGGTCCACCCTTCTACCGGCGATCATGATCTCGGTCTTCTTCGCGTTGAGCTGGAGACAGTTGGCCTTCATCCAGCTTGCCACCGCCCTAAGTCCGCTCTGAAACCTGGGGGCATCCTGGTCCGCATCCCCGCTGATCGTAACCGCTAGCTGGGTGTCATCGGCATATGACACCATGGTCATACCCCACTGCCTGAGAACCTCAGCCAGCGGTCTCACGTATAGATTGAACAACGTGGGACTCAGCGAGGATCCCTGCGGCACTCCCTGTTTCAGAGGATGGAACTTGGACTGGAACGGTGGTACCGCAACGCTGAAGAAGCGACCATCGAGGAAGGACCGGAACCACTGGAGGGCAGACCCCCCCACTCCAATCTCCTCCAGGCGGTGCAACAGGATAGGATGAGAGACAGTATCAAAGGCGGCGCTTAGATCTAATAATACAAGCGCCGCCGTCTGTCCTGGATCCATCACTGTGCGAAGATGTTCAGCCATGGTGAGAAGGGCGGTCTCCGTGCTGTGACCAGCACGGAACCCGTTCTGGGTGGGGTCTAAGATGTTGGCTCAGTAAGGTGGTCGGAAAGAACCTTGTTCACATGGGCCTCCACGACTTTGGTCGGCCAAGGGAGCAGGGAGATAGGCCGGTAATTTTCCGGCTTTTCCGGGTCCAGAGAGGGTTTCTTTAAAATAGGAGAAACCACAGCCCGCTTCCAACTTGCTGGAACCGTACCCGAGGCCAGCGAGATGTTAATCAGGGAAAGTACCGAGGTACGACCCACAAACAGCTGGTCTCTGAAAAGGGCAGGTTTAAGCGGATCAGCGGGCGACCCGGATTTCACCTGCTGAGCCAGGGTGTCAAATCCCTCAGATGTCAACGGGGGCAACACATGAAGCAGAAAATCTCCATAGATGTTACATAGAGTACCTGCCGGTGGCCTAGTATCAGGGAATGTTAAGTAGATGTTCGGAACTTTTTCTAAAAAGAACGAGGCAAGAGCCTCACAATGCGCCGTGGAGCTCGTTGTTATAGCCGAGGCCCGCTTTGCCACAAGGTCCTTTACCACTTTGAAGATGGTTTTTTATGGATTAGGGCTATTGCCGAACTCCGCAGCGTAAAAGGCTGTCCGGGCCCGACATATAGCGCGATGGTTCGTTTTAACGGCAGCGAGATAGACAACCTTCTTCCCGCTGTCGTACACCTTCCGCCATTCCCTCTCTGCTCGCCTACAACTGCCCTTGAGTGCGCGTAAGGCCCTGTCATACCAAGGGCTTGACTCCCTGGAGCTAATTTTCCTAGCCGAGATGGGAATCAGGGAATCAAGTGCCTTAGTAACCTACGAGCAGAACCGGTCGTAACCTGCATCCACGTCCTCCAGAGGTCCCAACGGCTCTGCTGCGAGGGCTCGATGAAGGTCCTCAAGTCTCAGTTTACTCCAGTGCCGTGAGGAGATCATCCTTACGGGAGCAGAAGAAGAGATTCCCGGCAGGGGGACATAGATGGCCACTAAAGAATGGTCCGACCAGCCGAGCGGTGTAACGGCCGTAACTGTGGCCTCTGTCAAATTCGTAAAAAACGGATCTAACGTGTGGCCGCCTACATGTGTAGGATGCCGCACTATTTGTTGGAGTTGAAGAGCCTCCAAATCGGCTAGATAAACCCTGCTTCTTGAGATTTAGCCTTTTAACATCCACACTGATATGGTAAAGGCAAAGGAAGTTGATGGCTGCATGACCTTAGAATGAAGATGATCCTCTTAAGGTTGAATAACCATTTCCCTGAAAAGCAGGAACCGAGTTCTACTGGACCAGAATAGGAGAACTGCCACAATTTGAGCCTTCTGTTGCCGA
Source organism: Lissotriton vulgaris (assembly GCF_964263255.1). NCBI lineage: Eukaryota > Metazoa > Chordata > Amphibia > Caudata > Salamandridae > Lissotriton > Lissotriton vulgaris. The sequence continues at coordinate 1,788,453,804 of NC_141694.1, forward strand.
ATCTTCCACAATAATTTCTGAATCAGAAGAAAGGAAGGAAATGTAAATAATAGCTTCTTAAACCATTTTAAAGAAAGACCCTTATTCTGAGAACCAGGAACAAATCTTCAGAAGTAGACCGTTCATTCTGGACACAAAAAGATCCACATAGGGGGGCCCAAATTTCTTACGAATTTACCAGAACACTGACATGGATAGATTCAGGTTCTGAGATGATTGAAAGTTCATGCTCAAGAGATCTGCCTTTGTGTTGTCCAGAACCTTGATGTGGCCTGCTCTTTTCCTCCAGGAGAAAAGGTTTGTCCAGATATATGTTCAACCTTGCTTCAATGACGATGAGCTCCTTTGTCTTTTTTTAATTGGCTCTCGGAAAAATTGAGAAGAAACTGTGCTAACTTAGCATAATTATGTTTTTTTCCAGGTGAAGAAGTAGGGTTTGAACCGAGGCAGCCTCGAGCAACGAATTGTCCAAGTAAGGGAATATCGAAATTCCTTTAGGTGTAGACAACAACTGGGGATTCTTCTCTCGTGAAGACCCTTGGAGAGGATCATAGGCCAAACGGAAGGACTCTGTACTGTCAATGCTGACCTTGAATGTAAAGCCTCAAGAATTTGTGTTGAGGCTTGAACAATGGCACTTGTAGATATGCCTCCATTAAATTCAATGTCACTAATTGACAATCCTCCTGTATCATGGGAATCATTCTTTGGAGCATTTCCACTTTACTGGGGCTCTTCATTATTGACATTTTTAAAATCTTTAAGTCTATAACCATCCAAATCTTCCTTTCAGTAGACTAGAGTAGATGCATTGTCCTTCCTCTCCCTTTGGAAAATAAGCAATCACTGGAACAGAGACTGGAATCCTTCCTTCAATGCATTCCTCTTCTTTAGAGACACTGGCAATGGTGTATGAATGGTCCCTGAAGATGCTGCTGGTGACAGGAATCCTATGTTGTAGCCCCTGTCAATGATGTTCAATAACAATTTGTCAGTTGCGGATTCATCACACATGTCTAAGAAGTGATGAATCCTGCCACCAACCTCAAACTTGGACCCATTTAATCTCTGATAATGGGCACAGTCAGAAATGCTGGTTTTGGTGCATGCACCTTACTTCTTCTGGAACATACCGGAGACACTTTTCAAATGGAACGTCGATTTATATAATACTCGAGGATCCTTTCCAACCTCGGCCCCCGAGTTTGCACGTTGGCAAGAGTTTTTCCCAAACCTGGCAGGTAGAAAAACCCTTTCTAATGTAAGAGGTTAAAGCCTAGCAATACCCTTTGCACTCCAAACCCTGTCCTCCAGACAGGAAACAAAAGAAGGTGTGCTGTTAGCACCCTGCTGAGGGCGGGTAGGGTGAATGAAAGCTTGTCCTGTTTTGTTTCCTGTCTCTATATTGGTGGCAATCCTCATGGTTAATGAGTTTTTGATATATGCGTGCATGCTTTTAATTTCCCGGTGTATTACTTTTATTACCGTTTAGTGGCGGCACTTGATTTTATTGTAACCATTTATGTAAATAAAGGGCCCGATTTTCAAAAGGCATCTGCACTCGTGGTGGAGGCCCCACAGTCTTGGGGGTCCGCACTCTTGACGGGACTTTGTCAATGAGAAACTGCAATGCGGAGGTCCCGCCACGACTGCAGGTCCCTGCCACGAGTTCAAACCTCAGCCACGAGTGTGGAAGCCCTTTGTGAATCAGGCCCAAAGTGTTTACATTGTAGTGATATAAGCGTGATTCCTATTTGCCCATTCTCTGCCCTGTTGCCACGCTTGCTTCACTTTTCGTTTTTGTTTGTAACATTACTTATAATTGAGAGTGAGCGTGATTAACTTTGAAAACATATGCTTACACCATAGTTCTATCCCTGCGATTTACTGGGGCAATTTGACTTATGTGCAGGAGTGCCTTACGCAATCAGAGTACAATAAACGCGCGCTTTCAATTAAAAGCAATGCTTCACGACAAAAACTATAGGTAAAACAAATGCAGTAACAAGGCAGATAACACAACAAATGGGACAACGGGGAATTTAGTTCACATCACTACAATGTAAACACTTTATTTACGTATGTGTTTACAATAAAATGAAGAGCTATTACTAATAAAAGTGAAGTTAGCCCAGAAAATGTTGGAACAAATAAAAGGGGTATCACTAATAAGAGTAACGTTACACAGGAAGACGTTAAAGAAAAAAACAAAAACAGAGAAGAAAGAAAGAATAACAGAAAAAACATGAAACTCTTGAATAGTGCTGAAATACGGAAAAAATGAGACGAGAAAAAGTAAGTTGTGGAAACACATGAGTAATACCTCCATGCTCCCGGGGAGGGACAAACACAAGGAGAGGAAGTATGCCTATGACAACTGACCAAAAAGGAGCAAGGAAATGAGACTGACCAGGAAGCCAGCCAATGGTAAATAATTGGCAATTTTAAAGCCCACTGTATGGAAAACAAAAGATCTTGCATGTGGCAGCCCATGCATTACCATAAGCAAGACCTGTGAAGAAAAAAAGCAAGGCAGCAGGCTTTTACCATCCAGGCATCCACATCTGGAACAACATCTCAGTATCCATCAGGACCGCACCAATACTGCTCCAAGTTCAAGAAGCACCCATTTAGTACTACATCACAATGTAGTAGCAGTACACTGATCCCAGTACCCAGCTAACTCCCCTTTAAATTGTTGACTGTTTGTTTGCCTTTGACCCTGTGCAGGGCTTTGCTGACTTTTTGCTAGGGTGTATTGTACAGGTTGCACATAAGTACTGCATAGTTTGAAAAAGCATTAATTGTAAAAAAATGTGTCTTTGTTCCTAACTGTGAAAACTGTATTTCAGTAGAGATCATGTCAGTTAGAGCTTGGTGGGACAGTTTTTCTCATATGTAGAGAACCATTTTATGAATTCACCAAGACTCTTTGGTGATTTGATCTGTTCCTTTCTTCCAGACATGACTATGTCACACTTCCATATGAACCAGGAAGTAGCGTTGCCTGCCTTTTTACGTTCTTCAATTTCTGCAGTCAAAAAACAGCTTTCTTAACACTAGGAGAGCAGTATGGACCTATAGTGAGAGACATTCTACATTTCAGAAATGTAGCTGTCTTTTCATCACTGTTGAGCCCTCAGAGCAGAGAATAATTGCATTACTGGTTTTGTTGAGCGACTGGATTAGGTCCAATATTTTTATCGCCTGTTATCTATATCCTTAGTACTTGGGCATCCTCTCATCCTTTTATTAGTCATTATAGGTGATGAGTGCCACATTCCTTGTCCTCCATGTTTGACTGGAGGTTCTGTGGGCAGTAACACACCATCTTTATCTTGAGACGTTGGATGTTTTCCTTTAAATAGTCCAAAATTACTATAGTGATGATAAAAACAAGAAATCACTTCATGTGATAAGAAGGGTAATCACATTGTTTCATGTCATGCAGTTTCTTTTCTGGGCTTTTATTTAACAATCTAGGCATTCTAGGAGTTGAAGTCATAGGTATCAAGGGTTCTATGGGCCCTAATGTAGACAGGGAAATTGAGCCCCAACTGGTTTCATTAAAGTTGTTCATTCTCTTCCAGACTAGGAAACTGGTAACAGGTTCAAACCTCATTTTAACCAAAAGCAGCAGGATGACTCAGATTTGCAGTTTGTCATGTTGGCAAAAAACAGTAGTCAGCTGAGCAGGACAATAAAACAAATCATGCACATGAGGTCACTTCCAGACCCAAGCATAATTTTACCCATACCACTTTGTCAATGCAGAACCCAACATTTCTCCTGTTACCTATATCAGTAGGGATGGCACGTATGACTTTGCTATTCCTCAAAAATAAGACTAAGACAAGTCCTAGCCTTACTCCTCCCCGGCAGAGTCCTTACATTCTTCTTCTTATAATATAGAAGCAAAAGGGATCTAGGTCTCAATTTCATGGGACAAATCTGGATGTAGTTAGGACAAGGGGTGTGTTACGATTCCACTGTATGCGAGGCTGGAGGATGAACTATTTAAAGAAGCATCAACATGTTCTGTCCAGGAAGATGAATTCATGTTCTGTCCAGGAAGATTAATTCCCTCAAAAGGATGGACTTTAATGATGATCAAGAAAAGGAATAAAAATAATAAAAAAGCGATGAGAAAAATTGAAACTGGTTCATAACTAAATGCGCAAACAGGTGACTTGAATAAGGTATTAATTACATGAACTGCTGAAACACATTTTTAATAAATGTAACTCAAAAATGGACTTTTGCACCACTTTAAATCCAAAGTATTTGCCCAGATTAGAAAGAAAACACATATGGGTTTTTCCTTATCCTTTCATGGTCAAGCTGCTTACACATAATCTGGAAGAGTGGCTAGTAGTCAATACTAAGTATAATGTTCAAGTTCATGTTCTCAATTAACATGTTCCTCTCTTGAACCAGAGGGAACTTCTATTGATTCTTTTCCTAGTACTTTTAAACCTGTGGTCTAAAGGGATAACCATTTGTCTTTAAAGTAATTGAAAAATGAAGTAGAAATGATTAATAAAATGTGACTAAGCCTATTAAGACATACACAAGGAATGGCAAAGGAGCGACCTTGGATGCCATTATTGCCCATCGAGACGGAATCACGATTGACAACATTCTTCCAGTGGACTGGTCGGATCACCACATGATCTTATTCCACATCAACAAAAAAGCTCTATTCCTGCCTCCTGTTCAAGATCCCCCCAAATGGTCCAGAAACCTCACCCAGATCCCCAGGACATCATGGAGGAAAGGCTAAAGTTGATCCTACCCAGCAGCAAGGATCTCCCCACAAATGACCTCACCTCGCTATACAACATAAATATGGTATCCCTGCTGGACCAACTAGCACCCCTGAAACTTAACCCCTTCCGTGCTTCGAACGTCCAACGGTCGTCGCGCACGCTACCTCGCTGGTGCTGCTCACGACCGTTGGACGTCCGAATCCCGTTAGCGCGATCGAACGTCCGCACTGGGGCGGAATGTTCGACGCGCTAAAGGGGTTAAAAAAAAACGAGCCATCCCATCCTGATCCTGGTTCGACTCTGACATCTACGATGAAAGGAGACAACTCAGGACCTGCGAAAGACGTTGGAGGAGCATGCCCACTTCCTTCCACCACGATCAACTCAGATCTATCAGGAAGAAATATAACAGTCATATCAATAACATAAAATCTGTATATTTCTGCTCTGCACTGGATTGCACAAAAAGCAGACCCAAGGAGCTCTTCAAAATCATCAGACAACAAACCTCCAAACATGATACGTCCCTGGGACAAGCTTCCAAAGAATGGTCCGACAACTTCGCCTCCTTCTTCAATGACAAGATCTCCAAGATCAAGCGCTCACTAGACATCAACTGCTCCTCCCCTCACCTTAGCAGTCCAGATGGGGTGCTCAGCTGTGCTCCCATTCCCAACACCAAATCCTGGTCACTCTTCCAACCCATTCCAGTGGAAGAGATAGTCAAACTTATTTCCACCTCTAAACCTTCATCTCACACCCTAGACCCTGTCCCGGCTCACCTCACCAAAAAATTGAAACTCTCCCTTGCTCCACTCTGGTGCAGGATTATAAACAGCTCCCTAAAAACCAGAATTGCTCCAGATTGTCTGAAAGTGGGTCAAGTCACCCCACTGACGAAAAAACCAGGCCTGGACATAAATGACCTAAACAACTTCAGACCTGTCTCCAACCTTCCTCATCTTTCCAAAATCCTGGAAAGATGCATACTCCAACAATTAACTCAACACCTTGAAAATACCAACCTCCTCGACTCCCATCAGTCGGGTTTCAGGAAAGGATGTAGCACTGAAACCGCAATCCTCAACATAATTGATGATTTTCACAAATCACTGGACTCAGACCAATGCTGCTTCCTTATTCTCTTAGACCTATCGGCAGCATTCAATACAGTTGACCACAAACTTCTCCTCAAAGATCTCGAAGAAAGAGCCAGTTTAAACGAGGTGGTCCTTAAATGGTTCTCCTCATTCTTTCTCAACCGCTCCCAGAAAATCAAAATCAGATGCTTCAAATCTGACCTGCACCAGTCTTGAGGGCAGTCCCGCAAGGATCAGTGCTCTCCCCCTACTCTTTAACATTTACATGGAACCCCTCGCCGCCTTACTCAGGAAAGCTAACATCCCTTTTCACCTATATGCTGATGACACCCAAATCTACCTGGAAATCTCCTCTGCCAAAGACATACAAAGACTCAATGAAACACTAAGAGATGAGCAACGGTGGATATCAAGCAACCATTTAAAACTGAACCCGGACAAAACCGAACTACTCCTCATCTCGAACAAAGAAGAGAACCCTCAAGTGGCTGTGTGGCTAAAGAAGATCGATGCGCTCAACGGGAACCTCTCCCTGGCCGATTCCGCCAAATCATTAGGCATCACGCTAGACTCAAAACTGGACATGACCAAACACATTAAGATTTCGGCTAAGAGCGCCTTCCTTAATCTGAAGCTACTAAACAAAATAAAACCTTTCATTCCACCCAACGACCTCAAACAAGCCACTCAAGCATTGGTGCTGTCAAGACTGGACTATGGAAACGCAGTCCTCTCTGGAATTGCGAAAACACACCTTGCTCCGCTAAAAACAACCCCCAATACGGCTGCCAGAATGGTAACGGGATTAAAGAAATTTGACCACATCCCTCCTGCCCTCAAAGAACTCAAGTGGCTACCCATAGAAATGCGGGCGAACTTCAGAACGGCGTGCCTCACCCACAAAGCCCTCCACACAGGCAAACCCCAATATCTGGCGTCTAAACTCAAAAAAGTAGGTCAGAACAGGAACCTCAGAAGCTCCAATACCCTACTGCTTATCCCGCTAAAACCTCGAAAACAAAAAAACGCGGCGAGATCCTTCGCCGGCAATGCGCCCAAAATATGGAACTCTATCCCCCCCACATCAGATTTATACCCTCCTTCACTAAATTCAAAAGTCAGTTCAAAATCCTTTTCCTCGATCGATCTCCAGCGATCAGATAGGATCTATCGGAGTGCTGAAAATGACCCTTTACCTCTCCCGGCTGTGGGATAACAAGCCCTTGTAATGGACCCACTCAACATTTTCCTTACTACGACTCAAACCAGGACAGTCTCACTGTTTTGCTATTTGTTCTGCTCCCTTTTGCTCGCTTTATTGTAATATGTTATGCTCTCGCATGTTTTGCTATGCAATTGCTGTGAAGCGCTCCGATGCCCTCCGGTCAGGCTAGCACTACACAAAACTTCATAAATAAAATAAAAAATAAATAAAATATAAGCATTAGTTCACTTCCTCAGGTTCCCTTTTTTCCCAGGATCCAAAATCATTAAAGTAATTCAATAACAAACAGACAAATACCTTTTGAAGTTTAAGCTCTTCATTATTACTGTCTTCATCATCCTCTAATGTACTCAGGGATATGTGTGGGCAATGCCTTTATTAATGAAAGGTCGCTGGATGGTGCACATAGTTAATTTAATTAGCACATATAAAGGGACTGGGATCAGGATGACTACAATCACGTTCTCAAAAATCTTCATTCCTCAATTGCTGAATACATCGTCACATAATTTACAAAACCCCTGCTGCCTTGCACTATTTGAAACAACCCTGGCCACTTGAGCTTAAAAGACTATTGATGCGTTCCAGATTTGGTCTGATTCCACTGAAAGACTTCTAGGGCCAGATGCATCAAAGGGTTTTGCCCATTCTGTGTCTATGGGAAAATGTGTTCATGCATATGGCCCCTAGTATGGTAGAGTGGGGGTCGGCTCGGATTAGTCATGTTGGCTATGTAGATGAGTATCTACAATAATGTCACGCTCACTCTGGCCCAAAAAGACAGTCTGTGTGCCTGCCTTGCGGTGCCCACATACCAAGCCCAATTCTGACAAGGCAAGCTTGGTCTGGTCTGTAACGGCCAAGGGGGTTGTTATACGTTCAGAGAGACTGGCACATTCTGGCAGTCTGTGCCCATTATAGAACAGACTAAGACAAATGTCGTTTTTGTCGAGGGTCACTCTGATCAAATGCATACTTTAGCTATCTTATTCTTTAGGGAGACATTGTTCCACTCCAGCTGGCCGCTGACTCTGGGTGATAGGTCAAGTAAAATGCTAATCTATCCTTAGCGCTTTGCAAATCTCTGCCACTACTGATGAAATAAAGCGTGTTCCTCAGTCACTCAAGAGGCCATTTGGAATTTCAAAACATGGAATAAAGTCCCTAAGTAAGCCCTATGCAACAGTAATGGCATCTGTACTTGAGCATGGGTAAGCTTCCACCCACCCCAAAAATATATAGACAATAACAAGCACATATGAATATGAATATGAAGCACACCTTGGCATCTGGATAAAATCCATCTGCAGATGTATGAATGGGTCCCAAGCAGGGGGTTGAGCATGTTTATGTTTATGTTTAGGTGCATAGGATTGTAAATTCAGACAGAAAACGCTGGAAGGAATCATTGATTAATCTTGAATAAAAAGCCATGTTTTCAGTTGTTTCCTAACAACTGTGAGGGTGGGACTGGTTTTGATGGCGAGAGGGAGGGTATTCCAAAGCTTGGGAGTGGCAACCAGGAAACGTCTATCTCCCCAAGAGGCTGTTTTTGTCCTTGGGATTGATAGAAGGCAGGTGGAGGATGAGCGGAGGGATCTGCCAGGGGTGTAGATACGAAAGGCGTTCCTTAGGAATCGGGGTCCAGAGTTCTTGTGAATGGCTTTGTAAGCGATACAAAGCGCTTTAAATTTGATCCTACTTCTGACTCGCAGCCAATGAAGATGACGTATGGCCGCGGTGATGGATTTGTGTTTAGGGATGTCGAGTAGAACTCTGGCTGCCGCGTTTTGGATCGATTGCAGCTTATTCAGGACCTTTACTTGAGCATTGAGGAAGAGAGCATTACAATAATCCATCTTGGAGAAGATGAGGGCGTCAGCATCAGTGGTGGTCTTGATCCCTTTTATATGTGACACAGGAGTGACAATGATTTCAGGCCTAAGACCGAAAGAAGGGCGCCTCCAGTGGGTTGCAGTGGCACAATGATGCCGACCCAACCGACATTGACATCTCCATGACACAACAATCCAATGTTGGGGATCTAAAATTTCAGAGTGACCACAAACCCCATGATGTCTCTCTCGACTCCTACTATGGGTCTCTGGGTTCCTTTTGCACTTCTCCTTGACCCAATATTGTTTATCACTCTCAGAGGTTCAGTCCTGCAACAGAGACAAATCTTTTAGGGATGTTACATGAAACACTTTGGTTTGCACCGCATACATAGCAGCATCAGCATTGGTGGACTTTCCAGTGGCTGAATCAGCAAGGGCGTGCATTGCCTTGGACACTTCATCATTAGGATATTAGTGAGCCACTCAAAAAACAACTGCAGTTTGTTAGGGTAACATCAAAGTGTTCAAAAGATTTTGTAGATCTCTGCAATTTTTAATGGATGTTCCCGTATATGTTAAGAAACCACTTTGCTTCCAGAGGAGCCCGAAGTCATGCATAAGTCCAAATACATACTTTGAGCCCGGGTACATGGTTACAATGTTTTTCTCAGCCAGGATACAGGCATGTGTTGGTACAATCAGTTCAGCAACTTGAACAGACTTAACATTGGGTAATCAAGCAACTTTCAACAATTTGGTTCACAGTACTTATAGCATAACCTGCAACCAGGACACCTTCATAATTTCTGAGATAAGAACCATCAACAAAATATATCAAATAGCAGGTTGGTATGGGAATATACATTAACTGAAGACAAGGTTTGGCAATATGAGCAATGACAGTACAACAGTCAGGGAGTATCAATTCTTCAAGGGTAGCCATCAGAGATATAGGGTTCGAACAGCGGACAAGAGTAAAATGAGCAGATGACGGTAAAAATATGTCATATCTAGATAATCTTTCAGTGGAAAGGTAGTGAGAGGACGGGCAATAACAGCATGGGGCACAGGGACGATCAAAGTAATGCTCTATACAATGTTTTTAGAAGCTTAAACAAGTTGGGCAGTAGCCGCTGAATAGTGAAGACATTGAGTGACCACACCCATTATTGGGTTAAAGGTTGTAAAATAGTGAGCTATGCAGTTTTTCTGATCCTTGTGATCTTGGACCAGTAACTCAAGGGCAAACCCTTGAGTTCACGACACAACAGAGTAAACAGTTTACCATAATCTGAGCATCCTGAAGTGGATGCAAAATTCAGGGCTAGTTTAATTTGTACACAAGCATTTCCAGCCTCTTTAGATCTCTGTAAGGGTTCAGGGACTGTCTATTCTGACATTGTCTTGCAAGGGATTTGCCATAGTGTCACAGCCTTGGATCCATTGTCAACAGCACCCATCTACACCCAAAAACATGGAAGACAGCTACTGGACAGGGCAACTTACTAATTACTTAAATTCAGTAGATCACAGTTCATGAATTATAGCCGGCCAGAATTATCAGACGAAAGAGTGACTCTTTCCTGTAGCCATGGCACTGGCAATACATAGTTATGTATGTTAAACAACAGCTGTCTCCAAGGAAGAGCCACTATAAGGGAGGAAACATCCAGTAAAGCATACAAACGTGCAAATGTTAAGCCAGTAGAATATAAGATGTGGGAGACATACCAGACACTAAACTGCCTTGGAAAAAAATAGAACAGGACCTGGGTAGGCAGGAAAGTCCAGGTGATTCCTACGGAGAAAATATCTAAGAAAAACATTTGGACAACATTTAGAGATAAGCAGGGCAAAGAATGTGATGTAAAATACTTCAGAATACATTAAAGCACAAGGATTCTTGGTTACAATCTCCTCACATAGGAACAACAGAAAGGGCTTACATGATGTCTTTTAACCCCTTCACTGCGGCGGCTATTCCGCCGCAGTGCTAAGGGGGTGGGGCGGCCGTGTGGCGGGGGCCTGCTGGTGACGGAACCGCTCCGTCACCAGCCGCGGTTGCGCTGTGCTCATGTCGGAGTGGTTCCATCACAGCCCCGCCTGCTCAATAGAACGTTTAGCGCAGGCGCGGAATCTGCGCCGCGTAGGCGTTCCGAGCGGGCCATGACGGAACCGCTCCGTCATCAGCACAGAGCGACCGCGGCTGATGACGGAGTGGTTCCGTCACCAGCAGGGGAGGGGATAAGTTCCATCTTCAGTTGGGAACAGAAGAGTTCAACTAAAGACTAAGGGGCTCATTTAGGGCTTGACGGTCTATACTGCGTTTCGCGACAGCAGCGGAGGCATGAGCTTCACTGCCATAGTGGACTAGAGCCTGCCATATTTGGAGATCTCAGCCACACATGAGGCAGAATAAAGGGGCCTTGATAACTTCCTAAGTAATCAAGTAAGAGGAAGCATTACTTCGATGCAAAAAAAACCTCATCAGGATGGCAAAGAGTCGCAAACGACTAAGGGCCTGATTTAGATCTTGACGAATTGACGAACGGGTTTCCCTACCACAACGGTGACGGATATCCCGTCCGCCTAAATGCAATCCCATAGGATATAATGGGATTTCTAATTCGGCGCACAGAATATCTGTCGTAATTGTGACAGAATAACCAGTCCACCAAGATCTAAATCAGGCCCAAAGGTAAATTAGACTGGAGAAATGTTTTGCATTACTTTAAATAAAAGGAAAAGAAATGGTATGTTTCATGAATTATCTAACTTTCTGTTTACATATACAGAGAAGGGCAACACAAGGAGACGGATGAAGACTGATTTTGAGCATCACCAACAAGCAAGCTGGCATGATACATCCCTACGCACTGCCACTAAACAATAATCAACATAGGCGTAAAACAGAAGACTCAATCTTGAAATCAACAGATGAGCGTATAACTCTAGAAGAGGGATTTAATTGCATCCTAGAGTTCTGCTTCGGTCTGACTGCGCCTCACCGCTTTCCTTATAATCTAGTCTCAATTCAACATCTTGTCAATCGGTGTACTTGGATTGGAAAGTATTTTTCATTCTTCTCAGCGCCATAAATTGTGTATTTAAGAAACGGCCACTTTCTTGTTAAAAAGACAAACAAAAATCTGACATAAATAGAAAATGTTGATATCAGACCTACCACCTCACCAAGGCGTTCGCCCATCACAAATCACATTGGATTATATAACATTCCAAGGATTTATTCATTAGAAGCACCAGCTCTGAATTTACACAGACTTCTTAAGTAAAGCCCTTATTTATTTAATCCTCAAGAAAGACAACAATAAATCCCTTACTAAAACAATGCTAGCTAATGTGGATAAAAAATGATTGTACTACTGAATACCGACAACAACAATATTGTGACATACTAAAAGCAAGGACAGAATAGTGAGGGGCAAAATATTGAAAGGTAAGTGCATATAAAGAAGTAAAGATTTACTATTCCTAACACCACATCTGCATGCTTTGAAGATATATGTACCACATAGGTACATATATGTGGAGGAAGGTATAGAAAATCTAGAGTTACTTACCTGTCAATATCCTATATTTGATATTCTGTCTGAGTACACTGGCCCATCAATATTATTGATTCGATACTCAGGGCCAAACAGATGGAAAGATCCTAGCTAAAATCAGCAATCCTTCAACTTGTGAATGTAGATTTGACATTGTTTATTAAAGATGGCTTTGTCTCTGCCAACAACAGATTCCAGCAACCTTAGCCCTGGGTGAGAAATCCAAAGGAGCATGGTGTGCAGTTGGGCTCAATGTTGAGAAGGTTTTTTATTACCCTAAATGATCCTTTTGTGTGTTAAGCTCTTGCACAGCATGGTCTTATCCCTAAATGTATTAGCATGATTTACATTTTGTAAACTTACTCCAAAGCCTGCACCTGTTGCAAGGGTGCTTTATTAAAAAAGTATCTTATTTTAGTTTTCTCCTGCTTAAAACGTCCACCACTCCCATTCAAGCTTATGAGGAAATTAAATTCCTCCTTTTTCTCCATATCACAATGTGCCATAGTACATGTTTTTCTCAACAGTTCCTCTTTCGTGATGCAAGTGCTCAAGTGTGTTTTCCAAGCCTCTTCAATAATTCACTCTTCTGTTTAGTCTGAAAAATCAAACAGAGAAAACGAATTTACCACCAACTCCAGCCAAGTATAATGCTAGACACTAAGCTTAATAATTAAACAACAGGGGGTGGTGATGGACAGAGTTTCTGAATTAAGCAGAATACTCTCACCCAGTCAAGAGATCAGGGCTTAATCCAACACCGTTTTTTAGCTCACTGCACCATCCCAGCTCAGAACCTGGCTATATGCAAATTAGTCTGTCCCTGGCCCAGTGTATCATGGGAACAGGGCAAACTAAACTACCAAAGAATATTGGATGGAATAATCCTCATTTCTGTGTCCTTAATAGAAATGAAAACTCTTATTTGCAGTAACTAAAAAATGTTACATTCTATGTTAGGACCAGAGGCACAGCTTAATCAAGTTTAAAGCCATTCCATAACAGATGAAAAAGGGTTACTTACTGGCTTAAAGTAGAATTGTTTGAACATCAAATCTGAATACAAATTATCAGCTTGAAATATGTCTTCAAATCTAGATTCCAATAAGAATGTCTTAGATTGTATGGCACCCCTAATGGAGTGAGCCCCGAAAAAGGCGGTATCAATACCTGTCTTTACGTTATTACTTCCACCCACCAGGCAAAGGTGGGAACAGAAAACGATAAAAGGGTCTGAACGTTGCTAACAGTCTCCTAGGAATGAAGATAGGAAATAACACGCATCTTTGAATCCTCCTGGAAACAGAAGTACAAAATGTGATTTGAACCACTACTAGTTCTCTTGATTACAACAAAAGACACACCTTCCAGTGCGGAATACCCACCTTTGTGGCCCACTGCCTTAACGCCCCAAACCCTGCAGCACAACGCAGTGGCATAGGGTGGCTTGCCAGAGCCTGCAGCAAGGCAAGTAGTGCGACTCCTAACCCGGGGACTGGTAGCACTTCCTCAAAGCTTCTAGTACACAAGTTTTTCTTTTAAAAATTTGCGCTCCTAAGGAATTTTGCGCCCGGGGAAACTGCCCCAGTGGCCCCACCCACGCTACGCCACTAGCACAACGCTAAGCACAAAGCATGGCTAATTTGACTGACAGTTCCTTTGTGGGCACACTGGTGTTCATTGGCCAAACCTGAAAATGCTTCAAATTTTCAAAGTGAAATCCCGTAGCAAGGCATATTTGGTTCTGGGGGCACTGGAAACTGCATGACGCTCAGCAATCTGGACACCAGAGAATGTTCACCAAGAGGGAGACGTGTGACAGGCGAATGGGCAAATTAAATGACAGTAAGAATTTGTCGTCCTGTAATACAAGCCTTCGGAAGCCAAACTTGCCAAGAGATGACCGTAGAGGGGACCTCGCCCCCACTGTATTGAGACCTTGCTGAAAATTCTTATTTGTGATAGCTGAAACTTTTACATTCTAACGCAAACAGCTGATGTGATTAAATTAGCTGAGAGCCTGTGTCAGATTCTCACGCCACATTGCAGTATGTGGTCTGGTCTCTCATAAACATTCAACAAACTATGAGGGTAGTCAGTGCAGCTCAGCACCCAAATGAGTGCCTGAGATCCCAGCATGGCCGCCTCCTCATGCAGTGATGCTTTGATCTTCTGTGCACATTACACCCTGTTACATGTGCAGTGCATATGGCGGAACTATCCAGTACCAATGGACCTACGAGGCTCATCCAAGGTCACTCGGGCTGGTGGCCAGAACCATGTGGGCTGGGCAGGAATGGGACAGAAAATAGGCCAGAACCCAAAGTAGTAAATAGGGATATCTTTACTCATCACATGAAATTGACAGGTCTCATGCCCAGGAAATGATGTAGAAATGAGGTAGATGGGTGTGTGAGAGCCCTCCCCGGAATTGACTTAGGTTTGGGGTAGGTTACTGTTGTATTTTATATTCAATGCAATGCATCTTTCCTAGATCATGGTTCTTGCTGCTCAGCCAGTGTGGATGTTGTAGAATGTTGGCATGAGTAGTGAGGTCACAGAATGTTGGGATGCCTGGGGAGTGTCAGTTGAGAGTATGGGCTGAGCAGCAAGGGAGCTGCTCCTGGTGGAACTTCACAGTATGATCTAAGGACAATATCTACCATCTTCAATAAATACCATCTTATTCATCAACACCTCAGCTTCAATGGACTTATTTATATCACTACATTTGGCGACGATTTGAAGAACCTACTTGTGTCTTCTGATGAACTATTGAAATCTGAACATTTCTGAAGTAACTACAAGGCATGAACTTAATTCTAAAGGTATTATTTTCACTTTAAAGGCATACTGGCACACTGTGAGCCCCACCAGTGACCTCCCATCGGTCGCCCACAACGCTTTCCTGCCAGTTTCTGCCTTACTCTTCCTTATTTTACCTTTTGTCTTCCTGCCTAATTTGCCCTTTTTCCTGGAAATCAAGCTTATTCCTGCCTGCTGCAAGCTGCCATGGAAAGCATTTCCCATTTCAAATTGGAAGAGCGTCAAGAGCTTATACAATTTAAGAACTTATTGTCTTGAAGCTTGAAGCCCATAACTCCACAGTGCCAAATGTCCTCTTTTTCTGTTTTTATAGCCTGTTGCCTGCGTACTGCCTTACATACTTTGGCAGCATCCCAGAGGAGTTCTCACCCTCTTACTCTCTGTGGCCTTAATTGAAAGAGACGTGCTGCACTGGGAGAGCTGAGTGACACAATGTATTTGGTGTTTGAAATAGCGGAGCTGCGCTGATTCTGCCAAGTAATTCACAGATTTTATTTTGTTTTAATAGCCCTGCGTTTTGCTGATGTCCCCTGAGTCTTCGGGTGAAAGTGTGTTCTACTATTCACATTTTCTTTCATGATTGTGGGACTACTCTTGCATTTCCCTCGCTTGACAACATACGCGATGTGTTTTTGTGGTGGTTTTTTTTTGGATTGCGAGATGTCTTTTCATTCAATTTGCGATGTTTAATGTGCCGTCTACCTGAAGGCAGTTTGCGGTGACGGTTGCACTTCAAGTTTATTTGAATTTCTGCCCGAGCACTTTACCATCTCCTTGGTGCTGCGCGCAGAATTCTATGGCAGGACCGGAGGCTTCTGATTATGCTTTCTCGTTTCTTTACTGCACAAACAGCAGCCAATGAAAATGAAACTACAAATGTAAAAAACAACATTTCCCATGAGGCTTTGAACCACGCCTCTCTTACAACAACCAATCACAATGGTAATAAGCATATAAAGTATAGAGACACTAATCTGGCCTCCTCTTTCTTTGCTGCTCCGCAGCCCAGATAAGTGCTCTATACTTTATATGTTTATTCTAACTGACTCAGGGCCTATGCCTTTTTGTATCGCCTTAGCGCGTTAGACTGTGATTATTCACTGTTAATGTATTCATATATGCTTGCTTGATCGCTCGCTCTTGCGACTGTTATTAACATTGTGCTTGCGACTGTTATTCACATTGTGCCGCGATCGCGCACTGCTTACTGCTTGTTAAGTGTCTTTTGCCCGTTCTGTCCTTAGCTTGGGACCGGAGCTCCGCTCCGCGTCCCGACTCCCTGGGTGGCGCGTGGCGCGCCCGTAGGCCCCCCGCTCTATCCCCTTCCTCGCTGCTTCCAGCGGCCGCTCCTCGCGGTCCGCGATAGTGAGGGGCTTCGCCCCCCCCTCGGGGAGAGAGACGCACGCCGGAGCCCAGAGAGGCCCTGCGTGCGTCTCTGAGGTCTCGCGCACGCCGGTTTGTGCGCGCGCAGTTCTTGAAGGTGCCTGATTGACGCTCTGCCCCCGGCTGAAGTGGGGATCTACGCAGCATTGGCCAGGAGCCAAGGGCGATTTCTGGAATCTATTTGCAGCGTTTTTTCACCGCTTTGTGCAACGGAGCTTCCATGCACTTAACCCTTGCCTCCCTGTGAGTCAGGAGGCATTCCAACAATTTTTGAAAGCCCTTTCTTTTCTCCAGGAAAGGGTTACTCCCTCCATTAGTCCTAGCTTGGGACTTTATTCTGCATTCTTTCTTGGTATTACCGGCTCCTGTGCCTGGCACTCCCCACTTTCGACGCCCTCGCCTGGGCTGGTACCTAAGCTTCCCTCTGGGGATTGGAGTTGGAATTGCTGATTCCTTGTAACTATGGCAGATACTGAGTACTGCGAGGAGGAGGGTGCTGCGTATGAATACCAGGGCCAGCAGGAATTCTATGAGGAAGAATCCATGGAAGATATTATTGATAAAAAGTTGGACGCTAAATTGGACAAAGCCCTTTCATCGGCCCTCCTTCCCTTGGCCAAGAAATTGGAATTACTAGTCCCTGGTAAGCCTCTTTCCCTTCCCAACAAGGACTCCTCTCATCCCCCCCTAAGAAGGTGGCACTTGCCCCGGCCTGGCCCCATGCCCAATCTTATGAAAAGATTTATAGATCCAAAGAATCCCTTTCTGCTGACAAACCTCTGACCTCCCCCCCACTCCCCCTCCCAATGACACCACTACTGATACTGGCACCGATACTGATTCATCGGATGCCGCTCCCCGTAAACGCACTAAGAAGCGTAAGCTTACCTCCCCGGTCACCCCGTCTCCCTTTTCATTTGACCCGACAGATATTGTCCACCCCAGGTCCTCAGATTGGGTCCCTCCCCCTGCTGTGGCGGCATACCTGGAGGCCCACCTCCGTAAAGGTTTTGATAAAGATGTACGACCCTGCCTTAAGTCCGAGTGCCCCCCGTCCCGATTTACCTCACAAGGTGGCAGTTACACCGAACATCGACCCCTCCATGACCACCTTTCTAAAGAAATATAAGAAAGACCCCAAGAAAGGGATTGATCGCGCGCTCAGAGCGTGCCAAGATAAGGTCCTTGACCTTTCGGGTCCTTTGGCCAAGATCCTGGAGTTGGCCCTTCAGGCCCAAGAGACTGGTGATGCCATTCACCCGGAAGTTTTAGCGGGTTGGGCTCAACGAGCCATTTGCATGCTGGGAAACGCAAACTGCGCTCTTGCCTCAGAAAGACGGAAGTCGGTCCTTCTACGGATCGATCCTCAATTGGTGGAGTTGGCTTCTTCTGAGCCGGGTCCTTTGGCGGAACGACAGTTGTTTGGTGACAACTTTGTTAAGGACATTGCAAAATTTGTGAATACTTTTGCATCCCTGGATAAGTCTCAAGCCTCATTGAAGAGGGTGTTACATCAGGTCTCTGGTAGGGCCGGACATGGCAGAGGACGCTCGACCGGCCGCTACTCAAATTCCAGTCCTCAACGAGGGTATGCCCCTAGACGTGGCAGAGGGTACACGCAGGAACCGGACCAAGCCGGCTTTTACCCGTCAAGATCCCGCGGCTTCAGTGGCCGCTATAATCGAGGGGTCAACCGAGGCTACAAAAACTTCGATAATCAATCCTCTGGTAAGTCTCTCGTTTCCTTTGGTCCCAATAGGGGGAAGGTTGCGGCATTTTGTCATGAATTGGACGAATCTCACTGCAGATGCTTGGGTCCTTCGGACCGTCCAGGGCTACGAGATAGAGTTGGTGGACTGCCCCTTGCAGCTTTTTCCCCCTCGTCCTCTCCATTTTTCCCATCTCGAACAGAGTTTTATAGACTCAGAACTGGACGAGCTTTTGACAAAACAGGCCATTGCTGTAGGACCCTTCATTCCAGAGGGCTTCTGCAGCAACGTCTTTCTTGTGCAAAAGAAAGGAGGCGGCAAGCGCCTTGTCTTAAATCTGAGGGACTTCAACCCCTTTGTTACTTATCGCCACTTCAAGATGGAGGGTATCCATCTTTTACGAGACCTTCTGTTGGAGAACGATTGGATGGTCCGATTGGACCTAAAAGATGCCTATCTGACAGTCCCCATCTGCCCATCTCATCAAAAGTTTTTGCAATTCCCTTGGAAAGGGGGTTGGTTTCGCTACAAAGTGCTTCCCTTCGGTCTGTCTTCAGCCCCTTGGGTATTCACCAAACTGCTCAAGCCGGTGATCTCTCGCCTTCGAGAGATGGGAGTGCGTCTTATTGTCTACCTAGACGACATGCTACTCCTGGCCCAGGACCGGTCCCTCCTTCTCACTCACCTGGAGTGGACGACGTCCTTGTTGCAGAATCTGGGATTCGTGATCAATACCAAGAAATCGGTGATGATACCGAATCAGCAGATGGAATTTCTGGGCTTCCTGATAGACTCTGTTTCAGCACAACTTCTCCTTCCCCTTCCAAAGATCAGGTCCATCAAGAGGGAGATAGCATCCACCTTGACCAAGGAGAAGATTTCCTTGCGGGTGCTGGCGCGAATTGTAGGCCTTCTGGCCTTGTCGATCCAAGCCATCTTCCCCGGCCCCTTGCACTACAGGGCCCTGCAGAGATTGAAAATCTTTTATCTTCAGAGGAATTTTCATTACGATCATTTGATTCCTCTTTCCCCCGTGTCTCGGGAGGAACTTCAGTGGTGGCTGGACCCCATGTCAGCCTGGAACAGCCGAGCTATCTTTGGCGCAGCCCCAGATGTGGTGGTCGAGTCGGACGCCAGTCAATGGGGCTGGGGCGCTCGCTGTGGAGAATTTACCACAGGAGGACGGTGGTCAGCAGACGAACTCTCACTACACATCAACTGTCTAGAGTTGCTGGCAGGGTCCTTTGCCATCAGGTCTATCTCACCGCTGAAGAGCAATTGTTGTATTCTCCTCCGGATGGACAATGTCTCCGCGGTGAGATAATCAACCGGTTAGGAGGGACGAGATCCCGAATGTTAGTCCACATTGCGAAGGAATTTTGGCACTTCTGCCTGGATCGCAAGATCTCCGTGGTGGCGGAATACCTTCCGGGGAAATTCAATCAGGTGGCGGATTGGAATTCCCGATTTCTCCGGGACTCCAGCGATTGGAGACTCCACCCATCGTTGTTCTCTCAGATCATGACTATGCGAGGCCCATGCCAGATAGACCTGTTTGCCTCTCGCCTCAATGCCCATCTTCCCCTGTTTTACAGTTGGAGACCGGACCCAATGGCGATGGGGACAGACGCGTTCCTTCACCATTGGGGGCAACAGAGGAATTATGCGTTTCCACCATTTGCGCTGATTCCGAGAGTGACGGCGTTGATACGCCGACAGGAGGCGACAGTAGTTTTGGTGACCCCATTCTGGTCGACTCAGTCGTGGTTTCCTACACTGTTGGAGTTGTCAGTAGATCTCCCCTTCCGGCTCCCAGTCTTCCCGACGCTTCTGCAGGACCCAGTGGGAGCCTGCCACCCATTGGTCCTGCAGAACCAATTGACCTTGATGGTGTGGACGCTCTCCGGAGACATGAACGCCTTGCGGGCCTTTCACGAGAGGCTTCCAGTTTTATGCAGCAAGCGTGGGCTCCTTCCACCCGGAAACGATACTCTGCATCTTGGAAGAAGTGGGTGGGTTGGTGCCTTTCAAAGCAGGTGGATCCCGTGGGATCAAATGTGACAGAGGTACTTAATTTTCTATCTGAACGTGCAACCTCAGGCCTGGCTTACAGGTCGGTTAATAATTTCAGGTCTGCTATTTCTGCTGGTCGACGGTAAGCCTGTGGGGATGCATCCCTTGGTGTGTAAGTTGCTTAAAGGTGTGCGTGTGGCCAACCCTCCTCGGCCCAGGTATTCCACAATGTGGGATGTTACTAAGGTGCTTAATTTGTTGGAATCCTGGCCCAATAATGGTGATTTGTCTTTGAAACAGCTTTCTGCCAAGCTTACCATGCTGTTGTGCCTCATTTCATGTCGTAGGGTTTCAGATGTCAGAGCTTTAGATTTGGCTGGTAGGATGTTTTCTCCTCAGGGTGTCTCCTTTGTCATTACAAGGCGTACTAAGACCATGTCACGCTCAGTTGAGTACCCAGCCTTTCCACACAACAGCAAGCTATGTGTTTTGCAATGTCTTAAATGTTATGAGGAGCGTACTATTGCTCACAGGATTGATCCTTTGGGGCAGTTGTTGATCTCTGTTCAAAAGCCATTCAAGCCAGTCGCTGCTGCTACCTTAGCCAGATGGGTTAGATGGATCATGTCGGAAGCCGGCATTGATATTTCTGCTTATGGTGCTCATTCTGCTAGAGGTGCGATGGCTTCTAAAGCCTATTTACTGGGTTCCCGCTTGGAGGATATCCTGAAAGCGGCTAATTGGTCTTCAGATTCGATGTTTAAAGTGTTTTATTATAAACCTATTCCTCATGTTTCTAATGCTGTGATTGAAGAGCTTTAATTTTGAGCTTTGAACCAGCATAATCAGAAGCCTCCGGTCCTGCCATAGAATACAAAATTTTCTAGCTATCGGAACAAGAATTTTAGATTCTATTAAGGACACGGAGGCGTGGATTATCCCACCCGTTGGGACAGTTATGCAACTGTTTTGTTGTTATTACATGATTTTGTCTAACAATTTTATACCCACCCTCTGAGTAATGTTGGTTGTGGGCGTTTTTCTCAAACTTCTTTTTCTGTTTCAGGAAACGACTCCAATAAGAGTTGATTGCCGCCTGTGGATTCGGCTGCTATACCTTCCTGCTGGAGGATGAGTCCTTACTGTTCTGGATTTCTCAGTTGAGAATTACTGATGGAACTGTTTCTCTCCGTTGAGAGTTAAGACTTTTTTTCTTGTAACGAGACTGTTCGAGACTGTTCGCGCAAAGAAAGAGGAGGCCAGATTAGTGACTCTATACTTTATATGCTTATTACCATTGTGATTGGTTGTTGTAAGAGAGGCGTGGTTCAAAGCCTCTAGGGAAATGTTGTTTTTTACATTTGTAGTTTCATTTTCATTGGCTGCTGTTTGTGCAGTAAAGAAATGAGAAAGCATAATCCTCGCCTCCGTGTCCTTAATAGAATCTAAAATTCTTGTCGCGATAGCTAGAAAATTTTGTATTCCTCATGACGTTCTCTCTTCTTCATTCCTCACCCCTGCTGTGTAGTGCCTGCATGCACCAACGCGCTGAGAGCCACCCGGCAAAGCGTCATACCACGTGACTCCATCTTGTCTTTCACCACAGAAACACATTAAATTCGAGCTGCTCTTGGATTTCTTATTTGCATGAGTGAATTTGCCATAACATTTGTCGTTTTTGGTAAAGTTTTTTGAAGATGTCTCGTTCTTTCCTCAGCATTTCAGCCAACGCATCGATATCTTGTTCTTTCCTCAGCATTTCAGCCAACGCATCGATTTTCATTTTAAGGACTTTGAAACCACTGTTTCGTAGCTTCTTCGGTTAATTGTTACCTATATGATTGATATGCTTATTTATTGATTTATTATTCATGTAATTGTTATTGATATGATTATTACATTTACTTCTTTATGTATCATTCTGTTGTTATTCATAAGGGGGAAGAAGTGTTGTATCTTATATTCAATGTAATGCATCTTTCCTGGTTCATGGTCCTTGCTGCTCAGCCAGTGTGGATGTTGTAGAATGTTGTTATGAGTGGTGAGGTCACAGAGTGTTGGGATGCCTGGGGAGTGCCAGTTGAAAGTATGGGCTGAGCAGCAAGGGAGCTGCTCCTGTTGGGGCTTCTCATTATGATCTAAGGACTATATCTACCATCTTCAATAAATACCATCATATTCATCTACACCTCGGCTTCAATTGACTTATTTATATCACTACATTTACGTGTGCTGTGACAACATGTGAACACGTGTTAGTGCCTTTGTTAGGGTCCAACCGCCATGTGTTTAGGGTTGTGTAAAATGTTAGCCCTAGCTGGGTGTGCGCAAGAGTGTCTGAGCCTAAGAGGGCATGCTTGGGCATGTTCAAAACCTGGTCTGCAGAGCTGTGACAGATGGGGGCCTCAGCAAGAGGAGTTGAGGATAAGCAGACAGCCCAAGCCCCCACCCTCAGCCTCGTGGCTTCCTAACACGAAGGGGGGTTGGTCAAGTGTGTCTTTCTTTAGAAACTGATAGGCATATTTGAAATGAAGCCCAAACTCAGGTGCTGGCATCAAACTATCCATACTACTATAAAGAACAAGGGAACCCGCTAGGTAGGCAAGGACCTGGGGTATCAATTGCAAGAAAACAGTGGTCCTTGGCACGCATATTGACAGTTATAATAATTATAGACCACAATGTGCGCTATAATAGCCAAAAAAGTCCAGCCGGACTTACAAATTTATTCAATAATTCAGTAAATTGATTTGGAAGAAAGCAATAAAACAGTGGGACACAGTCCTGTATCCACAATGCTATACGTACATTTTAAACAATACAAACATATAAGGTGTTTCAGGCATGTAAAAAATGGAGCAAGAAGGGGAAACTCTACAGTGCACTTGCTTCACATATGTGGGGAACAAAACATATTAAAGGCACATAATAGTGAACTAGTGTTAAGCCCACATATCATGTCGACGGCGTTTCGATCCAGACAGAGATAGTGGATCATCATCAGGACAACCATTGTCTGCCTGAATTAAAGCCTGTAAAAACATGGACATGGGGGACATATAATAGAGAATTAACCTTCTGTGTAACACTAGGAATTATTCTGAATTCGGACTCATACCATGCTTTTAAGGTGTTACTAGATCATTCCTGTGAGAGAAGTGTCAAGCAACCTGTGCTGAACATCCACGGCGCGATGTGTTCAATACATGCGAAGGGGACATAAGTGTAAGGTCGTTATTGGCATATTATATGTGTCTACTGCATGCCTTGGTGATTAGTTCTATGTAGGCAAGGGGTGAAGGAAGTGGGGGGACATTATATTTACACCAAACCCCATGTCTTACAGAAAAGGATTCACCCAGTCCACGTCCTGAGGAGAACCTCGTAATCATCAATGGTTCGAAACGCGTTGACCTCCAGCCTGTGACAAGGAAGAAGGGTGCAGCCAGGGAATAATTAATATTACCGTCTTTGGCCCTAGCTGTTCAATCCTTAAAACCCCTAATCACAGGTTTTTTGAGATAGGCAGGCAGTTTCATTGTATTCCTGTTTCCGCCTGTCCATTGGTATATGATTTGAAGGACTGGTCTTTTTGTGAAATGCTTTTTATGTTTCAATTTGTATTGTATGTAGTCATTTGCTTTTTGGTGTCCTGAACTTTGAGTATCTATTGTGAACATTTTCTACACTTGTATATATTGCGCACATAAATGTCTGTTGTTGATTCGACTGTTTTGACAAATATGCCTTTGAAGACATACGGATAAATCAATGAAATCAAATTAAAAATGAAAATAAATTTTCGTTAAAACAAACTTGTGGTTCACGCAGCACAGATTGGCTGGGTGTGTCCTAAATAATTATAAAGCAAACCTGATTAGCCACTTTGTTCTGTTTAGCGATTGTTGAGGTCCAGGCTGGTCAGTGACAGGACCCAAAACCTTCTTTTGTTGATTATTATTGTGACAAGTATAAAAGCATACCTCAGGTCTCAAGCACAAACATACATTCAAAACCCCCCTTTTTGAACTACATATTTGGAGTTTGTGTTGAACAGGACTACCCCAGGACCTTAGTTTGATGCCAGCACCTGTGCTTCATTTCAAATATGCCTATCAGTTTATAAAGAAAGACACATCTGACCAACCCCCCTTTGTGTTAGGCAGCCACGAGGCTGAGGGTGGGGGCTTGGGCTGTCTGCTTATTCTCAACTCCTCTTGCTGAGGCCCCCATCTGTCACAGCTCTGCAGACCAGGTTTTGAACATACCCACGCATGCCCTCTTAGGCTCAGACACTTTTGCACACACCAAACAAGGGCTACAATTTTACACAACTCTAAACACATGGCACCAGGACCCTAACACAGGCAGCAACACGTGTTCACATGCTGTCACAGCGCACGTGACCCATCCCACACCCACGTCAGTTCCAGGGAGGGCTCTCAGAAAACCCATCTACGTCATTTCTACATCATTTCTTGGGCGTGGGACCTGTCACTTTCAGGTGATGAGTAAAGGGATCCCTATTTACTACTGCCCCAAAATAAAAGTGCACCCATTAGCACATTAGATATCTAAAAAAGGGGCCTACGTTAGCAAATTGGTACAGCTTAGAACTTGTAAAAAGATACAGTAAAAGGGTTTCGCATGGTACAGAAGAATGCATGGATTTCAGCTTGCTGCTGGCAATATTTGTTTTAATATCAGGGAAATCAACAGCAAAAATCGGACCAGCAAACTTTAAAACAGGCCCAAAAACAGCCAAACAAACATTTGGATAAGCCAACAGGTCGTGCCTTGAGGATATATTTGCTTTGGTAATAGTTTGTAACCCCTGATGCTGTGTAACATGACTAAAGAGGAAACAAAAAAAAGAGACATGACGTGCCAGCCTCTCTTTTTTTTGTCAAGGCGTGCACAACAAGCATGTGCGCACCTACAACATGAGGCTGGTGCTTTTTTTTCTCTTTTTATTTACCGATCAGAGTTGGAATGATGAATAAAACCTTTTTTTAAAGTAGGAGAAACTTTTTTTTCTTCATTTTTTGTGTTTTCGGAGGAGCACCGTTCAATCAAATTGGAACTCTGAACAGTTAAAATGGAATTCTAAGGAAACGTCAGAGCAGTGGAAACATATTTTTTAATTGAGTGGCACTGCTTACTTCATTCAAAGATTTGAATGTTAATCACCATTTAACAACGGCTACACACGTTTGACATTTATAAATTATGGAATTCTTTCCCAAAGATCCTATTGTAATTCTCAATGCAAAGCACAGATTTTACAATTTCCCAAACATACTTTTGTTGTAGAATAAATTTGAACTGGGAGTTAAACTTACTTCTTACAAAATGCCCATCTGGTGCACACAATCTGGAGACAACACACTGTGCAAGGCACCTTACAGGGTGAGGAGCTGTTGGCATGGCAGGTGTCACCTGGCCATTCCCATAACATGAGTATTTGTAAAGCGTACGTCCACCAATGTTGCTACCTTAGGCTGAATTATAGATGTTTATTGTAACCCAACTCAGTGGTACTCATTTTATCGACCTCAGAAGGATGAAAGGTGAGGTGAGTGGACCCGCAACAACTGGAACCTGAGACCATGAGGTCAAGCACAGGCCTCTATAGAGGAGGAATGGGTCCACTGAGCCACCAGACCCGGCCTTCTCTGCACGAATGTATATCGAATTTATTTAGTGCAAATGGTGTTTCCTCCCGACTCAGCAATGAAATGTTTCCAGAATGCAACCACATGGCAAGGTGCTCTTCTATACACTTGAGTCTCGAGGCAGAACGATACTGTGTGTCTTTTGGAACAACTGAAACTCGTCAAAGAAGTGAAAGCCTGTACCGGGGTGTTCTACTGAGGGGATTAGTGAATTAAAAATAGTCCCGCCAGATTACGATCCGCAAAGAGATTTTTGTCTGACACCCCCAATTTTTGGAAAAGGTTCCCACCGGCCTAGGCGGACGTCATATGTGCTTGAAAACGCACAGGCTCCTGTACATGATGTCACAATGATCTGAAACACAGGCAGAGTGTAGCCTGAGTCCTGCCTCGCTTTGGCCCTATTGTTTCAGCTAAAAGCTAGGAGGGGCCTCCATTAACATCGATTAAAATTATTTATTTTTTTAAACGCAAACATTGAAATGTGGATAGTAATTTGGTGTTCGTGTAAAGCAGTGCAGTGTCCTCGAGTGAATTTTGCGCTACTTAGAAAAAAATATGATTGGGGCAGGTTGTACGAGAAAAAAAGGATTGGGCGGGTGGGGGGGGAAGAAGAAACTGGTGTGGCGTAGGTAAAATAAACACTATGACGTGGCAAGCGCTGATCGCGTCATAGCTTTTTTTCTACAAGAAAGAGTACCTGAATCACAGCGCGAGCAGCGGAGGAAAGCTAACTAAAGCTAATCTGTGCTTGGTCTATATACCATAGGAATTAAAGGAAGTGATGCATGGTAAGCACTGCCCAATTAAAAGGCACCAAAGAAGAGTGACAACAGGTCTAATTAAATGGTAAGCAAGGGGCTGGTTCAAAGTCCATTATAGTAAATTAAAGACTCGCAAGCGACAGCGCATAGTGCCATTATCGTCAACTTCTCCCCCCCAGTCTGAGCATGCAAGAATGAATAAATACACAAGACAACTTGTGTTATGATAAAATATTGCTGCAGGTTTATTCCATACAAGAATATGCAATATGTGGGTTATTTTACGGGCGATCCGTGGGCAGGCAGCTGTGCCAACCTATGCTGCCCCCCGGCAGCCTGATGAGCCAGCACGGGGGGACACCCCATCAGTGCTACCTTTGCTGATCCTCTTCCGGAGCACATGACACGTTGGTCTCTTCTACTCACGTCCTTTTCTGGGCGGAGCGTAGGAGAGCAAACCCCTGATTGGTCAGGTCCCCAACCGCCGGAAGGACTAACGAGGCACTGTCACAGTTTTCCAGGAACCTGCCCTGAGGCCTCGGTCGTTGGCTCTGGCACTCCTACTGTGCCGCGCAGAGGTACCCTTACTGTACCGGTCTGCTTCCAGATAGCCCTGTAACTCCGCCTGCAACACAAATGGAAAAACAATAAAACATTCCGAGTACCCTGTCCACCAGCCAACCCGCCAGGTAAGAGGTTGGGTGTGAGACTGCGTGGCTGGCGAAAAGAGACGACCAGGAGGGGCGGGGGATGCTTATATGCCGTCCCCCCACCTGGCGCACCGGACGGACGCCACAGTGGCGACCAAGCTAGAGGGCTCCTAAATGGGCCCACAACAACTAGAGCAGCGGTGGCGGTGCCAAAATGGCCCTAAATGGCCGCCCTGCTGGATTGGCCCCCTGCGGGTGCCGCTGACAGCCGCATATTGCCATTATCGGCAACTTCTCCATCCCCCCCCACCCCCTCGGTCTGAGCATGCAAGAATGAATAAATACACAAGACAACTTTTGTTATGGTAAAATATTGCTGCAGGTTTATTCCATGCAAGAGTATGCAATATGTGGGTTATCTTACGGGCGATCCAAGTGCGGGCAGCTGTGCTAACCTATGCTGCCCCGCCCACCTGGTGAGCCAGCACTGTCGGACACCCCGTCGATGCTACCTTTGCTGATCCTCTTCCGGATCACGTGACACGTTGGTCTCTTCTACTCACACCCTTTTCAGGGTGGAGCGTAGCAGGGCAAAACCCGGGTTGGTAAGGCCCCCAAGCACCCAAAGGACTAACAGGGCACCGTCGCGGTTTTCCAGGAACCTGCCCTCAGGCTCCTGGTCTTTGGCTTTGGCACCCCTACTGTGCTACACAGTTGTACCCTTACTGTACCGGTCTGCTTCCAGTTCGCCCTGTAACTCCGCCACAGCTCTGGAGGCAGGCCCCGTCGCCGCCGGAGCCCCCCACCAAAACAGCTCATTTCTAACCTGCTTTCTAGGGCCATGTGCATGTCCAGTGGAATGTGTCCATACTCACCTGTGACAAATGCACCCCATGTTTGTCAACCTAACCTAGGCGTACGCCTAGATGGCAGTGGTGACAATGAACCCCAACTTTCGCAAAGTAGCCTTTAGCATTTGCCTGAATCAGCTTGTGTCTGATGAAACCCAGGCCGTTCTGGTCTGCGAACTTAGGCCATGAATAGTTCCTTCTTACAGGATGTTCAACGGCCTCCTCTGACTTATCTCCGACATCTGCGGAAGATCTTCTCGGACCACCAGAGCTCACATTGACCCATGTAGTTGGTGATCTCACCAAAACAACGCATTTCTCACCTGCAACCACTCATTTCCAGGCCTCCTGCAAATCTAAGGGAGAGATCCCTCCCTACTAGTGATAGATGAACCCCATCTATATCACAATAGCCCTTGACGTTAGCCTGGATCAGCTAGTGTCTGAAGAGACCAAAGACCCTTCTGGCCTGTGAACCTGTGCCAAGTACTATTCACCCTCCTGTGGGAAAGTTCCTTTGCCTCACATGACCTAGCCCCGTGCCAACTCTGGGCGGGACGATTTACGACACCAAGACTCACATTGCCCCATCTATTTGCTGATCCCACCTAGCTGCCGTTCTTCTAGCTCGTGTGTGCCTGAACCCCCATCTATGGGACAGCAGCCCACTAGTTGGGTAACCGCTCCCACCCCGCCTGCCTGCTCTGGCTATTCGGGCGAGGAGGATTATGCTTAAACATTTGCCGTCACTTTGCTTTCTAAATCATGACGCACAGGAATGTTCATAACTAGCAGTATGTAACAAAGAGCAAGGGTGCCCTCTTGCCCATGCCCTGCATCCCTTATTCCTTATGGGAATTCCGCCAGCTTAGCTCCCTCTGTGGGGAAACCCCCTAGGCATATCAGCTAAGAGAATCTGTCTGATTTAATATAGTACGCACTGAGCCATATGGTGCCTAACATTAAGGATTGACTAAGTCCTACCTAACCCCCATCCTAGAATATTCCCGAACAGGGGACAGGGGCGTTCCCACTGCCCACCCTTGGACAACCCCATAGGTGAAAAATTACCTGCTCCCCTAAATTTTAGTCATTGTTGATCACTGGATGTGCCAAATGTTCTTTTACATAGTAACCTTTTGTGCTTGACCCTTGTTTCCCCCTTTATGGGGACAGCAGCACACTCTGAAACTGCCTGCGTTCCCACCCTGCATGGCTAATATAGCTGACCGCGCAGGGCTTTTGAGCTTAACTGCAGCAACTGGTCACTTACCCTTGGTTCTGAGGTGCACTTAGCTTTGCCTCTTTGACCAGACAATTGTACATTCCCCTTTGACTGCTGAACCTTGGTGAAGACCTTATTGGTGTTGAATCTGGTTTGAAACAATATATGTATTGTGCCCACTATTGGTGACCACTCACCCTTTCGTGTAGTGACGACTTACGCAGCGCACCAGATTGCTTAACTGCCCTCGGATCACAGATGCATGTTATCCACTTGCTGACATTATGTATCGCTAACTGCCCTACTTGGATTGACATAATGCTGAATGCTTCCTAAGGACTGTAGACCTACTGCCCCAAGCCCAGTTTGACCCCAAAACATTGGGACAACCTTGGTAATCATGCCCTTCATGATACAGGGGGCAGACAAGTCTGTGGGAACCAGAGTGGAAAAATATGTGCAAGTAACTGTCCTTGTCTGAATATTGGAAATGCCAACTGCTCTAAAAATACTTAGTCGTCATTTGTGCTTTAACACCATGTTTACCAAACTTGTTTGCACCACAGTCCACTTGTTAGATGACAACTACCACACCCGCCTGCTGCCGAGGCTAAGGCGTGGGTGAAGAAGTCTTAACTGAGGCGACCTGTAATCTGCCCTTGTTTGCAGTGGGCACATTTTAGTTGGATCAACCAGACCTAGCAAGACGCGACAAGATTGCGAGCCCCAATCAACTAAAATTAAACAAAGTCAATCAGGGGCCGAGGCCTTGCCTTTGCTCTCTGGGTGTGACCTGGACTGCCAAGACAGGATGTCAATACACCAAGAGACCCCTGACGCCAAAGCAGAAGCCCGGCCATCGGGCTTTAGCTCCCTCCCTAGCCAGAACTGCCCATACTTGCAGCGCTCAATTCCACCTGGATCATACTTGTTTGCCCAGTCCAGGTTTGTCTAGGTGAATGTTCCCTCTCAGCCCTGCATGGGACCTACTTTACCCTCAAGGAAATGCCTCTTCTCATGAATAAGAACGATGCAAGATTGAACTGGCGACTACCATTGCTACTCACGCCTGCATATACTAAGCCCAGAACAGACCACACTCGCCCTGTAATCCCCTGGATTCTTGCCGGGCATTCCTTATGTCTAGCTACACCAATGGATATAGGCTCTTTCTTGATCAGGATGACCTGCAAGACACAGCAAACCCAAAGAGACCATGGCCTAGTCCTGAACTGGGCCCAAACTCCATGTTGTTCTGCAATGAAGGGACTGCAAGTTCTATGATGCGGTTCTTGTACGTTACAACCTAGTTCAACACTCCACAAAATTCCAACTTTATCGCAGTGTTGCATGAATGTGGGCAGTCCCAAGCGCAACTATGAATTCGAACCTTATCCCTAAAAAGTAACAATCACTGGCCCTGAAACGAGGCAAACAATGCCAGGGTAACTCAGCAGCCTCACCTCAAAATTTCATTCAGGTTATTTGCTCACAAGACTGGGCAGCTAATAGCTAATTCCCCCGCGTAACCCCTGCTTGCCATCCTGGCCAGAGGTAGGCCTTGAGGACTACTTATCATGCTCTATTTTTTACCACTGCCTTTCAAAGACCTTTGTCGTGCTGCAGTCGCCTATTGATTCTGGCTCTGCACTAGAAGCTCCAGAGAACCCCTGCCCCCCGAAACTCTGGAAGGTAGTGGCTCATTCCACTGTAAAGATGTTGACCCACATTTGGAATACTTCCTTAACAACTGGTATCTTCCCGGAGTCATGAAAACACGCCATTGTTCTACCGCTCAGAAAAAAACTTAATGGAGTGCCCGGCGATTTGAGCAACTATCGCCCTATCTCTCTTCTCCCAGCCCTGCAAAAATGCTAGAGAAGTGGATTCAAAGGCAGCTATCCTCGTTTGTTGAGGAATCTGGCATTTTGCATGATACCCAATATGGGTTCAGACCAGGCTTTAGTACTGAAACAGCCCTCTTGGAGGTATCAGAATCTATAAGAATGACAGTGGAGAAGGGGGCATCAGCGATGCTGGTGCTCCTTGACTTGTCCGCTGCATTCAACACGGTAGACCATGCAATATTGTTGCACAGACTCAAGCATATTACCTTGGGGGGCTGGCTTTGAGTTGACTGAACTCGCTTCTCTTCACCCAGACACAACAGATTGCTCTGCAAACTCACAAATCCAAACGCAAGCAGATCTGGTGTGGAGTCCCTCAGGGCTCAGCACTCAGCCCGCTCCTTTTTAATATCTATCTGGCCCCACTGTTCTTGCTTATAGCCAATTGGGGTGTGAAGGCTATATCTTACGCCGACGACACCCTGTTGCTGTTCTCTTTTAAAGATCAAGTGGACAATGCCTTTAAGAACATCAAGGGTTGCATGACAGATATCTCCCTATGGATGAATAACAACAAATTGAAGCTTAAAGCAGAGAAAACTGAGGTACTATTCTTTGGAAATACTCTACCCCCACCGGCGGACCTATGGTGGCCACAGGAAATGGGTCCTCCACCCACCCCAGCAAAGTCTGCTAAAAATTTGGGGGTTAAATGGGAGGCGGATCTCTCGCTTTCAGCTCAGATCATGCAGGTGTCCTCGACCTGCTTTGGTAAACTGAAAAGCTTACGAAAATTCCTCCATTTATTACCAGAGGACTGTCGCTGCGTAGTTATCCATGCCACGGTGATGGCAAGATTGGACTACGCGAACAGTCTATATGTAGGTTTACCCGCATATTTGATTAAAAGGCTGCAAATGATCAAAATGCAGCTGCGAGAATGATTAGGCGAGTACCCTTCCGCCATCATATCTCTCCACACATCAAGCTACTCCAGTGGCTGCCCGTGGCCAGGAGAATTGAATTTAAGGCCCTGACCTTTGCTTTCCGCACCCTACATGGTAAGTGTTCGAGCTACTTGAAACAATGCTTATGTAACAGAATATGGTATATCTAGGGGTTTCACCCAAACATAGTCACTGGGACCTGGGTCATAACTGTACTGAGAAGGAGGGGTCCCAGTATGAATTAGCAATAACCACAAAATGAACAAAAGAATTTGGAAATACAATGAATGGATCCGCATTGTTTTTATTCACAATGTGGATATGTTTATCAAATATAGTATCAGGTAGTACAAATTTCAATCGGTTGTACAGTGCCCCAATGGGAAGAGGGGGAAGTGAAAAGGTGAGGATAGTGTGGTAAAGGGAATCGTGACAGTAAAATCAACCAAGTATCAGAGATGCGTTTGTATGTCAATTTCAATATACAAAACAAGAGACCATAGGTTCAATGCATCACTAAATATGTATCATACTTCGCAAAATACATTAATGTTGGAATATTGGCATGAAGCTGATGAACAAGGAACAACGTGTCGATGTTTCGACCCTCAATTTGTTGCAGGGATTAGTGGTGCCCTTGCTGTGGGGTCTTCATCAGGACAGGGTGCGGGGCAGGCAACCAATTTAGTTGTTGCTTGTCTTGTAAATCAAGGGCAGGAGTTGCGCATCGGGATAATTGTTCAATTAATGAGGGCGTTCTTGGAGCGGTGGAAATCGAATCAGACGGTGGATATGGCAATATCCGAAAGCCGGATTTGGGTTGGTCATGGGTTGCCAACACAAGCAACACAACACGCCAGATTTATTCGGCTCTCGATGCTGTGGAGCGACTTTTCCTTTATACAAGTAACCTCGGACCCATTATGCATTCAGAGGTTTAAGAAAGCACGGATTGGAGGAAGATCCTTCATGGTTGAGGCTTCTAAGTTATGGAATGCCTTGCCTAAATTTTTGCGACAGATAGATTCTGAGCCATTGTTCAGGAAAGTACTGAAAACTTGGCTATTTAGCCTAGATCCGAGGGACTAGGCTAGTGTGAGTAGTTCGGGTGGCTCGCTCTTCTGTCTTGCTTAGCGCCGGGCTGTTCGAGCTTTTACAAATGCCAGGAATATTATTATTATTTTAAGCTCTCTCTTCGGCGCTGGATTAAAACAATTCTCCAGGAACATTGCTTAGCATAGTGTGCTGCATGGTTGTGCCTCCTCAGTCATGGCATCCAATTATGTTATCAACACTTATCATTCCACCTACAGCAAGCTGTACTATGGTCTCAAAAGTCACTTCAGGAGTCACACTCCCTGCACCGGAAATGTTTCCACCTAACCTGCTGATGCTCCGTTCGAATCAACGCAGGATACACGTCTTCTTATCTCTCATCCTTGGCAGCTCGCCCTTGCCCTCAGCGTCGGGTGACCAGGATGTTAAAGCCAAAACTGGGACAAAACGTGAACACTACACTAGACTTACACCTCTAACAAAAGGAGCACTACACCTACAACAAGCCCATCTATTGGCTTTGTCGACGCTTATTAGTTGCATAAGATAAATAAGCCACAATTATAGTTTTGTTGCATAGCATATTGAAAATGCATCCATTCGGTCCATTGACTCTGGTCTCAGCCCCCCAGGCCGTGCACCTATGCCTGGTGTAGGGGAGGTACTATAATGCTGTGGAGGGTGTAAGTGTGGAATTCTCACTACCGGGGCAAGCATTAGAATTGCGACTGATAATAACTTACAGAGACAACACACTGAAAACCGTTTGCGCTGTTATGCCAGGTGAAACTGGCGCATTGCCGGGCCCTTGCTGCTCATACCTGAGCGACAACCCAAAGTCCCAGGGTTAAATAGTACCCAGGGGACCAGGAAGGAGTGGTCAAATTTGGAGCTTCAAACACCCAAGCATGCAGTCGCTTAATCAATCACCCTCGCAACATTCACTTCCATATAAAGGACGATGCACAACTTGACTTGCCAAGAAAACACCGGCTAAACTTGGTATGATTCTTGCACTCATGTTGCGCCGATGGAAAGATTAAGGTGCCAGACTACGTATTGTTTAGTATATGCAAAAATGACAAGGACTTAAGTACATATAAGTAGTACAACGACTTTATGAGTGATGTTATTTATTCACATCCCCATTTTATACATTTATGTATATACATAATCAGCATAGATAGACATGAGTGCCCGAAGTGGGACGAGGAGAGAAAAGGGGGAAGGGAAGGTGATTTGTGAGGATCAAGATAGTGATTGGACAGACGTAGTAGTTGCATGTGTTCACACAAAACTCACATGGTTGATATCACATGGGCAATTATATTTTAGCCCCATACATTGTTTAACATTCATGTAGTCCTATCACATATAAAACGACACAGTAATGATACTTTGTTGAGGATGGGTAGGCGTTTGTGAGAGACAGTCGACGGTTCGACCCCTGGGTGGTGTAGGTTCAGTCGCACCTTACAGTGGGGTCTTCTTCAGGACTAGGATGTGATGTGGGGGAAGGGGTGGGGCACCTAAAGTAAAAAAAGGTTGGAGGTAAACTATGAGCAAAATCACCTATTTATAATTCCAAAGTAATTGGAGATATAATTACCAAATTACCACCCAGCAACTAGGGTAGCGTTGATAGTAGGAGAAGGGCCCGCAGGCTCCTATGTGAAACGAGAGCGTGTTACAACCTAAAAATAGGGATTATAAATAAATGTGAGTGGGTATGCCATCATAATATTCCCACTTAAATCAGTCTTTAAAAAATTATATCAGGCAAAGGACAATCAGCAAACATTTCCCATTACCCATCCGGGTTAAAAACGTGTACCGCCTGTACACTAAAAACAGCAATCCATACACAGCATATATCATACAATATCCAAATAGGCGCAGGAGCGCTTAGTTCTGTAGACGGTGATGTTTATGGCAGATGACAATCGACATATTAATCAAGGTTAGACCTCTGTATTTCAAACACTCTATAATGATCAAGGAGCCCACCGGGATCCCCGGATATTAGCGTATGGCAAAACAGGACTCGTCTTGAGGATGGCCCACCTATTGGAGACTCATGGAACATTGCACAGTACATGATTAATGAGTAAACTCTGTACCTCATGCTCAGGGTAACAAGGTATCTCTCAAAAATGTCTCAGAATAAAGCACCCGAATCAAACAGCGTGGTCAAGTTATTCTCACATAAGTTGGCAGTCCGTCCATACGCCTAAAAGACAAAAGGATACCCGCCTATGTAGTCTCTATAACCATCAAGACAACCGTGACAGAGAACTCGACAAGCAAGGCCCGAGACACTTGTGTTCTTACCACGGATCCAGCCTTCCAGTTCAAACGAGTCAATCAGCGTGGTCAAATATTCTCAATTAATTAAATGGCAGTCCTGTGGTGATGGTCCAACGTTCCGCAAACCGGAAACGGAAGGGCGGGACAGGAAGCGGAAGGCCGCCATTTTGTGTTGTTGGCGCCGACCGCGAAAGGGAGTAGAAGTGGTTCCCGGCGCTCCGGTAATAAAAGAAAGTTATCCTCAACTAAGCTTCCATGTGGTGAATTGGGGGCTTCCACAATGGCGACGAGGTTTGGGATATGAACTCCGCCCCCACCCACCGGCAAAAAAAAAAAAAAAAGAGAGAAAATATAAATCGAACGGAACCTACTAATTAACCGGAGCGTGGCAGTGGACACGAGGCAGTCCATACCTAAGGCGATATCGCGCACAGGCTGGGCAGGGCATCCACGCAGCTGCAGAGGTACGCCCAACCAGAAGCACAACTAAAGGGGGAAGCACTGCAGTCAAGGGGCCATAGCAGCACAGCAGGAAAGGGGCACTAATGCACCAGGGAACCCGGCCCAAGACACAGCATACTGACCTCTGAGCGGAGGCCCACCCAGCACGCTGGCGGCGCGGCATAAACGCGGGGAAGGGTCAAGCACCGCAGACACAGAGCAAAGGGGCAGTCAGCAAGAACTCCCAACCATTGAGAGAGCGGCTAATAGCAGAGCAACCGACAGTGAGCATAGTGACGAAGACGCAGACGCGCAACCACCACCAGGGAGCCCACCAGGCAAGCGCATACCTGATCAAGCAGGCCCCAGAGGCAGCAACAAGATAGCTACCCATTCCACCTCCCTCACTCAAATGGTGCCATTTCTTTAGAAAAGTGGTGAGCCAGAAATGCAGTGGGAAGACTGGAAACAGTATTTCCTCAACTACTTGGAAGCCTTGGAGGAAGAGGGTGAAGCGCCATTACCGAGCCTGAGGAGAAAGAAGATACTACTGCACAATTTGGGTCCAGAGGGGATCAGAGTATATGATACCATAGTCAAGGGCACGAGAGACGCAGCAGACACAGATGTGTTCAGTCACGCCATTGCAGACCTCGACGCACACTACAGGCCGGTGGTATGCGTAGCGATCGACAGACACAACTTCTTCCAGAGGAAGCAGAAGAGTGGAGAGTCGGTGGACAAATATGTGGTGGCACTACAGAAGTTAGCCTTGACGTGTAAGTTTGGCACGCTACATGATGACTTAATAAGAGACCAGATCATTATGCACACGTCCAGCACTCATGTCCAGGAGAAACGGTGGGTCAATGGAGATGCCCCCCTAAAAGAAGTCTGGGCCTTAGTGAAGAAGGCGGAGATGTCGAAGCGATGTGCGCAAGTCGCCAGGAAGGAGGCTGGAGAAACACAGACCGTCTGCAAAATTATGACGCCGGTGAAAAGCGAAAGGGCGAAGCCGAGAGACCAACAAAGGAGCCAAGACATTAAACGGGCCTCCCAAACCAGCCACACAGACCAGAGAGCAGGCAGAGGCGGACGCCCGAGCTGTTACAGGTGTGGAAGCATGTCGCACTTAGGTAACGACAAGGCGTGCCTGGCATTCAGGGCGAAGTGCTCATTCTGCAGCGTGTTTGGGCACTACGAAAAAGTGTGCCGTAGAAAACCCAAGGGAGCCATGGTCAGGTACGTGGACCAAGAACAACGAGAAGAAGCAGGGAGCCATGAGGAGGAAGAGGACTTAGAGGAGATCCTCTACATCGACGTACAAGTATTGGAGATGGAAGGCGCAGAGACAGACAAACCCAAGCTGAACATGCACATAGGAGGTGTGCCCATAGAAATGATCGCAGACAGTGGTGCGCCCATTACCATAATTCAGAGAAAGGTATGGGAAGAGAAGTTTGGGTCACAAAGAGAAGAAGAATTGCACCCGATGGACTTGAGACCGGTAACGTACACGCGGCAAAGGATTCCGATGTTAGGGTACTGCCCCTTACTGTTTGAATTCAGAGGTCGCCAAGCAAATTGCAAATTGTACATTGCCGAAAAGGGGCCGTCAGTGCTCAGCTGGAAGGACCAAGGGGCGCTGGGAGTACAGTTAAACCCAGGTGGAGTAGAGAAAATCTTGCTCATGGACATAGAGGGAAAGGACAACGGTGAATCCTGGCACAGGGCATACCCCAAAGTGTTTAGTGGACAAATTGGAGCACTGACCAAGTACAAACACCTCATTAAACTGAAGGAGGGAGCGAAACCAGTCGTCCACAAAGTAAGGAACATCCCCTTCCGGTGTAGAGAAGCGGTGCAAGCAGAACTCGATAGACTGGAAGGAGAAGGAGTGATAAGGGCAATCGAGAGTGCGGAGTGGCTTTCGCCCTTGGTGGTAGCACAGAAGCCTAATGAGAGGGTGAGGCTCGGTGTCGATCTCAGAGAACTCAACAAAAACATCCTAGTCGACAAGTTTCCCCTACCCCGCATCAGTGAGATGCTGGCAAAAACAAAAGGCATACAGTGGTTCTCCACGATAGACGTGTCATCTGCCTACCACCAAGTCAAGTTACAACCATCGTGCAGTCACCTCACGTCGTTCATCACACCCTTTGGCTGTTACGAGTTCGTAAGGATGCCGTTTGGCCTGGCCTCAGCGGCCGCGGTATTCCAGAAGCTTATGCACAGGGTCTTCCGGAAAGTAGTGGGAGTTCAGTTTTTCCAGGACGACATTCTGGGGTATTCACCTGTTACAACGCATTTTTTACAACGCACTACCACTACAACGCAGGCATTACAACGCATACCATTACAACGCATAGCGCTGGGGGGCGCTCTAGGATAAGAGGTAAGTTTAATTTACTATCCAACACCTTCCCTAGGGTCCACGGGGACTGGGGTTAGAATAGTAAATTATACTTACCACTATCCAGCACCCCAAAGCGCTATGCGTTGTAGTGGTATGCGTTGTGAATACCGCGTTGTAATGGTATGCGGAGTAAAAGTATGCGTTGTAACGTCATACATCCCATTCTGGTCATGGGAGAGACCAAACAGGAGCACAATGAGAAGCTGCACACAGTACTACGAACATTGCAAGAAAATGGATTGACAGCAGAGTGGTCAAAATGCAGATTTGGGGTGCAGTCCGTCACGTATCTTGGGCATGAAGTGAGCGGAAAGGGTATAGAGCCAAAAAGAACGAACATGCGAGCCATCTTAGATGCGCCTACCCCAAGTAAGAAGGAAGATGTCAGATCATTCCTGGGAATGGCTGAATTTTACAGCAAATTTATTACCCACTTTGCCACCAAGACACACTACATGCGCCAACTTTTGAAGGAAAAGAATGGCTTTCAGTGGAACTGGGAGGAACAAGAGGAGTTCGACACTCTGAAACGAGAGATGAGCGAGGCCATACCCCTGAAGGGGTTTGACCCGGATGCGGAGTCCATTCTGACGACTGATGCGAGTGACCGTGGCCTGGGAGTAGTGTTAATGCAGCGGTCGGAGAAGGGAAAGATGTCGACGGTTAGCTTAGCTTCAAGGTCCTTAGCGCCCCACGAAGAAAAGTTTAGCGTCATAGAAAAAGAGATGCTAGCTGTAGTGTGGGCCATGGAGAGGTTCAGGCAGTATCTATGGGGCGCAAAATTCTTGGTGAAAACGGACCACAAACCTCTACTCAAGGTGTTGACACCCAGTGGGCATGCGCACGCCACCCCAAGGATTGCCAAAATGACACTGCGTCTACTGGACTTCGTGTATAAGGTCGAGCACATACCAGGACCGCAGAACAAAGTAGCCGATTTTTTGAGTAGAGCAGCAGCCAAGGAGGAAGCAGACAAGCAAGAGCGCCCAAAGTGGGAAGGATATGTGGTAGCCACCATTCAGGACATGGAAAGAGTGATCAACGCACAGGAATGGGAAGAGGCCTACAAAGCAGATGAAGACTTGGAAGCGATTAAGGGATATGTGGTCCACGGGTGGCCAGAAAAGAGACACCTCAAGGACGCACTAAGACGGTACTGGGAGGTGAGAGATGAACTGTCATTAGCAGAGAATCCCATATTCCTCGTGAGAGGGACAAAGTGGTTCCACCGCAAGGCATAATCGAACACTTGATGGTCCTACTACACAAAGGGCACCAGGGAATCACTAAAACCAAGGCTCTGGCCAGGCAAGCGTACTGGTGGCCAGCCATCAATGCCCAAGTAGAACGACATGTGAGATCATGTGAGTCATGTGCCAAGGCGGACATATCCCAGAGCATGTTGAGACCACCTTTAGGAAAATTCCCAGTACCCGAGGGACCATGGGAAATGGTGTCTATCGACATAATGGGACCAATCCTCAACAAGGAAGGAGTACAAAAGTATGCCATCGTCCTCATTGACAAGTATTCCAAATGGCCTGAGGTGGAAGTAAGAGAGAATGTGGATACCAACGCAGTAGTGAACTTCTTGCGCACCATATTCGTCAGGGAAGGAATTCCAAAAATCATCACGTGCGACAATGGAACGCAGTTCATTTCAGCAAAATGGGAGGCGTTTACATCCAGGAATGGCATAGAGGTCAAACACACCCCCATTTACCACCCATCAGGAAACGGACAAGTTGAACGCTTCAACCGGGTGATAATGGGCACCATTCAAGCTGCCATCAATGATGGACTGGACTGGGAGAGAGAGTTACTGAAGATGATATGGGCCTACCGGATCACCCCGGGCAGCACAGGGTACAGTCCCTTCAAGATACTGAGGGGAAGAGATGCCTTTACAAAGGACAACATGGCATGGAGAAAAATGGTGGTGCAAAGTAAGTGGTCTCCTGCGGTGGTCAGGAAGAACCTGGAGAAAGCACAGGAAGTGTACACCGAACACTTTAATAAGAGACATAGTGTACAAGGAGTGGAGCTGGAGAAGGGCGACTGGGTAAGGGTGAAGTTAGCAATCCTCAAAAGGAAAGGGGAGAGCAAGTTCTCACCACCTCTACGAGTAATAGAGCCTTATGCCCGGTCGGTCCTACTCAGTGATGGGAAAGTGTGGTCGCAAGATAGAATGGCGATGTGCAGCAAGATCCTGAAGTGGGGAGAAGAGACGGAAGAAGGTACAGAGTATGTGGAAGATGGAGAAGAAGGAAGTAGTGGAACGTGCAGGGAGAAAGTAGAAGAAGGTACGCAGCAAGTGGGAGAGAGGAATGGAGAAGGAAATGAAGGAGAAAGAGTGGAAGAAAGAGCGAGAGGCTGGAGCAAGGAAGGATTGGACAAGGACATGGTGAGAAGTGACACAGAAAGTGCAAGAGAGAGGAGTGACAGAGTGGAACAGAGCGGCGAAGGAGGAGATGGAGTGACAAAGACGAGAGTGAAGAGAATAGTAAAGGTTCCGGTGAGGTTCAAGGACTTTGATATGAAACTGCAAGTAAGGACTAGAATTTTGTTTCTGTCATTGCATAAAGGGGGGAGATATGTGGTGACGGTCTAGCTTTCCGCATACCGGAAACGGAAGGGCGGGACAGGAAGCGGAAGGCGGCCATTTTGTGTTGTTGGCGCCGACCGCGAAAGGGAGTAGAAGTGGTTCCCGGCGCTCCGGTAATAAAAGAAAGTTATCCTCAACTAAGCTTCCGTGTGGTGAATTGGGGGCTTCCACAAGTCCGTGCATGAGTCTAAAAGACAAAAGGATAACCGCCTATGTAGTCTTCATAATCATGAAAGGGAAGTGACACAAATCTAGACTAACAAAGCCAGGGCGCTTCTGTTCTTACCGCGGATACAGCCTTCCAGTTCCAAGGGGTGAATCAGCAGAATGCCGCCGCAGTAAAAAGTTCTCCCTTAAGTATGGGAGCCGCGCGTGTGCTCGCAGCAGCTAGATGCTGGTCACGCGCGGCCACGTAAGACAGACTAAAAGTCCGGAGGGCCCGTTCTGTAATTAGTTCGGACGAAACTACTGAACATCAATGCAACAGTTTCTGATCATGTTGAGAAATGTACACATGTAAATAGGTGGTATAAATTAATATGTGAGTCAGCATGTAATCAATTGTGGAGGAGAGAACCACAATAATGACACCACATAACTGATGCCTCGAGATTATAACATTGGTCATTCAGGTATTCATGGGGCCTAGGTTTATGTGCATTTTTTCATAGTTATGACCACAAGGTTAATACAAAAACAAGAAAAACATATATACATCATGAATTACATTCCTTAATATGTTCATCTGTGGATGAACTGGAGGGGATAGAACATGAAAAACAAATCGGAATTCTCTATACAGTGTCATTGTTTCATATGGATATTGTTACCGCAGGCAAGCTAACTGTGCGTAACTAGCATAATGTTCGTTCAGACCATCCTGGATTGTATCAAAAAGTGTCATCCATTTGCTTTCTCTAAGATTGAGAATTAGAGATATGTTACCTCCCCTTGGGCCAAGGACTACCTTTTCAAGGACAACCCATTTAAGATCATCAGGTGTGTGGTTCGCTGTTTTACAGTGTTCAGCCAACGGTGCGCCCTGTACTTCACACCTAATTCTACTATGATGTTGTAGAATGCATGCTTTTATCTTCTGTTGAGTTTGACCCACATAAGCCAGCCCACAAGGACATTTGATGCAATAAATTACGCAGCAGGTATTACAATTTGTGAATGACTTGAGACTTATTTTATGGTGTCTAAATACGAATTGTGTGATTTGTGTAGTGGTTTCGCAGGCTTTACACTGTCCACATCTAAAATGACCCAGCGTGACCGGTAGGTTCCACATCGTTCTCAAAGTTGGTTGTTCAGGGTTGTCCAAGAATGAGCAGACCACATGGTCTCAAGTGCTTTTTGCTCTTTTGAAGGCATGCATAGGGGGATCACGTTGGTTAATCTCATCGGCGACCAATGTCCAATGTTTGTTAACAATTTTTCGGATAGTATTACTCTGTGTGCAAAAAGTCGTTACACAAATTATCCGCTCTTGGTTTTCCTCCTCCTTCTCTTGTGTAGTTAGGAGTGTATCATGGGGGCTATACCATGCCCGTCTTTGTGCTTTCTTAATAAGTCTATGTGGATACCCTCTTTCCAGGAGTCTTGTGCTAAGATCCTCGATTCAATGAAGTAGTCCCCTCTCCTGGTGCATTTGCCGCGTATTCTCAAAAATTGGGAACAGGCAAGTTGTCTCTTAGGGCCCGGGGGTGGTGGCTGTTGTATTGTAGTAGAGAGTTGCATTCCGCTGGTTTGCGGTAAAGCGTGGTTGAGAGATGGTTGTCTTCATGGAAGATGGTAATATTCAGGAAATCCACCTTGTTGTTATCTGACTGGAGAGTAAACTAAATGTCTCGGCTTTGTTGGTTTAGCCAGTGATGGAATATATCCAGTTCAGTCTTTGTCCCCGTCCATAGCATCAGCACATCATCGATGTAGCGTCGCCACCAAATGACCTGGTCTCTATATGGATTGTTAGTGTTCAAAACCTATTTCTGCTCAAAGTCATCCATGTAAATAATTGCCAAATCCGGTGCTAAGGCAGCCCCCATCGCGACGCCCTTGGTCTGAAGGTAGAAACTTCCTTGATAGATAAAGAAATTATTTGTCATGGCAATGCTCAATAGTGAAATAATGAATTCTGTTGGTACTGCCATGGGTGCAGGTCGTCTGTCCACTACTTGTTGTATGACCTTCAGGGCCTCATTCTGTGGGATACTGGTGTATAGGGAAACTATATCACAAGTTACCAGCAATTGGGTTGTAGGATCAAAGTTTTGGCCATCCAGTAAGTTGATCGTCTGGACAGTGTCTCGCAAATATGTTGCTATCTCCTCCGCGATTGGTTTGAGGAATACATTTATGTACTTACAGAGCGGTTCCAGGATAGAACCGCATCCAGATACGATAGGCCGCCAAGGGGGTCCTTGCAAGCTCTTATGTATTTTGGGTAGAGTGTATATGGTGGGTATACGTGGGTTGATCTGGTTCAAGTATCCAAATTCATGTTCACAAACCCTAGGTCTCTGCCTTTCTTGGTTAAGGTGAGAATCTCTTCTGCCAGTTCCTTAGTGGGATCCTTGCGTAGTTTCGTGTAGCTCACCCCATCGCCTAGTTGTTTGAAAATCTCCATTTTGTATTTTTCAGTGTCCTGCACCACAATTGCTCCCCCTTTATCAGCAGGTTTAATCACAATCTCATTGTTGGTTCGTAAGGCGGTGAGTGCTCTTCGTTCTTGACCTGTGATATTAAGTCTGGTATGTTTGTGTGTTTCTAATGTTTTGTTCACGTCTTTCAACACTGTATGTTCATATGCCAAAATTTGGTTGGTCACAGTTCTTGCTGGCGGAACGAAAGTAGAGGGTATTCTTAGTCCCGTATT
Source organism: Lissotriton vulgaris (assembly GCF_964263255.1). NCBI lineage: Eukaryota > Metazoa > Chordata > Amphibia > Caudata > Salamandridae > Lissotriton > Lissotriton vulgaris. Next base: position 1,788,497,898 of record NC_141694.1, read on the forward strand.
GGATGTCCTGGTGATCAGGGGACTATCTCTGAAAAAATACCGCAATCTAATCTTACGGAAGAACTTCATGAGCTCAGTTTTGATGGTGAATCGGTTTGGGTATGAGGTGGGGACAAAAGATAAACCTTTGCTCAGGATTTTTGTCTCATCCTCCTTCAGCGTGTAAGATGATAGGTTGACCACAGGGCAGGATCTTTCCGGTACCATCTGTAGACCTTCCTCCGTGTTGCTATCATCCCGTTGCTCTCTGCTGGTAAGTGTACTTGCTTCTGTGCTTTCGCGCGTCCACTGTCCCAATTGGGGTTGGGGGGTTCTGTCCTCGCGATATTCCTCTTCTCCAGTTCCCACCCCTGCCTCTCAGTGGGCGCCATTGGCCTTCTCCTAAAAAAAGGAGGGTAAGGACCCTGGGGTTGGTTCCAATCCCCCAGATATCCATAGCCTTGATGGGACCCTCCTTGTTCGTTATCGCTGTCCGTACTGTACGAAGAGTCCGAAAATGTGGTGTAGTTCCTACGACGACGATAGCCACCTCTTTCCCTCCCTGTAAAACGGCCTTGGGTGTCTTGCTTGTAGCAATCTTCGGTTAGGTATGGATACGTATTCTTCTTATCATAAAACATGATATATTTTGCTAGTTTCTCAAGTTTCTTCTGTTGCGCATTGGTCTCAAAGTCTTTAAAAGTTTTGCCTAAGTGATCCAAAGCCTCCTTGGCATTCAGTAACGCTGTGTCTCCAGCTATCTCTGATCGTAACCTTGCATTCTCTCGTTTGAGGGCCTGTACCTGTTCCGCAGCTGTTTCTACTCCCAGCACCATCCAGTGCCGGGAGCAGTTGTTGGCCACAAAACTGAACCCCTCTTTGAATTTTGGCACATGAACGAAGATGGCTGGTTCGTTCTTCACTTGCAGACTAACTGGGATAATGTTTGATTGTAAATACTTTGTCAGAAGGTGGCCATGTAGTCGAGTCCGGGTTAGCTTTTTCTCCAGTCTCTCCAAGTGTGCTATTTTATCATTTAGAGTATAGTCAATATTAGGTGTGTCTGAAGATAAAATTGATTGGATCTCTCTTGGATCAATTGGTTGATATATGCCTCAGTGTATGTAAGTGTTTCACTCTCTACCATTCTGAAACTAGTGCACTAAAAATTATTTACAAAAGAACCACAACCTCGCAGGCCAGTGCCTGCTCAGATAGCGTTACAATTAAAGGGTTGATCCAATGGTACTGGGACCTGGATGTATACTGTTACATAGATAGGGGTCCCAGACTACGTATTGTTTAGTATATGCAAAAATGACAAGGACTTAAGTACATGTAACTAGTACAACGACTTTATGAGTGATGTTATTTATTCACATCCCCATTTTTATACATTTATGTATATACATGATCAGCATAGGTAGACATGAGTGCCCGAAGTGGGACAAGGAGAGAAAAGGGGGAAGGGAAGGTGATTTGTGAGGATCAAGATAGTGATTGGACAGACATAGTCGTTGCATGTGATCACACAAAACTCACATGGTTGATATCACATGGGCAATTATATTTTAGCCCCATACATTGTTTATCATTCATGTAGACCTATCCCATATAATACGACACAGTAATGATACTTTGTTGAGGATGGGTAGGCGTTTGTGTGAGACAGTTGACGTTTCGACCCCTGGGTGGTGTAGGTTCAGTCGCACCTTACAGTGGGGTCTTCTTCAGGACTAGGATGGGATGTGGGGGAAGGAGTGGGGCACCTAAAGTAAAAAAAGGTTGGAAGTAAACTATGAGCAAAATCACCTATTTATAATTCCAAAGTAATTGGAGATATAATTACCAAATTACCATCATAATACCATGTTGCAGCAGGTGTCTACAGTGGTGTAAACTGGCCGCCCCGCCCAAAACAGCAGTCCGCGGTCCAAAACACGTGCACAAAAATGCTGGCTACAACACCAAATAGGCGTAATGAATTCTGAACTATTAAACGCTGTAAATTAGTTTCCGTTTGCGACGCCCAATGCAAGTGGTAGTAAACTCAGCCCAATGCTGGCCTAAATGTATATTCAAAACAAAACTTATCGAGCCTGCATATAACAGACATACTCAAGCATGCACTTCAAAATTCGGCTATCCTCACGCTCAGCCGCTGCCCCATGCTAGGTTTCGAAGTCTACATGTACTCGGCGACCAACCAATGGAGGTCACATGTGGGCAAGGCTGAGACATATACATGCATGATTATGGTAATATGTGTAAGGGGGTGGAATTCCTGGCCTGAGGATTATGGACACAGCTGTGCCCACTGACAAAACAAATGCAGACGTCAGTGTGGGAATGGGGAAGGGGGGCTGTTTGGGTTATAAAAAGCCATGCATTTGAAGAACTAGGCTTACGTTTCCTCGCTGACATAGACTGCAGGGATACCCCCTTTCCCCTCCTCCCCTCATCAACTTCCTGTCAGGCAGAAAGATCCCCTCCTTTTCATGGAAGCTTTACGAGGGGCTCCAGCGGCCCTTCCACTGAAGCTTTCATGAGGGAAAGTCCTGGTAGAAATGTTATTGCACCAATTAGCACATGCTTTCCACCGGGTCCAGCGGGCAGAAAGTATTTAGGTAGCTGCGAAAGCTGGAAACCAGGCCTCTGGTGACCGTAACATTGAGGAAATGCTACTGGCTGTTCAAGACCACCGCCCAACCTGAATTATGAATGTCTCGTGAGGGTCGCGCATGCTAAATATAATGCTGTTATTTTGTTTATCCTGGAAGAAACGAAGTGCATGTATGCAGGGATGTTATGCATGAAATAAACACTGCATTTATGTAAAGGAACACAACATAATTTCGTTGGAAGCGAGTTTCAAGGCGCAGCTGACATCCAGGGGCAGAGTCAGCACTAGGAGCAAATGCTCTCCTACACGCGGCAAAGACCTCGTTATTAGCGACTCCATTGCAACCTGATATGGAGAAATTAACTATTTACGAAGGAATCTCAATATGAGCTCTTCGAACAAATCCATGAAAACTACACAAGTTGTGTGAGTACTTTCCAACCCAATTTCTTTGTCCTGTTTTTTGTTTTTGTCCCGACGAAAGCTCCGTAGACCTTCTGGCCCTAGGTGAGCTGAAACATGTCGACCTGTCTTTAAGAGTAATATGGTAATCCGGTAACTCGATTACTCAATATAACCAATATTTTTTAACCAACGGTACTCACCTTTTTTCTTTAATAAATCTTGTTTTTGGGGAGTCACCGATTTTTAAACGTTTTTTCTACCTTTTACCTCCTGAGATCTGTCCCCCAATCTCTGGACACTTCTACACTAACTTGAGGTTGCCTCGGGTGAGGCAGGCATATAGCACAATATTTGACAACCCAATGACTATGCCCTGACGCTTGACAAGGGGCGGACGAAAAGATATACCGCACAGTTTACATCCGAATCAATCAGCGTCTATGAGGGTTGTCAAAGAATAACCAATGGTTATTGTAGATACCAGTGTCCATTCCCACAATTGATTATTTCATGATCTACCCAGGGGAACTGAATGGACCTCAATTCCTCTTCCCTTCCTTTTGATGAAAAAAATTCCCACAACAAAGTCTACCCCGTCTCTTGCTCTTAATTGGCACTCCAGAGCTCCGTTTGACTAAAGCATCTCCAACCCTCCCGCCCCCGAAAACCGAAAGCCCCCACAAGGCGCCCCCAGTTGATCATCCAGTCAGGCATTACCACCACATTTCTAGCTTTTTAACACAAAAATTGACATCTGCAATATCTAACACACCTTCATTAGCAGTGTGTCAAATGAGCAGGGGGAGTGTAGTGCGAAATAACCAAATCAGTACTGAACTATAAATTTATTTTCTGGCCTTTTTTAGCTCAACAAAGTGCAATCAAACAAAGTTCCCGGCACTACAGAACATCATAACACATCGTGGGTGTCTGTCATAAATCAGACACTTATGATATTAATAGGACGAGGGAACTGTAGCAGATGAGGTCATACGTATGCAAAATATCAAAAGGAGGTAGTCGTGTCCCCATACGTAGTCATAGCAGTCGGTACAAACATTTGTGTGGGAATACGACCGTACGGGCAATGCTGACCAAACGGACTCTGATCCTGTGATCACTAACGTACCGAGATACACGAGCAAGGCCCTACGTGATATGGAGAAGAGGACCGTGAAAAATCAAGAGAAAGTCCCTATATGCTCCACCAGGAGGTACCGCATGAAGGACCGAGATTATATTCTATGTAACATCCGTTCATTGACAAAACATGCCATTCAAGTCTGGGATATGCTATCCACACTTGCACCAGATATATGTTTTCTAACAGAAACTTGGCTAACCCCCCACAGTATCCCAGTAGTTAACATCGCAATTCCGGAAGGATATAAGTTCATCCACCTGGATAGAGTGGGGAAAGTGGGAGGGGGGATTGCCATAGCATTTAAAGAGAACATAAAGGTCCACTAGTTAGACATGCTTAGTAATGAGAAACTAGAGATAGGCCTCTTCAGGGTCACTACCCCACATACCAAGACCTGGGAGGGCGCACTTCTGTACCGCCCACCGGGTGCCAAAGTGAACTTTGTCAACTAGATGACGGAGTTCATTGCCGCACAGGTGGTGGCCTCGAGAAGTTTTTTACTGATGGGGGACTTCAACTATCACAGAGAAGCCCGCAACGATCTGAAAGTGGTGCAATTATTTTCAGGACTATCAGACATGGGCCTGATACAACATGTCCTTGGCCCAACACACACAGCAGGACACACATTGGACATGCTATTTTCAAATATTGAAAGCCCACAAGTCCTAGATGCCCAACAGCTGACCTGGACAGATCACCATCTGATTTCTTTCAGGTGCCTTGAGATAACAAAACAGGAAGGAAAACATCGGCCCAAATTAATACAGCCTCAGAAAGCTAGAGCCTGGCAGAAGCTCACTGCAGAGGCATTTGAGGCAAAGTTTCAGACCCCTGAGATTCATATCAAGGAATTAAGAGACATGGATACTGAGACGCTATTGGACAACTTTGATCGGACGCTGGCTCAAACCTTAGACACGATTATCCCAGAAAAAACATGAAGTCAGGACCTCGCCAAGTCTCAGCACCCTGGTACTCAGGGGCTCTAAAAATAGAAAAATCCACCTGTAAAACTCTGGAGAGGCAATGGAGACGATCCAAAAGTGATGAGGATAAAAAGCACTATAAAAAAGTATTAGCAGGCTATCATCACAATATCAAAGTGGCCAGATGTGGCTACATCCAGGTGCAAATTGAACAGGCTGGGAATTCCTTAAAGACACTATTTGGTATTGTGAAGTAGTTCTCCTCCCCGCAGGCCTGTAAACAACCACCAGTGGAAACACAGGAGCTGTGTGAAGCTCTAGCCACCTATTTGCAAGATAAGATCTTCTTGATCTATGAGAACTTTCCGAAAAACAAAAGCCCCAGCTCAGTTGACCCCAGCGTCAATTACTGGGTGCCGGAGAGCTACCTCAACTGGTTTGAGCCCATTGCACAACAAGACGTCATTCGTCATCTGAAAGCATCCAAATCGGGATCCCCGAGCGATATCTGCCCACTTTATGTTATGGCCCAGATTGCAGAGAGTTGTGCGCCGACCATTCAGAAAATTTTCAACTCCTCAATCGCCAGTGCCTATATCCCTATGGCATGGAAGGAAGCACATGTGCATTCTATTCTCAAGAAACCATCAGCTGATCCCGCAGTCCTAAGTAATTATAGGCCAATATCATTACTTCCTCTGTTAACAAAGATACTCGAGGCTCACATCAACACACAATTGAGCCAGTACCTTGAGTCTAATAACATCCTTGACATTTCACAGTCCAGCTTCCGGCCTGGATTTAGCACGGAGATGGCCATTCTATAAGTCAAGGATTCCATCAGGCGGACGCTGGACGGGGGGGATCGGTGATGCTCATCCTCTTGGACCTCTCCGCAGCATTCGATACCGTTTCACATCGACTGCTTGCGGAGAGGCTACAGGATTGCGGAATCGGGGACTTGGCGCTAAAGTGGCTGACTCACTTTTTAGCCGGCATGAAACAACAGGTCATGATGGGCCCTTTCAGGTCAAATAAATACTTGTTAGAGAGAGGGGTTCCACAGGGCTCATGCCTTAGCCAGACCCTCTTCAATGTTTATATGGCCCCGCTAGCCAGAATAGTGCGGCAATATGGTTTTGAGGTCGTCTCATATGCAGACGACACTCAACTGATCTTCCCCATTGGGAGAGACCTGGCGGAGGAAAGAGGACGTTTTATCCTAGGAATGTTGGCTATAGCAAATTGGATGGCAGAGTCTTGCCTCCAATTAAACCCTGGAAAGACAGAGTTAATGTTTCTAGGTAAAAGACAGGAACTGGTACTGGATGACTGGTGGCCAGTAGAGCTGGGCACCGCGCCAGTGCCTTAGATTGCAGTAAAAAAGCCTAGGAATACAACTTGAGGAAGACCTGTCTATGAAGAAAAATGTTAGCAATATCATGAGTTCCTGTTATTATAGCCTTCGGCTGCTGCGGAAAATTATTCCATATCTTCCCGTGAGCCACCGTAGAACGGTAGTACAGGCCTTAGTGATCAGCCGGTTGGATTATGGGAACGCTTTGCGGGCAGAAGTAGGTGATACACTGCTAGCAAAGCTCCAAGTACTCCAAAATACTGCCGCTCGGATGGTCTTGAACCGCCCCCCTGGCACACCATTGCTTCCTTTATTGAAGGAACTCCATTGCCTGCCAGTTAAAAAGAGATCTTTCTTGAAGACGTGCTGTTTAGTTTTTAAAGCTCTGATGGACACCGGCCCAAAGTATCTACAAAATAGACTCTGTAGACAGACTTCACGCTGTAATTTAAGATCTAACAGTAAGGCCCTGTTAGCCATCCCCCGGATCAAACGGAACTGCCTAGGAGGTAAAGCCTTTTCATATGTAGGTCCTAAATACTGGAACTCCCTGCCAGAAGGGCTTCGCAAGGTCCCTTCCTACCTGACCTTCAGGAAACAGCTGAAGGCTTTCTTATACTGATATTTTCTCTTGGCCTTTCGTTGCTCTCTGTAATTGGACGAGGTTAGCGTGGAGATGCCCCTGGGTGATTCATGCGCTTTACAAAACACCAATAACATAACATAACATACGTGGCATGGGGGTTTTGGGGGGCAGCCGAGCCTCGAGGTCTGCCCCCCGGGCAGATTGGAAGGGGGAGGGGGGTGAGATGGCGGCAGCCATGTTGTGCTGCTTTGGGCTGCTTTGGGATAGCCCAAAAGCAGCCCAACTATGTAAAGAAAGCCCAAAGGGATTATTTGGGGTCTCAGCGCCTGCCCAGCCACCATTTTAGGTTCGGTAACCTGGTGGCTGGGAGCGCTGCAGGATAGGTTTTTGTCCCCGCCCACCCTCCCTGGGTTTTAGGGTTTTGGGGAGGTTTTTAAAAGATAAATTTGTTAGGTCTTGAAAGGGCCCGTTTTGGAACAGGTGCACAGGGGTTTCTGAATTGTATGTTATCACTTGGAACAGGTGCTGGCGGTGTTTGTTTTGGAAGTTGGCCAAGTTTGGCTGGAGTTTTGGTAGTTAGCGTTAAGTTGGGGAGTTGGTGTTCAGGAACGGGGAAAGGTTAAACTGTCAGGATCTGAGGTAGTCCCACGCCTACCTAGTACGCTTGAAACTACTAGTCCCAGAAATCCCTGTTTCAGGAAGGCGGGATCTATATAGGCAACTCATACACGGAAGACGGGTTGTATGAGATTTTGCCGTCTGTATAGTAGCGGAGCAGCTGCCCGCTACACCATAGAGTTCTGTGGAGCTTTTCTTGTTGGCTTTTGACAGAGGCACGGAATGGTGCTGTTGGTCCCTGGTTCGCTTCTGTCTCCAGGGGCGAATCGGATGTGCATCTCGTCCGTGTGCGAGACGAAGGAGGGGAGAGCTGTTGGTTTGTTCGCGGCTGCGAGCAAGGAGCTGTACGTCTCGTCCGTGTGCGAGACGAAGGAGGGGAAAACTGTTGATTTGTTCGCGGCGGCAAGCAAGGAGCCTTCTAAGGCATTGAAGGGACGTTTTCCTCAACCGGATCTGCTCTTGGGGATTCAGCGGCCGCTGGATCCTACCACGGGACTTAGTGCTTCGGTTCTGCTTTTGCTACAAAAAGCTACCCTCAAGTGCGGGAGACCCATTCAGATTTCCCCTGTCTGCAGATAGTATGGGATCTCATGCTCACTGAAGACCAGAGATACCTCTTGGAGTATCGGAGCCCAGAGGTACTGTGAACTCCGTTTCGTCCTGTGTTTTTTGGGCAGATTATAAAACATTTCTTTGGAACTATTTTTTCCTTTTTGTTTTCCCTGTTGTTTTCTGGTACTCACTTTCTGGTCAACACGACTATCTCTGTGCAGTTAACAGAGCTGAGTTTACCTTGGGAATCCAACCTTGCTAATGTGGACTATGTGTTCCTGTGGGGGTTGGCCATTCTCTTCAGCTGCGTGGTGAATGACACTTGGTATGTATGTGTAACAGGAGTTCAGGTGTCTTATGGTGGCTTCAGTGATTGGGCTGGTGATAAGGTTTTGTGCTTGTGTTTTATAGGCATCAGGTCAGGTTGTTCCACATTAGGAGAGGCAGTTCGACAACAGGATAACAAGCTCCCACACAAAGAGTTATTCAAGGTACGTGGAACAACACTAGTGAGACAATATAAGAGTAGCAAGACTGTTAACGTAGTTGTAATAGTTTGTTTCTTGTCTTGCAGGTTTTTCCCAATTCCCCCGCTGTACTTTCCCTACCCTTTTTTCCCTCACCGGATCACCTCTAAGCTCTGGGTGTTTTATCGATAGAGTTTGGGGAGATCTGGAAGTAGACCCATTTGAGCATCAACCAGATCCTGAAGAGCACGGTAGTCCGGACATAAACAGGTTGGAGGTTTTATATTGGTGCTCATTAGTTACAGTTGCAGGAAGACGAATAGGAGGTTACGTTTTTGGGGGTAAGAAGGTCAAATGTTATGGGGAAAGATGGTGTATTATGGGGGATTTATGTAATGTATTTGCATTTTATGTATTGTGTTTTGCAGGGTGGGGGATGTTTTATCATGTAGGGATCGTAGGGGCGGGGGGAGGAAAAGGAAGGGGTCAGGTGACTCGATGTTTAGAGAGGTTTTAATTTTGTAAGGCAGTAAGCCAGTTAATAAAGTTGTGATGTGCACCTGTTTCAATAAAGCGGCCTTTTACACACACAACAAGGTTGTCAGTCTGGCTTGCCCCCCTTCTCCCTCCCAAGGCAGTGTGTGGCCAACCTGTCCGTGCATGACGCATGGCACTGACAGAAGCTGCGGGTCGCACTTACATATTTAGTTACATTTAGTGATATTTGCCAGGCTTGACCTAAAAAACGGCCCACAGACTGACTTGCCAGCCCAGCCCATCGGGCACTGCCTGATTGCCCTTATAGGCCAGTCCGACACTGCCTGCAGGATCTGACATCCGGTGCCAGGCACTGAATATCCCTCTGCCCACAGTCTATGAGGCTTAGCGTATGCCAGTAGTGGCTCCTCCGCTAAGTCGGAGGAGTACCGCCCCACTGCTCTTTGAGCAGTGCAAAAAGGAAAATTAAAATGATAACACAATGTTATTTTGAATGTATTTTTCCTTACTGATGTCGTTTTACAGGGCGGAGCGGGCAGGGCTAGAATATTATCACAGCCAGCAGGAGAAGTGGATGGTGAATTTAAGTGCGCATGACAGTTTGGCCAGCCCTCATTGGCCAGCCAAACAGTCATACGCACTTCACATGCTCTCCACCCGGCTGTATTGCACAGCCTGGTTTGATAGGGTGACCAGATTTTGAGAAGTAAAAAATGGGACAGGCCAGACACAAAAGTAGGACTAAAGCTTTGAGTCTTACTTCTATATCTAGCCTCTTCTGTGTTTTGCATACCCTTGCAAATATGTGCGCATACAAGATATGCACACATTGGCTTGTGAATGTATGAGTTTGTACATGTATATATATATATATATACATATATATATATATATATATAAAGATATAGCATGTGTGTGTATATATATATATATTCACTGAAAAAACCATAGGTTTCAGGCCTTATATAGTTAGGAATTAGCATTTACAAAACCTTATTTTACTCATACAAAACCATTGAAATTCGTATATATATTAGTTGGACTAACTATATTTCGCGCACCCGCAATCCACTGCTGATGATGTCACATATTACATCATTCATGACATGGTCAGTGACATCACTGATGACATCTCAAATGACATCACTGATGACATCACTGATGACATCATTCATGTGATAATACGATGAACCTCTTCACACTCTAATATAAACTTTGATACACAAAGTGTATACAGACACTCACACATGACAAAAACACATATGAAAGTGTTAACATTTTCAACCAATTAAAATGTTACTTTCATATCCTACTTTTCATGACATTTGATTTGTTATGCACATGAATATAAATGAAAAATTAGAGGAAAACACGGCCATTTTATAAATGAAAAATGAGAGGGAAACACGGCCATTTTGACTACAACTACCTGAGATACATCTTTAAAACATTTCCTCATTTATCTTCATCACCTTTCTATAAGGTAAGTTTAAAAATTTTTGAACGTTTTCTGACAGTTATTTAATGTCTCTCTGTTATAATTACAGATTCAGATAGGCTTCTCTGTTGTAGTTATAGATTGAATTAGGCTTCTCTGTTATAATTATGAATTATATTAGGCTTCTTCACATACACTTTTTTATATTTCTACTTCCTACTACCTTCCTACTACCTCGAATTTATAAAAAAAGGCTACATTTTTAGAAAAGTCTGTCATTCTTTTTTCTTCATGGTACGCTCCCCGGTTCTCGTACCGGGCGCTTCCCCCGCGAAAATGAAAAAAATGTTTTTTTTTGCCCCGCGGGGACCTTTTATAGCCCCCACATCAAACCTAGGGGGTCAGGGGGGGTCTACCCTGCCCCCTTATGGTCAATTCCCCATTTGTTTTTGCCACCTCTTGTGTCTCGATCCTACCGAGACACAAGATGGCGGCCGCTCCGGACTGTTTAGAATGTTTACATACATCCGAGAGCCAATAAGCTTTCCCCACGCAAGTCGCGTAGCGCGCCCGGTACGCGTACCGGGGCGCTGCCATAGATATATATATATTTTTTTTAACCTAAATTACTCAAAAACCACTGGAGCACATATCTTGAGACGTAGCAAAGGCGCATCGGGCTACCAGTCCCTACAATTTTGCCAAGTTTGGTGGAAATCCATTGAGCCCTTCGGGCTAAAAGTAAAACTGACCGCCCTATGGAAATTAACATGGGGGAAACACGTTTTGGGACCCCCCTTTTATCTCGGCCCCCACTTGACGAATCCCCCCCACATTTTCAGGGAAGGAGCGGAGCAGAGCGGAGCGGGCCATTTTCTTGGAGAAATTCGCGAAGATTCGTCCACCGGCGCCAAAGTTATTATGCGGATTTCCTATGGAAAGTAGATCCTAACTATATATACCTACTGGCTATCGCAAGTAGGTAATATATATATATATATATATATATATATATTCACACACACACGCGCTAGGCTTGTAACTGTGTGTGTGTGTGTGTGTGTGTGTGTGTGTGTGTGTGTGTGTGTGTGTATATATATATATATATAGGACTATGTATTATTTGCTTAGTCCCCCGTTTGTTTCTATGAATCCTGTTACAAACATTATGTGCATTGATTTGGTGGTTAATTTTAAGTCCACCTTTTGTGTCACTGTTGTTGTGAATAAATTCCCATGTGGCTTTGCGATCACATCATGTGATCAAGACAGTGGATACTGTCGAAACGCGTAATGGCGGGCATGCTGAGCAAAATTGAGCTTAAATAAATACGCACTTTGTTTGGCACCATTCTTGGGTTCCTCTCTTCGTTTGTTCAAGACTGCGTGGCATTTGGCAGTGTTGGAGTTTTGGGACGAGTCTTTCTTCTATGTGTGGCACCTGGAGGCTTCCGTTGGTGCGAGAGGAACCCCTCCCCCTTTGCTGTGGTTTGGCGGCGGGAAGCGGAGAGCTTCGTTTTTCGGAGCTGCCATTACAAAACTTCGGCTGGAAGTTAGCCGCCTAGAACCCCCGGATACTGAAGAATCTTGCCTCGGTTTCTGGAATCGCAGCCTTCGGTTTCGAGAGAACTGACTGCACAGCGGTAATCCTACGAGGTAGGCGAAAGGAGATTGTCCGGTGGGGAGTGTGCCGAGGACTGTGTTCGCAATCTAGCAAGAACGTAATTTGCCTTTTGTGAACGCGGTTCCTAATCTGACAAAGTGTAGCTCTAATTGACAAGTTACAGCACAAGCATGTCCGCGGATGTATTGCGGAGCAGAGAGGAGGCTGCTGGCCTCGTACTTGTACAACCCCCGGCTGGGGGATCTGACTCAACACGGCCAACAACCGCTGTAAATGCAAATCCAACAATCCGGGATTTATATAGAAAATTGGAGAAGCTGAAAATTAAAGAACAGGCTAAATGGTGGGAGAATAAATCGTTGTCTATGTACCTACAGGAGGGACGGGTGCCTAGAGGGTTACGAATCAGCCTTGCCCCTAGTTATGAAACACCCGATCCGGACATGCTCACTGAGTGGGCGGAAGCTAATTTAGAGTCATCAGCTAAACTAATGAAAATATTGATTAAATATGCAGAGTCTGATCGCTGCAAATTACAGACACAGATTGAAGAACTGGAAGAGGAAATAGGAGGTATGGGAACGAGTGAGGCGACGGATAAAATGCGAGCAGAAATGAATATAAGGTTAACAAAAGAGGAAGAGATAATAAAAAAACGCAAGGCCTATAAATTTGAGCGGGATCGCTTGGACTATTTACATGGCCAAATCTTCACTTATGCTAAGCGCTACGAAAACATCAAAGCGAGAGCCAGGAAGACTCGTGTTGTTGCACCGAATAGTGTTCCCAGTGTCCCTTCCTCTTCTGATGCAAGTTCGGTTGGCAGTGAATCAGAGAATGAGGGGGCGATAAGTATGCCGTTGGGGTTTACCGCACTCTCCAAGGCCCAGGAAATGAGCTGTATGTGTCAGGACCGTCGAGACACATTGAGATCCAGAGGACAGACTGGCGGTCAAAACGCCAAAGGGCCAACAGGAAACGAGGCGAAAGGAGAAAGTGCAACAAAAACAAAATCAAACAGCGGTCAAAAGAAAAACCATTGGAACAACAAGAAAGCAGCAAAAACACAGGCGGCAGCCCCTGCTCAATAATGAATTTGACCTCAATAAAATTAACTGAGAAGGAATCCAATATTTTAAGCTTGGGCCTTTCCTACTGTCCTCCATGTAACTTTAATTATGCGGACACAAGAATGGATGCTTTCCGCTTTGTGAGGAAACTCAAGCTCAAAAAATATTTCAAAATGCAACCCATGAGGAAGAAGAAATTGGGGGCAATTGAAACTGATTCAGTCTCCTTGGAAGCCGGAGACAGAGCAGATTTTGACGAGATATGGGGATTGCATGAGGAGACGAACCCCTCAACTATGATACCTTTGGTGAGGTCGAGAGTTGATCAAGTATCGGGTATCACTCCTTTTAAACCAAAATCGGTGTTTCTCCCTATAATGCCTCACGACAACATTGATGTCTACCAAGATCTGATTACCAAGGATTTAAAGCAGCTCTATATCACCACCAACAAAAGGCACAGAGTGATTAACAATTTGAATCAGAGCTACAATACCCTTGTGAAAAAACTAGAATCAGACAACAACATTTTGATCTGCCAAGCGGATAAGGGTGGAAACATAGTATTATGGCCTTGTCAAATGTATATTGAAGAAGCGGAAAAACAACTACAAGACCATTCCTGTTATAAAAAGAGCAATTTGGGAGCGGTAAGATTGGCATGGGAAGAGCAAAATGCCAAGTTAGTTGCATGGAAATGTGGAAACCTAATCACAAAGGAGGAATTGGGATTTTTAAAGAAAGATTTCCCGGTCATTCCTTCATTTTATTTGCTTCCGAAGGTCCATAAGAACACACAAATCCCTCCTGGGAGGCCCATAATCTCAGCGATTAATAGTTCCACTGAAAAGATGTCAACATATATTGACTATTTTTTGCAGGACAGTGTCAAAAACTTAGATTCCTATGTGCAGGATTCATCTGACTTTGTCAGAAAATTGGGTAATTTCAATTGGAATGCAGACTGTGTGCTTATGAGTTTGGATGTTACATCTTTATACACGTCTATACGGCATATGGACGGTATTAGAGCAGTCAACTATTTTCTAAATAGGAGGCCAATTAATTTCTCTGCACATAACTCTATGCTCACTGCCATGATTAAGATCTGTCTAGAACAAAATTATTTTTTGTTCAATAACCAAGTTTATCAACAGATCAGAGGGGTAGCTATGGGGGCCTGCTTTTCTCCCAGCCTGGCGTGCTTGCACATGGGCTGGTGGGAGGAGCAGGTCCTCATGGTACAGCATCAGGCCATCATGAGGAGTCATGTCCCAGTCTATCTCAGATATATAGACAACCTCTTTTTTATCTGGCAGGGTACTATACTGGAGGCCCAGGAATTTGTGGAGAAACTTAATTGTAATGATCTTAATTTGGAATTTACATCTACTATAAGCAAATCACAGCTATGCTTCCTAGACATAGAGGTATACATTGATGCAGGAAATCTCGCCACAAGGTTATATAGAAAGCCGACTGCAGGTAACACTATCCTGCACGCGGCTAGTCAACATCCCCATCACTTGATACAGAGCATCCCCTTTGGGGAGATGCTTCGTATCAAAAGAATCTGTAGTGATGAAAGAGAATGTGCAAGAGCAATGGAGGAAAGTAAATTGCGCTTCCTGGCACGCGGATATTCTGCGAAAACAATTACCAGGGCCATTGAGCGCACAAATAACATGTCGAGAGCACAGATTTTGGCACCAAAACCCAAATCTGGAGCTATTCAATCCGAAACCTCCTCAGAATGCTCTAGGGTAATAGTAACATATAACCAACAGCACAATGAAATCTGGCGGATTTTCAGCCGTAACTGGAACCTGGTGACGGGGGACCCCGTCATCGGTGGTTCAGTGGGTAAAAGGCCAGAATTTTCTTTCAGAAAATCTACCTCGATGTCAGACAGGATGGTTAAGAACCATTTGGAACCTTCTGCTTCTAAAACCTTTATGAATTTGAGGAAAGGTTTCTTGAAGTGTTCCACTTGCAAGGCCTGCAAGAATGGATGTAATAAGACACGCTACAATACTCCATTCAGGGATGAACCTGTACTCATAACTAAACAGCTGTCCTGTAAGACAGAATTTGCTGTTTATGTGCTGCAGTGCCCCTGTGACCTTAGTTATGTAGGGAGTACTCGACTTCCGGTTCACAGGAGAATACTGCAGCACCTAAGAGCAATCTCCAATAATGAGCAATACTATCCAGTGGCACGCCACTTTCAGGCTGTTCATGAGAGTGATCCTAAGTACCTCACTTACTTTGTCATTGATTGCGTTCTACCCCTCAAAAGAGGTGGGAATAGGGATGGGCTACTCAGGGTCCTTGAGACTCGATATATCTTGGAATTAAATAGCCGTACTCCTGGAGGTCTTAACGCCAGTGAGGATTTATACACCTGTTTATGATTCCAGATTCTTTATTACTTATGGTTTCGTCCTATTATGAATAAATGACATAATATTCTAGAATTGCGCGCCATTGTATGATAAACAACCTGGATTTTCATAGGATTTTTGCATTTCAGGTTAAAGCTGTGTATTAACATCAGTCAGCAAATTGAACTCTAAAGGGAGGGGCTCCTCCCTTTTTAAAACATTTTTGTTATAATTTACTTGCACCGAGCACTTTGATTATTCTGATTTGCACTTTGCGATGATGGCTGCTCCTTGCCGCATTATGGGAATCAACAGCTATAACTGTGTGTGTTTACAAAAGATTTTGTTTACATGAAGCACTGGACACTTTAGTGGAAAATCCCACTTGGGATCAATTTTCAAAATGTTTTTCAAAATGTTTTGTAAGGGTCTTGAAACATAGTCTTTAACAAAAATGAAATTAACGCCATGTTTTTATGATCTATATATTTATATGTATATATTCATGAATTTATTTATATGTATATATGTAATTATTTGCGTGATATTGCACACATGTATATACTTCATTTTGTTCACCCACTTGGGTTGTATCTAATGACCAGGAAGGACTATGTATTATTTGCTTAGTCCCCCGTTTGTTTCTATGAATCCTGTTACAAACATTATGTGCATTGATTTGGTGGTTAATTTTAAGTCCACCTTTTGTGTCACTGTTGTTGTGAATAAATTCCCATGTGGCTTTGCGATCACATCATGTGATCAAGACAGTGGATACTGTCGAAACGCGTAATGGCGGGCATGCTGAGCAAAATTGAGCTTAAATAAATACGCACTTTGTTTGGCACCATTCTTGGGTTCCTCTCTTCGCTTGTTCAAGACTGCTTGGCATTTGGCAGTGTTGGAGTTTTGGGACGAGTCTTTCTTATATATATATATATATATATATATATATATATATATATATATATATATATATATACATATATATATATATATGGCAGGACCCCTCCACCGTGAGCTCCCACTGCCCTCCTCCCCACTCTGCCTCTGCTGGGAGCAGCCAGTCGTTCCCCCACTGTGCTGCCTGACAGCAACAAATAACTTTCTGAAAACAATTCAGTCTTCAGAGGCGCCTGTTAATGGAGTGTATTTCTTTACAGAATGGCCTGACCTTTGTTCCAAAAACCGGGATATTCTCCTAAAATTAAGAAAAGTGTCGGGACAACGGGACAGTCCTTTGAAAACCGGGACTGTCCAGGGAAATCAGGGACGTCTGCTCACCCTATAGGTGGAGAACTTGCACAAGCTCCCACTCACTATTTGAGCACCGAACCATGGCGCTCAGACCAATCACGACACTGCTGTCTTGCTGTTGACAGCAGCCTTGTGATTAGCTATAAGGGGGGTTTTAGAGCCTGCCTGCATCAACAGAAGAACAGAAGAGGACAGAGGAGAGGCGGCGACTGGTACCCCGGTAAGTAAGAAACTTTTTTCCTAACTCGCCTCACCTCATCCGCAACATTCCGTGGCACTGCAGGCAACTGAATGGCAGTGCTCACAGCCCCAGAACTGCCAAGGGTCAAAAGCGCCAGGCTTCAAACTTTCTCTGCATTGGCGACTGGATGCAAAGTCTTTCTTCTTACTTGCGATGATATATTGCTCAGTGTTCTACATAAGGCACTGAAATGTCAGACATAGGCAGACTGGAAACATGGAAATCATGGTAATGCCTTACATAAGAATCCATGTCAAAAGTTGGAAACGCCTAGGAGGAAGGTTCAGAGAAATAAATAAGGGAAATTTAGTTTCCGGGTGCATTGTATTGAAGTGGAGGAAGTTTGAAGAGGGGAACATTAAAATACTATAATTTTTTATCGGGAGTGTTGGCATGGATGCGAGCAAACAGAAACCCTGGCAACAGCACCAGACAGTTGTTCTACACAAAGAGTTATATAATATGATCATGAGATTTGCATGACTGTGCGTCATTGTTTGACAAGTACCTGGGCTGTGCAAATTGTAAAAGTATTTTAAAAATATTGAACAAAAGAAATATCTTAACCTCATAGGAATTTAATGGTATATTACAATAGGTAAATTGCCACAAAAATCGAATTAAGAAAGGTATAACAGCTCTGTCTAAAAGTAAACAAGCAGAGCCTCTACCACACATGTTGACTACAAGCTCCAAAATGGTCTGTGGATTTATACTAGAAAAAATATAACATGTTTAAAATATCCCTGCAGACAGCTAAAAAAAAAATCCAACTTAATTCACCCCCTACATGATTGTGATTATTTTAAAGGGCCTGTTCCAGTTCAAGGGTGGTCTTAAAATGATATACCTGACAACCTGCTGATATTAAAATGAGACTTTAGTTAGAGGTTTAAGATTAATGGAGAACCAACAGCTTTAATGGAGCACACTTGCCAGCCCGACCGATTTAGAAGAAAGGCTACTGCTTTTTCAGCAGTCCTACCCCTTACTATTTCTATCTACTCTTTAATCCTACAGTTTTTCTGGAGGCTTCTGAAGGCCTCTGCAATTTACTGCTCCTCCTCCTTTAAACTACAAGCATTTACAATGCAACGGTCTCGCCTTTGCAAAAGTTAGAGCTATTCACATTTAAAATGACAAAAAAATTATTTATGTGTTGGTTTTGAAAACAGATAAATAAATGTCATTGTCATTTACAACGACAATAGCTTAATCTCTCGCAAATGCCACAAACAAACTCCCAGACCCACACACAAACACACAGATCCCCCCACACACACAGAGCCCAACACACACACAGAACCACACACACACACACAGAGCCACACACAAAGACACACAGAGCCACACACACAGGAAGACTCGCGGCTAAATAAATTTTTGCTCTCCTACACTCAACACAGAGCTACTTCATTCCCTAAAAAAAAATAAAACGAAATAAACGCTAGTAAGTAAGTGAGATCTGGGTATGGTGTGCAAGTAGCTGGCATAAATACAGACAGAGCCGTCTCAGCCTTTCATCCGGACGTGATCCGATGATAAAATCCGTGCCTAATTTGTAAATAATTGGATGCCAGTTTAACCCGTCCGTCAAAGTAACAGCGGTGTGGCAGTGACTGGGGCACCTCAAAGAAAAACATACATTGGCCCCTGAGAACTATGCTGACGATTCAAACACTTTTACGAATTACGTTACCCGCACATTACTTATTGACTGGCATGCAAAGCTCTAAAATACCCATTACCGCGGATTCAACCTGGGTGCAGCGTGTCTACTCGTTAGTGCAGAATGCAGAAAATCAGGTCAGTGTGTTTGTAGCTGTTTAGATCACGTTTTATGCAAATCACCCCGTTGGTTACATGCTGTTTAAGTAATTCACTACAAGAAAACGATGAAAGCATAATTGCACCTAGCACATAAAACCGGTTTAGGATAACCTGTTAAAAATAAGACAACAATAAAGAAAAAAAATAAAATTAACAAAAGGAAACAAAGTCGACAACAACAACAAATAAACTCACCTTGATGGGACCGGTGGAGAACTTGACTTTCCTTTTGGGGTCCAGTTCAGCCTCCTCCTCTGACAATCCCGGTACTTCCTCATTGCAATCACTGCCGTATCTGTCATCCTCGCCCTCGGGCTTCCTGTAAAATCCTTGTTTTTCAGAGTCTTCGAAAGCTGCATTCTCAATCCCGCAGGCGACAGCAGCCGAGTACGGGGAGTAGCTGCGCTGCTCATCGGCATCGCTGTCCTCGCCGCTCTCCTCCGCCTCGTCCATGGGGGGCACCTTCTTCACGGGCCACTCCGTGCCAGTTGCCTCCTTGATCGATGGCTTCTCGGTTAATAGGGCCCGCTCCTGCTGCTAAAACACTTCGTTTTCCAGCTCCTCCTCGCTGTCCGAAGTCTCATTGAGCAGCACCACCATCTCGGCCCGGACCACAGCCACCTATGGCTGCGGGAGGCCGGCCGGGGGCGGAGGGGGGCTCAGCTGTGCAGTAACTGGTTTTTGTTCTGTGCTTGGCTTCTTGTTGGGAAGGCTGCGGGCTGGAGCAGGCCCCTCGGGTGGCTGGCTAGAGCCGGTCCCGGTGGCCGGGGTCCGACCCTCCTTGCCATCGCTGTCCCCCATGAAGCTCTCCAGCCTTTGGGAGATGGGGCCTGCATTGGGAGCTGTCCGCGCCCAGGGCTCCTTGGGGGTGGCTGGCTCAGAGCCCGCTAGCCGGAGGAAGGCACTGCCCGGGCTCAAGTCGGGCTCCCGGCCTGGGGAGTGAGACTTGCTTTAGGAAAGACTCTGATGCCGGCTACTGGTCCACTCACAGACGCGTCTCCGAGAACTTCTCGGTCAGCGCTGCCTTGTCCAGCTCAGGCTCCTCTGGGCTGGCAGGAGGCTCAGGGGTGGTGGGCGACGGAGGGACTTTAGCCTGTCCTAACTTTGTCTTGGCACCCTCAGCCGGTAAAGAGCTCAGCTGCATGAACAGGTTCTTGATCGCCATTTTGTTGAGTTTCTTCGAGGTGCTATCGTCTGCACTTGTTGCGCAGGGGGGGTGCTACCGGTCCTGGAATCGGCGCACTTTTCCTACATTTATAAAAGTGACAAATCAGAGACTATCAGTTTGTGTAGGTTTATTACAGCTCCGTGGCACAACACGGGCAATGGTAGTGACGGGAAAAATTACAACGCGGCTCTGTTGTTTTTTGTGTAACTGATCAGTGAGGCTTCTTCTGCTGAAGCCTAGACCTTAGGACAGGTCAGAGTGCTGTATAACGTGAAGGCAATTCCTACCATCGCTTTTGTTATGGGTAAATAGTATTTGCAGTAATTGTCTCCATTTACAATGCTTCACTCTTTTCAGTAAATTGTACGGTACACGGCGGAACAAAAACCAGCCCTGGCAAAACAGCCCCGTCCTTTTCAGACTGGGGGGCGTGTTTTTTTACTTTCTTTCTCCCCTCTTCTCCATTGGCTGGAATGTAAACAACGGGCGTATTTTTGACTGTTGTTTACATTCCAGCCAATGGAGAAGAGGGTAGAAAGAAAGTCAAAAAACACGACCCCCAATCGGAAAAGGACGGGGCTTAGATCGAAAGAAGAACGTCACTGGGACCTCTTCTCCAATGGCTGGCTACCGTTTAGGAGGCCAGATAATGGAGAAGAGGGGCGGCGCTTAACCTCGCTACTCCAAGTCATTACATCTTGCCAACGAGACTGCACATAAACGACCACCATAAAACATGGAGCTGCTTTCTGCCCGTCCCCATTGCTCAAGAGACTCTGCCTTTTATCCCAACATTAACAGCTGCTTTCAACAGCACTAAGAACTTAGTGCTTCTAAAGACAGAGTTGGATGCATTTACTGTTTATTTTTTACTCATTCCCGTGTGTTTAAATCAAGCCTTCAGCTTACAGTATTTCAAAGCCAATAGTACCTTCTCTTTGCACCAATAAGTATCATATGTTCCTATAATGTGCTTCAAAACTCAAAATGGCTTATGTACCTGTTTTAGGTACATCAGTCTTCTAACAAGCATCTACCTTATTTATCAAAATTGTATGTGATAAATACATTATTTTTAACCTTATTTTTTTTATTAGGAGCACATGGCATTTAGGCTATGGCATATTTTCCTTTTTTTCATTTTATTTTTGTGGCACATACATGCATTTGTAAATACAAATATATATAACCATTGCACCAGCTCACAAAGGCCAGACCTACTGACTTTGTCAAAGCTTGCTTGGACTCCTGTTTGGCCAGAACAACTGTTGCCATTCATTGCCCTTTTCATCACACATCCAACCCGGTGTATAAGTATTTTAGCACCTTGAGGGGAGGGTATGGCCTTCCTCTAGCCAAGATGGCCACTTGATCTGAGCGCTCTGACAGGCGGTGGCCCAGACAACAAACATACATCATAAAAAGGCCAGAGCATCTTGATGAAACTACCCCCCACCCCCAGCCCCCAGTGTGGGATGAACATGTGCTGATCCATCTTCAGTGGGTGTGAGCGAAACTGGTGGAAGCTGCCTCTTTGAACTCCAAAATGGCAGTCACAAAAAGGACAGAGATAGGCGGCCACACATTGAGTTGGCGACTGGAGAATTATGAAGCAAAGCCGGCCGTATCCCAACAGGGTTAGTCACTGAAAGCCCCTGCGCCAGGGAAAGAGGGTCTGCACTTGGGCGGGCCTATGGACCATCCAACACAAACTCTGGGAAAAAGCAAATAAACTGAAGGAGCTGACTGAGAGACAGAGCCGGCATTCCTGGGCATGGGGAGCTGGCTTGCTGTGAGGGAGCCCGCTCTGCAGGGTAATTGTCATACACGTGCATTAAGGCCCCAACCTTAAAGTAAGCGAAAATGAGCAGGGAGGCCCATAAATCAACAATAAAGACACAACCATAGAGGCGAGGGTAGCTCTCTGGCTAAATAGAGAGACGGCGGACTTTGCAGCCCACTTGAAGCCTCGGCTGGACATTCACATACAAGCGGTCCCTGGCAGGAAGCTCAGACAGTGAACACAACCCACGGATCATCACACATAATGCACACAAATACAGAATGCGCAAAAACAGTGACCCTAAACAACCTCAGCTGCCCTTTGAAGACCAGCTAAAGATGACTGTCCTACCATGGCTGAGGAAGCGCACACAGTGGGTATGAAGAAATGAAAATCAGACAATTATTGTGCAATCTTCAAACTAAACTCACATCTATAGGCAGAAAAACAAAAACACTTTAAATGCACAAATTGATACCATTGCAACTATGCTGGATAAGCAAGATCTCATAACTGAGGTGGAGAAGAGGATTTCAACAGCGGAAGATGACCAGCAAACTGACAGGGAGAAACTGTTGAAAATGGATCAAGTTCTAAAAATAATTGCTGCCAAAAATGAAGAACTCGAACCGAGACCTAGGCGCAATAATCTACACAACCTTGGAGTGGCTGAATCGGCAAACATTGGTAAAATTGAAAATTTTGTTGAGACATTACTGACAACGCAGTTTGGTGCAGAAGGCTTTTCTAAAATGTTCATAGTGGGGAGGGCTCACAGATCACTGTTTTCCGCCACCCGGAGCACCCTGAAGATCCGTCATAGGAAGCGGCGGCTCCTCCGCAATCGCGGAGGAGAGTCACCCCCACTGCCAGCACCCTCCAAAACATGAAAAATAAAACATAATAAAACAGGTTAAAAACCTGTTTTATTGTAGTTTTATTTTCCTTGTGACGACAGGCACTGAGGGGAGTGATATGTGCACTCCCTTCACTGCACATGATGGCTTGGCAGACTTCTCAGGCGGCCAAACCGTCATGGGCAGTGAAAGTTTGCCCAAAGGAAACAACTCAACTGGGTTGGAGAGAGCAGGCACAGACTCACAGTCGGTCCTGGATCGCAAATTGAGGCACTCAGGCCAAACCTAAAACTGCTCTCTTGCATGAGAGCAGCTTCATGAGTGGCCGCAGGGCAGGCTGGGAGCCTGTGCCTTCGGAAGAGCAGAGAAGATGAGCACGACGAGATGGTAGAGGGCAGCAGGTAAGTTCTTTTTAACTTTTTACATTTTTCTCCCTCGACCCACTACCCCACTTACCCCCCTCTTTTCCCTGACTCGAGCCGTGCCTGGTCATAGCCAAGCTACTCAACTATCAAGACAGAGACACGGCACTTCGGCTGGGTAGAGAAGACAAAGAGCTTCAATACAAGGGAGACCGCATCTCCCTTGACCTTGAATTCCCATTGGCGGTGCAGGAGCACGAGGCATGCAAAGCTTATTTGCCAGCAAAAACAAAACTATGAAACCTCGAAATACAATTACCAATCTGTAGTGAGCCAGATTTGCAGAGCCCCAACAAGTGATGTCCTACCTAATACAATTGTGTAATAAACATGTCCAAAGAACAGGGGGAGGCTGAATTGCTCCCTCCTGGACTCTGATGCTGATACGGAGGCCCCAGCATTGTGATGGCCAGGTAGCAGAGGTTTGCCCCGCTCATTCGGAGCCGTGAGACCATGTATGGTCGGAGGTGCTTAGTAAACTCAGGCAACAAGGGCATCTACAAGCCCACTAGACGTTTATTTATTTTATTTTTATTTATTTTGAAGGTCTTATATAGCACGAACATTACAGTACGTCAATACAAGGACCCAATGGTTAATACACACTTGCTGCTTTGACATCTGGATGTGTGACGTTACAACGCATACTTTTACAACGCCTACATTTACAACGCATTTTTTACACCGTAACATCCATTACAACGCATACCATTACAACACATGCCATTACAACGAATTCTTTGAAACTACCTTTACAACGCATTCCACTACAACGCATACTACATTTACAACGCATACCAATACAACGCATAACATTACATTGCATGTAAGGGAAGTATTGCATAGTTTAGGGGTAAAAATTACTATTCTAACTCCAGTGGGTGCAACAGTAGGGTAAGTGTTGGATAGTGTAGGGGTTAAAATTACTATTCTAACTCCAGGGGGTGCAACAGTAGGGTAAGTGTTGGATAGTGTAGGGGTAAAAATTGCTATTCTAACTCCAGGGAGTGCAACAGTAGGGTAAGTGTTGGATAGTGTAAGGGTACTATGTGTTGTAATGCTATGCGTTGTAATGGTATGCCTTGTAATAACTGCGTTGTAATGACATGGTTTGTAGTGGTGTGCATTGTAGTGTCATGTGTTGTAATGGTTGCGTTGTAAATGCATGCGTTGTAATGGAAGTTGCGTTGTAAAAGTTTTGTTGCAATGGTAGTGTGTTGTAAAAGTTGCGTTGTAAAGGTTGTTTCCCTTGACATCTGCCACAAGATATCCAGGCTGTGGCTGCCACCCACTCGTAAACTCCAGAGACAGTGGTTATTTAAGTTGATTCATTGGACACAAGTTATGTCCCATTGGAATGGCTTGATTTTGTGTTTAAAGTTGTGGGGAGGGAACTATATTTGTCAGCGAAGTTCTGGGGCTGGCATGGGAGAGGGGATTGGGAACTGTACTACGTAACTACTCTGTTGCATTGGGTTGAGATAGCACAGGACAGTAAACAGACTATGCAACAATCATATTCTCACAAAAGACACAAAACCACAATGGCCCTCAGAAACCATATATAATTAACGGGGACCAGAGCAAATTACTCCCTGCTAACTTGGAATATAAGCAGGTTACACAATCTCAGGAAAATTTAAAAAGTCACAGACTACTGGCAAAGGCACAATTTTGACATAGAGTTCCTACAGGAAACACATTTACCTCCAAGAAAACATAAGCACCTCCTACATAAATGGGCCTGCCATCCCATCAACTTGAACTATTCGTCCTATGCAAGGGGACTCGCTATCCTTATCAGGCGCAGAATACCTTTCCACCAAACGAGTGCCATGGTCGACCCAGAGGGAAGATTTTTAATCCTGCGAGGGATGTTGGGCCCGCAGCCACAGACACTTGCCAAAATATATGTCCCCGCAACAGTCAACCCAGACTTTTACAATACTATTTGGGGACACATACGTGCAGAAGACGCTAGCCCGCTGATATGGGGTGGTGACATTAACATGACAACGGATCCTCACATTGAAGGATTACACGCCCTGTCCAGAGGCCACTCTAATTCGACTGCAGCTCTAAACAACATAATTGAGGAAGGGGAGCTGGTATTTGGAGACAGAGGCACCCACACACTCGGCAAGGGTCACCCTACTTTGGAACACACAATATATGGTCGAGATTAGATCTCTGGATCAACTCCAAAGATGTGAGCATGTGGATACTAGAGGTAACATATCTTGCTCAAACACTATCTGACCACTCACCTGTACTCCTCTGACACCAACTCCAAGAATAACCACAATACACTCAGCAGGCTTTCAAAGCAGTGCTGTGGGGGTAATGCATATCAAATGAACACTGTGTACTTACAACACTTTGACTCCACTTAGACAAAGTAGATAGTGAAATAAAACAGCTTGAAGCATAACTGCCTGTCCCCTCTACTCAGGCTGTTTGGGAAAAAATAAGAACTAAAGTATTAGGATATCCTCAAATAGGGAGAGGGGATGCAAACTATTTCGGCAAATATGCATGGGCGAGAATATACAATGAGGGAAGAAGACCTGGAAGTGCATTAGCGAACGCTGTCCGGAAATAGTGAGGGCCAGCTGCTATTTCAGAAATACATTATACGACAGTCAAGCTGGCCCATACACTGAAAGACATACAGCACATGCATCAAGCGATTTAGGAATCGCAAACGGTGCGAATCGCAAAATTCGGCCGTTTGCGATTCCCAAATCACTATTTGGGATGCATCATCCTAAAAGTGAAGAAATCGCTATTTTTGCGATTTATTAAAGTGCGATTGCTTTTAAGGAATCGCAATTTTGCGATTCCTTAAAAGCAATGCATGAAACTGAAAAAATTTCGATATCGCAACTAGAGAGAAAAAATTACCATGAGGTTGGACCTCATGGTAATTTTGCGAAATGTTAGAAATATGCCAATTTGTGCATTTTTTTGACTTTCATGTTGTGCACACACATGCCCTTAGGGCATGTGTGTACACAACATATGTGCATTGTTTGATTTCAGGGGTGCAACAGGGTGTCCTTTGGACACCCCTGCACCCTTGAAATCGCAATCTCAATTTGCGATTAGCTAATTGCGAATCGCAAATTGAGATTGTCTTCCCATTCATTCCTATGGACATCTAGGCCCATAGGAATGAATGGGAAGGGATTCCTTAATTGCGATTCGCAAAATGCTAATCACAATTAAGGAATTTTAAAAAATCGCAATTTATTTAGCGATTTCTTAATGCATAGGCATTTACAATTCCTTAATTGCGATTCCTTAAAAATCGCAATTAAGGAATCGCAAATGCCGAGATTGATGCATGTACCTGATAGAGAGGGTGGTTGCAGAACATTTTAAAGTAATATACATGCCACAGAAAAAAGGTGGCCAGAATAGGTAATCACTCTGGCCTGGCTGAGTGATGCCCATATAGAATTTGAACATTAAGAAAGAGGGCAACTCAATAAACCCTTGCGAGCATGTGTGTAGACTATGTTGGATGGAAATGAGCTAACATGAGATTAATGGCAGAGAGAGTTTGTGGCATGTCCTATAACTCTAGCGAAATTACTGATGTTATCAACTACCTAATACTAAAGCACCAGGCTCAGACGGCCTTCTAGCAGAAATAGCTAAAACTAGCTAGACTTATTAGTGCTGCGACTACATGCAGTATTTGCAGAGGCCATTGGGAGGGATGAACTACCTCAATCAATGTGGGAAGCTGTATTAATTACTTTGCTCAAACCTAATAAACTTGCAACTGGCTACGACTCTTACAGACCTCTATCACTGGGATTAACACTTGACAGAAATCAAAGCATGCAGAAACATATCAGTGCCGCAATAAAAGGAGCAAACTTTCAAATTAAAACCCTTCCTTCCCGCAAATGACTTTAAACTGGCAGTTCAAGCACTAGTAATCTCAAGACTAGACTATGGGAATGCAACTCTTTGCGGACTTCTCAGATCTACAACGGTCCTTCTACAAGCCTCAATCAACTCAGCGGCTAGGCTCATCATGGGCTCAAAAAGAAACTGTCACATTTCCCCCAACTTTAGAGCTTTTAACTGGCTACCATTTGAAGCAAGAATTCAACTAAAAATCGCTTGTATGACTCGAAAATCCCTACTTCACAATACTCCGAGTTATCTGGCCCAGAAACTGGTGCTCTCATGTAGCAACAGATCCTCCTGAAGTTCCAGCAATCTTCTTCCGAAACCACAACGATTTGCCAAAAAGAAAACATGCAACCATGCCTTCTCTGGAATCGTGCCTAGGATATGGAATGCAATCCTTCAACATCAAAGTAGGATACGATGCCAGGTGCAGGGAGCGCCACTAGTTGAACATTTTGTAGAGCAAGGCCACACACCAGACCAAATGCAATGGCTTGTATTGGAAAAAGCACAAATGGGTCCAAGGGGAGGTAATATCAGCGGTGTCCTTAATTTAAGAGAATCGAAGTGGTTGCTGAAATTGGACTCAATCGCGAATGGGTTGAACCAACTTGAGACTAGCAATGCACAACTGGCCTGCTTAAGCATAAGATAACAGACACTGTATGTCACAATCTCACAATATTCTAATTACGACCTCTATTCCCACTTTCCTTTGACACCGCACATTTTAATGTGATACCTGATTTAGGTCTTTTTGCAAATTTGTTCTCAAAATGCGTTGTCCCAATGTGATTAAACAACATTGGTGATCCATTGCGTTTATTTTTATTTTTTTCCTCCTTTGATGTGGCTTCATGCCTTGTATTCTCTAAGAATATTTTCTCCTCATCCCGAAGTCAGTAACACACTGGGACCACTATTATACATATCGTCTTGTACCCAGGTCCCAGTGATTCCTGGTTTACCCTATTTTGTAACAAACTGACCCAGTCCATACCTTGATGCTGACCAGAGACCACCATGAGGAGATGAGGTGACTGACATGGTAAACTTAGAGATAACTACATGAGTATCAGTAGAGAAATGTATGTGTGTAAATTAGTGTGGAGTGAAAATGAATACATTTTTGGATTTGTAGGGAAAAATTGAGTGTTGAGATGCAGTGGACAGATTTTGAACTGAATCACTATGTGGCTGTGACTCTTGGATTCATAAGACGGTAGTCATTGTTTCTTTAATGTTTTTCATAGATATTTGAAGACTATGCTGTACAAGTTGCTTGTTGTGCCTTTACATCAATTAAAGGTACCTAAGGTGTAGTTCAGATACTTTATAGATTGTTGTATTATCTGCTAAGGTGGTGAGGGGTACTATGAAGCGGTAACAGTCACACCAAGAACTGGACATGATTTTTCCGTTTTAAGGTTGTTCTACTTATGGCCAATTGTTGTTCATTTTTTAATGCACGGGAACAAGCACGTTGGTAGAAGTGAACTACAGCAGGTCGAGAGTTTGGTGTAATGTGAATGTTCTTCTGATTGAGTAGCCCTTGTAGAGATTTCATTGCATATAGAAAAAAGGAGACAAAGAAAAGTCGAGAGAGTGTGCTGAGTCAATGGGAGTTCGACAATACACAGGCTGTTTATGTCATAGGGTGATGTGCAGGGATAAGCTGGAAGGCTCCGAAAAGCTGCACTGTGATTGGCTGACCTTTGGTTTGGCCACCATGTCTTTGGAAAATGAACCGAGAAGAACTCTGTGAGGGAGGAAGAGGTGAGTGAAAGGAGAAGAGACATTGTATTTGACATTAAAACTAAAATCAGGGGGTACTGTCTCAAAAAGGCAGAAAGAGATAGAAAAGGAAGAATCATTTCCACCCAAGGCACACCAGCACGGGTAATGGCAACAAAGAAAGGTTTACACATATCTGTATTGCTCAAACAGTGGCGCCAACATACTAAGAAAGATGAGGAATTACAGATCCTGCTATGTGACAGATACCAGATACCCAAGCTTCAGAATCTGAGAAGAAGAATGTATGCCTTGAAGCCTCAGCCTGGACCCACCCAAATTTGTGGCACAAACACTTTGGGAACAGATGGCAAATGGAAAACATAGCGAGAGGTTTGCACTAAAGACCAGCAATAAACTTTGTTCTTGGCTAAACAGTAAGTACAATGACAGGCAGAGAAGGTGTTGGGAGGATGTGATTGAGACAGTAGGTGCTTACCCCGCAATTGACGGTGAAACTCTACGGAAAGGGAAACCCACAGTTTCGAAGAAGGTCAAAGACGAGACTGACACAGACATGTGAGTGGTGAGCGGTGAAGAGGACACTTTCATAGACGAACTCCTGAGGTACAGACCACCCCCATATAATGCAGCCACAGTAGCAGTAACACAACCCAAACCCCTGTTGAAAATAGGTCTACTGCTCCAACTAATGCTGAGCCGAGTGCACCCCTGAAACAGGAATCACACAGACCCTGTTGACCCTGAAAACTCCATTAACCATGACCCGAACTCAACCAGCATAAGTCCCCTGCCGGTCCCTTTTACTACAAGTATCCCTGAAAGGCAGTCCGCCCAAGCAGCAAGGTAGCCACAGAGCCCCTAAACACTTTAGTAACAATTGACTCAGGACACACTGGACATGCTGAGCCAGTGTATGGATGAGTCGGCAGCCCTCCTCAGGAGTAGCCTCCATCTCTAGCCAATATAAGGTCTACTGACTTGCTCACGATCGAGCTCATCACACGAGAAGCTATCTCGGCATGCAAAAATAGCTCGCTGGACAACAAACATTCAAGGCGTGGGGCATAAACATCACTCTACTATACAAGTAGTGTGGCTCACTGGTTAGAGCAGGCAGACCCTGAAGCAGAGGTCAGACCCGGGACCAGGGTTCAATTCCCGACGCGGCAGGGTCTTGAGCTCAAATGTCCATGGACTCGATAATTCTCGCTTCGGTGCCTGACCTAATCATGGGTTCACACTCTGCAACTCTGGGCATTAAGCTTGCTTAATCTCCACAACGGCGGGATGCCTGGCTTTCACCTTGGGGATGCCCTGTAGGGGCTATCTCACAGGAAAAAGCCAGGACGGGTTCCCAAGGCAAGCGCGGAGATACCCCTTTGGGGGTCGATTCAGGCGCTATATAAGAAACATAATAATAATAATAACATAGGCTACCCCACTACTTTACTCCCCAACGAGGGAAACTAAACCTAGGTTTCATCAAAACCCACATGCTCAGTCCTAAGGGGAGCCCGAGGTGAGTCACCTACATGGAGGTGGGTGTCTAACTACAGGCAAACTCGATCTCAGCCCCCACCACAGCAATTCAACCTGCACTCAGATTTCAGGTGGATATCCAGAACCATCAGCGGCTGTACTCACACCCAATGGCAAAACCAACACTGGATAGTGCCACTCAAGCAAACCAAACCTCTGCTTGTGCACATGGAACGTCAGCGTTCTTGCAAGCAAAGTCATGGATCCAGAGTTTCTGCTCTACATTAAATCCTTTAAGATAATCCTGTTCCAGCAAACCTGGCTGGGTGACTCGCCCCAACTATAGGTCTTCATGCCTTTTCACGCCAGCAGTTAAGCAGTCTAAATATGGACACCCATCAGGGGGCTAGCAACATACGTACCATTAACCTGCACAACCACGGCAGAGGAAGTCCCATCTCCTTCAGCAGCCATCATTGTAGTTCAGATCAGCCTCTTATTTGATGGGAACAAGGTAGAGGTAATCATTTTCAACACCTACATACACCAGAAATGCAAAACAAAAGATGTGGAACACCTCATGGATCAGTTTCTGACACATATAAGCAATCTGAATACCTAATCTCATCCTCTCTGATCTGATTTAACACCTTCTAGGCTCTTAGGAGGCTGATGAAGAGAAGGGTCAGTTCTCACACTGGAATATCCCAGAACAAAGTAGGCATCCCTGCGGCAGAACAAGCAAAACAGCCAGATGCCTATGGGAAGATTTGGAGCACTTCATATTCAGGGCAATATTCCCTAAGGGCTTCCCGCCGGCCACTTCTTTTTACTCTGCGTCCACCTGCTCAACTTCAATCGCTAATCCTCGAGTCAGCTAGCAAGCACGGAGAGGAAAGATCCCCCATTACTGAACCACAATGAAGCGGTACCCCCTCTCTAACCAAGCACAAACAGCATGACTTCAGGGCATTACCATCATCAAGTGCCAAATCGCCAAAGGCAGGAGAGAAAGGGCCCACAAAATCAGATCACTGGGGAAACTCCCAGCCTCCTGGATTGGCTCAGTCATTTCTACAATACATAAAAGAGGAGAGAAATCCACACCAAAAACCTACTGCCTGGTCCCTCTGATTGACAATGAGGCAAGGTACTTTGCAGCCACTCTACTAGAGGAACTCTAAGCCTGGGCATCGGCGAACACTATTATCCCCCTCAATCAAAAATGATTTTCTAAATCTACGGGCACAACTACCAACATCCTGGCCATGGCAATGCTCATAGATGCGCCAAGATGCTCCAAGCAGCCTCTCCATCTTTGATTCATCGATTTCAGAGCGGCATTCGATAACATAGTCCGGGCTAGGCTCTAGAGGAATTTGGCCACCTAGAACTGGGGACTAAACTGATCCAAACTACAACAAATTACAAGTACCTAGTCATAGTAATTAACAGGGGGGAGCAATTTGCCATGCAGAAGGAAGCAATCGAAAAGGAAAGGGATGGCACTGGCAGTGACGCTATGGAACCTCAAACTGAAGCTGACAGGTCCGATGCTGTCAACTCTCTTCCATGTAGCTCAATAAAAAATACTAACAGCAATCACCTATGGAAGCGAAACCCTGAGAGGCAGAGACTCCTAAGACTCTGGACAGTATACTAGCCAAGGCTTGACTGGCTCATCTTTAACATCCCAAACTACTCCTCGGCGGCACAGATCAGGTTGGAGTTCAGCCTAACAAAACAGCCCCTGGCAAGGCCAGGTGCATTTATTGTCTGCTGGCATAAGATCAGGCACGCCGCTCCCAGCACCTTGAATCGCCTTGCCTGGCAAGAGCTGCAGCACCGGAGCACATTGGCTGCCAGAAATATCCTCCACAAATTGCTGTAAAGCCTTGGCTGTCCCAGGTCTGGGACATTCCCCTCTGTCATGCAGCATTAAAAAATCTGGTTTGGAAATCAATTAAAAAGAACTCACTGGACAAAGATGAGGCAACACCTGGATGACGATCAACAACTTCGCTCTCTCGCTTATCAAACATATTTCAGCCTAGGCTACTCAAGAAACATAAAAGAAAAGTTCATGAAACATCATCTGGGTATACTCCCTTCTGAGGCACCAGTCCTGAAACTGCTGTACAGTCTGTGGCTCAGCCACTGAATACATGCCGAACCTTCTTGGCATCTGCAACGAACTGAAGGGAAAACGGACCCAACTGTTCAAAACTCAGTTCAACTTAAGAGGGATTCGCACGCGGAGACAGGCAGTGCTGGCCTGCTTCAAGCCAGCGGATCAGCACCGCAGCTGCAGGCTTGTAAAGGTTCTTTATGCTGGTAGAAAAGCAAATGTCAATAGCCATGCAATACACTCCACCATCAGCACCAGCAGCCACCACTGAAGCGAGTGGCCTTTAATCCACAATCTACAAACTGGTTTTATAATCACCACACTTTGCACACCTTGCTTCGGTCCCTAAATCATAATCCCCCAACAGACAGGTCTACAGGAAACCTATTGTTCTACCTTCCCCTGCTCGAGCCAAGCTCAGCAGCAGGAGGGCAATATCATGCCTGGGGTCGGCAGCATCACTAGCTTGCTGGCAGACCCTGGAAGGCTGCTACCGGGAGTACTGGGGGCTTCCTGGAGGAGCCCACCAGTGCATGGAATCATACCTTTAACATGGGTAATGGCATTGGGGTATAATTCCAACATGTTTAATACCAGGTTTGGCACATCCACTGTATAGCTAGCCATCGCATAGTCATGGATGCCCACTATATGTATAAAAATGGTTGACCGCACTTACAAAGCCTGAAGAATCAACTCAGGGGTTCGTAGGGGTGACCTTCTCATGCAGGGGCACCCACAGACTTATTATCCAGCAACCTGCCTTCAAGATTGAAAGGGCTGCCTTAGAGGTGACTTATAGGTTTTAATTGTAGTGACCTCAGATGTATGGTGAAAGCACCAGCTAACACAGGCTGCAATGGCAGCCCTGTTGTCACAGTTTTAGTGGTCTCTCATTGGTGGCACAATACATGCTGCAGTCCATGGGAGAAAGCTGGTCTGCCTATGCCCTGGGTACCTCACTACCATATACTAGGGACTTATATGGGTATACGAGTAGCCAATTGTGAAGGTACAGAAGTACTTACTATAGCCAAATTTCACACTAGTCAAAATCACACTGACACCAGACAAAAAGTGGGGGTAATCATGCTAGAAGGATCCTACCTTCCTACATACCCATTTTTGGAATGCCAGACTATGCCAAAGATATCATACTATTTTGTCATGAACGCGATAGGTGTGCATTGTCTGTGTTGATACAGACACACAATGATTGTGAGAAATTGGGTTGTTGGTTGACTGGGTTGTGAGACCTGGTCAAGCTACAGCTACAATCCCTTGCAGAGTGAACCACAAAAAGTCACTACATTAACCTGTGCTTAATTGTGGTTAGCTTGGCACGAAAAAGTCAGGCTTAACTTAGAGGCAATGTCTAAAGTATTTATGCATCACACAAACAGTAATTAAGGGAGAGCACAACACAAGAAAAATCTCATACCAATAGATGAAATGTAAATAAATGATTTGACCCCAAAATTACAAAAATCCAATTGATAGAACAGTAGTTATGCATTTTTAAAGTTTTTAGTATGCATCTAAAGGATCAAAGCGCAATCCATGGACATCTTGTTGTGTCAGACCGGGTCAAAGTCGAAAAATATGTCTGACTGCAATGAAGCGCAGTTCGGATACAAGAAGTGGATTGACCTGGTCAGTGCTTACCTTCGAACTTAGAAGGAATTTTGAGAAAAATGTTCTGAGAAGGTAATGTTCAGCAGGGCAAGGCTGCAGAAGGTGTCAGAGGAGGTAGGGTCATTATCAGGCAGCCTTGGGTCGGAGATGCGGTAAAGATTTCTACATTCGGACATGGTCTCTTTTTGAAAGTCAAAAATCACCACAGGAATGAGGGAGAGTGCTGTAGCCGAAGATAGTTCCACAAGGCTGGATACCCCTTTGGCGTAAGACCGCTGAATAGGATTTACTACTGTGAAGAAGAAAATAAAGGGAGAAGTCGCAAAGTCAATCCAACTACTGATGCACTTCGGGCGGATAGGTGAGCAGGTTGGTCCGAGGCTCCTCCTGTTTCTCAGAGCAGATTTTGGCCAATACTTTTTCTCAGTTTTTGAATTTGGTCATCTGGGAACCTTTAGCACCTCAAATAAGTATCTGGGACTGGCGGGACACCACTTGGGATTCAGGACTCTCTCAGGCTGGGTCCAGGTGCGGGTTCAAGATGATGGGAGCTTTCTGTATCCCTGTGGCTCTGAACAGGAGGCCAGGAAACTCGCTCTTGGAATCACTCTGGTAGTATTGGGCTCAGGTGAAGATGCAGGGCCCAACAGCAGGGATGCCCTCTGAGGGTTCAGGGCAAGCTCCAGGCAGCAAAGCAGTCTTTTCTGGTACAGCATAGCAGTCTTGCAAAGTGCACAATAGGTGACAGCAGAAGGCCGTCCTTTGAGAGTACTTCCTCAGGTCCAGGAATGAACTGGAGGGAGGGTCTGAAGGTCCTATTTTTAGGTTCAGCTTTGGTAGCGCTTATGCTGTCTGCAAAACATGTATGAATCCGTCTATGGGCGTTAAGCAGGCCTATGTATTGCCATTCATGCTTTGTTGTGCATGTCTTAAACACTTTCTTTTTATTGGTGCATTTTTCTAAATGTCCCTCCTTTGTGTGCTTAGTTCCCTCCCCACCGATTTGACTAAGAGAACATTTTTGTTGCTCATCATACTTGAAGTGCCTTCACGCTTCCACCTGTTACAGTATGTGATGGCCCCTCCTCACTCCTCCCATCTGGGGTCTGGTTTATACCAGCACTGACTTCTTTTAAAACATGTCGAGAAGCAATACAAGTCGTTCACAGCACCACAGACTACTTGTTTTCCAAAACTGCTAAGATTCTATGAAAAGTACCCCAAAGGCAGTGTTTGCAAAGAGAACAGCGTTCTCATCCAATGACTCAGAATTTTTTGCCTCGATCAGAAAGGCCCAACAACATACCTGTAACATTCAACAAGCACTGGGCCTAGGGTGAGGGCCCAGTACAATACCCTCAGATATCAGTCATATGAACGTGCTTCCCTTTAGAAGTAAATCAGGCAGTCTCAGGTGCTTTAGATCAGTGACACTCAAAGTACGGCCCGGGGGCCGCATGCGGCCCTCCTGACCTTTACATGCGGCCTCCTGGGCAGAAGCAGCACTGGGCTGCTGTTTACTCGTTTCAGCACTAACATGGATTTTTTTTTAAATATACAGCAATCACCTATTTAAAGGTTAACTGCAGTAAGTAGCTAGGCCCTTAACTTTAGGAACACCTTCCTTTTTAAAGGCAGCCACTAGTTATACATGCTTTGCTTCCCCTACACCCACTTTACACCCCCCACCCACATCATACCCCCCCACCCATGTTGGCAGCCCCCAGATACACCATAGACCAAACTTTGCGGCCCCGAGGAAAATGTTTGTGAATAAGGGTGTAATTCGGGAGGTCTAGTGAATAAAAGATCCTGTTATTGTTGTTGGGATCCTTTGAGTTCAAGTCCTGAATTAGCTGCTGACCACGCTCTGCGTGATCTCCGGCCGGTCACTGTCTGTGCAGCATTTAACTCATGAGTAAGCCTGGAGCGCGTATAAATGATTTGAAAAATAGTGCGTGTAATACACGGATACCTTTCTCTCCTTTCACAATATTTGTGAGCCTTGTACAAATTCTCCCTCTAGCCATGCAGTGACTGCAACTGTTTACTGTCCTCGAGCGCTCAGTCTGGAGATGGACACATCTTGGTAAACAAGTCACAAAGGGGGCTTAGGGCCCGATTCACAGAACTAATCTGAGACAAAATCCTAAACTTACTACTTTTGGTATTCACAGAAGGCATTTAGTAGTAGTAAACCAACTTTACTACTACTAATTGCCTTCTGTGAATACCAAAAGTAGTAAGTTTAACCAAAAGTAGTTAGTTTAACCAATAGTAGTAAGTTTAACCAGAAGTAGTAAGTTTAACCAAAAGTAGTAAGTGCATTCTGTGAATACCAAAAGTAATAAGTGCCTTCTGTGAATACCAAAAGTTGTAAGTTTAGGATTTTATCTCCTATTAGTTCTGTGAGTCGGGCCCTATGAGAGCAAGTGAGGCTTCAGTGCACGTAGAAATAAATAAATAATTAGACGCTATGTCTGTTTGCATGCTCTGCTATGAATTAAGGCCTCATGGGCGGGTGTGATGCATTTCCCACAAACGTACATAATGCACAAGTCAGGCAAGCAGTGGCATCTGCTTGCATGAGTAGACATTTGTCAACAAAGTTATGTGGGGACACGTGGTATGGTGGGACAGCCCTCTCCCTTATGTCTCCCAAGAGATCTCATCCAACCAGTTTAAGTTGACCAGAAGCCGCATCCTTGGCACTCAGTGCACTTTCGCGGGACGCTACGCATGCAGGGATAGGGGGAGGTACTGAGGTAACCACTGATGTCCTCTGCAGTCCTTCTTTGCAACCTTTTACTAAAGGTTGACACACTTTGCTGATAATTGATGCACTCTACGAAAGGTAAACACAGGTCAGTGGTGCCAAAGGAGCGGCTCTCCAGCCCAACAGCATGAGTCCTCTCTGTGGCACAGGACAGCTCACCGCAGGCACAGCCATCAAAATGGGTACTGCCTACCCCCCTATTAAAAGGTAGCCACAATTAGGGGTTCACTGGGCCTCTCGCGCAGACCTTGAGCTCTGGTGCCTGCACGGCCATTATGATTAAAGTTGAATACCGACCTGCCAGGCAGTTATGGTCATTTTCCTAACTTGTTTAAGTCATATGACACCTTAGATGCGCCATCTTTTCTGCCCTTCAGAGTGCATTACCTGAAAGCAAGTACTTTACACGTGACATAGTATCAATGCATTTATCAAAGATCAGGGTTTATATATGCAGAGGCTAGCAGAAACACTTAGTGGAAAAATATGCTTTTAACCCTTTCCTGAAATTTTGAAATGTTTATTCACAGACTCAGTTGGGCAGTTTTCGATGGAAAAGACCCTTGCAAAAGCACGTATTTTCGCCAGAGCATTGATTGAAATACATACCTTTGGTTGAGCTAATGAAGGCACCTAGATGGCTGGATGGAACGTCAATGCCAAATATCCTCGAGCTGATCCCTGCATTCTTCCACTCATTCAGCATAATGTTTTGAAATATAATCAGTGCCTGAGGAGGAGCCCAATGCAGGACCTTCAAAGGTAGATTCATGCGGCCAATTGTTTAGTGCTGGGGCAAAAGACTGCACAGTGCAAAGCGGGTGCTTTTGTGGAGCTATGTTGCAAATGGTGTAAATGCCTCTCCTTCTACACTCCATCAGACACCTATGCTCTCCCCAACTGGCCCTGGCCACAATCCCACGGATCCACAAGACCACGGCTGGAGGAAGATATTTTTCCTACCTTGCTGTGAAGACCTGGAACTCCTTGCCTCTGCACCTCAGGCAATCACCATCGCTGCTGCAATTCAGGAAGGACCTCAAGGCTCTTCAGCTGGACCACAGATCCCCCCAGCGCCTCGATACCCTAACGGGTGAGTAGTCGCGCTTTACAAGAAACTTGATTGATTGAATGTGAGAACTGCTATGCCATACAAAGATACAGTTCTCACTTAAAAACAGAATCTGGTGAAAATCAATGGGGAACAAAACTATGGTCCATCTCCTTAAAGAGTAATACTCTGTGAAGTTTTGGGAAATAATCTAGTGAGATCTGATATCTGGTTCATAAGTCCAGTCCTAAGGCTGCATCCCTCATGCGGTGCTTCCCAAAGCAAGGGAAGAACAATCCACTATCTGGGCCATGTTGTAGGTTTGGAACGGAATTGAGCTAATGAGCTTTGGAATAGTGGGCGTCAAATCACTGGATAGCAAAGTGGGTGTTCTCCCAGAATTCTCAGCCGCTGATTCATAATCATCTTGTCAGAATTCAACCACAGCAAGTTAGCGCTTAAGGAAAGATGTTGGAAGGAACCATGCTGCTGCTGCTTAGATTGAGTGGCGAGCTTGTTGTCTCCAAAAACAAGGAGATGCTGCTTCTGAAGTACAACCCCATTAGAGTGTCAGTTCAGATGCTCGCTGTTGGCTGGTTGGAGATTGAGATGACTGGCTTGTCTGCTAATGTGAAGTGCAGGTTTGATAGTGGAGGCATGCGAAGAGGAGTGCACTCCATCCCTTTTCCTACTTCAAGCTCCCTTTCAGCTGCCACCAGCCAGCAACCAAGGGTCTGGTCTCTGACCATGACTCATGACACTGGTGTAAACATATGTTCAGGCAATCCTTTTCATTGCTTCTCCCTATGTGGGCTCTACTTCAGTCTAGGCTCTGCCAACTGCTGGCCCTCTTAACATAGAAAGGATTGTAGAGGTTCTGGAAATCACCTTAGTTCTCTGTAGAGTGGTGGGTGACACTACTTATTCCATGCACGCTGAGGCGCACTACCAGGTCAGTCAACAAAGGGCTGACTTCAAGGCTTCCGAACACTTTGGCTGAAGGTACTAGCCACTCTCAGCACAGGGCAATTTGTAGATGTGTGACTATGGATGCTGCTCCTTGAGGCATGTGGTTTTAACTGTCTGTCTGGCCTCAAGGAATACACAACCAATATAATGCAGCTTCTCGCATGAACCACATACTGTGTTCTGCCCCACAGTGGTGATAGATTGAGTCCTTCTTCACAATGTATTCACTCCCGCCACCATTTCTAAATAAAGTAAGAATTGGTAAAAGCAATTGGTCTGGCCTTGGCATAAGTTTTTTTTTCTCCATTTTTTTTATTGCAAGCATATGCCATATATAGAAAAAACAGACCGGCACATAAATGTGGCCACCACATGCTTGAAATAAAATTTTAAAAAGAAAACATTCACTGATATAGCTGTTTTATTATCGATATTTGAGAAGACAAAACTTTCTGTGGGGATATGCATTTTATTATTACCTGATATGAAGGCAACAAGAGGAATTAAATCTCAAATAAGCACTCAGCTATAACGTCAGTAAAACACATCCTAACAGCAACATTGAAAAGGAGACAGGACATAAATCGAACTCTAGCTGGGCACCTGATGTGCAAGCAAAAGAAATAGCTGGTTATTAAAGACTATATACAAAAATCATAGCACACTTTGAAAGAGCATTGTGACTGAAAAGAAAGAAACAGTTGATGTGAATAACGCACACAATCTTTGTGCAGCCGCTCAATGGGAATGGAGCCAATGGGAAAAGAGAGCTGACCCATTGCCACATCCTGTATGCGGTGGTGGACTAGAGTAAATTTTGAACCTCAATTCAACAGATAAATGGATGAAGCCTACTGACCAAAAAGCACCTCTAGGCATATATATTATGTTTGCTTTGTTTTTAAAACAATAGTCTGGCTCAAAAATCAGCACCAACCTGATATAAATAGAAACAAAGGCCTCTCTTCAAACCAAAGAAAATGCTTTTATTACTTCCAAGGTAACATGATTTTGACACAATTTATAAATGAAATATGATATTATAGGGAAAAAAATTGAAAGCAAAGTAATGTAATTTTTGGGAATAGTAAATTTAATAGTGATTATGTTGCAGCAGAGATATTATGGGAGCTGAGCAGACGCTGCCTTGGGTGCAATGCTAAAGCTGGGCATACAGCGAAATGTGCACTGATGCAGTTACTGATAAGCAAGGTAATCTAGAAATTCAGTGACTGCTACAGCCATTGTTGAGACATATTGCACTTAAATGTGAAGATGCTGAGAACTTTCGAACTGAAAGAATGTCAATTCTGCAGAACATAATGCTATAACCCCAGTAAACATATAACAGCCCTGCTCATGAGTACTTGTGCTGCTAGGTTAAATGTGTTGCACCATTTGTTAGAAAGGTCGGTATGAACTAATAAAAAAATCAAGCAAACCACATAATTCCACTCAAACCACATACATCCACTCCGTAACACAAGGGTAAAAGACATTACCATTAAGAGCACCAATAGCTCGAACTAAAGAAAATGCAAGACCTATTGAACTTCTAATGCTTGTTATATACCCTGATGTCCTCTTTCTGGAAGGTAGGAGAAACTTCTAGATAGTGGTTTTGAAACGCATGGAAATTTCTGTCCTTTGTGTGAAAGCAGAGCACACCGTATTCAGTTGCAGGTAGGGCTGTGCTCAGCTCCGCCTCCATCCTACCAGCAGATGGCATATTCAGGCACACCTTATCCCTCTACTGAGTGACTGTCTGGGAGGAATTCACAAAGCCTAACTGTCTGTTACACCCAGTCATGTGACCCAAGACAGACTACAGGCACAAAAGGGATAAGGGCAGAAAAATACCAACATTCTAAAAGTGGCATTTTCAAAATTGTATTAAAAGATCTGACTTCACCATTAAATATGTTTTTTTTTACAATTCCAAAGGCACCAAACATAGCATAGCTACCTGCTCCCAATTGGAAATTACAGCTTATTAAATGTAATAAGGAATCCCCAATGTTATCCTATGGGAGGAGCAGGTCTTACAGCAGCGAAAAACTAATTCAAGAGCTTTTCACTACCATGACATGTAAATCTACAAAGTACATGTTCAACCTTTCAATTTCAAGGCAACTTGCCCTATGGGCTACCTAGAGCCTAACATCATCTGTCACCAGCAGCATGGTCACCTCAGACTTCTCTTAGTGGGCTTTGAGGTAGTTGAGATGGAGCACCCTTAAGAGTTTCTAGAGGTCTTGAGGTCGACCAAGTAGGTGGACTTTCCCTTCCACTCCAGCACCTCATAGGGCCCAGTCCAGTAGTGCTGGAGAACCCTGTGCTCCACTGGCTCCATCAACCACACCTTCTGTCCAGGCTGGAATTCCATCATGGTAGCCACTTGGTCATGCAATTGCTTTATTACCTCCTAGCTAGCCTCCAAGTTCTCTGAAGCCTTCTTCCAGATCTTGTTTGCTGATTCCTGGGGGCCAGCATGTAGCTAACTGCATCCTGGAAAGGTTTCTTGGGAGCTTGGTCCAACCCTTCCTTGACCATACTGAGAGGTCCCCTGAAAGGGTGACCATACAGAAGTTTAAAGCCCACTCCCTTCTGTGTTACCTCCCTGTAAAAAAAAAAGATGTTATGGTAAGAAGACATGCCACTTCTGCTTCATAGGCACAGGAAGGCCCATATTCATGCCTTTAAGTGTCTTGTTTAATCTTTCAACAAGGCAACTAGTTTGTGGATGGTATGGTGTGGATACCTTAAAAGCAACCCCACACTCCTTCCATATAGCCTTCATGTACGCGGACATGAATTGGTGTCTTTTTTTCACACCATTTCTTTGTGGAACCTCGCTCTGGTAAAAATCCCCAACAGGGCCCTGGCCACTACAGATGCAGTTACACTCCTCATTTTTGTTTTTGGTTTGCTTGTATTGCAAGATTAAATCATAGCAAATACTTTTTGCGCATATTAGGTTAATAGTGCATGGTGACATGCCGCGAAGTTAACTCGTTTGAAATGGCGCTTATGTTAGTGCACAGGCGGTTGACTGTAATGTTGTCACAATGGTTTATGCACGTTATGACTCTATATGGTTTGATGTAATATGATGGCCCATTAAGCTCTAAACACCTAACTAATAATTTCATAATAATAATTCATAATATGTACGACCTACTTTGATTAAAAAAAAATAACAAAAAGTTAATGTACATATAAAGGCCTTTTTCTCTCTCTTCTCTCTTTTTTTATGCATTATGCAATGATTAAAATTAGAATTTATATTTTCAATTTGGCTTTTATGATATTGTTCACAGAATCCTTATACTTTACAGGATTTCAAAATTCTTGATCATCTCTATACAATAGAACTTTGAAGAACCAACGTTGTTCGCATACAATTCAGAGGTATGCTTAGTTGTATAATACTTGGTGTATGTTGCTGCCTAGATTTGTAATAATCTATGCTCCTAGTAATGTTCATAAGAACCTACTGAAATATACTTTTGTATTCCGCCATAATTCTTGTCATTAGACCAGTGAGTTACTAAGAAGATAAACTGTCTAGAGCTTTCTATTAAATAAATACAAATCAGATAGAAGTGAAAAAACTCTTATCATGCATGTGTTCTTTATGTAAATATACATATACGTTAGATTGTCTAGTACCATATCAAAAATCCTATAGGTCTATATTGATGTAATTTTGGAAATACACATTGTTTTATAACTTCTGTACATATTGTAAATATTTTGTCTATGTTTTGTATATATTTTGTAGCCCTGAAGAACTCCTTGTAAGACGAAACGCGTTGGCTACTGTGGCTACTGTTTGTTGGGGTGGTTTTTAAAAGAAGAAAACAAATAAAGAATCATTAAACAAAGAAACTTTTCTGCTATGCATTTGTTACATGCATGATTTTCAGTTGTTATGAACACTTGTGTTGTGTAAAGGACAAGAATATATGTCCAAATATAAATACATCCTATTTGATGTAATAATTAAATCCTCAGTGCTGAACCACCAATAATGAATGTTACAAGCCAGTCCCAATCAGTAGGCCCTGTATCATTAGGGAATTACCAGCATACAAGTTGCCCCATGATCAGGAGCCTGAGGCTCACTATACAGGAGGTAATTTTCCCAATATATGAAGTGATCTCCAGAGTTGTCACTAGCGGCCTAGGGTTCAACTTGCCGCCTCAGGCCCTCAAGATTTGCCACTCCTTCTGTGCCTTGCAGAACTCCTCCCCTTCCACTTGCTATTTAGCAAACTAAGTCAGGTCGCAAGCAAGGCAATGTCTTCCCCGGTAGGCTCTGGGGCGGCCTCCTCGGGCGCACCATCAACCTGTGCTGTGGGACATTAAGGGGTTGTTTCCTCAAGCCTCTTCCCTTACCTAGCTGCTGTCTGGGCAATTCTCCCAGGCTTCAGACCTTCATGATTTACCTCCTGGGCAGTCATGGACCTGGTGGTCACACAGACCCACTCAGGCAATGCTAACATTTCCAGGTGTGACCTGAGCTCCCCTTTGTTCCAGGCAGTATGCTCCATGACAGTACCTAAGAGATCAAAGAGAGAATCGATGGTGACCAAAATGTACGTAGGTCCCGACTGGACTAAGGGGCTCATAAGGATGGTGGACGGAAGTGCCTCCGCAGCCCTGGAGTATGCGGAACATGCCTGATCTGCGTCGGCCTGTCGCGGTCACTCCGTCCGCCATATTAGGATAGGAAACATTGCCCAAATTCCGTCCGCGACGGAAGAGCACGCTCCGCGGGCCATCTACACCCGACCACGAGGCGGACGTAACCAATCCAGGGACACCGCCGTACGGACTGACGTGTAGGACCGTCCTCCAAATCAAGATGGCGGAAAATACACATAAAAGTGCTGCGGAAAAACAACCTGCCTGAACACTGCGGTTTCCCCACAGCGAACATACCCACCACAAGCTGCTCGCCGACATGGACCCAGCACTACATGCTTACCCGATAATCTTCGCGATCCACCACATCCTAGTCCTGGCCCACTACCGAGGACGACGCAGGTACGCTACAAACCATTCGCTGTCTGGAGGGGAGTACCTGCAAGGGTGGTGACGTCGGAAGGGGGAGTGTCAGGTATCTAAACCCACTGATTGGAAGCGAATTCCAAAACACACCTGTATCACACACGCAGGAATAACTCCGACAAAGCACGACACATGATTGACTTGCTTTATTACACATAATCGGGGTATAATCACAGTGTATGCATGGGCATGGTGGCAACCACATCTGGTACAACAGAGGCAGTACATGAGAATGCAGACTACAGTATCAGGACACCAACAGGGCATTGTGGACACCAGAGCAGGTCCATCAGAGGCAGTACATGAGAGGGCAGACTGCAGTATCAGAACACCAACAGGGCATAGTCGACATCAGAGCAGGTACATCAGAGGCAGTACATGAGAGGGCAGACTGCAGTATCAGAACACCAACAGGGCATTGTGGACACCAGAGCAGGTACA
Source organism: Lissotriton vulgaris (assembly GCF_964263255.1). NCBI lineage: Eukaryota > Metazoa > Chordata > Amphibia > Caudata > Salamandridae > Lissotriton > Lissotriton vulgaris. The sequence continues at coordinate 1,788,542,370 of NC_141694.1, forward strand.
TCAGAGGCAGTACATGAGAGGGGCTAAGTGCATCAACAGTTCATTGCACTGAACGGGTCCATCAGAGGCAGTACATTAGAGGGGCTAAGTGCATCAACAGTCCATTGCACTGAACAGGTCCATCAGAGGCAGTACATGAGAGGAGCTCAGTGCATCAACAGTCCATTGCACTGAACAGGTCCATCAGTGGCAGTACATGAGAGGGGCTAAGTGCATCAACAGTCCATTGCACTGAACAGGTCCATCAGAGGCAGTACATGAGAGGGGCTAAGTGCATCAACAGTCCATTGCACTGAAGAGGTCCATCAGAGGCAGTACATGAGAGGGCAGACTGCAGTATCAGAACACCAACAGGGCATAGTCGACATCAGAGCAGGTACATCAGAGGCAGAACATGAGAGGGCAGACTGCAGTATCAGAACACCAACAGGGCATTGTGGACACCAGAGCAGGTACATCAGAGGCAGTATATGAGAGGGCAGACTGCAGTATCAGAACACCAACAGGGCATAGTCGACATCAGAGCAGGTACATCAGAGGCAGTACATGAGAGGGCAGACTGCAGTATCAGAACACCAACAGGGCATTGTGGACACCAGAGCAGGTACATCAGAGGCAGTATATGAGAGGGCAGACTGCAGTATCAGAACACCAACAGGGCATTGTGGACACCAGAGCAGGAACATCAGAGGCAGTACATGAGAGGGCAGACTGCAGTATCAGAACACCAACAGGGCATTGTGGACACCAGAGCAGGTACATCAGAGGCAGTATACGAGAGGGCAGACTGCAGTATCAGAACACCAACAGGGCATTGTGGACACCAGAGCAGGTACATCAGAGGCAGTACAAGAGAGGGCAGACTGCAGTATCAGAACACCAACAGGGCATTGTGGACACCAGAGCAGGTACATCAGAGGCAGTACATGAGAGGGGCTAAGTGCATCAACAGTCCATTGCACTGAACAGGTCCATCAGAGGCAGTACATGAGGGGCTAAGTGCATCAACAGTCCATTGCACTGAACAGGTCCATCAGAGGCAGTACATGAGAGGGCAGACTGCAGTATCAGAACACCAACAGGGCATAGTCGACATCAGAGCAGGTACATCAGAGGATGTACATGAGAGGGCAGACTGCAGTATCAGAACACCAACCGGGCATAGTCGACATCAGAGCAGGTACATCAGAGGCAATACATGAGAGGGCAGACTGCAGTATCAGAACACCAACAGGGCATTGTGGACACCAGAGCAGGTACATCAGAGACAGTACATGAGAGGGCAGACTGCAGTATCAGAACACCAACAGGGCATTGTGGACACCAGAGCAGGTACATCAGAGGCAGTACATGAGAGGGCAGACTGCAGTATCAGAACACCAACAGGGCATTGTGGACACCAGAGCAGGTACATCAGAGACAGTACATGAGAGGGCAGACTGCAGTATCAGAACACCAACAGGGCATTGTGGCCAACAGAGCAGGTACATCAGAGGCAGTACATCAGAGGGCAGACTGCAGTATCAGAACACCAACAGGGCATTGTGGACACCAGAGCAGGTACATCAGAGGCAGTATATGAGAGGGCAGACTGCAGTATCAGAACACCAACAGGGCATAGTCGACATCAGAGCAGGTCCATCAGAGGCAGTACATGAGAGGGCAGACTGCAGTATCAGAACACCAACAGGGCATTGTGGACACCAGAGCAGGTACATCAGAGGCAGTATACAAGTGGGCAGACTGCAGTATCAGAACACCAACAGGGCATTGTGGACACCAGAGCAGGTACATCAGAGGCAGCACAAGAGAGGGCAGACTGCAGTATCAGAACACCAACAGGGCATTGTGGACACCAGAGCAGGTACATCAGAGGCAGTACATGAGAGGGGCTAAGTGCATCAACAGTCCATTGCACTGAACAGGTCCATCAGAGGCAGTACATGAGGGGCTAAGTGCATCAACAGTCCATTGCACTGAACAGGTCCATCAGAGGCAGTACATGAGAGGGCAGACTGCAGTATCAGAACACCAACAGGGCATTGTGGACACCAGAGCAGGTACATCAGAGACAGTACATGAGAGGGCAGACTGCAGTATCAGAACACCAACAAGGCATTGTGGCCAACAGAGCAGGTACATCAGAGGCAGTACATCAGAGGGCAGACTGCAGTATCAGAACACCAACAGGGCATTGTGGACACCAGAGCAGGTACATCAGAGGCAGTATATGAGAGGGCAGACTGCAGTATCAGAACACCAACAGGGCATAGTCGACATCAGAGCAGGTACATCAGAGGCAGTACATGAGAGGGCAGACTGCAGTATCAGAACACCAACAGGGCATTGTGGACACCAGAGCAGGTACATCAGAGGTAGTACATGAGAGGGGCTAAGTGCATCAACAGTCCATTGCACTGAACAGGTCCATCAGAGGCAGTACATGAGAGGGGCTAAGTGCATCAACAGTCCATTGCACTGAACAGGTCCATCAGAGGCAGTACATGAGAGGGGCTAAGTGCATCAACAGTCCATTGCACTGAACAGGTCCATCAGAGGCAGTACATGAGAGGGGCTAAGTGCATCAACAGTCCATTGCACTTAACAGGTCCATCAGAGGCAGTACATGAGAGGGGCTAAGTGCATCAACAGTCCATTGCACTGAACAGGTCCATCAGAGGCAGTACATGAGAGGGCAGACTGCAGTATCAGAACACCAACAGGGTATTGTGGACACCAGAGCAGGTACATCAGAGGCAGTATATGAGAGGGCAGACTGCAGTATCAGAACACCAACAGGGCATTGTGGACACCAGAGCAGGTACATCAGAGGCAGTACATGAGAGGGGCTAAGTGCATCAACAGTCCATTGCACTGAACAGGTCCATCAGAGGCAGTACATGAGAGGGCAGACTGCAGTATCAGAACACCAACAAGGCATAGTCGTCATCAGAGCAGGTACGTCAGAGGCAGTACATGAGAGGGCAGACTGCAGTATCAGAACACCAACAGGGCATTGTGGACACCAGAGCAGGTACATCAGAGGCAGTACATGAGAGGGGCTAAGTGCATCAACAGTCCATTGCACTGAACAGGTCCATCAGAGGCAGTACATGAGAGGGGCTCAGTGCATCAACAGTCCATTGCACTGAACAGGTCCATCAGAGGCAGTACATGAGAGGGGCTAAGTGCATCAACAGTCCATTGCACTGAAGAGGTCCATCAGAGGCAGTACATGAGAGGGGCTAAGTGCATCAACAGTACATTCCACTGAACAGGTCCATCAGAGGCAGTACATGAGAGGGCAGACTGCAGTATCAGAACACCAACAGGGCATTGTGGACACCAGAGCAGGTACATCAGAGGCAGTATATTAGAGGGCAGACTGCAGTATCAGAACACCAACAGGGCATTGTGGACACCAGAGCAGGTACATCTGAGGCAGTACATGAGAGGGGCTAAGTGCATCAACAGTCCATTGCACTGAACAGGTCCATCAGAGGCAGTACATGAGAGGGGCTAAGTGCATCAACAGTACATTCCACTGAACAGGTCCATCAGAGGCAGTACATGAGAGGGCAGACTGCAGTATCAGAACACCAACAGGGCATTGTGGACACCAGAGCAGGTACATCAGAGGCAGTATATGAGAGGGCAGACTGCAGTATCAGAACACCAACAGGGCATTGTGGACACCAGAGCAGGTACATCAGAGGCAGTACATGAGAGGGGCTAAGTGCATCAACAGTCCATTGCACTGAACAGGTCCATCAGAGGCAGTACATGAGAGGGCAGACTGCAGTATCAGAACACCAACAGGGCATTGTGGACACCAGAGCAGGTACATCAGAGGCAGTATACGAGAGGGCAGACTGCAGTATCAGAACACCAACAGGGCATTGTGGACACCAGAGCAGGTACATCAGAGGCAGCACAAGAGAGGGCAGACTGCAGTATCAGAACACCAACAGGGCATTGTGGACACCAGAGCAGGTACATCAGAGGCAGTACATGAGAGGGGCTAAGTGCATCAACAGTCCATTGCACTGAACAGGTCCATCAGAGGCAGTACATGAGGGGCTAAGTGCATCAACAGTCCATTGCACTGAACAGGTCCATCAGAGGCAGTACATGAGAGGGCAGACTGCAGTATCAGAACACCAACAGGGCATTGTGGACACCAGAGCAGGTACATCAGAGACAGTACATGAGAGGGCAGACTGCAGTATCAGAACACCAACAAGGCATTGTGGCCAACAGAGCAGGTACATCAGAGGCAGTACATCAGAGGGCAGACTGCAGTATCAGAACACCAACAGGGCATTGTGGACACCAGAGCAGGTACATCAGAGGCAGTATATGAGAGGGCAGACTGCAGTATCAGAACACCAACAGGGCATTGTGGACACCAGAGCAGGTACATCAGAGGTAGTACATGAGAGGGCAGACTGCAGTATCACAACAGCCACAGGGCATTGTGGACACCAGAGCAGGTACATCAGAGGCAGTACATGAGAGGGCAGACTGCAGTATCAGAACACCAAAAGGATATTGTGGACACCAGAGCAGGTACATCAGAGGCAGTACATGAGAGGGGCTAAGTGCATCAACAGTCCATTGCACTGAACAGGTCCATCAGAGGCAGTACATGAGAGGGGCTAAGTGCATCAACAGTCCATTGCACTGAACAGGTCCATCAGAGGCAGTACATGAGAGGGGCTAAGTGCATCAACAGTCCATTGCACTGAACAGGTCCATCAGAGGCAGTACATGAGAGGGCAGACTGCAGTATCAGAACACCAACAGGGCATTGTGGACACCAGAGCAGGTACATCAGAGGCAGTATATGAGAGGGCAGACTGCAGTATCAGAACACCAACAGGGCATTGTGGACACCAGAGCAGGTACATCAGAGGTAGTACATGAGAGGGGCTAAGTGCATCAACAGTCCATTGCACTGAACAGGTCCATCAGAGGCAGTACATGAGAGGGGCTAAGTGCATCAACAGTCCATTGCACTGAACAGGTCCATCAGAGGCAGTACATGAGAGGGGCTAAGTGCATCAACAGTCCATTGCACTGAACAGGTCCATCAGAGGCAGTACATGAGAGGGCAGACTGCAGTATCAGAACACCAACAGGGCATAGTCGACATCAGAGCAGGTACATCAGAGGCAGTACATGAGAGGGCAGACTGCAGTATCAGAACACCAACAGGGCATTTTGGACACCGGAGCAGGTACATCAGAGGCAGTATATGAGAGGGCAGACTGCAGTATCAGAACACCAACAGGGCATAGTCGACATCAGAGCAGGTACATCAGAGGCAGTACATGAGAGGGCAGACTGCAGTATCAGAACACCAACAGGGCATTGTGGACACCAGAGCAGGTACATCAGAGGCAGTACATGAGAGGGGCTAAGTGCATCAACAGTCCATTGCACTGAACAGGTCCATCAGAGGCAGTACATGAGAGGGCAGACTGCAGTATCAGAACACCAACAAGGCATAGTCGACATCAGAGCAGGTACGTCAGAGGCAGTATATGAGAGGGCAGACTGCAGTATCAGAACACCAACAGGGCATTGTGGACACCAGAGCAGGTACATCAGAGGCAGTACATGAGAGGGCAGACTGCACTATCAGAACACCAACAGGGCATTGTGGCCAACAGAGCAGGTACATCAGAGGCAGTACATGAGAGGGCAGACTGCAGTATCAGAACACCAACAGGGCATAGTCGACATCAGAGCAAGTACATCAGAGGCAGTACATGAGAGGGCAGACTGCAGTATCAGAACACCAACCGGGCATTTTGGACACCAGAGCAGGTACATCAGAGGCAGTATATGAGAGGGCAGACTGCAGTATCAGAACACCAACAGGGCATAGTCGACATCAGAGCAGGTACATCAGAGGCAGTACATGAGAGGGCAGACTGCAGTATCAGAACACCAACAGGGCATTGTGGACACCAGAGCAGGTACATCAGAGGCAGTACATGAGAGGGCAGACTGCACTATCAGAACACCAACAGGGCATTGTGGCCAACAGAGCAGGTACATCAGAGTTAGTACATGAGAGGGCAGACTGCAGTATCAGAACACCAACAGGGCATAGTCGACATCAGAGCAGGTACATCAGAGGCAGTACATGGGAGGGCAGACTGCAGTATCAGAACACCAACAGGGCATTTTGGACACCAGAGCAGGTACATCAGAGGCAGTATATGAGAGGGCAGACTGCAGTATCAGAACACCAACAGGGCATAGTCAACATCAGAGCAGGTACATCAGAGGCAGTACATGAGAGGGCAGACTACAGTATCAGAACTTCAACAGGGCATTGTGGACACCAGAGCAGGTACATCAGAGGCAGTACATGAGAGGGCAGACTGCAGTATCAGAACACCAACAGGGCATTGTGGACACCAGAGCAGGTACATCAGAGGCAGTACATGAGAGGGCAGACTGCAGTATCAGAACACCAACAGGGCATGTGGACACCAGAGCAGGTACATCAGAGGCAGTACACGAGAGGGCAGACTGCAGTATCAGAACACCAACAGGACATTGTGGACACCAGAGCAGGTACATCAGAGGCAGTACATGAGAGGGGCTAAGTGCATCAACAGTCCATTGCACTGAACAGGTCCATCAGAGGCAGTACATGAGAGGGGCTAAGTGCATCAACAGTCCATTGCACTTAACAGGTCCATCAGAGGCAGTACATGAGAGGGGCTAAGTGCATCAACAGTCCATTGCACTGAACAGGTCCATCAGAGGCAGTACATGAGAGGGCAGACTGCAGTATCAGAACACCAACAGGGCATTGTGGACACCAGAGCAGGTACATCAGAGGCAGTATATGAGAGGGCAGACTGCAGTATCAGAACACCAACAGGGCATTGTGGACACCAGAGCAGGTACATCAGAGGTAGTACATGAGAGGGGCTAAGTGCATCAACAGTCCATTGCACTGAACAGGTCCATCAGAGGCAGTACATGAGAGGGGCTAAGTGCATCAACAGTCCATTGCACTGAACAGGTCCATCAGAGGCAGTACATGAGAGGGGCTAAGTGCATCAACAGTCCATTGCACTGAACAGGTCCATCAGAGGCAGTACATGAGAGGGCAGACTGCAGTATCAGAACACCAACAGGGCATAGTCGACATCAGAGCAGGTACATCAGAGGCAGTACATGAGAGGGCAGACTGCAGTATCAGAACACCAACAGGGCATTTTGGACACCAGAGCAGGTACATCACAGGCAGTATATGAGAGGGCAGACTGCAGTATCAGAACACCAACAGGGCATAGTCGACATCAGAGCAGGTACATCAGAGGCAGTACATGAGAGGGCAGACTGCAGTATCAGAACACCAACAGGGCATTGTGGACACCAGAGCAGGTACATCAGAGGCAGTACATGAGAGGGGCTAAGTGCATCAACAGTCCATTGCACTGAACAGGTCCATCAGAGGCAGTACATGAGAGGGGCTAAGTGCATCAACAGTCCATTGCACTGAACAGGTCCATCAGAGGCAGTACATGAGAGGGGCTAAGTGCATCAACAGTCCATTGCACTGAACAGGTCCATCAGAGGCAGTACATGAGAGGGCAGACTGCAGTATCAGAACACCAACAGGGCATTGTGGACACCAGAGCAGGTACATCAGAGGCAGTATATGAGAGGGCAGACTGCAGTATCAGAACACCAACAGGGCATTGTGGACACCAGAGCAGGTACATCAGAGGCAGTATATGAGAGGGCAGACTGCAGTATCAGAACACCAACAGGGCATTGTGGACACCAGATCAGGTCCATCAGAGGCAGTACATGAGAGGGCAGACTGCAGTATCAGAACACCAACAGGGCATAGTCGACATCAGAGCAGGTACATCAGAGGCAGTACATGAGAGGGCAGACTGCAGTATCAGAACACCAACAGGGCATTGTGGACACCAGAGCAGGTACATCAGAGGCAGTACATGAGAGGGGCTAAGTGCATCAACAGTCCATTGCACTGAACAGGTCCATCAGAGGCAGTACATGAGAGGGGCTAAGTGCATCAACAGTCCATTGCACTGAACAGGTCCATCAGAGGCAGTACATGAGAGGGGCTAAGTGCATCAACAGTCCATTGCACTTAACCGGTCCATCAGAGGCAGTACATGAGAGGGCAGACTGCAGTATCAGAACACCAACAGGGCATTGTGGACACCAGAGCAGGTACATCAGAGGCAGTATACGAGAGGGCAGACTGCAGTATCAGAACAGCAACAGGGCATTGTGGACACCAGAGCAGGTACATCAGAGGCAGCACAAGAGAGGGCAGACTGCAGTATCAGAACACCAACAGGGCATTGTGGACACCAGAGCAGGTACATCAGAGGCAGTACATGAGAGGGGCTAAGTGCATCAACAGTCCATTGCACTGAACAGGTCCATCAGAGGCAGTACATGAGGGGCTAAGTGCATCAACAGTCCATTGCACTGAACAGGTCCATCAGAGGCAGTACATGAGAGGGCAGACTGCAGTATCAGAACACCAACAGGGCATAGTCGACATCAGAGCAGGTACATCAGAGGCAGTACATGAGAGGGCAGACTGCAGTATCAGAACACCAACAGGGCATTGTGGACACCAGAGCAGGTACATCAGAGACAGTACATGAGAGGGCAGACTGCAGTATCAGAACACCAACAAGGCATTGTGGCCAACAGAGCAGGTACATCAGAGGCAGTACATCAGAGGGCAGACTGCAGTATCAGAACACCAACAGGGCATAGTCGACATCAGAGCAGGTACATCAGAGGCAGTACATGAGAGGGCAGACTGCAGTATCAGAACACCAACAGGGCATTGTGGACACCAGAGCAGGTACATCAGAGGCAGTATATGAGAGGGCAGACTGCAGTATCAGAACACCAACAGGGCATTGTGGACACCAGAGCAGGTACATCAGAGGTAGTACATGAGAGGGGCTAAGTGCATCAACAGTCCATTGCACTGAACAGGTCCATCAGAGGCAGTACATGAGAGGGGCTAAGTGCATCAACAGTCCATTGCACTGAACAGGTCCATCAGAGGCAGTACATGAGAGGGGCTAAGTGCATCAACAGTCCATTGCACTGAACAGGTCCATCAGAGGCAGTACATGAGAGGGCAGACTGCAGTATCAGAACACCAACAGGGCATAGTCGACATCAGAGCAGGTACATCAGAGGCAGTACATGAGAGGGCAGACTGCAGTATCAGAACACCAACAGGGCATTGTGGACACCAGAGCAGGTACATCAGAGGCAGTACATGAGAGGGCAGACTGCACTATCAGAACACCAACAGGGCATTGTGGACACCAGAGCAGGTACATCAGAGGCAGTACATGAGAGGGCAGACTGCAGTATCAGAACACCAACAGGGCATTGTGGACACCAGAGCAGGTACATCAGAGGCAGTACATGAGAGGGCAGACTGCAGTATCAGAACACCAACAGGACATTGTGGACACCAGAGCAGGTACATCAGAGGCAGTACATGAGAGGGGCTAAGTGCATCAACAGTCCATTGCACTGAACAGGTCCATCAGAGGCAGTACATGAGAGGGGCTAAGTGCATCAACAGTCCATTGCACTTAACAGGTCCATCAGAGGCAGTACATGAGAGGGGCTAAGTGCATCAACAGTCCATTGCACTGAACAGGTCCATCAGAGGCAGTACATGAGAGGGCAGACTGCAGTATCAGAACACCAACAGGGCATTGTGGACACCAGAGCAGGTACATCAGAGGCAGTATATGAGAGGGCAGACTGCAGTATCAGAACACCAACAGGGTATTGTGGACACCAGAGCAGGTACATCAGAGGCAGTATATGAGAGGGCAGACTGCAGTATCAGAACACCAACAGGGCATTGTGGACACCAGAGCAGGTACATCAGAGGCAGTACATGAGAGGGGCTAAGTGCATCAACAGTCCATTGCACTGAACAGGTCCATCAGAGGCAGTACACGAGAGGGCAGACTGCAGTATCAGAACACCAACAAGGCATAGTCGACATCAGAGCAGGTACGTCAGAGGCAGTACATGAGAGGGCAGACTGCAGTATCAGAACACCAACAGGGCATTGTGGACACCAGAGCAGGTACATCAGAGGCAGTACATGAGAGGGGCTAAGTGCATCAACAGTCCATTGCACTGAACAGGTTCATCAGAGGCAGTACATGAGAGGGGCTAAGTGCATCAACAGTCCATTGCACTGAACAGGTCCATCAGAGGCAGTACATGAGAGGGGCTAAGTGCATCAACAGTCTATTGCACTGAACAGGTCCATCAGAGGCAGTACATGAGGGGCTAAGTGCATCAAGAGTCCATTGCACTGAACAGGTCCATCTGAGGCAGTACATGAGAGGGCAGACTGCAGTATCAGAACACCAACAGGGCATAGTCGTCATCAGAGCAGGTACATCAGAGGCAGTGCATGAGAGGGCAGACTGCAGTATCAGAACACCAACAGGGCATTGTGGACACCAGAGCAGGTACATCAGAGGCAGTACATGAGAGGGCAGACTGCAGTATCAGAACACCAACAGGGCATTGTGGCCAACAGAGCAGGTACATCAGAGGCAGTACATGAGAGGACAGACTGCAGTATCAGAACACCAACAGGGCATTGTGGACACCAGAGCAGGTACATCAGAGGCAGCACAAGTACATATTCCAAGCAACCCGTACCAAGGACCACAACATTGGAAGTCTGTACACAATGGACAATGTACACACCATGTGCCATGACATGTGAGTGAACTGAACAGCACCTCACATCACTCTATCATGTGGATTGCATGAGGTACCTGCATCGGACAGACTGCCAGCACCAGAAACTGGAGTGTGAGACACAGCCACAGCTCAAGTGACTGACACATGGGCCACAGACCCAGACACACTGCCAGCACCAGAAACAGGAGTGTGACACACAGCCACAGATGCAGTGAATGACACGTGAGCTACAGACCAAGACACACTGCAAGCACCAGATACAGGAGTGTGAGACACAGCCACAGCTCGAGTGACTGACACATGCGCCACAGACCCAGACACACTGCCAGCACCAGATACAGGAGTTTGAGACACAGCCACAGCTCGAGTGACTGACACATGCGCCACAGACCCAGACACACTGCCAGCACCAGATACAGGAGTGTGAGACACAGCCACAGCTCGAGTGACTGACACATGCGCCACAGACCCAGACACACTGCCAGCACCAGATACAGGAGTGTGAGACACAGCCACAGCTTGAGTGACTGACACATGCGCCACAGACCAAGACACACTGCCAGCACCAGCAACAGGAGAGGGCACAACTGATACAGTGCTACTACATGATGCATGACAGCAAACAACAGACACAGTGCGACTATCTGACACATGAGAGTCAACTGCAGATGCGCCACTGGGACCACTGAAATGATGAGCCACAGGGCTGTATGGTCCAGGAGGCAGGGTGGCTCTGGGAGCTTGTGATAGTTGGAATTGACCGACATCGGGGTGGGCATGTGTCAATGGTGTGTGTCTACGTCTCTTGGGGATATGTGAGTGCGCCCTGGACAGGACAGGACTGGCAAGTGGTTCGGACGGAAATGAAATGTCACCCACCATGGGTGGTGCATCTGCTGCCGGGGGTATGCTCTCTGGGGACGTGCTGGAGCATGCATGTCGTTTGCTGTGTGGCTGCCTTCTGGCCTCTGCAACATGTGTCGTAGGGGATGCAACAACTGGGCCCACATTCCTCTGCTCCTGACGGGCCCTGATGGTAGTGGAGGTAAGGGGTGACTCCACCGCGGAAACATCTGTATTCCGTTCCCTCAACAACATCAGCCTTAGTGCAGCAAGGGGTGATGTATGCCTGTCCTTGATAGCGCCAGTGTCCATGGGAGAAGCTTTGTCCCTTGGATGTTCCTTTTCCGTAGGAGGAATGCTGTCTCTGGGCTTTCCCTGTTCACTGGATGGTGCCCTGTTCCTGGCAGCAGACTTGTCGTCTCTGGTGTACCTGTCTCCTGAACACACCTTCTCCCTGTGTGTGTCCCTGCCCTTGGGAGTGTCCCTGCTCTTCTTAGGTACCTTTGTCTTCTGACTGTCCTTGTCCCTGCCCTTGGGAGTGGCCCTTTCCTTACTAGTGTCCCTGCCCTTGGGAGTGTCCCTGCTCTTATGAGGTGCCTTTGTCTTCTGACTGTCCTTGTCCCTGCCCTTGGGAGTGGTCCCTTCCTTACCAGTGTCCCTGTCCTTGGGAGTATCCCTGCTCTTCTGAGGTGCCTTTGTCCTCTGACTGTCCTTGTCCCTGCCCTTGGGAGTGGCCCCTTCCTTAGTACTGTCCCTGTCCTTGGGAGTGTCCCTGCTCTTATGAGGTGGCTTTGTCTTCTGACTGTCCTTGTCCAAGGTAGTGTCCATGGAACTGGGAGTAACCCTTGTCTTGGGAGTACCTTTTGTGTGGGATGCCTGTGTAGCATGTGGAGGCATTTCCCCCAACACCACTTGTGGATCCCGTGTGTGTACTCCAGTGTATCCCACGTTGTCTTTGTGAACAGATTTTGCTGACCTAGGGGATGGTGTCTGAGCCCTCCGTGCCCTGACATGCTGGCTGACGCTGCTTCTAGTGCAATAACCTGCATTGGACTCCTGGTCAGAATGTACACTCCCCCCTGACACATCCAGTGTGGTAGATGGGGAAACAGAAGTAGCACCCAGTCCATGCGACTGGACAATGGCAGACGACACACTGCTAGCCAATGACTGAACTGTCCTGTGTAGACCAGCAAGATCTCCATGCATCCCTTCCATGAATGCCACCACCTGCCCCAACTTCCTGTCGTGGTCTTGGAATGCATTTATCATATTGGTCTGCCCCCACACACAGCTGTCGCAGCAGATCAACTGCCTCAGCACAAAGTGCATTTTGGCTCACCGAGGCTGGGGCAGCGGTGCCGACACCGAACGCCACTCTGCTCCCCCTACTCCTGCGTGCACGATCAGTACATGGTGCTTTTGGCGGCAGTGTGGGCCCTGTGTGCTGTGTCCCGACCGAAGGTGTTAATTGGCCACTCCCAGTCTGTGACAACAGTGCAGACTCACCAACACTGTCGGAAGATGAGGACGATGTTGTCTCCACATGCGAGTACTCAGAGACGGTCCTGTCCCCCTCACCGGCGCTGCCCTCTTCTGTGTCAGTCTGCGTGTGCGTGAAGTCTGATCCGGATGCATTGCCTCCAATCATCTCCGCCGTCTGTGGCTGAGTGGCCTCTGCCAAAGCTGAAAAGCACAGAAAAGAGGTGTAAGTCATGGGCACACTCACGTACAGTAGGCCAACGAATCCCTAATGCAATAGCTGACAAAGTACATGTAGCCCCCAACCTGCACACGGCCCACCCCTACCAGTCATCCTCACATGAAATAAGCGCTGTTGGCGGTGTAACCTGTACAGCATGTGGACAGGGCAGGAGCACGTACATCTGCACACATGTCTTGCCATGGGGCGACGGACCACTACAGCATGTGCATCAACACTGAACTGCTTAGCGAGTGGCGTATCAACATGCCGGACCTGGAAGTGACCTTCGACTCTGCCAATGGCACCCACATGCCATTGCAACGATACATACGCTATACTGGAGTCACTAATGTGTCTGGGCAACAATACATGCATTGCACAACCATGCAACATACACAGACAGTATGCTTACCGCTACTTTGCTGTTGATCCACACGCAGCCGGTCGGACAGGTCAGGATGCGTCACAGCAATGATACGGTGCATGAGAGGGGTCATTGAGCATCGGGCCAGACGTGGCGTTCTTGGAATCATCCCTAGTGTCACTTCCGCTACATTCTTGCTCAGCCTGGAAATGTCGTCCCAGCATTTGTGGCAGTGTGTATGTCGTCTATTGCACACCCCCACTGCCCGTACGTCACGTGCAATGCTCCTCCACACGTCCTTGCGAAGGTGCAGCTTCACCTACCATGAAGGGAGACAAAAGGGTGCAAGTCAGTGGACAGTTGGCCAGTCACACAGATAGGGACAACACGTATCTCTCAGCAGACATGCACATTCCGACAATCGTGTTGGGCCCACAGCACACCGCCAAGATTTCAGAGGCCAGGTGTAATGGACCACCTCATGCACACCAACATGTCCCCCACTGCACTTACCACCTGTCCGGGTGCGCCGTACAGCCGTCCGAAGTTGCGGAGCACACCGTCCACGAGGACATCCAGCTCCGCGGCGGTGAAGGGACGAGACCGGATCTCTTTGACTCTCGACATGGCAAGTTCACGGAGTATGGCACTAGAGCAGCAGTCGGTGGTCAGCTCCGCAGCAGCAGGTCGAGGTGATGGTCACAGGCAGCAGTCGGTGGTCAGCTCCGCAGCAGCAGGTCGAGGTGATGGTCACAGGCAGCAGTCGGTGGTCATCGTAGAATGTGTGCTTTTGCACATCACACATATATAGGGCCCTGAGGCAATGTCAGTGGCATACGTCGCCAGCCATTGGTCATCCCTGGATGCGTGTTTGGAAAAGGGCCAATGACTGGCCCTGGTGTTGCGGTGCACTCCATACGCTACATTCGATTGGGCATACGCGGGCCTTGTTCACACTTCCCATTGGCTGCACGTGCACAGACCGTCACGGTCACACACCGGCACCCGCATGTGCTAGCCTCCGGGACGGATGCTTCACTTGCAACAATGTTCAATCACTGGCGCCAACATGGCCAACCGTGCCAGGACCGGCGTGCCTGCCATGTCAACCACCGCCGTGCCAGGCCCCGTCCACTACCGCCGTGCCAGGGCCGGCAAAGGACCGGCGTGCCGGCCATGTCAACCACCGCCGTACCAGGCCCCGTCCACTACCGCCGTGCCAGGGCCGGCCCAGGACCGGCGTGCCGGCCATGTCAACCACCGCCGTGCCAGGCCCCGTCCACTACCGCCGTGCCAGGGCCTGGCACGGCGGTGGTTGACATGGACGGCACGCCGGTCCTGGGCCGGCCCTGGGCCGGCCCTGGCACGGCGGTAGTGGACGGGCTGGGCCGGCCGGTGTAGGATGGATGATGCAATGTGACTGGAAGGGGGGTCATGACCTGCCATGTCCATTGACATCAGCTAAAAGATGTGTTGGCCTGCACCTCCCCCGCCGAATACGTGCCCCGCCATGTTGGCGCCAGTGATTGAACATTGTTGCAAGTGAAGCATCCGTACCGAAGGCTAGCACATGCGGGTGCCGGTGTGTGACCGTGACGGTCCGTGCACATGCAGCCAATGGGAAGAGGGAACGCGGGCCGCGTATGCCCATTCGTAAACAGCGGAAGCAGTGCACCGCCATGGCGGCGCCAATGATTGTATCTTTTCTGACGATGCACCGTGTTGTATTGTCTGCAGTAGCGTTATGACGGGTGTGTGCGTGATTGAATGACTTCATATGTCATGCTCTATTCCATGTGTGTCCATACTATGCCCATCGGTGTGCAAACAATGTGCATCACATGTGCATGTGGACGTCGGGTATTTCCCTACACACGTTTCTAGTTCTTCACATCTACACAGTACATGACGGATGTATCGGCACATTCTGATTCTGTTGTCAGTGTGTGGTATATGTGAGCTAATGACTATGGTGGGGGTACACATGTGTTCAGTGCATGTGTGTTGCCTATTGTGTCACCATGCATGTTATGTACGTATGCCCACCATTATTGGTGTTGCCATTGGTGCATGATGAGATGGTGTGTGTGTATCTTTATCGTTTGTGTGCATGCACTTGCATGTGTGTATGTGATGTCGCTCCTACACATTTGGGTCATGTCACCTGTCTTCTTGGCAGTAATGTTGACCTGAGACTAAGTAGCATTGCACATGTTGAGACACATCATGTTGCTAGTGGCTGCACATTGTGGCTACGGTAATCCATGTTGTAGTGACAATCAGAGATGTCACACATATGACAATTATACACTACATTTTACTTGTCTGGACAGTTCGTTGACATGTGATTGAGTTGCACAGCCATGCATTGTTTGTGAATTGACTTCCATTCCATCTACTCCCACACAGGAGGGCTCCAAATGTCCATCGCCCATACACTGTGCTGGAGGATATGGTTGACAAGGAGGTGATCAGGAAATTCCGGCTGGATCGACGGCGATTGATGGAGCTTGTCGACCAATTGTCTCCTCACCTGCAGCCGCGAAGAACCTATCCAGGTTCCATTACACCCACAGCAAAGGTGATGGCGGCACTACACTTTTTTGCTACAGGCACCTTTCAGTACACAGTTGGACATGCGGGGGGGATGTCACAGTCCATGTTCAGCATGGTACTTCGGGATGTTCTGAAAGCCATGATGCTGTACAAGGATGACTACATACATTTCCCACAGCCGGCAGAGTTGGCAGCGGTCAAAGCAGACTTCTATGGACTGGATCAGATACCACACGTAGTGGGTTCCATTGATGGCACACATATCGCTATCATTCCACCACGGGCACGTGAGCAGGTGTATAGGAATCGGAAACACTTCCATTCCCTCAACGTGCAGGTAGTGTGCCAGGCCGATAACATCATATCCCATGTGTGTGCAAGATTTCCTGGCTCTGCACATGACGCCCACATCATGCGGAGCAGCATTGTCCCACAACTGATGGCAAATCTGCGTCCGGCACAAGCGTGGCTTGTTGGTGAGTATGCTGTGGTGACAGGAGTGATATCTGTGCGGCATGGTGTGGCCACCAATTCTGGTAGTGATGTTTCTGTCTCTCTCTTCCCCCAACATAGGCGACTCGGCTTACCCAAACAGGCCTTGGCTGCTGAGTCCCATACGCAATCCAACTACAGCGGGTAAAATGCGATACCATGATGCCCATGGAAGGACACGTCGAGTGGTAGAAAGTACTTTTGGCCTGCTGAAGTCTAGGTTTCGGTGCTTGAATAAGACCGGAGGGGCCCTGCCTTACTCACCAGGCAAAGTATGCAGGATCGTGATTGCCTGCTGCATGCTCCACAACCTGGCTGTGCGCAATAACATTGAACTGCTCTTGGACCCTGATGAACAGCAAGTTCCTCGCCCTCCCAACCCACCCATGTCGACTGATGAGGATAGTGGTGAGGAGGAAGGTGTGGACCAGAGGCGCCAGCTCATTGATCGCTACTTCCCTTGAATGTGAGTGTGCACCTCTTGTGCTGGTTGTGTATGCCCTCTGTATGTTTGCTGGTGTTGTGTCATGGTGGTGGTGTGCATCATCTGTGTGTTCTGCTATGTGATGTATGCATGTGTGTGTGTTTATTGATTTGGACATGCAAGTCTCCATGATGTGTGTGCTCTCATCCAATCATTTCTTGATGAGTGTGGTATGTGGAATGTTGCACTGCAGTGTGTTGTGATGAGTGTGATTCTGTTTGCTGACGTGTCTTTGCTGTTTCTGTTTTTCCCTAGGTCACTCCCGCTGTGCCATGATTATGTACGACTTGGATCCCTGAACCTGGTAACGTCTCTTTCTGATTCAATCACGTGAATAAACATGGAGGCAACACATCATTGAGTGAGTAAGTGGTATTTATTTACAGATTTGAGGAAAATTGAATTTTATATGGCCAAGTATGTCCCCTATCGTGTACCCCAACGTTCAATGTATGTGCATGACATCCATGCATTCTCCCTCCATGGCCGAAAATAAAGACGCAATTGCATTTGCGTCCAACGTTAACATGTCATCTACCAGGCCCTCCATGAACGAAACGATAATTCAGCCTCAAAGCCTACGTTTCCAATGCATTTACATGGTGCACTTTTAAATATCGCAAAGCACACGTTTCACACGTTTCTCTGGCTCAGTCGAGCCAGGCCCTTAGTTGAGGCTCCGAGCCTCTTCTGTCTCTGAAAGCTGCAGTTTAGGTATGCATCCCTGACCTCTACCTTACTTCCTGCCCAGGCGAGCGGTGCCCGGCTCGGCCTGGCCTGCCTGCCAAGACGGTATTTTGCCTACAGTTATCCGCTCAGCCTCCGCAAAAACACATTCCAGTCTAGTGAAATAGGTAAACATATTCCCGGCTGCAGAGCAAAGGGCCCGGCCTTCCTGTCTCCTTGCAAGTGATTTACCGAACCCGTTACCATGGTAGGCCCATAGCCCCGTACATTGCACGAAGAACCATATGCACGCACTAGCATTCAGTATTGAACGGCCTCTGCCCGAGAGACCTTTTACTTCAGATAACACATCCTCCAAACACAAGATATCAGATATGCTATAGGTGCAGGTCGTTCTGACATCCCAGACACCAGTCTCCTCTACTAGCACTAAAGTCAAGCCCCCAGCTCTCCCCAGTTACACGTCTATACCACGTCATGCTCAGTTGCGCACGCATCCATGGTACAGGTTTCTGCTGACCCTGCAAACTTTCTCTAAGCATCCACCCACCTATGACACTTCTGTGGCGCTTACAGCACACACCTCCGTGTACGCCCCTGTACACGCCTTCTTTTACGCCCATGTGTTCTTATCTCTCTCTTTTTCACTCGTTACGCCTACTGTATTCATTTCAATTATACAGTTTTACTATATATAATGTGTGATGTTAATAAAATGTTGAATATCCCTTCCTGAACCTTAGTGGTGATGGAACCCGATGTCCAGTGTCTCGAGCCACTTAATTAAAGCTGTATGACTCAGATACCACGGACTCTGCTTCTCATTTTATTGAGCTATTCTTATTGTCATTTAATGTATGGAAAAATAGTCCCGGTAATTTTATTTACCACAGATTGTGCATTGGTGATGGTGCATATTTACAAATAAGTGTGGGGTGGGGGAGTGTGAGTTAAAGGTAATGGCAGATGAAATGTCCTTGCTGACACCACATTGGGTGGTGTCTGACTAGTCCAGCAGACCTGTGCCAATGATTGGCTAGGTGGGACAGGATAGTTTGCCGGGTGAATGGCTGGCTCTGGCAGTGTCACAGTCATTGACGGCCCCTCTTGGAGCATGTGGAAGGAGCATCCCACTGCTCTCGCCCACTTCCAGCCTCGGACGGCCCCTCCGTCTTTCAGGCGGGACGGAGTCAGCTGGGGGCGCAGCCTGCTCTGGTTCCCCATCCGTTGCCAGGGGCGCAGGTGGCGGTGGTGTTGCTGCCCGTGGCGTTGGTTGAGGGGAGTGGGGGTGGGGGTGTTGTGGGCTATCCATCCCCTCCACATGGTTGTGTTCTGGGACATGATGTCTACAATTTGGCCAAGCCGGCTCTCAATGGCCCGCAACATGTCGGTGTTCTCCACAGAGTCCTGGTGGGCACGGTCTGCCTGTGCCTGCCCACGCTCGTAGTTTGCCTGGACCCTGGCTAGGGCTTCCAATGACTGTGCCACGGCATTGGGTGGGTGACCTTCCTCTGCACCTTGTTGCGTTGTGCCCTGCCTGCCTGATGTGGCCTGGGCTCTCTGGTGTGCCGCACACTCTCCCTGCGTGGCTGGGATGGCGCAGGCCCGGCGTTGTGCGGTGGGTTAGGCAGGGTGGCAGAGGCAGGAGTGGTGGTACTGGTGGTGGTGGTGGTGGCTGTGCAGGTCACAGTGGCCGGTGTGGTGGGGATTGCAGAGGCCGTAGTAGTCGGTGCTGGAATCACCTGGGAGCCAGATGGCCGTGGCTGCCTGCTTGTGCCCGCACCATCCTCCGCACCGGAGCTGGCTGTGGAATCGTCCCCAGAGAGTCCTGAGTGAGGCGAGTCTTGAGGCCGGATGGTGGTTCCACCTGTGAGATTACGATCACCTGGAAAACAAAATTGTGCAGATGAGTACTGTGGGCATTACGTGTTAATTTCAAATTGAGGACATTTCAGTGTCCAGTCGCACTCACCCCACCCACCACCAACGCCCTCCCTATGGACATGGGGGCCTGTTGGGAGTTGTAGTGCCATCCTCCCACACACCCACCCACCACCACCGCCATCCCTATGGACATGGGGGCCTGTTGGGAGTTGTACTAGTGACCTCCCACACACCCCACCCACCACCACCGCCCTCCCTATGGACATGGGGGCCTGTTGGGAGTTGTACTAGTGACCTCCTACACACCCCAACCACCACCACCGCCCTCCCTATGGACATGGGGGCCTGTTGGGAGTTGTAGTGCCATCCTACCACACACCCCACCCACCACCACCGCCATCCCCATGGACATGGGGGCATGTTGGGAGTTGTACTAGTGACCTCCCACACACCCCAACCACCACCACCGCCCTCCCTATGGACATGGGGGCCTGTTGGGAGTTGTAGTGCCATCCTCCCACACACCCCACCCACCACCACCGCCCTCCCTATGGACATGGGGGCCTGTTGGGAGTTGTAGTGCCATCCTACCACACACCCCACCCACCACCACCGCCATCCCCATGGACATGGGGGCATGTTGGGAGTTGTACTAGTGACCTCTCACACACCCCACACACCACCACCGCCCTCCCTATGGACATGGGGGCCTGTTGGGAGTTGTACTAGTGACCTCCCACACACCCCACCCACCACCACCGCCCTCCCTATGGACATGGGGGCCTGTTGGGAGTTGTACTAGTGACCTCTCACACACCCCAACCACCACCACCGCCCTCCCTATGGACATGGGGGCCTGTTGGGAGTTGTACTACTGACCTCCCATACACCCCACCCACCACCACCGCCCTCCCTATGGACATGGGGGCCTGTTGGGAGTTGTAGTGCCATCCTCCCACACACCCCACCCACCACCACCGCCCTCCCTATGGACATGGGGGCCTGTTGGGAGTTGTACTAGTAACCTCCCACACACCCCACACACCACCACCGCCCTCCCTATGGACATGGGGGCCTGTTGGGAGTTGTACTAGTGACCTCCCACACACCCCAACCACCACCACCGCCCTCCCTATGGACATGGGGACCTGTTGGGAGTTGTACTAGTGACCTCCCACACACCCCACCCACCACCACCGCCCTCCCTATGGACATGGGGGCCTGTTGGGAGTTGTACTAGTGACCTCCTACACACCCCAACCACCACCACCGCCCTCCCTATGGACATGGGGGCCTGTTGGGAGTTGTAGTGCCATCCTACCACACACCCCACCCACCACCACCGCCATCCCCATGGACATGGGGGCATGTTGGGAGTTGTACTAGTGACCTCCCACACACCCCAACCACCACCACCGCCCTCCCTATGGACATGGGGGCCTGTTGGGAGTTGTAGTGCCATCCTCCCACACACCCCACCCACCACCACCGCCCTCCCTATGGACATGGGGGCCTGTTGGGAGTTGTAGTGCCATCCTACCACACACCCCACCCACCACCACCGCCATCCCCATGGACATGGGGGCATGTTGGGAGTTGTACTAGTGACCTCTCACACACCCCACACACCACCACCGCCCTCCCTATGGACATGGGGGCCTGTTGGGAGTTGTACTAGTGACCTCCCACACACCCCACCCACCACCACCGCCCTCCCTATGGACATGGGGGCCTGTTGGGAGTTGTACTAGTGACCTCTCACACACCCCAACCACCACCACCGCCCTCCCTATGGACATGGGGGCCTGTTGGGAGTTGTACTACTGACCTCCCATACACCCCACCCACCACCACCGCCCTCCCTATGGACATGGGGGCCTGTTGGGAGTTGTAGTGCCATCCTCCCACACACCCCACCCACCACCACCGCCCTCCCTATGGACATGGGGGCCTGTTGGGAGTTGTACTAGTAACCTCCCACACACCCCACACACCACCACCGCCCTCCCTATGGACATGGGGGCCTGTTGGGAGTTGTACTAGTGACCTCCCACACACCCCACACACCACCACCGCCCTCCCTATGGACATGGGGGCCTGTTGGTAGTTGTACTACTGACCTCTCACACACCCCACCCACCACCACCGCCCTCCCTATGGACATGGGGGCCTGTTGGGAGTTGTAGTGCCATCCTCCCACACACCCCACGCACCACCACCGCCATCCCTATGGACATGGGGGCCTGTTGGGAGTTGTACTAGTGACCTCCCACACACCCCACTAACCACCACCGCCCTCCCTATGGACATGGGGGCCTGTTGGGAGTTGTACTAGTGACCTCCCACACACCCCAACCACCACCACCGCCCTCCATATGGACATGGGGGCCTTTTGGGAGTTGTACTAGTGACCTCCCACACACCCCACCCACCACCACCGCCCTCCCTATGGACATGGGGGCCTGTTGGGAGTTGTACTACTGACCTCCCACACACCCCGCCCACCACCACCGCCCTCCCTATGGACATGGGGGCCTGTTGGGAGTTGTACCACTGACCTCTCACACACCCCACCCACCACCACCGCCCTCCCTATGGACATGGGGGCCTGTTGGAAGTTGTAGTGCCATCCTCCCACACACCCCACCCACCACCACCGCCATCCCTATGGACATGGGGGCCTGTTGGAGTGGTTTAGACGTTGGTGAGTATGTGGAGTGCATGCATGGGTTGGGGTCTGGGGGAAGTGTCTTCTGAGTTGTGTCAGGCACACCATGTCGTTGTGCTCGTGGTGCTTGGTTTGTACTTACCAGCCTCTTCTCCTTCCTCAATTCCTTCAAGGGTCTCTGGGTGCAGGATGCTCAGCACCTTGTCCTCCCAGTGGGTTTAGGGTAAGGTCTCCAGGGGGGTTCCGCCGCCAGTGTGATGTGCCCGGAGATGGTTTTTGGCACGGATTGCCTTGACACGGGTTTTGAGGTCATGCCACCGCCTCTGAATGCCCTGCTTGGTCCTCGGCATGGTCCCGGACGCATTCACCCTAGTAACTATCCTGTCCCACATGTGATTCTTCCTGGCTACGCTGGTCTGCTGGACTAGGGCCCCGAATAAGTGGGGTTCTACACGGATGATTTCATCCACCATTACCTTTAATTCACTGTCTGTGAATTTGGGGTTCTTTTTTGGTGCCATGGTGTGTGGTGCTCGGGGTGTGGGTTTGAGTGAGTTGGGAGGTGCAGGTGTGTGGTGTGTAGGAATGGTGTGGTGGGTCTTTGTGTTGTGGGTGTGTTTGGGTGGTAGTTGTGTGTATTCTATCGGTGTGTGCTGTATGTTCTCTTGTGTCTCTTGCTAGCAGCTATGCTGTGATGCAGAGGATTTCGGGAGTGAGTGGGAGTTCTTTTATAGTCTGTGTCTTGGTCCTGTCTCAATGGTTATTGGCAGTCAGGTGCTAGGTGGGTGTGTTGAGTGGTGTGCAATATGTGGTACTTGGGGGTGGGTCATTGTATCTTGTGATTGGATTTGATGTTTCAGGTGGGTGGTAGTTCAATTTCCTGTGTTTGATATTTACTTCCGTCGCACTGTTTGGCATTGGTTTGACGGTAGGGATGTTGTTCGTGTTGGCCTTCTGCTGTGATGCACGGTTTCTCGTTGCATTGTTACCACAGCGGACATGGATTGTGGTGCCTACCGGGGTACTTGCGGAGTTATCCTAATCGCGGACACGGAGACTACGCAGGTATAGCAGGAGATGTGGATGTTCACGCTGTCATGTGCGTACGCGGCGGCCGGTGTTTCTTCGGTTCCGTCCGCATGCGGCGGTCTCAGGTGTACTTCGACCGCCGCGGATGCAGTTTGGTGTGCTCCGTCCGCCGCGATCGGTGTTTCGTTCATATATTATCCTAATCGCTATGGCGGTTTATCCGCGGACCGGTCCGGAGTATCTTGCCACCTTCCTTGGTGGACGGAACACGTTTCCGTCCGCGATCCTAATCGACCCCTTAGTTTGCAAAAACTAACAATGAAAGAGATGAGGAGCCTCCATTTTTTTTTTTTTTTTTTTGAAATATATTTTTATTGCAGGAATCAGGAAACTGTTACAAATATGACCAGCATCAAAAATACACTGAAATCAATCGACTGCATCCCGTCCACCCCCCGCAGCACGTTTTTATACATTATCATCCAGCCCACAGTTCAAAAGTCGGGCAATAAAATCCAGTGGGGGTTCAGCAGGAGCGAAAGGCTGGTCCGGATAATCCACTGTCCGTCATCTGCTTTTCTAAACAAGCCCCCAAACCCAAAAGAAAGTCCCACCCACAAAACACTAACTTGCAAAGAAATCCCTCCCCCACCCAACCCCGCCATCAGTGTATGGTAGCAACCGCAATAGGATTCGTGAGAGGACCCAAGATGAGCGTATCAGTAACAGAAAACACCATCGCCTATCGGGACTCAGGGCGCGCTGCTATCTCACTATCAGAGTCGCTGGGGGCGCAATAGTCTCTGAGGGCCTGCACTAGTGTCTCCCACTCCAGCGCTGTCTCCTGTGCTCGTTCGTTACGTTGTCTCCCAGCCAGTTGATATCTCAGCGTGCTTTCCCCCGCCGCCCACTTCAATAGTTCGCTATGCCATCTGCTCCCGGTCGGACCAGCTCGTGCCTTCCAGTTCCTGGTCACCTCTCGTTTGGCCAAGAGAAGCCCTAAATCAATAAATTTACTGGAAATTTTGTTCTTGGGGGTATGTGGAAACCAATGCAACAGACCCACCGCCGCATCAACCGATAGGGGTCTCCCCGTCACCTCCGTCAGGGTCTTCTCCACCTCCACCCAGTAGGAGGATAGACCCGGGCAGGCCCACAACATATGGAGGAGGTCTGCCTCTGGCGCCGGGCATCTGGGGCAGGCTGCCGAGCCCGTAGCGAAATATTGTTGGATTTTCGCCGGGGTCAGGTATGCCCGATGGAGTACATAATAGTGGACCAACTGAAAACGGGCGTGACGCGTCCCCTTCCAAGCTCGCCGCACGAGCTGAGACCAGGTCGCTTCCGGGATTTCCTTGCCTATGTCTGCCTCCCAACGGGCCTTGAGGGTCGTAAGGGGGGTCAACCCTTCATTGATCAATCTACCGTAGAGGCAGGTGACCGCCTTCACCGTGCCCGCAGACATCATGACGTATTGGCACACCGGAGACGTAGGAGGTTCCTCCTGTCCGCCTTTCCAATGCGCCTGGATCGCCCGGACCAGGGCCGAGTGCAACAGGAAGTCCCCTGGGGGAATCTCGAAGCGGTCAATGAGCTCCTGGAAAGGCAAGAGTACCCCGGCCTCATAAAGATCCCCCACCAACTGCAACCCCGCGTCCTCCCAGTCCGCCAATCGTGACCAATCCCCGCCATGGGGCAACGCCGTCAGCATCCCCAATGGTATTTCCGGCGCATACGGTATTCGGAGTTGGCCCCTGGCGTGAGCCCGGTTCCAACACAGGCGAATGGTCTTTTCCTCCAACGTCAGGTCCTGTAGGGTCAAACGTTGGCGTAGAGCTATGAAAGATAGGACATGCCTGACCATCCCTGTACCTCTCCTGTCCTCCGGGCCTCGGAATTCCCTGGCAACCTCCTGGGTGAAGGTCTGGAGCTGCGCCGCCAGATAGTATTTCTCGAAATCCGGCACCGCAAGTCCACCCTCGGCTTTCGGCCTCATCAGGGTCTTAAGGGCCACTCTACGGCGGCCCGAGCCCCAAAGGAATCCGGTCATCGTCGACCGTAGGAGCCTAAACGTGGCTGGCGGGATCCAAACTGGCAGCGCCCGGAAATAGTATAGCAGTCGGGGGAGAGCCACCATTTTGAGGAGGGCGACCCGCCCCGCCAACGAAAGCGGCAGTGTAGCCCAGAAGTCCATATTCCCCCGTAGAGCTCGACTGCATCTGGCGATGTTTCCGTCCAGGAGGTCAGATGGATCATGATAAATGTACACCCCCAGATATCTGAAACAGTCAGGTTCCCATCTAAGTCCTCCATTGAGGACTGGACTAGGGGTGCCTCTACGGACCGGGAAGAGGCATGTCTTGGTCCAATTTACCTGTAGGCCCGAGACCGCCCCGAACGCCGTGAGCGCCGTCTTAGCTCCATGTAGGGCCTCGACTGGGTCCTCAAGGAAGAGTAATAGGTCGTCGGCATATAACGAAACATGGTGCGGGCCCGAAGGGGTCCAGAAACCACTGTAATGCGCCCCCGACCGGAGTAGCACTGCGAGGGGCTCCACCGCCAGCGCAAAGAGAAGTGGGGATAACGAACAGCCCTGTCTCGTGCCCCTTTCTACTGGGTACTGTGAGGAAATTAATGGGCCCGCCCGAACCCTGGCCGACACGGAGGCGTACAAGACCGCGGTCCATCTGATGAAGCCCTCACCGAGGCCAAACCGTCGCAACACCGTGTGTAGGTAGTCCCATTCCAGGCTATCAAACGCCTTCTCTAAGTCCACCGACAGGACCACTGGGCACGGAGCATCCATTAGCGGCTCACCCAGCAAGCGGAACAACCTACGGATGTTCATTGTTGTATTGCGCTTGGGGATGAACCCGGCCTGGTCCTCATGCACTAGGGAGGCCATGTGGCCAACTAGTCTCGAGGCCAGGATGCTACTCAGAATCTTATAATCGACCGTCAGCATCGATAAGGGCCGGTAGGATGCCGGATCGGTTGAGTCTCGCCCCGGCTTGAGGAGGGGAACCACCAGGGCCTCACGCATCGAGCCAGGCAGTCGGCCAAGCCTCTTCGCCTCTCTATAAACAATCACCAGTCTCGGAGCCAGAAGGTCGGCATAGGTCGCATAAAATTCCACAGGAAGACCGTCTAGTCCTGGGGTCTTGTTCCGCGCCATCCTTTTGATGGCGCTGCGGATCTCCCCCAGTTCGATATCGGAACCTAGGGCTTTCGCCACATCAGGCTCCACCACCGGGAGCTCTAGGGGTCCCAAATAGTCCTCAAGAAGGTCGGGGTCTTTGGCAGCACGACTGCGATACAACTGATCGTAGTAGTGCCGGTAGCAGCCTAGAATCTCCGGTTGAGTGTGCACCATGGTCCCATTCGCCATACGCATGGATGTCGTCAGTGAGGTCTGGCGCGTAGGGTTAGCCAGCCATGCCAGCAATGCACTCGATTTATCCCCTTCTGCAAGGGACCGAACCGTATAGGCCTTGTAGTCGAAGCAGCGCAGCCGCTCGACCTCAGCCGCCACCGCCTCCTTCGCCTCCGCCGTGCGTCCCTGGAGTTCAGGGTGCCCGGGGCGGCGGAGTTCCAACTCCCGAAGCTTCCGATCGGCCACCTCCAAGTCATCGAGGATAACCCGCCTCATACCTACCTTCTTGGTGATGCAATAACCCCTCACCACCACCTTAAAAGCGTCCCATTCCAGCGCTCTCGAGCTCGCAGAGCCCCCGTTGGACGCGAAATACTCCTCGATCTTATCACCTAAGTCCGCTCTGAAGACAATGTCCTCGAGTATCTCAGGGCGTAACTTCCAGGTGGGCACCGCCGGCGCCCCCGGAAACCAGCGAAGGGCCAGCAGGAGGGGGTTATGGTCCGAGATGGTCCTAGTCAAGTATTCGGAACGGATGGCCGCTGAAACCAGTTCAGTCGAGCCAAGAAACCCGTCCAGCCGAACGTGCAACTCGTGAAGGCCCGAAAAATAGGAGTAATCTCTAGTGTCGGGGTGTTGCGCTCTCCAAATATCCGTCAAACCCCACCGTGTCTGCCAGTCTCTACGGCCCTTGGCCACGCGGCGGACCGGAGAATCAGGGAGGGGCGGGTGCGAGCGATCGGTCTCCACATCCACCACTGAATTGAAGTCCCCACCGAGCAGGAGGGGCCCCGTGAAAAAGTGGGCTAGTGAGCCCGATAACCTAGAAAGGAAGGCAATCTGGTCCATGTTAGGTGCGTAAACACAGCAAACGTTCAGGTCCCTCCCCCCCAGAGTACCAGAGATGGCCACGTAACGCCCCTCGGGATCTACCACTGAGTTTGTGACCTGGAAGGGAACCCCAGCCCGGATCCAGATTAGCGCCCCCCTGGCATACGCTGAGTACGACGTGTAGAAGACCTGTCCCCTCCATCTACGCTGTAGCGCCGCCCCTTCCGCCTTGTTCAGATGGGTCTCCTGCAGTAGCGCCATTTGTATTCCCCTACGCACTAAATAAGCGTGGACTTTGTGCCGCCTAGACATGGTATGAAGCCCCCGCACGTTCCAAGTAATACACTTCACATTAGCAACGTCAGCCATTGTCCCATACTGTGCGTGCAAAGTCTCCCCATCTGGGTCTCAACAATAGGCAAACAACAATCCCCCCAACACTGATGGCGGCCATATCCCCCAACCAAAACTCAACAAATCTTACGTTACCCAAACCCCTGCCCACCCTCCCCAGAACAGGACCCAAATAACTCCATCTAGTTCCCATCCAAACCATGCCCTCAAGAAACCCCCTCGTCCCAAACTAATCCTACAGTCGCCACCGTAGGAAGGCCTTAAGGGCCAGGTGCGGGCTGGGCGGTGGCAGTGGGCCCTCGATGCCCTAGCTGCCAGGACTAAAGCAAGCCCTAAACAGTAACGGAAACCCTCGGGGCAAAGGCAGGGCACCCCACCCCCCGCTTCTCCTGTGATCATGTTGAACCATCGGCTCCCTCCACCCCCGCTACGGGCCCCCACCCAAAAGGATACAGCTCACCCCGTCAACCCTGTCCATCAAGAAGGTCCTCAACCGATTTTGGTGTAATCACCGGTGTGCCGGTACTATCTGTCACCGAGTTCTCCGAGTCCGTCGATGCCCCCTCGTCACCAGGGTTCTCTTCTTCTGCGATGGCATCCTCTCGTGACCCAGACAGGGCAGACAACACCTCCAATACACCTTTCCGCTCCGTCGATGTCTCTGCAGTAGTAGGGCCGCCTGAACGGCCCCGGCGACTCCGCACCCTCGTGGACCGCCGTCGCTGTCCCGGCTCCGCAGTTGTCTGAGATGTGGAGGCGAAGCCATCTTTCCCAGCTCTATAAAGTTCAAGCCAGTTACAGGCATCCTCCGGGGTATCAAAAAACTGAGTCTTGTCATCCACAATGACGCGGAGCCTTGCAGGAAATAGGAGCGAGTATTGAATGCCCTCGCTCCGGAGCTCGCGCTTGATCGCCAAGAATGAGTACCGCCTACGTTGGGTTTCATAGGTGTAGTCCGGGAAGATGTTCACCTGGCTGTTCTCCACCTTGAAAGGGCCATTATGTCTAGCGGCATTGAGGATGAGGTCCCTGTCGCGAAAATGTAGGAGGCGCGCCACCACCGGGCGCGGCGCCCGGCCCAGTTGCGGTGGCCGTGCTGGGACTCTATGAGCCCGTTCAAGGGTGTAGAAAGAGGATAGGCCCTCCGGGGCTACCGTGTCTCTGAGCCAGGTCTCCAAGTAGGCCACCATGTCGCCATCCTCGATCTTCTCCGGAAGGCCTACCACTCGGATGTTGTTGCGCCTGTTACGGCCTTCCGCATCCTCCGCTCGCTGTTCCAGGGCAGAAATCCGGGTTAGAGCATCTTTCATTGCCGCGGCCAGGGTTCGCTGCGCCGGCTCCAAGGTTTTCACCGAGCCTTCTACTTCTTTGACCCTGTCCGATAGCTTGCCATGATCCGCCCTGAGGAGGCCCAGACTCGTCGCCACCTGGGCAATGTCCTGCTGAAGGGCCGAGCGTGTGGTCGCAATCGCTTCCAGGACGCGATCAAACTGTTGCTGCAGCGGTGCGCCACCAGTGTCCCCCGGGTTGCCGCTGCCCTCCTTGTCTGGGGTCTCCGAGTCAGAGGCGGCCGGGGTGGGCCCCTTGGCCCCTCTCGGCTTCCCCATATCGCGGGAAGCGCACAGTGTGGGCTCAGATAAAGGTGCCACCGAGTGCGGGCGCCGACTATAACTCTCCCGAATGGAGGCCCTCGGGATAAAGGCCGGTGATCCTCTTCTCCAGGGCCAGGTGGATCTCCACAGGTTCGGCTCGCGCCACCACCGTGTCGTCTGAGAGCGCTGAGGAGGAGGCGGAGACACTCGGCGCCAGGCCGGGCAGGTCCGTCTGGTTGACGAGGATCCGGAACGAGGGCCACCCACACCTCCAGAGACTTTGTGGCACCAGGGGGTTATGCTTCCCATGGGATCGGGACGATCGGGGGATGCAGCCAAGCGCCGCGTCGGGGGTCGTCACCACCGCCGGGACCTCCAGGCGTCCGCGTGCCGGGGTTTACTATGGTAGGAGCTTCCGATCGCCCGGGCGCATTCCTCAATATCAGGGTCTCAGCAGGGCAGAGTCCAGCTTCTCACTCTCCTGGAAAACACAAGAGCGGAGGGCACGTTATGACCAGCGGCGTTCATCCAGGCTAATGGCCCCGTCCAAGGGGACAAAGGGGTCCGGACGCCATATTGGGTCGCTCTCCCCGGGACCTCAAACTTCGTGTTTCGGGCAGATCACCCCTCGTCCAGGCCGCGCCGGGCGTCTCAGTGGGGTCCAGTTGGGCCGAGCGACGATTTGCGGGGGCTAGGGTGCCCCGCGGCCTCCGATTAACAGGATAATCCCGGGCTCAGTCCCGGAGCCGAGCTCTCAGGCGACCATCGCCATCGGCGCCCAAGCCACGCCCCGATGAGGAGCCTCCATGACTTGAGTTACATAAAACAGGAGGCAACACTGAAAGAGACACTTTAACAAATCAAAGAACGCCTTGATAAAAGAGGGCAACAATTAGAGGACTAGAGTTCCCTTAGGCATGTGGTTGGTGTAGGAAGGATCACAGTAGCTTCCGAGGCTGGGTTGAGACTATAAGTTATAAACTAGAGCTTGCATGTACCTTGGAAGCAGCTACTATCAGGGATAGCGAAGCAGGTTTCTTCTCGATAAAATATGGGCCAAATCTAACCATAAATGGCTATTTAATATATCGTCCACCTGGTGGGTCTATGAACTTTGCAGATAGTCTAATAGAGATGACTGCCCAACCTGCGTTACGATATAACAAGTTCCTTATCCTAGGGGACCTGAATCTTCACTTTGAAGATGAAAATAATAGGGAAGCCCGGGGACTCCTCGCATCCCTTGAAATGTTCAATCTCAAACCTCAATCCCAGATACCTACCCATAAAGCGGGTCACCTTCTTGATCCGATATTTTCCAACTGGGAGGGAGTAGTGGTCCAGCCCCCTGCCCAGGTGGCATGGTCAGATCATTTCCTGATTCAGTTTACTATTCCAGGATTGTCCAAAAAGCCCCTACGAATTAAGCCGATGGCAGTCAAGCGTAGGCAATAGGGAAAACTTAAGCAGGCCGATTTAGAGCTTGCCTTAAGAGCAGGCAGCCCCCCATTGAAGGAAAACTTGGATGAAGCCTGGATGGACTATGAGAATTGGTTAACTGGAGCGCTGGATGTAGCTGCACCGTGGACAACTAAGGCGCCAGCTAGGTGCTCTAAGTCAGCACAGTTGTTTGACGCTGATCTAAGAACGGCCAAAGCGAGGTGCAACGGATTAGAGCATATCTGGCGAAAAAAATACGAGGAAACAGCTAAATTTGAATATAAAAATAACATAAAAAACTATCATAGGATGATCAGAAAGGCCAAAAGAAACTTTTTAAATAAAAGAATTGAATCCGGGGAGAATTCCTCCAAAGAACTCTTTGTTATCTATAAGGAACGCACCTCACTTGAGAGGACCATAGCCCCAGATGCTCACTCTATAGCAACCTGTGAAGCAATTGCGGACTTTTTTGTCCAAAAAGTTGAGACCATTTACAAAACCTTTCCCGGGGAAACTGATGGTCCGCTCATAGACCACACTACTCTTACCGAACTGAAAAATACCTACTGCCTCAATCAGTTCACAGTGCCGGATAACACTGAGTTGCTGAAAATCATCTGCAGCATTCAATCAGGCTCCCCCAAAGATGTAGCTCGACCTAAGATCTTTAGGAATCAGGCGGAACTCCTTGTAAATCATATAAGCCACATGGCTAAACTGTCCTTTCAGACAAGCTATGTCCCGCAAGATTGGAAAACAGCACAGGTCATCCCTATAAAAAAAAAGCCAATCTTAGTTTAGCCCAGTTAGACAACTTTCGTCCCATCTCACTTCTACCTTTCTGTGCTAAAGTAGTGGAAAAGATAGTTAATGCTCAGCTGATGAAACACATAGAAGAGGGCCATTGTATTCACCCCTCGCAGTCTGGCTTCAGAGCGCACCATTCTACAGAATCAGCTCTCCTCTTCTCTACAGAACTACTACGAGGAAGAGTAGATGAGGGGAAGACAACCGCGCTATTGCTATTAGATCTTAGCGCGGCATTCGACACTGTCTCGTACCCCCTACTGCTCTCCCGTCTCAGTGAAGCAGGGATTGAGGGTCTGGCTCATGAATGGATGCGCTCATTTCTTGCAGACAGACAGTTTCAAGTACACTGTCCCCCCTATAAGTCGGAAGTACGATCACTCAGGCACGGGGTTCCGCAGGGCTCGATCTTGAGCCCTACGTTATTTAATCTATATATGGAGCCCCTTGCCAAGATAGTAGAGACTTATGGGGTGGATATAGTGTCCTACGCGGATGACACCCAATTGGTGGTGACACTGTCCCAGCCTTCCGAAGAAGCCTCAGTAAATTTCTCAGCCTGTCTAAGCAAACTAGCTGGCTGGATGAATAATAACTGCTTACGCCTCAACGCGAATAAAACGGAGCTTCTTGTGTTGGGGAAAGCACCATCCATCTGGTCCTCCGCGTGGTGGCCACCGGAACTAGGCTCCATCCCGATACCCTCGGAGCAAGTGAAAAACTTAGGGGTCAGACTGGACACTAATCTGTCCTTTGAACACCACACTAGAGGGGTAGCAGGTAAATGCTACAGCATCTTGAAAACCCTGCGTAAAACCCTGGACTCCCTCCCTACAACCAGCAGGAAAACTTTGATCCATACCCTTGTGACTCCCCACCTAGACTACAGCAACTCACTATATATGAGCTTGTCTAAAGTGTGTGCAGAACGCAGCTGCCAGACTGGCACTGAACTTATCTAGAGAGTCTTCAAGGAAACGGGCCTTAGCCACCCTTCACTGACTGCCTATTCGTGAGCGCATTGTATTTAAAACAATGTGTATGGCTCATCGTATTGCACAAGGGCAGGGGCCAATCTATCTCCAAAAACTACTGACCAAGTATCAACCCAAGCGCCATTTGAGATCTCTGGGTAGTATGCTTTTCCAAGTACCCAGAATCTACCGGGCGCGTATGGGGGGAAGGTCTTTTAAATATCTGGCCAGTAAACAATGGAATGCCTTACGCATTGAACCCCGCATGGAACCATCGGAGACAAGGTTCCGTCAAAAATTAAAAACACATCTTTTTCCGAAATTGTGAGACGCCCTGACCGACCCCAGTCACTTGTAACTTCTCTGATACGGCTCACTTTATTGTCTACACAGCACGGGGGACACTGTTTCCTAGTGTAACCAGGCGCTATACAAGCTGTTTTTATTATTATTATTAGGTAGAAGAAGGTAGAGTAACACATTTTAGTACCAGTACGAATACTTATTTCATCTGGTGCAATATGAGAATGGTGCAGGAATCCTGCAAAATCGTCTTGGTAATTTTGGTAGTTACTGTGGCTGTATCAGTGGCTGAATGGATGTCAGACCACTATCTAATGTAGGGAGATGCATTACCGAAGTGAACTAACAAGACCAGTATCATTGCTGTTAACAATGAGTCCCATAAGAGTAGATTTTCTTATGTTCCCCTAGCCTAGAGCAGTTTTAATTATAATGTGTATTATTTGAGGTTGTCTGAATATTCTAAAATCATGAACATTAATGATTGCCTTATGTGTTCCTATCTACCATCTGCTGCAGCAGAGGGTGCTACCTAATTCCATCTACTACTTTCCTATGCCTTCACATGTGGTGTATTCTTGAATCTGACCAGAGTTCCATTACACTGTTTCATACAAATTAGGAATGTCCATTACAAAATGTACCATTCACTTGAGATCCCAAATGGTATGATTGGGCGACGAAGCATGCATACCATTTTTCTAAACTATTTAAACAAATGGACAAACGTGAGTATATGATTAAATTCTTTGCCCCAATAACGAATGAGAACATTACTAACCCCAATGCGCATGAACTAACTTGCAAAATTAGCCAAGATGAGAGAACCTTTGTAGATAAACTACATAACAGGAATAGGAATGAGAATGAGAATGAAAAAGTAAGTAAGAAAAGCAGGGTAAGGGAAAGTGAAGAAAGTGAAAGAGAAGGAAGGAAGGGTGCACATCCCAAGTTGAGTCTAGATATGGAGAAAAGAGTAAGCTATGTATGGTCCGTATACAAGAAGGGGACGACACAGCTGAAGATGTAAGATGAAGATGAAGCAAATGTGACCATAGTTACTTAGCCACAGGTACAATATTTGCCAAATTAGAAGTGAGCATTAAGGGTATATATTACGTGCATGGTAAGTTGGCTTACTTTTAGCTGCTTCACAATTGGGTTGGAAGTTGCTATGTTTTCCTGAAGATTTACCGCACACATTTCTTAGAAATGAGACCAGATATATATATGAGAGGCCAAACAAACGTAGCTTTGGACAGATAATGAGTGATGATTCTGGTACCTTAATACTCTCAGTAGACATGGCGCCGAATGATGCTAAGATTAGTCAATTGTAGTGACAATTTTGGTGCATTAATATTCTCAGTAGGGGTGATGCGGAAGGATGGTAGATTAGAGAATTATCAACACTGGTACATAGATTGACAACTAATACCCCTAGCGAGCTAACAATAATCAATAAAGAACTTCTTGCAAAGAGAGCTATGATACTGCAGGATCGCCCTATGCTTGACTTGCTTTTAGCAAAGGAAGGCAGGGTTTGTAAAGTAACCCATGCGAGGGAATGTTGTGTGTACATTCCCAATAGATAACCAGCTTGAAAGCTATATAATTAATATTACCAATGTGACTTAAGAGTTGAAGGATTAGAAGAGACCAGTGCTGGGACAGGAATAGGCTCACTATTAGCTCTACTCGAAGGGGATTTGCCAAAATAGGTGAATGGTTAGGCAGTACAGGAGGCGGAATGGTAAAGTTGCTGCTAAACCCTCTGTTAGTGATACTAATGAAACTGCATGCAGGCTTTTCTTCTTTAAATTTAGAAAATAATTTCATGAAATGGTGGGTTAAAGTGTGTGAAAAGTAATTTGAAGGCAACAACTGGGAGAAAGAGAAAAATACCTGATGTTGAGTTTGAGGCCTTTCAGAGTGACTTCTATGATGACACAAATTAATTGGAAGGATCTAAACTAAAGATTCGGAAACTGATCACGGATTCCCTGTGATGATGACAAACGATAACGTGATGATTTCAAGAATCATCAAAGGGAGGATTGTGGGCACAGATTAGTTGACATGTAATGTAAAGAGTGAAAGACTATGGGCTTTTAGCTAAACTAAGGACATTTTGGGCATTGTGGTCCATTTACTATGACAATGCCTTGTAACATGTGACTCTATCTGCTGTGTTTATTCTGTGTAATAATAAAGACTACAAGATATTGACAAGCTAAGAAATTATAAGCAGAGTGTACCTTCATAATGACATAACAGCCATCCCAGCCTGAACAACATACTATTTAACATTTCATGTACTGAGAGCAGATGCTGTGAACACCAGAACTACATGTATTTGAATAGTAAGAAAATACCCAAATGTATTTAATTACCAATTGTTGTTCTTTGCTTTGATTTCTATTGGTTGTAAGCATGTCAACCATGTAGCAATGTAGTAAAGGTATGAAGCTTTTGTCTACAGCCCTATAAAATGGCTGTTTTATCTATGTTAGGAGGAGACCTTTTGCCACTCTATGAAGGTGAATCTATTGACTAGAACTCTACTGTGCCTTGCTGTACTTTCTGTTTAAACTAATGCATGTTGATTTAACTTTGATGTCCTAAGTTTGTTCATTTATGCATTTTAATAAATTTAGGTAAATCCTGAAACTAAAATCCTTGGTTGTCATTCTTCACCTGAAAAGCTTTGTTTTTGCTTTCTGTACCTTTGCCACCTTACTAACTAAGATGGGTTCAGCGAGAAGCATCAAAGCAATAATACAACATAATACAATTGTGCATCATGCTAAGGTGGTTCCTTCATGGTGTAAGACACGGTCTAGTGTCTCAGTTTCATGTATCCATACTAAAACCCCACCCACCACCAGGCGTCATAGGTCAGATGACCCTGGCCAATAAAAAGGGCTGAGCGCACGTGCTCAGGGCCCATTAGCTAACCACAATGACTGTGTCTGCGTGTTATTTGCCCACCTAGCATAATGAGGGCCTAGCGCCCCTCACCAACTCTACATTGGCGACGAGGTCGGAGCTATGCCCAGTGTGCCACAGCCGTTTAATCGTGGGGAAAAGGGGGAGAAGTGCAGGGCGACGTCGTGCCCCTCGCAGGAATGGCGCTGGCCGCCGAGAGGCCAGCGGGGCGTGTGACGAGCCCCGGGCCTCGACAACAATGAGAGAGTGGCTGGGAGCCTACCCCGCGCCTCTCCAGCCAGAGTGACGAAGTGTGGACCGACCAGAGCCCACCTGCGCCGGCCGCAATTCAACCACGCGAGTAAGCATGACCCCCGCCGGGGAGAGACCCGCAGGCAAGAGGTGAGCCTGCGATAGTGAAGAGTGACCCCATGTAAGTCAAGGCCAGCGGAGCCCACCCGCGGCTTGCCAGCAGTGACTCCGGCCCCCACCGCACAGCGAGTGACTGAGGCTGCTGCGGCGACGGGGTGAATGAGCCCACAGCGCGACGATCACGGTGACCAGGAGCCCACCCCGCACCGGTGAGGCCCAGAATTTGAGGACCTGCAGGGTGAGGGGAAAGCAGAACGGGTGCCCACCCCGCATCCGCGTGACCCGTCTGCTGAGGAACCAAGGAGGCGGCAGCGGAGCCCACCCGCGATGACCTCGCTACCCAGGCCGCCTGTGAAGCGGCGAGTGACTACGACCCGGTGGTCAGCGGGAGCTTACCCCGCAGGTGAGGAGCCACAGTTGTGGTGGCAGAGTTGGGGTGGCAGGGCACCGGCCGAAGCAGCGACGGCAGCGGAGCCCACCCACTGCGGTCTGAAGGGTGAGAGTAGCGGCCGCCAGACCGTGCTGCAGAAAAGGAGAAAAGCGTTGCCCACCCGCAACTGCCAGGAGAGACTGCGTGAGCTAACGAGCTCTGAGAGCGGTACTGACTTTCCCCCATCCCACGCAGCGTGTGGGAAAGAAAGCCGCGGCGGGAGGAGAAGGTAAGGCAGACGGTGAGCCTTAACTGCAAGACGGGCAAGAAAGAGGCGGGAGGGTGGAGAGTGGAACAGCTACCCACTCCCCCGTCCCCGTCGGAAGAAACAATCCGTGCCCCAAATCAATGAAACAGCCCCCGGGTGCAGAGCGATCCTTCCCCGCCTTGCGCGACATGTGAGGAGACACCAGGAGTATGGCGTGAGGGCCTGCGAGCCACAGAAGAACAGTTGCCCCCCTTCCTCTCCTAAGCGACAGTGGTGAAGGGAGGAGGTGAAACGCGAGGCCCGCAATGAAGGCAGAGTGGGGCGAGTAAGGAAGCTGGGGGTTGGAAGTAGGGTCCCTCCCAAACAAGCACTGAACGCACATCGAGACTGCAGGCGCCCCATAAAAGAGGCAAGGACTTACCCTGGCGGAGGCGATGTCTGTCGGGGCAGCAATGAGGCCTGGGAGGCCCTGCAGAGTGAAGACAGGCCACACTATTTCCCCAGCATGACCTGCAGCGTTTGGGAAGCTGCTGTAGCCACTAACTGAAAAAACGCAACACTGCCACCGAATGGCCGTTCCCAATGCTGCAGCCAAGGAGTATGCAGCAAACAAGCCTTCAACAAGCCAAGGTGGCACGATGGCAGCACGGAGCAGGCTACACACAGCACACGTGTAGGAGCGACAGAGCTCCCCAAGATGCACAAAGCGGCGAACAGTGGTAACAGGTGCCAAGTCACCAGAGAGCTTTGCTAACAAAGAGACACACACAGTAGCACAAGACTGGCATAGCAACGCCACGAAGCTGCGCAAGACTGGCGCACAGATGCTGCACAGTCAGAGAGACGCCAAGCCACCGACAAGTGAGTGCGCAGCAACGCGCGAGGAGTGAAGGAACTCCATGCACGAAGGAGAACGCGGCGACCAGTACTCCCACAGTAACCAGGAGCTGGTCAACGGAGCGCAGCGCAATCCCTCAGAAGCATAGAAGCCACACCGAAGGAGAGCACAGTGATGCCTAGTGGCCACAGGTTGCCACTGCTGCTGGGAAGAAGAGAAATGAGCACCACCACACGAAGGTACAGGGGTCCCAAGACTCCCCAGCAGGCAAGTGCGACGCAGGGAGGAAGCGCAACAACAGCCGATACTGCTCCAGGGTCCCAGAAAGAAAGCAAGCACACCCCGTGAAGGAACGGGAAGCGACCTGAACACGAAGAAGCAAGAAGGAGTGGTGACGTAACCCTCCGCACCCGACGAAGCACAGGAAGAGCGCTGACAGAAACGCGCCAACGCTAAAGCACCGGAACGGAGGATAGAGCGAGCACACGGAAGATGGCAAAGCGTGAGGACTCACGCAGAAAGTAAAGCCGACCAACCAGATGGTCGCACGAAGAACCCGGACGGTCACACGACGTGACGCATCCAAGAAGCCGGCCAGCCAGATGGCCGCACCAAAAGCCGACCCACCGGGGGTCGCGAAAGGAGGTGGCCAAAGCAAGGGTCAACAAACAGTGACATAGCAAGTGTTCCAGCAAGAGAACTGAAAATAGCCTGCCAGCATCGGTAGAGTGGACCGGCAAGAGGTCCAACACCAAGACACAGTCCACGAACATGGACAAACGAACTTCAACAACCACAATTCAACATTCAAAGTCTAAAGAGAAGATCGCAATGACCGGTCCAGTCACAGACGAGAAGGAGACAGTGTCCGAGAACCTGGACAAGACCAGGGCGAAACAGGCGGAGTGCACGCTGCCTGGAGAAGTCTGGTCAGGAAGATGAAGACAGCAAGATGACAGACCGCATTGCGAAAAGGAAGATGGAGAAGGAGTGGCATGACGCCACAAAAGGAAAAGGAGAAGATGTCTGAGTGGCACGTTTGCCACCCCAGTAGAAAAGAAAGGAGAAGAGGTCTGAGTGGGACGTCTGCCACCACCAAAGAGAAGAAAGGAGAAGAGGTCTGAGTGGCACATCTGCCACCACCAAAGAGAAGAACGGAGAAGAGGTCTGAGCAGCACGACGACAGGAAGACAAGAGAAAGGAGCAGAGCAAAGAGGAGTGTGGACCACGACACTACAACACACCAGAAGGGGAAACACCGAGGAGAACGTGAGAGGTGCACGAGAGTCCACACGCACGACCGGGACACACGTAACATCACTGGAAGTAAGCATCCACGTACGAACCCGACAGTCACCCAGGAATGACGGAAGTGAGCAGGCCGGTCTGTTGGCAACACCCACCTCTGGGATGGAACGGACAAAGGGCCGCTGAAATCCAGGGGCAGAGGCCTCAGGGACACCGGTGGCAGCGGATCCTACAACGAGAGACGGACTGCTGAAGCTCGCGCTGAAGATCCTGGAAGACCGAAGGTCGCACATGACGGAACCAGTGCCAACAACACCCTTTCAGGTGGAGCGTCGGACACGGAGAGAGGACCGGTAGCGACGTCCTTCAACACGTTGGAGCGGCAAGGCGGCATGTCCTCCGGTCCAGTGGGAGCCTGGCAGAAAGGGGCCTCCGGGTCGTCCAGTGGGAGGGGACACCCACGAGAGAGGGGTATCCGTGAGAGGGTTAACCTGCAGCTGAAGATCCCATCAGGAACAGACACCAGTTTGAACCGAACACCTTAACCAGGACGGTCCAGCGGAAAGTAACACACTCGGGACCTGCTACTCTTACCTCTACACGTTCACAGGATGTGAAACAGAGCGAGAGAGACTGTACAGCCCACCTACAAGCTGCAAGTCTGCCAAGGCAAGAAGAGACACCATTGCCAGTAATTGACGTGACCAGAAGTGGAGAAGACTACGTGGGAGTCGTCGTGATTGAGTTATGGGTTTTGTGTGTACTCTATTCTTTCCCACAGGTTGGACTTTAGTTAGTGTAATTTTATTAACTAAGGTTGGGAGGGATGTAGTAACGTAAGACACAGTCTAGTGTCTCAGTTTCATGTATCCACACTAAACACCCACCCACCACCAGGCGTCATAGGTCAGATGACCCTGGCCAATAATAAGGGCTGAGCGCACGTGCTCAGGGTCCATTATCTAACCACAATGACTGTGTCTGCGTGTTATTTGCCCACCTAGCATAATGAGGGCCTAGCGCCCCTCACCAACTCTACACATGGGTGTCATGGTCTAATTTACAATGGTGTGTAACTGAGGAGGAGCCAAGTAGGCATTCGAAATGGCCGCATAGTCGCTCGGCTCCGCAAGCCCTTTCGCCCCACACGTCTATCCTGACGACTATCCTGAGCCACGAAGGCATACTTTGATAGAGGAAAGAAAACGAGCACCTACCGTTTGCCCCCTCCCCAAATTTTGTTGCCCGGGCATAGCCAAGGACTGCCCCCGACATAGGCGGGCGACTCCCGGGGCCCGGTGGGATTTTAGCCTTTTGGTGGCTCTCCTTCTGGACCCTGCCCCACGGTTTGTTTGCCTTGGGGATGCATCCCGCGGTGCCCTCACAGTGAGGCCTGGTCCCTGAATATGGTGAAGAGGGACGGGGCCGACTGGATTAAGATGGCGGCTGGTGCCCTTCTCTACGGCCTACGTCCATGTCAGACGGCTGTTACACGGATGGGGCCGAGATGCTCGCAACGCACGAAGGAGTTCACATCCTGGCACGTGTTGGCTGCCTTAACAGTTTTGCACGAGACCATTGACCACCATGTCCGAGACCTGGGTGCAAGGATTGATGCCATTGCTGTTTCGCCATCTATGGAGGCCACGGTCCTATTCCAGGGGTCGGCCGATGAACTTGCTGCTGAGTCCATGGAGGAGGTTTCGGCTCCTCGGGGGTACCGAGGGCCGCTTGAGGACCGGGCTCCCGTACCCGCGCGGGTCGACTTGATTGCTCGTGTGGATGTATCCTTGGGACACATGTCCGGCCGGCGGCTGGGGGTGGAGCGCTGTTTTCCTTCTTGGACTGGCCTGGCTGTGTCGCGGCGGTGGCCGGACTGTGTGACTCTCCTCTCCTGGATGGTGTTCTCATTTGTCAGCTTTGGGAGGTTCATGGGACCGGCGTTGCTGTTGCCTGTTCTTTGCTGTCTATATTTGGATCGATTTGGATTACTATGCTCTTTTATGGCTATGCCCCGTCCGGGCCCATCCATACTGTTTGGACCCTCAGGACTGTGCTTTATATTGATTAACGAGAGGATTTCTGGCAGTACTACTGCCAGACAGGGTCAGGGATGAGGTGGCTTACGATCTCTTGGCTTTATTAATGACAGGCGGTGCAGTGGGTATATTCGATCGATATTTCATCGTTATTGTGCTCGGGATTTGTTATTCTTCATTATGGTATTATTTCCTTTTTGGGATTTCCGAGGTGTAGGGGTGAAGGGCGGGGCCGGGCGGCATGATGAGGGCTCTCC
Source organism: Lissotriton vulgaris (assembly GCF_964263255.1). NCBI lineage: Eukaryota > Metazoa > Chordata > Amphibia > Caudata > Salamandridae > Lissotriton > Lissotriton vulgaris. The sequence continues at coordinate 1,788,583,864 of NC_141694.1, forward strand.
TCCGTTTATTTTCTTTTCTTTTTTCTTTCCTCTATCTTTCTATATTTCGGGTTCTAATAGGGCGACAGGCACGCGGCTGGGGGGTAGGCCATGGCCTTCTACGGGTGTGCAGGGTGGGGGGTTGCGGGATGGGTGTTAGATTAGTATTTGTTTCTATGGATCTTTAGTCTTTCTTCTCTTTTAGTGTCGTCGTCGCCCATGCTCCTTGCGGTGTGTTTGGAGTTGAGGGGCGGGGGTTAGACTTGTTACACGATGGGGTTGTGCCTCCGCTTCTCCTGTTTTGTATATTTTATCCCCTGATGCTCCCCCGTATTGCTACTGTTCCAGATATCCTGATTCGCACACTATCGCGGGACTGTGTGCGACAGTGCGGCACTTCTGCTAAGTTCTATATCTGAAAATGAACCTCTTAAATCCTGATTCAACCTGTTGTGTTCGCTTACAAACTATGTACTGCTATTGTATTATCCTGGGCTCCGACCTGTTACAACTATGCATATTGCTGGCAGTGTTTTAGTTTTGTCTAGCGGCCAGCCGGGATGGTTGTAGGCCCATACCTGTAATCGCATGTACTACAAATAAAGGTTCACCAAAAAAAAAAAAAAACAATGGTGTGTAACTAAGAAAAAGATGATGTGACATTATTTCCGATGGTCCCTTTGGGCACACCTTTTCTCCTCTGCGTGCAAAAAGAGGATTCCAAACAATTGTTCCTTTTATTGTATGCGTTTTTTTATTATTGTTATTCTTTCATTTTTGCCTTTTGATACATTTAACATTATGATTTTTGTGATCAGTTTATCATGTTCATATCAGCGACACAATTGTAATTTAAATCCAATGCATTCCGCCAAACTTCCACCAAACTTCTGTTTACGCCGTTCGCAGAAGTTTGGTGGAAGTTTGGCGGGAAGAAGGCGATTAAGATGCTGCTACACCGCAGTTAAGCGTTCTTTACATGGATTAAGATCTTTACATGGGTTAAGAACAGGCACAAGGGCGACACTGTTGATTCCCTGACGAAGGGCGGGATAAACACGCCCGAAATGCATTGGATTTAAATTACAATTGTGTCGCTGATATGAACATGATAAACTGATAACAAAAATCATAATGTTAAATGTATCAAAAGGAAAAATGAAAGAAGAATAACAATAATAAAAAAACGCATACAATAAAAGGAACAATTGTTTGGAATCCTCTTTTTGCACGCAGAGGAGAAAAGGTGTGCCCAAAGGGATGTCTTTAGTGTCCCACTAAAGACACTAGTTCGCGATTCATTCAGGCGCCCAGGGACGTGGTCGCCATCTACGGAGCACCCATAACAAAAACAGTCTTGCGTATAACAATTTTTGAGCTGTGCACTACTCCCTATCTGAAATTATTTCCGATGATGTCACATTTATGCTAATTAGCAATTTCAACATTTGAAAATTCTTATTTTTTTCAACCTCCTGTTTTCCAAATGTTGACATGTATGCTCTCACCTCCCTTGCCCACCACCCACACACCCTCTGCTACCCTATGCAGGGCAAGTGGGTTGTTTGGCGAGTCAAAAAGGAGAGCATTGAACTTGCTATCTGCATTCGTGCTAACAAGCCAAAAATGGGACTACTTTAGCTGTATTCTGTCTGAAATTGCAGCTGCTTCAATAGCAGTAAATGGGTTAACTACATTTTCTCTATTTTCTTTACAAAATCTCTCTTTCTTGTTCTGAAATGTTGGTATATGTGGGTATTTTTAAGACAGGCACAATTTCTGCCTATCAAAAAAAAAGTAGCACACGATTTTGGGCCACGGATTCTGCCTTTTTTTGCATCAATATTTGCCAACCCAGGCCGCAAAATCCGAGAGGGTGTGTGTGGTTAAATCGTACCAGATGCTTCCGCGGGCGCATACATAGTATCGATGGAGTCGTTTTAGTCCCTCTTCGATGTCTATCATAGACTAGTGCACCGGTTCGTCGTCCCTTTTCTATGTCTATGGCCCTCCTCAGCCACGGAAGCTGAGCAGCGCGCGCAGTTTGAATCGGAGCTGCAGAGCGGTGGACTGAGGCTTCTTCACGGGCTACGTGGTAAGTACGGCGGCAGCACTGGAGGGAGGTGCGTCGAACGGTACCGGAGCGGAGCGGGGCGGGGCGGGGCGGGGCGGGGGGATATATCGATGTGCGGAACCCCAGTGAGGGGCTCTAGCGTTTGAAGTTTTCGAGTGACGAGGATGGGGCAACATGGAGGACGCCGCAAGGGGGAAGAATGAGCATGGAAAGGCCAGAGAATCCTGTTAAAGGAGGGGAGTGCACCGGAGGCCTGGCGTTGGTGGTGCAGCAGACACCGGACGTCTGCGCACTTGTGTTGTGACTGGAAGGAGGCCTGTCTCCGGTGTTGACAGGTGACCTCGTGTCACCTGGCAGCACTTTTCCAGCAAGGCATTTTAATTTAGACCATGTGTATGAAGTTACCAGTAAGTAGATAAAAGTATAATTATTCCAACCATAAGGACACGAAGTTATCATTTCAAAAGCCAAGCTGAATCTGACTCCAGATTCCAACCGGAACGTCGAAAATAGATAGAATACACAAATAGAAGTTCTAACTTCCAAACTACTTAAGCTTATGCATGTTACACAGAATATATATATATATACATACATACTAAACCTCTTTTTCCTTTAAAAGAAAATACCAACTATTCACACACAAAATCAATAAAACAAGGTTTCTCAATGATCCTTCCACATGAAGTCTTTTGATTATCAGATGTTGAACAGCCTTCAAAAGACAAAGAGGTTTCACTGAGATCAGGTTGAGGCAAATCTTGAATAACAACCTGAAAATCAGAAGAAACTCCATCATTAGAAATAGATCTACAATTCTCTTGTTCAGAGATTGAAGTGTCAGAAGTTTGAGAATAATTAGATTCTGAACATACATCACAATCCAACATCCGCCAAAACATTTTTTGAGAAGGGGCATCAATTAAATCATGAGTTAAATTTTTACTAATAGTCAGACGGTTCATGTGCCAAACTCCACCATTGTCAAGAACTACATTATTATTGTTATTATTTATTTTGGTAATTTTATGAGGTTCGCTCAACCTGCTAATCCCTGTAGGATTTTTCTTGGCAGGTTTGATACGGACCCATTGACCAACAGACAGATTACAAGGTTTATTACCATGCTTCATCTCAAAATAATTCTTATTCTTAGATTGAGATGTTTCAATATGTTGCTTAACCTCATTCGCGCTAGCGGAATTCCGCTCCTGCGCTGAGATTTTTTAAAACACACTTTACGTGACGAGCTGGGCTCGTCATCAGCGTGCGAGGAGGCTACGCCATGACGAGCCCAGCTCGTCATCAGCCTGGAAGGGGTTAATATTATCCCAAAATAAGTATGTTCTGTAGCATGCCTGACGGCCTTCATTGATGCCTGCATGGTTAGGGTCGAGGTGGTGTAATAGGTGGACGTAGGGGGATGCAAGGTATGTACATGGTGTGGACAACAAAGCAAGGCTTCGGTATACCACCCGCGCTCTAAACTCATGTATCAAGAATTAAAGATAAAGCAAAGACGTTTGATGTAAAACGTGAAAGGGAAAGAGATATTCGTGTTGTGGCTGAATGGCACAATGTGAAACTAGAAAACCTGGATCAGTCTTGCCTTCTCCACTTGACCAAATTGTGATCACTTGTGCAGGATATGTGCTCTACAAAATCATCTGTGTTAAGGTGGGCAAGTCCCCATGTCCATGTTCTAATGGTAAAAACCACCTAGGCCACACAGAGGGTGCACCGAACAACGACTTGCCTCTTAGTTTACTAATGGCATTGTTGTCGTAAGAGGGGCGTCATTTAAAGTTCATGATTGAAAAGTATCACATATAATAAATGTCCCCCATTGCAGTGATTATAATTTGCTGCACTAAGGTGAAATACTTCTGCATGTTACTCATATTTTCACACTTTTAGTTCAAGATACCTTTAAAAAGGAAGGTGTTCCTAAATATAAAGTTGTGCAGGACCCAGAGGTGTAGCTAGAGCTTGTGGCACCCGGGGGTATCCTTCAGATTGCCACCCGCCTGGGTGGGTGCTGGGGAAAAAGGACAGCGAGCACCTGAATGAGGTCTGAGAGACGTGTAGTATTGCCGCTAATAGTTACCTTGATCATGGAAGTTACATGCACATACATGACACGGTCCAAGGCTAGACAACCCTTGTCCCTAAATTAGTGCCACCTGGGGCGGGCCGCCGTCACCTAGCTACGCCGCTGAAGGAAAAGCAGAACTTACATCAGTTCTTCCTACCCGGTTTGTGACATCTCACCCATAACATCACAGCTTGTGCAGGACCCTTGTCCCCTATCTGCCCCGTCCATGACCTCAGCAATGTGTGCAGACCAGTCCACCACACTGGATTTGACCACAATTCCCCTGGCAGCACCTTCAGGATACTACAGGTGAGTCCAAAACACCTGATCACTAGACTAACTTGAGTTCTGCAGTTGGGGTAGTACCAGCCCTGCAGTGGAAACCTTCTCACTCCACCCAAGCCCCCCATGAGAGCTCAGTAGAATCCATCCCATGTGCCAGGAGACAGCAGTGGAGCCATCCACTTCCCCAGCCGCAGAAGAACTACATACCCTGACCACCCCCATCCCTGGAGAGAGCAGTGTAACCATTCTACTCCTCCCTCCTGCCAAACAGAGAGCATTCAACACCAACTCCGTGTCTCCTACGGTCACTACAGTAGTGTAAGTTTTAAAGACTGTCAGTGCTCCGAAAGCATGTCAATAAGCTGGAGTGTCAGGCCAGAGAATGCAGTAGAATGTGAAAAATGCAGTTTTTACCTACCCAGGCCAGAAGGGGGATCTGACCCGTGGTCCGTCGTAGAGACAGCCTTGACCCTGCACCTGTCACTAGAGACAGCCCCATGCCCGCAAAAAATATGTGAAAATCTATAGAAATATTTTCATATTTTTGTGGGGGGAAAAGGGTATACTAGGAGGGGACAACCCACGGAATCTGCAGAAGGAACCGTGGCAATGTATACTAATAACAGTTTTCCAATGTAATATTAAAACAAATTGTACCCCAGGTGCCTCGTTTCAATATTCCGGAAAGTTTAGAAAGCAAAGTAATTGAATGTGAGTCTTGATATCACAGTATGTGCCTTTCCTCACAAACATCTCTCTGGTCTCTGCACCTTCATATCGCCCGCCCTCTTTTTGTGTGTGTTACTAAGAACACACAGGTGTTGCTTGCCACATTCACTCTTCAGCTGTAAATGTCCACTTCATCACAACCTTACTTTGCTGAACTGACGCTGTAATAAAAAACAAGCACTGGCAAAGCCAAAAGGACTTGCTTATGATAGCTATTGCTTTGGCAATGCTTTGTAGCCATGCTGTACAGCAGTGCAGATGCTTTGCACTGTGGCTAAAACTAATTTTAAATAACACTAATACACAGCCAGGGCTAATGCACTTTTACCCGATTCTGCCCCTTAAACTATCCCAACCATCAGATATCCCAATCTTCCCTCACACTGTCCCCAACTACCTTCAGTCCAGCACTTCTATGCTCAAATGATCCCTCCCCTTTCAACTTAACCTCCTTCACCCAAACTACACCAAAACAACCTCTCCAACACTAAAGCGACCCTATCTTCTCGCTACCCCATACTTTTAGACTAGCCCTCCACTCAAACTATTTCCTGTTGTCAAAGAACTCTGCCTACAGTCAGAGTATCTCCACTTACAACCTTCTAGAACAAAGTCACCTCTTCAAACAAACTACCCGTACCTTCATGCAAACTTCACCTTCAAACTACCCCTCCAACGCTGAAACTACTTCCAGTTGTAAACTATTCCCTTCCAACTTCCTCCCAGCACCGAAGCTACCCTATATTTTGTCACATCCCTCCTGACCTCTTAATACTTCCAACTTTCAAACTGTCCCCACCTCCTACCTACTACTCTTATACTCAGTCTCCCAGTATCAACTTACTCTGCGCACTCAGCATGACCCATTTTACCTGAGCAAATCTTCGATGTCACAATGTCAGCCTCAATACCCCATGCCCCATCCCTTTCACTATACCAAGGATTTCTAGAACTGGTCTTATTTACTGATATTGAAATTCACCCTCTCTCATCTTACTTTTAATTATTCCATACATTATAATATATATGTATCAACATAATGTTGAGTAATCCAATTCTAGTCGCCTAGCACAAAAACCCTCGGAATTCTTGCTGAGTGGGGTAGGAACCACACCACCAGGCCTAGCAAAGCCATATAAACTAAACTAAAGCCATACAAACTAGCATAGCCCAGTACAAACAACAGACCATGGGAAATTCCAAAATATTTCAAAGCATATTGGGTGTGATATGTGCTAAAATTACACACAGTGCCCAATTTACCCTTAGGAGGCTGTCTGCATGAAATAATTGTATACAAAGGTTTACTCAAAACACATAAGTATTGTTTCTCTGTCTTTGCATAAATAAAAAATCATATTTATTGTCACAAATAAGTTATTTGCATGTGTGTGGTTGATGCCATAATTTAGGCACAATGCGCAGTAAATGCAATGCAAATTTTGGTTGTGCAAGGGAGACTATTGCACATAGTTGCATAGTGTGAATCTTGGTAAATCTGCTCACAGGTTTACGGAATTTAGAACGTGCTAGATCATTAAATGCATACAAACATAATTACCCCATCAACATCCAAACTACTCCATACTCCTACTACTTCTACCTAATAGTAACCCACGCTATATTTAAACTATCCAACCTTTAAATTACTCCTTCTACCCTCACATTATATCACCAAAATTTCAGACCCACTCTGCTCTCCTACCTTTTAAAGTACACTTTATAATCTTAAACAACATCTTACCTGTAAAATGCCATTCCCACCTTCAAAACACTGCTCCTTCTCAAACTACAGAGCCTCCTGTTCTGCTAATGCATCTCATTCTCCTACAGAGGACGAAAATGCCACAATATTTGAATGTTATGCAAAGTAAAAATATGGAAACTGCCCTGTGCAACACGCAACAGAAAACACACAAAGAGCTTTAAAAGTCTACAGAATTTCTGCAAGGTCATCAATTTTATACGCTTTGCTCCTTGTGGCTGGCAGGCACTGGAAGAACAGAAGCTTGAGGAAAGGAGGGTGAGTGAGTAGAAGGGTGTCACTGAACCCCTGGCTAACATGCAGTATCTGTGTCATGCAAAGCACACGCATAGGGTAGGGCAGCTACTGTACAGAGCAGGTTTTTTTCCCGTTACAATCTGTTACAGCAGAAAGCAAACAGAAAGGATTCATGAATTACCAGCACCCCTACCCACCAACCCACCTGGGGCACAGTAGGATGCTTCAAGGAAACTGGTCCTATCCAGGGGTGTCAGGCACCATAGCGGATTCAACTACCGTCATCAGGGAGTGGTGATAGGGGTGCAGGAATCCATCCCAACCCCTGCATGCCCTCTCCCTTGCTGCACCGGAAGTAGTGGGCGGCTCAGACGTCACAAGGCGCACGCCGCTGGAGCTTGTTCCACTGCGCGACCAAATGCTGGAGCCCAGCCAGCCACCACGAGGATGCGCTAGCTGCACCCGGGCGCTCTCACCGTCTGCTGAGTGCTTATATGAAGGATTTTAAGTAGATATCAAACCGTAGACTACCTTCGACCAGCCCTGACATTTTAGCAAAGAAATTTATATTCTGGGAACTTGTAACGTGGCTGAGTAGCCGCCTGCAATTAGTTTTTCCCCCCGCACAAATGGGAAAAATGTTGCCCATTTGTGCGGGAAATAGCCCAATCTGGCAATTGTGGTGCGTGCAATGCAGGCAGCAATTTTTGCTTTTTGCAAGCAGGTCATGTGCGCAGCGCTTGCACTTCAAACGGCGGCTACGCGGCACTGGCTCTTTGCGGCGGCCTTTATAATTTATTTGGGTACACTGACTGACAGTAGTGTCAGTGAGTGTCCCCAATAAATTATAGAGGCCGCCGCTACGGGTCAGAGCCGCGAGGCAGCCGTCCTCAAAATAGTGCCGCCAGGGGTGAACTGCCCCCCTTAGCTACACCGCTGCACCTTTGTTTCTTGACCATTATTTTACTGAACTGTAATGCTCAGCTGTTTCACATCTTGCTGAATATTCATGCTCTGTCACGTAAACAGCAGTTTAGAGCTGCTGTTCACAGGCGGGGAATATGCAGTGCTTAATTTGGCAAGTGTTTTCTAGTTCTCTGCACCAGCTCTTAATTGTCAGCACCAGCTCTAGTGACAGTTCACCACATGGGGGCGCTGTATGTTTAATTTTGAGATGAGCATAACAACAAGTGTTAATAAGTCACTTTTCTTTAAAAACAAAATATTACCTGCCACTCACATCATTATTATAGCTTTGGATGACCTAAAATAGGCTGAATTGTCACATTTGTATGAGTGTGATGGTTAGTAGTTGTGGTGATGCTGTCATTGGACGAGCTATACGGGCTCTGGGTGGTGCAGGCTGTTGTGGCCTCCCATGAAGAACCCAGCACTTTAAAAAAAAAAAAAATTAAACATTGGACGCTCTTTCAGTATTCTTGATTTATCGAGTTGGTGAATTATGGACACTGCATTCTCGATTCTGTGCAAATGACCCTCTTGAATCAATACATCAGATGGGGTTTGGTAATAATGAAAGCAGAGGATTAGAAGAGTGCTGCTGAAAGGGGTTTACCTGCTAACTCTAGGCACCAGCCACAAAGTGGGTGTGGGCATGGAGAAATCCAGTGGGTCTGACATTCCACGTGAAAAGGGTTATTGCACATGATGGTGCGTGATTACCAGCTCAGGCTAGTTCTAAAATACCATACTCACCTGGGCCCCATAAACATTCACACTTTGAACCGGCAATCTCTTTACCCTGCCTATCAGAAGTTTATTTACCTTATTTTAATATATACCTGTACACCATGACTTACCAAATCCTTGTCACTTTAAGTCTGATTCTTAGGTAATTGTATCAAGGAGTTAGAATAATAGGTAGAGAATAACAATTTACCTTTTCATGAAATAACCACAGACTCGGGAAAGTTTTAAAGACTTTATCTATGCAATATTTTGTGAGTACAAGTACCAAAACAGAGAAAGTAAGGACTTTTCAAGTAAGAAAATAATTATTAAAGCAAACCTCTTTTGAGACTTGGCACAATTACTTTTAGACATTGGTACCTGGGAAGGGTGAGAAAAGGAAACGGTACAAGGACATACCGCACAGATTTATATTTACCTAGAATGGTGCGAGGACAACCCCTGGCCAAGGGCTGGGAAAAGATAGGCTTCCGACTAATCGGGTGCCAACAGGACAGGTGCAGGACAGGACAATTAACCTCCGCTAAGTGCAACGCCTGCGTCACGCTACTATTGTTCCCCTTTCTCCTGAATCTTCTTTCAGAGTGCTCGACCAGCCCTCTGACGTGTGCGGCATCCACGATCTCCTTCAGCATACGTTGGGTCAGTGACAGGTCTGCGACAAGTCGGACAATCTGACTAAAGCTACCTTAGTTATACCATTTTCCAGGGCATGTACCACCCCCCCCCCCCCCCCCCCCCCCCCCCAGGTGTTGCAAATTCGTATATTCCCTTTATTTGATTGGTCAAAAAGACAAGGAGAGGTCAACACACCATACCAGTATGAGATCATTTCCGTTCGATGTAATTGATAAAAGTTCCCGCCCACAATTTACTTTCCCATGATTTTATTCCACCCAGCATTATTTTATTTAATTTCATATACAATGTATTATTTTTCATTTAGTTTCTGTCCTTCTCTGGATCATAAGGTGACTTTCCCAAGGACATCGCGGGTAAGATGGGACTTGGCTGCAGTTCAATGACAGAGCTTCAAGGTTTTCAGTGTTCAGATGCGCATGTGCACCTGTTCAAGATGGAGTTTTGCAGCACTCTTCAAGCCCAAATGCAAGCTAATAATAAAGTCAAAGAAAGACACGTTAGAATACAAAAATAAATCAATGCATTGTATACCACTTATTTCTACGCTGACCCCATTACTTTATTTTAACTATAGCATTAATGGTTTAGCAGAACACACTGGTTTTAGTTTAAGCAAGAGCATATGCGGTAGTATGTGAAATTCGAAGCGGTCATCTTAGGCACTACTGCGCAGTTGCAGAGTTCCCACCAAAAGCAAAAGTATGTCATACTACGTAGATGTAGTAGACGCATGCGTAGAAGAGTTCAGCGTTTGCGGTGGCCATATTAATACGCTCAGGTTACTGGTTAGTAAAGCATATACTGAAATGTTGTGTGGTGCAATTATTAGTCTTCACAAAACATGTTGGTTAATGTATTACATGTTATTTCGAGAGGGTTGAATACAAGCAAGTTTCTTTATATATGAAACCTTGCTCCATCACACACAAACCTGTGTTTCGGTCCAAGCTTTAAGTGGACTGGGTCCCTTCTGGTCTCTAACCCGGCAGTTATTAAAAATGGACATTAAAAATGGTACCTGTAGGGCTATATATTTATGTGCCTAAGTTCATTGGCAAATAACACTGATCAAGTTCTGAACAATGAATGTAAAAAAAATGTTGAGGTAATTCATGTCACAGATTTAGTTCCTGTTTGTGTTTCCTGTTTTACTTATTCTTGCGTCCCTTACAATTGTTAGCTATTTCAGGTTGTTGTGTTTTTGTATTTGTCTTTGTTTAACACACAAACTCTTGTATAGGTCATATTTTGAACTGAGTCGCCTCCAGGTGTTTCTAACGGGCCACGATTGAGACTAATGGAGCTTAGGCTGAAGGTAGTGTGATTTCTCATAGTGCCTGTCACTGTGTGAATAAGGTGTCACACGTGGTCATCCAATCCTCGGCCTCTCACAGAATGCATAGAGAAATGGTCATGCATTCCAATTGTGATTCTGTGGACATGTTTGTGAAAGTGGTATACAGCTGTCAAAATACTGACTTGGCGAAAGTAAAAGAAAATACAGTGCTTACAGCTGAGTGGGTGCATTGTGGATTTGGTGAAGTGAAGGAGATGCAAGGAAGTGCTTTCAGGAGCGAGTGAAAAGAAGGCGCTGAAGCGGCAAGAGACGAGGTGTAAGATGTAGATCAACAAGATGGGGAGAGAAAAAGGGAGTTCTTATCAAACACAGAATGACTGATGTAAGGGCGAGGAGGACCAGCAGGTAAGTGGTTTTAAGGAATTTATTTAGTAGCAGCACAATACGTCTGAACAGCTCAGCCGATAGAAGATAACTGCCACAAACAGAACATATAATATGGAACAGCAGAGAGAGCAGACACGCTCTATACATTCCATGTAGAACAAATGAAAGCAGCACACTGATGAAATCAGAACGTAACACATCTCACCCCATAACACAAAAGGAAACGACAATAACAAAATATATTAACCAAAACAAGAAAACAAAAATAAAAAAAGAACAGAAGAAAATGATAACCTTAAGTGCTATACCTCTTTGGCACAGAAAATGTTCTATTGTTAATTTTAACCCTTGAAGCAACAGACAACCCTTCATCAGGAACAGAACTATTTCCCAAAGACGTTTTAACAAGCATTTACAATGCAATGGTCTCGCCTTTGCAAAACTTAGAGCTATTGGCATTGTAAATGACAACATTGTTAGTTACAATGCCAATAGCTTAATCTCTCGCAAATGCGAGACCTATTGCATTTGTACCCACACACACACACAGAGCCACACACACACAGAGCCACACACACACAGAGCCACACACACACAGAGCCACACACACACAGAGCCACACACACACACAGAGACACACACACACACAGAGACACACACACACAGCCACACACACACACAGAGCCACACACACACACAGAGCCACACACACAGAGCCACACACACACACAGAGCCACACACACACACACAGCCACACAGAGCCACACACACACACACACAGAGCCACACACACACAGAGCCACACACACACACAGAACCACACACACACACAGCGCCCCCCACACACACACAGCGACACACACACACAGAGCACTGGGTGAGGGGGTGTGAGGGTAAGAGGGTGTGAGGCTGAGTGTGTGTGTGAGGCTGAGTGTGTGTGTGAGGGTGGGGGGTTGAGGGGGTGTGTGAGGGTGGTGTTGTGAAGGCGAGGGTGTGATGGGGTGTGAGGGTGAGTGGGTGTGTGAGGGTGGGGTTGTGAGGGTGTGATGGGGTGTCAGGGTGAGGCACGTACACGTATTTTTACAACTGCAAATCTGCCTTTAAATAATTTGTCTGGTCTTGATGAGCGTAGGTATATCGGGGTAGACATTTCTCTAAAAGTCACGGACTCCGTTAGACATGGATGAAAGGTTAAAAAGACTGTGTCAGCTGAGGCAAGAAACGGCTATAAATGTGTGAACAACAACACTTCAGGAAAAGAATTACAGTGGGGAAAAAACACAGAAGTTTTCTTTAAAAAAAAATGCTGCAGCGAGTGCTTAGAAGCGCAAGATAAAAGAAAAGCCTTTTGTCTGTAAGCCCCGTCCTTTTCAGACTGGGGAGCGTGTTTTTGACTGTTGTGTACAGCCTAGAAAGAAAGTAAAAAAACATGCCCCCCCCCCAATCTGAAAAGGACGGGGCTTAGATCGAAAGAAGAACGTCACCAGGACCTCTTCTCCAATGGCTGGCCACCGTTTAGGAGGCCAGCCAATGGAGAAGAGGGGCGGGGCTTAACCTCGCTAGTGATGTTCACTCTACCCCATTAAGTCTCGCCAGCGAGACTGCGCATGTCTGCGCAGCCATTGCAGGCTGAGACCTAAAAACAGTGAACCTGGAGTCTTCACAAGACCTGCATTTGACAACTCTTCTTACATTCCAGACCTTACCATCCTGAGTGACCACAATGTTTTTTCACACCTTCACAACTTTAACAGGAGGACCAAATCTGGAACGACCTTTGGCTAAAAAAACAGGTATCTTGATCTGAGAAAATCTCCAACAACAAAATCAGGAACTCTAACCTTCCATTTGTCATCAAAATCTTCCTTCCTTTTAACTTGCTTCCTCCTTACCCTACCAGCTATGACATCCACATTAAATTCGTCCACCTGCTTACAGGATTTCTTTATCCACCAAGGGCCAATATCAGAGACAGAATCTCTTCCCTTAAGAAGCCTAAAAGGACTCACACCCCTAAAAGAATGGGGAGTAATATGGTACATTCATAATCTCCTACTCAAAACCTCTCTCCAGGACTCACCAGACACACCAATAGACTCCATACTACCTTAAAGAACATGAGGGAAGTGGTGATGTCTGATCCCACATTTGGTGAAAAACTCAATTTCTTCAGACAAGTTGAACGTTATTGCCAATCAAAGAACTTTGGAAAGTGGTCTGGACTCTGTCATAATGTTGTATTCTCCCCTCAAGGCTCTAATGTAACTGAAAGGAGACATGTAGTGCTTTATAAAGCTTTCCAGTAACTAAATAATGTTACATTCCACAAGAAAGAGGGTTATGAAAACAAGCATTGGCATAGCCAGTATGTCTTGCTTTTGGGTCTTTATAAGTGCTTAGCAATGCAACAGTTGATGTTGTTGCACCAAGGATATTGTACTGCATAACTAAATACTTATAAGGTCCCAAAAGCGAGACCTATTGGCTATCCCAATGTTGGTCTTTGTCAGGTGATCGAGCTTTGATAATAGAGTCAACCAGGGATTCTTTAGGCATAACACCATTACCTAAAAAAGAATGGCCAAGATTCATAAAAAAAATTCTATTTTTCAGCCTTGAGTGTCAAACCAATATTTTGTAGTCTATCACATACCAGCTTGATATGACACAAATGATCTTCATTGTTCTTGGAAAACATTAGAATGTCATCTTGAAAGCATTTGACAAAGACCCTAAGATCTTTGAATATATGGTACATATCTCTCTGAAACACTGAGGCCAAGCCAAAAGGCATCCGTTTGTACTGGAATAAACCATGCGGTGTTATGAAGGCAGTGAATATTCTGGAATCTTCCGCAAGCTCAATCTGATGATACACTGAACTGTAATCCAACGTAGAGAAAATGCGAGCCCCTTCTAGCATGCATACCATTTCATTGATATTAGGAAGAGGATGACAATCAATGATCAAGTTAGAATGGAGAGCTCTTAAGTCCACACACAGTCTCAAACGTCTGTCAGGTTTACGGGCTAAAACAATGGGAGAAGCCCATTCTCAGCACTCCACTTCTTCAAGGAGACCTACTCGAACCATATCATCTAACATGTTTTTAACTCTTCTCTTACAATAATGGACACACTTTCAAGTTTTTGCTTAACAGATAAAGACCCCTCTTTGACTTTAGTTTTATGGCTGAAAGCAACCAATTTGCCAAGCTTTTCTGAAAATACAGTAGGATAAAGTTCTGGAAAATCAACATCGGAAAAACAATCTGTTACAACAGAAACGGGCTCTTTGCTCCTACGGTTAAAAATTATACCCAATTTGGCTTGATCACGCCACCCCAACAAATTGACATCTTTAACCGCAATGTATAATTTGATGTGGGCCGACTGTTCCATAATTAAATCTTCAGCTCTTTAAACCCAACCATATCAATTTTGGTCCCATCAAAACTTTGTGCAACAGTATCTGGCTCCATTTGAGAATTTAAATCAACTAATTTACCAAAACATTTGATGCAATACTCTTTAGTGATAGTTGAAGGTGAGCCAGAGTCTGCCATGAGCTCTAATTCCATGCCCATAATATGTACCAGACATTTAGGAGGACCAATATTGAATGTTGAAATATCAACAGGAACATAGCGAATAGAAACGATACCAAATTCAGGATCAGCCTGCAGTTCATTCTCCACCAGACTTTCATCAGATACACAGGAAATCTTGCTCTTAGATGAACAGCCTGAAAAATTCTTTTTTGTATCCCTGCACATTTTAGATAAGTGTCCTAGACGTCCACACTTACTACACTCAACGTGGGCAACCTGGAAAAGAAGCCACATGACCTGGAGTGCCACATCTAAAACAATGTAAACCTTTAAAATTGTTATTCTTGTTTCTAAAGGTATTTTTGGAAGATCTTGGAGTAACACTATTTACATCACCCGAAGCAGAGGTTTTACTATCCTTATTGAGAGATTTCATTCACTTTTCTGATTGCTCAAGAGCTTTAGCAGTACTAATGGCAGCTTCTAAATTCTAATCTATAGCTGCTCTTGTACTTTCTGCTTTTAACATATACAATAATTTGATCTTCTATCTCGTCAGTAATCATACCAAAATTAAAAATAATAGACAAAGCATGCAAAGCCGTAAGAAATTCATCAAAACTTTGCCCTTCTTTTTGAGCTCTAGTATAAAATTTGAATCTGTTAAAGGCAACACTAGTGGGAGGCTTAAAACGATTCTCAATGCCTAACAAAGTCTCATAGACATTGTAATCCCCACCAGATCTGACAGGAGGCAATGTTCTATACACAACTTTCCCTCCCGGACTTAAACAATGTAGAAAAATATTTTATTTCCTTTCTTCTGACATCTTTTCCCCATCAACGGCTTTAAGATGCGTAATAAACTCTTATTTCCACTTAGTCCATGGAATAAATGGCTCACCTTTGTTCTGCAAAAATTTGCTGGGAGTATCACACTGCATTTTGTTGGATGACTAACACACAGTAAGTAAAAAAGCAAATGAAAATTCCAACTACATAAAGCACTGAATGAATGAACAAATATAGGAGTGTATGTCGCTGTAACAATATAGGCACAAACATAGGAAAAAGGCTACATGTGTGTATATATGTCTATCATTGCAATGATAAGTAAAAACTATAGGAAAACAAACCCAAGAATTGCCCAAATATGTGATGATAGTAAAAGATAAAGTACTTGAGGTATGCGTATCACCGTTGTAACACGCAAAATAAGGTGTGGGTGTCACCCTGGTAATATACAACAGTGTAGGAGGGATAGCGACACAGTTGAAGGTGTGCGTATCATCCATATAATATAACTGTTGTAACACGCTACCATGCAAAGTATGCGTTTCACTGTCTTGATACTCTTCAATTCCAAAATAATGATATCCGAGCAGGTGTGTGTGTGTCACCATTGCGAGACACACTAATGCCAAATAAACATAGCGTAAAGCAATCAATCAACCAACGGAATCGCTCAGCAGTGAATGGCAAAAGCGGTGCTGAAGGTGTGTGTGTCACCGTTGCGAGACGCACAAATGGTAAATGAAAGTAGCGCCAAGCAAACAAATATTGCCCAGTGGTGTACTATTTCGTGACACAGCAGCAGGTAGTATAAAGTGTCATGGTACACCGATTCTATGGAGATGAAAGCTAAACAAAATGGCCACTGTATATAGGTTATGTACACCTTTTAAAGGAAGTTGGGCAGAGGTAGAACCAAGCACAGAATGTCAGAGATGACGTGTAAGTTCATACGTCACCATTATCAGCGGAGGCTCGGAGGAGTGAAGATCAACAGGCATAACAAAGGCCAGTGCAGAAGAAGGCCGCCAATGACGAGTCAAAAAATGCCTCAGAACGGATCGGTAACTTGCAGGAGGGTGCGGTTTTCAGGAATCCTTAGAACACCTCACCACCTGGACAATACATAAAGGATCTTCTAAACTACCCAATTCTCTTGACATGGAGGGTCCAGAAGATAGCACTGCATCTGTGTTGCAAAGGAAACATAGCAGGGTGTCTTCTCCATAAATCGTCGCCAGTTGTAAGGTCTAGGAGGACCAGCAGGTAAATGGTTTTAAGGAATTTATTTAGTAGCAACACAATACGTCTGAACAGCTCAGCTGGTAGAAGATAACTGCCACAAACAGAACATAGAACATGGAACAGCAGAGAGAGCAGGCATGCTCTATACATTGCATGTAGAACATATGAAAGCAGCACACTGATTAAAGCACAGTGTAATAACTGAACATAACATTAGTGACTGAGACACTCTGAAGAACACTACCCTTCCACAGGCCATAGTTCAAACACTCACAATTGAAACACTTTCAATATTAATAATTTACAAAAAAATCGTTGTTATTCATTTATCTTAAAACGCTAACAGCCATGGACCAGGCCAATAGTCCTGTGATTGTAGGTGTATGTCAGGTGTTGTTCTATGTTTGGATACAATAACAGAAAGCTCAGAGAAAAAACAAAATACCAGTCAAAGAATCATAGAAATGTAGTTTACATGCTTAATGCACTCCCTTATTTACACAAACCAAAGCCCCTTTTTGAGCATTTCCACTTTTGACATCCTACTTAAAGCCCTGGTTTGTTAGATTTATTAATTGTCTTTGGGAAGGAAGACAGTATACTGAAGTGTCGGGCATTGCTTTGATAAAATGACTTTTGTGACTGTCAGCATTAAGAGGTCTGGGGTTTCCCAAAAAACAAATTTGTTTGCAAGCTTACCATTGTAAGTATGCTTATGAATTTGTTGTAATGTCAAATATCAACACCACTAAATGAAATGATTAAAAAAGTGTTATAGATATACTCCATATGAAGGCGGGCCAAAATCTTTTCATTGTCTTTGTGATCTCAGTGGTGCACTGAACTAACAGACACTTTTTTGCATCACAATATATGCTTCATTTAATGTTTAACTTTGTCATTTTTGCCTCAATCAGATCCCTAAAGATTATGTTGCATATCACGAACACCTGTGGAAGGATTTTATTCATGTTTCTCCAGACTGTTTTGCTGCAATCTCAATGGCTATCTCTGTATGTCTAATACTCATGGTGTTGCTGTCAAACAGCCTGCGCAAATGGAGAATGTCACTCTAGTGTCCTCTATAGATGTTGTCATGGTACGTCAATTGTAAAGCGCGTATCTCACCCGAAACGGTATCCTGGCGCTAAGAAAAGTGGGAAACTTCCCTATATAAGGCCTATTAGAAGAGCAAGGTTTTTATTTTCTCCTGGAATTCTAGTACGGTGCTAGTGGCTCTGATGTCAAGGGGGGGGGGGGGCAATGCACATTTTATGAGTCTGGTACGAAAAGGCGTGACCGCTAGTTTTGGTTATTCGGATGCGGGGGAGAGTGGAGAGGAAGTTGGTGGGGTGGAGTTGTCTTGCACATTTTTTGGAAGCTTACACGGCTGGTAAGGCAAGCATAACATAGGTTGTGCAGTGCTTAGTATGTGTTTTTGAGTAGTTGGTAAAGGGCGTGTTTGTGTTTGAAGAGCCAGTGAAGGTTTTTGAGGTTAGGTGGAAATGTGGGTGCTGGAAGGAGGTTTAGGGTAAGTCTGACTGCTGCGTTCTGGATGACCTGGAGCTTTTTGGTGAGTTGAGCGGAGATTTCCATGTGTGTTGCCATCATCTAACTTAAGCTTAGGTGATTGTATGACAGGTGTTGATGGGCGGAGCCATGTGAAGATTTTCCTAAGGAGTTTGAGGTTGTGCAAGCAGGATGAGGAGGTCGAGTTAACCTGGCTGGAGATTGAGATGTTACTGTGGATCACAATCCCTAGGTTCCTTGCTTGGTTATCCGGGACTTTGTTCTGACTGCTGCCAGGTGAAGGAACAGAACAAGTTTTTTTTTGTGAAGAGTACCACCTCTGACTTGTCCGAGTTTAGTTTCTGGAAGTTGGTATTGAACCAGAGGGTGACTTCTGACATGCATTTGGGGAAATTTGCGTGGGTGTTTGGAGTTTTATCGGAGAGGGAAAGGATGAGTTCGGCATAAGGGATGATTTTGAAGTCTAGGGTGCTGAGAATGTTTCTGAACAGGGCTATGTAAATATTGGAGAGCCTGAAGCTCAGAGAAGAGCCTTGGGGGATTGTGCAAATCAGGTTGGAGGATTTGGAGGTGTAAAGGGCTAGGCTGATGGTCTGTGTGCGACCTTCGAGGAAGGAGCCGATTCATCTGAAAGCCCATCCTCGTATTCCTGGTGTTTGGGGGCATTGTATGAGTATTGAGTCAGAGTGTATTTCGGAAGTCGCTCGGAGGTGCAGGAGGATGAGCGTTGCAGTAGCTCTCTCGACCAAGATGAGACCGGTGGCGATGAGTACAGCTTAAATGCTGTGGTGTGGTCTGAATCCTGAGTGGGATGAGTCCAGGACATGGTTGGCATAGAGATGGTCAGCCAGTTGTTGAGTTTTTACAGGATTATTGCTGGGTATGGTGGAAGGGAGATATGTCTGTAGTTTGCTGGTGTCTTAGGATCCAGTGTTGGCTTTTTTAGTAATTGCAGGAGAGTAGCGTATTTCCATGTGTCCTGGAAGGTAGATGAAGGGAGAGAGCCATTGAGGATTGGGGTGGTGCAGATTGGTTCTAATCCTTTGACTAAGGTAAATTGTGGGCTGGAGTGCACGTGAGGTCCCCAGTGGGTAGAGCTCATGGTGTTGACCGTTTCCGTGGGGATTATGGAGGTCCAGCAGGTCAAGGGGTTTTATGGTGCTTTTTCATTGTTGTGTAGGAGGGCTGAGTGCAAGTCTGCCTGGCATAACACAACATATAACATAAATGGGTGGTGAAGTAGCAGGTGAATAGGAGCTTTTTGGTGTAACTTTGCGGGTCTGCTTGAAAAACTTCTATATGAACATGTATATTGACCCTCCTATGAGAGTTAATGTTATTTTCAGTCACACCTATTTTGTTTCTCTGCACTCATTGTGTTCACTCAATTAGGGAATACACAGATCTAGTTTACACTGTTGTTTGTAGTTAACGGTTTCGTTTGCTTCTGTTTTTTCTTCAATTGTCTAGATCTGCAAATCCTCTCCATTGTAATACATTTTCCGATTGAGTTTACTCTTCTACTTTCAATCTCTTTTTCTATTATGTTTTATGTTTATCTACAAAGCTGCAATAATTTGCTTACAACCTTGCTTTCTTTGCATTTTGTTTCACAGCTGCGTCGATTGTAGTGAACCAAAAGCACTGGCTTTGAAAAGTAATATTTTAAGTCAATCTTTTTAAGATGAAAAAGTCAAATGTCACTACACTATGGAGGGTACATTTCCATTGAATGGACAGTACCAACCCTTCTCAACACTGGTAGTATACTTCTAATGGGACTGTATCAGTGCCCTCAATTGGCAGATATATTTTGTTAACATTCTGTGATGTTACCATACAGGGTTTGTCTGGTGCAGAAAATAGGCAAGGTCAGCAAAATAAAAGCGGCCCACATTTATGACCTGGATAGTCCACACTTGTAAATTGAGCAGCTCTCACCTTTTTAGGTCTCGTGGCGTTAACAGTGCGTAAGCGCTGTCTCGCCAGAGATCTATTGTCGCTGGGTCTGATTCCCAGGAGACAGCACCTGGCTGCGCTTATCTTGCAAAAGGCGATCGGTGCAGGAGTTTGCAGAGGGGCACGCGGCGCTAAGAAACAGGTTAACGGAGACTGCCGTCCCTCGCTGGACTTCCTGTGCTCGAGTGAAAGTAAACTTGTGCTGTGCTCTTCCTAATATAAATCTTCATATCTGCCATCTTCAGGCCTCCTGTCCCTTCCTGCCAGAGTCCGACTCCTGCTCCCGCACACGAGTTTTACTGAACCACTTACTGTAGTACGGGCACAGCTTTAAATTGGCAGGACATTTACTTCTTTAAATTAAAAGGTATTGTAATTGCATTTAGTGCCCCCCGCCGAGCACCTTCTGTGGAGATGATGTTTTCAGCATTCTGCTTCAGTGCACCCTGTATCGTGTGTCTGACGGGAAAAATGGAGTAGTCTGATCAGGAGGGCATTATTCAAATCAAAGTGCAAATAAGCTGTCTCCAGGAATTGTCGATGGACTGTGGATCGGCACTTATACAAGGTGTTAAATCAGCCAGTGGATGTGCCTCCGCCTTGTGCATCTGTTGACTTCTGTACAGTTTCAGCACGGATAGTCAAGATCATCTTTGATTAAAAATTTTATGCTGGTTTGGGGCCCTCAATGTTGGCTCATTTTCATCTTGAGTGCAATCTATATTGGTGTTACGGGGGCTTGCATCAGGTTTCCTGATCAGACATTAGAGTTAACCTCATCGCTGCTGTTGATATTTTCCCCCTGTGCTGGACTCCAATGATAATGGGTGTGGTCGTGACGGAACCATTCCGTCATCAGCACAGCTCAACCGTGTCTGATGACGGAATGGTTCCATCACCAGCATCGAAGGGGTTAAAGCACATTTTAAGTAGGTCGAGCTGAGGCAGGGATGTGTCCTTGTCCCACTTCTTTTTCAATGTGTACTTTAATGATCTTGTAGGAGAGATGGGGTGGGTGGCAGTCGCCAGTGCCCCAAGATAGGGAGCATGACTTTCCCTGGTCATTTTTGTGGATGGAATACTTCTACTGAAAGTTGCAACCGCAGGGCTCTAGTGATGACTGCAGCCTATGAAGAAGTAGCCCTTATTGTCCGATTTAACAATCAGTATGCTAGTAAGTCCATTACATGTTTTAAAAAGCATGTATATATTTTTGTTACTTAATATAAGGCATTTAGGATCCAGAATGTAGGGTTACAGAGCACTTTGCACCAGGGGTCAATAGTACATAGTGCTGTCGTCTGGGTTAACGTTATAGCATGTATACAAACCATCTCCCAGTATGAATCATGGGAGATGCTGGGTGAATGCTTGGGATGGGCTATGATTTTAAACCAGTGAACAGCTTGTATGTACGTCGTCTTGGGGTAAATGGTTCAGTATATTTTGAAGCACAAACCAACAAATACCAGCTAGGGTCTGGCTGGGTATGGCTTTAGCAGCTTACCTGATTGGCATCAACAGCGGGGCAGTCTCACGTACCGTGCTCCCAGATCTAAGAGAGGACAGGCAGCTTGTAGAATAACAGAGAGCAGGGGCAGGACAGACAGCTTGTAGAGTAACAAAGAGCAGGGGCTATGTTCTGTTTGAATGACAGCTTGGTCAGTCTGTGCCTAACTGTACACAATGACAAGTTTATGGCATACTCCGTTTAAGCCAACCATACCCACTAGGTTATCAGGAAGTGTGACATCTGCAGATTGAGTTTCCTCTCCTGCTTCGAAATGGGCTGATTTTTGAAAAGGCGTGACATCTGATAGGCAGGTAGGGCTGGTGCACATTGATTCGTGTGACTATAAATCTGCAACTCCACATAAGTTTCATCAGCCTTTGAGGCACCGGCCTGCCGATTACTTTCTTAATTTCTCTATTTCCTGAATATGTTTTCACTGTGTGTGCTAATCTCTATTTCTGTAAAGATGTCTTCAGGTTTGTGTCTCTGTTCTGCTATAGTCTGTCCTCTGCTGCTCCTGATTGTATTCCCTGTGTCCGACCCCTGGTGTGTCTCTATTCTGAGTGTCTACTCTGCCAGTCTGTATACCAAGATATCCCTGTCTCTTCTTCGTCACTTTTACCATGTGTGTCCCATGCCGCATTGTGTTCTCTTCTGCACCACGGTGTGATCTCCCTCTCTCTGACCCCTTCTGTCTCTGTGCGTCTATTGTAGGTCTCCTGGTGTAGCTGTACTTTTGGACGCCCCACACACACACACAGCCACACACGCACAGCAACACACACACACACACAACCACACACACACACACACCACCACAACCACACACGCACACACCACCACAACCACAACACACAACCACAACACACACAACCACAACACACACAACCACCACACACAACCACACACACACAACCACACACACACAACCACACACACACAACCACACACACA
Source organism: Lissotriton vulgaris (assembly GCF_964263255.1). Taxonomy (NCBI): domain Eukaryota; kingdom Metazoa; phylum Chordata; class Amphibia; order Caudata; family Salamandridae; genus Lissotriton; species Lissotriton vulgaris. The sequence continues at coordinate 1,788,606,609 of NC_141694.1, forward strand.
CAACCACACACACAACCACACACACAACCACACACACACAACAACACATACAGCCACACACAGAACCACATCGTCAGTGCACACTTTCACCAACCACAGACATCATCAGTGCACGCTTTCGCTGGGCATAAACACCACCAGCGCACAATTTCACCAAGCACGCAGACATACCACCAGCCGTCAATGCACGCATTAATCAGACACACACCACAAGCCGCAAGTGCGCGCTTTTACCACGCACACACACCACCAGCCATCAGTGCACGCTTCCACCAGGCACACAGAACTTTACTAAGACACAAGTTTAAACAGCTGACAAATTAATGGTGCCTTAGGCGATGTTCGCAAATGATACTCGCAACGTACTTAACTAGGGGTATATTTGCAAAGAGTTCATGCAGCGCAGCGCAGCAAGCGAAGATGCTGCACTGCCTTGGCACTGCGTCAGCCCCGTGCGTGAGGTGCATCATCAGAGCTTTGTGAATAATAATTGCGTCAGCCCCGTGCGTGAGGTGCATCATTAGAGCTGTGTGAATAATAACAGCTGTGAGCCCATGCTAAGGTGCATCTTTAGAGCTGAGTGAATAACAGCTGTGAGCCCGTGCATGAGGTGCATCATCAGAGCTTTGTGAATAATAACTGCGTAAGCCCCATGCGTGAGGTGCATCATCAGAGCTGTGTGAATAATAACAGCTGTGAGCCCGTGCCTGAGGTGCATCATCAGAGCTTTGTGAATAATAACTGCGTCAGCCCGTGGTGAGGTGCTTCATTAGAGCTGCGTGAATAATAACAGCTGTGAGCAACAGCATACTCTTGCACACACTCAAACTGCTCACCAATTCAAAGTATGCTAAACATTTTATGCAACGCATTGTCATACACAATGCCAATAACTCAAACTTTAATGCTGCGAGACCTATTGCATTGCAAATGCTTGTTAAGACATGCTGTTTGGGTAGATTCTGAGGATTTGGGAACCACATCTATCTGTGCCTGCTGCAAGCAATGTGTGTGGTAATATTCAATAAATGAGTCACTGAAATTCATTATGTTGCTTCCCTATCAACCAGATAAAAACATATACATATCCCTGCCCTTCTAGCCACAAAGTATGGTTGGTCAACCCACACACCATACATTGAGATGACAACATCCACAGCCTGGAACTTGGCCCTAAAGCCTTTTCATTGTGGCAAGCCTAGCTGTCCTATATAGGAATCCAGATTGCAGATTAAAATACTAATACTCCTAACTCTGGAAAGGGACCAGATAGAAAAATAATTCAACCACAATTTTTAATAGGTTTTAAAAATCCAATTCAAGGTAGTCGGATTTTTAATAAATATTAAGGAAAGTAACTGGGAGGGTTACCCTTTATCTCCTTGGGCTATCAGATAGGTAATTAGCATTAGCCTTTGCCAACTCCAGGCCTTTGCTTAGCCTTGAATGAGACCTAAACCAGTTGTGAATGTTTTCCCAGGAGCTACAAAATAGGTTGATCTGAATGGGCAGGCATAAGTCCTCTGAGCACTGCAGAATCTTTCGGGTGGGGACTGGAGGAATCCTGTTGACCCCTAATGTAAAATCCCACCTAACAGGTCTGTTTGAGCCACGTGGAAAACTGGCCCATTTGAAAGCAAAAAACTGGATTTCAGTACAATTCGTGTCTATCCTCTGTCTGAGTATTGTAGGACTCTGCCTTTGTCTATCGGACTACTGTCTCCTAGTTTTCTGTGTGTACAGGGCCTGCTTCAAACTAAGACTCACACCTGTAAATTACTTTCAGAGAAGTAATTGGTATGTCAACACATCTTCTGCAAGCCCCATAGTGCACTTGTACTGAATTTTGAAACTGTGAGCGTCTTTAAGCGGGACTCAGGCTCAATTTGGGGGAGCGGGAGGAATGACCCAAAGAAGAGATAGATGAGAAGTGTACGTTGTTAAAACATTCTGAGAGGGTTCTGTTGTCCAAGTCATTTTGAGATATGCAACCTGAAAAAGCTCTGGTGCTTTTCATTGCCCTGATATCATAATTCGTCTTGTCCCTTCATCGTTCATGAGAACTGTGGGGTATGAGAAAGGATGCTCATCTTGGGAAGATTCGCTTCTTTGTCGCCATTAAAATCTGAATGGCTTAGTCGACTCTGCTGTTTTTTTAGCCTATGGCCTTGTTAGTAGAGATAGACTTAAATCTCATCTGCAAGTGCAGCAGAAGTGTTGAGTCCTTCTCTGAACAGATCCTGCTTCTTAATATTTACATGCAAACGGCACTTTTTATAAACCTTATATTTTACATACATGATAGACATTTTCCTCTGGTCAATGCGCAGCCTATATATCCTTGGTGGCTTTGTCTTTTATCACTAGTGTCTGAGAACCATGCGTTCTATTGTGGTATAGATGATTAGTTAACATTTCTCTTGTAAACTTACCTGACTCCCTAGTGGTACCACAGTGGACACTCAACACTTAGTCTAAGCAGTGGGGGCGTTGTATTTTACTCCAGATAAAGTGTAACACATTAGATCATTGTCCAGTTAGTGTTAATGTTTGAAAAAAGAAAAGCTATTTTATGTCCAATCAAAAAATATAGGTCATTGAAAAAGATTAAAGCATTCAACCTGTAATAGGTAAAAATGAACCAAGTCAGGCTTTAGTTTGGGGGCTCAGAGTTGTACTGTGAGCGGTTTGTTAAACTGGCTCAAGGTCCTTTGGATCGGTTTCATGACTTGAATGTCTAGCTATGCATTCTAGGGTTCATACAATTTTGGTGCTATGCTCCAGTCATTGGGCGGATTCCTAGAGCGTGGAACCAGAGTTTGCTAAGGCAACTTTTAAGAGCCATCTGCCAAAGTTAGTGATTGTTTCAAAACCTCCCCAAACGACACACCTACATTAAATGAGGGCCCAAAATTTGTAGTTGGTACTGAATCTGGGCACCAGGTTTGTGTACAGTTTGGCTGGGGACCCAGGGTTTCCTGTCTCCTCGTAAAACATATGTTGTGTCAGTTGTGGTCTTGATATTAAGCTGTGGTGGAAAAAAATTGCATGGTGCTAAATGGACACTCCATTTTAGCAGGGACCATCAGTTTGGGTCAGTGGCAAGACATTTCAAAGGGGTCGAAGATAGATCTTTGAATGCTGATTTGATGGGCCTTGATGGAAGGGCTTCAGCCGGTAGGGTTTCTCTCAGAACCGCTTCTCCCAGAGTACTGGGTACCTGTTCAGGCTACTTCCTGTGCTGTCAACATTGGAGGTAGAGGGAAAGTAGAGCTGGCTGGATGCTTATTGGCCAGTCATGAGTTGCACATCTACAGAACAAAAGGGTGTCTTTCTGGGACATAACTGACTGCTCCCTGAAGAGTGTATATACTTCAGTTTATTTGGATCTTGGGGCAACGGGGGGTTATTGAAGGAAATCTATGTTGTGTACTGTCATAGAGCTCTGCTGTGGATAGACGAAATACTGTGTTGGAAAGACTAATTACTCCAGTTTGTATCCCTTCTCTCCAAAAATAGCTTAGATAAGCAGCTTACACATAACTCCTGGAGGTTTAGTAGGCATGTAACTCGGACACAGAAATTTACAATTGCGTACCTTTTAATCAGCACAGAGAAGAGATGAATAGATTCAATTCAAAACGAGCTTTATTTGATTTTTTTTTGTAAGAAAATCATAAAAGCGTACAATTAACACAATTTGTTACGTGGTTACAAAGTAGATTAATTTACCTACATAGCAATTATGATAAACTGAACGAATGACAACAGTGACCTAAAAAGGAACCCTAATTATCAGCAAGATGGAGAGATGTGCTGGGTCTTGGAATGACCTTATCTGTTCACTGGTAAGATTTCTTAAGTGTGATCTGTTTATAATGAAAAGTTATGACAAATCAAGTAGGCCTGGGGTATTAATTATGAAACGCATGTGTTAAAGGCACATAGCCTTTAAGGACTGCTTGTTATTACACTGTTCTAAAGCCTGTTAGCAGGTTTTTTGTTACATGGAATCTTGCAGATTACTGTACTAAGCAAGGGCTTTAGTGTTTGTGACCCACCTGAACAAACCGTGGGGACAGACGTTTTGCATCATAGGAATCCTTATTAGGCTATATTAGTATGGATTTTATATTGTTTTGACAACTGTATTTTGTACATATTTGTTATTTTTATTACAGTGTACTTGATGGTTGGTGGGAAAGTGGATGTAAAATTGATACTTGTATAGCGCACTACTCACCCGCAAGGGTCTCAAGGCGCTTGTACAAATACCGCTGTGGAACCCATCCTGGCTTTCCCTGTGAGGCGTCCACTTCTGGGCACCCCCAAGGTGGAGGCCAGGCATCCTTAGCGTTGTGGGGGCCGTTGTGGAGATTAAGCAAGCTATTGCCCAGAGTTGCAGAGTGGGACTCTATGATTGGAATAGGCACCGAGGCGAGAATTATCAGGTCCGTGGAATTTTGAGCCCAAGACCCGCCGAGGTGGGGAATTGAACCCTGGTCCCGGGCTAGACCTCTGCATCAGGGTCTGCCGCTCTAACCATTGAGCCACACTTCTCCACAGAGCAGGTCAGAGTTGCTTATGGCGGTAAGCTGAAGAAAAAGATTATAGGCGTGATTGTTTATAATGAAAAGTTACAATAAAGGCAGTACCCTGCACATATTAATCAGGGGTGTGGAATAAAAAAAGAAAATCTACTGGTCAGTGGCAGCTCCTCCGCAAATGCGGGGAGTTTTGGCACACTGCTCTCAGAGTAGGAAAAAGGAAAAATAAAATGATAACCTTGTTATTATTATTTTACTTTTCACTACAGGGGTGGGTTAGGGCAGGGCTGGTGGCACAGGGGAAGAATTGGTTTGCATTCTCCCAAGTGTGCATGACTGATTGGCCGGCCATCTTGGGCCAGCCATACAGTCATGCACACTTTGCATGTTTCCCACCAGGTTGTAATGCACAGCCTGGTGAGGAACATGCACAGGCTCCCTGTCCCCGGCTGAGCGTCGAACCATGGCGCTCAGACCAATCACAAAGCTGCATTGCAGCATTGTGATTGGCTTAGGGGAGGGAACCTGGGTGCTTACTGTTTCCGCAACCGAAGCTAAGGAGAGACAGCAGTCGGCAAAAGGTAAGTGTAGGATGCTGGCTTAGTGTATAGTGCACACTTATCTAAGTGAAGCACCATGCACTAATCCAGACAACCCTTATGGTGATTTTAGTGTTCTTAGACAACCATAGAAATCTCCAAGTTGTTGCTGTAGAAAGCAGCCTTCTGGCTTATCTTGAAGGAGTGTTAAGCTGCTTTTTTTTACCAGATCTAATCATATAGTGTAGGTTAAATGAAAAAGAATCACATAGTATATATATATGAAAATAGTTCTAATTATTACACAACATCCACAAACGCATTGGTATATTTTTTCCTACTCCAAGACATAAACACAAATACTCAATAATACTTCAATTGTAACAGGTAAGTAAGCACAAAATGCATGTGGTCTCCAGTGGTAGACCAAACCATATATTAAGAAAATGGAATGTGAACTGTGACCAAAGTCGTTACTTGATCCAGGAGACTCAGGAGCTGGGGAGACAAGGAACCACCCAAGGTAAGTAACCAGGAACCCCACGGAGGCTGTGTGCAGAGTGGAAACACAGAATCGGGTCCAATAGAAGTCAACGGGGAAGTTGCAGCTGCAGTTTGGAAGAAAAAAAAAACCTTCCCAATGGACCTTGAAGAAACCCAGTGGAAGACGGAAGGTTGGAGATTCACTCCACCGGTGGATACCCCAGGAACCAGGTGCGAAGTTACGTCGGAAACCGCCATAGACCACAATGGAGGACTTCAGGAAACATGTAGCTGGAGAAGACTGTGCAAGAGTCTGGTGGAATCCAAGGGTTGATTCTGGAAGAAAAGAACCTGTAAACAGAAAGGGCAGTATCTTTGCCACTTGGAGGTGACCAAGAGGCATGGAAGAGCAATGCCCACCAATGATGGACAGTTCAGCTCAGTTGTTGATGACCTTCCCGCTGCAGCTGTGAGGACTAGGCGACGCTGAGGAAGACCAGGAGACGTGCATGAGCTGTCCCACGTTGGAAGTCGAAAACCAGGGGGTCACCGTCTGGCGGGAGCAACAAGCCCTGGCAGCTGCAACAGACATGGAGAGCGAAGAAGGAGCAACATCCAAGGTACCAAGGGACATCTCGTAATGACATGGGTCTACTATATGTATAAAAATGGCCGACCCCACTTACTGGAGAATCGACTACTGGGTTTGTAGGGGTGTTCTGCTCACCCCTACACTTATAACCAAGCTCCCTGACTTCAGGACTGAAAAGCCTGCCAGAGGGATGACTTCTAGATTTTAAGTACAGTGACCTCCGATATAAGAAAACCTATATCTGTTGTGATGGGTGCTGTCACCAACTCACACAGGCTGCAATGGCAGGTCTGTAGTCACAGTTTTAGTGGTCCCAGGGGTGACCCATTACAGCCCATTTGAGAACCTGGTGTACCTGTGACTTGGGTAGCTCTGTACCATATACTAGGGACTTACAAGTGTACAACAGTAGTGTGGAGGTAGAGAAGTATCCTGTGATGCCCTGTTAGGAGAGAGCATATTTGCCTTTGCCAACTGTAATTTTGCATGTTGTGTAATTTTACAAATGGTTGCCTTGTGGGGGAAGCTGAGGGCGGGAGGACACAATTAGTTAGGGTAAACAGCTGCAGGGCTGTTTACTTAGCCAAAGTTGGCTACAAGTGAAAAACTGCAAGGATGCATTGCTAACGTTGCCATAGGGAGGACGATACAGAAAAGTAATCTTTGGCTTTCCAGGGTCACCCCTGGGTTTCACACTGGTTTCCACCACAAAATAGAAGTAGATTGAGAATTGGGAGCACAAAAATTAGGAAAAAGGGGCTACCTCTTTGAAAAATGCCAACACTGTAGTAAAAATATATTTTTTATTCAGCTCTGCATGTTTGTGAAAGCTGGGCTGATGGTAACTTTAGCACAGCAAATGTCTGTTGATGGCATTTTTAGAAGAGAAAAAACGACACTTTATCCAGAGCCCTTTATTCCGATTTTTCCAATAAAACCCAACATTTAGATATATTATGCCTAGTTTCTACAGGGAATCCACAAACCCTGCATACCTCTAGACTCCAAGAATGTTGGACAAAAAGGATGCAAATTTGGAATGGATACCTTATGTTGAGAAAAGTTATGGAGCCCTAAGTGCAAACTACCCCAAAAAGCCAAACAAAGGGCTCTGTACTGTGGGGAAAAGGCCCAGCAGTTTAGGGGTTAAAGCCATCAGGCCTGTAGGGGGGTATTGCTCTGGGGTAAAACCTGTACACACTTATGTTTTTATGGATTCTCCTAGGTTACCATAGTAGTAAGGATTTTGGTGTTGGTTATCCTGTCCGACAAACTCTTGGGGTAGATTTTTTACTCTGTGAGAATTCCTGTTCTGCCCATTTGAAAGGGGGTGTTCATTGCTCTGCCAGCTGTAATTTTGTACATATTTGTACTTTTATGACTGTATGTAAATAGTTTCCTTGTAAGAAAGACTTATGTTCAGTACAATATACATGCCTGAAATTATGCTGTCAAGCCAATGATGAAGGTATAGACCACAATAAGTACTATACTTTTTGCTCCGAACCCAGTAGGGCGAGGAGTGTTTTATTTTGAAAGATAACAAAAGATTAATTGACCTGGAGGGGGTCAAATAAGGACATTTAGATAGGGCACAATCCTGTACCTATCCCAAGAACATAGAAAAAACCATAGATTTAAGAGAAATAGTAAGTGGAAAGAAAGAAGGTTTAACAGAAATTTTTGGAGCCAAGTCTTGCGAATTAAATGAACTATTCCGCAAATCACAACCAACAGTGTATACAAATTAATATGTACAATAAGTTACATGTCACACTGTTTTTAGAGCGTCAATGTTTCGATCCCTATTGCTCCTAATGAAACGGGATCATCATCAGGACTGTTTTAAATCACTGCCTGTTTACAATACGAACGCCTGTGAAAGTAAAGGGGAGAAAAAGAGGAACAACATAAGGCATCCGCCTGAGATCATAGAGTTAAAAACATTCAGCAAGGTCCATGTATAAAATACAGGCCACTCTTAACTGCATCTCATGGTGCTTTATCTGAGATAACGGTGAGTCGTGATGTCATATCGTGGTTTTATATACATGCGTGCATTTTCATGTAGCACAGTGAAAAACCGGCGCGGTGACTTGGTGATTAAGTGGTCATTCCTTCCTGGGTAGTAGAATTACCTGCCTTTCTATTTCGTCCATGAACAATATGGCCAGGTTTGGGGCAAAAATCGCGCCCATGGAGGTCCCCTTAATTTGCTGATAGAAGAGGCCTTGAAACGTGAAGAAATTTCTGGTAAGGCAGAGTTCCAGTAATTTGCAAATAAAAGATGTAGGAATAGCATGTGGTCGTGGGCGACTATCTAAAGTCCTCTGTATAACAAGCAGGGCAGCAGTTTGCGGGATATTAGTATTACCTAATGGTAACAACATTTTCTTACCATACAGCACTCCGCTCCCGGACTTTAACAGAAAAGGAGTAAAAACCATCCCCCTGACACAGGAACTATTGTGCCCTCACGACCCTGATCCAGGACCCGTGAAGGTAATTATCCCTGGCTCTAGCAATAACATCAATTGCATGATTAGAGCTACCCCCTCACTTATGTTCATCTGTTCTTAGTTTCCAGACTGCCCGGCAACTGTCCATAGGCAGTCCCACGCCAAACCAAGCCTCCCAAGGACTTGGCAGGTCAGTGCTCCTATCACCTCCGTTCACCACTACCTCACCTCGCCCACGCCAACTGCAATCCTCCCAAATATCGCCTGGTATGCAGGATCATAATTAGGAGAATCAATTTTGAAATTCACTGCTTCACCACCGTCACAAGCACCACAATTTAGACAAGTTATGTCTTCGCCTTACTCAAATGAGACATCACCGCCAACCTATTATGCACTAACGTACAAAACCTAGGAAGGAATGACCACTTAATCACCAAGTCACTGCTCCGTTTTTTCACTGTGCTACATGAAAATGCACGCATGTATATAAAACCACGATATGACATCACGACTCACCGTTATCTCAGATAAAGCACCATGATATGCAGTTAAGAGTAGCCTGTATTTTATACATGGACCTTGCTGAATGTTTTTAACTCTATGATCTCAGGCGGATGCCTTATGTTGTTCCTCTATTCTTTTTCTCCCCTTTACTTTCACAGGCGTTCGTATTGTAAACAGGCAGTGATTTAAAACAGTCCTGATGATGCTCCCGTTTCATTAGGAGCAATAGGGATCGAAACGTTGACGCTCTAAAAACAGTGTGACATGTAACTTATTGTACATATTAATTTGTATACACTGTTGGTTGTGATTTGCGGAATAGTTCATTTAATTCGCAAGACTTGGCTCCAAAAATTTCTGTTAAACCTTCTTTCTTTCCACTTACTATTTCTCTTAAATCTATGGTTTTTTCTATGTTCTTGGGATAGGTACAGGATTGTGCCCTATCTAAATGTCCTTATTTGACCCCTTCCAGGTCAATTAATCTTCTGTTATCTTTCAAAATAAAACACTTCTCGCCCGGCTGGGTTTGGAGCAAAAAGTATAGTACTTATTGTGGTCTATACCTTCATCCTCTTCTGTATTGCAACTCCTTAGGACCCTTGTTCCTTTTAATAAACATATGACCCATGGTCCGAAGGCCCCCTTCGGGTTTCCTTGGGCTCTAAAAATAATGTCAAGCCAATGATGCCATGTGTCAGATGTCGTTGGTTTGATCCTATTATTGATTAAAGACACGACAAAGGCAATAGGCCTAACTTATTTATTGTTAAAAGCATTTGTTAAAGTCAATGGGCATTTAAGGGTGGATTGTTGTACTATTGTAAATTCTGTACACAGATATTTTGTTACATATATTCTCACAGATAATTGTGGGAGGAGAAGGTCTTGGTTTCCCCCTCTGAAAAACCTTCACTGTATAACATTTGCATTACAAGAACCCTTGACAGGCCCACTTTAAAGGGGTTGTACATTGTTATGCCAACTGCTATTTTGTACATGTGCGTAACTATATGCAAGTATGCCTGGCAGTTGCGTTTGTGGTAAAGCTCATGTTCAGTACCAAAGGCCAGCGTTGATTATGATGACACACCAATGATAAAGGTTACAGGCATGATTGGTTAACTGGAAGAAGTTACGTCCGAATCCTTATGTCTGTTTTTTTAATTTGTTTTGTGATAAACTATCACATATGCAGGAGGGCTGATTTACTTGTTGTGATAAACAAATGTTGAATAGAAAATATAGGCCCCTAGGTGTGGATTGTTACACTCTGCTAAAACATGTAGACAAGAATTGTTACATGAAAACTTACACATTTCTGTAGTCTGCATGGGTTTTAGTTTTTGTTATTTCATTCGGACTAGCCCTGGGGGTAATACATTTGCATTTGAAAATTTAAGAAGGGGCTACTGGGAAGGGTTGTATATTTTGTGAACTGTAATTTAAATGTGTTTGTAAGTTTATGCGTAGCATTTAGCTGGTTTGTTTGCGCCTTTTAATATAATGAAGAGTTTTAAAGCTATGCATTTTTGGTGCCTGGGTGTTTACCACAGAATGTGCTTTCTCTTTGTGACAAGTCAAAAATGCATGTTAATCACAGATGTTACTTTTGGGGCCAGTGAGATTAGAGTTCAGTTCTTTTGGTGACTTAGAGCCATCGTATATGGTATTGTTACTAGACTGTGGCGTTTCAGTTCCATAAAAGATCAAAGACTGAACTGCCTATGCCAGAATTTGATCATATTGCCTCCAGGTTACCCACATCTGGGACACTGATGCTCAACCTGTTGAGCTATATCTGACTCGTGAAACTACACCTCAGTAAAAGTTAGGTTCTGTGTAGGAAATTTGAATTTTTTTGTTTATAAAATCCTGTGAAAATCGATATTTTTAATTTAAGGTTTATCTCTGTTGGCCTTTTAGTTATTTATTTTTCTTTTACAGATCTTCTCTAGATTGCCATGGATGGCTCAAAGCAATTTAAAACTCCACCTGAGGATTCTGGCAAAAGTCCTGGTGAGTGGATTATCTGATGCATGTGCGATGGTCCTATTACCTAGCTCTCTCCTTTTGTCAACTTTATGGATACCCTGTTACTGATTATCTCTGCTTCTAAGGCTGATAATAGTGATTTTCTGTGATGATTCGACACATATACTGTGAAGGTAAAATAGTTTATATGGTGAAATGAGAGATGTAGTGGCAATCATAGTAAAACATCATCAACTGTTTTTCTTTCAGTGCCTATCTATAGAAATAAAATCCTAGGCCCCATTCTCATTAAATTCTCCCCCAAAAAAATCTGGTCAACAACTTACTGATGTAATTACAGATCAGCTGATGTCAGCCTCAAATAGGGTGTATTCAGGAACCTTTACATTACACTGTTGTAGGGTGGGGGCAATCACTAGTCCGTCTCGTTACTGTCCTAATTCCTTCTAAATTATGAATTTGTACAGCTATGCTGAATTGCCCACTAAAAAGCATTCATATTATATCACTTTATCCCAAAGGAGGGATTGCTTAAGATAGAACATCATACTTCAGGGAAGGTACTTGTGTTGAAATGTCCCGCACCATTGCGACATAAGGAGAATTAAATCTTCCTCCTGCGTGAAAGATGCCATTCCAACCTCAATCAATCAATCAATCAAAGCATTTATATAGCGCACTACTCACCCAGAGGGTCTCAAGGCGCTAGGGGTGGGGGGTCCGCTGCTGCTCGAACAGCCAGGTCTTGAGTTGCTTCCTGAAGGCGAGATGGTCCTGGGTCAGGCGGAGGTGGGTCGGGAGGGAGTTCCAAGTCTTGGCGGCGAGGTAGGAGAGGGCCGGTCGATCGATCGAAGCTGGCGTTTGGGATCGTAGAAGTTGAGGCGGCTGTTGAGGTATCCTGGGCCTTGGTTGTGTAGGGCTTTGTGTGCGTGGGTGAGGGGACGGAAGGTGATTCTCTTGTTGACCGGGAGCCAGTGCAGGTCTCTCGGGAGTCCGGAGATGTGGCTGTGGCGGGAGATGTCCAGGATGAGTCGTGCTGAGGCGTTCTGGATCCGCTGGAGTCTCTTCTGGAGTTTGACGGTGGTTCCGGCGTAGAGGGAGTTGCCGTAGTCCAGACGGCTGGTGACGAGGGCCTGGGTGACCGTCTTCCTGGTCTCGGTGGGGATCCACCGAAAGATCTTACGTGGCATGCGCAGGATGTTGAAGCACGACGAGGAGACGGCGTTGACTGGTCCTGGAGAGGGAGGAGTCCAGGATGAAGCCCAGGTTGCGTGCGTGGTCTGTTGGTTTGGGTGCGTTGCCTAGGGCGGGGGGCCACCAGGAGTCGTCCCAGGCGGAGGGTGATGATCCCAGGATGAGGACTTCCGTCTTGTCCGAGTTCAGTTTCAGGCGGCTGTTCTTCATCCATTCGGCTACCTCTTTCATCCCTTCGTGTAGGTTGGCTCTGGCAGTGGTGGGGTCGTTGGTGAGGGAGAGGATCAGCTGGGTGTCGTCGGCGTAGGAGATGATGTTGAGGTTGTGCTGGCGTGCGATGTCTGCAAGGGGGCTCATGTAGACGTTGAAGAGGGTTGGACTGTGCGAGGAGCCTTGAGGAACGCCGCAGATGATTTCGGTGGCTTCTGATCTGAACGGGGGGAGGCGGACTCTGTGTCCTTCCGGCGAGGAAGGAGATGATCCACTCCAGTGCCTTCTCCTGGATTCCGACGTTGCTGAGGCGCTGCACTAGTGTACGGTGGCAGACAGTGTCGAAGGCTGCGGAGAGGTCTAGGAGGATGAGGGCTGCTGTTTCTCCGTTGTCAAGCAGGGCTCGGATGTCATTGGTGGCTGCGATCAGGGCGGTATCGGTGCTGTGGTTGGCCCGGAAGCCAGACTGCGAGAGGTCGAGGGATCCGTTCGTCTCGAGGAAGGCGGCCAGCTGCTTGTTGACGGTCTTCTCGATGACTTTTGCAGGGAACGGGAGCAGCGAGATGGGGCGGTAGTTCTTGAGGTCGGTGGGGTCGGCTGATGCCTTCTTAAGTAGAGCGCTGAGTTCGGCGTGCTTCCAGCTCTCCGGGAAGGTGGCTGTGTCGAATCCGGTATTGATGATGTCCCGCAGGTGGGGTGCGATGACAACGTCGGCCTTGTTGAAGACGTGGTGAGGGCAGGGGTCAGTCGGAGATCCGGAGTGGATGGAGTTCATCGTGCGGACGGTGTCTTCGGTGCTGATCGGGGTCCAGGCGCAGAGGGTGGTGGTGGGGGGGCGGTGGTTCGGTCGTGGCGTGCGTCGGTTGAGTGATGAAGCTCTTGTGTATGTCCGCGATCTTGTTGTGGAAGTAGGAGGCGAGGGAGTTGCAGAGGTCCTGCGACGGGGTGATGCCGTTGTTTCCGGCGTTGGGGTTGGAGAGCTCTTTAACGATGTTGAAGAGTTCTTTGCTGTTGTGTGCGTTGTTGTCCAGTCGTTCCTTGAATGCAGTTTTCTAGGTGGCGTGGATCAGTTGGTGGTGTTTTCGGGTGGCGAGCTTGAGGGCAGTCATGTTGTCCGGTGTTGGGTCTCTGCACCAGGCTCTCTCAAGGGCTCGGCAGTTCTTCTTGGAGCTCTTGAGTTTGTCGGTGAACCATGGGGCTTTCTTGCTGCCGGGTCTGCTAGGCGGGGTCCTCAGGGGGGCGAGGTGGTCTGCGCAGTCGCTGATCCACTTCGTGAGGTTGGTGGCTGCTTGGCTGGGGTTCGTTGCACCGTTGGAAGGGTTCTTGCTCAGGGAAGTTACGAGCTGGTCGGCTGTGATCTTGTTCCAGCTTCTGCGTGCAACCTGTTGCTGGTGGTGGTGGATCATGGTCCTTCTGAAGCTGAAGTGGACGCAGCTGTGGTCCGTCCAGTGGAGTCCGGTGGCGTGGCTGAAGGTGATGCCCTTGCTGGATGAGAAGACGGGGTCGAGTGTGTGTCCGGCGTAGTGGGTGGGGGTGGTCACCAGCTGCTTGAGTCCGAGGTTGGCGAGGTTGTCCAGCAGAGTGGTGGTGTTGCGGTTATTGTTGTTCTCCGGGTGGAAGTTGAGGTCCCCGAGGGGGATGTAGTCAGCGGAGGGGAGGGCGTGCGGGCTGACTAAGTCGGCAATGTCCTCGCTGAATCGTGTGCGTGGTCCCGGGGGTCTGCAGATGAGGGTGCCTCTGAGGGTGGTCTTGGGGTTGATGTGGACCTCGGCGGGTGCGAGGGTGTCGTCGGTGTTGGTCGTGAAGCGGATGGTGTTCTTGTGGACGATGGCAATGCCTCCTTCAGTCTAATTGATGCGGTCCCTCCGGATGAGATGATCTTGTAGCCGTCTGGGATGGCGATGTCGGGCGCTGAAGAGGTGTTCATCCAGGTTTCCGTGAGAAAGGCGACATCTGGGGCTGTGGTGTTGAGCAGGTTCCAGAGCTCGACGGTGTGTCTGTGGACAGAGCGGGTGTTGAGCAGGATGCATTTCAGGTGGCTGCTGCTGTTGCTCGTCTTGGTCTTGGTCGGTGCTGGAGTAGTGCAGGTCCGGATGCCGGTAAACTTGCAGGAGTGGCAGCAGAAGGGTCCGTGGGTGCGTCTCTGGGTGGCTCGGTAGCAGCCCGGGATTCGGCCGGCGTTGAGTTCAGTGGCGTCGTAGGTCCAGCGGGTGTCTGCGGGGGCCAGGGGTCATGGCACTGGGCACGGTCCAGGCGCGGACGGGCGCAGACGGGCTTACCTTTGGCGAACCTTCGGCGCTCAGTCGGCGCGCCCGCTGCGCGTCAACGCTGCACGTTCGCCCGGTCGCCATATATGGCGAAGTGGGAGGGAGGGAGGAGCTGGGAGGCGGGAGCGGGGAGAGTACACAAAGAAAAGGGGGCGTGGCCTCGCGCGCGGCGGCGGGGCGAGGGGCACAAGGGCACAGGGGGAGCAAAAACACGAGGATCAGCAAGAGACACAGGCTCAGGGGGATACAAAACCACAAATAACACTGAAGAAAGAGCAGAGAAATCACTGAGCACACCGGGGAGAAATCCAATTAGCACGGCAACCTCTTTTCTCAAAAAGCATAGGTCAACAAGTGTTCTGGAGTACCAGTCCACACCTTCCTAGCTTAGCGATTATTATCTGATGACTTAAATAAGCAAAACCACTACCTTATTGAAGAAACCAGGTTCAAACACAGAGGACCTGAATAACTTTCACCCAGTCTCACACCTCATACTCCTTTTTTTAAATACTCGAACGTTGTTCTGTAGGGGGCCAATTTAAACTGTTTATTATTGAGAAGTGCCTACTAGACAATTTTCAGTCAATTTGTAGAACGACATACAGAATGGGAAACTGCTATACATCAGACAGGCAGTTATTAACGCATTTTGGGTGATGGGAACTTCTGCCTTCTTATTCACCAACCCCACAGGTGTTCTCTGCAATTGAGAGCACACATGCCAACCCCTTTAAAGACACTTAGGAAGAGTGGGTAGTAAGGGCACAGCTCTCAGTTGGTTCAACTCTTAACTAGAAGGTAGATGCCAATGACTAACCAGTAAAGCCAATAGGTTCTTCTTGGCAAAGTGGTGCAGTGGTTAAAGTTTATTTTTTATTTTTATTGCTATCATATCGGAAAATATTATTAAAATCTTTTCAGGGCATTATGGGGCACTCCTTAAACATGGCAGTAAATAATAAATAGGCCACTCCTGCTGCGTATTTATTGTTCCTTTTAAAATAAATGTTTTTTATTAGTTTTCTTTTCGGGGGTGGTGTCCCAGTCCCACATGGAAATCGGCCATTATTTGAAAGTGGATGCCAAACCGGGCCACTCACAGCATGGGAATAATTGGAGCCATTGGGGGAGCTCCCAGGCCCACGTGTCCACTGCTGGCTTCCCAGCCAGCACCCTTCCTGGGTGGCGGCAGGAACAGCTGTGTTGCTTTGCTCCTGCCAGGGCAGGAGCAGCTTCTATTTCTGAACCCACCGGGCTTAGGTAAAGTTGTGTCGCTGCCTGGGAAAGTGTAGACTGGGATTAAAGTTGTCCCTGAGGATTTAAAGAGGTTCAGGGGTCCGGATATGCCTTCACCAAAGAAACAAATTTGACCGGTGATGGGGTCCCTGGGGCCTTACAAAGGCTTGGGAGGGAGGGCAGCACACCCCCTCCTCATTACAAAAGAATACGCTTCACAAATAGGGTTACTGGGGCCCCTTAAGGTTCAGAGAGGAAGGCCTGACGCCCCCACCCTGGGGAGATTATTTATAAAAGGGTGTGAGCAAGGTTTTTAAAATGTTTGTTTTTTGTTAACTCGACCGCGGCGCAAATTCTGCAGCGGTGCTGGAGTTCTGAAGAGTGGGCAGGCCACGTCGGCCAACGGACCTGCGCAGCACTAGCCAGGTTGTGCACGTGACGGCTGTTGGCCGACGTGCGCACGGAAGGGGTTAACTCACCGTAGTGCCATTAAAAATATTATTTTTGGCCCTGGGGAGTGGGAGTGATACCTCTGGTACCCACCCCCATTTGGGCTGGGGGCCGAATGTTCCCACCCTGCCTCTCCGTATAGTTTTTTTTAGGTCTCACCTGCGTTGCAGCGCATGTGCTGCTTTGCCTTGGCGAGATCTATTGTTGTTGGTTTTGTGTCGGGCTTCTTTAGAAACGGGGTTGGTGTCCGCCCTGTCTCCCTTAGGCCCCGCCCACCCGCCGTCTGTTGCTACCTATAGGATTTGCCAATTCGTGTTTTTTGAGATGTCGACACGTATAGTACGTGTGGCACTCAAGCGTTTGTCTACGTAGCATGTTAGACTGTGCATTTTAAAGTGTGAATAACTGATTTTGTCGGAGAAGTCCCCAAGACCTACTATAAATGTTGGGGTGACTACAGTTTTTAATACGGTTGAATACGTTTCAGCATGAATAGTTGGAAAGCCATACATTGTTCTTGAATACAAAACACCACCAATCTAGCACGTTACAAAAAAAAAGCATCTCTGTGATGACGTAACACACAGGAACTTCAACTCTGGGTTCAGTGAGTCCCCGTGACAACGACGTCCCACAAGGCTGGGAGTGCGACTGCGTGGAAAAGCGGCCTGCAGCCGGAGGTGAAAGGGGAGGGAGCTGTTTCCAAATAAACCGCCCAGGCAGTAGGGACCAAGGTAAGCTGTTGTCCGGCCAGAGGAGAGGCTACCGGGAGCAGCGTAGCAACGGTTGAGGGATCAACGGCCAGCGTAAGGGTTTGGAAATGAAAAATGGGGTGCTGCGCGCGTGCGCTAGCCGCTGAGCGAAACCTATCCCACAGGTGGCGGGGGTCTGTTTATGGGTACACCTACTGAAGAGTTGGAAATCTTTTAAACCACGCCTACCACTAGGTGTTGTTTCAAAGGGGTGAGTTCCAGGGGCACACCCACTGAGGGACCGCCAGGGATACGCCCTCTCGCCCACCCTTCTCGGGGAAAAATATAACCATCTTTTTTAGGTCTCGCCTGTGTTGTAGCGCATGCGCTGCTCGCTAATTAAAATAAATTGGCAACCAATTGATTTGCCCCTTACTAATCAAATTCACTGCACTTCATCTGCCTCTTAAAAAAAAAAAAAGAGCTCAGTCACACCTACTGGGATCTAAGACTGTGGCACGCAGGTTACACAGAGATGTTTACAGTGGGTGCTGAACCCCTAAAAGTAGCTCTGTTACACTGCACCGGTTCCTCAGACACAGCCTAGGGCAGTCTTCCTGCACCATTACAAATTTCACACATGGGAATGAAGAATAACGAGAACATCCGTTTTTGTGCACTGACCCCTGCATGTGTTGCCGTTCTTCTTTGACATTGCCCCCTGCCTAGATTTTGCATACTTTCCAGAAGCAAAGTGACCCCACAGAATAAAATCTAAAAGGGTGCTTTGCTGCTGGACTTATGTCTCCAGATCTGACCATAGACGTCGACCATGTTCTACATTCTTCCTTTTAACAATACATGTTGTAAACATAATAGAAGGACAAAAACATAGGTGTTTTTGTAGTCGCCATTTCGTAGTGACCCACTAAAAGTATATCATTGCTGTGTATTTCACAGAGTCTCATTAATTCAATATTTCCTTTAACAAAATATATAAATAATTTGATATAATTCATTATTATACAATATAATTGTCGGTATGCGTCCCATTGATTTTATTTTTAAGATCACTTTTAAATCCAATTTCACTAATTGCCATTTTTCAACATGTTAATACACTACATCTTCACTGTGCATTCTGCCCATGTGGGCTTTAGTAAATTGCCAAAATACTTTGCTTGTAACTTTTTCTAGCCCTTATGATTTAAAATGTATATTCTATGATAAAATATTTCTTTCATATTTGTGTTTTTCTCACAACAGGATTTATTATCGAAAACAATTTATAAATTTAAATTTTCATCAGACCAGCCTGTTGCTATGAAGCTTCATTAGAAGTAGTCTCTATATTTTGGCCATTGCAGATTTTCTCATGCTGCTACATCTAGTGGCTTGTCCTCCTGTGAACAAACACATAAACATATACATTGTTAAAAACTTATTATCATAAAAACAATAATTTCCGTCTTCAGGACTACCGGCTTAATTCTTTTGATTTCATTGACAGTTCCCCTTTCAGAGGTGAACAATTAGCTCCTCATCAATATTCAGTCCCAGCGGTTCCTTGCATTCCAATTTTAGAATATAAGGTGACTCTAGACTCTTCAGCTCTTCCTCAATTGTCCCCCTCTCTTGCTTTCCTCGGCACACTATCTATCATACTGTACTGTACTAGCTGGTGGTCCCCTCCCATGTACTTTATGAAAATGTCTTACCACTGGATATATTTTTTCCAAATATAAAACCGGTAGTAGTGGTTTTCATCGACCGCATATCTAATGTTGTGGGCAAAAATGTGTAAGAGGATGTGGCATGATGTGCAAAAGAACAATGGTTTGGAATGCTACCCTGAGCGCTTGCCAGTGGTTTAACTTAGTGCAAGCATTCCTTCAATCACCTTTTGTGTTTGTTGCCTTTATGACATTCAGCCTGGCTAGCACTAGAGCACTAAACCTCGTATTACAGTAATCAAATCCAAACTCCTCATCTGCTCTGTAGGCATCTTTATCAGGTACACCTCGCACAGTTGGTCTGACTTAGGTTTGATTACAAAAAAAGCTCTCTCCCTTATGCAGGTGCATATTGATATTTTGCTTCCAATGGGTATTAGAAAAGGGTCCATTGAAATTCTGCAAAATCTACTGTAAGTAGGTGAAAACAAAGGCATGTGGAATGCTTTGTCCTATGGACTTTTACCAATCATGTCCCCGACCCTTTAATTTTCAGAAGTCCAGCTTGCATATTCTAGCCATGGAGTTTGAACTTTGATTTCTTGATTTGAGTTGATATTATGTTCTTTTCATAGGTTTGATGTCCATCTCGGTGGATAGTGGAAATAGTTTTTGTACACCTCAACGAGGTAGCTGTAAAAAATCTGGTGAGTATATTGACATAAGTGAATGTGAAATTCTCTGTTCTTGGAAATGTTCCCAAAATCTTTCCCATATGTTCTTCCATTCCAATCAGGGACACCCTCATGCATTGTATATTTTCTGCCTTAACACACCTTCCTATTGCCATGTAGTAAGTAGCTTTAGCATCTGTTCTTCTGTGGAGAGTTCTATTCTGTTGGAATATATGTGTGATATTTTCTTTTTTTCTTTTTTTGAACAAGTGTGCCTAAGTCCACCCGGACACCTGAAATGCATAGCTTTGAGTGCATTGTTTGGAGCAGTTCTCCAAGCTATACATTTTGGTAAATGTAGTCTTTTTTTCCTCATTAATTCAATTTACTTTGCAGCTATCTATTGGTTTAGTTGAATGAAGGGAAGTAAATACGGCCAGTTCAAGAGGGTTACAGAATTGTCTAATATACAGTTACTTCTCATTATCGACTTTAAAACAGAAATGCTTATCCTAGGAGGTCATCTCTGATTACTTTTGCCATTAAACTGGAAACTGTAATTATTCAGAATATGGTCTGGTGCATCATGTCTTTCACAAATACAGTTTCATTGGCTGGCTGACTGACCGGGTGATCAGTATGGAGTTGACTTTAGGATCCTGTGTATAGCCGTGCCTGATACCATGCATTAGAGGTTAGACTAATGCATTTTAGTGCTGGTGTCCGCATCACCGCACTAAAGT
Organism: Lissotriton vulgaris; assembly: GCF_964263255.1. NCBI lineage: Eukaryota > Metazoa > Chordata > Amphibia > Caudata > Salamandridae > Lissotriton > Lissotriton vulgaris. Next base: position 1,788,626,873 of record NC_141694.1, read on the forward strand.
GCAATAGAGAGACACAGATTTTAATAAAAGACTTGCAGCCCACTGGCGGGCAAATATCATGTGAATTGAACTTGAAGGTGAGTTTTAGTGTGCCATGTGTCCCTCACAGTGCTTTGTTCTCATACACAAAACAATATCCAGACCCAGCAGTCAGTCAATTCTCTCAGTCCCCACGCAGATCCGAGGGTGGCGCCTTGCCTGTTGTATTTTTTCCACCACGGCGTCTGCCCAAACATGACCACACAGGGTCTGATTGGCCTGAGAGGAACTGACAAAGAAGGGCTGGAGCAGCTGTGTTTTTCCTTGCTGCGCAGCGCCTGCCGCCTACCAGTGGCCTGGCGGCTTTTGTCCACTATGGCCCTCGTGAGTCAGGGGATTGTCTAAAATCAGCCAAGACAATAGTGTTGCACGAGTAGAGTCTGACAGTGACTGCTGTAACCAGCGAAATATAATTGCCGGTATAAAAAAGATAACTCACTCACAGTATGTCAATATTGTTCACCAGCTGTTTTAAATTATGCCATGGCCATTACATCCTCAAGGCTCCTACCACACTGTGATGGAACAAATGCCCCCTGAATGGGAATAATCATGCGCCTAACAATATGATAAGAAACTCTCATAACGAAGCCAATTATTAGACGGCTGTTAGCGCTCACAAGCTTTCACCCCCGTTTCAAATGTATTGCCGTTGGGTTGTCAGTGTCATTTATATACTCCCAGAGTCTAGAGCACATATTGTAATTAGTTCCCAAAAAAACCATCATGGAAGCCGGAGGTGCTGCGGTTATGTGTGTGTGTAAGTGAGAATATTTCTTTTGTTTTACACTTTATCGTTTTATGCAACAAGTACACACAATGAAGCCAAAGCAAAATATAAAACAATACATGTGTGTCACACCAAATGACTTGGAAAGAAACCAGCTTTGAAAATGTAATCGGTCGCGCCTTTGATTAAGTTAAAGCCATTTGCTTTGCTAATGGTATTGTATAGCAAAGCAAATGGCTTTAACTTAATGAAAGGCGAGACCTATTGCATTTTAATGAGTATGAATTTGACTGGCAATTTACCAACCCCGAAAGTATTAAACGTGTTCCACACAGGCAAGTTATTTTCCAATCTAGTTTCAACTTTTAGCTGCCACAGAATCTTGATTGCACTACTCACCCGGTCAAGTAGTGTCTGCTGCACTTTGCCTCTGGTGTGGGACGGCTGTGTGAAGGAATGGGGGTGATCCAACCCCGGACAGCGTGAAGAGGGGTAGAAGCACAAAGTATGGTTCTGGAGTGACTCCATGCTACACAGATAACTCCAGGCCGCCTACTCACCAACTAGCCCCACTCTCTGACTTGACTCCGTTCATCTGAATTAATTAGACTGGCAGCAGGAACAGCCAAAAAATGCAGCTTTTGAGAGCTGGGAGTCTTGGAAGAATTTGCTAAAAGCTTAGCATTGAAGTGCACATATAATATGACTAAACCTGCACCGGGAACCAAAGACATCCAAATCTGCAATGGGAAAAAAGCGGGCTGAAACGGCACCGGAGTAACATGCATCCCAAATACAATGCAATCGATTCTAAACTGGGAATCAGCTGTGCGTGCCTCAAAACTGGGCGTGGAACCCTTTCCTAAAAGGCACAGTGAGCGCGCACGAAAGAGGGTGCAAGACGTGCTCCTTAGACAACAGTGCACTTTGAAATTCAGCAACAAAGCCACCTAACGCAAGCCCCGATGTGCACCGCTGCCGCCCAGGAATTCACAAGTACTAAATATACACAGGATAAATGAGATAAGCTGTTAAATCTGAGGGTGAAGAAACTGTCTAGCTGCCAAAATCAGACATGCTTGCTGCCAGAGACCACACATCTCACATGTTGTAAGCTGTCCGCAGACACTCCAGCCTGCGGACCAGCGTTCTCCGGTTTGCAAACGTGCACCTACTCAGCAGGATTTCAAATTGAGGCAAACTGTAACCGGCATCTTGAGAGTATCAGTCTGCAAGACAAAGAGCAAACCGCTGGATCGTTACAAATCCCAGACAGAAGGGAGGCGGAGGCTCACAAAGGGTGTAGGCGTCTAATCGCCTGTTTATACAACGTACCTGCCTCACTCGCACTAAAACGGGGAGAATTTAAAAAAAGACTGCAAATATGCAGATTGCTCAACAAGTTAAGAAATCAAGCATGAAAGGTGCGGTCTAGACTATGAAATAAAGCTAACACTACTTGGTCATTCAGGAAAAATACACAGACTCCTAAGCTGATGGGAGCTACTAGTGGCCTGTGTACCAACGCCTAATAGACAACACATTTAAATAATGTTTTCCCTGCAGCTAGGCAAATGAAAGGTTGAACTTCAGTCATGAAAACGGCGCTTGGGTGAAGAGAAACTGACTGGCCAGAGGAAAGCAATATTTGAAAGGTTAATGACCTACTTCTTCTCGCAGTGAGTGTAGTTAACAAAGGAATGACGCAAAAGCTGTATGATCTGACCAGCAGCACGGTCAGCAGGGTGGCATCGCTGCGCCCCCCCAGTCAGTCGGTGCCACTAGCGATGAATTGATGAAGAGACGAGGCGAGAAGTCCATCTCTCTGTATTTACAGAATCCGCTCGGTTTAGTTATTTTCGAGGGATCAAGGCAGACTGACAGCTGGAAGGGTTGCCGCCATGTCCAGCCTCCCCGGAGCCTGCTGCTTTGCTCTCCGTAAACTAGAGTGGAAGTAAGCTGGCTGCCTGTAGGCACTGCCGGAGAGACTGAACCTGCCAGCAAAGCAAGCTAAGGGCAAACATTACAAGTCATGTTCGGGTGCCTGATGCGATGCACAAAAGCCCACCAAGAACGCTCTCTGACTAAAAGAGACGTGGGAGTGGCGACCCCCTATATGCGACGCTGGAAAACAAACCCCGCCCGTTTACAAGCAAACTCAGGAATTTCTGGTCCTTGCACTGTGGTTAATATGGCATTTAATACACAGATGCGAGAGGCACAAAACACGTTTTCTTGTTCCATGGAGGCGATTACTCTGGTCCCCTCCTATTAATAAACATAGTGAATGCTAGTTTGCACACTGCAGCTTTAATTTAGGGAGAAAAATGCGTAGTAAGCAGCAAGGGACAGAGCAGTTAGCGGGGCTGAGCAGTGCACCGCAGAGGAGCGGGCGCGCAAGCTGCATACGTGAAGCAGCATTTTCGTTGCTATGACAACGCAAGCTTCGCAAGATGGCGTCCGATTGTCCACAGTCCGTACGGACACGCGCATGCTGTTTGCTTTGGACAAATGGTGTGAGAGCAGCCATCTTTGTCCATGCAGATGCGTGCATGAAAGCCCTTGGCAGAATTGATTCCAAAAGGTACTCTCAATGGCGAGAGAAGCGCATACGCTGCTTTCGCCAGGCGAGACCTAAAAAGATGAACATAAGCAAAAGGCCAAATAGACTATAGAGACAAGCTCAACTTCAAAGTAGACAAAACACATCAGGCATCGCAGAGCAAATCAGGGGAATGCATTATACAGCATTGAAGAGTTAACAAGAATTTAGGTTGCTTTTTCAGTGTCAGCAGAATGATCCAAGGACAACAAGTAGTCCCGCAGTGGCTGCCGATATCTGTGGACCTGGAAGTTTGTGGCTGAAGGGTAACATATAATTCAGAGTTTGTATCCCAGTAGGCCAGATCTTTTAGCCAGACGGGCACCATTGGAGGAGTGCGAGCACCCCAGTGAAGCGAGATCTACCGTTTGGTTAGGAGTAAGGCAATGGCAGTAAAATGACCTGTTCTTAATGGTAATGGCCGAACGTACCTCAGCAAAGCAGTCAGTGGGTTGGGAGCAAGAGATGGTTCAATCATGAGAGACAAAGTAGAATAGATGTCACTCCCTATAAGATGCTATCACCCTGGAGGTCGATGATAAAAGAAGGAAATCTGCCTGGCTCCCCCGGCTGGTCTGTCTTAATATTGTTGGTGTTAGAACTGGCTATTTCAGGTTGGCTAAGGCTGACGCCAAAGCCAGGCAGAAACCACCATTCTAGTCAGGGCAAGGGAGTCGCACGCCAAGATAACCCCTGCGCACCCCCTTGGTAGCTTGGCACGAGCAGACCAGCTTATCCCGGAGGCAATGTGTAAAGCATTTGCGCAAGCACACATCAGCAACAACATCATAGGCACACCACAAAAGGAACCCCACACAAGGTTATGTAAAAATAACTTCTGTATTGTCAAAACACATCAGATAGAAATCACACATGTACATTGTGCCAACTGGCACGGGCAATATTCACAAGGGATTATTTACACCAGGACAGGGCCATGTGGGCGCCTGTCAGGATCAGCTCTTAGTAGAACATAGAATATAGGATATAAAATCACTGTAGCACAAATTAACAGTTATAAATCACAACCAGTAACAACCGGTAACAGGTAAGTACCACCTACGCAACCCTAACCACCTTAGGAGAATGTCACGCAGGGAACCAGGACCTCACTAGGACCACCTGTACTAGAATGCACAACCACCTAAGTATCTCAATACAATTAGGGGTATAAGCAAGAACACATTACACATGATGCATCACAACATTCAGAGGTGTAGGGAAGGAAAACACATGATTCATAAAACATACATTCAGATGTGTAATATGATGCACATGATGCATCAAAAACACATTCAGAGGTGCAGGGAAGGAAAAACACATGATGCATAAACCAACACATTCAGAGGTGTAAAATCAAGGAAGACACATGATGCATAAAACATTCAGAGGTGCCAGAACACAACTCAATAGCGCAAAAACACATGATGCATGAAAACACATTCAGAGGTGTAATAAAACCACACAATTGCGCAAAACTTACATAAGCCACCAATTGTGGCAGTCCCTAGGCCAACTGGCCTTGTTGGGGCTAGGACGCCCTGTGTCCAAATGTCAGGGTCTTAAACGGTGCAGCTGCCCACTAATTGCTGGGCAGCTGGGACATCCATAAAACTATGGCATGGGCTCTCATTACCCCTTACATAGAACTGCGCCAAAAGGTAGGAGCCACACAGACTCTTGAACCATTATGCCCCCATGAGCCTCTCTGGCTCGTAAAACAATGGCACCTCGAGCCTCGCTGGGCTTGTAAATCAAATATGGGCAGGAGCCTCTCGGGGCGCAAACACAATGCCTGGAACGTTGGAGTCCCTCTCGGGGGACTCTGAATCACTGAAATGCCCCTCAGAGCCTATCTAGGCTCTACACCTAACTGCAGCGTTGTTGGAGTCCCACATGGGGACTCGAGAAGAACCAATGGCCCTCAGGAGCCTCTCGGGGCTCAGTAAAGAAATAAGGCCCCCCTCTGGTTGGAGTCCCCCCTCTGGGGACTCGAGCTTACCCAGGAGCCCACGCGATCACCACCGATGGGGCGGGCACCGGCAATGTGCCCCGACGCCCCCCCTCTCCTCTCAGCAGCTCCGGGGACCTTAGCGAACACGGGACTCACCGGGGCATTTGCAGGCATCTGGTAGTGGGGCTCTCCCTCGCACTGGGGTGCTCCGCTTCTCCTCTAGCCACGGCCTCTGCTCCTCTTTACCAGCAGCTGTGGACGGACTCCTCAGCGAAAGGGCCGCGGGCTAGGGATTCTGCCCTCACACAGGGCTCTTCACTCGAGCACCGGCCACGCTACCTCTCGGCTCCTCCTCTTCTTCTCTCGGGGCTCCCTCAGCACACGGGAGCCCCGCAACAGCCCACACTTCCTCTTCCCCTGGCCGGCGGCGGGCGGGACTTCCTGCCGGCTTGCAGGTCCCGCCCCCGTCCCGGCAGAAGATGCCTGACTTCCGGTGACTGGGGGGCGCCAATGGCAGCGCAGCCCTCGGTCGGGAGGCGGGCCCAGCGCCCTTGAGGCAAACTCCGGGCTGGCGGCGGCGATTCCGAGGGGCACAAAGAGGGGTGGGCACCCTCGGTTGCAAAAATAAAAGTAGAAACGGGGTGAGCACCCATCAGACAATCAAATAAATGGGGTGGCACCCGTGATATAAAAATATATCGGAACTCTGGCTAAATGCAGGGTGGGCACCTGCCAGGCACAAAGAGCAGGACAGGGAGCAGCTCCACGCTGCAGAGCCCCAATAAAGCGCTCATATCGTGCTGGGGGCACGGACAACCCCACAAGTCCTCGGAGTTAACCCCTGCATCAAGAAGGGTCACAGGCAGCTCAGAATTCAAGGACAAGGTCCTGGGCAGCCACTACTAGCAAGCAAAAAGGTCCCAGCAGTCCTGGAGGAGTAAATGTGGAGCAAAACCGCTCCCTGCAAAGAAGAGTCCTCCAGCATCCAGGGGCTGGGCAGGGCCCAGGGAGGCAAACCTTTCCCCTGGGCCCCAGCAGCAGCACGCCCCTGGTCGTTTCAAGTCCAAAAACAAGAACATTTTGGAAGGGGACACAGCCCCTTTTAATACAGAGAAATCCTTTGTCTAGCAGGGTGCAGGCAGTGGGAGAACCAGCTAGAACTGGTTATAGGGAATTCAGGGGCTGGAGCCAGCATTGTGTGGGGAAAACCCAGCCTCACTCAGGACCCTCAAACCAGACAGTCAATCCACAAGCAGGCCCAGGCTCACTCCTCCCCTCACATCAGCATGCTAAACACTCCATTCACCACCGGGGCAGACCCTCCCAGACTCTTGGAGCCAGGCTCACCAGCCAGCCTCAGCCAATCACACTCCAGACACAAATTACGCAAATATGCCAACTTCTAAAAAGTGGCACTTCTACACTAGACACAATCATGCTGCATACATCATTACGCAGCATTCAATCTCACGAGTTCGCACATACCAAACTCGACCCTGCACTCCCCACACATCAGGAACTACCATGGGCATACATATTCCCCATTCATTCCTATGGGAGGGCAGGTCACTCACCATACATACACAGAGAGCTCACACACTTTACACTGTACCACAGTGAAAAAGTGCGCAGAGGCCTAAAATCACCAACACCAGGTCACAGAAACAGGCTAGGAAAAAGCAAAAAGTTTCAGGGTGGACCTGCCAAAAGGGCCGGGTCCAACAGTTGGCATGTGGTGAGAACGTTGAATGTCTCTCTCATGTGGTGGGAACTTTGAATGTCTCTCTCATGTGGTGGGAACGTTGAATGTCTCTCTCAAGTAGGCCTGTTCAGGAAGGGTGCTTAACTGTGCTGGACCATTTGCGCTAGCCTCAATCTGGTCACTCTGTCTGACAGGCCGATCTGTTCCAGTACTGCAGCCCGGGCTGTGGCACCTCAGCCCCCCTATTGAATAAACATCACCTGGTCTCCATGTGTGTTACTTCCACCAGTTCAGTGTTAATGAGAACTTCTATGTATCCAGAATCTTGCTCATTACATTTTTTTATGGTGGTAGGTGTGGGTTAATAACCTTGTAGAAACATCACAGCTTTGTTATACTATTACCTTACACAAAAGGGCAAATTTTTATGGTCTGACTTGACAGTGCATCTGTCGCCAAGCAATTATGTGAGCATCATTAGAGAGGGGCTTTGGATTTGCCCACATGTTGGGATCCAGGAATGCATGTTTTGATTGAGCAGAAGTTGTGTGCTTCCACAAAAAAGTGCCTTTCCTCCACATAACTGTGATAATTCTGTTTATCCAGCTTTCTGAGTTTGGACTTTCAGGGCCACACACTGGACACAGTAATTCTATTCAAGTGCCTTAGATAACTAGGTAATTGATGGGGTTTTTCTCTGGCAGCAGTATAGATGGGAGGGGGCAGTCATTAACCTACGCGATTTTTAGGTCTGGCTTGACACCTCACCAATATTAGTCTATAGGTTCTTTGCTTCCACACAAATGCGTATCCGTTCTCATGCTATCTACTTGTAATGCTTCACATTACCATACAACATACCTTTAAAGTCAGACCTATTGGCATTGCCAGTATTTGTTGTTCAATTAATCTCAATACAGTAAAACAGCTGTTTTCTTTTTCTCTTGATAACGTGTCACTCAAGTGTCCCACATTAACAGCGAAATATCATGCATACTTCGCCCTGAAAATAAGGAAATGTTGCACACAAGCAATCGGAATACTTGGCAGCGTATGTGTGTATAACAGACACTGAGCTATATGACATGAAGGAGCAGGCGTGATATGTATAATTCCCAGTCTCTAAATGCGCAGTTTGCACTAAATTATTTGCAAATTGTACATTTGCAGCTGTCCCATAACATGCCAAATGAATATTAATTAGGCGGTTGTAATTTGCAACTCATTGTGATTGACTGCAAATGGAATAGTTGGCAATCCTTGTACCTGCATTTGCCTTGGCAAACAAACAGTTTTTTAAAAAGCAGTTGATGTCCGTTTTCTTTAGTTTTTTATTTATAAAGTATCTCTACCACAGTCTGCTACTCCTGATGACACAGATGTGATACTTGAAGGGTAAGCTGTCTCATGAGAACAGCTTTCCCCTTGGCAATTCAGTTATCACCACGTCGATAACTGATCAATGCTGTGCCGCCGATCAGGATCATTCAGTATCCGTTACGAATGCCCCAACATTGATTCAATTTAGAAAAGAGTTGACTCGCCTCTTTAAATCTACATCATAATGTATTAACCATCCACACCCGAGCTTTCTCTCATTTTACTAGTTGATTTATGCTTATCGTTGACCATATACTGTGCACTACTGCCTTGTGACTATGTTTGTGCTATAAAAATACCACATATATAGGCACTTTAGGTGACTATATATACCAATATTAGAAGGGGTCAGGTCTATAGGTTTTAGGATAAGGATATTTTGGATAAGTTTGTCTTGCTATCTAGAATCGATGGAACATCTCTTGTGTTAGAAAAGGAATCAATGCTCTTTTCTTGCCAAGGGCTTTCTCTGCTACTATACCAAAGCTCCACAGACAGCCCTTTTTTGACTGCTTGTGTGGCTGCGGGGGGACCAACCACAATCCCCAGCCTGCCTAGCGGCAAGGACGCCGCCAGCTCTGCAATCTACGTGCCAGGAGGCGCATAAAACTCGGCCAGGGCTCCCGCACCGCGGGGGTGCGCCTGTCAGTGACAGGAAGTGGCAGGGCTGGTCCCCCCCTCTTTTCTCTGCGCCTCGAAGATTTATACAGCTTTACTGTCTCCTACCGAGGATCAATCCACTGGTACTGTACATTTTGACTTGCAAAGCGTTTTTGCGCACGGCTAGTACTCATAACCTATTGTGTTATTACGATCTATTTGGTTTCAATTAGAGGGATGGAAATGGTGAAAAGGAAATACCCTAGCTGTGCAATAGCAAAGTTCCCACCAAAGTCAAGGCAGTCTATTATGAACTATATAACCGGGGCAATGGGGACGATAGAGAAGCAAATTCTAAGGATGGAAGAAACTCTAACCAGCTGCTCTGAGAACATCCCTGAACCAGTAACTTCTTGTTTAATCACCTCAGATACAGTTCAACCACCTGAAACGCAGACCGAGGGAACTACTTTTTCGAACAATGACAACAGTGAGTCTGCGCATAATTTAATTTCACCCAGTACTTTGAATGCCCATCCTCCATCCAAACGTATAAAGATTCCAAGGATCTTCCCCGCTGCTCCCACTGTGGCTTTACCCGGCGGGACAACCAAAGCTAAGAAGGTTCTAACGCAGAAGCTGGCAGCGACTCCAAAGCCCCCTAGAACTGCTAATAAATTAGTATCTGCTGCACCCTTGGACTGCACTTAATTAGTGACATCTGCCCATGCCCTGACTGTTTTCATGAAAACTTCTGTTTGCACTCTTACAGACCGATTGAAAGCTGTTGCATGTGAGGTGCTAACCTGTAAGAGCGACTAGGCACAGTAAACCCCCATAGTGGGCTAAACTATCATGTCTGGGATAATATTGATGGTATAACCTCCAGTTCCTCTAAAACTCTCTCTGGCCACAACAACCTGTTATAGAGAATCCAGAGTTTACTACGCGCCAAGTGTCAAACCCGTTCCAGCAGCACCATTTAGCACAAGATGTAGATAGATATAATAATGAAGTGACACCTCTGGCCTCCATACTTAGTACCTCCTTGGGGGGATCTTTCTCCACCCACCTTACTCATCCCATCATTCCTGTGCACGTCAATGATCGATTAGATCTCACCCCCCCCCCCCCCGCTGCCACCCCGTATGCGATTATTTTGGCCAATGCCCAACCTTAGGTGCTCCTCTAAAGGAAACATGGGTCTCGTTGACAAAAGTCTCTTAGTTGGTTAAAATCTAGTGTTAGGATGGGGTTGGTAGGGGCCCCAAGGTGTTTCAAGGTGACTGTGTGGTGCTTTCCTTTAAATCCCCACCAAGCACGATATGGGAAGGACAAACTCCATGCCTACTAATCTAAACCAAATCTCAGTATTACCAGTTTTTTTTATAAGCCTCCGTTACAGTTGCATAGCCAGCGGTCTTTTGAGATGCAGCGATCGTGCCTACTATTACCAGGATTCAACTACCAATCTTAAATTCGAATAAGCCTTGTCCCCCATTGTATTCTATTGCAACATCCAATAGATATGATTCTCTAGTCTTATTGAGGTAGATTGACTTCAGTCCGACTCAATGGTAGGTGCACCTGCTTATAATCCTGTCCCTACTTTTCTAATGCCTCGTAATAACTCCTTGACAGAGGAGGACGTATTGGAGGCTCAACAACGTATTAAGCAGATTGTGCGGAGGGATGAGATAAATTTGGATTGTACAACTTCTGACTCCACTACGATTACAGTCTTAAGTTGGAAAGTGGCGTGCTTCGTAGTAAGATTAGTTTACCCGAAGGTTTAGAGTTTGTGACCGGTTATGACATTTTTTGTTTACAGAAAACGTGTACCAGGGAACCAATCCACTTCAATGGTTATAAAACATTTAATGTATCTCTTGTACCATCAAGATATAGTAGGTCCAAAAGTGGTATTTGCATTTATGTGTCAAATTAACTTCCTCTAATGTAAATGTAAAAATCCCTAATACTTTTTACCAAATTGTTTCTCTTGAACTAATGGGTTCTACACTTAGATCTTCGTTAATTTCTGCAACAATGCTTGCGATTCTGATATATTATTTATTTTGAGCCTACTTAATATCGATCTAGAAACTCGAATTACTAAGGGAAACAGAGAGAAAATCTTGGTGTGGGGGGAATTTTAATATCAAACTGTAAAATGGCATTGAGTAAGATCTGTGGTTTTACCTCTCCGACAAACAACGATGTTGCCCATTTTTTACACTCCGAATATGGTGAAAAAAATAATGAACTTATCTTTAAATACGATCTGGGCCTCAGAAACTAATTTGAAAACTGAACCATTTGTGGTACCTTGTACTTACGATTGTGGCATGAGTAAAAGTGTTATTGATTTTATACTGTTTCCTACCAGTTACTCGGCATTAGTTATTGATTTTAAAATTCTTGATCTAACAACGAGTGACCACTTCTCCCAGAGCTTAACGCTGAACTCTGGCTGCTTTAAAGAACAAGGGGATCTGTCTCAACACTATGTCTGTTGAGAACCTAGAATTGTCGCGAACAAATGGCTATACTCTACGGTGGTCTATGGTTGAACCGAGCAGTTTCCTAGAGCAACTAATTTACCAACGAAGAAGGGCCTTTGACGTATGTTTGGATGTTTGGGGCAGGTGCCTCTGATATTATGGAGTCATTCGATAGTATTATCGAGGCAATTAAAGTGGGCTTAACTTCAAAGCAGAAAGGAAGTAAAGTAAATAGGAAGCCCTGGTTTGATCATGCATGCTCCGAGGCACACAAAAACTTAAAACTGGCTTTAAAGTGTACACCTAGGAACTATTTGGAGGTTTAGCATAGGAGACGGCTGTACAGACTTGAAATACAAAACCGCAAAAGAAGTCTGAAAGCGGAGGCACAGAATAAATTGTATGTTGCCAGCTGTAACGATGATTCTACTGCATTCGTGCGTGTAGTCAATTCACCCTTTTTTAGTGGGGATTACCAGCCTAAAATAGAGATAGCAGTGAACAAAGAGGTTTGGGTATTACACTTTTCTAAATTATATACTGATTTTACAAAGTGTGGTGGCAACAACACTATATCGGTCTTGTTGGTGGATACTTTATATTCCACTATGGCATATGACTGGTTTGACCTCCATTTTACTCTGGAAGAGGTCACCCTGGCTATAAGTTCAAGCAAGGGTGGTAAAGCACCAGGGCCCTATGCGATCCCTGTCGATTTGTTTAAGGCTAATGTGAAGGTTTGGGGCCCCCTCTTGACCCTTGTTTTCAGATCATGTGTAGGGTTCCCTCCTTCATGGTCTGAGTCCCATATTGTACCTATATTTAAAAAGGTGACCACAACTGCCATGCAAATTATAGACCCATCTCGCTGCTAGATTCTCTGGTTAAGGTTGTGGGTCCTAAAATCCTAAATAGATTGCCAAGTTGGGTGGACTGCAATAATATATTTTTAGACTTACAGTATGGATTTCGAAAAGGAATAGGGACTATGGATCAAGCTAATAATTTAAACTTGTTCATGACTAAGTATGCTCTAATTAAAAGAGCTAACTTGTTTTTGGTTTTCGTCGATCTGTCAACAGCTTTTGATTGTGTAATTCACCATAAGCTTTGGTCCGTTATGACCTCAATGGGCATTGACCACACCATTTATTATCTTCTGGAGATATTTATATTCCACTAGTTGTGCCAGGTTTCGCTTTGGTTTAAAGGGCGAATGCTCACGTTCCTTTAATATTGTAAATGGAGTTCGCCAAGGGTGTATGCTCGCCCCTTTTTTATTCAATTTGTACATTAATAACTTAGATGACACCCTTGCCAATTCATATCTGTATCTGCCACAGATTAAACAAAGGCCAATACCCGTCCTGCCTTATGCGGACGACGCAGTACTCCTGGCACGTACTCCAATGGCCCTGCTGCATAGTCTTGATCGATTTGTGCACTTCATGGAGAACTTGAGGCTGAGAATTAATATTAGCAAAACTTTCGCCACAACAGTAGGTCGAAGTTCTACTAAGATGCGCAACATTTTATAGGGAAATATATCATTCCACTAACTCCCACCTTTTCGTATCTCGATGCAATTTGTTAGATCTGTTGCGGCCTTGTGTAGTTTCGCAAGTTAACTTGGCTGTAAACTGCCAAAAGAAATGTTAACTATCTACAATGCAAAATGTAGAACGACTGGTATGTACGGATCTGAGCTGTGGGGGTACGTAATTGTGGAACAACTACAGGTGGTTGAAAATGCCTTTTTTAAATAATCTTTTGGCGCTTCCACTTGTTCAAATTTTGGGTGCCATTCTGAACTGGGTGCTACCTATTTAACAGATTTGATTAAGATACAACCAGGCCTTCTTTGGCACAAGATCTGGACTTCAGATCACATGGAATTTAACTGTGCATTAGTAAAGGACTGCTGTGACTCTGAGTCTGCGCTAAAAGGTCCATGGCTACATTTTATGAAGAACTTAATGGTGGATATTAGCCATCCGGAATCCTGCTAACAGCCGTATTCTTTTAATAATAGTATGAAGAAAGCACTTAAAGCAGTGTGTTTAAATCTCTTGGGGAAATTGAGACTCTCTGTGGAATTGGTCAAACCTTCTGTTCAACACAATCTGTCCACATGCTCAATGCAACCATACCTCTTTAATGTTTTAAAAACACAAGATAGATTTGTTTTAACACGTTTTAGATTTTATATATTTAATCGCTTGACGTCTTTTCCAAGTGTCAACAATTGGTCACAGGAACTAATGTCTTGTCCCTGTGATATCTACAAGCAATTAGTGATTCACATTTTGTTTTTTTGTGAAAATTTTACTCCGATCTGAGGAGATTTTATTGTACCTATAATGAAGTCTTTACATTTCAAGCAATGTAGACCAGCGTGTTTGTATTTGCAATTACTTCCTAATTTGTATACATGTGTGGTACTAGCAATGTTTCTCTGGGCTGTTTTAACCAGAAGAAAATCATATCCCGCTGTATGCTAATTATGTGCGCTTTTATGATACACATTGTGAATCGAATAAAGATGAATTGAGTGATTGGCTCAACAGACTTTTTATCAGCTGTCATAACCTAAATTTAGAGCCAGCTCCAAGAAAATATATATGAATCCGAAACCATGAAATACAAACACTTGTCATCCTAACTGAAAATCTTCAGATCTATATAGTTGAATGCTCATTTTTCTTTTCCAGTTACTTCTGCAACCAGTATATAATTTTACACAATCCACTGTCCCTTAATGCTCTTTAAAAAATTTTTTTACAGTTCTGTTCCCCCTTTGTGTAACCATTCATACATTTTCCTTGATCAAGGAGTTGCAGTAATAGGCAATTGTTTTTTTAAATTATTTTGTGCTGATAATCTGTTTATCGAACATTTTCAGTTAAGTACAGCAAAGTATGACATGCCTGCTAGAGACCAACGTTCAATGACATAGGACCAAGTGGCACAAAGTCAGTGTTCATATGGCAGCACCAGTAGAGTGTTGCTGGAAAATAGAAAGGCACACAGTGGGTGAGCAGATGCGCTCTGAGGTTACCTACAGGATAGCATTTCATTAAACAAAAAAAAGAAGAAAAACAAAGATGAAAGAGGTCAACAAAAAAACATAAAATTATGACAATTCCTGGTTAGTGCTGAGGGGTTGAGTTTGAGGGTTGTAATGTTACACCTTCTTAGGGTATAGGAGGGTTCCCTATTAATGAATGGTTCCCATGCAACCAGCGTACGTTTTAAAGAGAGATTAGTCAAAGAGCAGCAAGACTTGCAGCTTTGGTGGGGTAAAGCATGTATGTTCGAATCAGGTGAAGTCGTGCATCAGTGGGCGCCAGATACGTTGAAATTTAGCCTGAGTGTGTGCTAAATTGTGTGAGAATCGTCATGCCATAGACGAGTGAACCACTGAGCCATGGAAGGGGCCGATGTATTTTTTTCCACGCGTTTGCGATCAGCTGATGGATACGCTTTGATAGGTTTTGGGTCTATCCCACCAGAGGACATCCCATTGCTTAGGTGAGACACTCTCAGTAGTTGTACCTTGCCAGTACGAATGATAGGGGTAGGTTTGTTGTGCCATAGAGTGCTGCAGTTTATGATATGTGTTGGATATCAGTCCCCTGGAGCCAGCGTATGCTCGCACCAGTTTTTCTAAAGGAGTGTAGTGCCTAGTCGCTCCCTGATGGGATGAAGCCTCAATGTCTAGGGTGACAGTAGTGTAATATCGTAGTTTCTGGGACGTGGTTGTCATCGTTACATTTGTCTAAACTGTTGAGGGAGAGTCCTGCAAGCATGTTGCGCAATGTCTGACGTTCTCCCAGCCCTCCAGCTAGGAAAGGATTGAGGCATCTGTGCTGGCTTAAAGTCAGGTTTACGCTCAATTGGTGTGTTGAGAGATGGAAAGGTAGTGAGCCCCCGTTTGGTCACTAGTTTATCCCATATGTCAAGCACAGTCTAAGTTGGAGGTGGCCAGGTATGCTCTGCGTAGTCCAGCTTGTCTAGGTAACCATTAGATGTGGAGAGGTTTCCAATGCTTCCTGGTCCTTCCTCGATCTGGGAGCGGGGAGCTTCTACGGAGCAGAGCAGGGGTTCCGGGGTGAAGACCGCTGGGATGCTGACATGGGGGTACAATGACCAGAGGCTCCTTGGTGCACACCTAGCACTCATGGTCTAGGAATGCTGGACCTTGTAGCTATTGCTTCACAGAAAATAACAGATCGGAGTCCTTGAGTGACACAGCTACCTCAGAAGTAAAGAAAAGCTTGGTTGCTGGGGTATTTGATGTCCTTAAAGTCACGCTGGCAGAATATATTGGTCAGACAACACTAATGGACAGACCAGTGCTTAAAGCCATTTAGCCTGAGGAACTTTCCAGTTGTGGTTAGAGCAAAATGGTGTCCGAGAGATCCTCCAGGCGCAAACTCTGAGGATCCGAGCCAGCGGCAGCGTCTGAACCCACCTCGCCGCCTCTCATTCCTTCATGGAGCTTCCACTTTGGGTAGGTCTCCACCCGTGCCCTGATTTCGTTTGACGGTCCGGCGGTGTGACTGGAGTTTACGCTGGACAGCAGGAACTGCGGAGAGGCAATTAAGAGGTATTTGGGTGCCCCAGGATTGTGGAGACCTTGTTGGTGGGAGAGCCGGGCACCAGTGGGGTCCTGAGACATATGCTGGAGACCTTCCGTCCGAACGAAGGTTCGGCCAAGAAGTGGACCGGAGGTGGACTGGCTTGAGTGGCCTCTTCTGTCTTTGGTGCGGCCTGGGTCCTTCTTCCATCTTCCCCAGGACCAGTCAAGAGTGTAAGTGGTCCCCCCGGATTCTGCAGTCCTCCTGTGGGGGGGCACATGGCGTGCAGTGATTCTAGGCCGGGGGTGTTTCCGGGGACGTCTTCAGCCGCATAGATCGAGCGGCAGCGGGAGTCCGGGACTGGACCCGCACTTCGGCTGCTGGGCCTCTGGCTAGCCGTCCGGTTCTGGGAACTGTATTTGTAGTGTGGGGGCTCTCCTGGGCCGAAGCCCTGCTCCGCCGTTGTTCCGCCATTGTCTGGGCCCCCAGTCCTGAAGTATCTGTGCCCGGCTGTTGGCCCTTCTGCTCCTGCCCCATCCTGATCATTGGGTGTTGAGTTGTGCGGCAGTGGATTTAGCTGGGACCTCTCTTCCTTCTGGGAATTGGTGGCTCCAGGGGGTATCACCATGGGGAGAACCGACAGGTCGGCGAAGGCCCCTGTCACGCAAACCGAGAGAGACCGATTTACCACAACGGATGTCGGTGCGACTGGGGGGCCCCCTGAACAAGAGCCTCCGCCATCCAGCCCGCACCTTTCGCACCCCCCAGCCGCAGCGCAACCGCCACCGCAGGCGCTGTGGACAGAGGAGGTCTCGGTCGGACTCACCGTGTAACCCCCCTTCACCCACCCCCTCGGGCCGCTCCTGGCAGCCAGTGATGCTCTCTGGGGAATCTTCTGTCAGGAGGCCGTCTGGTTCCTCTGGCCGCCTGGAGTGCAGAGCTGCCTCGCCCCGGCCCTCTCGTCTTGATCTTCCAGATTCTAACCTCTCGCGTAGCCCGATGCGCTTGAGAGATCCTGCCTGATCGCGTCCCTGCCTGCCGGGCCTGGCTTCGCAGCCGGGGACTGTCAAGAGTCAAGAGTTGTCTTATGTTTCTTTCCTATGATGATCTCGTTTATGTACATCCTGTCATGAGGTGGGGTCCTCCACGCTTCCATACGAGCTAGCATTTTAGTTTAGTTCTGTTCCATTAGTTCATTGTTGGGGTGACAGATACTTCCGTTCTCGAAGTGTAGGGTGGGGGGTGGGAGTGGGGAGGGGGGAAGGGGACCGTTGTCCTCTGACTTTATAGTGTTTAGCCTTGGTTTTATTATTTTTATTTTATCAACTTTTACACAGCGTCCAAACTTGCACCCGGTCTTATGTTTCAGCAATCGCGGAATGGACAGAAACTTATTAGATGGACAGGACACGCTCTTATAGAACGTGAATGGTCCTGTCAGTGCGTGCCCCCATGCACAACTACGCACCCCTGTTATGCTACGTGTCATGAATCAGGCACCACCTACCATGATCACTGATACTGTGCCCAGGGCGTCTCTCCACGTATTGTCGTGGAACGTCAATGGCCTGTTGGATCGGCACAAGCGCACGGCGGTTCTCAGATATGCGCAGCATCTCCACAAAGCTATTCTTATGCTTCAGGAAACGCACCTCTTGGGTAACTGCTGCCCCTTCTTGGCCCGCTATGGCTACAACAGGGTGAGGCACTCCGGCTTCTCCAGGGGCTCGTGAGGGGTGGCCATCCTCCTGAGACTCACCCTGCCTTTTGTTCTTTCCCAAATGTTTCACGATCCTCAAGGGTCGTGAGGGACAGTTTGTGGGTCGCTGGCTGGCTCCCCTCTCACACTCAAGTCGGTATTTGCTCCCCCCTCGTTGTTCACGCCCACACTCGCGCATACGGCAGCCCTGCTAAACAATACGCCCATGTGCAATATGGTTGTGGCGGGTGATTTTAATGCAGTTTTCGCACTGGCCCTTGATACGTCTGGTCCTCCATCCGCTACCTGAACAAACAGCTGCAGAGCTGGTCGGAGTCCCTGGGACTTTGCGACGCATGGCGCACCTGGCACCCCCGCACCACTCAATTCACTCATACCTCCGTAGCTCTCCACACACAAGCGCGCATAGATGCGATCTTTGTCCCCGCGCTTGACTGTTCTGCGATTCTAGATGTCCGCATTCTGCCCAGAGGCATTTCCGACCACTCGCCAATACTCCTCAGCTCAGGGGTTCCCCCCCTCCTTAGGCTTGCCAAACATGGAGGATGAACGTGATGGTGAGGAAGCTTAAACAATACTTCGCCACCAATGCTGGCTCTGTAGCCTCCCTGGGCACCCTTTGGTAGGCGGGGAAGGCGACCATGAGGGGCTTCGTTAAGGGGCAGCTAAAGATCCAGAGACGGGCGCATTTACAGGAGATAACATCCAAGGAAGCGCAGGCGCTCTGCTTGGAACAGCTCCTATCCACATCAGAGGATGCCGCCCAAGCCCTGCAACTTGCCCACCTTCGGGATGACATTTAGACAGCTTTCTTTAGACGCGGCGAAGCTCCTTTGGAGGTCTTCAGTGGTGAGAATCTATGGGTGAGGGGATAAAAACGACACATTCCTGCACAGGTTGGCCACATACCCCAGGGCGAATCGTATTATCCCAGAGGTGGCTGACTAGGATGGATCGGTCCATTGTGCTCCTCTGGCGATGGCTAATACCTTTGCGGCTTACTACCAGAGACTATACACAACACAGGCCCCCGAGCTGTCACTCTCGGCCCTCCTTGAGTGGGGTGGGGTGCGTCTCCCTAAACTAGAAATGTCAGCTCAGAAAGACTTGGACCGCCCCATTTCACGCAAAGAAATCGCTAAAGCAATCACCCTCACCTCCTCGGGTAAGACCCCGAGCCCTGATGGACTTCCCCAGGAGTATTACGCGGCATACTGAGACACGCTGGTGCCCTACTTGACCAGCTTATTTCTTGAATCCATGGAGAAAGGTTCCTTCCCGCAGGAAACTGACATCGCCACTACTGTGGTTCTTCCGAAATCCCAGCCCCCCCTCCCCTAGATGTGCGAACTATCGTCCCATCTCCTTCCTCAACACCGAAATTAAGTTGTTTGCCACCATTCTGGCTCAGTGTTTGAAACCCTACCTAACCTTGCTGGTCCATCCAGACCAATGTGGGTTCACGTCAAACGGAACGAGCACTGACTCGCCCGTTGTTGCAGACTCCCATTGAGGAGGACTTCCGTTGTATCACCGGAACTATCAGTCACACCAACCGGCCCACAGACCGGAATGCGGGAGTTTTACTGCCCATGATATGTTCTTTACCCTTGGAACGCCTTAGCGGTTATCATATGCAAAGGCTTCCTTGTCATGTCCCTTTAGACGACCTTGTCTCCTTGTTTAACATTGAGGCATGTATTAATATGTCCTGATGATGATCCCATATTAAGTAGGGATCGAAACGTCGTCGACAGTATACACTTGATGAATTAAATACTGTATTGTAAAAGTCACACACACTGTACTTTTATATCAATTGTCTGTTGTAATTCTGAATAACTCGCAGACTGCCCTCCCTTGCCTCTCACTTTTATGTACGTCATATGTTTTCACATATGTGATAGTTGGACACAGGTTGTGTCCGCTTGGTAATTGTTCAACAACTTGGCTACATATAACTATGCTATTAAAACCTGTCCGGCTGGACAGTAAATATAGATTTCAATCTTGGTCTATATTCATTTGGTTTCTTCTATTCTTGTTAATGTTTGGGACCATTGTCTTTAGAAACAATCTTTTGATACAGCCCAGATTAAAAAAAACTAGATTGGGTGGAAAGAGCATTGTGATGGAAGCAACCAAGACATGGAATACACTCCCTTCAACCATTAACTAGCACTGGCGTTGCCAATAGGTCTCGCAGTAGGAAAGTTGGAGCTATTACAATTGCAAATAACAATGCCTTTTATTTTTGTTTTCATTTTAAAAACATAAAGGGCTTTGTCATTTACAAAACAAATAGCTCCAACTTTCGTACTGCGAGACCTATTGTGCACTGCACAGTGTGGGTGAAAGTGGCACTGTGTGTGAGTGGCTTTGAGTGAGTTGCGTTGCGTGGGTGAGTGGCGTTGCATGTGTGAGTGTTGTTGCCTGGGTGAGTGGCGTTGCCTGGGTGAGTGGCGTTGCATGGGTGAGTGGCGTTGCGTGGGTGAGTGGCATTGCGTGGTGAGTGTGGCATTGCGTGGTGAGTGTGGCATTGCGTGGTGAGTGTGGCATTGCGTGGTGAGTGTGGCATTGCGTGGGTGAGTGTGGCATTGCGTGGGTGAGTGTGGCATTGCGTGGGTGAGTGTGGCATTGCGTGGGTGAGTGTGGCATTGCGTGGGTGAGTGTGGCATTGCGTGGGTGAGTGTGGCATTGCGTGGGTGAGTGTGGCATTGCGTGGGTGAGTGTGGCATTGCGTGGGTGAGTGTGGCATTGCGTGGGTGAGTGTGGCCTTGCGTGGGTGAGTGTGGGCTTGCGTGGGTGAGTGTGGGCTTGCGTGGGTGAGTGTGGGCTTGCGTGGGTGAGTGAGTGGCGTTGCGTGGGTGAGTGAGTGGCGTTGCGTGTGTGAGTGAGTGGCGTTGCGTGTGTGAGTGAGTGGCGTTGCGTGTGTGAGTGAGTGGCGTTGCGTGTGTGAGTGAGTGGCGTTGCGTGTGTGAGTGAGTGGCGTTGCGTGGTTGAGTTTTACCCATTGTACTTAATCACACTTTTCTGCGCCCTGAAACCTATTTGGGTGGAATATGCAACTTATTCATTATAAGAAAAATCGAAATGAATAAATAAATACACAAGGTGGGCATATTGTGTGTGGAGGCGGGAGGGGCTGAAAGAATGGGGCGAGCCCTAAAAAACAAGCTGCTGGGAGAGGAAAAGGGAGTGGGAGGGAGGAGGAGGCAACAGGCAGACGGCTAGAATGCGAGTCACGGCCTGACTCGCAAGTGAAGTGAATAATTAGGGGTGGAGTAACCAGAGCATGTGTGGATACAGATGTAATTAAGAGTGATAAGGGAGGAGGGGCGTGAAAGACGTGAGGGAAGCGAGTGAAGTAGTGGGGAGGCAGGAGCAAATGGGAGCCTTTGAAGAGCAGAAGCTCAGGCAAGCTCGTGCACGCCTCGTGCACTTCCCAAAAACTGCTCCAAAATCCGCTTGAGTAACACTATATTTTCTCCCATTTATTTGCCGGTTTATGGGATGGAGGAAATAAATAACTGCCAAACAGAGAAGGTCGAGAAATTTTACCATCCGACAACATCTCCAAGATATCGGCACGCCTCATGCAAATTGAAGCGTCAATCACAAACACAGACTCTGGGGTTGTAACCGCAGCTACAAAAGGTGTCACCTTTAAGCTTTCTGTGAATTTTTTTTTACAAGAGTCGTAAACCTATAGGATTTAAATATTACAATAGCAGGGTATAAAGTAAAGGCAAAGAATTTTTATGCATTTTTTACTTTCTGGGACAAAAATATCAGTTTGGCTGGTGAAAAACAAAACTGCTTTTCAAGGGTCTTTGGGTGTGAGCAGAAGGTGCTAGGTGAAAGGAGAGATTGAACTACCCCAAATGCGTGGTCAAATATTTTACTTTACCAACAAAAGTATGGATAGATTGGATTCATATCTTGCACGATTAGATGGCGTCTGCCTCCCAACTGCTCGCTTTCCAGCACCCTTTGAGGGCCAATCTGACCTCATGACTGTATATTGACAGTGCTAGTTCAGGTCAAGGTGTACGAATAGCATTATTTTGATTCAAGACTTCATTTAGTCTTTCAGAGAGAGCTGTTCATGTGTTCTGCTGCAATCACTCATTGATCATGAAGTTGGGGTGCACGTGCGTTCCATGTTCCTTCACCTAGCATACACACCATAGACGTGCGGCTCTCCTTTCGCCTTCATCCACTGAAGATCGTGCACAACATTCAATTAATCCATTGCCGTTTTTAGTTTGCACAAATCCTTTGTTAAGACTCACTGGCGACATTTTGTCCGCACCTTGATTGGAAGGAGTAAAGCACAACTAGATTTATTTTTACAGCAATTGCTGATATTAGGCTTAGGCCTTAAGGTTACTGATGGTCTTAAGGTTAATGCACATTTGTCTAAGGGATAGGGTTAGGCTTCAGCACAAGGTAGACCGGGTAAGCGTTATGCACTGGTTCATTAAATGTGGGTGCGTTTTATTTTTATAAACATTTCGGTGCATCACTGTAGTCCAGCAGCAATAATAGTATTATTAGTGGTAGGCATTTTAGTTTGTGTGTTAAGACCTACATCCGCTTACTAGCTAATCAGCCTTTTCACAGCATAGCTGTTTAAATTGTCACAATTACTTTGCAACAAAAAAAAACGCTTTATGATCTGCTTGACAGGCAAGACAGTTACTGTATCAGATTAAAACATCCGTGTTATCTTGTAATTGGATGCGAGGCGCGATGTTTCAAGCAACGAAATGTAAAATCGTTGCACATTTGCTCTCACGCTGGAAACAAATCACCCCGGCTTCCGTTAACATGGTTATCTGACCCGGAAAGCTTGTGAACCAGAGCGCCGAGCTCAGTGAAAACTGAATGCCAACAATTACCTCTCAGCCCGCGGAGAGAGGGCTTGGAGCAGCCTTTACCCAAAGTACGCCAACCTCAGAGGGGAAGGAAATGCAAGAGTTCACTCAGCAGACGAAAAGTAGAGTAAAGGAATGTACAGGAGCAAGAAATAAAATCGAGAGTCCATGAAAAGAGAACACGGAGATGCAATAGTTTGCGGGGAGAGAGAGGGGATGTGCTGGTGTGGGAGGGGGGAGGTGCTGGTGTGGGAGGAGTGCTGCTAGGGCAAGGCTGTGTTTGCGGGGAGAGAGAGGGGAGGTGCTGGTGTGGGAGGGGGGAGTTGCTGGTGTGGGAGGAGTGCTGCTAGGGGAGGAGAAGCCTGATGCCGGATTGGGGCGGGAGAGCCTGGGAATGCGAGAGGCTGGGCTTGCATGCGATGCGCGTGCTGAACAGATGTCCGTGAGGTGTGGGAGGAGTGCCTGATGCCGGATGGGGGCGGGAGAGCCTGGGAATGCGAGAGGCTGGGCTTGCATGCGATGCGCGTGCATGTACACGTGAACTGCAAGAAAACCGCGGGGCTGAAAGCCCTTGGTTTGACTTGTGTTTTGCCCACATGAATTCTCGCTCCGCTCGATGAGCTTGCGCGCATCGATAGGTCGCGAGACCTAAAAATGAACCCAGCCCTCTTTCGTTTAGGAAAGCTGTAAAGACCTGGTTGTTTAAATTGTGGTAACTCTGCCAGCAGTCGTGATTACTTAGGGCATTAATGCGCTATATTAATAAAATTAACAAAACATTCAGTAGAATGAGATGATAGGGAACTCTGATAGGAGACAAACAACCTAATCGGACTGACAACACTTTAATTTTGAATGTGATCCGAAAGCTGACTACTGGTTAAGGAGCATATTCTGACCCGTAAAGTGAAGGTGAAGTTCAGTAGCAGTACTTTGTTAAATGTCCATAGTAATATGCTGTTTTTCAAAGTCTTGTGCATTTTTAAACGGCGTGTGATTTTCATTCTCTGGCTGCATTGAGTTTATATGTTTCCTCTGCAGGTTTGCCGCCTCTCACAATAGATGGTGCCAGCAGTTTTCGAACCCCTCAAGAAAATAACCGTAAAAGATCTGGTGAGTCAATATATATCCTAATTTACTTGTGAAATCCTGACTGGCATCTACATTTTATCCACACTGTGCTGTTTTGACTTTTTATATAGGGCTTCCTGTTTTATGATATTTATTATTTTAACAGTTCCTTCTGTATTTATATTTATTTTTTCCCATCTTGTCAGTGTTTATCCATATTTATTTTTTAAATAGATGAAGTTGTAATGTGGTATATTTCCACTTTAAAAAAAACAACTTATTTGTTGAGAGTAAGCCCATTGTCATAGCTACACATAATATCAAATCTATACTATACGATTGCAGCACAACTAATCACAAGTAAAACTAAGAATTGTCAACCAGCCGTACATTTGTTCAGTCCATCTCCAAGTGCAAGTATCTACTTATCCAAACACCATTCCCCATCCCTCAGTCTCGATCCCAGAGCCCCCTCAGGAAGTGCTTCAACTAGTACGTCAGTAGTCAATGATCATGGATACATTTGAGCCCCGATATACACAGTGTGCATCCCCAACCCCTCACAACTCGGTCTGGCCACCACTCCTGTATGACAGTATGTTCCGTACCTTGTGCTTGCTAGCCCTGCTTACTGCCCCACCCATCCCCATGTGAATGTCCTCCAACAGTGGGCTCACATTTTTAAGTCCCCTTACAAACTTGTCGATTGAGTTTCATATGCAGCTCCTCCACCAGTGCCCACTCAATAACTTATTTACACCATAATGTGAAGGACGGGGCCCTCGTGCTGAACCACCCTATGGCCACCCTTCTCTTAGCCAGTACTACTGCCAACTGTAGGAACTTCCAGTACATTTTACCCCCTCTAGGTTGTTTAACAATAGACACACCCGAGGCGATTCCTCAACTGCCAGTGCTGTTACCGTTTGCAGCTGTGTAATCCGTGTTGTGCAATAGGCATGCACCCTGCAGCATGCCCAAGCCATATGTAGGAAGCAAGCACCCCCTCCCCCACATCTGGGACAATCCACACTACTGTCTCTATTCATCTAACTTTGTTTAACTGGTTTTAAATGTGTGTGATGCACATAATTGAAGTGCATTAGCTTAAATCTAGCATTGCATGAAACCCATTTCACCAATTCGCAAGTCGCACTGCATTCCTTATTAGCCGGGGGTACTGCCAACTCCTCCCCCCCCCCCATGCCCGACGCGCAGGTGGCATTTCCACATTTAACTAATAAATATGTGCTCATACTTGGATGCCTGTCATGTTTTAGAAAATTAAGCAGCCAAATATAACACAACAATACAATGCAGCCACAAGTAAATATTGACATTATACTATAAATGGATGTCGACATATATCGTTATTTAACTTCCCATGTCATCTATGTGTTCAGCTGTTGGCCTAGAATTATTGAAAGACAGTATGGAAAGGCACTCACAAAAAGCCCAATTTGCTGTATGTTTTCCATTTTTAAAAATAAATGCAGACAGGAAGCACATTGTTTTCTGTCTGTATTTATCTGTACAAAATAAGTATAAACTGAAAACTGGGAGCCCTACCTATATAATCTGACTCCATTTAAATACATTTTTGGGTAAATGTACTTTCTGATTGGGTAATTTGTCATTAGCAACTGTTTGGAACTGCATGTTATAAATGTGTGGCATTTCACTGTAGAATGAGGCTAGGAAGTTTTATTTTGACCTTTATCCACACAATAAACATGAATAATTTATTCAGAAGTACCAGTATTTTTTCATAATTTATCAAATTGTGGTGTTTTGAGTCACTTTGAAGTGTTATGTAGAGCCGCTTGTTATTGAAGCCCTGTGTCATTTTAAGGTTTTTTTTTTGGTAAAGTATGTATTTCATCACACAATCAAGAAATCCACTCTCTGGTGATTTTCATAGCTGTCAAGTGAAAATGTTAGTTGATGACACGTGTCTAGCCTGTTCTCATCTAACGTTAGGTGTGAGGCTTGGAAGACAGAGGACTGTTAAGTTGCTCTGTATCAAATTGCCCTTTCTCTTCAGTGCAGCAGCATTGCTATAGGTCTGTCCCGGAATGATGTCTGGTCACTGGACTGAACCTGGGAGGTGTCCATTACAAAAAATTTGTATTCTAAGTCTATAGATGTATAGTCTGACCTCCATAGGTATGTATGTGACTCTTTTGAGTCAGTGAAGAATTAATTTATTGTACAGAAATAGGCGTGTGATTCTAACTGCCACGGAGCAGCCTGTTCGTTCCCAACAGATAACAAAACTTTAAAATAAAACTTTAAATTCATATTTGCATAGCAACAAAGATGACCTTTTCATCTTAAAGACCATTTTAAGGTTGATGTATTCGGCTTTATTTTGTGATTTTGTCTTTCTCAAAACTATTTTGGTTGCATATTTGTATTTCAAGGTTTCCTGCAAACATTACCCAGCATCTTGGAGCCCTGTTCAGATGGACTCCAGGTTGGTCATTCTGGGCATTTTCCGTCCCTCATGTTATTTTTTAAATGCGAAGCTAGCCTTACGCTTAGCGAACCCCCCAGCTTGTATCCAACCACATGACCTGGCGTTTAGGAGACGAGGATCACCTAGATCAGTCAACTCTTTAACATAGAAATTTTGTTCCCCTTTATTTAATTATTTTTGCATTTAAATATCTTGAGGTCATTAGCGACTTTCCTTTTCCTATTGATGTTTAAACCCCTTGCCTGTCTTTCTTGATTTTCTGGAGAAAAAAACCTAGGCTAGGAAGTTATATTTTGACCTTTATCCACGCCATAAACGTTAATAATTTATTCAGAAGTACCAGTATTTTTTCATAATTTATCAAATTGTGGTGGTAAAATTATTTCTGCATTTGAATCCTTTTGCTTTCTGCTTACATGACATTCTTTGGTTTTTTGATTTATTGTATTTTTGTTTGACATAGTGGCGCTTGCATCTTACATGGCAAAACCAAAGTAATCTGTACATGTATACACAGTACATTCTCCTTTCAGCCATCAGTTACTTGTGTAATTCATGTTGTAGGTATAACCACAGGACAGCATACTTTGAGTGGCCAGTGAATAAGCCCCTTTAGCTGTTTCAAGTTCAAATAAATGGGGATTGTGTATTTGGCTTGTGAAGCATAGTGAGTGATGTAATTTTTGCTGCTCGCATGGGCTTCAAAACCGCAAGAGTCCCTGTACACTTTTCTCTGCTTCTCAGTGCTTTTAATAACTTGACTGTGCTGCAACATAGTTAAGTCCCCGCCCAAATTCGCCTCAAATTTGGTTTACAGAAGCAGTAAGTGGAAAGGAGTGGAGTATACATAAAAAGCTGGCACAAGATTAGAGGAACCAAGCCAGTATCAATGAACTTGTATATCTGAACCGAATTGACATGCCATGGAACTTCACCTGCCAGAGAGTACCTGTTTGACTCATTATCAAAACTAGGATTAACTAGCCTGTGGGCCACCTCGGCAAACCATCACAACTTCAAGAAGGAAGTAACAAATGCAACAGAAACTATATCCATAATTGAAGATAAAGAAACCCTGGGCAAAAGGGCGGATGGCGGAACAGTGCTCAATGATTATAAAGTTCTTATACCACAAACTTATTTAAGCACAGGTTTTAAAATGAAGACAAAAGATAAATTCTTAAGACTACGCTTTGGTAATCTTACTGATTCTCCCGCACCTACCCCCTTGGAAAAGGATAGCAGGAGAGCATACCTGCTGCCTCTGTGGAACGGGAAGAGAGGACCTTTTGCATGTTATCTGCATTTGTCCAATCCTAATGGACATGAGGTGCACTCTACTCTGTCCAATTTGTAAACATAGCGGTGTCAGGACTTGCAGGCAGTGAAGCTGTGCTTCAACGCTACTGCTACCCAATTGAACTGCCGCCTCACAAAGTTCTTCGACATGGTGGAAAAGAGACTCCAATGCAAGTCTTAAGTATATATTGATTTGGCTAATTGCAACTGCTATGTTTACATCATGATGCACCAGCACTTTAACCTGGCATATTTGATTTGGCTAAATTGTACTCGTTATGTTTACATCTTGATGTATCGGCACTTTAACTTGGCATATTCTTCTGCCCCTAAAAACTCAAACTAGAATTGAAATCTGGGTATGTTCTCCCTCTCACTCCGCATTATTATGGAACACCCTATTAACGAACTGTACATTTTAGCGCATCTGCACATGGTGCATAAATCAAAAAGATGGATGGATATACGTGTTTTTTAATGTAATGCTCTTATTTTTAATTGGGAGTTTTAATTAACTGAACGATAAATTACAATACAGCAGCGGCCAGCAGCCCTTGGGCAGGGCCAGTTGAAGCAGGTCAGCTGAGCAGTTGCCAGGAGGCCTCTGAAGCTTGTTGTATTCCTGGACCTCCAAAAGGGTCGGTCAACTGACCCTTGTTGTCAGTCAAGTTAGCCTGGGATGAAGGGAGTTTTCCTTCTCAGTGCAGGGTAGACCTAAAGCAGCAAGACAGTCCTGTGGAGAACAAGGCAGGCCTCATGCAGCAGGGCAGAGCTCTGGGGGAACAAGGCAGTCTGCCTTCTGTAATGTCCACAGGTCCTGGAGTGTACTGATGAGTGGCCCAGGAGGTTCAATATGCTTGGGGCCACCTTTGCCACAGTTTGAATGCAGGTAAGCTTCTAGTCCACCTCTGGAAAGTTTCTTCCTCTTTCTTCCCCCTCCAGGCGGCCTAGGGTGTCAATAGGCAGGTGGTAGGTTCCTTTGCGAGTGTGCTGGAGGCAGTCAATTGAAATGTAAATGGATGTAGGGAACAGTTCCGTCCCTCCCATCCTGGCAGGTTGGCCCTCTCTCAGCTACACCCAAGTACTATTGTTCACTCTTTGGGGCCAATCCGCATTTCCGATGAGGGAGCAATTACCAGACCCCTGCAGCTGGAAACTTCTAGAAGGCCTTGGAAAGTTAAGCGCAGGAAAATGCCAACTTTCTAAAAGTGGCATTTTCAAAATTGTAATCTAATATCTGACTACACCATTAGAAATGATTTTAAATTACAATTCATTTGAGCCCAAACATGACACTTTTATCTGCTCCCAACCAAAGGTTAGCACTTAGGATAACACTGGGTTACCTTATTACATTTACTATAATAGAGGTAGACCTTACAGTAGTGAAATAAGGGCATAAGAGGTTTTCACTGCCAGGACATTTCAAACGTAAAAACACATTTTACTTTTTAGAATCAATCATTTTTATTGTGCGGGTAGGACATCTCGAAACACAGCCCAGCTGCCTTCATCAATCTTGTCGGCAGGGCGGATGCATACAGTAAAGACACAGCATCTGGGCCTATACCCCGGAGGGCGACCACGTTTTACTTTTTAACTACAATTCATCCTAACATAGGGCGGTTTTTGGGCCTACTTTAGGGGCGTCGTATATCTATTAAAAAGGAAGGCTTGGTCTGGCAAAAGGTTTATTTTACCAGTTTGAATTGGCAGTTTAAAACTGCTCTACAGGATGCAGTGGCTGATCTAAGACATACATTAAAAGGCTACTTTTAGTGGGTGACATAATGAGTACTCCTTCCCACTCGTAGCATTTATTTACAGGCCCTGGATTCTCTTGGTACCATATAGGAGGGAGCTACAAATAAATTGGTTTGAACCAAAGTGAAGAAATTTATATCTACTTGTTAATAATTTGTATATTTGGTAAACCAGTTAGGACAAACATCTTCTTTTCATCATAGCCAGCTCCATATCAAATTAGGGAGCAACAGACATGCAAATTTCAGCCTCTTTAAATCTACGAGTTATACGTTCATTTTATTTTTTTTTTTTAATTTGCACATATTATTTTATTAGCACTTTTTTTATATATACAATTGTTCATATAAGAGAGCCTATGAGAACTGGAGAAAACCTGGAGAATCCTAATCTGTGATGGATAACATGGTTAAGCGCACCGAGCATTACAGCAAGACTGAGATTGTATCTGCCACTTGAGGCATACAATCGGGGCTAAACACTAAATGCATGGAAAGGTCTTCTAATCCGCTGCGTGGTGGCCAGCCACTGGGGGCTTTTATGTATATCAAATGGAGGTCTAAATATTAAGTTATGCACCTCAGGAATACAAGTACCTTAAAATAGAATGCTTTGAAGTCAAAGTACGAATTTGGAAAGAAAACTTTAACAAAACCACATATTTTTTCTAAAAATATGGCTCTCGGACTATAATGTTACACCATTGTTTTTTCCTGATTTATTTTCGTTTATTCATGAACACTTTTTTACAACAAAATGAATGTTTCTATATTTCACTACTATGATCATAATGCTCCTAGCGGTTTACAGCAGGAAATGATGTCAGCAACTGAGCATTTGTTAAATATTGCTGAACGCGCTATGGGCGCTACTGTGATCAAGAACTCAGTTGAGTTTGAAACGCGTTGGTGTGCTTCTCATCTGTATGGAGTATTTTGATAAATAAATTACCCTTGATTTTTGCACTATATCGAAGTGCAATCTAATTTGTTTCTCGTGAGGGAGACGTTTTTGGAAATATATATATATATATATATATATATATATATATATATATATAGATATAGATATAGATTTAGATATAGATATAGATATATATATATATATATATATATATATATATATATATATATATATATATCCACTGAAAACACCATAGGTTTCACACCAGTTATAGTTAGCTGGAAATTTTACTGACATAAAACCATTGAAATTCCCACGTTCTAGTTAGTTGGACTCACTATAACTTGCGCGCCTGCAATGCACTGCTGATGTCACATATTACATCACTCATGACATGGTCAGTGACATCACTCATGACACCATCCAGTGAATGTGTCTTTCTGAAAAATAAATATGTTTTCTATATGTATATGAAAAAGGTCGATGGAAGAATAAATGTGTAAGTGTCTAAATGGACGTTTTAAAAAAAAAATTGATTGGTTAACTGGCTTAAGTGTATCTTAGTGAATACATATATTAGCGTGTAATGTTTAAACATTTAAATATATGTATCAGTGTTTCACTTTGTGTATAAGTGGCTGCATAAGTTGGTGAGTAGCTACATGTGTGCGTATATGGGTTATTAGATGTTTTTTAGTATCAGTATCTGTATGGTTTGGTGGGGGTATTACTTAGCACATAGATGCATCAATGACTGACTCACTGTATGTGTTTTGAAGACCGCATATGTGCAGGACTGGAAGGGTGGATGAGTGTGTATATGTGTGTGTTAGTGAGTGAATGACTGTCTCACTAGTGTCTTTATCAGTAACTACATTTGTTTTAATCTAGTATATGTGAGTATTGATGTATATAAGTGAGTATATGTGAGAGATTGTAAGAGTTCCTGTTTAAATAAGTATGTCTTTCTATAAGTGATTGTTTTAGAGAGTAAGTATGTGTAAGTTTCCTTAGAAGTAAGGTGGTAGTGGGTGTATAGCTGTATATGCAAATAAATGGATGTTCAATAGTTTATTTGCATGTGTGAGTAACTTTTGGATGACGGTGTGTAACAGATGTATAGGTGTATCACTACATATGATGAGTGAGTATATGTATGAGTGACTATATAGAACTGTTGGTGAATGAGTGGATGTGTATATAGTTGGTTGAATTACTGAATTGGTTGTTGTAACTGGTATGGGTATCTCCATTTTTTGGAAAATTTTAGTTTCTATTTTTGAATGTGTTTCAAGGATTACATTACACTGAAAGGAGGTCTGTCACAAGGATGGTGTCATCAGTGATGTCATGAGTGATGTCACTGACCATGTCATGAGTGATGTAATATGTGACGTCATAAGCAGTGCATTGCAGGCGCGCAAGTTATAGTGAGTCCAACTAACTAAAAGGTGGGAATTTCAATGGTTTTATGTCAGTAAAATTTCCAGCTAACTATAACTGGTGTGAAACCTATGGTTTTTTTCATTGAATTTCAATGGTTTTTTAAATGCTAATTCCGAACTATAACGATTGTGAAACCTCTGTTTTTTTCACTGAATTTCAAAGGTTTTTTAAAAGCTAATTCCTTTCTATATCGAGTTTGTAACCTACGATTTTTTTTTAATTTGCTGTTTTGTGTAAGTATTAATTGTTGGTTTTTTTTTTTTCATAATAATATTTTTTAAATGTTTCGCTCTGGGTGCGCGCACCGGTAAGCCCTCCGGAAAGCGCACCCAGAGCGCTACTTTCGTTCGTGTAAAAAAATATGAATGAAAAGTAAATAATAACACAAGACATTTAGTACCATACATATAAAAGCAGTATTTTTGAATAAGGAAATGAAAATTATTTTGCATTTCCGTGAAACTATCAAAACGTCACTTAGGCGCGCCGCGTAAGCACCCCCGGAAGCGCCTTCGATCGCGCCGCGTATGCGCCCCCGGAAGCGCCTACGTTCGTGCTGCGTAAGCGCCCCCGGAAGCGCTTCGGTGCGCGCAGCGTAAGCGCGTCGTCATGTGACCTTAAAATAACACTTTTCATTGGTTGCTAACAGTTATTTTTACAAAGAATGAAATCCCCACCCATTTCCTTCACTTCTTCTTTCACTTTTGTGACTGAAAGACCTGCCTTTTTGCTCTCGGTTCTTTGTTGGATATCTTGGATTATCATGGCTGCCAGACCATCGAGCAGTGAAGATGACTCCAATGAATTCATCGATGAAGAGCCTTCTCAGCCAAAAGTCAAAGAACATTTCATCTGGAATTTTTTTTCCATACCTGATGACCAGAAGAAGGTAAATGCTCCAAAAGTGGAGTGCAGGATCTGTCACACAGTTCTGTCACGGGGTGACCCCACTAAAAAATATTATTTTGGGAACTCCACAATGATTCGCCATGTGGAGAGGAGGCACCCCCAGAATTTTGCCCGGGAAAGTGTCAGGGCTCTGGCACAAGAGGTTCCCAGTGATGGGGCCTCTACATCAACCTGAGGACCAACAACATCGGTGAGGGGGAGATCACAAGAGCTGGTTCCGAACATTCAGCCTGCATTTAACAAAGGCGTCCTTAAATGCAGAGACTGTGATCAGCTACTTTGCTATGGGGAGCAAAGTGTTCTGCTCATAGTTCGAGCATGGGAGAACCATCGCTGCCGTTCCCAGCCCTAATTTTTTTTTTTTTTTTTTTTTGCTCCTGTTGAGCAGTTTTGATTCCCTGTTTTTGTTTTTGTTCTAAAAAAGGAAAAAAGAAGAAAAAAAGTTATTTTCAGAACTACCTCCAATTCTCATCAAAGAGCTATATTCTTAAAAAAATGAAAGAGTAAGTGAAGTGGAGTGCATTGATAAAGGAAAAGAAAATGAGTAAGAAAGAACAGAAAGGTATGAGAGGAGAAAGGAAGTGAAGTAGGGTGACTGAAAGAAGGTGAGTGTTGGGAAGGAAAGTAAGGAGAAGGAGAGTGAACATGGGGAATGTGGATATTCAAAGAAAATGTAGAAAAGGAACGGGGGGCGGAAGGGTAAGAAAAGATGCATTGCTGGAGTTGCATCATTTTTGTGACACACTCCAGCAATGCATCACTTTTGCGCTTACAGATACGTCTGAAATACTGATGTATCTGTAAGTACTTGCGACATAATGCGTTGTATATTAAATATGACGCATGAGTAGAAGACTGAAGGCCTCATTTATGAGGCCATGCGTCACTTTTACGCCACCGGTACGTCACTTTTTGTGACGCATCAGCAGCGTAAAACATGCACCTTATTGAGTCATATTTACAAAGTGACGCATCTAGGTAGATGCGTCACTTTGTAAACCCCTGCGCCACATTATACCTACGTCAGGTGTAATGTATGCAAAAGGGGCGTATTGACGCAAGAAAGGGTCGTAGAGGTTGACGCAGTGAATGAACTGGGTTTTCCCCATGCTACGCTCCCCTGTACGCTCTCCAGTGCGCGTACCCGGGCGCTCACCCCACAAAAATCGGAAAAAAAAATACAATTTTCTTTTGCCCCGCGGGGCCCTTTTATGGCCCCCACATCAAACCTAGGGGGTCAGGGGGGGTCTACCCTGCCCCCTTTTGCTCATTTCCCCCTTTATTTTTGCCACCTCTTGTGTCTCGATCCTACCGAGACACAAGATGGCGGCCGCTCCGGACTGTTTGGAATGTTGACAGACACCCGAGAGCCAATCAGCTCTTCGCTCGCGAACTCGCGTAGCGCGCCGGGTGCGGGTACCGGGGCGCGCTTATAGATATATACTTTTTTTTTAACCTAAATTACTCAAAATCCACTGGAGCACATATCTTGAGACATAGCAAAGGCACATCGGGCTACCAGTCCCTACAATTTTGCCAAGTTTGGTGGAAATCCATTCAGCCGTTCGGGCTAAAAGTGAGTCCAACCGACCTATGGAAATTAACATGGGGAAAACACGTTTTGGGACCCCCCCTTTTATCTCGGCCCCCGCTTCACGAATCCCCCCCCCCCAAACTTTCAGGGAAGGAGCGGAGCGCCTCGAGGCAAATTTGGGGTAAATTTCAGGCAGATTCCTCAACCGGCGCCAAAGTTATTCCCAATAGAATGTTGCGAAATCCCTATACAAAATAATCCTAACTATAACTACCTACTGGCGACCGCCAGTAGGTAAAATATATGTATGTATGTATATATATATATATATATATATATATATATATATATATATATATATATATATATATATATATATATATATATATATATATATATGTATATATATATGTATATATATATATATGTATGTATGTATATATGTGTGTGTGTGTATATATATTACCTACTGGCGGTCGCCAGTAGGTATATATAGTTAGGATTTTTTCTCTATGGGATTTTTGAAAATTCTATGTCTAATAACTTTGGCGTTTGTGGACGTAATTGGCTGAAATTTTCAGGAAAATGGAACATTTTGTTTCTGAGCAGCCCCTGACGATTTGGGGGGGTTTCATCAAGGGGGGGCCGAGAAAAAAGGGGGGTCCCAAAAGGCGTTTTTCCCATGTTAATTTCCATAGGGCGGTTGGCCTCACTTTTAGCTCGAACGGCTGAATGGATTTGCACGAAACTTGCCAAATTGTAGGGACTGTTAGCCCGATGTGCCTTTGCTAGGTCTCAATATATGTGCTCCAGTGGATTTTGAGTAATTTAGGTTCAAAAAAAGATATATATCTGGGCGGAGCCTAACCACACATCTGATCTGATTGGCTGTCAGCACTTCATCCAAGAAGTGTTGGCAGCCATCTTGGGACCAATATACATGATAGCACCTCATTAAAAAGCATTGTAGTTAATAGAGGGTTTTAGGACTTTAGTTACATTATAAATCATTTGTTGATGGTACCATACTCGTTTTAGGAATTGTGGTGGGTTCTAAGGTGATTTTACCATGTGAAAAAACCTTCTGCTGTGATATCATGAATATTGTTTGAAAGAAAACTAATATCTCATGATTTTCCCACAGTGGTTTGGAAGGGGATCTATAAGCTAAACTGAAAGCATATTTTCTGTAAATTCACATTATCTTTCTCAGTCATGTGAAAATGAAGTCTGACATTCTCAGTAAAACATGTACATCCAACAAGGACAGAGACTGTCAGTTGATTCCTTTGTGTTCTACTGCAGCCTCCTAGAGTGTTCTAAAGAACAACTAGAGCGCTAACAGTCCTACTTATTACAAAGGTATGGCACACCTGAAGCCATCTTGATTGGAATAAAGTGGTAACTCTTAAAACATTTAATTTAATAAGAAAAAACATGAGGGGGTATATTTTGCCATAGAAAGTATGATTAGTGCTGCAGAATGAAAAATTAGGGCACATTTTGAGTGACTTCTCAAATCCTTTTCTATTTCATTAAAACATTCTGACATGCAGTCTCCCAAAATGGCCACCAGAGACAAAAGAGCCCAAATGTAGCCCAAATATCACCCAGATGTAGCCCAAGTATAGCCCAATGACAGAATGTCCCAGAGTGTTCTAAAGAACAACTAGAGCGCTAACAGTCCTACTTATTACAAAGGTATGGCACACCTGGAGCCATCGTGATGGGAATAAAGTGGTAACTCTTAAAACATTTAATTTAAAAAGGAACAAAATGAGGGGGTATATTATGCAATAGAAGGTATTATTAGTGCTGCAGAAAGAAAAATTAGGGCACATTTTGAGTGACTTCTCAAACCCTCTTCAATTTCATTAAAAAATTCTGACATACAGTCTCCCAAGATGGCCACCAGAGACAAAAGAGCCTAAATGTAGCCCAAATATCACCCAGATGTACCCCAAGTATAGCCCAATGACAGAATGTCCCAGAGTGTTCTAAAGAACAACTAGAGCGCTAACAGTCTTACTTATGACAAAAGTATGGCAGACCAGAAGCCATCTTGATTGGAATGAAGTGGTAAGTCTGAAAACACTCAATTTAAAAAGGAACAACATGAGGGGGGTAATTTTGCCATAGAAAGTATGATTAGTGCTTCAGAAAGAAAAATTAGGGATCATTTTGAGTGACTTCTCAAATCCTCTTCTATTTCATTAAAAAAATTCTGACATGCAGACTGAAACATGCACTTTGAATACCAGCAGCAGACGTCCCTGGTGAGCAGTAGCTTTACTACAGTGATCTAATGTGCAACTAGAGTGCTAACATTCAGAATTTATGGCAAATGTGTGACACATCTGAATGCCTTCTTGATGGAACCAAAGTAAACAAGCATTGAAAATGCAATAGATCTTGCCCTCGTTTAAGTTAAAGCCATTCTGTTTGTAATGAGGTGGCTTTTTAGCTTTGCTTTTATTAGTGTTTTTTCAACTTTCATGTAAATAACATGCATCTGTATGCATATAAGTATATGTATGCATGCATTTATGTTTGTATTTATATAGATATACAGATGATATATGTTTATATATGTATGTATATATATATATATATTCACTGAAAAAACCATAGGCTATAGACCATATATAGTTAGGAATTGGCATTTACAAAACCTTGAAAATTCACTGAAAAAACCATAGGTTATAGACCATATATAGTTAGGAATTAGAATTTACAAAACCTTGAAAATTCACTGAAAAAAACATAGGTTATAGACCATATATTGTTAGGAATTCGCATTTACAAAACCTTATTTTACTCACACAAAACCATTGAAATTCGCATATATAGTTAGTTGCACTAACTATATATCGCGCACCCGCAATCCACTGCTGATCATGTCACATATTACATCATTCATGACATGGTCAGTGACATCACTGATGACATCACTGATGACATCTCAAATTACATCACTGATGACATCACTGATGACAACATGTAGTGACTGTATGTTTCTGTAAAGTTAAAATATGTCTTACATATTGAAGAACGAGTGGATGTATAAGTGTCTGGATGAAGGATTTAGTAGGTGCATGACTGACTGTATGAGTGAGTGATTAAATGTGTCTCACTGAGTGCATGGGTTAGTGACTAAACTGTCTTAATTTGTGCATCATTATGCCTGTTGTTCTGTAAACTGTTGCATGTGTTGATAAGTAGCTATATGAGTAACTATATGGGCTATTGATTGGTTGCCCAAGTATTTGTATGGGAGACTGAGTGTGTGTGTGGGTGGCTGGGAGGTGTATGACTCAGTGCATAGATGTGTGAGCAGTTGATTCTCTAGATGTATGGGTTCAAAAGTGCATGTGGAAACAGCTGTATGGGCGGTTGACTGTGTGCATGAGTGTATTGGTGAGTGAATGGATATCTCAGTGCTACATGTCAAAGTAAGTACATATGTAAAACACAGTACATGTGAGAGTTGACATATATAAATAACTGTGAATAAGAGCCAGTGAATGTGTGAGTGGCTGTATGGATCATTGTGAACTTGTATCAGGGATTGTATAAGAGAGTAAATAGGTGTTAGTATATGTTTGAATAAGTAAGGTGTGTATAACTGTATAGTTGAGGAAATGGAGGTGTGATTGATTCTTTGCATGACTGACTAGGTGTGTGAGTAACTCCATGGATGAGTGACAGTCTGTGAGTGTCTGTTTACACTGATTGTATCTAAAGTTATATTAGAGTCTGAAGAGGTTCATCGTATAATCACATGAATGATGTCATCAGTGATGTGATCAGTAATGTCAAACAAGATGTCATCAGTGATGTCATCAGTGATGTCATTTGAGATTTCATCAGTGATGTGATCAGTAATGTCAAACAAGATGTCATCAGTGATGTCATTTGAGATTTCATCAGTGATGTCATCAGTGATGTCATTTGAGATGTCATTAGTGATGTCATCAGTGATGTCATTTGAGATGTCTTCAGTGATGTCATCAGTGATGCCATTTGAGATGTCATCAGTGATGTCATCAGTGATGTCACTGACCATGTCATGAATGATGTAATATGTGACATGATCAGCAGTGGATTGCGGGTGCGCGATATATAGTTAGTGCAACTAACTATATATGCGAATTTCAATGGTTTTGTGTGAGTAAAATAAGGTTTTGTAAATGCGAATTCCTAACAATATATGGTCTATAACCTATGTTTTTTTCAGTGAATTTTCAAGGTTTTGTAAATTCTAATTCCTAACTATATATGGTCTATAACCTATGGTTTTTTCAGTGAATTTTCAAGGTTTTGTAAATGCTAATTCCTAACTATATATGGTCTATAGCCTATGGTTTTTTCAGTGAATATATATATATATATATATATATATATATATATATATATATATATATAACACAGATACATACAACACACACCTTTCCTGGACCCAGATGGACACCGCTCAGCACACTACCAAGTCAAAGCATGCAAACACCTCAATGCTCACCACAATTGAATTTGCATAACCGTATTTTCTCACACTCCTAGGACACTACAACCGCACTGGGACGTCTGAACAGCGCTGTTGTCTAAACTGGACCACAGGAACCTCAGGGATGCAGAGAAAGTTGGGGCATATTCAGAAAGATACATGTTTTGGTAGTTGGAGAGAATTCAAACTTGGCGCCAATTCGGATCTCCGCTATATCCACTAGGATGGACCTTAATCTTGTATGGAGTCTAAAATCATAAGTACAGCAATAGATCAATGACAGTGAAACAGAATTTGCACAATCGGAACGACAGAGAAAAGTACTTTTGCAAACCATGAAGGTTTATTTAAAATTAATAAAGTTACACGTTCAAATCAAATTAGTTAAGGATAAATCAATAGTCACCTGGCAACAGCATGTATCTATTATCCAGGCAATTCCGTTCAGCAAATGCAAGTACACATCATCTAAGATCGCATATGAAAATTAAGATCTCATGTTGTTCCCATAAAGAGAAACTCCTTCTGCTAAGATAAGGTTGTGGGTAAGTTGTAAAGTGTTGAAGCAGCTGATCTTCGCAAATAAAGCATCAAAAGTAGAATCCTATGAAGGTTCTGGCCAAGAAAAGGAGAAATGTACTTGTTCTAGAAATTAAGTGAGTAAAAATATATGGTTCATTGTGTCTCAATAAAGAGAAAGGGACCTCCGCCTACAAACGTGGACTGGGGCGTTTGCGGACTAACTCTGATTCATACAATTAAAACATGAAATTAAGTCCAAAAGGGGCATTCCACAGGTTCTCACAGTCATAACCAATCACAAATCAGTGATCTCCCCTGTACTTGGTGTCAGCCTCCTTTTGATGGAAGAATCTGAAACTGTATTATCCATTAATACTGTTTCAGATTCTTCCATCATCCCGGTCTTCACAAAATCCTCCTCCTCTGCCTCTCATCCTGTGCAGGTGCTCATATCCATCGTCCAGCCAATTCATTGCAATACACATGTCATTCATACAACAAGCTAACAGAAAATATTTGTTTATGAGAATACGGACTCCGGTGCCTGAAACAGAAACAAAGGGCCTGATTATGATGTCTGGTAGCCCACATGCCTTCGTTCACGCTGGTCTCCAGGTGGGCGAACTCTCAATGGTCTTTTTTTCTCCACGGATCTGTTCCTCGTTTGTGACTATTTTTTATACTTCTGGTTCCATCTCAGTTTTGTCTCTTTCCTGTCCCGATCTGCTGTTCTTACTCTTCCTTTCTGTTCTCCCCCTTCCTCTGCCCCTTTGGTTGTTCTTGTCACCGCTTATCTCAATCTGTTATGGGTTGACCCCTGTTTTTACATTGCCTCATTTTTGCATCCTGTTTTCCATCCTCGATTATTCTCATGTTCTAATGCCCTGTTTTTTTTCCGTGCAACATTGTATTATGTGTTGTAACTGTGTAACTTGTTTCTTGTTGATACTCTTGTAAAGCGGTCTGATACCTTCGGGTCTAGCCAGAACTATATAAACCTCATTAAATAAATAAATCTGTGGTGGTCCGACCGCTGACATCCCTTCGGTCTGACATCCGCGTCACAATGTTGGCGGTTGGATCCACAGCAGTCGTATGGAAGACTGCTACCTCCGCCAGGATCAGAGATCCCGACAGGGCGGCTGTCGGAGCTGCATACAACCATGGTGGCTGTGCATAGGCGAGCACCGCCGTCTGGATTACAATATCCCTTATCGACAGGCTTTTTATTTTGGGAACATCACTATGAAAAGTTTGTCGGAAAGAGATATGTGGGGCCCACAAACAGGGCCCCCATCCCGACGAGGGCCCCTGCAAAGTAACCCTGGGGGCACATGTAGTACCCCCACTCACCTCCGTGTGCCACAGACTTGCAGGTGGTGCATGCCCTGCTTCGGCATGTGCTGTGGCCCTTTCCCACGGCCGCAGTATGCCTCCGCCGTGTTTCCAACCCCCATCCAAATAGGCCAGTCATACCGCCCGCATGCTTGTCGGTGGTCTGACTGCCGCAGTACTAGCCGGCGGTCCGACCACCCGGCATCATAATGATGCCCAAAGTTATACACAGCGAGCACAGATACAGCGTGACTTTATAACAGAGTTGGACACCTAAGCCCACTCATGTTAATGCTAATCTGTATATATCCCAACTATAACTAAAATGAAAACCTATAAATCACTTGTTTCACTGAATGTAAGAGTAAAATCATGTGTGCACACATAACTAATGGTTAACCTTGTTGCAATTTAGCATATTACGAAGTGCAAATAAATGATGATGACTCTGCATCACCAATACGTAGGCGTGCTTCAGTGAGCCTTTCTCTGCTCAGGCCATGCAAGCAGTGTCTTCCTAATTCAGGCTCAATTGAAAAGGCAAAGTATTCAACAGAAAGTATTCCACTTCTCATTGAAGGGACGCTTGTGCTGTTCAATTGCCAGTCACAAGTGGGTTCTGATGGAACATGTAATTTTATGAAGACTTTCAAATGACAAAAAGTAGTGCTCTGATTGTATTTAACCCCTTAAGTGCTGATGACGGAACCGCTCCGTCATCAGCTGCGGGTGCGCTGTGCTGATGACGGAGAGGTTCCGTCATGGCCCGCTCGCTGCTCATGCGCGGCGCGAATTCCGCGCCTGCGCTGAGCGTACTATTGAGCGGGGCGGGCCGTGACTGAACTGCTCCGTCATAAGCACAGCGCCACCGACGCTGGTGACGGAGAGGTTCCGTCACCAGCATGCGGCCGCTCCGCCCCCTTAGCACTGCGGCGGAAGAATAGCCGCCGCAGTGAAGGGGTTAGTGTTTACAGCAAAACATTATTTACTGGTGTTCCTTTGTTGTATGTATGCGGTGGTCTTCACAAACATGGTTTCATATTGGGCTGGTCCAGGTGGGGTTTCCATTTCGTACTACACTCGCCTCAGGTTCTCAGATTGAAAGTACCATAGGGAGGAAATTGCAAGGACTCTAATTTAGAAATTCTATATTTCCTCCTACAGCATTGTATTTGCTGTACGAAAGTATTTATTATCGTAATTACAATAATCACATTTGCTTTTCAGTTAACTTGAAATCATGTCAGTTACTGCCTTCTACCATATACAAAATTTATTTGGGACAGGCAGAGTCATGGACCTTCACAGATTATTATGACCATGGCCCTTTTCGGCCATTTATGCTGGTTCCATGTTCCACTTTTATTGATCCCTTATGACCCTGTGTTACTGACCAGAAAGAAGCATTTTTTTATTTAAGGTAAATGTCACTTGCTTTCCTATACTACTTTCCCGCCCTGGTGTGAACAGTCTCTGTGGGCAGTTCACCTTGTTATATGTCCTTCTAATGCAAGACTTTAATGTTTTTGCCTAACAGCTCTGCACCCCAGGGCTAGAGTTTTGGGATGTCTTCAGCTGAGCTTGGCTCCTAGTGTTTGAAATATAGAAATGTCTTAGTCTGAAGAAGCTTCAGTCTTTAGAGTGTGCCGCTGTTTTATTCTGTTGCTTGCAGTACTCCTGATTACCTATGATCTGTCACCGTGAGTAGAATCACACTGTTTTGCTTGTATTTTCAATCTACCCACTGAAAGCGTATTCTAAAACTGCTTCCTGGAATACTTTTTTACTACACTCAGGAGATTTACTTGGATGCCCAAGAAAAGCCTTTGCAAAGACGTGGTCAGTAACAAGTACAATGATTTTAAGAAGAATAACGAACGTTCTACTTTTCAGTCGCTATAGGCAGTGTTTGAAAAGCCAGGCACCGACTGGCTTTGCCATGGCTGTTTGGTTAGTCGTTGAATAGAACACATTCACACACTTTTTCTGGGGCATGCCTGTCCTTGCCAGACCAGCAGCAAAAAACTGAGCCAAAGTTCCACTTGTAGAAACAGTTTGCATCTGAAGACACTCAGTAGGGAAGCCCAGTCATAGGTCACTTCAAGACTTCAAACCTCATTGGCCCTCCACCCCCAGCCTGGCATGGGGATCTCCTATACGGATACATTTCCGAACACAGTGCTAAGGTGAAAGCCATGCCATCTGCATGCACTTACCTTTTTATGCTCTATCTCCACTTCTGCTTTTCTTTCTTTTGTCCAGTAATTACCCTTCTAGTTGAAAACATTGCTTGAAGACCACCACATCCTATGCATGCACTCTTCTGTGTTATGATGCCAGTGGATGGACCCAGCCCTCCAGGTTCTTTAGGTCCTGCAAAAAAACAGTTGCCTGGGGTCCTTGTGTCATCAATCATTATTTTTTTAATATTATTTTGTTTTTCAAGTACCACCACCATCAGTAATTGCTTTTTATATGGTTACTATGCTTTATGATTGCTTGGCTAAGCTGCCCATCAAGCCCATTTAATATGAGAATTATGAATGTCTTTGTAATGGGAGAGTTGGTAGTCCTTTTGTTAGAGAGCATATGCGACACCTGAAGCTTGTAAAGGAGGGCCACGATTCTCTCATGTAATTACCAGGATGACACTGGGACCAAGCATAACGCAACACACCATTTTTAGCATAGCATAGCACGAAACAACATACCAGACATAAACAAAATAGC
This sequence comes from Lissotriton vulgaris, assembly GCF_964263255.1. Lineage (NCBI taxonomy): Eukaryota > Metazoa > Chordata > Amphibia > Caudata > Salamandridae > Lissotriton > Lissotriton vulgaris. The sequence continues at coordinate 1,788,670,060 of NC_141694.1, forward strand.
AAGACCTAGCCGAACACTTCACACATTGTACAATCTGGGATCTTTAATGGGTACTACCTTTGAATTGACCAAAGTTTCACTGCTGAGATATGATTTTCACCTGGAAGGCACTTGTTTGAATCAGCTGGTTGCTTATTCCATTATTTCCATCCTAAGTTGAGAGAAGAAGTACTAGAGAATAGGATAATAACTTGTAATCAGTGTCTAGACACGAGGGTTGTATTATATTGGGTGGAGAGGCATTTTTCTGCCTCTGTCCCTATTACTGGGTATGCATTTGAGCAGTCCAATCCATTGCTGTTTGTGCCCTATGTGGCCAGATGCCCAAAGAGCCATTACAGTTTGTTTTGTTGTTTAGTGTTGCCACTGTAGACTACTGTGAGCCATGCGTATAGGTGGAGTTGTTTGACGGGAGACTACGCAATATTTATCAGAAGGGGAACACTTAAGAAGACAAAATGTTAGTCAACTAGGATTGCTGTCCACCAATTATTCCACTAAGACTAGCTGTGCTTTTTAGTACAATTATAAAACAATATTATTGTATTTCACCAACGCCAGCTACAGCTGTAGCAATAATACTAACAACATTAATTACAAACAGGACAACTGGCTTTGCCAAGGCAGTGGGTTTCCTGTCTAGTTTAAAATCGGGTTTGAGAAAATTAGCCCATGATTGGCAAATAAATGCCTTTTAAACTGCAGTTTTATTGGGACTGGGATGCCAGAGAGAATAGGTTCTTATGAACATGGGACCAAGTCGATTCAAGTTACTGGTATGATACGATCTCTTTGTTCCTGGAGGGAAGACACAATGTAGATAAGTTAAAATATCCTCATAGAGACATCTGAATTTGACATTTTTGGAATGACAGATGGATTTTCTTAAGGCATGTAAACTTTTCACTACGCTAGTAGCCATCATGATAACCTCTTTCAGTCAATTAGAGGGACGATGGGACTCATTTGTGTCACAAATAACATTTCTCATCAAATTGTATTGACTTCACTTACATGGAGCTTACTTTATTCTTTGAATTTCCTTTTCTAGGAGGCTCCTCTTCAGGCACACCAACCGCTCTAGTCATTCCTGCTTCTCCCTTCATGCAGAAGCTAGGGTACGGAACTGGTGTCAATGTCTACCTGATGAAAAGGTAAGAAGACGAAAATAACCAGAGTTGTTTGTGCATCGTATGTGCATAAAGAGCTTAAAGATGGCTTACTGTGAATTGCCTCTGGACTTAAAGGAGTGCCCTGTCCCAGACCACAGTTATTTTCACCACAACTTGCAGTTCACTCTTTCCTCCTCTCCTCAAATCATGCTTGATAGGGACACAAAGGTACTTGTCAGCTAAATAATTTCAGACCTAACCCTGCTTCGGGTAAATACTGATGGATAGAATTAGGCCTGGCTCCATCCCCATCCCTTAGTCTATGTAGAGTATGATTGGAAGAGCAGCAGCTGAAAGCCAGTCATTACAGCCCTGGAGTGCTATGTCAAACTCAAACTGCTATTTTCTTTCTCAATTCTTCTAAATTGTTTTCTATTTCCTTATTGTGATTCTTGAATTTTCCATTCCTAATGATACTCTGGCAGTTTGCATGGTTGAGCCAGTGATAGATCAGGGCGACTGACTATATGTTCCTGGATAAAAGGTGCTCACATGTATTCCTGATTGAGTAGTGAGAGATGAGCACTCAATGGTTTGATGATCCTACTGACCAAATGCCCATTTCTTAGGGCCCTTGAAGTAGCAATAGGCTGATGTAACATTGTCTCTGTAGGATTTAATATATAAGAGGCTACCAGATTGATTGGCATGTGGGTGCTGATTGGTCTCCAGTCAATGAAATCTCGATGGTAGTAGGACTGGACACATAAAAAGAGCATTTATGTACTCATTAAGCTGCCACTCTTTCAAACCTAGAAGCTTTCCTGCTGCAACTTTTTATCACCTAAACAAGTGCATTGTCCCTCTGTTCAGGAAGCACTACTCTAGTCAATAATTTGGCGTGTGAGTCTGTCTTCTCCAAAAGAATGAAATAGTTTTTCCTTCCTGGAGAGTGGATGAGAAGATCTGACACTTCTTGACCAAAGATTTAGATTTATCCACTGTATACTTCTCACTTTGACAACCCCATCCATGTATCCAGCTGTATCAATACTGAACATATGAGAAATCTCTGTCTTCTCTCTTTCAGATGCATAATTGATATAAAGTATGCAATAGTTTATCAAGGAGGTCCTTCCATTCATGGAGTACCGACTTTCTAACTGCTTCATGGAACAGAAGACTGAGAGTCATAGATCAGTGATATTGACCAAGAAGCCCCGTTTTGCATCCTAACAAATGACTCACTATAACAAAACCAAGTTCTTCCAGGGGTGCTCTAAAACATCCACCATTTGATACTTAGGAGCATACTTTGCCTGATCTGTCACTTTGTCAGATAAAGAAATGAGATATTCCTCTCAATACTGTTTTTTTGGGTGCCCAGTATTAACTTTGACTCTAGTCCAATCGTGTGGCATCTCGGATGCAAATGAAAGTGTAACCTGCAATTATTCGGTCTCCCTTTGCCCAGGCACATACGTGCTGTGCCTCTTTTCCAAATCTTCGTTCTGTGATTTCTGGGCTGTGTGTATTTATACAGCTCACTTAGTCAACTGCTGTGATGTTTGAAAAGAAATCTCCCTACACCTGAAATTTTAGAAAATATATTAAGAACTCTGACGAGCATAAATATCTTGAGAAACTATGTTGCTGTGTCGGTTGCTAAATGTTTCCTTACATGCGGAGATTGTCTCTGTGAAGAGCGCTCATAGACCTCTTTGTTTATACATCATGCATTTATTTTCTGACACTCCGACATCTGTGTCTAGCGGGTTCCTTGTCCATGTGGCTTAACCACATTTTAAGTCCCGAAAAGGCCAAGGAGGCTCTTACCCTAAACATCCGAATAGCTGCCACCCAGCTTACAGTTGTCATTGCAAATCACTTTAACTAAAATGATTAGTGCCAAACGCCTGCTCTAATTAAAACAGAAGACGTAAAGGAAATATTTGTAGAAAACTGCAGTTTGATATGGCACAAAATAAACAGACAACACTGAAAAACTATGGGAAAGTGATCCTTTGAGGTCCCTCTCAAAAACAAAGAAAACATGGAATCCGAAAATTACAAACTGGAACCACCTTTAATTACTTGTGACTTGTTTTCTTTTCTTTGAACTCAATTATATAATGCCTGATGATAATTGGTTATGGAAGCATCTCTAGAATAAATCTCAATTGCGTCTGTATAATTAACTTAATAAGCATACTAAAATGGTGATTCAAAAAGTGGACATCCTCCTTTCTTATTCGGGGAGTTCTGGCAATATCCTGGATTTATAAAGATTTAAACAAGGGAGACCAACCTTTTCAGGAAAGTAACTTTTTTCTGGATACTCCCTCAGAATCCCTTCTATTTTATTAATCGGGTATTATTTTCTTCATTCAGATCTCCAAAAGGCCTTCTCCATTCACCATGGGCAGTGAAAAAGCTTAATCGAATATGTGATCAAGCCCAAAAACACATTTACCAAAGGAGACTCCACGAAGAAGCTGGAATTCTGAAAAATTTGCAGCATCCCAACATTGTTGGTAAGGGCTGAAAATTAAGACGCAGAATATTGTACATCTCTCTCCCTTTTTAAATGTATTTATGCATAACACTGCATTGATGAACTTTCCACTATGAATAGGCATCTCAATGGGACAAATCCAGAAGTACAATACATTGTGCCTAGTTTGCCAGATGCATCTCTGGAGTCCTAGCTCTCTTCGGTCTCCATTGGGATAATTTCACTTTTCTCTTTAAGAAATGTTTTAAGTGGGGTGTCTTGGAGTATTTGGAAGCTTGTATGGAAGAGGGACCACATTCCTTTTGTTCATTGTCTGATCTATATAAAAAAAAAACCTGAACATGAACTAATTTACTTTTAATCGTATGCAATACAATGGTCTGAAAAGAAATAAGGGCAGAAATACTGTCTAGACTTGACTATCGAAACACTGTTCTGCATTTTAGAATTCTCACTGATAGTCAGGAACATAGAACTTTTTTATTATATATATATCTATATCTATATATATATATATATATATATATATATATATATATATATATATATATATATATATATATATATATATATATATATATATATATATATATCTGGAACACTCCAAACTTTCTCATGCAAGTAAGGCACTGACTCCGTGAAATAGATGATTCCAAATAAGTTTATTCACTCATTTAGGCTGCTTGACGCGTTTCGGCGGTAAGCACCCGCCTTGTTCACAACATCTTGACAGACTGTGGTTATATTTATACCCCTTAGTCATTGCATTACATCATGCGCGTTTAACTCCTGTTTTCATGCACATTCTAGCTTGTTTTCACATTTCACACTCATGTGTAGCCCAGTTACCATGGTAACTTGAGGCGACGCCTTAATTAGACTGACATAGAGAAGTTATTTTCACTTTCACAGTTTCCAATTACATCACCCGCCTCCATGCGTTGTTTCGTTTCTCTAGAAACCCTCCCGCACCTTGAGCCCAGTGATTTCCTCATTCCTGCCTTGTGTGTGCCTCGCTATGCTGTGACAGACAGACCTTCGCGCGCTTTACCGCGTTTAAAACTCCCTCGGCGCTGGTGAGTGTGGTGCTCATAAATTATTGCAATGTCCGGGGTTTATATTCGCGTGAGGGCACATTATTTTGTTAATCTTTAGTGCAGATTTGCCGTGTTTCCTCCGGTCTCCATATGTTGCTTTGTGCGTGTGTGAGCGGGGGCAGTGAGGATGCTGCAAGGTTATTCCGAGAGCGTTTGTTGTATTACTCGGTTCTCTAATCTTTCGGCGCGCGCGGTTACCCAGGGACGTTTCTGCGGGATATATCCTTACTGGTGAAACGCGTCTGTTGTCTTGGGGGCAGGGGGGTCTGCCAATAAATCACCTTAAAAACTATAGCTCAAGAGTGCCGTCTACTTTCGTTTTAAAAAACTAGTGTGTTGGAGAAATATATATATCATCTGCCGGCCTACTGGCGGTTTCTAGTGAGTAGTTATAGTTAGGACCATGTTTCCATGGAAAAAGCGTAGTCTTATGAACACAACTAGGTTTTTTGTCTAAACTGGTGTCAGATTTCCATATGAATCAGTCCATCTCCCTTCCTGTATTTTTTACAATTTCTTCATCTCCTGTGAAATGATCACTCCATTCTCTATTTGTAAAGAGTGTTTTCAAACTTTTTCTAAGGCAAGACAAAACCTGTTAGAAAGATTATACACCCCTTTTTTGTTAATATTGGTCTTTTAAGGACAGGTTTCCCGTCCTCCAAACAGACCGTTGCTCGTTAGATAGTCTGTTGCATTTCATTTTGGTACCAATGGGCAAATAAACCTTTATCAGGTCAGCCATGAGCTCAGTGCATTAGGGGGAAAGAGTGTCTACCTCTTGAATCAAGAATGTTTCACTTCCAGAAATTTGTAAAGTAGCAACGTGGAAATCTTTTCATACTTTTACTATAACTACAGTCTAGATGAAGATACTAGACCAGATATGAAACACTACTACATAAGGTGTACCACCCAAATTCCTTTGACATGCTCCTGTGTTGCACTCAAACTAGCTGGGAACCGTGTCCAATTGTTCCTTCAGTCACTTAAGTTCAAATAGTTTTATCTAATCCTTATTTCTTTTAATTTTATGTTACTTTTGTTTTCTTGAGACATTTGTGTTTGGGTGTAACTGTAGCAGCAAGTTCCTAAATGTATTGGAAAAGACAGACATGCATGACTGCTGTGTGAAAAGTTTGTTCCACATAACAGACAAAAATGCCATACTTGCTTCTGAATGGTTTTGAATGTTTTGTTTCTTGTAGAGTGTGGATTGATGACCCTGACAGTTTTCTCCCTGAGAAGGGGTCCCTAAGGGGAGGACAGCAGGCACGCTCCTTCTACTCTGTGTACCAAAACCTGTGTCAGAGTGCTGGACATGAGCGGGACTGGCACCAAACGAAACCCACAAGTTTGAGGTCTGTGAAGGAAACCCTCTAAGGAGACAAATAGAGAAAGGCTACTGCAGCCCCTGAGCAAGCTTTTTGGGGTTAGGGAGGGGCCTTCATTTCTGGCATCGGATGTAGAAATTGTGCCCGCTTTGCTGCCTGTGTCAATCAATAGCTCACTCTGAAACCTTCAAAAGGTATATTCTGCCCATTATGAACCTATTACGACAGAAGTTGGCTTCTTTAGCCCTGACCGCACCTGTTCATGCCAAAAGGAAGCTCGAAGCCAAACTCTACATGGCTGAACACAAGCATGAGGTAGGTCCCACTCAGTCGTATGGTTGCTCCCTGTCCCATTAAGTCTTCTGGTGAGAGTGGGAGACCAGTCCAAGCACAAGAGTTCTAAGCAAGGCGTGATGCGTAACCAATGTTCCTGCCTCTGGTAGAAGTCATATAGTCTGTGCTCACAAGGGGCATATTCGGTGTTTTTTAGATCAGCATTCAGTGCAAACAAGCTCAGGGTGAAAACCTTGTCGCCTATTTCAGTTTTACCCCCCTTTTCTGTTTCATTTTTTTTCAATGATGAGTTTCTTAATGAAAAACTACAGTGAGCTCTCCAAATGTCCCCCTGCTGAATTCAGAATAATCTAGTTTTCAGAAATACTTAGCTTCATGGGCTCTCGCATAGGTTTCACACTTGTTTCCCTCAAACATTGCAAATATGTAGTAACCGAGAAATTTAATATTGACCACAATTGAGAAAAATGCTAAATATCTTGAATGTATTTTTTTATTTCTTTTAAACACTGTGCCTACTTTCTTTTTCAAAGCTGGAAAGAAGGTAATCTTAGCACAGCAAAGTTTTGGCCGTCCAGGTTTTTGGGGCCAACATGAATTTATTGAGCAGGAAATTCTCCCCCCTTGTTTTTTGTTTTTTTATTTGAAAGAAAAAAGCAATGTTACCTTATTTTGCCCATTTTCTAAGAGCCCTTCATGTTAAATCACAAATCCTAGATACATTTTGGGAAAGCAAATTTGGCCTGCATGTTATTGTAGTAAAAAGGCATGAAGGCTTTAATGCAAACGGCCCGGAATGTCAAAAAAAGGTCTCGGAATTTTGGATGAACTTTGGCTGGGTATTCCATCTGTAAAGAGACTGAGACAATTGTTCTGCAACTAATGTTAGTCTTTACACCACCTCCTTTGAGATAAAACATGACTGCTCATTCCAACTTATCCGCAGGAGTAAATTAGGTGGCGGAAGCAGACTTTATTATCTCTGAGTATTTATTATCCTAGTTAACAGGGATTACATGCAATTTCAACCTTTGTATCTCAAGGCGGCTACTACGTTATGGACGAGGAAAAAACCTGCAACCACATGTTCAGCCCACCACCATATACAGGCCAAAGGTGCCCAGTAAAACCATACAACAATGACACTTCCTTATTCTATGTAAAAAAAAAAAATGATTTTACAATATGCAACTGATGCATTTGTTATGCACGGTTCCTGGTTCTCCCCAGTCAGCTTAGCAAACCTATCTTCTCCAGTATTAGGGGTGTCTTTCATAGATTCACATGCTTGAATATTCCCCGTCGTCGAAGTGGGAGTCCCACGGTACATAAAATAGCAATAATATATACATATAGAAGTAAAATTATTATAATTATATAAATACATATACATATATAAAATACAGTAAAATATCCAGAAAACTCAAAAGTACCATAGAACTGAATAGGCCCATAGAAGCTTAAGGGAAAAACTCAACTTGGTAACATATCAGTGTCATTATGTTTTGGTCCAAATTCCAGCCAATCAGGCTGTAGCTCCCTCTAGAACCTTCTCAGAAGCCCAAGACCTCAGATTTTCTACCGCATGTCGTGCGAAGGGAGTCTCCCTGAGCTCTGCTCAGTTTTTCAACTTATTTAGCTGTATTTTCAACTCTAAATGTCTTCTTCAAAGAAATCTTTGTTCAAATCTTGTCCATTCTGTGGAAAACTGCGTCTCTTTCATGAAGATCCACACAGTAAATGTATTTACTGTCTCTACCCTGACCATGAAGTGAAGACCTGTAAGTACTGTTGTACTTTTCCACCTAAAACTTTAAGGGACAGAGAGGCCCGTCTCCTTCTGTGGCTTCAGAAGTTGAAGACAACGGACACTGTGGTCTCGGAGGATGAGTGTCTCCTCTTTTTATTCCAAGACCTCTCAGAAACGTGGGTCGGAGACTGAGATACCTTCTCCTTTTCTGAAGAAAAAGAGACTTGTTGATGTTTCTAAGGTTGTCTCCCCACAGGATTTGCCTCCACATGTGCCTACGAGACCTGGTTCTCTGGTGCCATTGTCCAAAGCCATGCCTTCATCCTCTAAACTGGGCTTTGGCTCGTCGACGGGCTCGTCGACACGTCCGTCGACGACATCGACGAAATCCGTGGATGCTGTCTCCACGTCGACGACGACTTGCACTATGTCCTCGAACTACGTCGACGACGTCCACCTCGTCGACGACATCACATGAGGTGAGGCCTATTGCCTCTGTTTTGAAGATCTCGTCTACGGCTTCTAAATCCTCAGCCTTGTCGACGAAGATTCAACAGTCGACTCGCCTTTCGTAGACGCACTCTTCGTCGTCGAACAAGACTTCTACATCGTCAACGGGTCGTCGCCCGTCAACTACTGCCTCGTCGACGGCTGCCTTACCGTCGACGACGGCTTCGTCGACAACTGTCACTTCGTCGACGGTCCTTCCTTCGTCGACTGGACCATCATCGTCGACGAGCAAGTCCATTGCCTCGTCGACGGCGCCGTCGACGGCGAAGAAATCATCATCGACGAAGCCTAAGACACTTCCGTCAACGGGACCCTTGCCTGTGGACACAGTACAGACGCCTCAAACGGCTGTTGAATCTTCCATCGCCACGTCGACGGGCTTGTCGACGCTGCACCACTCTTTAGCCACAGCCACCTCCTTCACAGTGGTTACTGCTTCTACGCTGCGACGCGTACCTCTAATTCAACTGAGTCCAATTAAGAGTGGATCTGCACTTCCTGATAAGTTATTTCAGTCTGCGGAGCAGGACTCCAATGATGGTTCGGAGCATGATAATGCCTTTGGTCAAGCAACTAGTCCATCCGACCTGCACATTAAGTGCCAGGATTATGATGAGGAGGAGGAGGAAGAGGACGTCGAAGATGGGACAGAACTTTTTCCAGTAGATAGGTCAGAGGCACTTATGTCAGACCAAACGACACAGATACCACTGTCTTTGGTTAAGAATCTGCAACACATGCTGGATGATTATAACCGCAGATTTCCTCCATCTCGGCCTGCTTCTCCAGTCCCTCAACCTCCTCAGCAAACACAAGCCTCTGCACCAGTTCCGTCACGATCACCGGTGCATGCCCTGCTTGATACAGACAATGACGATCCTGATCCTTAAAATACGGATCCAAATGATGACGACAATGTCCTTCAAGACTGGGATGATTACAGGGCTCACACGCCTTCCACTCCACCAACGTCGCCATTGGCTTCGCCTCCTGTGGACATTGGCAGCTTCCACAATTTGATGGTTCGCGCAGCTAAGAGGTTTCATCTCACTTTAGACGTCCAACAAACTGACTGCTTTCTCTACGATTTTAAAGACCTACCTCAAAGGCAAGCTCACACTATCCCTATAATTGACCACATTTGGGAGAAAGGTCTCAAATTGGTGGAGCGGCCGAATTCGATCCCAGCCGTCCTGCCAAGACTGGATAAAAAATATAAAGCACCAGCAAATTCTCCAGCATGTCTGGTGTCTCAACCCAAGGCGGACTCCGTTATTACACAGGCGGCCCAAAAGAGGTCTCGCAATCCTTCAACGCCACTTACTTCTCCTCCAGATCAGGAAGGCCGAAAGCTGGATTCCATAGGGAAAACATTTACTACCATGGCAGCCACCACTGTAAGGGCAGCTAATTCCTTGGCCATTCTTGGACGTTATGACCGCCAAATGTGGTCCGAGATTGCGGCATTGCTTCCACAACTTCCAGACGATATTCGCGCAGAGGCACAAACCATCATTCAGGAGGGCGAAAAAATCTCCTCGGAAATCATTGACTGCGCCATTGATATCTCCTCTACAGGGTTTAGACAGTTGGCGGGAGCTGCTGTTTTACGGCGTCAAGGCTGGTTAAAATCAACAGCATTTCGCCCCGAAGTCCAAGCTAAAGTCCTCGATCTTCCTTATGATGGAGAATCGCTATTCGGAAAGCATGTCGACGAGGTCCTAGAGTCAATTAAGAAAGACACGGATACTGCCAAGGCGTTGGGGTCTCTTCAATATAAGAAACGCCCCTTTCGAGGAGCACGTGGTAGAGGAGGCAACTTCCACTTTTCGTGGCTCAAACCAATATTGCTCCTACAATGACAATCGACAAAGACAAAGACAAACGTACCAGTCCCAGAATCGTCAGACCTCCTCCAGACCATACCAAAGGAAAACTAACTACAGAGGTGGTTCAAATGCGAAGAAACAGGGACAGTCCCAGTACTCTTTCTCCACCGACTGTAAAAATTGGAGGTTGAATCTCAAATTACATCTTGAATTGGTCCAACATTACTTCTGATCAGTGGGTCCTAGATCTGATTTCAAAAGGACACACCTTGGAATTTACAAAATTTCCTCCACCTCGCCCTCCTACTGGCCCACCTCCACCCCATTTCAAAGACCCTTTGACTCAAGTCAAATTAATGATCAGGAAGGGTGCCATCGAGGTAGTACCACAAGGCCAGCAGGGCAAAGGGTTTTACTCCCGCTTTTTTCTAGTAAAGAAAAAATCAGGAGAATGGCGCCCAATTTTGGATCTACGAGCTTTAAACAAATTCATCATGTCCAAAACTTTTCAAATGTTAACCCTGCTCTAGATACTACATTACCTCAATCCCGGAGAGTTCTTCTCCACGATCAACCTCCAGGACGCATATTTTCATGTTCAGATCCACCCCAGGCACAGAAAATATCTTCGTTTTACAGTTGGACACCTGCACTTCCAATTCAAAGTCCTGACGTTCGGCCTCCGTTCAGCACCGAGGGTCTTTACCAAGATCATGGCCCTGGTAGCTGCCTTTCTGCGCCTACAGGGCATACAGTTTTATCCATACCTGGACGATTGTCTCATAAAGGCTCCGAACCTCCAACTGGCAATCCAGCATACGCAGTCTTGCATCTCCCGGTTTCAAAACTTGGGCCTTTCCATCAATTGCCAAAAGTCACACTTTCGCCCGTCTCAGCGGCGAGATTTTCTAGGAGCCTCACTAGATTCTCGCCTGGCAATGGTTTTTGTCTCCCAGGAAAGACAAGACCGTATGCTCCAGATGTACGTTTCAGTCCGGATGTTGAAATCATTCCTCGGCATGGCATCCTCTGCCATACAGTTGACTCCCCACTGCAGACTACATATGAGGGTCGTCCAAGAGGAGTTAGACAAGCAGTGGAAACCGATTTCAGGGTCCTTCAACGACAGGATCCTTCTCACGCCCCGCATTCAGGAAGCTCTGAAGTGGTGGGCCCACCCTTCGAACATTTCAAAAGGTCGGTCTTTTCAAGACGCTGCTCCGACTCTGACGCTTACAACTGATGCGTCCCTGGAGGGCTGGGGAGCACATCTCGAAGGTCTGTCAGTACAAGGGAAATGGTCTGCGGTCCACCGCACTTGGCTTTTAATCCGCCTAGAGCTTCTGGCGATCTTCCTTGCCCTGAAGTCTTTTCAACGGATTGTTCAAGGTCAATCTTTGCTGGTGAGGACAGACAACACCACCAGCATGCATTACCTGAACAAGCAAGGCGGCACAAGGTCCTTTTTTGCTTTCCCAACAAGCACAGGAGATATGGAATTGGGCGATTCGTCATCCAATACATCTCACAGCCATCCATGTGCCGGGTGCTTCCAATGTTCTGGCGGATTCACTCAGCAGGTCTTTCTCGAACAACCACGAGTGGGAACTCAATCAACCAACTCTCGAGTTCATTTTCCGCCAGTGGGGCCAGCCGCAGATGGATCTTCTTGCGACTATCACCAACAGGAAATGCCAACGCTTTGCAAGTCTTCATCCCCACAGAGAGTCGAGCGGAAATGCCTTTTCGATCAGCTGGTTTAACGCATTCAGCTAGGCTTTTCCTCCACTTCCGCTGATTCCGCGCTTGTTGCACAGGATGAGGCTTCAACCCTGCCACATCATCCTGATCGCACCAAAGTGGCCGCGGAGCCCCTGGTTCTCGGACCTGGTCTTGTTCTCCCAGAACGAGCCAATTCCGCTTCATCCACTGCCTCACCTCCTCACGATGCAGCAGGGGCAGATTTGCCATCCGGATCCAGCATGTCTCCAGCTCCATGCCTGGAACCTGTACACCATGAATTTGCGCGTCTGACCATTGACGCTGACTGTAGAGAGGTGTTAGCGCACGCCCGTGCTCCTTCCACCATTAACCCCTTCGATGCTGATGACGAGCTCAGCTCGTCATCGGCCACGGGTGGCGTGTGCTGATGACGAGCTGAGCTCGTCATGTAACGCGGTACTTTGAACCGCGCAGCACAGCGCAAAAATCACCGCAGCAGCGATGCGGTTAAAACCTATCAGTTAAAGTGGAAGCGTTTCTGTGTCTGGTGCCACACCAAAGCCTTGGATCCGATGACCGCCAAACCAGAGCAAATCCTGCCTTTCTTCCTATCCCTTGCAAAGTCAGGACTTTCCCACTCCTCTATGAAAGTATTTCTGGCGGCTCTCCCCCGCTTCTGTCATGATGGTTCTACCTCACTGTATTCTTCTAGAATCATCAAACAGTTTTTCAAAGGCCTCTTCCGTATGTTTCCACCCATTCGGCGTCCTCCGCCTGCTTGGCGCTTAAACCTGTTTTGTCTCAGCTCCTCCTACCTCCTTTTGAACCCATCCATTCAGCAAGCTTAAAATTCCTCACGTGGAAAGTTGCCCTATTGCTCGCCTTGACGTCATCTAGGCGTGTCCGTGACATTCAGGCATTCACAATTCAGCCTCCTTTTCTCCAGTTCTCAAAAGAGGCTGTTACATTACGTACTAATCCTAAATTTATTCCGAAAGTTCCCAGTGATTTTCATCTCAATGAACCAGTCATTTTGAAAACTTTCTTTCCTGATCCACAAACTCCTGCGGAACTTTCATTACATTCCCTGGATTTAAAACGTAGTCTTTAGTTTTACATTCAGCGCACTGCATCCATCAGGAAATCTGATCAACTGTTCGTGGCCTATGGCCCGACCTGCAAAGGACAACCTGTTACCAAACAAACTATTACTAGGTGGATTTCTTCCACCATTACTTTTTGTCATCAACGGGCTGGCAAGCCTCTTCCAGCTCCAGTACGTGCTCATTCAACTAGAGCTGTGTCAGGTTCTACTGCCCTCTTTGCGGGGGTGCCCCTGCGACACATTTGCAGAGCTGCTACGTGGTCGAGCCGCCATACTTTTACGAAGCACTACTGTCTGCAGTCAACAGACGCCGCTGATGCAGCAGTCGGACAAGCGCTGCTGCGGAATCTTTTCCATTAAAGGTGAGCCTCTGTTGCTACCCGCCAGTCATAAAGGTTCTCTCTTTTTTAAAAAATTATATGTTTATTTATGCTTGCATTTACTGTTACCTTTATGACTTATATGATGATTACTGCTTTCTACTCTTATTCAAGCATGTGAATCTATGAAAGACACCCCTAATACTGGAGAAGAACATTAGTTACTTGCCTGTAAACTGTGGTTCTCCAGTATTGGTGTCTTTCATAGATTCACATGCGACCCTCCCCTCCTCCCCTCAGAGGCTCTCTTCTCCTCAGGTACTTTTGGTTACTCTGTGCTACGAAAATCTGAGGTCTTGGGCTTCATAGGAGAAGGTTCTAGAGGGAGCTACAGCCTGATTCGCTGGAATTTGGACCAAAACATAATGACACTGATATGTTACCAGGTTGAGTTTTTCCCTTGGGCTTCTATGGGCCTATTCAGTTCTATGGTACTTTTGAGTTTTCTGGATATTTTACTGTATTTTATATATGTATATGTATTTATATAATTATAATAATTTTACTTCTATATGCATATATTATTGCTATTTTATGTACCATGGGACTCCCACTTCGACGACGGGGAATATTCAAGCATGTGAATCTATGAAAGGCACCAATACTGGAGAAGCACAGTTTACAGGTAAGTAACTTATGTTCTTTTTTTATCATTGTCATTGTTTGGGATGGGATGCTTTGTAATTATTTTTAAATGCATTACAATTAATTAGCTTGAAAACACTTTATGTGAAACTTTTTTTGAATTGATATTGACATTGTTTCTAAATTTTATTTAGGTTATCGTGCCTTCACCAAAGCCAGTGATGGAAGCATGTGCCTTGCCATGGAGTATGGGGGAGAGAAATCTCTTAATGATCTTATAGAAGCCAAAAATGAGAATGGTGAAGGGCCTTTTCCAGCAGAAACAATTGTGAAAGTTGCTCTAAGCATGGCAAGGGGCTTAAAGGTACTAGACACAGGTTATTCTTGTAAGAATTTAAAAATAAATATGTGCTCATATCTTGGCTCTATGGTTCTAATTCTAGCCCTCCTCAACATGAAAATTGATAGACCAGCCAGTGCCAGCACAGTGAATGTTATCCTAAGTTAGCAATAGTGGTCCCTAAAGCAAGAGAATAAAGCTAGGCCCTCCACCACTGTCCAAGTTATCCTGCACTTGTAGCATCCTTCACTCTCCCTCCAGCAGGGCTACAGGCAGGTAACCCCAGCAGACACTGCTTTCATCCTGCGTCTTTCTTCTCCTTGCCCTCCAAAAACCACATGACCTCCAGAGGAGCCAAGGGTGGACCTCCAGTGAGCTGTTAACCTGATTTCAATTGGTCTCTGTAAGAACGACCCGTAGTGTGGCTATCCTATCTAAAAAAGTGCTTAAACTGGCTCACGAGCCAGGCAGTTTTCATAAACTAAGCCGAAACTAAAACCGCAGCCCTTTGAATATTGCAAAGAGCCTCTTTCATAGTTTTTTATCGCTTTGATAAATGACCTGATTTGTTCATGCTTTTGAATTGTATGAAGACTAAGTTGATATTCATGAGCGTTGTAAGATGACCAAGATACATCTATGTTTACACAACTTAATTGAGCCCATGCCATGCTCATTGTGATCCAAGTTGGTCTGATCATGTATTTACTGTATCACATTGACTCTGGTTTGTAATACTTTTTATCAACTTGTACAAATGCTTTTATGGTTTGAACCAAAATATAGCTAAATATAAGGAAATGAGTTCCAGGTGAACACCTGTTCTTAGTTACGCTTTCTAAAAGTGGGATTTCTAAAACAGTAGTGTTAAATCCAACTTCACCAATAAGGAGGATTTATCATTACCATTCCAAAGATATGAAACATTAAAAAGCTACTCCTCTCTGATCGGGAATTACAGCTTAAAAATGTGTTAAGAAATTCCCAATGCTAGCCTTTGAGAGGGGTAGTGATAAACAGATTGAGATGATTGTCAGTACCAGGACGTCCTACCTTTTACCTATTTGGCACACCTCCCTTAGAGTTACTTAGGGCCTAACTTAGGGGTGACTTATATGCAATAAAAGGGGTGTTTAAGGCTTAGCAAGTAGTTTTAAATGCCAAGTCAAAGTGCCAACAAACAGTTCACAAACAATGGCAGGCCTGAGACAGGTTTGAAAGCTCTACTTATGTGGGTGTGCACAATGAGTGCTGCAGGTCCACTACTAGCATTTGAACTACAGGCCCTGGAATACCACTTTACAAGGGACTTACCAGTACAACAAATATGCCAATCAGGCATACACCGATGTCATCATGTTTAGGGGAGAAGCAAATGCACCTTAGCACTGGTTAACAGTGGTAAAGTGCTCCGAGTTCGAAGGCAAAAGGTCTGGGGAGAAACCACCTAAAGGATGCCGGTCTAACACTGACACATCAAAGTGTTCTCCAAGCAAGAAATTTCAGCTGCCCATGTTTTTGAACAGCATTCATCACCATCATATCTGCCATTCTGTCTTAGCTGTTGAACTTGAGAACTGGCAACATTTTTGTGATGCTCCACAACTAACTCATCCTGACACTCCTGTCCATCACATAGTTATTGCTGAACAAGGACGTTTTGCATGATGCTTACATTAGAAAGTGCGCTGCTGAGTACAGTTCATGAGACTGATTGCACGTTAAGCCCACAATGAAGCGGCAGCTGTGCCTTTAAGACTGGCTCTCAATTTTTATTAGTCCTAAAATCCTGATTCTTGTATTCACTATTCGCTTGGTAATTTTTTTTAATGTTTAATGTAATTTGTATTTCCCTTTTTTGTGTTAACTAACTATTCTACTTTTTCAGTATTTGCACAATGAAAAGAAACTGCTTCATGGTGACATCAAGTCTTCTAACGTGGTCGTTAAAGGGGACTTTGAAGCAATTAAAATTTGTGATGTTGGAGTTTCTCTTCCACTGGATGAAAACATGACCGGTAAATTAAGCAGTAATAAAAGGAAATGCTTTCAAGATGTAGTAGATTAGCGTTGAAATACTGTTTCTCATTAATTTTGTCACAATCCATTAAGAAGACTAGAGAAAACTAGCTCAGCCTGAATGCTTTCTTGTTTTTCTTTCCACTGTAGCAATGTCTCACAGGACTTAAGATTTGTTCCCAAACATTGTATCTCATCAATCAATCAAGAATTTGTAGAGCGCACTACTTACCAGTGAGGGTCTCAAGGCGCTGGGGGAAAAAGGGGGGGGCTACTGGTCGAACAGCCAGGTCTTGAGTAGCCTCCTGAAGGTCAGCAGGTCTTGGGTCTTTCGTAGGCTCAGTGGGAGGGTGTTCCAGGTCTTGGTGGTTGGTGGGAAAAGGATCTGCCGTCGGTGGTTGTTCTTCGGATGTGCGGGACGGTGGCGAGGGCGAGGTCGGCAGACCGGAGCTGGCGGTTGGGGATGTAGAAGAAGAGTTGTCTGTTGAGGTAGGCTGGGCCGGTCTTGTGGAGTGCCTTGTGTGCGTGGATAAGGAGCTTGAAGGAAATCCTCTTGTTGACGGGAAGCCAGTGCAGGTTTCTCAGGTGGGGGGTGATGTGGCTGTGGCGTGGTACGTCGAGGATCAGGCGTGCAGAGGCGTTTTGAATGCGTTGTAGTCGTTTGATGACCTTGGCCGGGGCTCTCGCGTAGAGGGCGTTTCCATAGGCGAGTCTGCGACTGACGAGGGCCTGGATGACTGTTCTCCTTGTATCTGTCGGGATCCACCTGTAGATCTTGCGGAGCATGCGGAGGGTGTTGAAGCAGCAGGAGGAGGAGACTGCGTTATGACTCCCAGGTTGCCTGCATGGTCGGTGGGTGACGGGGCTACTCCCAGTGCCGTAGGCCACCAGGAGTTGTCCCAGGCTGAAGGGTTGGAGCCGAGGATGAGGACCTCAGTCTTGTCCGTGTTCAGTTTCAGTCGGCTGATCTTCATCCAGTTGGCGGCGGCCTTCATTCCTTCGTGGAGGTTGGATTTGGCGGTGAGGGGGTCCTTGGTGAGGGAAAGGATCAGTTGAGTGTCGTCTGCGTAGGAGATTGTTGAGGTCGTACTGTCGTGCGACTTGTGCGAGCGGAGCCATGTAGATGTTGAACAGTGTACGCCGCAGATGATCTTGGAGGCTTCGGATCGGAATGGGGGAGGCGGAAGCTCATGATTCTATAAGTCTTTAATGATTCATTGTTTGATTGCATGCGGTTTCTGCAAAGTTTCATTGCAGGAAGTCCGATTGCTAATATTGTAGGAGAGAGGCCATAGTGAGGAAATGTCACCGAATTCTAACAAGTCCCAAACAGTTCTTCCACTTAAAGTAAACTGCTTTCTGTGAGGAATCCTTGCCCTTGGTAACGTGGTTCAAACAGCAATGTTTTGCAAAGAAATTGAATGTGGATTTATGTAAGCTAATAGTAAAAATAGTACAGTTAAGGAATGCAAAGTTAACATTTCCAAATCAAGGTATCTTAAAATATTTTATTGAGCAAGAAAAACCTAAAACTATGAAAACTGAACGTACGCATCCAAAAATATGGGGGGGAAAAACATTCTACTACAGTAGAAAACCAAAAATGCATTGTTCGGGATTATGTGGCAAAATATAGTAGTGCCTGGCTTCCTTTGTGGATCATAACCAGGTAGATGTTGGTGGTCGGTTCAAGTGGAACGATTTAAGAAAAATCCTTTTATGATTAAGGTTGTTTGCGGGGCAAGATGGTTATTTCGGTTAGACCTTGCACATTTTTTCCTGACAAATTCCTGGTAAGTGAGCAGAGAGGGTGCCACCGAAGAGCACAGGTTTCAAACTCGTACATTTTATGAATAGATTTCTGTCATGGACCTACCCAACATTTGTCTAGTCAGGGAACCAGTTTTACCATTTGCACACATGCCTGGATGCACTCTGTGGGGTTCTCGAGATGTCTTTACTGCTTTATGTACATGTTCTTTATAGTGCTTACTTGTGGCGAGGTTGATGCCACTCTGTAGAAATTTAAGCAGAGCCATGCTACGCTGCTCTTGCTGGGCCAAGCTTACCCGGTATAAAAAAGTATCAAATTCCAGAGCTTCTATAAGAGCCTCTCTTTCTGTCGGCGGCAGCCATATAATAGGTGCAATAGCCCATGCAAAGCTTTCACAGCTTCAGGGGCAACAGTGGAGCAAAAGGTCAGCAGTGGCTGCAGCCTACCTCCCCCTCTCCTGGTAATAGAACAGAACCTTTTTATTTCCCCTTGGGCTCCTGGTAAGAGGTTGGGGAGAGAAAAAGCACAGGACTTGATCGCCAGTTTTTGGACTGCTGCCATTCCATTACTGTCAAGCGGTGACGCTGCAGATTGATAATTTTGGCTATGCCCTGCATTTCCAGGGCACTCCTTCCCATATCCTGCTGGTTTATCCAGCTGTCTCTACAGATAACTCCAGTATCCTGTTTAGAGAGTTGTTGGCTCTGCTCAACATATATTGGGTATGGTTGAAGTTCCATTTACTTCAACCCTGAGAAAGGTGGAGTCTGTGACCGATATCAGACCCTGAGTGTTTAACTTGTTCCTACAGAAAGAGAAGTTCATGATGCTATCCCTTGTTCAGATGTTGCTGGCCTATGTTTGTGGAGACTGGGTGATGTCTTGCAGAATGCATACTTGCATGTACCTATCCTGCGGTCCCACAAAAAAATACTTCATACTTTGGGCAATACTCTGTATCAATTTGCTGTCCATCCCTGTTGCCCTACATTGGCTTCTCTGGTCTTTATGAAGCTTATATCAGTGGCTGTGGCTCCTCTTCGCTGGTCTGGGTTTATTACTGTACCTAGGCACCTGGTTTCTGAGGACTGGGCCACATTTGCTAGTGTTGGCTCACCTTCAAAGGTTAGTGTTACTTTACAACACTAGGTCCAAGTCTCACCCCTGGATTGGTCTTCATATGTTTGATTTTGAACGCAGCTACTTTGAAGGCGATTCCTACCCCTCAGCAAGTCAGGAGGGATTCAGGTTATTATCCCAATGGTTCATGTGAAAGCTATTCATCTTCTGTCTTCAGATTTGCAGCTCCTGGGTCTGTTGACACCTTTCGCTCTAACACATGAGGGCGATCCAGGAAACATGTCCAGTCAGCACTGGACTGTTTTTCGGAAAAGATCATGTCGGAGGCAGCTTCTCTGAAGTGGTGGCTGACGGACAGCAGTTTGACTTGTGGCAAACCCTTCTGCGCACACCTGTCATTTGCTATGTTAGTGGCCTTTGCATTGTCCATCAGTTTGGCGGCTCTCTGGACATGTGAAGATTTGGGGTCTTTAGTCCCAGTTAGAGCTGCACGACTACAAACCTGTTGAAGCTGCATGTGAATCATCTGTCCTGAAGGTGTTTTTGCTGTTGATCGGGGGAGGTTTCTCCAATTATTTATCGACCACATGATTGGCATGGGCTTGCACACTCTGTTTAAGCGGCACTGAGTCTGGCACTGGTTAACATGGAATGAGATTTAGTTGGCAGCTAATTATGTAACAGGCTCACTTGATGTCAGAAAGAATGATTTTAATAAGGGTTTTTTTACCAAACACGAGTTTGGCATAGATTGCCTGGGTCACCCACATGTGACCCAGGCAATCTGCCCTTTGGGACTTTTCCTTAGTGTGATATATATATATATATATATATATCTATATATATATATATATATAGATATATATAGATATAGATATATATAGATATATATATATATATATAGATATATATATATCGCTCAAACTTCCTCGTCAGCTAAGAAAGGTGCAGCACTCTCGGGTGAAATTAAATTTGTTTATTTATCAGAAAGCGGAGCGGGACGCGTTTCGACGATTGCCTTTCTCAACCGCTCTATATCTAATATATATCCATTGCACCTCTGTGGAAGGCCACTTTAAGCTGGTGGACAAGCGCAACTAATTGCCAATAGCCAACAAGGAGAGATTATTAGTCAACTGACCTGATCCGCAATGTGATTAACAGTCTCAAAGCAGTGGCTGGAGGAGGTTGACCCAAAGAAATCGGTGGCTCAACTAAACTGATCCAAAGTCTCTTGGGATGTATTGCTTTAAGTTATTTTCATGAGATCTTGCAGAAAGCCAGACCTAAAATTATCCTCTATGGTGTGCTCATAATTTGGATAACTGAGTATGTATCAATGTAGGTTTCATAGCTAGGGTTTGGTTTGTATTTGGATGTTCCCAATTAAGTTTATTTAGAGAATGCCTCCATGTTTATTTGTTTCATATGATCAATTTGAAATTCACTAAAGAGCTATGTTTGGGTGTTTCTCTTTCAGTAAGTGATCCTCAGCTGCAGTACATTGGCACAGAGCCATGGAAACCTAAAGAAGCATTGGAAGATGATGGTGTCATTACTGATAAATCAGATATTTTTGCTTTTGGGTTAACGCTATGGGAAATGATGACACTTGCCATCCCGCATTTAAACTTGCCGCCTGAAGATGATGAAGGTGAGATAGCTAATATTCAGTCTTTTTAAGAATAGACGTGTACTTTTGTATTTTAAATGATTTAAAACTTTTGCTGACTATTTTACCTAACTTTCGACTGAGAAATTCTGTTATTTGTAAACTCACATTTTTTTAAATAACTCTTATTAGCCAAGTCACTTGCAATGCATCTCGTTTGACTGAAAACCGAGCAGTGTAAATTTCTTTCAAAAGAAAGAGCACACAGACTTTACAAGAATAAATATGGACTATGCCATTGTCAGAACTGTGGAGCCTGCCCTATCCCATCATGCACAGCACAGTCATTCAGGCTGTTCTTCTTACTGAATAAGGATCTGTCAGAAATGGGGTTATTAATTTTGTAAAGGATTACCCCACCAAATCAATAAACCCACACTGGTTAGGTCAAGACAGTTCAGATAAAATCTTCTCAACCCCTGGTATTCCCCAGAGAAGTGTGTGCTAAGTGCAAGTTTTGTCAATTTTTTAAAAGCGAAGAACGTGGCATAATAACATTCCAAATCGATTTAGATGAATAGAAAATTGTAATTCGCAAAAGGACACCAGGATCATCAAAATAAGTCTAGGGGAATCAGAACTATGAATTTTGAAAGATTTAGGGCAAAACATGCAAAGAAAAAATAACGCGCTAGTTAAATGCCACTGCTGCAATT
This sequence comes from Lissotriton vulgaris, assembly GCF_964263255.1. Lineage (NCBI taxonomy): Eukaryota > Metazoa > Chordata > Amphibia > Caudata > Salamandridae > Lissotriton > Lissotriton vulgaris. The sequence continues at coordinate 1,788,691,834 of NC_141694.1, forward strand.
GACTGGAGCTAGGAGTGATTTCAGACTTACCGTGATAGAGCCAAAGTCGGCTCTACTAAGTGGTCATCCTGGTCAAAGCTTTTACGTTCTGATTTAGTCTTTTTTATGGAAGTCAAAATCTACTAGCAGGTAAGGTCCAAGACTGGCCAGCAATTGTTCCTCTAAGTCAGATCCGTCTTCTTCAAGCTCCGATGAAGCACTAAGCAGGACAAACCTAAATTTCATAGCTGGCGAGGACACTTTGCGAGTCCCATAGATTTCCCACCTTACCCTCTTTCAAAGTTTGACCATCGGACGTAATCTGGAAATCAAAATCCTCCAGCAGGGTAAGCCTGGAAACCTTAGCCTGGCTACACAAAGCCCAATACCTATGCCGCAATACCCAACTGACCCAGTTTGTATTGTAGCATAAAGCTCTGAGTGGGATAAACCTGTTTTTCTTGCCTGCCTGTGGATGTGACCTCCTTGGGCACACTTCCGCAACTTGTCCTAGTCCTCCGGAGTTTGAGAAAATGACTGAACCCAGAATTTTGAAAAAGTTGAGACCAGTTTCACACGATCAGTTTGACGACCCTTAGCTATTCAGGGCTAGGCAACAGGTCCCTCGCTAGACAGGCCTTCTACAGGGTCCAGTCCTGAACAGCCATCTAGGTCCTCCTGGGATCTGGAGTCCTTGTGCTTTTTGTGTGCATGAAGCATGAAAACAGGAGGACATTCGTTTGACCCTTGGAGAGCAGTTCAATTCACTGGGAGCCTGCAGGAGTTAGGAGTCCTAGTGTGAGTCCTCTTCTTCTAGCAGGAGTTTGCTGTCATCAGAGCCCTCTTCTTTAGATGGAGTCTTCCCATGTCTAGGAATGCTCTGAGATGCTGTTGCCAGATTTATTCCGTTACCGAGCCAGTGGCTGGAAAATTCTACATCCCAATCTGAACTATTTTCATGTTCCCCTGCACCCCCTTTGTCTTACTGTAAAATTACTCCATAGCCTGTGTTTCAAAATGACAAAACCCCACTGCCACCAGGAAAGCCTGTCTTTAGGTCCTAAGCTACCTCCCTATTCAAATGAGCTCTCCTACCTGTTGACAGGGTAAAACTGGTTTTCCCTCCTACTGGCTGTCTGGGAGAGTCTGTGAATAAATATAAGCCCTCAGTGGCATCTCCAAGTCAAAGGAGGTAGTGCTAAATCTGCCGTTTATTCTGCCAACTGTTCTTGTCCACTCCCAAATATCTAATCTGAAATGGACTGTTAGTTGTAGATTCCTTACCTTATAATTTCCCCCAGCCGTTAGTCTGGATCCGGAGATTTTTTCTTTAACAGTACCCCTGAGTGTCAGTAGGTGGCATTGGTCGACTCTGTGTTTGCCATCGTGGTCGCCGGAATGACGTTGTGGTGCCTACCTACACACCGCCCCTGCTCGCGGACGTCAGTTCTTTCTTTATCCGCAGCAGCCTAGCGCAGATCCAGAGAGAGCTACACCTTAGCCGTTTTTTTGGCTAGCTTTTTGTCGACTTTTGTCAACATCTTTTTGAATCTTGGACTCCTGGTGCGCAAGGGATGTCCCAAAGCCGGACCAGCTTCAAGCCCTGCGGTTCCTGTCACAAGATGATGTCTGTGACAGATCCTCACCTTGTGTGCTTGTGGTGTCTGGAGCGAGACCACGACCCAAAGTTGTTTTCCGACTGCCGGGCCATGTACCAAAAGACTTTGCAGGAGCAATCCCGAAAGATGTTGGAGGTCCGGCTGTCTGCTCCGCGTCGCTCCCGGTCTGGTTCAAGAGAAGGTCACAAGACCGTTCTCCGAGCCCCCACTCCTCGTCACACTCCAAGTCGTCAAGATCCTCTAGTAAGTCTAAGCACAAGAAGGTGAAGAAGCACAAGCAATCTTCGCCTTCTTGTTGGTCGGCTGACGCCAAGCTGGACTCTGAGCGTAGTCGCTTAAAGGCTCCGTCTTCGGTGCCTGAATCACGGATGACTCTGTACCTCCCACCCTTTCCGGGAGCCGGAGCATCCCCTATCCAACTTCGACAATTCTACATGGCCTTACACCTCGTCTTTGTGCAGATTCTGCCGGCGCGGGTCGGTGGTCCTGGACCTTCGAAGCCGGAGGAGCCCTGCGGATCCAGGCCTGGATCCGGATCGATGTCGGTCGATCTCACTTGACCTTCCCTGGCACCGATCTCGACGGCAACGCCCCCGGCTGACAGTCTCCATGCTCATCCCCAGTTGGACATGGAGCCGGACTGACGTCGGAGGGTACTTTTGTTCCCCTGTTCATCCCTGGTGTTCCCTATTGACCAGAGGGTGGTGATGAGGAGTGGGAGGGGGTCGTTGGGCCCTTTAACTGACCAGCTGGAAGAACCAGACTTGCAAGAGGACCTGGGTGAGGCCAGTGGTCTGTACACCTCTCCAGACAATGGTTTGCTTTCTCCCCCCCACCATGGATACGGAGGAGGGTGCATCCTATGCTTTGGTGGTGAGAAGAGCGGCCGAGGTCTTGGGCCTTGAGCTTCCTTCAGTGGCAGTCAGGACTAACCTCCTGAAGAGGTGCTTAAGCCTGATGCTTCCTCTTCTGAACCACTCCTGCTATTCAATGAAGCCCTTACTGATGTCCTCCTGGGCAGTTGGTCCAAGCCCAGCACAGGGGCTCCTGTGGAGAGGATGATTGCCCACCACCACCGTCCCGCCCTGGGTGACCCAGTCTTCTTGACCCAACACCCTTACCCTGAGAGCTTGGTGGTCCAAGCCTCTTCTTATAAGGGTGCATTCCCTTCTGATCCCCCAGATAGGGAATCCAAGAAGCTGGACCATCTTGGGAAGCAAATGTTCTCTTCCTCCGCTTGGCACTGTGGTCGGTGAATACCACGTGTCTCGTGGGCCAATACTCCCAATCTGTCTGGGATACGGTCGCGCAGGTGCTGCCTCAGTGCCCGAAGGAGGCCCGGCCAATTCTCTCCCAGCCAGCTGCGAATGGGAGAGATGAATCCAAATTCACCAATCGATGTGGACTGGATACCACCGACTCATTGGGCAGAACAGTTGCCACGTTGGTAGTCCTTAGGCGTTACACCTGGTTGAATTCATCTGGCTTTTTGGGGATGTCCAGTTAACCCCTCTGATGGCCGTAGTCTTTTTGGCTACGAAGTAGACTTGCCGCTTGAGTGTTTTAAAGATTATCAAGCTACGGCTAGATCTTTAGGCCTCACTGCGCCTTCCCATCCACTCAGTCAGCTTTTCGTACCTTTCGTGGTAACGGAAGGGATGCCCAACCACGTCACGGAAGGTGCCTAGCCTCTGTGCGGCGTTGGACGTGGGACCCAGCCTCCTCGTGGGTCTGGGAGCCGGCCGGCCAGTCCTTCAACCCCCCAGCCCCACCCCGTGCCTCCGCTGCCCTACCCCTCCACCCCCCACAGCCTCCAAACCTTCCGACGTTTCAGGCCTATCAACGGCCAGTTGGAGGCAGGGTTCGCCATCACCACCTCAACTGGCAATCCATCACATCTGACAGGTGGGTTTTGCAAATCGTCCGAAGGGGCTACTCCCTCCATTTCGAGACTACTCCTCCCTCCATGCTACCTTTTTACGATTGCATATCGGAGGATCATTTGGCACTGCTCTGCCAGGAAGTCTCAGCTCTTTTGGCTATTGGAGGGTCCCTCCACCAGAAGTAGGTCATGGTTGCTATTCCCGCTACTTTCTGGTGCCCAAGAAGGACAAAGGCCTGCTTCCTATTCTAGACCTACGGGCCCTCAACCGCTTCCTCCGGAAGGAGAAGTTCAAAATGCTCATGTTAGCTCAGGTCCTGTCTGCCCTCGACCCTGGAGACTGGATGGTAGCGTTGGACTTGCAGTATGCTTATTTCCATATTCCCGTCCTGCCAGCCCACAGACATTATCTACGGTTCATGGTGGGCCACGAGCACTTTCAGTTCACTGTGCTCTCTTTGGCCTTACCAGTGCCCCTTGGTGTTCACAAAGGTGATGGCGGTAGTCGCAGCTCATCTGTGCAGATCCAGTTTCCCCCCATCTCGACGACTGGCTGTTGAAGGCAGGCTCACTACAGATGGTCATCTTCAAACTCCAGACACAGCGGACCTCCTGCATTCGCTGGGGTTAACTATAAATGTGCCGAAGTCACACCGGACTACCTCTCAGACGCTCCCTTTCATCTGAGCTGTTCTAGACACAGTGCAGTTTTGGGCCTATCCTCCCAAACAGCAAGTCCGGGATATTCGGGCTATGATACTGATGTTCTGTAGTAGGGGATCTCTGTGTATAGTCATAATCTAGTGAATAGTCCCGCCCATGTGCGTGGACCCCGGCAATCAAAAATAATCTCTTAAGTTGTCAAAAGAATGCAGGAACTGCAAAGACACTTAAGAGAGAATTAAAGACAAATAATGCAGCCTATATCCAAGGCTACACTGTCCAGTACTTCAACTAGAAATTCCACCAAAATTCACCACACACAGCCCAGCCTGCTAGTTTCTACCATAGAGAAACCTGCCTCCCCAGTCAAAGACCCAGGAATGATAGAGAGGAAGGTAGGGACAGACAAGCCCCATAGGCTGCCATTATGTGGCTTAAACAGGATACTGTGCCTTTAAGAGAACCTTCTAGACTTCTCCCAGTATCCCAGAATGCATAGCAGGTCCAACTTACTTTCAGTTCTTTTTTCCGGCTCCTGCTTACAGGACCCTGGCATTGAGCTCTCCCTTTTTCAAGGGTTTATTGAATTCGTTTTTGCACTTTTGTCTTTTAAAAGTGTTACAGTTTATTTCTTGGTGCTCTCCTCTCCCTTTTGTGCTGGTTTTTAGGTGTTTTGGGGCTCCAAAATGCCTGGCCTTTTTGTGAAGTGCCCAGCATGTGAGAGGAAGAAGGCCAAAAGCGACCCCCATGATGTCTGCATCGTGTGCCTTCCGGAGAATCATGGCCCTGAGGAGTGTGCTATCTGCCAGCAGCTTTCTGCTAGGACCCTCAGGGACAGATTGAAGATCAGGCTGGCTGGCCTGGAGGATAGGCGTCAACGTGCTGCAGGTGGGTCTGGGCAGCCTGGGAAGGATCCCTCTGCCTCTGCTGAGGCCCCTGGGGGGCTCCCCGGGGGCAGGAAGTCCAGCCAACGGTCCCATTCTCCGTCGACGTCGAAGGCTTCGACGACGGCGTCGAGAGGGATGACGACGGCGTGCTCCCCATCTCCCCGGGGCTCCGGGTCGAGACGGCGTGGCGGATCGACGGCGAAGGAGAAGTCGAGGCCGCCGTCGACGTCATCGTCTTCGTCGACGTCGACGTCTTCATACCGACGCCGAAGGCGCAGGGACGTGTTTCGGCGCTCGCCGTCGAAGCGGCACCGACGCTCGCCGTCGAGGCGACACCGTCGGTCGTCGTCGAGGCGACACCGCCGTTCGACGTCGAGGGGCTCCTCGACGTCGGGGACAACAAGGCGACGTCGACGATCGACGCCGAGGGCGGACCGCCCGACGTCGAGAGGGCGGCGTGAGAGATCGCGCAAGAGGAGATCGACGCCGAGGAGTCGACGTTCGACGCCGAGGATGAGAGGGTCGACGTCGAGGGGACGACGTTCGACGCCGGAGTCCAGGAAGCGCCGTTCGACGCCGGAGAAGCGTCATTCTGCGTCCAGCAGACAGCGGTCAGCGCCGAGGAGTAGATCTCCTTCTCCCAAACGGCGCAGAGGGGGCTCTAGCCCCAGGAGTCACGCCACTTCCGGTGGTCGCAAGAGGAAGAGGTCGCCTGCGGATGGGGATGGCTCCCCGCGACCGTCCCCTAAAGGGTCACCGGGCTCGGTGTACTCGGAAGTGTACACTCCATCTCGACCCGGGACTCCTCCTCCTCCACCCGTACCGAAGGAGGACCCTCCGCCCATACCACCACTTCCTAAGGGGGATTCTGATCCACCTCCGGTCCCACCTCATGGGCCCGCCCCGCAGCCGGTGGTCCCTCCGCCGAGGTCCACTTCGCTGCCGTCGCTGCCTGTTCCTCCCAAGGGGACCCCGAAACCGAAGCCCCGGGATGCTCCGAAGAGTCCCCGTGAGAAGCCACGGAAGACCCCTCCTCGCAAACCGAAGGAGCGCCCTAGAGCTGGCAGGTCTCGTTCTCGCTCTAGGCGCAGGTCTCCCACGAGGTCGAGACACCGCCATAGGAGGCGCGAATCTCGCTCTCGCACGAGATCTTTTGGGACCAGGGACTATTCACCTACGCTGTCGGGGTCGCCGGACACCAGAGTGTCCCCGATAGACGACCTGGTTGCCTTTCAAGACGTCCTGTTGCGGGGCGCGGCGAAGCTAGGCATTACACTGACGGTGCCTACTCCGAAGACGTCCGTCATTTTCGAGACTCTGCATCAGAGGCACATGTCTCGTCCCCTCCTGCCCCTGGTACCGGGCTTGGAAGAACCGGCTATGGCGCTGTTTCTCACCCCGGCTGTGACGAGAGCGGCCCCTTCCAGGCTACTAAAGAAATACCGGGCTCCCGAATCGGATCCGGCCTTCTTGAGAGCGGAGCCTCCGCCTGACTCCGTCATCGTCACGGCGGCCCGCAAGCAGCACGCCACCACTCCGACCTCCACGGTCCCCCCGGACAAGGAATCTAGGTGGATGGACTCGGCGGGACGAAAGATCTGTGGGACTTCCGCGACATCCATGAAAGCGGCGAGTGCAACGGCTCTGTTGGGGCGTTACGACCGCGCCCTCTGGGACTCCCTCGAGCGCTTTGCGGAGCATTTGCCTCGGGAGCAGCGTGAAGACTTCATGGAGGTCCTGAGTGAGGGTATGCTGGTGGCCAACCAGATAATCAGTGCGGCTGCGGACTCCTCCCTGTTGGCTGCTCACGGGTTCTGCCACGGGATCAACCAACGGCGCCACGCATGGCTCCGGCTGACGTCCCTGAAACCGGACGCGCAGCAGAGGGTGGCCAATCTGCCGTTTTCCGGGGAGACCCTCTTCGGGAAGCACGCTGATGATGAAATGGCCCGCATGAAGGCGGAGGCCGAAACGCTGACGGCTGTGGGCTTGGAAAAACCCAAGGAGACCAAGAAGCAGTACCGCCCTTTCCAACGGCGGTTCGGAGGTCAAGGCCGAGGACGGGGACAGGCTTCGGGACACTCACAACAGCAGCAGCAGCAGTTCCGTAAGCCGTTCCAGAAGCGGCAGAGGGGCAGAGGAGGCCAGCAGTCGGCTCCGGCGCCCAAGGGCCAGGCGGGGTCTAGGCCCTAGGAACTTACTTCCCCCGGATCCGTTACCCACTCCGGTAGGGGGAAGCATCCAACTTTTTCTGGCAGAGTGGAGAAAAATTACTCAGGACAAGTGGGTGCTGAATATTGTTTGCAATGGATACAGTCTTCGGTTCACCAGCCCTCCTCCAGCGATTCCCCCGGTCAGCTCGCAGTTTCAGCTGCGCGAGCTTCAGGCGGAAGCAGATATCCTGTTAAGGAAAAGGGCGATAGAAGACGTACCTCTGTCTCAGAGAGGAAGAGGTCTGTACTCCCGGTTCTTTCTGGTTCGCAAGAAGGACAAGAACGAGTTCAGGCCCATTCTGGATTTGCGACAGGCAAACAAGTGGATTCGCAGAGAAAAGTTCCGCATGCTGTCGTTGCACCAGATCTACCCTCAGTTGCAACAGGGAGACTGGCTGTGCGCGATAGACCTACAGGATGCTTACTTCCATGTGCCCATTGCTCACAAACACAGGAAGTTCCTGCGGTTCCAAGTCGGCACCAATCACTATCAATACACAGTACTCCCATTCGGGCTGAAGTCTGCGCCAAGGACATTCTCGAAGTGCATGGCGGTGGTAGCGGCACACCTGAGGAAGAACAAGGTGTTCGTCTACCCTTACTTGGACGATTGGCTGATCAAGGCATCCTCCTTCTCGGAAGCGCGAGCACACTTCCAGAAGACGTGCGTTCTCTTGAACAAGCTGGGGTTGCACATCAACCTGGCCAAGTCTGTTCCGACTCCGGTCCAATGCATACAGTACTTGGGAGCCTCCATCAATACGCTGTCAGCAAGCGTGTCTCCTTCGGAAGAGCGACGATTATCACTCCTTCGGAAGGCTCAGGCTCTTATGACGACTCCATCTACAACAGTGAGGACGGTGTCTTCTCTACTGGGATCGATGGCCTCTTGTATCTTCCTGACGCCACACGCACGGCTGCACATGAGACCGTTGCAGGAGTGCTTGGAGGACCAGTGGGATCAGAGGAAAGGATCTTGGGACGACGAGATTCGCCTATCGCTGCATGCTCTTCAGTCCCTGAAGTGGTGGTGTTCGGCGGAGAATCTCCTCAGAGGGGTTCCCTTTCACAAGGACATTCCCACGCAGACGGTCGTGACGGATGCGTCTCTTCTGGGATGGGGAGCGCACTCCGGGACTCTGCAGATTCAAGGCACGTGGTCACCGATGGAGGCCACGTATCACATCAATTTCCTGGAACTCAGAGCTGTCCACTTGGCGCTGAAGGCCTTTCTTCCGTCCTTCCGGACCAACTCTCTGCTTGTACAGACGGACAATACCACCACGATGTATTACCTCAACAAGCAGGGGGGGTCGAGATCGCGCACCCTGTCACAAGAGGCGCAGACGATCTGGCACTGGCTCCTGGCCAGAGGACTGACGATAACGGCCACCCATCTACCAGGTGTGCAGAATGTTCAGGCAGACGCACTGAGCAGACTGCTTCAGGAAAACCACGAATGGGTCATAAACGACGAAGTACTAGGAGAAGTCTTCGCAAGGTGGGGAACTCCAGACGTAGATTTGTTCGCCACCGCCGAAAACAGCAAGTGCAGAGACTTCGCCTCCAGGTACTTCCAGCAAGGGACGCTGGGGAATGCGCTATGGATCGACTGGACGAACAACTTTCTGTACGCCTTTCCTCCCATTCCCCTGATTCCGGCGGTGCTCATCAAGCTGGCCCGGTCCAGGGCTCGGATGATACTCATCGCCCCGGAGTGGCCCAGGCAGTGGTGGTTCACGGACCTGCTTCACCGGTCTCTCCTTCCTCACATTCGGTTGCCGTGCAGGCCGGACCTTCTCACGAAGTTCGGGGGACGGATGTTACACCCCAACCTATCGTCTTTGAGTTTGGCGGCATGGCTCCTGAGATAGTGCAGTATGGCCATCTTAATCTGCCCGATGATTGCATGGACATTCTGAAGGAGTCCAAGAGACCTTCCACTAGGACTTCATATGCTTACAAGTGGAAGAGGTTTTGTATCTGGTGCCAGTCTAAGAACCATGATCCTACGACCTGTAAGGAAGATGTCATCCTTCCTTACCTTTTACATTTGGCGCAGTCTGGCCTTAATGTGCATTCCATTAAGGTTCATCTGGCTGCATTGACTGCCTACAGGAAATGCCCTTCACAGACTTCTTTTTTCCAGATCCCCGTGATCAAAGATTTTCTGGAAGGATTGAAGAAAGTATTCCCTCCTGTCAGGCTTCCCTCGCCTTCATGGGAATTGAATGTGGTGCTGTCCAGGTTGATGAAGGAACCTTTTGAACCTATTCATAAGGCTTCGTTGCAGCACCTGTCCTGGAAGGCGGCGTTCCTCGTGGCCATTACATCGGCCCGCAGGGTGAGTGAAATTCAGGCGTTGTGTTGTAATGAACCTTATACTGTATTTCATGCTGCTAAGGTTGTTATGCGTACTCACCCTAAATTTCTTCCCAAGGTTATTTCTGACTTTCATGTCAACCAGACTATAACTTTACCTACGTTCTTTCAGAACCCTTCGTCCCCAGCGGAGAGGTCTCTCCATTCTCTGGATGTTAGGAGGGTGTTGAAATTTTATCTGGATAAAACCAAAGATATTCGTAGGTCTGACCAGTTGTTTATCAATTATGGATCGGTCAGGACAGGTCTTGCGACCTCTAAGCAGTCCATCTCTAGGTGGATTGTGTCCTGCATACAATTGTGTTATCAGAAGGCTAATAAGACCTTAGGAGGTAAGCCTAAGGCTCATTCCACCAGGGGCAAAGCTGCCACGACGGCTCTGCTCCGTAACGTGCCGATTGCTGAAATCTGCAAGGCAGCCACTTGGAAGTCGGTTCATACCTTTGCTAAGCATTACTGCCTGGACACTGACGCCAGGGCAGACGCTCAGGTTGGACAGGCTTCACTGCGGAATTTGTTCGCACAATAGTGGCATTATGTATTTACTCTCCACCGCCGCTTAGTTGGGGGATGGGCTTGCCATTCTATTCACTAGATTATGACTATACACAGAGATCCCCTACTACAGAAGGAGTAGTTTCTGTCCTGTAACTCCAGTTCTGTAGTAGGGGTATCTCTGTTATAGTCATAAGCGCCCTCCCTCCTCCCCGGTGGAGAATTCTTCATGTACACAATGCTGCAGGTCTGGCGTTGTATACGCCTTCAAAAAGAACTGAAAGTAAGTTGGACCTGCTATGCATTCTGGGATACTGGGAGAAGTCTAGAAGGTTCTCTTAAAGGCACAGTATCCTGTTTAAGCCACATAATGGCAGCCTATGGGGCTTGTCTGTCCCTACCTTCCTCTCTATCATTCCTGGGTCTTTGACTGGGGAGGCAGGTTTCTCTATGGTAGAAACTAGCAGGCTGGGCTGTGTGTGGTGAATTTTGGTGGAATTTCTAGTTGAAGTACTGGACAGTGTAGCCTTGGATATAGGCTGCATTATTTGTCTTTAATTCTCTCTTAAGTGTCTTTGCAGTTCCTGCATTCTTTTGACAACTTAAGAGATTATTTTTGATTGCCGGGGTCCACGCACATGGGCGGGACTATTCACTAGATTATGACTATAACAGAGATACCCCTACTACAGAACTGGAGTTACAGGACAGAAACTACTCCTTTCAGCCCCTCTCCCGGATTTCGGTGAGAATGACTCAGACTGCTGGGCCTTATGGCCTCCTGCATCCTCCTTGCTGATCATGCCAGATGGCATATGCGTGCTCTGTAGCGTGACCTGACGCTCCAGTGGGCGCAGCATCAGGGGACTCTTTCTGACTATGTTCAGATCTCAGATGGAACTGCAAAACAACTGCAGTGGAGGCTAACGAACCAAGATTGGGTCAGAAGCTGATCCCTCTCCTTTCCCTAACCAGATCTAACGATGGTGACAGATGCGTCACTCCTGGAATGGTTCAGAAAAGGGGGTGGTGATGGACAGAGTATCTGAATTAAACAGAACACTCGTACCCAGTCAACAGATCAGGGCTTGATCCATCACCGTTTTTTAGCTCACTGCACCATCCCAGCTCAGAACCTGGCTACATGCAAATTAGTCTGTCCCTGGCCCAGTGCATCATGGGAACAGGGCAGACCAAACTACCAAGCCAATTCTTTAACTGTGAAGGAAACAAGCTTCCGGGGACCGGTTTCTGGCATTACAGCCGTCTTCGGCCCGGCTTGCTTGAATCCTGATGGTGCAGTGAGCAAGGGACTCACATCTGAGTATACCCTTCCACGCTTATGGTGGACAAAACGATTCAGAAAAGGGGGTGGTGATGGACAGAGTATCTGAATTAAACAGAACACTCGTACCCATTCAACAGATCAGGGCTTGATCCATCACCGTTTTTTAGCTCACTGCACCATCCCAGCTCAGAACCTGACTACATGCAAATTAGTCTGTCCCTGGCCCAGTGCATCATGGGAACAGGGCAGACCAAACTACCAAGCCAATTCTTTAACTGGAAAGGAAACAAGCTTCCGGGGACCGGTTTCTGGCATTACAGCCGTCTTCGGCCCGGCTTGCTTGAATCCTGATGGTGCAGTGAGCAAGGGACTCACATCTGAGTATACCCTTCCATGCTTATGGTGGACAAAACGATTCAGAAAAGGGGAATGGGGCGGCCATCTAGGAGAGACTGTGATCAGAGGCGTCTGGTCTCAGTGGGAGTCTGGACTCCATATCAACTTTCTGGAACTCCGGGCGATCCAACTTGCACTGAAGGCATTCCTTCCCTCTCTAAAAGGGAAAGTGGTGCAGGTGTTCACAGACGACACCACCACCATGTGGAACTGCAACAAACATGGCGGGGTGGTGTCCTGGACCATTTGTCAGGAAGCTCTTCGCCTCGGGACATCGCTGGAACATCAGGGCAAGACCCTGGTGGTTCAACACCTGGCATTCTCTCTGAATGCCAGGGCGGACGAACTCAGCCATCGGTGCTTGGACGATCACGAATGGCGTCTTCATTCGGAGGTGGTGCAAGGTCTCTTTCAGTGGTGGGGACAGGCTTGCTTAGATCTGTTCACCAACGAAGAGAATGCGCAATGTCAGTAGTATTGCACGTTGGAGTTTCCCAAGGCGGCACTCGCTCGGCGGCGCTTTTCGTCGCGATTGGATCTGCGGCCTCCTGTACGCCTTTCAACCTGTACCACTTTTGCCCTGAGTGCTCAAGAAGATCAAGTGCGACCAGGCCCAAGTTATTATTGTGGCTCCGAACTTGGGACAAAGAGTGTGGTATCCCGACCTTCTGAGCATGACCATCGATCCTCCGATCAGACTGCCCCTTCGGGAGGATCTTCTGTTGCATCAGCAGGGGACGGTACTCCACCAGAACCTGTCCAGTCTCCACCTCCTTGCGTGGAGATTGAGCGGTAACAGTTGACAGTTTTTCACCTTCCGCCCGAAGTCTGTAATGTTACTTGGCAGCCAGGCGTCCCTCCACTAAATCGGTATACACCTGTAGATGGAACAAGTTTGTGGCATGGTGCACAGCAAAGGCTGTGGATCCCCTTTCTGCCCTCTTTCCGGAGTCTTTTTGTATATGGTTTCTTTGGCCCAGAAGGGCTCTGCACTGGGCACTCTCAAAGGTTTTCTTGCAGCTATCTCTGATTTTCTTTGGCTGCCAGATCAGCCATCCTTGTTCAAGTCTCCTATTGTTAATAGGTTCTTCAAGGGCATTACTAATCTGTTTCCTCCATCTCCCTTCATAATGCCTCAGTGGGACTTGAAACTTGTTCTCACATATCTTATGTTTGTCCCCTTCAAGCCTCTTCATAGCAGTCCTCTCAGACTCCTCACTCTCAAGGCTGCCTTCCTTGTTTCCATCACCTCTGCTCGCAGGGTGAGTGAGCTTCAGGCTCTATCTTCCAAGCCCTCTTTATCTGTGCATCTGGACCAAGTGGTGCTTAGAACAATGCCTTCATTCCTCCCTAAAGTGGTGTCTTGCAAGGCACTACGATTCTGGCATGGAAAGTAGTGTCAGAACTGACATCCGCGCGCAGGGGCAGTGGTTAAGTAGGCACCGCAACGTCATCCAGTCAACCACGACACTGACTACGGACGCGGAGTCGACTGACGCACCCTACCGTTGCGCAAGGGTACTGCTAATGAAAAAAATCTCCGGATACAGACTGACTCCTGGGGGAAATTCGAAGGTAACGAATCTACAACTGACGTGTCTCCTACAGATACATAGTTACCGAAGGTGAGTAACTTGTTCATCACTGCTAAGTAGTCTACCGTTAACACCTATGCTCAGAAGCAGTCTATTGAGCCAAAATACTAAAATTGTCAAGTAAAAGTTACTCTTCAAGATTGACTGGGACTTGGCATGATTTCAGGCCGACCGCAATAGAGTGGAGATTAGATAAACCATGCAGGTCATCCTGGTTAAAGTTTTACCTTCTGACTTACGTTGTAAAAAAAAAAAAAATAGAGATTCATTTCTTTCCATATGAAATTTTGCTCTACTACTGCCAAACCCTGTGTACGGAATTCCACCATGAATGTACAATTCAACACAGACTAGTGCTTTTTTTTAAAATTAGTTTGGAATAAGTACTTTCTATATTTTTTGAGATTATCACCTTTGGAAAATGCGTTGGGAGGGGATCAAAGAGCTAAAATTTAGAAATATCTTAACTGTTCAGTGTGTTTGGTTTGCATACACCTTTACTGTATGAGGAATTAGCAAAACATGTTGTAAACGCTTGGCCTGTTTAGCTTACTCTTTATATTTATAAATGTGTATAAATTAGTCTGGAGGGGTTTGGTTTAGTGGAGGAGTCAAAAAGTGTGCATTTGCATATTCTGTGGCACCTTTTGACGAATTCACATGACACATTTATCATGTTTAGTGTTCTCTTGGCATGTCAAGTCTCGTCAGATCCATTAAGGGAGGACGAAGTTAAAGGAGGGAGTGAAGTGTTTTCACATGCTGTGCTAATAACATTGGTGCAGTATAATGAATCTACAAGGCCTTTTACACACTGTTAGAAAGTGAAACACAGTACAGCACTGCCCAGTTACATGCTGATTCAACCAGGGCTAAATGGTGGTGATAGAGCCCAGAAACTAAAATTCTTTATAAATGATGACTCAATCCACTACCATCACACTTACCAACAATACCAGGCCCATAAACATAGTAAATGAGGTGAATGGATTCTATATGTTGTGTAACTTTTAGCAATAAACTATCTACAAAAAACAAGTCCAGCTTGTCATTTTGAAAAGTTTATTTAAACATATTTCAGAAAACTTAGGTTTGGAACTTTATTAAGCAAGCATTAGAAAAAGTCATATAAGTTTTATTCAGCATTTTATAAAGAGAGCTTATTTCAAGAAAACATTATTAATTAGCAGAAATAAGTGAAAAGGAAGAGCATTTCCAAAACCTAACTATCTCTCTGACGCTACCCTCATCGCCTGAAAACAAAGTTTTAAAAGTTACATTTCTTACGTGTAATCATCGGACAGCAGAACACGTCCTTCTGGAATCAAGAGCGTAAGCCAAAAGTTTGCAGCTAAAGCCTATTCTTATACCCTAATTTAAGCTGAGCTAACTATTTTTCACATTCCAACAGCTGAATTCTGGCTCTCCATTGGCTGAATCACCTCACGCCACAGTAAACTGTGACATCGTCCACCACGAGACCAGGCTTTACACAAAGTCATTGTTCATGCACAGAATCCTGGCAACAGTTCCATAGTCCGCTACAATTTGTAGCAAAAATGTTCAAGCAGTATGAAATCTTGTCACGTCTCTTCCTTTTAGCCTTGAGCCAGACTGTTCTGAGCTTTGTGGCACATCCAAACCCACTCCACAGAGTTGACTTTAGCAGTTCATTTTTTGAAGCTTTCAAAATAAAAGGCTTTTCCTCCACTTCAGAATAAATTGTCTCATGTGGGTTTTAATATCAGCAGGCCTTTTCTGCGCTGCTTCAGATTGCGTCACTGCGCCACTTTCAGCTTGCGTCACTTTTTCAGAAAACTATTATTTAAACAAACACAAAAGAATAATTAATTCAGGTAAAACAAACCCTTCTGTACCACCCAGCCCCTGCTAATTATTAATTAACCCACTAATAAAAGACATTTAGCAAAAGCAAACAAATAAAGCAACACATATAATAACTACCATTCTTCATGTAATCCAGCTTTATGTTTCTGAAAGAGTAAAAAGATGATTAAATAATACACAGACCGACAAACACAACATAGGACATACATGTAAGCACATATAAAAGCACATGCCATGAATGATCAGCTGCATATTAATAGTGACAAAGACAATAGGACAAACATAACAAACAGGACAATATTAATAATGTGTTACAAAAACAGACTTGCAATTGCAACAAGAGCACATTTAATTAGTTTCCCGCGTGTTCATGTGTGGTGCAAACTTAATCTAGGTTGGTTTAATCAAACAAATCATGCAAACACTCATTAATATATTAATTCAAATTATGAGAGTATGACATCACAAGCTTGAATAAAATATTTCTAAAGCTCGCTCTATCAACTCCCTCATCTGGTGATTTCAAAATCACCAAACACCCAAAAAATTTTAATAATTTTTTTTTTAATCTATTGAACATGTTTCAGGCTTACTCAGGATTAGTATTTAAGCTCTAATTTCATCTATATCTCTGTAACTCTCATAATGAGTATTGAGTCCTACATTCTACTAATTCTATATCCTATACCCTTTCTTTATTCAGCTAAGTTGAATCCTTTCCACCTTTGAATCCCCAACCCCCAATGAATTTAGGGAACTAAGTTTTAAATTGCATAACTACATTTTGAATTGCACCAACAAAACAAATATCAATCTGAGTATTATAAAACAAAACAAAAAACAAAAAGTTAATTTTTGAAAAATTAGTACATAGTATATCCCCCCTCTTTTTTTTTTTTTTCAAACTAAAACATGTTTTCTTCGACCTAGTGTCTTACATAGAAGTGTTTCCAGCTAACACAATTTCTTCGACCTTGAGTCACTCTAACATAATTTTTTCAGCCTTATGCCAAAAATAAATCTCAACTTAAAGAAAACTAACACAATTTCTTCAGCCTTATGCCAAAAATAAACCTTAACTTAAAGAAAACTAAATTTAGTCATTGTCACCATTTTCTTTCAAGACCACCTGACTGCTACTGCGCTCCTCAACTATTGGAGAGATAGTTATGTAGGCCCATTCTGGAGACTTGTATTTTACATTTGGTCTCAATGGTCTTTTGCTTTTCCTGGCAATCATTTCAATCTTCTCGTCAGCTTGCTCTTTTTTTGTCTGAATTACTCTTCTGACTTGACACTTCATATTTGAACTTTAAATCTTTAGGCCAGACATCACCTTTTCTCAAGAGTTTCTTCTTAGGCTTGCTTTCTTTACATTCAACTTTCCAAGCCCTTTTTCCGAATTTTCTTATCTCAGACTCTTCATCACTCCCATCTGTAACATTTTCTGAGACTTCAAATCTGTACCTAGGAACTTCTTTACTCGGCAGCTTCACTCCGTTAGAAACATCATCCTTACAGCTGGTACTTGGTAATTCTCCCTCTTCTTCAGGGATCACCATTAGCTTCCCAGTTTCAGGATTCTTGTTCCCGCACACAGAGCTACTCTTCTGCTTTTCAATATTCTCCTGGACTTGATTCTTTTCTTGCTCAGAATTTTCTGCTTCTGAATCTTCTCTTTCTGCTTGACATTCTTCTAGCACATTTTCATCATTTTCTGAATCTAGAATCACAATCTCTAGATCTTCTTCATTCAATGTTTCATTCGCATTGACATCATCATCCAGATGTCGACCACCTTGTCGATCTTCAAGATCTGGATTTTTGACATCATCATCCAGATGTCGACCACCTTGTCGATCTTCAAGATCTGCATTTTCTTCAGGAATTTCTTTTTCAGAGTCTGAATCAGTTGTAGTGACTTCACTGACTTCATCAGTGTTATCAGATACAGATACACAAAGGTTATTACTGATATGCATCCATCCAGTATCTGTTGTCACCTGACTTGCTTTCTGCCACTTGGGTACTAGACAGTTTCTCCTCTGATGAACTTTTGTTCTGACCAAATCTCTTGGCAATAGATCATGAGCCTGCTCCGTTTCCGTATCTGTTCCCAACTGATGGAATACAGAAACTGTATCATTCTTTCTTGTTGGAAAAGCTTCGACCCATTTTGAAAATAAACAAATGATGACTTGTCATATCTCAGTTTGTTATGTTGGGGCACTTCAAAGAAATCTATTTGAATTTTTGCAAATGAACCACCCTCCCAGCCTATGGTTCCCAAATTCTCAAATATCTTTTGATCTGGATTGTTTTTCTGGCATGACAGACATGTTTCCCTGAACAGTTGAATCATTGTGTCTCTTGCTAAATGACCTGGACCATGGTACATCTGTGCCATATCAGCAATCATGCAATTGGGCATAATAGGTCCGCCATCTTTGTAAACCTTTTCATCTTCTTCTCGCTGTCTGCAACCTTCTTTGAGCCATGTGTTTTTCTCCTCATCATGTGCCTCATCGTGTAATTGTTTTAGTTCTTGCCATGCCTGAATTGCAAATATTAGTATGAGGATGCTTGAAACATGTTCATTGAATTTTTCCCCATAGATTGCAACCCACTCCTGAGCACTAAATTTAACAATGATACCTGCGTGCTCATTGCCTTTTGAGACATGATCATTTTTATTTATTTATTTATTTATTTATTTATTGGCATTTGTAAAGCGCAACATATACCCTGGGGTGTCTTGGCGCTGAATAATTTGCCGGCTGGTTGAAACTGCCTTGCTCTAATGATTATTCTATACCTGGAGTCATTTAGTAGTTTATTTATTAAACAACCAAGTTTTTAATTTCTTGCGAAAATTTTCTCTCCGGCACATTTTATCACTGCTATTTTGTCTAGAAGCTTAGATTCTTTGTTGAAGTCTAGCATGCCCTGAACAGGAGCTTCACTCAAACTCTTTTTAAATTGCTCAATGACTTTTATTTCTGTCAGGACAATTGGGTCTTTCATATCTGCTTTTGTCAATCTCCGCAATTGTTTTGTAAACTCTGAGAAAGCACTAATCCATTGGCAACAGTATCCAACCATGACTAAGAACATTCTTACCTGTGGACATTCCATTACCTGAATCATTTTATTTCTCTCAATAGTTACCTGACTGGGAATCCTCTCTTGGAACCTGAAAGCAAAAATTATTTGACTCTCTGGGTACATTGGGACCCAATACCACTCAGTATCATGTGGTATCTGATAAAGGATCTCTACTAGTTTAGGCACAATAGGACAACAAGGGATAACTATCTTGTTAACCTTTCTCAGGTCCTGTACTATTCTGTGCATTTCATCTGGCTTTCTAATTCCCATATCTGGTGAATTACAAAGACTGTTCTCAATTTCTTTTAGGACACCCTGCTTAATGAATGTTTCAATAACAGGAATTGTTTCTGGCTTCATCTTGTACTGTGGAACATTAGGAAATAAGTTTCCCTGCTTGTTTGCAATTTTAACTGGATCACGTCTGTCTTCCTGAACTCCACTGAATCCTGTATCTGTATTGTATTTCTGCTCATTAACATAATTTGGAAATGGCGGCAGAGATATCTCTTTCTGCTCAAACACCACCTGTCGCTGTATTTGTAGCTGTTCATTCAGTAACTGCTGCTGCTGATTTATCTCACTCTGCATCTGTGAATTTTTACACTCTCCTACAAAAGTTAAAGTCACTTTTTCCTTCTCCTTTTTCTTCGTCCGTTTTGTCTTCCATTTTTTCAGACTACCCCTTTTTCTCAAAACCCAAATTAAATTTTTTATATGAGCAGAGGCAAACCTACCTGTATTGTTCAAGTCTTCCATGGCCTCATCATCCTGTAATCTTTTTAATCTGTCTGTACTGTTTGTATTATCAAGTAATTTGTACTCACCAGGCTGTGTCAGGTCAACCAGGTCAACGTCAAAGTTTTCACTAGGTGAAACTAGAGTCATCACTCTCCCTTGCTGAGTTGAAATCATTACTAACTTATTTTCAGGTACATTAAAATAAAGTTTTTCAGCAAACTTTTGAATTGGGACCGTTAAAGCTGTGGGACTAGTTACATCTTTTCCAAGCACTGGGGGAACAGATCCAATTGTCACAGGAACTGTCACTGCTTCCATATCTGACGTTAACTGCTCCATTAAATCATTTGTATAACTTACATGATCAGGAATATTAATTCCAGAAGTACTAGGCATCTCATCATACCTACCTGTTGTGACACCTTGAGAAAGGGTCTGGACTGGGACTCCATTAACCTGAACTGGGACTCTTGGCGTTACATTAATCTGTTCTGGAAACCTGCTTTTATTTCTATCCTGATCTGTATTTACAACATCATTTTTACAATGATCAATAAATTCTTCTCTGTCAGGTTTATTATTTACATTTGCTAATTCAGGAAATGGATTTTCATTAAAAATTATTTCTTTTGGGGTAGCATCTGTATTTTTATTATGCTTACTAGTTACTTCATTACTCACCTGTGTATTCATTAATTTGCTCTCACATGTAGCAACAACCTTTTTAACCTGTTTGAAAATATTTTCCATTTTCTGATAGCAGAAAAACATTTTTTCTAATGTATAATGCTGTTAATACTATAATTTTATTTGCAATTTAAAATAACTATTTTTATCTAATTTGTATTAATTAAATAATTAATATCCTTTTTTTTTTTAAAATACCTTTGGTACTAGTATCCTAATTAAGGTCTTTATTCTTGTATTATTTATTAATTATCAATAATAAATATCAAATCAATTTTCAAATTTAAGAAAAATGAAGCTTTAGGCATAAATAGCGTGGGAAAACTAATTCTGGGAAATATAAACAATGTGTTGTGTATTTTGACCAATCACCATGTGGCTACAAAAAACACTCAGCCAATGAGAGTGCTTATTGTCTCCTCCAATCCAATCACGGCCTCTCTATGACACTGTAGTGTCAATAACCAACCATCCTCTGCTACCAATTGATAGAGCCCAGAAACTAAAATTCTTTATAAATGATGACTCAATCCACTACCATCACACTTACCAACAATACCAGGCCCATAAACATAGTAAATGAGGTGAATGGATTCTATATGTTGTGTAACTTTTAGCAATAAACTATCTACAAAAAACAAGTCCAGCTTGTCATTTTGAAAAGTTTATCTAAACATATTTCAGAAAACTTAGGTTTGGAACTTTATTAAGCAAGCATTAGAAAAAGTCATATAAGTTTTATTCAGCATTTTATAAAGAGAGCTTATTTCAAGAAAACATTATTAATTAGCAGAAATAAGTGAAAAGGAAGAGCATTTCCAAAACCTAACTATCTCTCTGACGCTACCCTCATCGCCTGAAAACAAAGTTTTAAAAGTTACATTTCTTACGTGTAATCATCGGACAGCAGAACACGTCCTTCTGGAATCAAGAGCGTAAGCCAAAAGTTTGCAGCTAAAGCCTATTCTTATACCCTAATTTAAGCTGAGCTAACTATTTTTCACATTCCAACAGCTGAATTCTGGCTCTCCATTGGCTGAATCACCTCACGCCACAGTAAACTGTGACATCGTCCACCACGAGACCAGGCTTTACACAAAGTCATTGTTTATGCACAGAATCCTGGCAACAGTTCCATAGTCCGCTACAATTTGTAGCAAAAATGTTCAAGCAGTATGAAATCTTGTCACGTCTCTTCCTTTTAGCCTTGAGCCAGACTGTTCTGAGCTTTGTGGCACATCCAAACCCACTCCACAGAGTTGACTTTAGCAGTTCATTTTTTGAAGCTTTCAAAATAAAAGGCTTTTCCTCCACTTCAGAATAAATTGTCTCATGTGGGTTTTAATATCAGCAGGCCTTTTCTGCGCTGCTTCAGATTGCGTCACTGCGCCACTTTCAGCTTGCGTCACTTTTTCAGAAAACTATTATTTAAACAAACACAAAAGAATAATTAATTCAGGCAAAACAAACCCTTCTGTACCACCCAGCCCCTGCTAATTATTAATTAACCCACTAATAAAAGACATTTAGCAAAAGCAAACAAATAAAGCAACACATATAATAACTACCATTCTTCATGTAATCCAGCTTTATGTTTCTGAAAGAGTAAAAAGATGATTAAATAATACACAGACAGACAAACACAACATAGGACATACATGTAAGCACATATAAAAGCACATGCCATGAATGATCAGCTGCATATTAATAGTGACAAAGACAATAGGACAAACATAACAAACAGGACAATATTAATAATGTGTTACAAAAACAGACTTGCAATTGCAACAAGAGCACATTTAATTAGTTTCCCGCTTGTTCATGTGTGGTGCAAACTTAATCTAGGTTGGTTTAATCAAACAAATCATGCACTCATTAATATATTAATTCAAATTATGAGAGTATGACATCACAAGCTTGAATAAAATATTTCTAAAGCTCGCTCTATCAGTGGGACACAGATTTTTCGATTTGCTGATACATTTTGCAGTTTGACTGCACCAAAATTATTAATGCCACATTTTACCTTTGCTCTACATGATAGATCCAGACAAAGCTTGCCCTATTTCCAAAAGACTAAATGTCTTTGAAATTTAAAATTGTCATGTGGATCTGTCAAATGATGCCACAGTTATTAGCAAATAAAAACTTTTTTGTCCCACCCTTTCAACGCCCCCTCCCCGTCAAATAAGCGCATATGTAAAAATTCCAAAAGTAAACTAAACATGCTAAGCATCTGTCCAATTTCTTGCAAATTCGTCAAATAGCTTTAAAGTTATAAGAACAAAAACTGCTTTTCGACTTCAAGATGTATCCAATGTTTTGCCCCTTTCAAGCCCAACCAACACGTTTTTATAAAGCTATTTTTTCAAACTAATGAAGGGATTTATACCACACCAAGCATAGACACTTTTCCTGAATAAAGTTCTAGTTTAAAGCCAACTTTGGTGTATTTCTGTTAAGCTTTTTTTCTGTAGTAAAGTCCAAAATGGAAATAGCCACATTTTGAGTCCCACCGATAACCACCTAAATCACCCAACCTCCTTTATTTTCACCACACTTTAACCTCCATGAAAATAAATATGCCAAACCCTAAGCAGATAGGCTTTTTGGAAAGTTTTGTACAGATTCATCAACTACAAACCTGCACTAGAACAGCGCTTACAGTTCGGAATTAAAACCAAAAAATACTGCAATTTGCAAATTATGGTTAGGACCACAATCCATAACGTGCACAAAAGCCATGCTAACCATAACATTTGCAAAAAATGTGCAATGCTCCTAACTTGACCTTTAATGCGCGGATTTAATTCTGAACGTAAATCTTACAGATGGGTTTGCATATCATATTGCTCTTAACACTGAAAGACAACTATGAATGTGTATTTATTGATTTGAGTATACGTAATATAATTTGATTTGAAGTGATGTTATTTATTAGAATAAATATTGTGAGGACAATAAGCGTTTTATTCAGTGTGCGAGTTATAGTTTTCATAGATGTTGTACAAATTGTGGTCCTAGCAATAATCTAACAATTGTTTTTTGGTTTTAATTTGTGCCCATAATTTTACTTAAACTGTGCATTTTAATTTCATTTCTGAGTTTTTTTTAAACATATGTTAAAGAGGGGAGAGGATGTAGCCTTACTGTTAGAGCAGTCGTCCTCACAGCTGGAGAACCAGGTTCGAGTCTCTGCAACGATGGCCAACATCCTGTGATTCAGGGCAAATCACTTAATCTTCCTGTGCCTAATAAAAAAGAATGTGTCCTCGTGTAACGAAACTGGTGCTCATGTAAAGCGCTCTGATACCCGATGTCTCGGGTCTAGTACGCGCTATATAAAAATCTAAAAATAAAAAAATTAGAATTTTTAAAACAAGTCTTTAACAATTACTTTAACTTTTGTTTTTTTCTGTAACTTTTTTTTAAATCATATACCGCACCCAACAGTTTCCTGTGGCCAACCCCCACAGAGTATGACCTTTGGCACAGGATATTTCCCAATAAAGACATATATAGTTAAATCTTCTGCGGGTGTATTTTCAGGCTAGAATTAATTTGAATTTGGAAACATTTGTTATACATTTTTGTGTGAATTTCTTTAGTTTCTGCTTATGGGTAGATACTCTAATATTTATGATGGAGAACACAGTAAAACAATTTTCCTTTTTTTATCAGATGATTCTTTTGACGAAGAAGACTTTGATGATGAGGCCTACTATGAAGCTTTGGGCACTCGACCTGCTCTTAACATAGAGGAGCTTGATGAATCATACCAGAAGGTCATTGAGCTGTTCTCTGTTTGCACAAACGAGGATCCCAAAAAACGCCCATCTGCTGCTCAGATTTTGGCAGTCTTAGAAGCAGAATGTAAACAATAAGATGTATATATTAATTAGCACAATACAATCCACTTTCTTGTGTTGATTTGTTGTCTTTGTTATAAGAGGCTTGGTTATACACTACCATTTTGACTCTTGCAGCCATGCATAACAAATAATACTGCAGTTCTGTTTTAGTTCCTTTTTTATATACTGCAAATTAGTGTTGGCCAAAGCAGAATAAATTTACACATACGGTTCTGGAAATACCAGACTTATCTGGAAACCTAAATCGATCACCCAGCCTCCTTCTAATGGAATTATCTTCAGTGATATTCACCACTTGACCATCTATGATTTAAGAGCACACATACCATTTCCCATTTTATCCACAGGCACAATTTCCCTAGCGCCATTGGTTACAAGAGGCAACCACAAAGCATTATGATTGTGCTTGATTCTTTGTCCTTCTAGTATACACAGCACTTAATTGCTGATAGTAATAAATGAATAATTTATTTGACCAAGAAATCATTTAGTTGGATTAAGGTGTGGGCATATTACTATTTACAGATAATTGCTGTTTTGTTATGCATGGCTAACACAGTACATGCAACCTGAATTCCCATTAGTATTGGAGATCTTAAAGCTTTCTCTTTAATGTGCCATTGCCAGTCTGTCATATTAGTCCACTAAAACATTACAAATTATCTTCACGAAAGTGTACGACTTTGAGCTGTTGCAAATCTATCTCTTTATTTTAGTTTTGACTTGATTAGTAGGCAATGTTTTAATTGTACTACTTAACCTTTGAAAGTCATCTGTTTGAGTATGTAAAATAAGTTTTAGATTGTTGCACCCTTTTGAATGTGTACCGAATTGTTTTAAACAATTTGTGTTTTTATCTTGTGTGTTGTCTATATTCATGTCTTAGTTTTCCCACAGTAGCACCTGTCTAAACTAATTTTTTAGATGCATTACTTTCTATGCCAAACACTTCCTCATAAATTGAATAGAACAGTGATTTGTTGATGAAAAAAAAAAGTTTAATAAATATTTAATAATAAACTTGTATCTTTTTCTTTAACTTATTGCCATTCTTTTTTCACTGTCTCCTTCACCCTATACTATTTACATTATTGTGAGATTATGGTGGTTCAATTGTAGTAATGTAATTTTAATAACCCTCCTTACCAGTAAGCAGTCCTATGAAACTTTGTAAACTGCTTTGTGCCAGTAGGATAATTCCTTTTAATAAAAAACCTATCCATATATTAAGGAGCAAACATTATTTTTTGGCCTTGGAGGATAAGAATATCGACCAGAACTCCTAGTTCAATTTCTTCATCAGTGTATGCCCCCATCACTAGCTCATAGTTTGTACTGTGGCAAATATATTTTTGTTCTTGCAAAGTTGGTGAATTTGTTTGGTCCTGTCCCTTCTTTCGCATTCAACTTATGCGCCTCACAGGGTCCTGAATTCTACTTCAGAGCCTTAGGTTAAGTCACTGATGGAAAAGACAACTGTGTCGCTTCCTTCATCAATTTTGTGAATTTATTCTGTAAATAAGTGACCGTCCTGTCACTGTTTTCCAAGATGGTATGAGTGTGCTGTGGGAATTATTGGGCTTCAGGCCAGAGACATCCCTTTGGAAAACTGGTCTTCTTGTTTCAATTTTGATAGATTGATTTTTTTTTTTTTTAAAGTAAATTTTATTGTAGACATACAGTTCACATACCAGTATCCACACATTTACAGTTCTGTTCGGGCCATTTAACGACATACTTTCATTTCTTGTTGTACACAGCCTGCAGGCCCACAACCCGGAGGTCGGGCGGCGGCATTCAATCGACCCTCCTTTGTCTGGTTGCTGTTGTTAGGATCATCCTCACCACATTAAAGAGTGCATGTCTACTTTTCTTTTCCTAACCTAAATAAACTGTATGAACTCACCCCTAAACTATCCCTCAACATTGCTACGTGCCCACCCTCCCCTCCACCCCCACCAGCCGCTCGCAGGGTCTCTTGCGGTGACTAATCTAGGATACAATCTTGGGCCATATATTGTCTAGGTGTGTGATGTGCTCGGTGTTTCCAGGGTACAATTCCTGTCCGTGCTGAGGGTTTCCTCGTCCTCCGTTAGCATGCTATCCCTAAGGGCTTGTACTAGCGCCTCCCAGGCTTCCGCCATGTCCAATGCTCTAAGGTCTGGATTCAGACTTACTAATTGATATCTGTGTGTGCTATCACAAGCTGACCACTTGAGGAATTCGTTATACCATCTCCTGTGAGTTGGGCCTGTCCTCGCCTTCTACTGTCTTGTTATTTCCCTTTTGGCTATTATCAACCCCATATCAACGAATTTACTTGAATTTTTATTTTTGGGCGTGTGCGGGAACCAGTGCAGAATGCACACTGCCGAATCAAACTCAATGGTTCTTTCCGTTACTTCGTTCAAGGTATCTCCTATTTCCTGCCAGTACTCCCGGAGGGCAGGGCAGGACCACAGCATGTGCTCCAGCTCAGCTCCCTCCAATGCACATCGGGGGCACGCCGACTCAGCCACCCCAAAGTACTTCCTGATTCTGCCAGGGGTCATGTAGGCCCTGTGCAGCACGTAGAAATGAATGAGCTGAAATCTCGCATTTCTTGTGCTATTTCGGGCTCGGCGCACTAGTCTGGCCCAAGTCGTCTCATGAATATCCTTACCCAGGTCAGCTTCCCATTTGGATTTTAACGCCGTGAGGGGCGGCAGGTTTTCGCGGAGCATTCTAGAGTACAGGCACGTCACAGCCTTAACCGTCCCAGCCGCCATCATAGCATACTGGCAAGCCATGGACGTCTCGGGCTCTGTCAGACCCCCCCTCTCCAATGCGCCTGCATTGCTCCAACCACAGCCGAGTGCAGAAGGTAGCCCCCTCGTGGCAGATCGAACCGTTCCTGAAGTTCCTGATATGGGAGGAGCGCGCAGTCTTCATAGAGGTCTCCTACAACCTGTATTCCCGCATCTTCCCAGTGCTGCAGCTGCGACCAATCTCCGCCGTGGGGCAGGGCAGTCAGCATGCCCAGGGGTATTTCCGGGGCATATGGGTGTCGTATCCCCGCACGCCGCTGAGACCGGTTCCAGCAAAGCCGGAACGTTTGTTGCTCAAGTGTCAGGTCTCGAATGGCGATCCTCTGCTGTAGGACTATATAGGCCCAGGACGTGCCGTGGCGTGCCTCTCATCCCGTCGCTCTCAGGGCCCCGGTACACCCGCGCCACCTCCTGCGTGTATATCTGCAGTTGAGCGGCGAGATAATAAAGCTCAAAGTCCGGTACCGCGAGCCCCCCCTCGTCCTTCGGACGGGTGAGCGTTGCCAGCGCCACTCTGCATCTACCTGCCCCCCACAGGAACGTAGTCAGCTGAGACTTGAGTTGGCGGAAGAAGGAACTAGGGATCCAGATCGGGAGTGTGCGAAAGTAGTATAGTAATCGCGGCAGGGCAACCATTTTCAGCAAGGATATACGGCCAGTGACGGATAGCGGGAGCGTGGCCCAAAAGGCCATGCTGCCTTTTAGCGCGCGCACACAGCGGCCCACGTTTCCCTCTAACATATCCGCTGCTGTATGGTATATATATACCCCTAAGTATTTAAGACAATTTGACTCCCAGTTAAGCATAGGCCGGTGGTCAGGACGATCCGCGTCCCTCCGTAATGGGAACAAGCACGTCTTCGCCCAGTTGACCGTTAGGCCCGATATTTCGCCGAATCGCCCCAGCAGTCTCTCTGCACCTTCCAGCGCTGTCGTATCATTTTCTAGGAATAACAGCAGGTCGTCGGCGTACAGTGAAATAAATTGCTGACCGTCCCTTCGGTCTACCCCCTCGAAGTGTTTTCACGTCCGGGCCTCGGCCGCAAGTGGCTCAATCGCTAGTGCGAATAATAGGGGGGACAAGGAGCATCCCTGTCGGGTGCCCCTTTCCACCGGGTATTGGTGCGAGACATGGGGTCCTATCCTCACTCTTGCCACTGCCGCCGTATACAGGACTCGCGTCCAATTAATATACCCCTCCCCCAATCCGAAGCGTTCCATGACCTTATATAAATAGTCCCATTCTAAACTATCGAAAGCCTTTTCGATGTCTACTGATAGGACTAGAGGCGCTCGGCCCTCAGCGTACCAGCCCTCCAACAGGCGCGTGAGTCTCCTGATGTTAATCGTCGTGTTCCGTGCGGGAATAAATCCATTTTGGTCTTCGTGTACTAAGTCGGGCATATGCTGTAGGAGTCTAGCTGCTAAAATAGAACTCAATATTTTGTAGTCAGCGGTCAGCATAGAGAGTGGCCTATAAGACGCAGGCTTACAGCTCTCTCTTCCCGGTTTCAGGAGTGGTATTACTAGCGCTTCCCGCATTGATTGGGGCAGGCGACCTGTTACTCTGGCTTCTTTGTATATTGTGTGGAGTTTTGGCGCCAAGATGTCTAGGTACTTACTATAAAATTCTATGGGCAGCCCATCTAATCCTGGTGTCTTATTGCGGGCCATCCTTTTCACCGCTCCCCTGATCTCTCCTAGGTCAATGTCTCTCCCCAGAACCTTCGCCTGTTCCTCGTCTAACTGGGGCAATTGGAGGCCATCTAAAAAGATCTCGGTTTCACTCTCCCGATCCCCCGGTTCGCTCTTGTAGAGGCCCTCATAGTACTTCTGAAAGCCATCCAAGATCTCCGTTTGGGAGTAGTGGATGCGACCCACCTCATCCTCTATGGCTAGTATTGGATAGCATCGCTTTGTGGGGTTTACCAGCCATGCTAGTAATGTTCCGGCTTTGTCCCCCTCTACGTGGGTCCTAAGCATATATGCCCGATGAGGAAAGGCGCGAAGTCGCTCCACTTCCACCGCCTCCCTAGCTAAGTTGACCTCCTCTTGGAGTTCTGGATGGCCAGGCCGCACCCTCTCCGCTTCCCGCAGCTTGGAATCTGCCTTATTGAGGTCCTCTAGCAGCACCCTCTGCGTGCCCACGTATTTCGTTATGCACTGGCCCCTCACCACCACTTTAAAAGCATCCCATTCCATCGCTCTAGTGGCCGCCGTCCCCTCGTTGTCGGTGAAGTATTGGGTTATCCCCTCCTCCAGTGCCGCATGGAACAATGGGTCTTCCAGGGTCTCTGGTCTCAGCTTCCAGGTCGGCACTCGAGGCACCTCGACCGCCCAGGCCAAGTTGACTATTAACGAGTTGTGGTCCGAGATTGTCCTTGTCAGGTACTCTGACCAAGTTATGGCCGGCACCACGACCTGTGAGCATAGTATCGCGTCAATTCGGACGTGGAGGTCATGCAGGCTGGAGAAGTGCGAGTAATCTCGTTCAGTTGGGTGTTGTGCGTGCCAAACATCAGTCAAGCCCCACCCCTCCTGCCATTCCAATCTACCCTTTGTAAGTCGGTGAACAGGGGAGTCCCTCAATGGTGGGTGGGACCTATCCAGTCTTGTGTCCGCTACTGAGTTAAAGTCCCCTCCCATCAGAATCGGGCCATCCAGGAAGTGTGCTAGTGTCCTTGACAAACCTATTAGGAAGGCCAGCTGCTCCGTGTTCGGGGCGTATATGCTGCACAGTACTATGTCCCTACCTCTCAACCTGGCTTCTACCACTACCTACCTCCCCTCTGGGTCTATTAAATGTCGTGTTGGCTGAAAGGGTGTGCCCGCCCTAACCCATATCAGAGCGCCCCTAGCATACGCTGAATAAGTGGTGTGAAAGACCTGACCCCTTCATCTCCTCTGCAGTGCCGCCCCTTCCTGCTTCGTGAGGTGTGTTTCTTGCATCAGCGCAATATGGACCCCCCTTCGAATCAAGTAGGCATGTACCTTATGTCTCCTTACCATCGTGTGAAGCCCCCGCACGTTCCAGGTTATACACTTCAATACATTTGCATTAGCCATTGTCCCATAGTTCAAGTCGCTTCCTCACATAGAATCCCCTTTCCTCGCGGATGGTAACCCCCCCCCCCCCCATTCCCTCTTGATTTTTCAAACTTTTCATCTCCCAGGTGTTCCGGGATCAACAGTCGCCAGTCGTGGAAAAAGTCCCCAACAGTATGCCCCTCCTCCCCCCCCAGAACAGGCCCCAATATTGGTCTATCAGTTCCCATCCAAACTTATGCAACCTTTCTAACTGTGTTGCTATTGCACGGTCGTAACCGTGAGTGCCTTGAGGGCGAGTGGAGCGTGGCCTAGATCGGAAGGTAGCTACGCAGGCTCTCCCCCCGCACCCTCCCGTGGACCCCCCCATGATTAGCAGCAGGCTTATAAACCAGTTCGTGATCCCCGGTTATAGTACTCTTTAGTTCGGGAGGTTCTCGTTGGCAATCCTGCCCACTACCTGTCAGCTCCGAGTCAAATATTCAGGATCTCCTCCGACGTCTGCGGTGTTACCAACGGGCCCATGGTTCCGTGTATTCCTGAAAGGTCCGATTCCGAGCCCGAGGCATGTGTCTCTGTGTCCGTGCCCTGCTTGGACTGGGAATCACAGAATCTCGCCAGCGTTTCCACAGCGTGAAGCGCGGCCTTCCGCTCCGCTTCCGTTTGTGACGCCGATGGTTTCCGTGTGCCTTGTCGTCTTTTGCGCAATCCCTGCGATTTCCGTAGGCCCGATGGTGCCCGTTCCCTTTCTTCTCGGAACTTGGCTCCATCAGTGCCCACCTTCTATGTTTCCCACCACGCCCATGCATCCGCTGACGTGCCGAAGAAGTGTGTCTTATCATCGACCACCACCCTGAGCTTAGCTGGGAAAAGCAAGGAGTATGGGATGCCTTCATTCCGGAGCTCCGGAGAAAGGAGGCACGCAGTCGCTGCATCTCGAAGGTGAAATCGGGGTACAATGTCACTCTGCTGTTCTCCAGTTGAAACGGACCAGTGTCCCGAGCCCTTTGAAGCAGAAGGTCCCTGTACTGCAGCAATTTGGCTATGATCGGTCTCGGGGGCAGGCCCGGTTTGGGCGGCCCGGATGGGACACGGTGTGCGCGCTCCAGGGTGAAGAAGGGCGACAGGCCATCCGGCACCACCGTAGTTCTGAGCCAGTTGTCGAGGAACTCAACCATTTCGTCCCCTTCTGCCTTTTCCGGCACTCCTACTATGCGGACATTACTGCGTCGACTCCTATTTTCGGCATCCTCAGCTCGTCTTTCTAAGACCTGGATCAGGTCTAGGGCATCTGTTAGTCTACCCTCCGCAGTTTTATGAGCAGGAGCCAGTTCCTGTAGGGTATCTTCGACATCCTTGACCCTATCTTTAAGTTTGTCATGGTCCACTCGTAGGAGGCCCAGTCCCGATACCACCTGCGCTATATCTTGCTGCAAAGTGTCTCTTGTTGCCGCTATAGCCTCCAAGATGCGGTCCTGCAACTGCTGCAGCTCCGATGGTCCTGCAGGATCCCCTTCCACTGCGTCGGAGGCCGCGGCTCCCTCAGTCTTTCCTTTAGTTTTCACCATATTGCCAAGCCACCTACTCCGTCGATGTGCTCAGTGCCCACAGTCGCTAGTCGGGCCCCCCGCTGTCCCCCGGTTTTCCTCTTGGGCGCTGGATCCCAACTGCAGGGACCGTCTCGTTCCCAGCTTTCCGCCTGTTGGCGCCTCGGGGCTCCGGCTTCAGGCTCTCCCGCCACTGGGTCACCGCTGGATCGCTGCTCAACCCGTCGTTCCGCCTCGTATTTGCGTCCTTCTGCAAACCACCACGGTTCACTCGGGTCAAGACCGACCTAGGGCCTGGTATTGTTCTGGAGGTGCTCTCCGCTCAGCACTTTCATGCGGCCTACCTGCAGGGCGGGCCCGTGATCTGCGTCTTCGCGCCTCTATCTCGATCCCTGCTTGGTGCAATGTATAGACCGGGCCTCTCCGTGTACTGTGGTCTCCCCTTCAGCCCCACTGTCTTAAGGGCGGCTGGGGCACTTCTCTAGGATTGCCTGCGGTCGTCTCATCCGCCGCCGATGGCTCGGTGTTCAGTGCCCCACCCCTCCGTCTCTTTCAGGGGGGGTCGTGAGTCGGCCACCTTCCGGTCCGTCGGCGAGGGCGTCTCGGCCTTGCTGGTCTGCACCACTCCTTAGTTCTCCACAGGCTGCAGGCCTTTACTCCTCCGGGCTCCGCTCCCCTGCATGACGCACCAGCCCGGGTCACTCCGACATCTTGTCAAGTCCCTGCTCTCAGGCTAGACGGCTCGGTGAGCAGTAAACTTCTCGTCTTAAGCCATCTAGGTCCACCGCTAGGTCACTTGGCCATGTTTGGCAGTGTGATCCGGAGTCGGGACTTCGGCTCCCTCAGGGGGGAGAACTTCGCTCGCTGCCGATCGGCTCTTATCACACCTCGGCCGCCATCTTGGGAGCCTCTTTGTTTCGAGTTGTAATGTTCCTCCGGCTCCAAACCTCTGTTAATCGGCTTCGTTGGCGGTTCCCCGTGTGCCTGCTCTATTCACCTGTCAGTGACCCGTTTTTCCGGGGCCGTCGTGGGTTTTTCCGCTCCGATTTTCAGGATTTCTGTGGGGATCGGGCACGGAGCTCCGAGCTCACGCCGCCATTCCCTTCGGCGTCCAAGCCACGCCCACCCTATTTTGATAGATTGATGTAAGTAAGGATTGTATATCTCTATCTAGCATAATCTGCTGTTGTTGATTCTACATTTGAAACATCAAAAATCTAATTTGGCTACTATGCTTTTGATGTTTCAAAGGTAAAATCTGCAAATATATATGTATTTGTTTATTCATCCATTCATTCAAAACCTCGGCGGAATGGTTGATAAAACATATATATCCTCCTGGTGGTCGCCTGTAAGTAGTTATAGTTTGGACCATGTTTCCATAGGGAAAGTGTTTTTTTGGCTTGCCGATATCTTTGGCGCTTTTTGACGAATATTCACAAACTTTCCCCAAAAAAATGTGCGGTGATTCTAGTTGTGCAAGGAACATTTCGGGGTGATTCGTCAAATGGGGCCTGAGAAAAACTGTGTATTTTCTGTATTATTTCTCATGCGGATTTTGAACAAAACTACAATCCAAACCGCTGGATGGAATTACCAAAAAAATGTGCTATTTGTTATTTGGAATAAATCCATTCAGTAGTTTGAGATATTTAAAGAAATCCAAATGTGTATATTTAGGGACGCAAAGGCTCTGCGAATCCTCCTGATCTCATGCTGAGATCGGATTGGCTGCCAGTACTTAAACCAAGTAGTGGTGGCAGCTATCTTCGGACTCTGCCTCAGCTGAGACCCAGAATAAAACTTAAGACAAAGAAAAGGGGGCAGGGAAGGAATACCCTGACTGACTCCTTAGCTCTGGTGATGCAATTTTTCTTTTTTTTACATTTTTGCTGAAAATGGCAGCAGATCTGGAAATATGGCGAAATTAAAAAAAAAAAAGCGGACTCCTGTGCTTGTTTTTATTAAAGCCCCCAAATGGGCCAGGTCCCTGGGGAATACTTTATAATACATTTTGGCAAAGGTGGTAACAAGGCCCCGCTCCCAATAGCCAATCTTTGCCCCCGGGACCACAACCTCTATTAGGGCTGGCCGATATATTCATAGAAAAGGAAGAGGTCTACGCAGCCCTTTTCCTGAGGTCGCAAGAGCTCTCTGGGGTCTTTATGGAAAAAAGAGGGGGGGCCGGGCCCACTTCCTCCATTGGCCAAGAGGGCCCCAGGGACTACTAACACCTCCCCGGGGCCACTGGTGGTATTGAAAGGGGATGGGGCCATGCGCACCCCTCCTGGGCCATGTATGCCCCAGGGACCACCACCTCCACAGGACATTTTACTGGCCCCCCTCCCGGGCTGTTCTCTGCCCCAGGGACCACCTGCTCCCCTGGGCAAGCCCTTGAAATTGAAAAAAGGGAAATGCGTGGCCTGCCTCCTGCAGCCATATATGGCCCTGGTCACTCCCACCTCCAGGGGCTACCTCCTGTTATGTGCTGGGGTGCCCACCCCCGGAACAAAGCTGTTTCCTTTTGCTTGGCGGGAGATGGGAGCTCCCGCCAAGGAAAAAGAAACACTCCATTTCCATCAAGCGGGAGCTGTCAAGACATGCAAGCCAGGGACAGAGATGAAACTATTGCTCCTGCACGCAGGCAACTGTGTGCAACAGCAATACGGGCTCCACCAGGGGGCAGGTTGCTGGCTAGGATCGCGGGGCCTTTTAGCTTCACCCGCGGTCCCAAAGCCCACTGGGTGCCCTTGGTGGACTCCAGGGCACCCAGGGAGTCTAGGCTGGGCCCCAGAGGATGGGGTTCCCGGGGCCGAAATAGGCCTGGGTAGGGGGGACACATGGCCCCCCTCCCCTTCTAATAATTGGCCAGGCCTTCCCGCCCACCTCAGTTGTATGCAAAGGGCTTCTGCCAGGATGAGGGACAGCTTACCAAAAGGCCCCACACTGCGTTTTCCTGGTGATAGTGGTGTCGAGGAATATGAGGCCATATCCACAAAACAAAGAAGCACTTCATATAGATAGGAGGAAGTACTTGTTGTAGATTTACCGCTTTGTAGTCTTATTGTTCTTTCTATGGGGGTAGGGGGGGGTTCATGTTATCACAGATTTCTGGATAAAGACATGTAAAGAACAATCACATAGCCAAACGCACAGAAGGTCACTAAAGACATTTCTTTATGGTCCATTACACAGATGTAATGTACAATACGCACTGGACATTTACCCAATGAGGTAGCAGTTACTAATCGACCAGAAGAATGTACTCCACTTAAGTAGATACTTTGTGCAAAACTGTGGACTCTTGTTGGATAACAGGGCAGGTGTGGTTCCTTTGTGGCCAAGTCTCACACAGCCACTGACCCACCCACACAGACAGTCTCACTCTCAGGCACTCACACACACACTCAGACTCAAACACCCACTCACAGACTAACACACCCACTCAGACACTCATGGGGGCACTTGCAAACGAATCCAGACACAGACCCACTGAGACACTCAGCCTCCCCCACTCAGACTCACATGCACCCACTCACACTTGCACATCCAGTGAGACACTTATGCAGCCACACCCATACAGACGCACACATTGAGACACTCGCATATTCCCTCACACACCCACTGATACGCTCATGTTATGTTCTGTTATTTAATTTTATAAGGCGCTCAGCTATCCAAGGGTTTCCCGGCGCCGCCTGAAAAGAGGTCAGATGCAGATAAGGATGGAAGACTTGAATAAAAAGCCAGGTTTTTAACATCCCACGAAAGTGCACAAAACTAGGCTTATTCTTTAAAGACAAAGGAAGAGAATTCCACAAAGTAGGCCCTAGGTAGGAGAAGGATCATCCGCCTACTCTAGATAGTCTATACCTTGGGACCACAAATTTTGTCTGGTTGGCTGAACGAGGAGGAACGTACAATTGAGCAATGGATCTCAAATATTGGGGGGGCCTTACCCATTTTAATCCTATACATATAGGTTAAGGTCTTAAATTCAATGCTATTCTCCACTTTCAACCAGTGGAGATCGCGCAAAGAACTAGACGCAGAAGAAAATATGGGAATCTGGCAGAGCAGAAGAGCAACAGCATTTTGAACAATTTGTAACTTATGAATCACCTACTTATTAGCTCCAAAAAAAAGGATGTTGCCATAGTCCAGGCGAGAGGTGATCGAAACATGGACTACCGTTCATTTTTGTAGGTTCCTGGAGCATCCATAAAATCTTTGAGCCATCTAAGAATGGAGAAACATGTTGCAGCCACGTTTATGGCTTGAGGCCTCATCGAGAGATGATCATCGATTACAAAACCCAAATTACAGGCTTGTTTAGTAGGCTGAGGGGTAACACCCAATTCAGGAGGCCAGTGTTGGGGGCCACAGCGTTCTTTATTTTTCCCTAGGATGAGCACCTCCGTCTTCTCTCCATTAAGCTTAAGTGAATTGACTTTCATCCACTGCATGATTTTACTCAATCCAACTTGAAGAAAAGAGGGCCCAAAGGCTCCTTTAGCAGAGAGGGAGAAGACTATTTGGGTGTCATCAGCATAGGAAAAGATTGACGGCCCTGCCTCCTCCGCAATATCAGCCAATGGGTTAACATAAATGTTAAACAAAAGAGGGCTGATAATCGAGCCCTGTGGCACTCCGTAAGCATGAACTTTAGAAACTGCTTTAGAGGAAGAAACCTGAAATGTGCGACCAGACAGAAAATTTTCTATCCATCCCATGCACGCATACACTACACACTCGCTCTCTACAGTTGGGAATTAAAATAGTTAGGCTCAGAATTCACTCATACAAAACCATAGAAATTCAGCAGTTCTAGTTAACTGAGCTTCCTATAACTCACGCCCCCTCAATGCACTGCTTAGGACTCCACATATTACAGCACTCATGACATGGTCAGTGACATCCCTGATATTTCAAAGGAGATCAGTGATGATATCCACAGACCACTCTCACACCCCTGTACCACCGCTCACTCCCAGATAACCACTTAACCCCTTGCATGCTCATGACAAGCTCAGCTCGTCATGAGCTAAGCTCATCATGGCCTTTAGAACGCTCGCACGTTGGGCTAATTCCCCTGCTGTGCTGAGCGTTCTAAAGAAACGGGTGCGGCCGTGACGAGCTCAGCTCGTCATGAGTACAGGAGCACTGTAGCTCATGACGAGCTGAGCTCGTCATGAGCATGGGAGCGCTGCGTGCGCCCCCCCTTCCCCAAGCACAGCGGGGGAATCCTGCCAGCAGGGAAGGGGTCAAATACCCATTCATAGACCGTTACAGGTACTCACAGACTCACTCACTGGTTCATAGTTCCATTCACACAGCCACTGACTCACCCATCCAGCCACTCAGGCAGCCACCCACCAATACAGCCACTCACACATCCAGATACACAACCAACTCCTACACCGTTAGTCATTTATACACCCTTAGTCACTCATACTGAATCAGTCACCAATATAACTACTCCCACATCTAATCACTCACCCATAGTCACTCACTTACACACCCACTCACATATATACTAACACATGTACTCACTCACCTATACAGTCACTGACACAATCACTCACCCATACAGCCACTCTCACATTTGCTCACACCCACTCACCGATACAGCCACCTACACACCCCATCACTTATCTGTACACCCCCTCACATACCCAGTTACTCACCCATACACCACTCACACACTCGCCCATACAGCCACTCTCGTACACACAGAGCCACTCAGACAACTACTCACACATGGATACACAGTCACAGCCACTCGCATGTTACAAATCGTATCACTCGTTACTAGGATCCAAACAATACTCATTTAACTTTTGTAGTATCATAATATGTATCTTTAACAATCAGAAGCTTTTATAAAACACCCAGTCACTGGATGATGTCATGAGTGATGTCACTGACTATGTCACGAGTGATGTAATATGTGAGGTCATAAGTAGTGCAATGGAGGGGCATAAGTTATAGCTGGCTCAGGTAACTATAACTGCTGAATTTCTATGGTTTTGTAGAAAACTTTGGTATACAACCCCAACTTAGTTAGAAATTCTAGTTATAGTTATCTCTTAAATGTATCATTTCCACACGAGTTATGCACTTAGTTATTACTTATCTGTGATAAACCCAACCTAAGAAACTCAAAAGTTATAGTTGTTTAATTTATCATGATTTAGTGTGGCGAGTGAGGTGACAAGAGTTTACTGCTGTGCCTGAGTCGTAATAAGTTAAAGGTGCTCCAGAAGTATAAATGTGAGTTCTGACTGATTTTTTTGTCATTTGAAAGAGGTGCGTAAATGATCAAACACATAACTATAACTGTAGAATTTCTAATGTTTATGTAGTTTGTTAGGTTTATTTACCAAACGTAAAGTTTTCCTAACTATAACTTATCTTTAACCTCTGTTTTGGTGGGTGTATACAAAAACATAGATGTGTGTGTGATATATATATATATATATACACATACATTCAGATATACATATATACACATATATATATGGGAGTGGGAACAGACCTAATATAACATTTAGGAAGGCCAAATCCATGCGTGACCAACTAGTGTGTAACTCCCCTACACTAAAAAAACCAGTCACTTGGCCCCCACCTCAGAAAGGCTTCAAAAAGTGCACGAAGTGCAAAGCCTGCAAACAAGGGCTTAATATGAAGGAGGTACAGGTACCATTCAGGAACAAACCCTATACCATCAGGGGCGGCTACTCGTGTAAAACTGAGTACGCCGTATATGTTCTGGTCTGCAGCTGTGGCAAACGCTATGTTGGGAGTACTATTCACCAAGCACATGTGAGAATACTGCAACATTTGCGCGCCATTACTAACAACGACCAAACGTACCCTGTGGCCAGACACATAAAAACTATGCATGACGGGAATATCAAACATATTTCCTACTATGTGATAGACAGTGTCCCAAAGAACCCTAGGGGAGGGAACCGCAGACTAGCCTTACGACGTCTTGAGTCAAGATACATAATCCTGTTAAATTCAAAAATCCCGAATGGATTAAACTCAGACGAAGCCATGACTGTCCACCTATGAATCCAAAGTAGAGCCCTACCCGTCAATATAATCTCATTCCAGTTTTAACTCTGTACCTTTGAAACATACATTTAATTTTGTAATTTGGGACACAATGTGAGCGAATATTTTGTTTATTATTGTATACACGTTCCCGACACAAATACAACCATATGATAATGTAGCCATGGCACATACAATTGAATGTCAGGCACAGACACGACTATAACCTTTGTTATGTATTTGCACAGCAGTAATTATGTCCACTTGGAGATAATGTCACAGGTAGCATTACCTAGAATCGGTATTGTTATTTAAATCAATTTACCTATGCACCAAAGTGAAGTAACATGACTGGCTATAATATTGCAACAAGACACAATGATACTTAATTGTTCGTAACCCAGCGTCTAGTCATGTAAACTTTGGCAGGCACGCATATTTGATCTAGAACTGAATTTACATATATCATGTATTAATACATTGGGTATATAACTTTACGTGCATTTCCAGCAGTAAATGTCAGTAGTAGGAATAACGTGTTACCATGTAGGTTTTGCGCTTAAAACTACAGACTCTTCTGTGTCTATGCAATTAGTGTGTTTAGCCATGACTCACTCGTTGTCATAACGACTAACAACCTATCATGTTGTATGACTCTGCTCGTGATGTGTCAGCATGTAATGCATTATATAAACGTGTGCCAATTACAACAGAGTTAAGTGAGCAAGGCGGAGGCTTCCGCCGAAACGCGTCTGTGCAGCATGTCGGATTAAATCTTTCCTTGAGTTAAAGTCACGGTGTCCGTGCCTTCCTTTCATCCGAAGGAATTGGATTGGTAATCAATATATATATATATATATATATATATATATATATATATATATATATATATATATATATGTGTATCTGAGTGTTTGTGTGAGTGTGTGTATATATTTCTTTTACTTCCTCATGATTTTTAGAATCTCTGCAGACTGCTTTACACCATTTGAAGCTCAGGTGTGGCCATGCCACACTTTTTCCCCGCTAAACTCCACATGCTCAAAGTCTGTTCCTCCTAACAATGCCAAGTGATGGTTTCACCTTGGTGAATGGCCTCTTCTTTCCTGTTTGTTTTCCTGTACTATTTAGATTTGTCAGTACAGAGTGTCAGTTTACATGTGTGTATTTCTGATGGATGCTTCTAACCGCAGATTCCTCACAATTCCTTACAATATCCGCAGATGCCACACTGGATCTGTAACATTTTTCAACATAGTCCCAGCATGCCATTAGGTGGTGTTGAGCAGCTCCTCGTGGACTCTGCTTTATCCCAGGAATGATGGCTTGAGCTGTATATAGGTGCCACCCAAGCGTGCTGACGTCCGTTCCTTTCTTTCCACATCTTCATACTTTGGATTCAGAGCTAGATCCTACTTTCTCATCAGTTGACAAGCTTTTTTTCTTAAATTATTTTCCAGTGTGCAAGGAAATGTGTCCCCGTTCAATAACTACATACTAAAAGCCTTGTAGTGGCTGATGAAGAACAAATGTTTGTGACAGATCCACATGAGGTGTGTCTGGTGTACTCGAACGATATCTGGGACTTCAAAGCCAAGCTGTGTGTTGCAGAGCATAGAAGAAACCCATTTAATGGCTGCTCTTACTTGAAGTCAAAGACACAGACCTGATTCCGCACGTGTGCCGATCCCATGACCGGTCGTTGTTGCTGGACCTTTTACCGCTCTTGAGCCAGTTCTGCGATAGGTCGTTTCTCGTGAATAGGGTGCAGCCTGCGTTTCTAAAGTAACAAAGCGTGTTGTTAGCCTTCTTGGCTTAACGACACGCTTCGCCACTATGTACATATGCCCCTGAATCGTTGCAGTAAGGGCAATCCGTGTGTGAGCCCTTACTGCCATTCAATGGGGCCTAACAGATATCCTCATGGGCACTTGGACCAAACCCTGCTCCTGCTCACCCAGAAACAGACAAGTGGCATGTCTCCACAGGCCCACTGTGCCTTCTAACGCAACACCCTACTCCTGAAAGCCTAGTAGTACAGGCCTCCGCTAGCATGGTGAACCTGAATTATTTTCCCACTACTCCTGTGGACAGAGTCATAAACAATTGGGGCATTTTGGGAAGAGGATGTTTTCTTTAACTAGCCTCACCCTCCGATTAGTTTATGCCAGCTGGTTGCCGGATGGTATTCCCATATATTATTGTGCTTTGTTGCTGAGATTTTACCAGCAATCCAGGAGGAATTTTGCTACAGGTCGTTCGAAATGTCAAGGATTTGGCCAAGTATGTCATCTAGTCAGGCCGGATACAGGCGACTCCTTTGGCTAGAGCTTTCAACACTAGCACGGTGCTTCAGCGCCATGCCTTCGGTATGCCTTTTGACAGGCTTCGATGACTCTGCCCCAATCGCTTTAAAAGAGAATAAAGCTATTGGATGCGCCCTCGTCTTTTCACACCCGCAAAGCAGCATCCTCTACAACTTCACCACTTATGTGGCATTGCCAGGGGTTAGGGTAGGGGATAATGCAGAGAGCGTCCAGGCCAGTAGGAGCAACAAGCTTCCCAGTCCCCTTACCCTTACTGCAGCAGCCTCCTTCAAGCTTAGCAGGACACAATACTAGGAGACAAGATCATTCCTTTCCTCCACAGGTGGCAAGCCTTAACATCTGGCAGGTGGCTCCTGCAGATTGTCCAACAGGGCTGCGCCCTCCAACTCTCTTCCAAGCCGCTGCCTATTCCACCTTTCAGCGGACCGTTTAGCAGTTTTGTGGCAGGAAGTTCAGGGTCTTTTGGAGAGATGAACCAGGCTTCGAAGATTGGAACTGTTACTCGAATCTTGAAAACGGTGGAGGCTTTGCCCTATTTTAGTACTTCGACTCCTGCGGAATGGCAAATTCAAGCTGCTCAACCTAAACTCATAGATGAGGTGTCCTGGATCCAGAAGACTACATGGCGGTGTTCGACCTGCAGAACACCTATTTTCATATTCCCCACCCTTTAGACCTACAGGCACTCGCCTGCATTGCAAGGTGAACCACAAGCATTTAAAGTTTGCTATGCACCCTTTAGGCCTAACCAGTGTCCCTCAGGTGTTCACGAAGGTGATTGTGGTGGTGGCAGCATGCCTTCGAAGTTTGGCAGTGCCAGTCTGCTCCTATTCCAACAGCTATCTGAAAGAAACAGGTTAGTATTAGATTCCTTACCTTAGAATATCCCCAGGCGTCAGTCTGGATCCGGAAACTTTTGCGTAGCAGTACCCCTGCGCGTCGGTAGGCGTCGTCTGCAGGCGTCCCCTGCGGCTCCGCGTCCGTCGTTGGCGTCGTGCGCCGTGATGACGTCGCTGGAGTATATAGACGCCGCCTCCGCGCGCCGACGTCAGTTCTTCTTTTTTCCGCGCCAGTTAGCGCAGATCCGAGAAGAGCAGTACTCCGGTCTTTGACCAAAGTTTTTGATCTTTTTGATTCTTCTTACGGTGCCAGTAGGATGCCTGGTTTTAAGAACTGTGATGACTGCGACCGCACAATGTCGGTCACGGACCATCAACGACTCTACCTCCGGTGCCTGGGCCCCGACCACGACGTGGACGCCTGTGTCGATTGCCGGGCCTTGACGAGTAAAGCTAGGCGGGAGCGGTCCCGCAAGCTTCTCGAGCTGCGGGTGTCGGCCCCGCGTCGAGAGCGGTCCCGGTCCGGCCGGAGGTCGCGGGAGCGGTCGCGGAGCCGTCACTAACGCTCCGGGAGTCATCACCATTCCTCTGGTTCCTCAGGTAGGAAACACAAGAAGTCGGGGCGTCTTCATCGTACCCCCGACTCCCCCCGACGCTCACGCGATGCAGCCGGGGGTTCGGGTGGCCCCACCCCCGCGGCTCCGCATGAGCCGCCGGCGCGGCCTGCTCCATACCCTACGGTCCCTGGGCAAGGCGCGACGCCCGAGGAGATAGAGGAGTTCCTCATGGCCATGAGGAAGCTGTCTCCTCCGACGGGGCCTATGGCGCCTTCGGGTCCTGTGCCCCCGTCCGAGGGC
The DNA here is from genome assembly GCF_964263255.1 of Lissotriton vulgaris. Classification (NCBI taxonomy): domain Eukaryota; kingdom Metazoa; phylum Chordata; class Amphibia; order Caudata; family Salamandridae; genus Lissotriton; species Lissotriton vulgaris. Next base: position 1,788,733,973 of record NC_141694.1, read on the forward strand.
CCTAGCGGGTCGGGTGCTCCTGCCTCGACGCCGCCGGGTGCTCCGGCGCCGCTGACGGCACCGGTCCCGGCGCCGCAGGGGCCTTCAGGATCGACGCCGGCTGGCCAGCCGACCTCCCCGGCGCCGATTCCATCGGGGCTGCCCCCGACGCCGTCCCCGCGCGACGCCGGTCCTCCGGCGACGCCCCCATACCCTCTCCGACTCCGGTCACGGAGCCGAACCGGCGTCGCCCGACGCCGATGGGGCCTGTGAACCCCGAGGAGCCGGTCTACTATGTTGATCCCGAATATGATGAGGAGGTAGATTACGGAGAGGATTGGGAGGGCTCTGAGGACCCTCTGACACGTGAGTGTCAGTACAATGTGGACTGGGCAGGTGACTTGGGTGACACCAGTGGTCTAGATGAATCCCCTAACCCTGGCTTTATCTCGCCTCCTACCGTGGCTTCGGAAGAGGGGGCAGCTTATTCAGTGGTGTTGATGAGGGCTGCCAAGGCCTTAAACCTTGAGCTCCCCGTCGCGGCCGTGAGGACTAACATCCTCACTGAGGTCCTCAAACCGCAGTCGTGCCCACAGGAGCCACTGCTGCCGTTCAACGAGGCCTTGTCTGACGTTCTTTTGGGCACGTGGTCCAGGCCCGCTTCAGGTTCGCCTGTTGATAGGAACGTGGCCAGACGCCACCGTCTGTGTACGGATGACCCCAAGTTCCTGTCCACCCATCCCCCCCTGAGAGTCTGGTGATCCAGGCCTCGACTTCCCAGGCCGCATTCCCGTCGGCCCCGCCCGACAGGGAATCTAAGAGGTACGACCAGTATGGAAAAAGGGTCTTCTCATCCCTAAGTCTGGGATTGCGGTCTTGCAACACCGCATGCCTCTTGGGCCGCTACACCCACTCTCTGTGGGATACGGTCGCGGACTTGCTGCCGGAATGCCCACCGGAGCTACGGGCAAAGCTCGGCAAGGCTATGATTGAAGGCTGAGACGCAGCAAAATACTCCATCAGGTGTGGTCTTGATACGGCCGCCTCTCTGGGCAGAGCGATGTCCACGACGGTGGCGATTCGTCGCCACGCCTGGCTGAGATCCACCAATTTTTCGGCAGATGTCCAGAATGCTTTGATGGACATGCCGTTTGATGGCAGTCGCCTGTTCGGCGACAAAGCGGACCACGCGCTGGAGCGCTTCAAGGACTCCAGGGTCACGGCCAAGTCCTTGGGTCTCTCGACCCAGCGCCAGCAAACGGGTTTGTTTCGCTCCTTTCATGGCCAAGGAAGGGGCGGTCCCACACATGCTGCCAGCCACGCGCCGCAATAAAATTATCAACGCGGTGGCGGCCGTGGAAACCGCCGTGGAGGCGGTCGGGGACAACGGTGAGGTCAGACCACACCTCCCCCCGCAGCATCTGCCACAAAATCCTCCTAGTCCGTGCTTTCAGGCCCATGTGACGCTGGTGGGTTGCAGGGTTCGCCATCACCACTCCCACTGGCGCACCATCACCTCGGATAGGTGGGTGCTGCAGATCGTCCGAAGGGGCTACTCCCTCCCCTTCGAGACCACTCCTCCAGACATGCCACCGCAGAACCACTGTGTGTCGGGGGACCACTTGACACTTCTGAAGGAGGAAGTTACGGCCCTCTTGGCCAAGGGGACCATCGAGCGCGTTCCTGGGCCAGAAGTAGGGCGTGGTTGCTATTCCCACTACTTTCTGGTGCCCAAGAAGGACAAAGGGGCCTACGTCCTATCGTGGACCTAAGGAACGTCAACGGCTTCCTCCGGAAGGAGAAGTTCAAGATGTTGACATTGGCTCAGATCTTAGCTGCTCTAGACCCGCAAGACTGGATGGTAGCGTTGGACTTGCAGGATGCATATTTTCACATCCCCGTCCTGCCGGCCCACCGGCGTTACCTGCGGTTCACGGTAGGCCAAGAGCACTTTCAGTTTATCGTGCTCCCCTTCGGCCTTTCCAGCGCCCCACGGGTGTTCACAAAGGTGATAGCGGTGGTCGCAGCCCATCTGCGCAGGTTAGGGGTTTCAGTCTTCCCCTACCTAGACGACTGGTTGTTGAAGGCGGGCTCGCCCCAGACAGTCGTCCACCACCTTCAGATGACGGCAGACCTCCTGCACGAGCTAGGGTTTTCCATCAATGTGCCGAAATCACACATGTGTCCCTCTCAAAAGCTCCTTTTCATCGGAGCGGTTCTTGACTCGGCGCAGTTTCGGGTTTATCCTCCGGAACGGCGAGTCCAGGATATACAGGCTTTGATTCCCATCTTCCAGCCGTTATCCCGGGTTTCGGTCAGGTTGACGCTGCGGCTGCTGGGGCTGATGGCTTCCTGCATCCTTCTGGTGCATCACGCCCGGTGGCGGATGCGGGCTCTGCAGTGGGACCTGAAGTTTCAGTGGGCCCAGCATCAGGGCAACTTGTCCGACCATGTCTTAATCTCGGAGGGCACTGCAAGACAACTGCAGTGGTAGCTTACGGACCGCGATTGGGTCAGAGGCAGATCCCTCTCCCTTCCCCAACCGGAGCACGTTGTTGTGACGGACGCGTCCCTCCAGGGCTGGGGAGGCCACTTGGGAGAGGCGGAGATCAGAGGCATCTGGTCTCCGGCGGAGTCCCGGCTCCATCTCAATTTGTTGGAGCTACGGGCGATTCGTCTGGCACTGAAGGCATTCTTCCCCTTTGTCAGCGGGAGTGTAGTGCTGGTGTTCACGGACAACACCACCGCCATGTGGTACTGCAACAAACAGGGCGGGGTGGGGTCGTGGACCCTTTGCCAAGAGGCTCTGCGCCTCTGGCAGTGGCTGGAACATCAGGATGTGACCCTGGTGGTTCAACACCTGGCAGGCTCTCTGAACGCCAGGGCGGACGAACTCAGCCGTCGGTGCTCGATGGATCAGAATGGCGTCTGAACTCGGACGTGGTGCAAGGCCTCTTTCTGCAATGGGGAGAGCCTTGGTTAGATCTATTCGCCACAGAAGAGAACGCAGAATGTCATCAGTTCTGCGCGTTGGAGTTTCCTAGACGGCACTCGCACGGCGACGCCTTTCGGCGCGAGTGGAGTTGCGGTCTGTTATACGCCTTTCCGCCTATACCACTTCTGCCCAGAGTGCTGAAGATGATCAGGCGCGACCGGGCCCAATTCATCCTTGTGGCTCCAGACTGGGCTCGAAGGTACTGGTATCCCGAGCTACTCAGCATGTCAGTCGGTCCCCCGATCCGCCTGCCCCTTCAGGAGGACCTTCTGTCGCAGCAGCAGGGGACGGTCCTCCATCCGAACCTGTCCAGCCTCCACCTCCATGCGTGGAGATTGAGCGGCGACGGTTGAGGCCATTTGACTTGCCTCCTGAAGTCTGTGATGTGATTCTGGCAGCCAGGCGTTCCTCCACGAAGTCGGTATACGCCTGCCGGTGGAACAAATTTGTGGCATGGTGCACAGCAAAGGCTGTGGACCCTCTTTCTGCCCCTCTTTCCGAGGTTCTCCTCTTTCTTCTCTCTCTTGCCCAGCAGGGCTCTGCTCTGGGCACTATCAAGGGCTACCTTTCTGCCCTTTCTGCCCTTTCGGCCTTTCTGAGGCTGCCTGATCAACCTTCTTTGTTCAAGTCCCCTATTGTAACGAGGTTCTTGAAGGGCATCACACACATGTATCCACCTGTTCCGTTTGTGATGCCTCAGTGGGACTTGAACCTGGTTCTAACCTTCTTGATGTGTGCTCCCTTTGAGCCACTTCATTCCTGTCCTCTTCGTCTCCTGACTTTAAAGACGGCCTTCCTGGTTGCCATCACCTCTGCCAGGAGAGTGAGTGAGCGAGCTCCAGGCTCTTTCTGTCAAACCTCCTTTCATGTCCATTCATCCAGACAAGGTGGTTTTGAGAACTAGACCTTCTTTCCTGCCCAAAGTTGTCTCTGCTTTTCACATCGGGCAGTCCATCACCCTACCCTCCTTCTTCCCGCCTCCGCATCCTTCAAAGGATGAAGAGCGGCTCCATCGTCTGGACACAAAACGTGCACTTTCATTTTATATGGATCGCACACGCCAGTTCCGGATGGATGACCAACTGTTTGTTGGCTACGTGGGTGCGAAGAAAGGACGGGCGGTACATAAACGGACCATCTCTCGGTGGGTCGTTCTGTGCATCAAAGCGTGCTACTCTTTGGCTCGGAAGGAGCCTCCTGTTGGGCTGAGGGCCCATTCCACTCGGGCCACGGCGGCTAGTACTGCCCTGGGCCGGGGAGTCCCTTTGCAGGACATTTGCCAGGCTTCTACGTGGGCCTCGCTGCACACTTTTGCGAGGCACTACTGCCTGGACAGTCAAGGTCGGAGGGATGGCTTCTTTGGCCGTTCTGTCCTCCAGGACTTTCTGATGTAGGATTGTATTGGTTCGCAGACCCACCACCGGGGTTGGTATTGCTGGGGTATCTATTCTAAGGTAAGGAATCTAATACTAACCTGTTTCTTTCAGATGAACAAGTTACTTACCTTCGGTAACGATATATCTGTAAGAAACAGTAGTTAGTATTAGATTCCTTACCACCCCACCCATCCTCCCCGTTCTGCGAACTGATACCTAGGGTTAAGGACATCCCTTTCAGGGCCCTAGTTTCAAATGGCACCAGTGTTGGTTCTCACATGGCTCTGCGTGTTCTGGCGCGGAAAAGCTGTGTGCAAAGAACTGACGTCAGCGCGCGGAGGCGGCGTCTATATACTCCAGCGACGTCATCACGGCGCACGACGCCAACGACGGACGCGGAGCCGCAGGGGACGCCTGCAGACGACTCCTACCGACGTGCAGGGGTACTGCTACGCAAAAGTTTCCGGATCCAGACTGACACCTGGGGATATTCTAAGGTAAGGAATCTAATACTAACTACTGTTTCTTACAGATATATCGTTAACTTGTTCATCTGTCGAAGACATACTTACACAGTCGCAGAAGAGCTCCAGGCAACACCAAACCTAACATCATGGGGGTTCACTATCAATGTGCAGAACTGACTTTTGGCACCTTCACAGAAGCTCCTTGTCATTGGAGCCATTCTGGATACAGTGCACTTTCAGACCTTCCCACCAGAAAGAGGAGTCCAGGACATTTGTGCTTTGATCCCCATGTTCAGCCTCCGTCCTGGTTCTCAATGAGGATGGATCTGAGGCTGCTTGGCCTACTGGCCTCCTGCATCCCGTTTCTCAAACATGCCAGTCAACCGAATTTACAGTGGGCCCAGCTCTAAGGGAGCTTGCTAGACTTCATCCAGGTTTCGGAGATAACAGCAAAAGTGCTGCAGTGGTGGAACTGCGGCAGACCCCTCTCCCCACCCTACCCAGAGATGACGGTTGGAAAGTTCGTCTGGGAGAGATGCTGTCAGAGGATTTTGCTGCCCAGTGGAGATCCACATCAACCTACTGTTGCTGGCCAAGGACTCCTATATCCCTTTCTGACGATAACTCTCCTATCCAGGGTTCAAGAGAAAATAAAGTATGACCGGGCCCAAGACTTCCCAATGGCTCCTGATTGGGCCAACAGAGTGGTACCAGGAACAATTGGGCAAGAGCATCTGTCCTCCGATCAGGCTGCCACTCCAGAAAGATCTTGCTGTAGCAGGACAGGGCTTTGCACCTGGGTCTGTGTAATCTGCACCTGTGTCTGTGCTGATTGAGCATTTGTTCTACCTTGCGAAGTAGGGGCTGTCGTCCTGACGGCCTTTTGCAAAATCTGTTGACGCTGGAACAAGTTTGTGGCTTGGTGTGGCACCCATGACACTGACTCGCTGCCAGGTACCCTGTTGGATGTGTTACTGTTTGTTTTTTCTTAGGACTTGCAGTGGGAACAGGTAAGTTATCCTCAGCTAGTTTGGACCTTTTTTATTTTCACCAGACCAATCATCTTTGGTCAGAAAATCTGTTGTGATGCAATTCCTTAAAGGTCTGTTCCACATATTCCCTCCTAAACCTTTTATGGTGGCTGAGTGGGAGCTTAATTTGGTATTTACTGTTCTTATGTGCACTCCTTTCAAGCTGCTGCACAGTTGTTCTTTGTTTCCTGAGCCTGAAGAAAATGTTCCTCCTTGCGGTAACCTCGGCTCGTCGCTTGAGTGACCTTCATGCTGTCGATTCCACTACCCTACACCACCACCTTTCTGGACAAAATGGTGCTGAGGGCTAGCGCAACCTTTCTCCCAAAAATTGCAACTTCCTTTCACGGCAGGCAATCCATCACTCTTCCGATGTTCTTTGCCCCACCTCGCCCCAAAAGGGATCTCAGCCGTTACAATGGCTGTACCAAAGATGCATCAAATGGATGATCAGCTATTTTTGGAGTTCTCTGGCGCAAAGAAAGTCAAAGCAGTGCAGAAACCGACATTGTCCAGATGGATAGTTCTCTGTAAGAAAAACTGCTACACAATTGTCAAAGAAGCGTTGGGTGCCCATTCCACCAGACCCAGTGCTGCCACCGCTGTATTGGCATGCATAGGTCCTGTCCAGTATAATTGACATACTTAAGGGGAGTAAATTCAATAATCATGTACAGGAATAATAAACAAAACAAAAATAATGATCATTTAGAAGAATAATGACCAATACTATAGTATGTCCGATGTGCTTAAAGCTAAAAATTGCCCCCTCATGTTAAGGTAAGAACTTGTTCATGAGGAATCTTTTTGTTTCCAGTTTGAAAGCAGCCTTGGAAGAGATCCTCCGAATTTCCGGTGGAAGAGAGTTCCAAATTTTAGGAGCAGCGCCAGAGAAGGCTCGTTGGCATGTTCTCTTTTTGCAGAAGACCTGTCGTTTCAAGAGGAGGAAATTAGCACTCCTTGACAGTCTACCCCCTCCGATAGTTCGAGTTTTTGTGCAAGGTAGATGGGGGTTTTGAAGTGGGGGGCTTTGTGTGATAGGCAGGCAATCTTCAGTTGAATTCTAGCTACTTAGCGTAGCCAGTTTAGCGATTTTAAAACCGGGGAGATGTGTGCATTTCGCGTGGTGCCCGTGATCAATCTGGCCGCAGAATTCAATGAAGCCTTTAGGGGGGCCAAAGTGTATTTGGGGAGGCCACATAGCGTAGCACTGCCATAGTCCATTCTCGGCAAAACAAGCGTTTAGACCACTTGCTTGAAATCTGCTTGAGGTAGGAAGGGTTTGAGATTCCTGAGTGTTCTCAGAAGGTGGTTAGCTCTCTTGCACATGTTGCTAATGTGAGTCTTCATATTCAGATGCTTGTCCAGGGTAATTCTTAGAGATTTAGCTGAGTCAATAATGCGGGGGGAGCAGTTTAAGGCGGTGAGTTGGTTCGATTTTAGTTAAGCAGAACATATCTACTGCCATATTTCTCCTTGTTGCCGATTTCTTTGTGACATGTTGAAAAAAAATAAAAATATATATATACCAATATAATAAAGAGAGAGCCCAAACCTTTGAGGCGGGTAATCTCAGGAACCACAGCACCAATCACAACATCCAATACAGCGTTGAAAAGGGCAGTTGCAGCAGAAGGACAAAGGCTATGCAGACGCCCACCATATACATTTAAAAGGTAAAAGAACCGTGCCAGCAAAGTAGTACCTTGTGGGCGGGTCTGCGTGTGCTGTGGTCGTGTGCAACGCTGGGGGCGTGTGGTACATTCCGCTTTTCATGCCATGTCTCATATCGTGTGCTAATCCCACCCTGCTCCCTTTAAATACCCCTGCACCCCATAATCATAACCCACCCTTACTCCTTAAAATACCCCAACTAACTAACCCATCTTAACCCTATAAATATACCCTGTACCCCAAAACCCAAACCTATCCTAAACCCTAATACCCCTGTACCCCAAAACCCAAACCTACCCCTGAACCCTAAAAATACCCCTGTACCCCAAAACCCAAACCTAGCCCTGAACCCTAAAAATAACCCTGCAACCCAAACCTACCCCTGAACCCTAAAATACCCCTGTACCCCCAAACCTAGCCCTGAACCCTTAAAATATCCCTGTACCGCAAAACCCAAACCTAGCCCTGAACCCTTAAAATACCCCTGTACCCCAAACCGAGCCCTGAACCCTAAAAATACCACTGTACCCCAAAACCCAAGTCTAACCCTGAACTCTAAAAATAACCCTGCAACCCAAACCTACCCCTGAACCCTAAAATACCCCTGTACCCCAAAACCCAAACCTAGCCCTGAACCCTAAAAATATCCCTGTACCGCAAAATCCAAACCTAGCCCTGGACCCTTAAAATACCCCTGTACCCCAAAACCCAAACCTACCCCTGAACCCTAAAAATACCCCTATACCCCAAACCTAGCCCTGAACCCTAAAAATACCTCTGTACCCCAAAACCCATACCTATCCATAAACCCTAAAACTACCCCTGTACCCCATAACCCAAAACTATATCTGAACCCTTAAAATACCCAAACACCCCAAAACATATACCCACACTTACCTTATCCAAACATTAAAAAAAACCATGATTTTACCATTCATGCATTTACAACGAATTTTGTTGTAAATGTATGCGTGGTAAAAGCATATAAAATGTAATGCCATGCGTTATAATGGCATTGCGGAGTCAAGGTACTTTCGTAATGAAAGTATGCGGAGTGATGGTATGCGGAAAGAAAGTTGCGGAATAATGGGTGTTTACTCTCCCCGGGTAAGTACATTGGTGGCACGGCGGCCCACATCTCCAGCAACATACTCATATTTTTTCACCACCCATTTGAAAAATGTACAGGTCTCTCTCATTGATGGCCAGCACCGACATACACTTTTAGACACACCTCCCGCCGCAAGTTCTAGAATTGCGAACTTTAGAGCTGGGGAGCTACGTTTGAATCTCGGCATCAGCTCAACATCCTGTGATTCCAGGAAAATCACTTTGTCTCCTCGTACCTACCACAAATGGATGTGTTCTTCTGTAATGTAAATTGTGCTCATGCCATGTTGTCGAGTTCGCGCTATATAATATTGCAAGGAAAAATAAAGTAGGGAAACTCGAGTTCACACACTACTGAACGCGCACTCTTAAGTGCATCAGCAGTGCACTGTGAATCGGAGTGTTTCACAGACCTGTCACAGATAAGAAATGCTATCAAAACGAAATCCTACAAAACAATATACTACTGGCCGGCAGCAATTCATACCTGGACAACGTCGGGACGGGCTGCTAGTATATATATAGATATATATATCCGAAACGCCCTCCAGCGTTGCAGAAGGTAGGAGCCGCACACGGGGACTTGAAAAGAGGTTCTTTATTGAATGCAGATACAGCGTAATGCATTTCGGCGTGAACCTTCCTCAGACGCCTCTGCTCAACTGAGAGTTTGTGCGCCCAGCTGTTTTAAGTCTCTGCGACACTCGTGATTGCTGAGTGCACGCCTCCCCCAACCATGTGATCGTTAGTTGCAGTGTGAAACTACTGGCACTGCAACTCCCAGCATGCTTCAAACCTGGGTTGGTGTAACGTGGGGAAACCGAGGTAACAGTCCTTGTGTTTTTTAGGCATAGGCAGCGCTGGGCGAACTGGAAACAGTCAAAATATCCATAAGAGCCCCTCGAGTCCCCGCAACCGCTTCAACCCGCAGGGCACAGATCCGCCAGGTCGTGGGCCGGTAACGAGGTACCAACACCGTCCGTGTAAATACAGACTGCCTTTGAGCAACGTCCCGTGCTTTTCCTGTTTTCCCGCTGGTGAGCTGCCTGATGCCACTACCATGACGAAGAACAAACTGCTTGCGCAGACACTAGATAGCAGGCAGGCAACTTGAGAAACGTGAGCTCCTTATCGTGTCTCTGGTCGACACGAATAACATCCGAAACACCCTCCAGCGTTGCAGAAGGTAGGAGCCGCACACGGGGACTTGAAAAGAGGTTCTTTATTGAATGCAGATACAGCGTAATGCATTTCGGCGTGAGCCTTCCTCAGACGCCTCTGCTCAACTGAGAGTTTGTGCGCCCAGCTGTTTTAAGTCTCTGCGACACTCGTGATTGCTGAGTGCACGCCTCCCCCAACCATGTGATCGTTAGTTGCAGTGTGAAACTACTGGCACTGCAACTCCCAGCATGCTTCAAACCTGGGATATATATATATCTCCAAAGCTCCAGTTTCGCTCTGAACCCCTGCCCCTTGCAGCGGAGCGCCCAGACGGGATAGCGAGTCCCAAATAAATCAAAGCTTTTCCAAAACCTGCTAAAGAAGGAATGTCCGGGCCAGCTTGTGCAATTCAACAAGCTTTTAATGATAGCTCCACTCCTAGAGTGGAGCTATCATTAAAAGCTTGTTGAAATGCACAAGCTGGCCCGGACATTCCTTCTTTAGCAGGTTTTGGAAAAGCTTTGAGATATATATATATTAGTTGAGGCCCAGATTTTGTGACGAGATAACGCCATTTTTATGGCACAATCCCGAAGCCAAATCTAATTTATTAAATCTCAATGTGCTTAAATGTACTCATGATATACCTGATAAACATGTACGAAGTCTTAATATCTGATGTCACTTTTTGTGAGGTCACTTCCTGTTATGTCACATGCAATGTCACGTGTCGTGACATCAAGCACAGGGATGGCACCTGTCATGGTTTCACTTGCATACTTCCTAACCTGGTTAGTCCCCCCACTGTTTTTTTTTTTTTTAGGACCTGTGCCCTGATCAAACTTTAACAATTTGGTTTAACTTTGGGAAAATGAGATTAGAGAACAAATAACCTGTAGAAACTTACCGAATATTGGGTCAGTAGTCAATATTTACTACATTCTATGTGTTTTGACTATGAAATAAATAAATAAAATATAAAAAAGAAATATCCGACAAGATTACATCTTAGCATACCTTGAGAAATCTGCTGAGCACAGAGACTCTCAGGTGCAGCAGGAGGAGGCTAGGCCAACCAGCCCTCCTTGCCTTGACAGTCCTGCTCGCTCTTAGTCCACAGCACTCAAGAGGCAATGATTCAAAATGAAAATTAATGATAAGGCAGGCCTGTCCCTCCTAGCATCATTGGTCCATTCTCTCTACAGGGGCAGGCCAGCAACATGAAACAGGGTCCTCAGTGCGCAGGGGCTATGCTGAAAAATCTTTCGGATACAGTCTGGGAACATTCTAAATGTGAGGAATCTATGGCAAGATTTGGTATCTACCAGATTCGGCGTTACCGTATGTAATTAACTTGTTTGTTTGGATGCTAATTTCTTAATCTCTGGGCCTCCGCCTTTGCGGGACGCTGTAGGCTCCTCGCCCTTTAAATGTGTGGGCCTCCATTATTTTGCCTCAGATTCTTTGCAGGGCGATCATTTAGCTCTCCCATTGGTGAGTTTCTGGTATGTTTTAGGGAATTTCAAGTAAGGCGATTGTTACTTATGCCCATGCTGCTAGAAGCCTATTCCCTCTACGATGATCTTTTCTGCAGGTTGCTTGTCCTTCAATTGATTGATGGGACTCAGATATTGATACGTTTTAAGGTTACATCTCTAGTGCATTGTTGGCTTCCCCACTCTTCAATATAGAGGTGCTTTGTTTTTAAACCTCTTTTGCCCTTTAGTGGCTCCTTTTAGTCACTAGTTATATTGGGCTTGGAAGAAAAGTGTGTGTGGTCTAAATGGAGGCAGAAGTGCAGTTCACACTATATGAAAATGTCTTGTCATCACACCCTAAGCATAGGTAAATAATCACATATTTATTTGGCACAACGTTTTTAATTGCAGGACTCCTCTTAGCTTCTTCACCTGGGTGAGACAGGATGTTGCGACTGAACTCAGCAGCTTTGATTCATGCATTCCACCTTCCAATTACTGGCATAGCTTCTGCTATGGTACCCCGCCAAGTACTACTTAGTTTTTTGATTTGTGTGCTTATGGGAGTGAAGAATACTTTTCCTGTTGATGTTCCATCCCTGCAGATCCAGCTCTCGTGGACATGGCACATTTACCAGATCCGGTATCAGTATTTTAGTTGATAGACCTTCTTGCCCTCTGTCCTCGCGGGGGGGGGGGGGGGTGAGGGGGGGGGGTAATTTTCAAATTCCATGAAGTTCCTCCCCAGACTAGCCAGCACCTGGTCCTTCAGGTTTGTGCATTGTGTGTAGCGCCTAGAGTTGCATGTTGTTCTGATGGATGCTTCTGCAGATTCCTCACCTTTTGAATAACATCAGGAGCCCAAGTGGATCCGGAAAACTCTCTGCAGTAGCTTCCGCATGTTTAGATGTGGTGCTATTGACTTCCATTGCTGCTGCCTCATGCTTCCAGACATGACACGTAGATGCATAAAGCTTCTAACCCCCCACCCCCATGCATGTTCCTCTTTTTCTGGTCCCTTCGCTGCAGATCCAGGGCTCTGCTCCCACTTTTCGGCCACTCACGGAAATTTCTCTAAAACGTTTTACTGACCTTGTGCAGGGTTGTCACCCACAAAACAGGCTTAAGCAGTTCTGCACTTTCAGTAACCAGATGCCAGTCACAAACCCATACAAGATCTTCTTTTGGTGCCTCAGTACCAAACATGTCTCCAAATCCTGTGACAAACGCTCCCTGGAACACCCGAAGGCCAACAGGGAGTGGGAAGCCCAACTCTACATTGTTGATCACAAGAAAAGGGGTAGCTCAGCTTAGTCATGCGATCGATCCTTGGCTCACTTCCCATCTTCTGGTAATTCTAGGGCAAAGTCAAAAGACAAGTCAAAGCGCAAACATAAGACGCCTAGGGGGCGTCGCTTGGCAAGCCGTCATAGCGGACGTGTGATGAGTGAGCTCCGTCCAGCCCTAAATTAATCCTACATCATCCTGCACCTTTGATCAATATTTGAGTCCCACAGAGAGTCTGCGGACCTGGCAAACTGGAGTCACCTACCTGGGAAGACCTTCGTTCATTGAAGTGGCTGGTGGTGGCGATATGGTGTTGTTGAAGTGGCGGCCTGGCAGCCCTTCGTGAGACCGGGACGTGGAGTTGGACGCTGCCCGGATCCAAAGCATGGGGGTGATGCTGCTGTGACTGAGCTGAAGCGCTGCAGGAGTGGGGAGGATCATGCCCTGGTGTGTGCCCCACGGGCAGACATCTCCGGAGGGAGGAGTCAGCTGCTGCCCTGCGACAACGATTGACGATAGGGAGGGCCGTGATGCTCGGCGTTGATTCGGGCAGCGGAGGTGAGAAGCCGTGTGTGTAGGCTGCTGAGGAGGTAGGTCTCTGGCCGTGTTCTGGAAGTGCGTGTGTCGGTGGTCCTTTGGCCCCGGCAGGCGAGTGCGCTCCTCCTCCTGCCAGACACCCTCTTCCTCGTGGTGGTGGCCCGTAGTGCGTGCACCCCTTCGGGCCTGCTGAGAGCAGGGGTCCGGGCGCCTCTGCCTTGTACCCTCCCCCCTTTGCCTGCATAAGAGCGGGGGTCCGGCGGTGTCATCGAGCCGCAGGGGAAGTAGATTAGGGCCCGTGGGGGTCTGGTGAGCTAGTCGACGAGTCCCTGGACGGGCCAGGGGCTGTACGCTGTGTTCTTTCCCGCCCTATCCCTGTCATGAGAGGCGCTAGCATCAGTGGTTGAACGGGCCGCGCTGGAGTCTGGCTCTACAGACTGATCGCCCAACCCTGTCTCTGGTGCCCACAGGGCGAATTGCACTGGCCGGTGGCGGTGTGAGATCCTGGAAAGAGACATCTGGGGCAGCAACAGTGGAGTTTGTGGCACTAGTGGATGTCGGCGGATGAGTGCCTCTCTTCCTGCTCACAAGCGCTTTTGCATCGGCGGTCAGTCGTGCCGTGTGAGCACCCTCGGGCCCCTTGACGGTTGAGGCTCGATGCTGGGCAGGCCCGGGTTGCGGGAGTCTTGTGTGGGGGTTTCTCCCCCCCCCCCCTGCCCTGTCTGGGTGAGACCCCCCTTGTGGTCCCCAGATATTATCTGTGCATATGCTGGGAGACCCAGAGACTGCCATGACGAGAGCAGGGGGGCGGCGGCTCGTCCAAGCAATGCCCGATAGATTAATTCACGGGCCCCGGTACAGCGGCTTTGGCGTCTGGGGGACTATGCCGGTCAACGCAGCGCTCATGGCCGCCATTACTCAGTCCAGGTACATGTTGGACGCTAAAATGGGGCAGTCTGCTCCGATGTCTTTATTACACAGTAATACTGGTGGTAGTGTTTCTCAAGGAGAGAAAACGTCCGCACCTTCTGTTGATGAATATGTTCAATGGGCACAGTCTACGTGTAATATCAAAAAGAGGTGCACTGGGAACCTGGTAAGACACCCACCACCAGGGGTGTGAAACAAAGCAACTTAATGCTAGTATCAAGAAACAAGAAGATACCAAGTTACACAAGCACCCTCTAACAAGTCAAATTTCAGGAAAATTTGCCGTAGAGCATTAATTATTTCAAAAAGTTTTTTTAAACCCCAATATCAAACATGAATTCGTTTGGAGTTGAGAAATTTCAAAGTATGGATCCAAGACAGTTGTTATACTTCAAGATCTTTATTTTAGACACATTAAAAGTTTTCCAGCTTTGCACTGCCGACACTTGTTTCGCCCACTCAGGGGCTTTTTCAAGGCTATCTTAGTCAGAATAGAGAGGTCTGGCGGTCGGGAAGTTCTTATGGGTCAAAGGATGTGAGATGTGTCAGTACTAGGAATCCTATTATTGATAATGATCCCGGCGAGCTGTTCAGGGTGTGGGTTCCACCTTACTAGTTTCCAGATGTTGAATCCCACACAGGATTATGGTAAAAGTCAAGGAAGTGTGTCTTGATATGGTAGCGCGAGTCACTGCATGGAGATAAGTCTAATATTATATATAGTCAGGACACCAGCGGACCTTGATAAGTCTTCCAGTCGTTTGCACGGGCCAAATCTCCACTGCTGGGCACTAACTGCTCCGATGTCATGCTCCTGCGGCACGACCTGAGCAATGCTGTATCACGCATAACTGAGGCTGACACCCACATATCCGGGGTGGAAGATGATGTTACTACGCTAAAGAAAAAGATGGCCACCATGGAAACCACTCAACGAGGTCTTGCGGTGCGAGTGGAGGACGCCCAGGGGCAGGCCATGCGCAATAATCTCAGCTTTGTTGTGTTCCCAGAGGGCTGTGAAGGGGTCGATATGGAGCAGTGTCCTACACAGTGGCTGGAGGGCTGGCTCCCTCTGGAGTCTATGTCCCGCTGTTTCGTTGTGGAGCACTAATACAGAAGCCCCCGCCTCGGGCTCACCCGAGGCCAGTCATCGTGAAACTCTCGAACTATCATGATCGCTTTGCGATACTGAAGCAGGCCCGGATCAAGGAGCCCTTGGTCTGTGACAATGCTCGCATCCTGATCTTCCCTGATTACAAACATCTTAAGCTTCCATATGCTCTACTATATCCTGCCCGCCTGCGAGTGGTGTGACGCTCTGGCACCCATTTCTTTGACCCACCAGAAGAGGTTTTTAAATGGACTGATGTGACGGTGCGGGTAAGAGCTCATACGCTTCCCGGAAGGGAGTCAGATTCCTCATTGAGCGTGGTGGCTCGATAGGGGCCCCGGCTGCAGCAGAGGGGCACCAGAAGATCACGATCCAGGTGCTGCTCCCAGTACTGTGGCGCATCGTCCCGGGCTGGCTCGGCCTCTGGGCAACAGACATCGGCGGCCTGATTGGTGAACCCGCAAGGGGCTGTGGTGAAGTAGACTACCTTGGTCTGATCGGAGGGACTCGTTCATGGGCCAGGATCTCTGTTAGACTTTTGCTAGCGGAGAGTGTGCCTATGATGCATGGGCTGTAAGTTGGGTATCTATTGGTCGGGGTGGGCCACATCCTCCTGTTGGGGGTCTTTCCAGCCACGGCAGATGCTTCATTGTTTTTGAGGTATAGGGTGGGGGGTCGTTTCTGTTCTCTGATGGCACTTTCGCTCACTGACAGTAGTTATTTGCACATACACCAGATAGTGTTCCTTATTCCTGCATTTGCTGGCACAGCCCCTGATGGCCAGTATCCCCACTAGGGAGCAGGTGTCCCCAGTACACTTCACATCATTAGCTGGAACGTGCGAGGAGCCCTAGATAGGATTAAACAGGGGGCCATGCTCCAGCAGGCTAAACGGGCCAGTGCAGATGTCCTTATGCTGCAAGAAACTCACCTCATGGGAATGAAAGCCCTCTATTTTCAGTGATATGGGTATCCGCATGTGTTCCATTCCAGTTTTGTGAGGGGATCAGGGGGGTGGCAATCTTGATACACTGCAGAGTCCCTTATATACACATACCAAGCAATGGACAGACACTTAGGGGCGATATTTATTCCTCCAGGGCAAGGTCGGGAGGATCCTTTGGTGCTGGGTAGTGTATACGCTCCTCCCCCGCGGCAGTGGAATCTAGTGGCGCGTCTCATGACCCTTTGGGCGGATGTACCAAAGGGTTTATCCGTAGTTGGTGGGGACTGGAACGATGTGATGGGTATAGCCAGGGATCGCTGGAGGGCTGGGGGATGTCTAGAGGGTACTTGCACTATGAAGGTGTACTTCTTGGTGACGGGGCTTGACTGGGTAGACGTATGGCGTCACTTCTACGGAGATGATAGGGAATTCACGTATCTCTCTGCGGTCCACGACTTCTATTCCAGAATTTTTACCTTTTTGTTCCCCGAGTGGCGGTGGCAGAGATTCTTCCGCGGTGGTTGTATGCCCACTGCCCGGTGGCCCTTACTTTACAAATCGGGCGGATGAAGCAGCCGTTTAGGTGGCGCCTCTCGGTATGACACCTACAAAATGATGATTATAGAGAACACATGAGCTGTGCTCTCGATCAATACTGGACAGTTAATGTGGGGTCAGTTCCAGGGCCGAGTTATTATGGGAGGTAATGAAACCTACACTGAGGAAGGGGGGGGGAGGGGGAACGACATTTCCTAGTGTGCGGCGGCACGTAGGGAAGAGCTGCTGCAGGTGAAGGTGAGCATAGAAGATCTTGAACGTAGGAGCCGGGAGCCTGGAGGTGGCCTGGTCAGAAGGCAGTTGCTGATGGCTCAACAGAATTATGCTGCACTCCTGATGGATGAGGCCCACCAAGCCTGGTTTGCGACACGTAGTAGGGTCTATAAATGCGGGGATAAATCCAGCAAGATGCTGCATTGGCTCTGTCAAGGAATGTTTCATTCTCAGGCCCTCCCTGGCATATTGGGCTCGGTAGGCAAACCGCTCACAGACCCACTGGCCCTAGCTGAGAGCTTTGCCACATATTATGCAGATCTGTATGCCCCCTAGAGAATGTTGCCAGCTACCAAAATAGATAGGTTCCTAGATGATCTTCCGCCCAAGGCACTATCGGATGAGGTTAAGGAACAGCTGGACCTGCCCCTGACAGATGAAGAGTTGGGCGCTGCATTGGGAGAGCTTAACTCCGGGAAGGGGCCGGGGCCCAATGGGTTCCCTAGTGAATTTTTTTAAACTCTACTTCTTGCATTTGGGTCCACAATACTGCTCTGTGGTGGAGGAGGCGCGAGAGCGGGGCTCTCTTCCCCCAGACTGGAGACATGCGGAGGTGGGTGTCTTAAACAAGCCGATAAGCCCCCGGATCAACATGCATCATATGGTCCCATCTCCCTCCTGAACGTGAAGGCTAAAATCCTGGCTAAGGCCCTAGCACATCGCCTTTTTGCCTCACATTACTGCCCTGGTCCATCCTGACCAGGCTGAATTTATGCCTCGGAGGGCGACCAGGCATAACATCAGCGGGCGCATGTGGCAGTGGCGGTCATTCAGCAGCTGGGTGAACCGGCGGCACAACTATTGGCTGAAATGGATAAGGCATTTGATTCCCTTAGCTGGGTGTACTTATTTGCGTTACTGCATAGACTCCGATTTGGACCGCGATTCCTTTCCTACTTAGCTCTCCTATACACAGACGAACAGCCTCGGTGAGAGTAGCCGATGCGATCTCTTCCACGTTTTCCTTCAGGCGGGGCTCGTGACAGGACTCCCCTCTGGAATAATGGGCGTCTGCCGCATCTGGCGGCCCTGCAGGGGGTGGGATAATATAGGCGTCTTGGGTGATGTTACGAGGGGACTGGCACTCAAATCCTTCAGAAAGAATTTCACATGCCTAAGTCCCATTTCAATCGCTACCTTAAATTTCGGCACGCTCTGTCCCCTGCCTAGTGGGCTTGAAGTCCTTGCCGGAGTTCAGCCCGCTAGAGGCAAAAGTTTTAATGGGAGATCTCCAGGAACGCAAAATCTCCAAGATCTATCAATCCCTAGTTACCCATTGCTCCCCCACGCTACAGAAATTCTGGGGGGATTGGGAGGGCGATGTGGGTCCATTGGATGAAGAAGACTGGACAGAGGGGGGGGAGGCGGCCATAGCAGTACGACTCCGCCTCGTCCAGCTTAAGTATCTACAAAGGGCCTACTTTACACGGGTACGTTTGTGGAGGGCGGGGCTGATTGCTTCTCCTGTGTGCCTTTGATGTAATCGGGAGGAGGTACTCTCATACAGTGTCTGGCAATGTCTCTCCTTAGATCACTTCTGCAGGGGGGTGTGGGGGGTTACCTGTCTATCAGAGGTACTGCGTTGGGATCTCCCCCGCTCACAGAAATTTGCTCTGCTACATGTCATGGAGGGGATAGGAGGCAACATTTATAAACGACACCTAATGTAATTGGGCTTTTCCCTGGCGAAAAGGGACATAGCTAGGTCGTAGAAGGCACCGAGGGCCCCTGCAGTAGGTGCGTGGAAGAATCGCCTAGACGTCTGTATGGGCCTGGAGAACCCCATCTACATTGCCAGGGGGTGCCCACACAAACATATCAAAATTTGGAAATGGTGGGCAGACTATCGAGGACTGCTGTTGGAGCCGGTCTCTGTGGCAGGGGACCCCCCTCTGATGGGATTCTTATTTTAATGGTGGGACTACCGTGCGATTCGGTCTAACTGTGGGTGTATAGTGCGATTTGGGGTGGAGCGGTTGGGACAGGGGGGTTTAATTTAGATTTTATTTTTATAGGGTTTCTAGCTCCTGTGTTTTAAATTGAAAATATCAAAGTCAATATAATATGATACAATTGTGCAGATGTCTCTGGGGTATAGAGCAGTGCAATATATGTGTAACTTGACAAATAAAATCTGTTAAAAAAAAAAACATAAGACTCCTAAGCAAGACTAAGGCTTCCCAAATGTCCTGCTTCCGGGAGCAGTCATGTAGTCAGCCTTCGAAAGAGCCTACTCTGCTTTCCTTATCCCATCCTGATCAGCTGATGCATCAGGAGTTCCCCAAGCCATCGCGAACTTCACAGCAGTTTGGGTGCCTTTGGGATCCATGAAGGCCTGCAGTTGGACTTCAGCTGGCATGGCTTTCCCTGCTGCCAACTGGCCCTGGCAGCGGAAACTCATATCAGGCGTAGACTTTGTCCAGAG
The DNA here is from genome assembly GCF_964263255.1 of Lissotriton vulgaris. Lineage (NCBI taxonomy): Eukaryota > Metazoa > Chordata > Amphibia > Caudata > Salamandridae > Lissotriton > Lissotriton vulgaris. The sequence goes on from NC_141694.1 coordinate 1,788,753,311, forward strand.
CTCATCCTATGTTGCTGTCACTATAACCATGGTTTCCCTGCATTCTTGTGCCAGTTTTGCTCGATATTCACCGTCTTGGCTCTTTCCTCTGAGCATTCGCCCAGTTCTTAGCGCTCTTTGTTCTTTCTGCCCTTTTTTTTCTTCGTTCTTACATCTTGATTCGCCTTCCTTTTGACCATTTCGCCCTCTTTACTTTTGTCTTTTTTAACCTATTTCATATATTTTTGCTTAAACTTTATATTGAGTTGCTTGTTTTCTGCTCCTTTCTTTGTTCCCCCTTCCTTTGAGCTATACTACTTTTTCCTCCCTTTCCTACCTGTGCGATCCTTAGCTCTTTTCCTGTACTCCCATCTCTTGCTCTCTTCTGCTCTGTAGCCTGCTCTCCCCCCCGCCCCCCCACATTTAATGAAGGCCACAGTGCAGATGCTGGTGCACTCCAGGCCAGGCCGCCTGTGCCGTACCCCAATGCAACCCTCCTCGCCTGCAATCCTGATTCCTGCTACCACCCAGCACATCACTACACCGTAGAGGTACACTGCTGCGCTACCTACAAGTTCTCCTGCATTTTCCTATAACCGCCAGGCACCAACAGCACAAAGACCACGCACTCATCAGCCACCAGCAACATCGCAATACTCCTCAACACCGTTCTCACATCAAACGCCACAGAGATATGAGACCTGCTGAGGTAATATAAATTTTATGGTCAAGTTATGTTCCCTAGCGCGTACCCCACCGACTCCATGTACGAGTTAAAGTGCATGTAACTTCCCTCCTGTACCAGCTATGAAGACGCAAATACATTTGCGTCCAACGTTAACTTGTCCTCTTTCAGACCCACCATGAATGGGTTGGATGGTCCGTTCCTAAGTATGCTATGCCAACGTCTTTTTGAAGTGTACTCCTACGTTTTTCAGCCTGGCTGAAAGTAGGCCCTGAATCTCTGCCACCGAGCCTCTTTTCTGGCTTCTGACTGCGAGGGCCCCTGCCCAAGCAGCCCCCGTACCCGTGAACTCTGACTTACTTCTAGCGCGGCCCTCCGTGCTCAGCTCAGCCTGCTGCCTGCCAAGATTGACTATAACCTTCGAGTTATCTGTTTCCCTCCCCGAAAATACATTCCAGCCTGCTAGTTTCAGTAAACATCCTTCCTCAGCTGCAGGGCTAAAGGGCCGACCTGTCTCTATGCAAGTAATTCATAGACTCCGTTGCCATGCTTTCATGGAAGGCCCCTCGCCCCACGCTTCTCATACAGACACTCAGGCGCTTATACACGCACTCACAGCAAGTATAGAATAGCTTCTGCTCTAGAGACCTTTCTGCCCAGATACCTTAGTTCCTAAACATCAGATATCAGATATGATAGAAGCACGAGTTGATCTGACATGCCAGACTTCTGTCTCTTTCCGTCAGTGCAAATGTCAAGCCCCCTGCACCCCGTCAATCACACGTCATGCAGCTGCGCGCGCATCCAAGCTTCCGATTTCTGCTGACATTGCAACATTCTGTTAGCACCACCCCTTGGTGCCACCCACTTGCGTCACCTATCAGTGACGTTTCTAGCACTCACCTCTAGTTCACGCCTAGTTTACGCCTCTTGATGATGTACTAGTTTCACGTGTATACTGTTATCTCGTCTTCTCTCAGCTGTTACGCCTCTTACATTGAACATTATGATGTAAATCAAGTATATAAGCTATGTATTGTCAATAAACGAGAGCGCGCTCATCTATCTCTTCTGACACCCTGTGTGGTGGTCAGAACATGATATCCTGATTCCTTTATGAGGAATAAAACCCTTAGAAACTCTTACACCACGGACTCTGTTTTCCTTCATTCTGATTGAGTTATTATTGATTATGTACTTACCTGCATAGAAATTAAGAGAGTAAATTAATTATTTACGTCATTTTGGCGCCCGAACAGGGACCCCTCCCCCACCTCACGCGCCGGTTGGCGCGTTGCATACTGTGTCCCCTGCCATCAGTTAGATGGAATACACGTTTACTGGCAGGATTTCCTGCATCTCCCTCTGACCCACGGAGGTGACGAAGACTGCAATCAGTGCCCAGACGAGGCGGTGAGGAGTGCGGAGGATCCCGACCAGAGCCCAGCCGAAAGAAGCAAGGTCCGAGGTGTGAAGAGGCCCACCAGTTTTCCGAAGTTTTCCGAAGTTTTCCGAAGTTCCGAGCCGAGTCCAGTCGAGTTTTCCGAGGCCTTCTGTTTTCCGTGCTTCCCGGTGAGTACCATTGCTGGGTCGTATCTAGACGGGTTTGGGTACGCAAGTCCGGTCTGCACTGTTTTTAGGCAGTGTATCTGTACTGTTTAGCAGTATATCTAGTATTCCGAATTTCTGAAATTCTGCACTGTTACAACAGTGTATCTGTACTGTTGAGCAGTACATCTAGTATAGAGGGGTAGTCATCTATGTTTTAAATGTTTTTGTAATTAATGTCGTGGTATGAATGTGATTGTTTTTGTGCATTATTGTGTTTCCTTGTATAAATAGTTACAGTCGACATTAAGTATCAAGGATCAAGCATTTCAGTATCAAGTAGGCACAATGCCGCTTTTCAACAAGTTAAGGCAGATAGGGACTAGGAAAGGGATGTTAGAGGAAGAGATTCCAATCCCCCCTAGGGACACTCCAGGTAATTTTATGTACAATAAACATGGCATAGACGCCATTCTGTATCTAGAGTTATGGACCGATTATACCAAGCACCTAGAGGAAAGATACCGATGGCCAGTTAACGGAACATGGGATGCCGAGTGCATCATAAAGGTAGAAGAAATATTACGGAAAAAGAAAGCCAGACAATCTCAGAAAGACGCCATAGAATTTTGGCGTAAGGAATCACGTAAGCGTGCTGAAAGAGCACTCCGTAGAGAAGACAGACTTCAAGAATCAGAAAAGGCCCAAGAAAACGAATTAGTTACTGAGGGAATTCGAGTAAAATTAGAACAAATAGATCGTACCCAAAATAGCCAAGTGAACAACATGTATCTTTTGGCCGAAGGTACCCCTGACGCCATTTCAGAAATACCGAAAAATTTGCCGTCACCATTGGTTCCAACTAAAGTAATGCACAAGACTACTAAAGACATATTCCTAAATTCCTATCTAGATGATGTAGCACCAGCTTACACCAATCTGCCTGTTCGCGCCCTGCCTGCAGACAGGGACGGGGGTGGTACTCCACCCCCAGGTCACGTTCCGCCGGTACCGCAACAGACTTCTCCTGTTCCGCCAGCCCCGCCACTTCCCCTACTCAAAACTGACCTACCGAAACAACGTTTGCCTGATCCACCTAAACGACAAGTTCACGTTCAGATACAGACTCCGCGGAGAGATAATGCCCAAGCATCCGCCTCAGGAGGTGCGACAGCGGGTCTACAGACCCCGCCCCCGACACACAGATTGCATTTAAAAGACACACAGAATCCTTTCCAGTCTCCCCACTACTCATCCCGGCTTGAGGCATTGAAAGATAGGATGTCGTTCTGCAGATATGATCCAGTACCCGGAACAGACGATCTAATGGTATTAGCATCACTGCGCTTAAGATCTGCCACCGATAGCTTGTTATGCTGTGTGGGAATGCAGGAAGCCCTCGACAGACTATACAAATTCATACAGACAGGGAAAGACCCCGACAGTGTCCAAGCTGCCATGTATGAACAGAAAGTTGACATTCAAAAACAGATATTACGATTCTTCATTAATTGTGTAATAAGAGAACGAGACAGGCCCGGAACAGATCAGAGTGAATTAGACGTATTGAACAAGTGGGGCCAAAATATAGCAGAAGCAAAACATGACAAGGGGACTTGCATAGCCGCTATGTCCCAGAAAATCAGAAAGGCAGTATTAACTGCACACCAGGAAGGAACTGATAAAGCTTCCTCCGAGGAGGAAAATGAAGATGAGACGTCAGGAAAGTCTACAGACATTATAGCATATGTAGGTAGGGGAAACTACCTTAGGAAAGGTGTCCGTCCGGAGAGCAAGAGAGTTTTCTTCTCTGCCTTAACAAATCCGAATTCTGCTGAGCATCAGTTCCAGGAAACTGATAAACGGCTTCGAGATCGAGTTGGGTACCATGTACTCAATTCTATGGAGGAACAAGAACTAGCCCGATCAGCTGTATCATGGGCCGAGAATGCAGACATATATAATGATGATACCGTAGCACAGACATTTTTGAACCTCTCCCCCGACGAACAGAAATTAGCAGGTGTATACATGATTCAGCACCTTCTCATTAAATACAGAAAACATTATTCCGATCCAGGTCCCTTACACGAGACACTAGAAGCACTACTGATGGATAGATGGAGAGGCTTAAGTACCAAATTAATTCAAATAATTCTAGAACAACGACGCAGATATGATACCTTTGTAAGTTCTGAATATGTTCCCGCCCCACCTCCAGAGAGGAAAATGTACCATATGCAGTGCGGGGGTGGTATTGAAAGTCAGAACCCCTTACGAGAAGTGCACCCTGTTATGGGTGAGGACAAGGTTTTGAAACGCGTGTATGTACACACGCCTCTGACTAAATTAGAACTGTTAGAAATGAAGAAATTAGTCCCGTGCCATGATAAAGACCCTGCAGGTTTTCATAGAGAGCTCAAAGATATGTTACTGATGGGAGACTACACGTATGATGATATCATGAAAATGTTGAAAGTATTACTGCCTACGGGTATATTCGAGAAACTGAAGGAAAAGGAATGGGAGGTGGGAGACACAAAGATTGCCTGGGCAGAAATAGAAGAAGAAGAGAAAAAACGGGTTCCAGGGTTAGGCCTTGGGGACAAAACTAAAGCATTACCAGGTTTGATAGTACAGGTCTTGCCCAGATTATTGACAACTAGAAAAGAAGATTGGGACGCAATCTCGTCCTGTAAACAGAAACAAGATGAAGATACTAGCGACTTTTATTCAAGATTCGAGAAATGTTTTATTATAAATAGTGGCCTCCAGCCAAGTAGCGAGTCGTACCCACATCTTTTTGTATCAAAGTTAGTCGAGAATTCCCTACCGTTAGTTAAAAATAGAGTGTATAAAGTCGAGAGTACATGGCAAGCAAATACGCCATCCCAGATGTTACAAATGTTACAATATCACCAGAATAGAATTAGGGAAGAACAAGATCAGGAACAGAAACGTATGAAAGACACGAAAATGAAAATGTTAGTAGCTCAGACGGTCCCATCCGACAGTCACAGAAAAGGTACGACCCAGACAAGTCACACTGCAGCTCCTGTTAAAGGGACATGCAATTATTGCAAGCAGCCAGGTCACTACGTACACGAATGCCCAGTTCTGAAACATAACATAGCGACAGGTAAAACTAAAGAAAGACCGCATCCGCCTAGACAAGACCATAACCAGCATCAGTCTACACAGAATACACAGCCTATGCATGCATCCGCACAGACAGCACAGACTGTAGCAGTACCACAGCCACAGCCCATTGCTGCAACTCAGCAAGTCTCACAACAGATGTACCAGTATGCCCAGTCTGCTTACCCCGAATATTCCCGATATACATGAAACAGCCTAGAGAGGGAAGGTGGCTTGCCTCTTATTGAGATTCCTGTAGATCAAGAAGGTCCTTATGTACACAGTCAAGTATTGGGGAAAGACAGAAAGTTTTTAATTGACACAGGGGCAAGTCGCACTACAATAAGTCATGACGAAGTTCCAGGGGCACCCCTCTCAGGCTCACAAAATGTTTCCCTTGGTTTTTCAGGACAGCCTATTGTAAATGAAGTATCAGAACCAGTTCCCCTGGCTGTGGGTCCATTATCACGCGTTACGGACCTGTTACTAACAAAATCATGTCCGGAAAATCTGTTAGGAATTAAAACATTGAAGGCTCTAGGAGCTATAATCTGCTGCTCCCCGGAGGGAGTTAGACTCTTTCTGCGGGATTTCAAGGGTCATTACGTTCTTCGTGAGTTTGACGTCAGATTGAAAAATGTACCTGATTACTTGTGGGCAAAAGGCCCAACTGATGTAGGATGTATGCACATTACACCATACCGCGTTACACTCAAGGCAGGTGTTGTATTACCCAGAATCAGACAATACAAGTTACCACCCGATGCTGTAGTGGCTTTACTGAAAATCATTGAAGAACTCATTGCCCAAGGAGTGGTCGTCGAAACCGACTCCAATATCTGTAATTCACCCATCATTCCGATTCTTAAACGTACTGATCCCAATGCACCGCCAGTATATCGGCTGGTGATTGATCTTCGAGAATTGAATAAATGCATTATCCCACAGTATCCTGTGGTCCCCGATATATCATCTCTCTTGACTGCTATTGATTCAGAAGCAACGTTCTTTACTGTAATTGATCTCAAGAACGCCTTCTTCAGCGTGCCTATTGATCCAGAGAGCCAATATCTCTTCGGATTCTGTTTAAATGGACGCAGTTTCAAATTTTCGCGCGCACCTCAAGGATTCACAGAAAGCCCCAGCATCTATAGTCAAGCACTGAAGAGACAACTAGATTGTATTCAAATGCCAGTTAACACCGCTTTACTACAATACGTCGATGATCTGCTGATCACCGCACGAAGTGAGCCCGAATGTGAAAAAGCATCACTGACAGTTTTACATTTCCTGGCCGACAAGGGACACAAGGTGTCTCCTTCGAAGCTACAATTCTGTGTTCAGCAAGTTGTGTACTTGGGTCACTTGCTGTCCAAAGTGGGGAGACAGCTCACTCCCGATCGCATTCAGTTAATTGCAAATATGCCACAACCCCAGACACAAAAGGAAGTGCGGGCCTTCATAGGCCTCACCTCGTACTGCAGACAATGGATTCCCCAGTATGCATTTCTAGCTAAACCACTCATCCAGTTAACGACACAGGAGGCAGCGACTTCGACTGCCCTCCCTTGGACTCAGGAACATACACAAGCTTTTGAAGACTTAAAGAAAGCCTTATGCCAAGCACCAGTTTTAGCAACACCATGTTACAGCAAACCGTTTACACTTTTTGTTACAGAACGTGATGGTACAGCGCTGTCTGTCCTCACTCAAGATCAAGCAGGTTCACATAAGCCTTGTGCTTATTTTTCTAGTACATTGGATTCAGTAGCCCAAGCACTCCCTGCGTGCTTAAAGTCAGTAGCAGCAACAGCGTTAGCAATAAGACAAAGTGATTCAATTGTTTTAGGTCATCAGTTAACAGTTCAAGTACCACATTCTGTAGAGGTTTTGTTAAACAGAACCCAGACTCAACACTTAACTATAGCACGACTGACAGGTTATGAATTAACACTATTCCAGCCACACATAGAAATCAGACGTTGCAGCATCCTGAATCCAGCAACACTGTTACCTACAGTTATGACAGATCCAGCTCCACATGATTGTATAGAAATAATTAATGCAGTAACTAAGCCTAGACGAGACTTAACAGATGTCCCATTGACAAATCCAGACCTGACACTTTATGTGGACGGTTCATGCATGAGAACAAGTACAGGAGAATTAGTGGCCGCGTATGCCGTGACCACTGAAACTGAAATTAAAGAAACACATCGTATTGACACACTGTCTGCTCAAGCAGCAGAGCTCATCGCTCTGACCCGAGCTTGTATTCTAGCCAAGGACAGAAATGTTAACATATACACAGATTCCCGCTATGCCTTCGGAGTTGTACACGACTTCGGAGTCCTCTGGCAAGAACGAGGTTTTCTGACTTCCCATGGGGCCAAGATACAGCATGGCCCCCTCATTCAAGCACTGTTAGAAGCAATACATTTGCCCTCGGGCATATCAGTCATGAAGTGTAAGGCACATACTAAAGTCACAGATTCTGTTTCCCAGGGTAACGACCTGGCAGACCAGACAGCAAAACATACAGCACTGACTCACACCCAGACTACTGATGTGACAAAGACAATAGTACAGACACAGTGTATGGCAGTTAGAGATCCCGCCCTAGACGTAATTGATATCCAGACACATGCTACTCCAGAGGAGATAAAGAAATGGACTGAACTAGGAGGGATTCAGACAGATCAAGGTTGGGTGACGAAGGGAAAATCCATATGGTTTCTCCCCGACTCAATGGTTCAGGTCATGATAAATACAGCACATAGCCCGGCCCATCTAGGAGAAAAGGCGATGTTAGACAGTTTACAGAATCTCTGGTACAACAAACACTTACGAGCAGCAGCAAAACAGAAAGTGCGTACTTGCATGATCTGTTGTCAGTTCAATCCAGGTAAAAGCGTCCCTGTTGAGCAAGGTGGATTCCATCCTCCCGATCACCCTTTTGAAGTCCTCCAGATGGATTATATCCAGATGAATAGCTGTAGAGGATTTAAGTATGTCCTTGTAATTGTTTGTGCTCTGTCCCGTTGGACCGAAGCATACCCAGTCCCAGACTACACTGCTCCGACCACTGCCAGACAGTTGGTTCGTGAATTCTTCCCACGGTACGGTTTGCCCCGTGTCGTGTATTCAGATAACGGACAGCCGTTCTCGTCCGAGTTGATGAGACAAGTTTCCCTCTTGCTAGGATATCAGTGGAGGTTCCACTGTGTCCGACATCCCGAAGCAGCTGGCCTTGTAGAAAGGCATAATCAGACACTAAAAATCCGTCTTGCCAAGATCTGTCAGAAAAAAGGGGTCGACTGGATAGTCGCCCTGCCCGTGGCACTATTCTACATGAGAATGGTCGCCCACTCAAGATCAGGGCTATCCCCGTACGAAGTGGTCTTTGGCAGACCACCGAATATGTGGGGGACGCCCATTCCGAAAAAGATCACTGATGTTGATTGTAACATGTTGACAGATTACCTTGCCTCCTTGATGTCTGCACTCCAATCATGTCGTTCACAGGTTGCCGCAGCCTTCCCTGACAATACCGATGTAAAGGCGCATGAGGTCCGTCCAGGGGACCTGGTTCTCGTCCGGAATTTCGACCGGAAAAGTCCGCTGGAGCCCCGCTGGAAGTCTCCGAAGACCGTCCTCCTTACCACAAGGACCGCTGTGAAGATCGAGGGGAGAAAGGGGTGGGTCCACACGAGTCACATCAAACTATGCAATGAACTAAAAAACGGACTGAAACAGGACTCTGACTCGTCCACCCCCACCAAAGACTGTGTTGAAGCACAAGACGTTACCGTCCCTAAAAGAGAAAAGACTCCCCAAGAACTCTACCGAATGAAACTCCGATCTAGCAAGTCAGACAGTTTAATTGTTTAAGTCCTCCCCTAGGTGAATCGGTTAAATAGTTTCTGACATGTATCCCCTAGATCGAGATAGAGAGAGAGAGAGAGAAGAAAAGAAACGTACATACTGTAAATCACTGCGTAGTCACTGCATAGTGACGTTGTTAATAATGTTTTTTCTAAGTATTCTAATTATTATTGCCAGCATTCTGCTACCTATATATTGGCCTATTTTCAGGCGTGAACAATCTGCTTACAATGTCTCTGCTGAACACACTTTTAGTGAACTTCCTGCACATGAACTCTCTTACAGACTTGCGCTGCGCAACAATACATTCATTAGTATGTTACACCACTCCCATCAGACAAACAATGCTACCGACTGCTGGATATGTGGCCGACTCCCTCCCTACCAGAATTACAAGGGAGCTCTGCCCCTCTTTCCGTACCCATTCACTCACAATGGCTCCTGTGGAGCATGGTTTAAAATAATTAATTCCTTAGATCCTGATATTGCTGTTTTCGATGGGGGCTGGGTTTGGGGAAACTTGAACTTAGTCCTGCTCCACGTCTGTTATCCTGATAAAGAAGGACTTCCCACTCGAATAGGAACTGATCTAGAAAACGAAGTATATGGATTAGGTAATTACACAATTAGCCTTATGATCCTTACTGTTGAATCTGAAGCTGCTCCAGTTTTGCCCCATATGTTAGTATTACCAGTCACAGGTGAATTATGTGTTAGCAAGAAAGGTTCAGTACACGTAGGTCATAGTAAATGCACTACTGTGGTCGAGTTCAGTGACCATGGTAAATCGTCCTTTAAAGCTACCAGTCATTCTTACTTTGTTTGTGGTCATACCGCATACATTAGCCTACCTCCAGATTGGGATGGTACCTGTTACATTGCATTCCTTCTGCCACCTGTTTTTCTAGCTCCTCCTGATTACCATAGAAATACGAATCTAGCACCGAATAGACCCAAAAGAGATATTCCCCTTGTCGACTACACAGAAACGGCATGGGAACAGTACACTGATTTCAATAAAGGATTCTTTTTCTTCCTAGGACCTGTCCAAAACAGTAAATTAATACGCAGATTAACGAGAACACTTGAAGCAGTAGTACATGAAACTGCCTCCGCCTTAGGTAACTTAACAGAGGAGCAATCTGCTATGCGGGTTGTTGTCCTTCAAAATCGTCTTGTGATTGACGTCATCTTGGCAGATAGAGGTGGAGCCTGTAAGGTCATCGGGTCAAGTTGCTGTGTTTTCATTCCACAAAACGCACCATCCGTCTATCAAGCTATTACCCGTTTGCATAAAATTGCAAATCAGATACATCAGAATTCAGGCACCTGGACTTGGTCCGGTTGGTTCTGGACAACGTTAACCGCTTGGGGATGGAAGATCTTATCATTCCTAGGCATTGGCCTTGTTATAGTATTCAGTTGCTGCCTGTGCCTACAGTGTGGGCCAGCGATATGTGGACTGTGTGCCACATCCTGCATTGAGCATTCCAGTTGTCTCTCAAACAGTCAAAGAAAGAAAGATGAACATATAATGTTACAAGAACAGACTGATAGATTCATGAGGATTGATATATCATGAAGGGTCCGTAGGGAACAAGGAGGGAATGAGGTAATATAAATTTTATGGTCAAGTTATGTTCCCTAGCGCGTACCACACCGACTCCATGTACGAGTTAAAGTGCATGTAACTTCCCTCCTGTACCAGCTATGAAGACGCAAATACATTTGCGTCCAACGTTAACTTGTCCTCTTTCAGACCCACCATGAATGGGTTGGATGGTCCGTTCCTAAGTATGCTATGCCAACGTCTTTTTGAAGTGTACTCCTACGTTTTTCAGCCTGGCTGAAAGTAGGCCCTGAATCTCTGCCACCGAGCCTCTTTTCTGGCTTCTGACTGCGAGGGCCCCTGCCCAAGCAGCCCCCGTACCCGTGAACTCTGACTTACTTCTAGCGCGGCCCTCCGTGCTCAGCTCAGCCTGCTACCTGCCAAGATTGACTATAACCTTCGAGTTATCTGTTTCCCTCCCCGAAAATACATTCCAGCCTGCTAGTTTCAGTAAACATCCTTCCTCAGCTGCAGGGCTAAAGGGCCGACCTGTCTCTATGCAAGTAATTCATAGACTCCGTTGCCATGCTTTCATGGAAGGCCCCTCGCCCCACGCTTCTCATACAGACACTCAGGCGCTTATACACGCACTCACAGCAAGTATAGAATAGCTTCTGCTCTAGAGACCTTTCTGCCCAGATAGCTTAGTTCCTAAACATCAGATATCAGATATGATAGAAGCACGAGTTGATCTGACATGCCAGACTTCTGTCTCTTTCCGTCAGTGCAAATGTCAAGCCCCCTGCACCCCGTCAATCACACGTCATGCAGCTGCGCGCGCATCCAAGCTTCCGATTTCTGCTGACATTGCAACATTCTGTTAGCACCACCCCTTGGTGCCACCCACTTGCGTCACCTATCAGTGACGTTTCTAGCACTCACCTCTAGTTCACGCCTAGTTTACGCCTAGTTTACGCCTCTTGATGATGTACTAGTACCACGTGTATACTGTTATCTCGTCTTCTCTCAGCTGTTACGCCTCTTACATTGAACATTATGATGTAAATCAAGTATATAAGCTATGTATTGTCAATAAACGAGAGCGCGCTCATCTATCCCTTCTGACACCCTGTGTGGTGGTCAGAACATGATATCCTGATTCCTTTATGAGGAATAAAACCCTTAGAAACTCTTACACCACGGACTCTGTTTTCCTTCATTCTGATTGAGTTATTATTGATTATGTACTTACCTGCATAGAAATTAAGAGAGTAAATTAATTATTTACGTCATCAGGAGTTCCCCAAGCCATCGCGAACTTCACAGCAGTTTGGGTGCCTTTGGGATCCATGAAGGCCTGCAGTTGGACTTCAGCTGGCATGGCTTTCCCTGCTGCCAACTGGCCCTGGCAGCGGAAACTCATATCAGGCGTAGACTTTGTCCAGAGCTCATCCTATGTTGCTGTCACTATAACCATGGTTTCCCTGCATTCTTGTGCCAGTTTTGCTCGATATTCACCGTCTTGGCTCTTTCCTCTGAGCATTCGCCCAGTTCTTAGCGCTCTTTGTTCTTTCTGCCCTTTTTTTTCTTCGTTCTTACATCTTGATTCGCCTTCCTTTTGACCATTTCGCCCTCTTTACTTTTGTCTTTTTTAACCTATTTCATATATTTTTGCTTAAACTTTATATTGAGTTGCTTGTTTTCTGCTCCTTTCTTTGTTCCCCCTTCCTTTGAGCTATACTACTTTTTCCTCCCTTTCCTACCTGTGCGATCCTTAGCTCTTTTCCTGTACTCCCATCTCTTGCTCTCTTCTGCTCTGTAGCCTGCTCTCCCCCCCGCCCCCCCACATTTAATGAAGGCCACAGTGCAGATGCTGGTGCACTCCAGGCCAGGCCGCCTGTGCCGTACCCCAATGCAACCCTCCTCGCCTGCAATCCTGATTCCTGCTACCACCCAGCACATCACTACACCGTAGAGGTACACTGCTGCGCTACCTACAAGTTCTCCTGCATTTTCCTATAACCGCCAGGCACCAACAGCACAAAGACCACGCACTCATCAGCCACCAGCAACATCGCAATACTCCTCAACACCGTTCTCACATCAAACGCCACAGAGATATGAGACCTGCTACTACATCTGCCTCCGATATCGCCACAGTCACTTTATGCCGGTATGAGCAAGCAACTCAAAGCCGTTTAAATTGTAATCATTTTACTCGGGAGACCAAGTGGAACGCTGTGGGGTAGGACATTTGTGCCGGCATGATGATTCCACCCAAAAATGTGTTTTTTTTCAGCTAAATTTGAGGTTTGCATGGTATTCTGGGTAGGAAAACATTGGGGGATCCACGTAAACCATACCTCGCTGGACAACCCCTGGTGTCTAGTTTTCAGAAATGTGTGGGTTTGGTATTTTCCCTAGATGGCGCCCCCCCCCCGTTGCAAAACCAGGTTGTATTGTGATGTTATTTTGATGTTGCATCAATAGGTTTTGGGCCCTTGCCTGTCGCGGTTACTTGACCCACCCACGTTAGTGAGGTAGCATTTTCATCGGGAGACCTGTGGCAACGCTGGGTGGTAGGAAATTTGTGTATCCACGCAGATTCCAGAACTTTCCCACACAGAAATTTGAGAAAAAAAGTGATTTTTTTCAGCTAAATTTGAGGTTGCAGGGGATTCTGGGTAGGAAAATGTTGGGGCACCCATGCAAGCCATACCTCGCTGGACTCCCCCGGGTGTCTAGTTTTCAGAAATGTGTGGGTTTAGTAGGTTTCCCTAGATGGCCGCCGAGCCCAGGGCCAAAAACTCATGGGACCCCCTTGCAAAACCAGGTTGGTTTGAGATAGGTAATTTTGATGTCACTTCTATAGGTTTTGGGCCCTTGCCCGTCACGGGTACTTGACCCACCCACACAAGTAAAGTACCATTGTTCTCGGACGATTTTGAGGAGTATGGGGTGCATTGAATTTTGTGGATCCACGAAGATGCCAGAACTTTCCACCACAGAAATGTGAGGGACATGTGGTTTTTGGACACATTTTTAGGTTTGGAAGGGATTCTGGGTACCAGAACCTGGTGAGAGCCAGTCAAGTTACCCATTCCTAGATTCCCCTGGGTGTCTAGTTTTCAAAAATGTATAGGGTTGCTAGGTTTCCCTAGGTACCGGCGAAGCTAAGGTTCAAAAACTAGAGCTAGGCACTTTGCAAAAAAAGGGTAATTTTTCACTGTGAAAATTTGGTGTGTCCATATCGCGTTTTGCGCTGTTTCCTGAGCACTAGGCCTACCCACACAAGTGAGGTACCATTTTTCTCTGAAGACTTTGGGGAACACACGGTGGGTGACATTTTGTGGATCCAAGTAGATTCCAGAACTTCTCACCACAGAAATGTGAGTAAATTGTGTTTTTTTGGTCAATTTATTTGTTTGCAAGGGATTTTGGGTAACAGAACCTGGTGAGAGCCAGTCAGTCAATGTATAGGTTTGCTAGGTTTCCCTAGGTGCCGGCAAAGCTAGAGTTAAAAAACTACTGCTAGGCACTTTGCCAAACAAGCATTGGCATAGCCAATAGGTCTCACCTTTGGGACCTTTTAAGTGTTTAGCCATATAACAGTTGTTGCACCAAGAATATTGTGCTGCATAACGAATAGTTTCTTACCTGTCGGTGTAGTTTTGCAGCTTGAGGAGGTTTCTGGATTCACTATGCTGTGCATTATTCTGCGGTCTAGTGGTTGGGTCCGGAATCGTAGTCTTTTCTCAGTTTTTTTTTTTTCGCAGCCCAGGTGGGCGTTGATGTCCCAATTTTTGGTGTCCTTCCTGTGACGTCGGCACGCTTCCTGCGGAAGCTCTTACCTTTGGGCGCCATCTTCGGATTCTTTTTTTCTCGTTTTTGTGTTATGTTCGTGAATCCTTAAGCAATGTTTTCAAGTTCCATCTTAAAGTAATGAATTTCCATTCGGTCTCTTAAGGTGTCTGTTTGTATATTGTCCTTGTATTTCCACCTTCTTCTCCTGCCTCATCTTTCTGGCGGAGGTGGGTGGGTTCGCTAGTGAATCCAGAAAGATCTTCAAGCTGCAAAACTACACAATGACAGGTAAGAAACTTTTCGTTTTGCAGCGTGAATCTTTCTGGATTCACTATGGTGTGCATAGACTTTGTAGCGGTTTGTTAGGTTTGTGGCGGCTGGGTGGAAGATGAGCATTGGTTGTTGAATATATGTTGAAGCACTTTCTGTCCTACTTGTGCTTCCTTGTTCATTTGTATATCCACGCAGTAGTGCTTAGTGAACGTGTGCACTGAAGCCCATGTTGCCGCAAGGCATATGTCTTGAATGGGTGTGTTAGCCAGGAAGGCTATTGTTGCTCCCTTTTTCCCGGTAGAGTGGGCTTGTGCCCCCTCTGTTAGTTCTTGACCTGCTTGTTTGTGGCAGAATTGTATCATTTGTGCGATCCATCGTGCGATGGTGCCCTTTGTTACTCGTCTACCTAGGAAACTGCTTGCGAAGGACACAAAACTGCTTTGTTTTCCTCTGCTCTTTAGTTCTTTCCATATAATGCATTACTGCCCTTCTACCGTCCAGAGTGTGCAGTGCCCTCTCTGAGCTTGTGGATGGTTTCTGAAAGAAGCTTGGTATCTGTATTGTTTGGTTCATGTGAAACCTTGACACCAACCTTGGCACAAAGTGTGGGTGCGCACTCATCACCACCCTGTCGTGTATTTGGATACAAGGTTCTTGTAGCGTTAGTGCTTGCAGTTCGCTTACTCTGCATAGCGAGGTGATTGCTACTAGAAAGGCTGTCTTCATGGTGAGCATTTGTAGCAAGGACTTAGGGATGGGTTTAGCTTTCATAAGCTCTGTTAGGACTAAATTAAGGTTCCATGCCGTGGCGGGATCCTCTTTGGTGGTGCGATCCTTTTAGCCCCTTCCAGGAATCTTTTTACTACTTGTAATGTAAAGATTTGCTTTTAGCAGGTGTGTTAAATATTTCAGCACAGTTGATTCCTTTGTCATCTTCTTGTGTAGCTTTTCCTTGATGCACCATTGTGTGAATCTTTTCCATTTTGCCACATAGCACCTCCGTGTGGTAGGTCTCCTTGCTTCTCGTAGCACCCGCAGTGTGCTCTCCGGCATTTTCAGGTGTGCAAACTCTATGTCTTAAGGAGCCATGCAGCTAGGCAGAGGCTCTCTGGCTCTGGGTGGAGTAACTCTCCGTTTTGCATGGAGAGGAAGTCCTTTCTTTTCACAAATTTGTGAGGTGGTCCATGCGCCATCTCCACTATTTGTGAGAACCATGACTGCCTGGCCCACTGTGGTGCCACCAGGATCAGTGTCATGATGCTTGTTCTGCATTTGCTGAGTACCCTGTGTATCAGTGGTATCGGGGGGAAAACCGTAGCCAAATGTTTTTGACCAGCTTATCCATAGGACATTCCCCTGGGACTGTTCCCCTGGATTCGAAGTATCGGTATTTTGCATTCTGGTGTGTTGCAAATAGGTCTAAAGTTCGTTTCCCCCACTTCCTGAATAGCCTTTGCGTTTCTTGTGCATTGAGCTCCCACTCGTGGGATGCAGATGTCTGTCTGCTGAGCCTGTCTGCTTCCATGTTGTCTTTTCCTGGTAGATTTATAGCAAGGAGGAGGTCTATTCTGAGTGGGGTGGCCCATCTCCATATCTCCTGCACTAGGTTTGATAGTGCGACTGATTGTGTTCCTCCCTGTTTGTTGATGTAGAACATCGGTTTGTAACAACACTCTCTGGTTGTACAGTTGTTTCTGGAAGGCTTTTAGGGCAAGGAACACAGTCTTTAGCTCCAGGTAGTTGATGTGCTTGATGGCATCTGTTGGAGCCCACAGACCCCGCACCTTGAGCTGGTTCATGTGTGCGCCCCATCCCCTCCGGGATGCGTCTGTGGTGATGGTCACTGTTGGGTTTGGTGGTGTTAAATGTCTCCCCATTGTTATGTTCTCCTTGCTCCACCATGCTATTTCCTCTTGCACTGTGTGCGTTACACCACTAGATCTTCCCAACTCCCTGTAGCTCGTGACCATTGTTGTTGGAGCCATTCCTGGAATGGTCTCATGTGGGGTCGCATATTGGGGACTAGGTGTATGCAGGACGCCATCATCCCCATGAACTTGCTCACTGTCGGAGCTCGCCCCTTCTGGTACCGACGTGTCTCCTTCAGCAGGGCAAGTGTTCTCTTGTCGCTGGATAACACTTTGCTCTGTATGGTGTTGATCTGTGCGCCCAGGAAGATCTTCACTTGTTCTGGTTCCATTGAGGAATTCCCCCAGTGTATTGAGAATCCCAAATCTGTCAGCGTTTCTGTGACCCGCTGTGCATGTATTTTGCATTGTTTGTAGGAACTTTCTTTTATTAGCCAGTCGTCAAGGTAGGGGTATACATGAATCCCTTCCCTCCATAGGTGCGCTGCCACAGCAGCGAGAAATTTGGTGAAGACCCTTGTTGCGGATGTTAGTCCTAAGGCCAGGGCTGTGAACTGGTAGTATGCTTCGTCGATAGCAAATCTCAGTAGATGTTTGTGCTGCCTGTTCATGGGAATGTGTAGGTAGGCATCTTTGAGGTCTATGGTGGACATAAAGTCTCCGTCCCTTATCTGAGGAATGACTTCTTGTAGGGATGTCATTTTGAATTTTTGTGTTTTTATGTGTTGGTTTAGGAACCGCAGATCCAACATGGGTCTTCATGTTTCTTCCACTTTTTGTACTAGGAAGTAGTTTTGAGTACACTCCCTTGTTTCTTTCTTTGAATGGTACTGTTTCTATGGCCTCCTTGTGGAGGAGTTCTTGTGCTTCCTCTAGCAGCAGCGCTAGTTCTCTAGCTGAGCGTGCCTTTCTTTTCCAGTTCAATGCAGTATCCGAACTGTATGATGTTCATTATCCATTTGTCTGTAGTTATTTTCTTCCATTCCCGGAAGTGTTTTAGTCTGCCTCCTACTGGTGTTACATGTTCGTTGATCTTTAGTCCATGTAACCCTTTTTTGTTGACTTTGTCGTGCCCCTCCCATAGAGGTGTTGTGTATGTGGGCACGCTTGGTGTTGCGGAGTCACTTTGAGGTGGGTTGCTGGCCCCCTCTTCTTGTTTGCCCTCGTCCATTCTTCCTTCCGCGAAAGGACTGGCCCCGGGGTTGGTATTGCCAGGTTTGTTTTTGCTGGCCCTGCTGTGCTTGATTGTCGCCCTGGTAGGACTGCTGGAATGTCTGATGTGACGTTCCTGGCTGGTTTCCCCCTCTCCTGTTAGGTCTTTGTGTCGGGGTACCTCTTCTCATTCCTCTGAATTGCAGGGCCCCCATGGACCTTGCAGTCTCATTTTCTTTTGAGTTGGGTGAGTTTCTCATCCACTGGTGCTCCGAACAGGGTTTCTCCATTGAAGGGGGTGTTCAGAATGTTATTCTGTACTTCCGACTTGAAGCCTGAGATCCTCAGCCAGGCATGCCTTCTTTCTGTGACCCCGATCATTATGAGCCAGCTGGATGGGTCTGCCGCATCCAAGGCTGATTTCAGGCATGAGTTTGCTATATTCTTACCTTCCTCCACCAGGTGTGCTGCCCTTTGTTGGTATTGCTCAGGGAGGTGCTTGAACAGTTGTCCGACCTCGTCCTAATGCTGGTACGTGTGTCTGAGTAGGGTATTAGTTTACAATGCGCCAGTGTACTGCTGCATTCCTATTTTCCTTCCAGTGAGGTCTATCCTCTTACTTTCTTTGTCCAGTGGTGGCCCTGAGTTTGTGGGAACGTTGGCCCTTTTCCCTGCTGTTGCTGCAATGATGGGGTCTGCATTGACGGATCCCTGGATGTAGGTAGGGTCTTTAGAGGAGTGTTTGTATTTCTTCTCTGTCCTAGGTGTGACAAACCTGCAGCTTGCTGGTTCTTTGAATGCCTCCCTCCCCTGGTCCAGGACACTTGGAAGCATGGGCAGGAATTGGCTCCTTGTTTGAGTGGGGAGCAGGGTCTCTAGAAGGAAGCAGGCATTTTGGTTTTTCTTCCTCCAGTTTCACTTCATAAGCTGTTGCCGCATTCCTGATGATCATGTTGTAGATCCCAATGTCTTCTGGAGGTGAAGGCCTCGAAGGATACGTCTCCACGGCCTCCTCTGGACTTTCGGCATCGAGGTCCTGCCAATCCAGGTCCTGTGCTACCGAGG
This sequence comes from Lissotriton vulgaris, assembly GCF_964263255.1. Taxonomy (NCBI): domain Eukaryota; kingdom Metazoa; phylum Chordata; class Amphibia; order Caudata; family Salamandridae; genus Lissotriton; species Lissotriton vulgaris. Next base: position 1,788,772,257 of record NC_141694.1, read on the forward strand.
AGGCCGAGCCCAAACTCCTGCACTGATCTTCCTCGCCATAGTATAGGCCCTCTTCCTCTTGGTGTTCCTGGGGCTCGGGAGTTTTTGGCGGCTCTTCGGCATCGAACTCCTCTTCTTCCTCGACTTAGACGATCGTCGTCATCGACGCGATGGTGAACCTTTTCATCCATTCGTCGAATTCTCTTTTCCTTTGCAGGATGTTATCCATTTCGGCCTAGAGCCTTCTCTTTTTCCTTTCCATCTCGGCGGTCTGTTCGGCGTCGAGTGTTTCGGGCGATCTCTTCGACGCAGACGTTGAAGTAGCCTTCGGGTCCTTTTCCTTCGGCGTCGAGCGCTCCTTTTCGGGGACGTGCTTCGACGACCTAGGCTTTTCTATTGTTTTCGCTGTCTGGGAGTCCTTTTCGAAGGATCCGCTGGGCTGTTTGTCCATGGATGCAGCTGCGGCCGTCTAAATTTTCGGCACCAGCGCTCCTTTCATGGACTTAGACTCTGTTTTTCGAGAGTCTGTCGGGGTTTTAGGGGTCGACGTCTCTCCTACCTCTTTTGTAGTTTTCTTATCAGTCTCTACGACCGTGAAGTCATCTGCTTCCTCGGCGATGTTGTCCTCTTCATCACTGGAGAGGCCCAAGTCCCGTAGCGACGGAGGTTGGCCTTTTCCTTGCATGTTGTAGTTGGCTCTCCTCTGCCTCTCTCTAACCCTGAGAGTCTTCGGGGTGAAGACGGAGCTGGCATTGCAATCCTTGCTTTTGTGGTCGACCGGCAGGCAGAGGTTGCAAACCGGGTGCTGGTCCTTCTGCGCGTATTTGTGGTGGCAATTGCGGCAGAATTTGAACGGAGTCTTGCCCATTCCTGCGCTCAGGGGGCCCCCTGTGTGCGCATTCTCCGTTGGACGTCGAAGTCTTCGATGTTCTCCTTCTTCGTCGTCCCGGCTCAGTGGTCTTGTTCCTGGATGTATTCTCCAATCTATTTCAGTAGATTTCAGTCTTTTCACCAAAAATTCTGGAACGTCTCGGTGACGATCCAGACCCAAAGGCGGAAAAAAGAACCTGAAGATGGCGCCCAAAAGTTGGGACATCAACGCCCACCTGGGCTACGAAAAAAAAGAAAAGAGAAAAAAACTATGATTCCGGACCCAACCACTAGACCGCGGAATAATGCACAGCATAGTGAATCCTGAAAGATTCACGCTGCAAAACTAAATACTTAGAAGGTCCCAAAAGCAAGACCTATTGGCTATGCCAATGCGTTTTTTAGCCAAGTTGTTGACCCACTGCCCCACACTCCGACACTGCCGCTGTTGCCCTCGGGATGAGCTCAGTGCTCTGCTGGACTCGCTTGTGCCAACCTGAAGTGCCATCCCAGTGACTACCAGGCTTAGCCAGAGAGCATCTTTCCAGAGAGCCGTGGTCTTCAGAGAGGCGGGATGCAGACACAATACTGATTGTAGGCTGGGGTACCTGGCTAGACTTGATGGTGATTGACCTGATAATTGCTTGGGCAGCCGCACAGAGCGAGCTGAAGAGCACTATCTGATTTTATTTAATTATGTCCTGCAGCTCCTCAACGCACATTATGGGAGTTGGTGAACCTGTAATATGCCTGACTAATAAATTTCAGTGCAGTGCTGCGGACAAGAGCACTCAAATGTTATTGTCTACTCTAATCCAGGGTTTGTGGCAAAGCTGTGAAAGAGGAAATTAATTTGCACTGTTTTGGGACATTACGAAACTAAACCAAACTGAAGAGCAGGTCATATTTTCTCCAGTGTTTCCCTTAATGGTTAAATTTGGCTTCAGATTTTTTAAAGAATTAGAAAAAATGAGGCAATAAAATGTTCCATTATTAATTAGTACAATAGACCACTTATTTTACCAGAATAAGCACAATAGGCATCAGACTTTTCCATAACAGACGAGTAAAAAATTTGCTCGGTTTTATGTAGTATTTCCTATTAGTGAAATGGGAAAATTATCCTACACAATTCTTTAAACTAGGCGAATTGTGCTACATAAAGTTAAAACATTGTAGCATAAACGTTTTCCGAATTGGATAATTGTTCTGCACGGTTCAGAAATTTAAAATGAAAGATTTAAAATCACAAAATTGTCATTGCAGTGGTTTTCAAGGAAGAACCAGTTCCCCCTCTAAAGCAAATTATAGTCAATGGAATTCTGCACCACAGTGTCTGGCAGCCATGTTGCAATTCGAATACCAATGGAAGTTTCCGAGCCGAGAGCTGAGGTGGTGCTCGGCGGAATGCGGGGCCTGTGCACACATGCATTAATGCGCAAACACACAGACGTTGACACGTGAACGCTCTGCCCTCCCCAACTGCACACCCCGTGGGGCTCTCCTAACCAGCAGGTTAGAACATGTTGCTGATCCTCGTTCTCGTATTCCTTTTGTCCCCGGTCAGTGCTTGTATTTAATCCGCACCGTGTGTGGCTGGTACGACTGTCATCCTGTACAGGAGTTGGTGGAAGGGGCGCTGGGCCAAGTACAGATATTATAGGAGCTGTTTGTGCAAGGAGCGATCCCAAAATGGCTAATCACCCTTTAAGGCCAGAAGGGCTAGGGAAGACAACGACATAGCTAGAAGTTTGCACTGCTGCTTTTCAGGTTCCGGGGGAGTGCAAGGCTCGCATTACCCTTCCTTTTGTGCAGTAAGTGTGACTTTGAGCACGTGTACTGTTCAGTTCACATATTTTTGGGGAGGAGTGGGGGGGGGTGTCAAGGGTCAGATGAGACCTGCTGTTTAATAATAGCTCTTCTGGGGGAGGAGCCAAGCCATCAACCGCGATGGCCGCCTGACTCCTCGGCTCCGCTGACCCGCCCGCTTTCTTCCCGAAGCGCATCGGATCCTGTTGTCTATCCTGTCCAGAAGTGGGCGCTTCGGAACCGGGCTGGGCTTCCGACTCGGATGGTGTGCTCCCCGTCGATCAGCTCGCAGTGGACCCGGTGCTTCGTCCTCGTCTTACCCCTCCGTGGCGTGTGAGGGACCGGGTCTTTGTTCCCCAGTGCGACTGCCCCTGGACTCGGCAACAACGAATGCCTGCAGCGGGAGGGATCGGCGGCTGGCGAGTTACTGTTGCAACAATTGCTACAGTTTGCCGACCGGCCCTCCGCACCTCCACGCTTGCTCTGGAGATTGAAGCGGGCGCTACATTGTATCTCTCGCCCGACTCGAGATCGGCGCTGGACGAGTCCCCGTCCCTTGGCGCTGCGGTTGACGCCATTTTACTGGACGCTCTGCACCTCGGCTCGCAGCTTCTGGAGACTTGCATGGGGCGCTCTCCATAACATGAACAGCTTCTAGCAGAATCCGGGCAGCTGGAGATTGCTTTGCAGCGTTGACCCGTGATAACTGCGCCTCTTCATAGCACTATCGGCTTGGTCATCGGGATGGGCTCAGGCGGCCGTTCCAGCGGACGACAACATGGCGACGCCCTCTGGGTACAAGAATCTGCTGCCGAGACACCCATTGTGCTTGCTGATGTTTTAAATGCCCTACGCGACCTGCGATCATTTATTAGGGCGAGCGCCCGGATCCTGGAGGACCGTCTGGATGCTGTGTTGCCTGGAGAGCCTTCGGACGATTGCACTGCTGGCTGCCCCTCGCCAGCCCTACTACACCCGGTGAACAGTGGTCGTGTCCTGTGTATCCTGCCGTGTGTTGCAACGCGGAACTTCCCGGATGAACCGGCTGCCGGGGCCCCCACCCTGGATGTGCTGAGACATGTGACATTGGACCCTGCCCTTCGGCTGGAGACTTCTTGTGGGTCGACCTGCTTTGTGCCCACCTTGGGGTCCCCCAGAGTGCCCCCCTGCTCTGCCGGGAGATTGTTGCGTTGGCCCTGGCCAGTCGGCCTTCAGGTACTGTTGCGGGGTTTCCATCCTGACTGGATAGCTACTGACTGTTTGGCACTATGTGGGACAGATCTCTGTGTAGGGTTTTTGGCTTGGTGGTGGTCCCTACATCTGCGCCTCTCGTCTAAGATGGCCGCTGCCAGCCCGGACTTCATTGTTAGGCTAGATCGACGGGGACAAGGCTGACATTGTCTTTATGTTTTACATGTGGTCGGATGCTGTTATGGTTGACGGAACACTAGCATTGCTGGGTTGATATGTGCTACTACGGTGTCGGGTCGGAGTCCGAGGAGGGGCGGCCAAGGGTGGACACGTTGATTGTATGTTTCCTTTACCTGGGCCCTCCCCCGGTCTTTTGTGACTTCTTTTCTCTCTTTTCTTTCTTCTGCATTTCGGGTACTCTTTTTGGGGCGACAGACACTCTGCTAGGGGGGGGTAGGCCGTAGCCTCTGCATGTGTGTAGGGTGGGTCGGGTAATCTTATGTTTGTTTTTTTTGTTACTATGGGCCTTGGTTTTATTTCTCCTACTTTTATTCTTTTTCTCCTCCTTTTTCTCGGGGTCATTGGGTGGATCATTGTGGTGTGGGAGGTAACTGCCGACCGTAGTAATGCTTGCTTAAAATTTCTCCTGATCGATCTTCTGCGGTCAACTGCTTCGCTCATGTTGTTTGCCTGATATTGATGCTACTACTTGCCCACTTATGTCCTGGATGATCTATTTTGCCTCTGATCCTCTTTAGCTTCTTTTATGGACATATTAAAAACTTTAAAATTAAACCTCACTTCTCCTGCATCCCGGTGGCACGTATGACTCCAGTGTAACTCAGTTTTATCCTGTTTTGTGCTCCATTGCTGCCGGGTCGCCATATAGCTTGCTACTATGCTTGAGATGCTTCCGAGGCCGGCCGGATGGTTGTAGGCCCGTATTTGTATGATTCTACTTTGCAATAAAGGTTTTCAAAAATTTAAAAAAAAAAAAAATAATAGCTCTTCTGTCATTCATAAGCACTGTAAATAGAAAAGTGTTGCCATGATCTAATTTATTGGTGCCATTTATTTTGCAAGGAATGGCCGTGCGGCAGGGAAATTGACACGGCTGCGCAAAAGGGTTTCTTTTATAGCGCTACTCAACCCAGGCGTGTGTCTGCGCTTTACATTAAACTTCATGAATAGGATATCTCAAGTGTAAATTTAATTGCAAGCAGAGTATACCTGTGACATCATTTACATTAGAGCAGAGAGAGATCTAATCTGCAAGAGGCGGAGTAATGGTATGGGATAATGAAGATGGAGGAAGTTCATTCACAGAACGAAGTAAACCAGCAATGGCCGCGAAAGTGAAAGTAATAGCGAGCGATGCTGAGGAAGAAATAAGAAAGCCAGATGGCGGCTGTGCGTGCGCGTCACCGCAAGCTTCAGGCCAGCAAAAGCTTTTGGGTAGCACTTTGAAACCCCCTTACTAAATGTCACGCAGATCAGCGCATGCGCTGGCTAAGGCAACACCTAAAAAGGGTCATATTCACTGTGAAATTGGGGTGTGTCCACGTTGCATTTTACGCAGTTTCCGGTAGCGGGCACTAGGCCTACCCACACAAGTGAGGTACTATTGTTCTCGGAAGACTGGGGAACGCAGGGTGGGTGGAAATTTGTGGATCCACGCAGATTCCAGAACTTTCCACCACAGAAATGTGAGGAAAATGTGCGGTTTTTTTTAACCATTTTTAGGTCTTGCCACCTGCGTTGCACTGCGCAGCATTGCTCGCACAGGCGAGAGTCCTTTTGTCCAGGGTTCAGGAATGGACCCTGGAATCACACACACTTGTGTGTTTTTTGTGTGCTCTTATGTGATTGCGCTTTTTGTGCGTGTATTTTGGTAATAGAGCACGCAATAGGCCAAAGGCGGGCGCATTGCTCCGCCCATGGCCTATTGGTGTCTGTTACACGCACCAAATCCCATGTTTTCAATTATCGCGCCAAGACACGGATGCAATAATTGAAGACATATGCCCCGCAGTGGCACGCGTGCCCACCACTAGCGGGCGTGTTTTCTTTTTCTTCAGTGCCGCTTGTATTTTCTTGTGCGTAGCTTATGTGTTTTTGTTTTTACAAAATATTGGCATGTACCGTCTTCAGCTCCCAATGGCGAATGGCCGCCGTAGCGTTATAATGCAGAGCGCCTTATCGCTCTTCTGAGCGTCCAGACCGAGGAGCTGTTCTGAAAACTGCAATCTTACCGCTGTGGGCACGAGAGCAGAGCACTGACCAGGAGCGAGCCTAACTGTTTTAATGTGCGTCCCATGGTTGCTTGGATACCGTTCGTGACCTGGAAACTGCAAGGTCTACTTCCAGACACGTTTTGGTGATGTTGCATCAGAATTGGTGAACCAGGAACCGGGATGGAATCTGCTGGACAGCAAAGTGAGTGTTGGGCGCGTTTGAAGATGGGGATTGGGGCTTTGGAGTGCTTGAGTGGTGTGAATTCAGTGTCACTGGCTGCGAATAACGGGGTCTTTGATGCCTCTTGCACACATAGTATGTAGTGCCACCTGGAATTTACAGGACATCATCCTGGTTCCCTCGCGACCCCCAACACCTCTTAGAGTCAGACGGAGATAGAAGTATGTGTAGTTTATAATACCTAAACTGAGGTGCTCTTGGCCCACTATTTTTTGTACATCCAAGATGTAAACCTGAGAACACAGGAGGCTCTCACTCTTTTGCTTAATAGTTGATCAGGATGCTTTAGATTGTTATGCTTCTAGTTTTTGTTCCATTTATATACTGGCTGTGATTTTCTCACATTCGTGGGAGATGTGAGACTTTTATTTCCCTTAAAGGATCAATTAGATTTTTCCAAGTTTGACGCAGTTTCAGAGTTATCACAGAAAGTGCAGCAGGATCTTTGTCTGGAATCGCCTCGCTGTCCTTTAAATTTAAGACCCCTTTCCCACCAATCCTTTTTGGTGACATGTTCTTTTCTCTCTTGCTTTCCGTTATCTGAAAGAATCTGACACACAAGGGCTTCAGAGATGCAGGAACGCTGACTATTTGATGTTAAATATTTTTTTCACGAAATTCTTAGGACCAGAGCAATTCCTTGTGTTTTTACATGCGAACCATATATTAACAGCGACGCTAGCCCGCATGCTCAGTTGCTATCTTACTGAGAGCTTTACCCAGCATCTCCTTGAATGGGTTCACACCCTAGGCATCTTTCCTTCGGCCTAGACAGGCTTTAGGCCTGGACAATGTAGCATACAATGGAGAGAAGATGCTTATTGGCCAAGATGGCAAGGCCTTCCTGGTTGACTGGCATTCCCAGTGCATTGTAGGAGAATCTTTTTGGCCTAGATACTTGAGCGGGCCCTATAGTCAAAAGCCAAGCAGGGGAGTGAGTTGAGATTGTGTTATTGCACTGATCCTCTTTATGATTAATGAAGGTGACCTATCAGTCTAAGTTGATTCCTCGCTTCTGAAGTTGAGCTGACCTAGAACCTATGGTTTTGGCTCTTCAAGGAAGTCTGTACCGACTCTAAACACATACTCTCAAGGGAATTACCTTTCTGTAAATCACATGAAGACCAGGCTGCTTTTGGCGTTTGGGGAGCCAAAACTAGTAGTAGTCAGCCAGTGCAATTGTTTTAATTTTACATTTTATATAGTGTCACTCTACCTGTGAAATGGGGTTAATGCACTTTACAATGAACTAACAACAATTTTCTTGACATTTATTCTTAAGGGAATAAAATAAGGGAAGGGAGAATTAATTAAACAATCGTCAAGTACATCATTTGAGTGCAACATCTTCTTCCAAAAAGGTAGGAATGGATAATGAGACGTGTGTGTGTGGTGGTGGTGGTGTGTGTGTGTGTGTGTATGTGTGGTGGTGGTGTGTGTGTGTGGTGGTGGTGGTGTGTGTGTGTGTGTGTGGAGAAGTGTGGCTCAGTGGTTAGAGGCGGCAGACCTGGAAGCTGAGATCGGCCGTGGACCAGGGTTCGATTCCCCGCCTCGGCGGGTCTCGGGTTCAAAAATTCCACGGAGTCGACAATTCTCGCTCCGGTGCCTACTTGACTCACGGGGTCACACTCTGCGACTCTGGGCAATAGCTTGCTTAATCTCCACTCTGGCCCCTCGCGGCGGGATGCCTGGCTTTCGCCTTGTGGATACCCGGCCGGGATATCTCACAGGGGAATACCAGGACGGGTTCCCTAAGCAAGTGCCTTGGGACCCCTGGGTTAAAGTGCGCTATATAAATCGAAACACATTTACATTACACATCACATAATTACACTGTATTCAATACAACATAAATACACCACATACCACTCAGTACTACATAATTGCACGTCACACAATTACTCTACTTAATATAAGATAAATACACTCCACACAGTACCACTCTGGGCCACATAATCACACAACACATAATTACACTGTACTTAATGCAACATAAATACACACCTTTCACTCAAGTTCGTGCAATATAAAAAAAACAAAAAAAACAATTCCAATGCAATAGGTCTTTGAGCTGCTAGTGTTGCATTATTATTAGCAATGCCAACAGCTCAAACTTTAGGTTTGCAAGGGATTCTGGGTAACAGAACCTGGTGAGAGCCAGTCAAGTTACCCCATCCTGGATTCCCCTGGGTGGCTAGGTTTAAAACATTTATAGGTTTGTTAGGTTTCCTCAGGTGCCAGCAGAGCTAGGGTTCAAAAACTACAGCTAGGCACTTTTCAAAAAAGGGTTCATGTATCGTTTTGAGCCGTTTCCTGTCGTGGGCACTATGCCTACCCACAAAAATGAGGTATCAATTTTATCGGGAGGCGTAGGGTAATTCAGATATGTAAAGCAACTGTTATTACCTATTGACTCTCAATGCATTTCTGCCTTCCAAATGAAAGACAGTGTGTAAAAAAAGAAGTCATTTTGAAAAATGATCGACAATTCTCATGCAAAGTGAGTATTCCCAATTTCGGATCTAAACTCTATATTTTATTCCCATTTCAGAAATGCATAGGTGTCTTTCATACCGATTTTTCCATGTATACATTTTCCCAGAATAATTGCTATATACCCGGTACATAATAAAAAAACATTGCAAGTCACTGCTCAGTTTTTGGCTTTGGGTTTGTTGGGTTCTTGGTGAACCTACACGTTCTATATATCGCCACAACCAGTAAGGTCCAGCGGATGCAACAATATATTGCTTTGTTATGTTATGTTATTATGGGTCTTCTACAGCGCACGGCTACTCCAAGGGAGTGTCCCGGCGCTTTGTGCTCCAGACTCAGGGAAGGAGACAGAAAAAAAAAAATAATAGAAAACACAAAGAAAGGCAGAACCAAAGGATAAAACTAAAAAAGTCTAGCCAGTAAAAAGCCAGGTCTTTAAACCCTTCCTAAAAGCGAGTAAGTTGGCTGTGGACCACAAGGACAGAGGTAAAGAGTTCCACAACTGAGGGGCCAGCAGCCTGAAAGACCGTCCTCCAATACGGGCTTTCTTTATACGGGGAACTACTGCGAGTGCCAGTGACTCCGATCTTAAAGATCGTGCCGGCAGGTAAAAAGCCAGCCTCTTTTGTAGGTATTGGGCACCCGTGGCATGTAAGGCTTTATGAGCTAGTGTCATAGCTTTAAATATTATCCTCTTCCGGATGGGGAGCCAGTGTAAGATTTGTAGCAGATTCGAGGCACTGGCTCGACGATGCAGGCCGAAGATGGCTCGTGCAGCTGCATTCTGAGTCACCTGCATACGCTGTAAGAGGTACTCCGGAAGACCCAGATACAGGATGTTAGCGTAATCCACTCTGGATCCAATGAGGGCCTGAACAGTTATTCTCCGATGTTCCTCAGAGAGCAACGGAAAGAACTTTCGGAGCATCCTAAGGATACCGAAGCATGTTCCTGTGAGGGTCAGCACCTTTAAGCCCGTTGTCAATTTTAATTCCCAGGTTCTTAGCCGACTCCGAGGAATGACCTGGAGGAACATGTCGGCAGGCCACCAACCATGCCAGTCCGGTTCCGATGGGCATCCAAAGAAAAGTATTTCGGATTTATCCGAGTTACACTTGAGGCTGTTCAGTTGAAACCAGTTAAAAACAGCCCCAAGGCACTCACGGATACTTTCACCATCGAATTCTTCGCTCTTCCGGCAGGTGAAGAGAAGCTGGGTGTCGTCAGCATAAGAACGATCTGGGCCCCGTAGGACTCCACCAATGCCGCCAGAGGCGTCATAAAGATGTTAAAAAGAGTGGGGCTCAGTACTGAGCCCTGAGGAACTCCGACTCCCAAAGGCGACATTTCGGCGGATCCAGGGGAGGCCCAGACCGTTTGTCGACGGTTGGCTATAAAGGAACGAAACCAACTGAGCACCGTCCCCCTCAGACCGATGTCATGCAGTCTTAGCTTTCAAAGAGCTGTCATAATTAGAAGTTACAGGTGAAAACGTTGACACAAATGGCTGTTTTTTCCCCAACTAATTTTCAATTTTTCCTATATTTAACTGTTAGTTTCTATAAAGAAACCTTGAAGGATCCACACAAATGACCCCTTTCTGAATTCAGAATTGTGTCTACTTTTCTAAAATGTATAGCTTTCCAGGATTCATTATTGCTTTCATACCCACTGTGAGAAGTTGGCCTGGTATGTGATGCTCACTAATTCTAGTGATCACCTTGTACCATGCCAAACAACCCTTATGATGATCGGTTGTAAGTCAACCTTATAGACCAGTTATCCTAGTGGTAACGTGGACAAAGCAGTCTTAGGCTAAACTCTGAAAGGCATGTGAAGCCAGCTGTATTACCATACACAACCCCCTTGAATACCAGATGAAAGGACACCACACAGATATATATAGAAAATATATATATATATTTAACTACAAATATCCCCTGAACTCTTTATGAGCACAGAAGCACAAGCGTTAAACAAAACAGTTTAAAATACACAAAAGTTGCACAATATGGATGCGTCCTAGGGGCCACCTAAACCATATACTAAGAAAGCGGTTTAAGAGATACCAATCGAAAAGGAAACAGGCCTAGGGCCTTGGGAATCGCGGGAGCTGATCGGGACTAGCAGTGACTAAGTCGGGAAAGACCCGCAGGACTCGGGTGCAGTGTTTAAAGTGCACGCACTCACCAATGTTAAGTCTATGGTGCGTAAAAGTTGTAAAGTTAGTTAGTTCGGAACCTTCCGAGTGACCTAGAAAGCTGAAACTTGAGACACAGGCCCTAGAGGTGTGTACCAGTGTGGGAACACCGGCGTTGCTGAGTTACCTCATCCACAGGAAGCGGGTGCATAGGGTCGAAGTAGTGTCGGGTTTCGTCACGCTGGTCGATGGTGCTTGGAGCTGAAGATGCTGCAGGCGGCTCGATGTGAAGAGTTCCGGTGGATCCAAGGGTGGATCTGAAGATGTGAAGACCTGAAAGCAGAGGGGACAATGTTCAAAGTCACTAACCAGTGATTACCATGGAACCAGATTGGAACCAGACGATGACGGGTGCAAACAGGCGTTGAGGTGTAGCTTCTCTCTGCAGCCACGTGGACACCAGGGGTCGAGGACGTCCAGGAGTCGGTCACGAGCTGTCCCACGCAGGCTTCTCGCTGTTGGCGGTGTCGGCAACTTGATTGAAGCAAACAGGCCTTGGCTAATGCAAGCCACGCAGGAGTCGAAAAAGGCTTATTACTCGGACCAGCAAGGTCAGAGCGGGTGCTCCTTTTTACAGGAGCGAGGGCAAGTCTGGAGCAACCCGACCCACAGTGTAGCTCGTCGGTTTCGTCGCCAAGATGGCCGCTGACCACGTGGCTAGTGGACGGGATGGCGCGTCGAGTGGCACAATGCAAAAGGGCCCCACGCAGATCGTGGAGATGCTGGGGGGCTGATCTTCGGTGCAAGGGCTGCTCGGTGGTGGGGGTTCTCAGTCCCCAAAGCACAACGTTGAGGATGCCTCTGAGTCAGCTTTTCGAGTGTCTTCCAAGAGGTCCGGTCCCACGTCTCTCGGTGCCTCCACGGGTCCCTTCTTTGCAGGGACTGTGGATCGGGCTGTGAGAAGTCTGGGAGTCTGGGTCTTGTCAGGCTCTAGGCTCTAGGCTCTGGGCTCGGGCGGGAGGCGGCGGCAAAGCAGACGTCGAGTTGCTGGATGGTGCCTGTGTTCACAGGGTTGCCACTCCTAGGCCACAAGGGAGATGCTCTTCAGTCTTCTGTGCAGCAGAATGTCGAAGTCCAGTCATCTTCTTCGTGTAAAGTTGATTCAGGATGATCTGAGGTGCTCTGGCACTGCTCCCACTCTTATTCCCAATCTGAGGGGTGGATCACCTGCTGGGTCCCTCCTCTGGGTGGGACCAGGAAGGGGGAAGGTTACACCCCCTTTCCTTTGTCCAGCTCCTCGCCAGGCCTGGGTCTGTAAAGTCCCAGGACCGGTTTGGACTGGCTTATGCACACGGACACCTTGTGTGCCCCGGGCATGTCTCAATCTATTCAGCCCTGTCCTACCCAATACACAAAATCCTGTCTGGGGTGGTGCTCGCACCTTCCAAGGCAGGAAACCCTTTGTCCAAGCCTCCCTCGCTGGAAGGACTCCCAGCAGCAGGAGGTCAGACTTGTGTCTGTGGTGGCAGCGTCCATTTTGTGACGATGAGGCTCTGGTTAACTTTAACTGGGGCTAAGGCTACACACATGTTTTGTCCCTCTAAAAGGGTGGAATGCTATCCCCGTCGACAGAACTGTCGAGGGGATAGTATTCCAAATCGTATGACACCTTACTCGACATGTTTTGATAAAGCCAAACCCAAGTTATGCATTTAAGAGTATATGGTAGGGCAATATCCCGGAACAGCTAAGGGAGTGGTTCCCGACAGCTGCAGACAGGCTCAGCTCATGCTAGAGCACCATCTCACATATTTCCAAGCACTCTGCCTCCAGGATTGATGAGGCCTTCCATAGGAGTGGCTGATAGGAACATATGTGTGTGTCCAGTTAAGGTTAGATATAGGGATACTATATCTAAGTAAGAGGTGATTACACCAACTTACCCCAGCTGAGTGATCAGCCAGTTGTGTCAAATATGGAGGCCAGGCCAGGGGTGGCACAATACATGCTGCAGCCCCTGGTAGGCCTTGGAAACACCTATGCCCTGGGTACCTAGGGTACACTGTTACAGGGGCCAATAAGGTGAACCAGTTCCAATTGTGTATGCACCTAAGGTACATGGAGTCCATTTTAAGGAGAGAACAATCAGCCTGGGGCCCTGAATAGCAGGATCCCAGGCCAACTATGTCAAAAACTAGCTAAACACCAGGCAAAAAGTTGGGGGTAACCATAGTCAGAAGTCCACCTTCCTACATAACCCCCCCCCCCCCCCCCCAAACGAAAGGAGATAAGTCTATCCTTGACCAGGTAAGCCTATATTGCCTAAGTGGCCATATAAGGAAGTACCAGCTCTGGCTTGGTAACCCCCTGTCTCATGGTCCACTAAGCAATCCCTCACCCTAAGGGTATCTGAGGGTCTCCACCATAGGGAATCTCTACCTGTGGTGTGTCTTTGCAAAGTCAAAGGCTGGTGTTGAGATGGAGTACTGAAGTGAGTTTCCTCTGTAGGGCTCAGCTTCCTCCAATCACTCTCCACCATGTGTGCCTTTCATTCTTTGACTGAGTTGCACTGTGCTCTCAGGGTCAACCTATGGCTACCTAAAGCTGGTGGCTGGGTCCCTCTTGTTGGCTTACTGGAGGGACAGTTCAGGTTTGGGCCCTTGGGGTCCCAGGTTTGGCTGTGCCCAACAGAATCCATCTGTGGGAGGTCCCTAACTACTTTTAAGGGGGCTCCCTCAGGAGTTTTTAAAGTTTTCACCTCACTAGGGCTACTAGTTTCGGTGCCCCTAATCTGTTGATGGGGGAGCTTTATTTGACAGGGGGCCCTTTGGGGCTCACTGTCCTTCTTGTCCTCTGCAGCCCTGGGCCGAGTAAGGCAAGGTAGAGAGCGGCAGGTTACCTGCTCCAGACTGGGTCCCACCTGAGAAGGGTCCACTGCCATCAGAGGCTCTGTCAGGGCAGGCCTAACAACCTCTGGGACAGTTCCTCCATCAGGGGTAAGATTAGTTCCCTGAGGAGGCTGATCCTTTCCTAATGTCTGGTGAGGGGAAGATTTCTCTTCCTCCTCCATGCTCTCAGTTTGGGTGGAGTGATCCATCATTTCAGGCTTCACTACCCATGTATCAGTTTGAGTTTGGGCTGCGGCCATCACAGCCCCTCCAACCTTCTCAGGAGGAGACTCAGTTTGGGTATGGGCTGTTATCATCACAGCCCTGCTAATCTTTTCAGGAGGGGAGTTAGCTAAAGATGGGGCTGAGGTTTGCTCAGCCCTACCAACCTTTTCAGCAAGGACATCTTGGATTGGGGCTGTGGCCATCACAGCCCCACTAACCTTTCCATGGAGATTTACCATTCTAGAAGGGGTTTGCTGTTCAACCTCAGCCCAGGCTGAGATTTCCAAATCATTACCCAGTAGGCAATCTACAGGCAAGTTTGCTGACACTGTCACTCTCTTGGGGCCAGTGACACCTCCCCAGCTAAGATTGACTACTGCCATGGGATGTTTGGTTTCTATGCCATCAAGGTTTGTCACCTGATATTTGGCATCAGGTAAAAGTTGCCTTGAGGGGACTAGACATTCAGCCACCATGGTGATGCTAGCCCCTGTGTCTCTGTAGGCCTCAACTTTCAAGCCATTGATGAGGGGCTCCTGTCTATACTTGCTCAAAGTGTTTGGGCAAGCAGTGAAATTGGCAAACCCCATGCCAGTCTCATAGACAAGAGTATCTGAGGTAGGGGACCTGGTTAGGTCAGAATCCACCTGAGCTCCAAAAGTAAACTTACCCAGATTCCTGGGTGTGCTCCCACTTCCTGGGGGATTACTGCTGACAGTAACAGGAGGTGTTGGAGCTGGCTTTGGAGGTATATTCTCTTTATTGCCATTCTTGGGACAACAGCTGTCTGTTTTGTAATGCCCAACCTGTTTACAGGTATGACAATAAGGCTTTTTCTGGGTTGAAGAAGTGTCTTGGGACCCACCCCCATTCTTGGAGTTTTGGGGCCCTGGGGAGGTCTTTTCATTACTTTTATCCCCACCCTTCTCTTGAGGCTTGGTAGTCTCTTTCTTTTGGTCCCCACCCTGGTTCTTAGGCCTGATCCTGGTTCTGACCCATTTGTCTGCCCTCCTACCCAATTCTTGTGGGGAGGTCAGGTCAAAGTCAACCAGGTGCTGATGTAGAAGCTGATTTTGACAATTACTTAAGATTTGCTCTCTCATAATTAAATTATACAATCCTGTATAGTCAGTAACCTTACTTCCCAGCAACCAGCCCTCCAGAGCCTTAGTGGCACATTCAACAAATTCAGACCAGTCCTGAGTCTGTCTCTTCTGGGTGTCTCTGAACATTAACCTGTACTGTTCAGTGGTTAAGCCTAGCCCATCAATCAGAGCACTTTTCAGGACCATGTAGTTTCTAGAATCCCCATCACTAACTGTGAGGAGTCTGTCTCTGCCTCTACCTTCAAAGGAGAACCACAAGATTGCTGCCCACTGCTCCTGAGGGATCTGCTGTACCTTGCAGGCTCTCTCAAGTGCAGTCATCCATTTGTGGAGATCATCCCCAGCTTTGTATGGGGGCACAGTCTTAGTCAGGTTTCTTGTGACCGCCCGGACTCGCTCCTGACCGGTTGCTCCCTTGCTCCTCTCCCAGTACTGCTGCTGTCTTCCTGGGGATCTTCACACCGCTAATAATATCACGGTATCGCCTGCATTGTGTTAATCATTGGTATCGCCTGCATGTAACCAATTTGCGCTGTGTTTTAAAAATTATCATTGCTCACAGCGCATGTGATTATAGCACCGCCCGCCCTGCATTGCTTGTGTTTGTAGCGCCGCCCGCCCTGCACTGCATTTAGCTATATTTGGCCACCTGGCAGCATCGTATATTATAGTATTAATTTTAGCTGTCCCAGGCGACCTACTGCCCCTGCCTCGCCTCCCCTCACCTCACCTCACCTCCATCTTGTTTGCTGTTGTTGTTTTCCCTGCCCCTCCTCCCCGCTACCGCCTCCCAGCTGCTGACCCTCCCACGCTCCGCCCCCTCCACCATCCATTTATGGCCAATGCCTCCACGCGCAGCGTCCACGCGCTACGGACACGCCGAAGGTAAGCCCGTCTACGCCCGTCCGCGCCTGGACCGCGCCCAGCGCCAGACCCCCTGCCCCACGCATTGCCCAGCCCCCCCGCGTTACCTACGATGCCGCCACCCTCCTAGCCCTTGACCCCGGTCGCGCCCCCAACTGCGTCCAAGCCGCTCCTGGACACACCCATGGACCTTTTTCTTGCTACTCCTGCAAATTCAGCGGCACCGTCAACAGCTCCGCCACGACCACATCACAGACCCCCGACCCCAACCACCTACAATGCATCCTTCTCAACACCCGCTCGGTCCACAGACACGCCATTGACCTATGGAATCTACTTCACACCATCTCTCCGGACATCGCCTTCCTAACGGAAACATGGATGAACGCTTCCTCCGCACCAGACATCACCATTGCCATCCCTGAAGACTATAAGATCACTCGCAAAGACCGTACCAGCCACACAGGAGGAGGGATCGCTATCGTCCATAAGAAATCCATCCGCATCTCAACCAGCTCTGACACCAACCTCGCCAACTCCGAACACCTCCACTTCCAAATACACATCGACCCCAAGACCACACTCAGAGGCACCCTCCTCTACAGACCACCAGGACCCCGAGCTAAATTCAGTGAAGACATCACGGACTTCATCACTCCACACGCGCTCCCCTCCAAAGACTACATCCTTCTGGGAGACCTCAACTTTCACCTTGAAAAGATCAACGACCGCAACACCGCCACCCTTGTGGACAACCTCGCCAACCTCGGACTTAAACAACTAGTCACTTGCCCCACCCACATCGCAGGTCACACACTCGACCCCATCTTCACATCCAGCAACCATGTCTCCTTCAGCCACACCACGGACCTCCTCTGGACCGACCACAGCTGCGTTCACTTCACCTACAACAAACCAAAACCCAACATCCACCTCCAACCTACCCTGCAAAGAAACTGGAACTAAATCACCACGGACCAAATCTCCGCATCGCTCCTTCGAAACTCCCCAGCCCTCTCTTCTAACACCAACGAAGCCGCCGCCAACCTCACCCTATGGTTATCCAACACCGCCGACACCTTAGCACCACTGAAAAATCGTCAAAGCAAACCTGGCAGCAAGAAGGCCTCATGGTTCAACGATGATCTCAAGAAGTCCAAGAAACTCTGCCGCTCCCTTGAAAAGGCCTGGAAAAAAGACCCAACCACCAGCACCAAGGACGCCTTCAAATGCGCCACCCGCACTCACCACCAATTGATCCGAAAAGCCAAGAAAACAGCATTCAAGGATCGACTTGACAACAACGCCCATAACAGCAAGGAACTTTTCAACATCGTCAAGGAATTCTCCAATCCCTCGGCCAACTCCAACGACATCACCCCCTCTCAAATGCTCTGCGACTCCCTAGCCTCATTTTTCCACAACAAGATTGCAGACATCCACAACAGCTTTGACAACCAACCCGGAAACCAACCCACCCCGCCATCTGCTGATCATCTCCCCCCCGTGAACACCCTTAACGACTGGAACCCAATCTCCACTGAGGACACCATCCGCCTGATGAATTCCATCCACTCTGGATCCCCCACAGACCCATGTCCTCACCACATCTTCAACAAAGCAGACTCCGTCATAGCACCACACCTCCGAGACGTCATCAACTGCTCCCTCAACTCCGCCACCTTCCCGGAAGACTGGAAACGCGCTGAACTCACCGCCCTTCTGAAAAAACCAACAGCAGACCCCACCGAACTCAAAAATTACCGCCCCATCTCGCTTCTCCCATTCCCGGCCAAAGTCATCGAGAAAGCTGTCAACAACCAGCTCGCCGCCTTCCTCGAAGCCAACAAATCCCTCGACTCCTCTCAATCTGACTTCCGAGCAAAACACAGCACTGAGACCGCCCTCATCGCAGCAACAGACGACATTCGAACTCTACTGGACAATGGAGACACAGTCGCCCTCATCCTCCTTGACCTCTCTGCAGCTTTCGACACAGTCTGCCACAGCACCCTTTTACAACGCCTCAATAACATCGGAATCCAAGGAAAAGCACTTGAATGGATCACCTCGTTCCTCACTGGAAGAACCCAGAGAGTCCGCCTTCCTCCATTCAAGTCTGAGGCCTCTGAAGTCATCTGCGGCGTACCACAAGGATCCTCGCTCAGTCCCACCCTCTTCAACGTATACATGAGCCCCCTCGCGGCCATCGCACGCCAACACAACCTCAACATCATCTCTTACGCGGACGACACTCAACTGATCCTTTCCCTCACCAATGACCCCAGCACCGCCAAAACTAACCTACACGAAGGAATGAAAGAAGTTGCCGAATGGATGAAACAAAGCCGTCTGAAACTGAACTCGGACAAAACAGAAGTCCTCATCTTAGGTACATCCCCCTCTGCATGGGACGACTCCTGGTGGCCAGAAGCCCTCGGAAAAGCACCCATCCCGACAGACCATGCACGGAACCTAGGTGTCATCCTGGATTCTTCACTCTCAATGAACAGACAAGTCAACGCCGTATCCTCTTCCTGCTTCAACATTCTTCGCATGCTCAGAAAAACATTTCGCTGGATCCCCTCCGAAACAAGGAAAACAGTCACCCACGCTCTGGTCACGAGCCGACTGGACTACGGAAACACCCTCTACGCAGGTACCACCGCAAAACTCCAGAAGAAACTCCAACGAATCCAAAACGCCTCAGCCAGGCTCATATTAGACATCCCACGCAACGAACACATCTCTGGTCACCTTAAAGACCTCCACTGGCTACCCGTCGATAAGAGGATCACTTTCCGTCTGCTTACCCACGCACACAAATCACTCTACGACATCGGACCAGATTGCCTCAACTCACGACTATCCATCTACACCCCCCCCCCGCCAACTACGTTCTTCCAGCCAAGCCCTCGCCACTGTACCTCGCATCAACAAGACCACCATGGGAGGCAGATCCTTTTCATACCTGGCTGCTAAAACATGGAACTCACTCCCCGCTCACCTCCGCCTTACCCAGAACCACCTAGCATTCAGAAAGCAACTTAAAACATGGATATTTGACAAGTAATCCTCCTCCCCTTCCTAAGCGCCTTGAAACCCTATGGGTATGTAGTGCGCTATACAAATTCCATGACTTGACTTGACTTGTATCAAAAGACCTGTCTTTATCCTTAGGGATAGTGCTGCCACCAGTGGATCCTAATCCACTCTCTCTAGGCTGTCTTGCTCTAGCAAGTTTCTCTTGGGCCAGGGCAACTTCTAATTCTTGTCTCTGGATCCTAAGTTCAGCCTCTCATTTTGGCCTCATGTTCCCTTCTCTGAGGGCTAGTCATCTCCCTTCTGGAGTGACCATGAGAACCTCTAGAAGCTTGGGAGGTATTGGAGTCACCTGAGTGATTCCTCCTCCTCCTACGCTCCTGGTTAAGTCCACTTGGGTGTCTGGGCAAGGTCAGCCTTGCTTCAGTCCCAAATACACTTAAGTTAGCCTGGTTAAGCCTACTGACTAGCACCTGGCTATTTCTGCCATCATCAGAATCACTGCTCCCCCCTTCTGTCTCCTCCTCTTCTTCCTCCTCCAAATCTATCTGAGGAGCTCCAGTGACTTGGTCATCCTCATCTACCTGGACTATAGGGACAGGGGCATCTGCATTGTCATCTTCAGTGGGAGAGCCTCCCTCAGCATTCCCTGTGGGGTCTGCTTTAGAGGTCGTTAGAGTCTCAGACTGGTCTAAGATCTCTCTAAGGTGGTCTGTAGTAGGGGATGGCCCTGTCTTCAGACCCCTTAAGGCACAAATCTTCCTTAGTTCCTTAAAGGGAAAGATAGCAAATTTGGATGGTGCCCTTGGAGGGTCACTCTCAACAGGAGTAAGTCCACTGGACTCCTCTGCTCCAGACATTGCTCTAGTGTGGGTGGATATGTTGCAATCTACCTACACTGGTGTTTACCTACTAAATCTAGTAGTTGTAGTCAGGGTGTACTACTCCCTATCCTCTACAACAACTAAGTTCAGTAGAACTTAAGTATGCTAGTCTTGTTTTATATGTACCTAGCAGGTACCTGTATGATCTTTCAAATGATAGTCATGGTAAAACAACAGCAAGCTCAGATCCCAATCCGCTGCTTACCAATGTGAGAAGTTGGCCTGGGTGTGATGCTCATTAATTCTAGTGATCACCTTGTACCATGCCAAACAACCCTTATGATGATCGGTTGTAAGTCAACCTTATAGTCCAGTTATCCTAGTGGTAACGTGGACAAAGCAGTCTTAGGCTAAACTCTGAAAGGCATGTGAAGCCAGCTGTATTACCATACACAACCCCCTTGAATACCAGATGAAAGGACACCACACAGATATATATTGAAAATATATATATTTATTAACTACAAATATCCCCTGAACTCTTCATGAGCACAGAAGCACAAGCGTTAAACAAAACACAGTTTAAAATACACAAAAGTTGCACAATATGGATGAGCCCTAGGGGCCCCCTAAACCATATACTAAGAAAGTGGTATAAGAGATACCAATCGAAAAGGAAACAGGCCTAGGGCCTTGGGAATCGCGGGAGCTGATCGGGACTAGCAGTGACTAAGTCGGGAAAGACCCGCAGGACTCGGGTGCAGTGTTTAAAGTGCACGCACTCACCAATGTTAAGTCTATGGTGCGTAAAAGTTGTAAAGTTAGTTAGTTCGGAACCTTCCGAGTGACCTAGAAAGCTGAAACTTGAGACACAGGCCCTAGAGGTGTGTACCAGTGTGGGAACACCGGCGTTGCTAAGTTACCTCACCCACAGGAAGCGGGTGCATAGGATCGAAGTAGTGTCGGGTTTCGTCACGCTGGTCGATGGTGCATGGAGCTGAAGATGCTGCAGGCGGCTCGATGTGAAGAGTTCCGGTGGATCCAAGGGTGGATCTGAAGATGTGAAGACCTGAAAGCAGAGGGGACAATGTTCAAAGTCACTAGTCAGTGATTACCATGGAACCAGATTGGAACCAGGCGATGTCGGGTGCAAACAGGCGCTGAGGTGTAGCTTCTCTCTGCAGCCACGTGGACACCGGGGGTCGAGGACGTCCAGGAGTCGGCCACGAGCTGTCCCACGCAGGCTTCTCGCTGTTGTCGGTGTCGCCAACTTGATTGAAGCAAACAGGCCTTGGCTAATGCAAACCACGCAGGAGTCGAAAAAGGCTTATTACTCGGACCAGCAAGGTTAGAGCGGGTGCTCCTTTTTACAGGAGCGAGGGCAAGTCTGAAGCAACCAGACCCACAGTGTAGTTCGTCTGTTTCGTCGCCAAGATGGCCGCTGACCACGTGGCTAGTGGCCAGGATGGCGCGTCGAGTAGCACAATGCAAAAGGGCCCCACGCAGATCGTGGAGATGCTGGGGGGCTGATCTTCGGTGCAAGGGCTGCTCAGCGGTGGAGGTTCTCAGTCCCCAAAGCACAACGTTGAGGATGCCTCTGATGCTGCGCAGTCAGCTTTTCGAGTGTCTTCCAAGAGGTCCGGTCCCACGTCTCTCGGTGCCTCCACGGTTCCCTTCTTTGCAGGGACTGTGGATCGGGCTGTGAGGAGTCTGGGTCTTGTCAGGCTCTGGGCTCGGGCTCCGGCGGGAGGCGGCGGCAAAGCAGACGTCGAGTTGCTGGTTGGTGCCTGTGTTCACAGGGTGGCCACTCCGAGGCCACAAGGGAGATGCTCTTCAGTCTTCTGTGCAGCAGAATGTCGAAGTCCAGTCGTCTTCTTCGTGTAAAGTTGATTCAGGATGATCTGAGGTGCTCTGGCACTGCTCCCACTCTTATTCCAAATCTGAGGGGTGGATCACCTGCTAGGTCCCTCCTCTGGGTGGGACCAGGAAGGGGGCGGTTACACCCCCTTT
Source organism: Lissotriton vulgaris (assembly GCF_964263255.1). Lineage (NCBI taxonomy): Eukaryota > Metazoa > Chordata > Amphibia > Caudata > Salamandridae > Lissotriton > Lissotriton vulgaris. The sequence continues at coordinate 1,788,794,176 of NC_141694.1, forward strand.
CCTTTGTGCAGCTGCTGGCCAGGCCTGGGTCTGGAAAGTCCCAGGACCGGTTTGGACTGGCTTATGCACGGGGACACCTTGTGTGCCCCGGGCATGTCTCAATCTATTCAGCCCTGTCCTACCCAATACACAAAATCCAGTCTGGGGTGGTGCTCGCACCTCCCAAGGCACGAAACCCTTTGTCCAAGCCTCCCTCACTGGAAGGACTCCCAGCAGCAGGAGGTCAGACTTGTGTCTGTGGTGGCAGCGTCCATTTTGTGACGCTGAGGCTCTGGTTAACTTTAACCGGGGTTAAGGCTACACACGTCGTGTCCCTCTAGAAGGGTGGAATGCTATCCCCGTCGACAGAACTGTCGAGGGGATAGTATTCCAAATCGTATGACATCTTACTCGACATGTTTTGATAAAGCCAAACCAAAGTTAGCATATAACCGCGAGGATTAGAATGTATTTAAGAGTATATGGTATGGCAATATCCCGGAACAGCTAAGGGAGTGGTTCTCGACAGCTGCAGACAGGCTCAGCTCATGCTAGAGCACCATCTCACATATTTCCAAGCACTCTGCCTCCAGGATTGATGAGGCCTTCCATAGGAGTGGCTGATAGGAACATATGTGTCCAGTTAAGGTTAGATATAGGGATACTATATCTAAGTAAGAGGTGATTACACCAACTTACCCCAGCTGAGTGATCAGCCAGTTGTGTCAAATATGGAGGCCAGGCCAGGGGTGGCACAATACATGCTGCAGCCCCTAGTAGGCCTTGGAAACACCTATGCCCTGGGTACCTAGGGTACACTGTTACAGGGGCCAATAAGGTGAACCAGTTCTAATTGTGTATGCACCTAAGGTACATGTAGTCCATTTTAAGGAGAGAGCAATCAACCTGGGGCCCTGAATAGCAGGATCCCAGGCCAGCTATGTCAAAAACCAACTAAACACCAGGCAAAAAGTTTGGGGGTAACCATAGTCAGATGTCCACCTTCCTACACCCACTTCTACCATTAACTGGAAGGAGGTTGAAAGCACAAAAAATAACAGAAATAGGCTATGTCCCAGAAAAATGCCAAAACTGTGTAAAAGGTTTTGGTTTTCTGACAAAAGTCTGTCATTTCCTAAAAGCTGGGAACATCGGGATTTCAGCCCCACAAACCCTTTTTTGATACCTTTTGCAGGGAAAAAACAGACGCTTTCACTTGCAGCACTTTTTCCGCAAAAAATATTAGCTGTATTTTGGCAAATTTCTGGGTCCCCTCCAGGGGAATCCACAAACCCTGGGTGCCTTTAGAACCCCCATGATGTTTGAAGAAAAGGACGCAAATTTGGCGTGGATACCTTATGTGGTCAAAAATGTACAGGGGGCTAAGCACAAACTACCCCAAATAGCCAAAAAAAAGGCTTAGCTCAGGGGGGGAGAAAGACCTAGCAGCGAAAAGGTTAACAAAACGCAGTTGTAGATCTAGGACCTCAACCACACATCAGATCACAACTGCAATTAAATCACTCTCCTTCGTCTGGGGTCGAAAGATAAAATCAGCCCAGTATCAAGCCCACTGACCTCTTGCAAATCCACGCTTAGTGTCATCATAATGCGGATGTAAATTGTCCGTATCATCGTTATCAGGCGATAGCAAACTTTGGTCAAAATGTCGGTTTGGAGAGGCGGAAGTATAGAGTGAAGTGAAATTTTGTACTATACATTGCCTGCATTACCACAGAATCAGCACAAGGTCAATGTATCAAGCAGGCTGTAGTGTTATCTGGTATTCAATACTCTTTATCCAGACAAGGCACCATGACTGGATCAGATCCAAACAACTGCAATTTGTTTTTCTTCCCTTCACTTTTACTTGCCAATTGATGCTATGATGATAACTGTTTTAATGGACTTCCTACATCCCTCCTTTAAGTTATTTGTTTCAGCAGCGGGAGGGAGCCCCATCGGTAAAGGGGAATTGATGATGACGAGTGGCGCTGACTGCGAGTTCAACTGAGCAGTTGTCAAGGAACTCCTTTTCTTTGGCTTGACCAGCTCCCTGTCAGACTTTTTAATGGCATTTCTGGGTACATCATCAGAGGCCTGTGGTTGTTGCAGACCTTTCTTTTCAGATTTTTCGCCCTCCTAGTTTAGTTTGAGGGTTTTGTTTCTTTAATGGGAAGACTCTTCACCTGAAGAAGCAACTTCTGAAGTTTTCTTTTTCGGAAACTACCAGCTAAAAACTGGATAAAATAAGTTTCTGGGCTCTGAAAAGACTCCCTTCCATACAATGTGTGGTTGTGAATGTAAGGTATGATGGCCTCTGTGGGAGTGGGGATTAGTGTGATTTAACCTCATTGGTTGAACTTTGAGGTATCTTCCAGTGAGATAAATGGGATACTAAATAGATTTTTCTGTATGGAAATTAGATCTTACTGCAGTGATATTACCATTAGACTCAACTCAAAGAGGGGGAATGATTCAAGCATGTAAATATATGAAACATACAATGGTGGACAATAATCATATATCTGCTTTACTTGTAATAGAGGAAGTGTGTGAGAACAATTTCTCAGCCACAATTCATTTGTTATAATCTTTTCCCTAGAAACTGGACCAAGTAAACGCCAAAACGGACGCCAGGCAGCATCACTGAGGCCATAAAGCACCCGCCTCGGCACAGCAACACAAGTTTCAGACCTTCGAGGTCAGAGGGCATACTGACATTGATGTAGGATTGCAGTACTAAAAAAAGATATATTTTAGAACCTTATTAACTTTCCCTATCACTCATCCATCAAATGGGGACGCAGGTACGGAATCTGCAGGTAGACCGAGTATCTACCAGAAAGATTGTTACTGCAACCTTTTCTTTTAATGGAAATTTTACCTGGAGAGTCCTCACCTGTATTAGAGAATTCACAGCAATACTGTGCTCAGGAGGACTGATGCATAGTTACATAAGAAAATGTTGCAGAACGGACCTGGCAATGTGTCCTTCCCTGCACACCTATAATCAAAGCAGTAATGCTTTGCAGAGGTGTGCAAGGAAGCCCATGTTGCAGCCTTATAGATTTTGGAATTGGGATCTCTCTGGCAAGTGTAGAAGTGGTAGACTTAGCCCTGGCAGAATGCGCTCTGTTCCCTGCAGAAGCTCTTTCTCGGCTAAGGTGTAGCAGATCTTTATACAGTGGATAATCCAACATGAGAGTCCTCTTTTATACTGCCTTACATGTTTTGGCACCACAGTACCAGACAAAGAACTGGTCATCAAATTGAAAATCTGCGCTGCGATCCAAGTAGTAATTACCGACCTACTGGGAATCCAACCGATGCAAAAGCTTCTCCCCTTTCATAGGATGACAAACCATCAATCAATCAAACAACATTTGCATAGCGCAGCAGTGTCACCCCGTAAGGGTATCTGGGTAATGTGTCTCCGCCTAAGAGCCAGGTCTTGAGTCTCTTTCTGAAGTCTGCCAGTGAAGGGGGTGTACGAAGCAGATGGGGAAAGTCGTTCCAGGTTTTGGCAGCAATGTAGAAGAAGCAGCCACCGATGCGAGGGCGAGTGAAGAGTAGCGCAGGTGTCTAGAGGGCTGATGGAAGCTCAGTCAGTGGTGGATGTAGGCAGCTTCTAGTTAGTGTAGGGCTTTGTAGGCATGTGAGGGTCTTGAACTTGCATCATTCTCTGGATGGGGAGCCAGTGGAGGTCTCAGGTGGGGGTTTGTTTTGGGAGGTCCAGGATGAGTCTAGTTACAAGATCCTCTATGGTATGGAGTCATCTGAGGAGCAGGGTGGAGATGCCAGCGTAGATGGTGTCGCCGTAGTTGAGGCAGCTGGTGAACAGGGCCTGAGTAATAGTCTTTATGGTGTTGGTTGGGATCAACATGAAGATTCTGTGGAGTATGCTAAGTGTGTGGAAGCAGGAGGAGGAGGAGACTGCGTGGACTTGTCGTTTTATGGTCAGATGCCAGTAGAGCATGATGCCGAGGTTGCGTACACGGTTGATTGGTCGGTCAGTGAAGGAGCAGGTCCGAGTTTTCCCGAAAGATCAGTATTGTTGGAGTTGAGTTGGAAGCAGTCTCTCATTCATTTGGCTACGTTAGTCATGGCGTAGCAGAAGTTGGTTCTGAAGGGGTCCTCTGTGAGCGAGAGGATCAGTTGTGTGTAGCATGCTTAGTAGATTATGTTGAGTCCATGGGATATGAGGGATGATTCTTGTGGTATGCTGCATTTGATGTCTTGGGTGCGGTGACAAGAGGCATCCGGATGCTGTGTGTGCGTCCTGCGAGGAAGGATGGGATCCAATTGAGGGTGTCTTGATTAATGCCTATATTCTGGAGTACCATCTAAAGGTTGGAAATTGATTCAAATCTCACTAGGGAACCACAAAGGGAGTTGGAGGAAACATTTGTAAAACCTTTGAGGAAGCGCCTAACAATAGAGGAATGCTGGTCCAGCAGAGGAATGAAGACAAGGCAGCTAAATACTCCTTCACAGTAATTGCTGTATGTTTTATGAATGTGTTATTTATATAGCACAGACAGCGGTAAAAGAAGAGCACTCTACAAAGTCCAGGCACAGATCCTATCACTGCAATAGCGGAGAGGTAAGCTCAATTCTGGGAGAAGAGGATTCTTACTGCATTGTTAAGTAGTGTGTTTTAAGGGGTGCATATTCAGCTCTTTCCTACTCTGGAGCAGGGTAGGGGTGGTCCTAATAGTTACCGGGATTTTATATCCAGATCCTGGGAGTATAATAGAAGGCATGGTTGTCTTTTTTTTTTTTTACACTTCTAAATTTACAAGTTCAGAACGAAAAATACTGTATTATGTATATAAGAATTTTTTTTTATTCAAATATAAAAAAATACTTGTACTATGAGATAAGAGCTCTCGAAGTCACTGTACTTTTATTGCTTATTTTAATATTTTGCACTTTTAAAAATGGTGAAAAACAGGTATCCCTAGGCTGAAAGAAAGCACTGGACACAGGTAGTAAATGCTTGTAGTCCTCACAAATGACTCCCCTTATAAGCATTAACAGAAAAGTTCCAGAATGTTGGCAGAGTTTTATTTAACCACATTAAGGAAACAAAAGGGTCTTTCATTAAAACAATGGAAATAAAGTAAACCTGATAAATAAACGTGCAATAGACTTAAATAGAGGAACAAATCAAACAAATCTATTTTTAATATAATCTCTCCAAACAATAAACTTTTATTATAAAGATGAATTATGTACACATCCAAAACTAAGACCATTACAACTATACAATGTTAAATCTCAGCAGTTCTTATGTTACTGATCTAAAACTAAACACACTGTGCCGTTGTCATGTTCCACATCATAAAATGTAAAGACATAAACAAAATGTGTTTGTACAAGTTTAACATTTCAACTTATGAAATTGTAGACCATAAAGTTTGGAGCTTTGCAATACGTTGTTGCAAACAGCTTTCCATCTGGTGTAGGATCCGAGAAAGCAATTTCATCCAAACTGAGGAACGAGCCGTACATGAAGTTACCCCTAAAAAAATGAAAAAACAAAACAATTTTTTGTAGACTTCGAGAAATTCAGCAGGATAAGATTTTTTTTAAAAAAGCATAATCCTCAAAGCTTTATATACGTTGTAGGCAAGTTCATCCAATGTGTGATGTTGCATCAGTGTGCAATAAAAGAAAGTTACTTGTGTATAATCTTACTTCTCAGTCATGGAAACGAATATGCTACTTACCAATATGCATCTGTTCTTGGCATGTAGGGCTGCTGACATTCATATCTGTGCATAGATCGCCGCCTAGTGTTGGGTCCGGATGATCGCACATTGTTGTCCTGGAAGAGTCTTCGAAGTATCACGAGATAGGTGGCTCCTCCCCTGGACTACAGTGCGCATGGGCATCGACTCCATCCTCAGATTGTTTTTAGCCATCGTGGCCAAGATGGAGTGAAACTTAGTGAATGATGACCATGCTAGAAGTATGTGTGAATGCTGCAGCTGCTACAGGCGCCGGGGAGGAGGGCGGGCGATATGAATGTCAGCAGCCCTACATGCCAAGAACAGATGCATACTGGTAAGTAGCATATTCGGTTCAAGGCATGTGGGCTGCTGAATTCATATCTGTGCATAGAATACATAGCAGTCCCTCCATTAACGGCGGCCGCCTGTGCCAGCTGCAGCAGTTTGGAAAAGTGTTTTTAGAACAGCCTGCCCTACAGCTGCCTGCTGTTTGGAGTGCACATCTACACAGTAATGTTTTGTAAATGTGTGTGTGGTAGACCATGTGGCTGCTCTACATATGTCTTCCAAAGGAGTATTTCCAAGGAAAGTCATGGAGGCCCCCAACCTTCTGGTGGAGTGGGCCCTTGGTGGAATGGTGAGTGCGCGCTTGGCTTTCTGATAGCAGATCTGAATACATTTAACAATCCACATGGCTATACCAGACTTGGAAATGGGGTTACCTTTGTGTTGTGGCGCAAAGGCAACAAACAGTTGTTTAGTCTTCCTAAAATCTTTGGTCCTATCAATGTAGTACATTAGGGCCCTTTTGACGTCAAGTGTGTGGAGCATTCTCTCCGCAAGTGACTCTGGATTTTGGAAGAACACCGGTAGTTCTATAGTTTGGTTGATATGGAACTGAGACACTACCTTAGGAAGGAATTTAGGGTTAGTGCGAAGCACCACCCTGTTAGAATGAATTTGAATAAATGGCTCCTGGATAGTTAGCGCCTGGAGTTCACTAACTCGTCGTAGCGACGTAATCGCTATAAGGAAAGCCACTTTCCATGTCAAGAATTGAATCTCGCAGGAATGCAGTGGTTCAAAAGGGGGACCCATCAGCCTGGTGAGGACCACATTGAGGTTCCACTCTGGAGCTGGTGGCGTCCGTGGAGGAATGACACGTTTGAGTCCTTCCAGAAAGGCCTTAATGGCAGGCACCCTGAAAAGTGAGAGGTGCTGTCTGTTTTGGAGATAAGCAGCCATTGCAGATAAATGTGTACGAATGGAAGCATAGGCCAGATTACATTTGTACAGATGTAAGAGATAACAAATGATGTTTTGAATAGATGCATCCAGCGGGTTAATGTTGTGGTCTGCACAATAAATGACAAACCACTTCCACTTCGCCGCATAGCATGCTCTGGTGGTGGGCTTTCTTGCCTCCCGATGATGTCCATACAGTCAGGAGGTAAGTTGAGGTAGCCAAACTCTAAGACTTCAGGAGCCAGATCACCAGGTTGAGCTGTTGCGGATCTGGATGCTGTATGTCGCCATGGCTCTGCGTCAAAAGCCTGGTTGTGAAGCGCAGCCTTTGATGCAGTACCACGGACAGTTCTAGAAACGTGGTGTACCATGGTTGGCGAGCCCACGTCGGAGCAACCAGGATGAGAGTCATCGAGTGCTACTTCAGCTTGCGTGCCACCAGCGGTATTAGAGGTGCTGGGGGAAAAGCGTACTCAAATTTGCCTGACCAGTTCATCCATATCGCATTGCCTTGCGATTGTGGGTGTGGAAACCTGGCGGCAAAGCTTCGCCATTTTGCGTTCTCGTTTGTGGCGAACAGGTCTATCTCTGGATGACCCCACCTTTGGAAGTACGGGTGGAGTACTGATGGATGTATCTCCCACTCGTGCATTTGGTGGCTGTACCTGCTGAGCAGGTCCGCCATCTGATTGTCCTTGCCCGGGAGGTGTTCTGCCGTGAGGAAGATGTTTCGCTGAATGGCCCACTTCCACATGCTCTGAGCCAGATGTGGCAACTGTGGAGAGTGTGTACCTCCCTGCTTCTGAATGTAGTACATGGCCGTCATGTTGTCCGTCCGGATCAACACGAGCTTGTTGCACAGATGTACTTTGAAGGCTTTTAGTGCCATGAAGATCGCCATCAGTTCTAGAACATGGATGTGCATCTTCCTTTGCTGCGGTGTCCATAGTCCCTGCACAGTGTAATGGAGTACATGAGCTCCCCATCCCTGGAGAGAAGCGTCAGTCGTCAGGATGATCTGTGGCACAGGCTCTTGGAACGGTCGTCCCTTGCAAAGGTTTTGTGGATTCCACCAATGCAGAGAGTTGTATGCCCGACCGCTCACCAACACTAGGTCTTTCAACTGTCCGTGAGCCTGAGTCCACTGACGTGCTAAGCACTCCTGAAGCGGGCGCATATGTAGTCTCGCGTGCGGGACTATGGAGATGCAGGAGGCTATCATGCCTATCAACTGCATGAATACTCGCGCTGGAAGCGCGTGTTGAGGTCTGAATTTTTGTATTAGCGATTGAATGCTGCTGACCCTCACTGAATTCAGCTGCGCTGTGGCTGCCAGAGTGTTTATCGTCGCACCCAGATACAGCCGTATGTGGGCGGGTTGCAGGTGGGACTTTGGGTAATTCAGTGAGAATCCCAGATCGTGAAGAAGGTGAATGGTGTGGGACATGTGGGCGGCACACTGCTGGGCCAACTTTGCCTGGATTAGCCAGTCGTCCAGATAAGGGTAGACGTGAACATTCTGTCTCCGTAGGTGTGCCTCCACTGTCGCCAGGCACTTTGTAATCACCCTGGGTGCTGTGGTGACTCCGAAAGGTAGAACCTTGAACTGGGAATGTTGATTTTGGATGGTGAACCTGAGGTATTTTTTGTGTGACGGGTGCAGCGGAATATGAAAATACGCATATTTCAGATCTAAAGTTGCGAGAAAATCTCCCTGACTGAGCAACGGTAGGACTTGCTGTAGTGTTAGCATGTGAAAGTGCTCCGACAGAATGTACTGATTGAGGGGTCTGAGGTCCAGTATGGGTCTGAGGGACCCGTCCTTTTTTGGTATCAAGAAGTACAGTGAGTAAACTCCTGTGCCTCTTTCTTCCGCAGGCACGAGCTCGATTGCTCCTTTTTGCAGCATGACGAGGACCTCCTGCTGCAATAAGTGCAAATGCTCGGCAGACATAGGACGGTGTCTTGGGGGTATGTTGGGTGGAGTGGATGTTAACTCCAGACAATAACCATACTGTATATGCTGTGTGACCCACCTGTCTGTGGTGATGGACTTCCAGACTGGCAGGAACTGTTGAAGTCTCCCCCCGACCGGTGTTGCGTGGTCAGGGGGCAGTGACAAGGTGTCACTGTTTGTTAGTGGCGGAGGATCTGGAGTTGTTTCCACGACCTCTGCCTTTGGCGCTGTTTCCACGATATCCACTTCGACTTTGTTTGGTGTATGTGGTCTGCGTGTTGCCTTTATAGTACTGTGTGGTTTGGGAGAGCTGGCCTCTGGGAACACCTCTAGTGCTTGAGCGACGAAAAGAACCACCCCTGAACTGCTGGGACTGCAGATCCCCCATGGACTTAGCAGTTTCAGTGTCCTTTTTGATCTTCTCCAAGGTGGTGTCCACCTCTGGGCCAAATAGATGATCAGGGTTTACTGTCTGATTAAGAATGGTGGTCTGTATCTCCGGCTTAAATCCTGAGATTCTGAGCCAGGCATGTGGTCTCAGCATGACACTAGTGTTGATAGCTCTGGCCGCGGTGTCAGCCGCGTCCAGTGCACATTTAATAGAAGCATTGGATATCAGCTTCCCCTCTTGGATGAGCATCTCAGCTGCCTCTTTGTATTCATCTGGCAGGTGCTCCAACAGGGTCTCCAGTGTGTCATAGTGTGCCCTGTCATACCTTGCTAGAAGTGCTTGTGTATTTGAAATGCGCCAGATATTGGCCGCTTGAGCTGCCACCCTTTTCCCTGATGCCTCAAACACCTTAGATTCTTTATCTGGGGGAGGAGCATCACCCGTTGTTTGTGAATTAGCCCTCTTCCAGGAATTAGAAACAACAAGAGAGTCCAAAGGCAACTGTCCCTTGATGTAAGTAGGGTCACTAGGTGCCGGCTTATACTTCTTCTCAATTCTAGGGTTTATCACCCTGGCTCTCGTAGGTTCTTTAAAGATCTCCCCAGCATGCTTCAAGACACCCTTCAACATAGGCAGTGTCTTGCCAGTCCTCTCTGAGACGAAAAAGGTGTCAAAAAGAAAGTCCACTTCAATGGGGTCAGCATGGAGCTGGACATCATGATTCTTAGCTGCCCTTTCAATGAGGGCATTAAACGCAGCTGAATCCTCTGTAGGCGACGTTTTTACAGCATACATCTGAGTGTTTGGGGTAGAGTGAGGATCACATGGGTCAGCACCAGCTGCCCAGGGTTCATTGGTATCATCTGGCTCAGTGTAGACAGGATAGCTGTATTCATCATCATCACCTTCCCCAGTGTCCGCATCTGAATAAGTGGGTGAGACATCATGGCCACGTGGAGAAATCGGTTCCACAAGAACAGGAGTGGAAGTGGAATCGTTCTTTTTCTTCAGTGGAATTTTATAGGACTCCATTGGCTGTTCCGGGGCAATTTTCCGCGTATGAAGGGAAAGTCTGCCTGTTTCGGCATCGATAAAATGTTCTTGCTGTTCTTCCAACAAAGATTGTCGATGCTTTACGGCCGGGACCACCGTCGTCGACTTCGTCACCGAGGACACCTTCTCGGGCACGTTGGTGACCATCCTAGGGGTGAAAGCCTTCGGCGCCACTTTCGGCGGCAACGTGAAGAGAATGGGCGTCGACGCTTTCTGAGGTTTATCGACAGGCTTCGAAGGTGGAGGATGTTTTGGCCCGACACTTGAGGCCTTGTCCTTGATGCGCTTCAGGGAGTCCGCCACTTGCTTGGAGAAAGCGGCGGACGGCTGCGTCGAGTCGAAGGAATCCTTCGAGGCACCACTAGACGTGGACTCGTGGGTTGGGCCGCTCTTGGCCTTGTCTTGTCGACGTGGAGTCTCGAGAACCTTCGGGTCACCGAGCCCTTTGTCGGTGTCAACCGTCTTCGGCGCCGATTTGCTCGGCTCGACCGCCTTGACCTTTGTCTTCCGCGTGCCAGACTTCGTCTCGATGCCCTTGAGCTGTTTCTTCGGATCGACAACACCCTTTTGCTTCGTCGGTGCTGACAGGTCCGAGGGCTTTGATCTGACCAAAGCAATACGCACTTTTGCTTTCGAGTGGGGCACCAGTGCTTTCTCTTGTGTCGAGACTGGTGTCTTCACTTTCGGTTTCGATTTCGCAGGGTGCGGCTCAATAGCAATGTCCGTAGCCGAGCCCGAAGGCGGGGCCGTAGAACCCACTGGAAGATCTTGGGTAAGGCCTAGTGGCGATCCCTCGACCTGAGCCTTTTGAAGCGTTTCGGCCCCAATGTCAGTTTGTTAGCGCTTTGCTCGAGCTATCTTCCATGGCCCCAAAGGCCCCATCGTCGTCTCCTACCTCGTCAACGACTTCTTCCGCTTCGAGCATTTCAACGTCCGCGTCGTAGTTGTAGTCTACCTCCGACGCGGGATTCGACAGGTTCTCACTAACTTCCCGGTCAGCTCCCTCATCATCCCCGGCATCGAATATGTTCACATGTGCCAGTGCAGTCTGCTGGGCCTCCTGGCGCGCAGCGCGACGATGCACAAGAGTCTTCTTGGATCGAAATCTTGAACAAGCCATGCAGCTGGCTTCATCATGATCCGGCGACAGACACTTGCACACCGGGTGGACACCGGGTGGACATCGATGTGGGGATACTTGGAGTTGCACACGGGACATCTCTTGAATGGACTCCGGTCCATGATGGTCCGTCGATAAGGTCTTTGGCGTCGACTGGGCCTTCAGCGGCGAAAGCACGCGGCTTTCTGGAATCCGGCTCGGAGCTGAGCTGGAAGAATCGGGCACCGAACGCAAAACTATACCGACGAGAAAAACTAAAGGCCTTTTGGCCGTAAGAAAGTTTTATATCGATTCCGACTAGAGTGAACCAATATACATCCGAACCCAATGGCGGAAAAAAACAATCCGAGGATGGAGTCGATGCCCATGCGCACTGTAGTCCAGGGGAGGAGCCACCTATCTCGTGATACTTCGAAGACACTTCCAGGACAACAATGTGCGATCATCCGGACCCAACACTAGGCGGCGATCTATGCACAGATATGAATTCAGCAGCCCACATGCCTCGAACTCTTCATTAAAGTCATGAGTACTACACTGTCTTACCGACTAATAGTTCTTTAAAAAAGGGGACACTATCTGCTATCTAGTGACCTTCACAAACTCATTCATAGACCTTTCTAAAGGCAAAACTTAAATAAAACAGGGACGATGCAAGTACACAACACACACATACCATGGAGTCTCAATCCAACAAAGACAAAGGTAGACTGAATTATGCCAAAACTACCCAAAATGTACAAAATTTGTATGGATTCCCATCACTCACCAGTCCCGGCGACATGCTTCATCATCTGGGTCTCCTTTAACAGGGCTAACACTCCACCCTAGTGATGGAGGAGCCCAAGGATGTATATAAAGTATACAACAAGACAGATGTGAGCAAGATATTAATGCATCAAGTGTATGGGAAGAAAGAATATGCAGTGCAAAAAAAGTGTAGTGTGAACGTTAAAATTGTTGCGTAATAGGACTACAATTTTTATTCTTAGACTATTACGAACAAATGTTAAAAACAGTGCAATTGGATGGTTTCAGTATGTATTGGTCAACATGTTTCAGCACTTATGAGGGCAAGAAATGTACCCAGTGCTTTCGTCAAGACCTCTATAGAATGAATTGCTATTGCAACAGTGAACAAAGCAATGTGAATTATAATAAAAGGATACACTGTGAATCAGTTCTCTCACAGTTGCCAATCTTCTCACCCTTTGGATAAATTCCAAAAGGTATGGAGAAATCGCCTCACCCCACCTGGCAACAGCTCAGGGTAAAAGAGGCACCGCTCTTTCCGTCGATACCTATCTTCTAAGCCGTTGGGGAGGTGAGAGTGTATGTGTGTGTATATATAAAGGAGAGCACTTGATCTGTTTATGCTGGTAATAAACCTTCACTGCAACACGATTCACGGTGTGATAGCGTTTCCTTAATCTTCATTCGAAGCGACTTCAAGGGAGAGGTGGTCTGCGCCTGCTTGTGCCCGCTATGATAGTGGTCAGGATTTTCCTCCATATATATATGTGTGTGTGTGCTCTATATATACTTATTGTCCACATTTAACTAACACATCACAGCGTCCCGTCTGCCTCCTTTTCCTAAGTACCCGTAAACAACTGCATATTTTATTTTCACTGTAAATACACTGTGCACAGAAACATCACTATAGGTAATAGACATACACCAGTGCAGTGAACATCTCACACCACGCCACACACCAGGCAATCCCCGGCCGTCAGTGAACAGCACTTGCAATATTAATTAACACTGACAGGTCCCCGCTCATAATCCCGAAATCAGCAGGTGCGTTGATCCACAAACATTAGTTTTACTGCATTGGGGTTAAGGGCCAAACAGGGCACGCACGCTACACTCGAGTACTTACTGAGTCAGGATAATAACAGGTGTAGTCAACCCCTCAGAGCGCACCAGAGGATCTGACATTTTTGAGGTTACAGCGCAAGCCCAATCAGCAGGCTTATATGAGCAGACATGTCGACCGTGAATGTAGGAACACAGGGGATTCGCTGACACATGGGCCTGACATACATAAAACATAATTGGTGTAAAGTGGGGTTTTGCAATGTTCGCTATCACAGTAATGTTATGCACAATGATCCACATTTTATAATTTAAGCACGAAGTATGTTGTGTAAAAATGCTGCTATCTTCTGTTATATGTGAATCAACAGTAACAGTAGAAAGACTATCCATGTTGGCTCAAAATGTGCAAGTCATATGTCAAGCAGCGTCATCACCTAGGGTGTAACCATGTAACTATAGCAACTGCTATTAGCATTAACTGAGACTACCCAATCAGTGATAATGTGCTTTTCTGTATATATAAGTATGAATGTCAGTATGCTATTGTTGGTGAACAAGGCGGCAGGAGTCCGTCGAAACGCGTCTGAGCAGAAACTGAATTAAGGAATAAATACGTTTGAACTGAAACTCACGGAGTCAGCGCCTTCTTTAATCAGAAGTTTGGTATGGTAAAAAATATATATATATATATATATATTTGCTACCTGCACCCACATGGCGGTGGCATTGTCCGCTATCCCAGATTGCCGCACCATCCCAGGAGTGACATATATCACTACTGTCAAATCTGATTTAGAAGGGAGGGGGGGGGTCTGCCGCTGACCCAATAGTTGTTCGTAAGCCACCACTGCAGGTCCCTCGCAGTTCCCTTCAAAATCTGAACCATGTTAGAGATATTCCCCTTATGCTGCGCCCACTAGAACTTCAAGTCTCAATGCAGAGCCTGCATATGCCAATGGGCATGTGTCACAATAAGGATGCAGGAGGCCATGAGGAACAGCAGCCTCAGTCAGTTTTTCACTAATCCAGGATAAAGGCCGAAACATCTGTATTATGGACCGAATATCCTGGAATTGCCGTTTGGAAGGATAGGCCTAAAACTGCACCATGTCCAGAACAGCTCAGATGAGATGAAAGGGAGCATCTGAGAGGGAGTCAGGTGCGACTTCGGCACGATAGGGAACCCTAGCTACTGCAGGAGGTCCGCCGTAGTCTGCAGGTGAGAGACGACAGCCTCGGATGAAGCCGCCTTCAACAGCCAGTCGTCAAGATTGGGGAAGACTGGCAACCCTAATCTCCGATGATGAGCTGCAACCACTGCCATCACCTTGGTAAACACGCCAGGGGGAACTGTGAGGCCAAACAGAACACAGCGAACTGAATGTGCCTGTGACCCACTGTGAACTGCAGGTAATGCCTGTGGGCAGGCAAGACAGGAATGTGCTAACATGCGTCCTGCAAGTCCAACGCTACCATCCAGTCTCCCGGATCCAGGGCAGACAGGACTTGAGCCAGAGTGAGCATCTTGAATTCCTCCTTCTTGAGGAAGAAATTGAGAGAGCTCAGGTCAAGGATAGGACAAAGGCCTCAGTCTTATTTGGGCACCAAAAAGTAGCTGGAATAGCAACCACAACCTACTTCTGGAGCTGGCACTTTCTCTATGGCCCCTTTGGCCAAAAGATTCGTCACTTCCTGGCGGAGAAGAGAAAGGCTGTCCCCTGTCTGCCTGTCGTAAGTAGGTGGCATGGACGGAGGGGTTGTCTTGAACGGGACGGAGTAGCCCCTTTGGACAATCTACAAAATCCACCTGTCTTGATGTTATGGACTGCAAGCGGGGCAGGTGATGGCGAATCCTGCCGCCCACTGGGAGCCCATGATGATACCCCGGCAGACTAGGAGGGTTTAGAGGCTCTGGCAGTTTGGGGGTGGGAGGGGGGGAGGGGAAGAGAGGGAATAGATGCAGGGATAAGGACACGGCTGTACACCCCTTCCTTGGTCACAAAAGAAGCAAATAGTAGTTTGAGGGTGACGAGGGGCCATTGAAAGGCTCAAGGACCTGGCTGTAGCCCTGTTATCCTTAAAGCGCTCCAGCGCAGAATCTGCTTGGTCTCCAAGAGACGGGAGCCAAAGGGCATGTCCATGAGTGAGGACTGGACAATTCCAAAAAGCTAGTAGTTTTCAACCAGGCATGGTGCTGCAGTGTTTTAGTGGTATCTAGTCCACAGTGAATGGTCAACTTCGCTATATCCCTTCCGTCTGCAACAGCTAGGGGAGAGCACGTCCCGGGCCTCCTCCAGAACCATTGGCAGCACCTGTGCAGCCTTATGCCACAGGGTGTGGGAATACCGGCCCAAAAGGGGGTTCACAGACCGCAGAGCCAGGCTGGTGGAAGATAACATCCTCCCCAAATTGTCTAGCCACTTGGATTCCCTGTACGGGGGTGCGGTAGGGAATGTGCCAGGATTTACATGGGATTTTGAGGCTTGGCACACCTAGCTCTTGGGGTTACGGTGTTGAGTGAGGAAGTTTGGGTCCCTTGGGGCAGTGGAGACGAGCATTTGTCCTATTCACAGAGGCCCCTGTGTGGAGCTTGGACCAGGTCCCAAGTAGGACATCCATGAGGGACGGGAGTAGCAATTCTGAGGGTTACACTCCCAGAGTCCTAGCCCGTAAGAATAGGGCTCAGGCCTGGCGCCAGAGGAGGTGTCAAACGACATCCCTCCGGCTCCCAGTCTGGGATGGGGATGTCACTGCCGGTAAGCACTGTGAGCGCCAGCCTTGGGACTGGTACGGAAAAAGACCGAGATAGTATAACCAGCTGTAGATCTCTGAGGCCCGACTGGTGAACCCAGAAGGTGCCCAAATATGAGGTGCATGGCCTCATAAAATTTAGAGTTGGGCGGGGGTCAGTCTGGCTCTTAGAAACTCTTGGAGGTGCAGATCTGGCCCACGCTTTGGCTTAACCACAGAGCCAGGCCTGGAATGGCGTTGTTCCCTTGTCTAGCTGGCCATCAGCCAACGTGAAGTCGAAGCACACTTTGACGACTTCCTCTTGTGGGACTTCGACTTACCCGAATGGCTCAACAACTAGGAATGCAACTACGACTTCGGCTTTGCAACTGCTCCCGTTACCTTACTCTCGACTGGGACCTTTCTCATCACGGCGTCGCACGTTAAGCTGCCAGAAGCTTGAGGGATCGCTCCCTCAAGGCCTTTGGGTTCATGGCGCCGCAGCTGGGGCATGCCTTCGGGTCGAGGTCCCACTCGAGCTACCAGAGGCAAACAAGATGCAGGTCTGTCTGTCGGTGACAGGCGCCAGAGCTTGAAGCTGACCTTCTTAGAAGACATTTCTGCAACAACAGGAGGCGAGACTTCAAAAAGACTTAGCCAAAACATCTGAAAAATACACAAGTCAAAAAATGACTGCGGGGTAGCTCTTTCCGGATCTCCGCTGGCTGGCGCAGAAAGAAAATTAATGACATCCACATGCTTGGGTGGCACCTAGATAGGCACCGCAAGTCATTTCTTATGCAGATGACACCAAGCAGAGCCGAAGGCCGCCACCTACCGGTGCGTATGGGTAATGCTCACAAAAAATGTCCAGATCCAGTCTGACGGCTGGGGATAATTCCAGGGTAAGGAATCTGCGGCTAGAAGTCTCTATCAGATTCTGATGGCAAAGGAGAAGGGACTATCCTAGCAGACAAAAGTCACTGTGCTGTGGGCTCTGCCAAGATTTAGAATACCACGTTTATTTCCAGTGTATTTAGTGTTAAAGAGATTAGTCATCAAGGTCACTAATTTGATGACGTAAGCCCACATCTAGCATTGTCTGACCACTCCCTTGTGTTGCACACTTTAGGGGGTCCTAGCAAGGTTTTTTCTTTTACTAATTGCACTTATTCCTGCACTAGGTATGTTTGCAAGTTCTCACAAGATTTTCATACAATGACAAAAAGACAGAAGTAGATTGTGAGACTTTCTATAGGCCGTGTGGCAGCAGATGGTAACCTGGACAGTATTCAGTTGGATACTGATAATTTCTGTAGGGGTTTCCTTGTTTAGGACTATTTAATTCCATTTTGATACGTTATTCATTCTGTAAACTTGTCTTTCAAAAGTGGATACAGTGAGCAGTCAAAGTTCACTCCAGGAGGTAGTAAAGTGATTGGAACTTGAATACAGTATGACATTGTACTCACCTTAAATAATCTTAATATATGCCCGAGACACAACTTTTAGGATTGCCCGCTTTAGCAAAGAGCGTTATTGAGTGCAACCCTAAAAATATGCTCTACAGCCACATAGTTCGTCCACCCCATCAGATTTCTTCTGATGTGTCAGTGTGCAAATGGTCTTCACACACACCTAGTCCTTCAAAGTGATATTGAAAAGTTGCCCATCCCACTTCCTCCGCTTCCTACTAGGGGGGTTCTTCTGATGGCAAAGAAAAGAGCATCAAGAAACACTTGATTGTACAGGATAGGCCGAGATAGGCCGAGAGGTTTTCATTTTAACAAAGATTCAAGGGACAGCAAGTAAATCCAGATTTTTAGTTGTTGCAAGGTCGCTTGCTTCATCTTTTATTTTTAAACAGCTGATGGGGTCGGTTAGAGGCGGAGGCAAGGGGAGATGGCAGTGATCTTCATTCCAACGCTTGGGGATTAGTGTACCAGGAAAGAAACATGTGCAAATCCAATAGATCTGGCATTGCCCCAAGCATGCCGTCTCACTCCAACTCAGTCAGCTTCCCAAACCATACCTTGAACGAATGCCCATTGCTCCAATATAACGTTACTTTAATTTGAAAAGAAAAAGCTCACAATGCCTTATTAACACCAGTGTGCATTGGTGCATATATGCTGACCGATGGAAGGACTTTGGGTCCCCCTTCCTTACGGCCTGGTGTGGCAGATTATCCCGTCCCTGCCTCCTTATATATTTTTTTATACACCATTTCGGGACAAGGGACTTCGTCCCCAAGTCCTGTGATGGCTGCCAGCAATATTTTTCTCATGTTGCGGGCAGAGTATCAGACTGCTCGGTCCAGCGGGAGTATGATTCCCGCAATATGGTCCAAGAAAAAAAGCTCCCTGGACCAACCAGAACGATCTTTTAAAAAATATTTTAAAAAATAGGCTTGAGGGACTTTCACAGAAGTCCCTTTACCCCTACCGTCCAGGTATACACATCGGTCGGCCCCCGGACGTCTGACACACACGTGACGACGGCGGACTGCCAAAAACTACTGACATATTAACATTAAATCACAAAATCCATAATCTGAGGGTCCAAGATCTAGCTCCCTGCCAAATTTGGTGTAATTCCTTCTCGCATTCCGTTGTGAATACAAATTCTAAATCAGTGCTACAGCCCCAATTACTTCACTCTGCCAACAAGACACCTTGGAACAAGGTAAGGACGTCACTTGCTTTAAGTCATGGGTGTGCAACATTAATCCAAGAGAGCGATGATAAAAGTATAATTCTGAGATGAAAGAACATGCTCTTTCAACCTTCACTGTCATGCGAGAGATCCGCTGTGCGTTTAACGCGAGTGCATATTAAGTGATTTGCCCAGAATCACAGGTTGAGGTGCCGTTGGGACTTGAACCTGGTTCACAGTTGCAAGGTCAGCAACTCTGGCTTCAACAACGCAACTCCTAAGCATTTCTAATACAGCATCACCCTCCTTCAGCCTCTGAGCTAAAGCCCTTGGCACAGTTTTACTGTTACACCATTTATTGCTCTATCTGTCTTTTGAAGCCAAAACAAATACCTTGTAGTAAATGAAGTGCCTTTTATTACCATTTATTAGTCAAGCTACGACTTTACAAGGGTTACAAACAGTACTGCCCTTCATGACTTGATAATCACAGGTTCATCAGAAATTCAGCACTATTACTTTGTCACTAAATAATTCTATAAAAAAGACTTATTTTTCAAATGTCGCATTTTAGTTGGAAACAAGAAATTCGATGGTTCACAAATGTGTTACCTTCTTACAATGCCTGTGAGTTCATGCGTTGCTCATACAACGCATACGTACTTAGCCTTATATTCATTCTTCATCTCCCAACTTTACTATATGCTGTCTATTTAACAGATTTAATTTTACACATTGTCATGTTCTTTCGGGTACTGCATCTTTAGTTTCAGTTATTATGCCTCTTCATGTGCACGGATTGTACAGTTTTCTTATCCCATTCTTCACAAAAACGTTGCCTTCACATGTGAACCTTCAGAGCTGGTACTTTCAGTTTCTTCTCTCACGTGCTGATCTTCTGGGTTGCTCCATCCCACTCCTATGTTCCAGTTTTGCTTCATAAACCTCCTTTCCCTTTACACGTTGTTTTTTTGCTCATCCTCCTCTTAACGAAAGTGCTGGTTCTACTTTTACACATTTGATTATGTTCTTCCTCATGCCATATTGGGTTCTTTTCACAACCAAAACGTCAGGTTTTAGTTTATCCACGTTTGACGCTTCACGCCAAGGTGCTGAAAATATGATGAACACCAAATGGCACGGGTGAGATGCCAGCTTCTAACCCGTATCCCCCCTAAACTAAGGACGGATGTGCGCCTGGATTTTAAGGGCTATACCACTGCAAAAACATCTTTAGAGTTCCTGTGGTGACCTAAATGTTGGTGTGGTGAAGGGAATACCACCAATGAAGTCTTGTTGTAATAAATTGATGTAAACTGTTGTTCAGTCCCAACTTCTGTGCAATTTATGTAGGGACTGGTTAAAGTCAACTCCAAATCCTTCCATGGGTCCAGGTGGGGGACGCGACCATAAGGTATACTGTTGTGGTTTACTGCTGTGTTTGCTTGTGACTTAGTACATACCAACCAAAAGTGTAGCTTCAGGGGGTTGTTTGGGATGTTACACCCCCCTAATAATTGTATTTTGTAGTAAATAGTTGTCTACAGGTTCTTTAAGTTGGGTATGGTGAGAGGTTTGTCAGATTTCACTTGGAATTTTTACATACACATGTAGAAAAACTTTCAAAGGTCTTAAAAAATGTTATTTTATAAACCATTAAGTATTAAGTAACCCTAACAATTTGCACTCCCACAGCTTAATCTCCCCCCCAATACCCGGCTTCCATTATGATGTTTTTTAACCAGCTTGATTGTTGGTACACCAACATCAAGCCCCAGGTGATGACGGCTGTTTACAGATTGCCATTATTTCGCTGAGTGAGGGAGTGACAACCTTGAATGATGAAATCCCACCCTTGAAGTGATTCAAACACAAGATGACTTTTCATAACTACCCTTTCGATCTTGCTTATGGTGGCCTTGGAGTTCACCACCTCTAAAAATGGACGTGCTTGCCATCTTTTGTCCTTTTCGTACTGCCAAAATAGTGGCATGTTCCAGGACTTAATTTAGAAGGATTCTGAGCTACAGGTCTTAACAGTGAAAGAGTTCAGGATCAACGATCACCTTGGTTTAGCCAGTGGAAAACAGAGCAAGCCCATCACTAAACAGACCCTCTCAACAATCGCTGCGTGTATCACAATGCGTTAGGAATCGGCAGGAAAAGAGCTCCTTGGGGGCATCAGCGTTCCCTCCATACAAGGCTCACTTGAGGCCATACATCACACTGACACAGGGTCTTTCATCCACTGAGGTCTGGATCTTATGGCAGAGAGGATGCTGGTGTTATGAGCTTGCAGTCGGCAATCGCGGGAAGGCTACGAAGCGAAGCTCCGTGTAAACTAAAAAGAAGATGCGGCAACTTTGATGCGATCCGCTGGGACGCACCGCCGATGACCCCTTCCAACATAAAATACTCCCTACCATCGCGGGCTTTTAAGAAATTACTTGTGGAACCAATGAGACCTATTTGAAAACAGCCATGCGACTTGCTCAACTCGAGCAGATACTGTAGTGCTCCCTTTGTTGTTTACCCTGTCCTGATGAAGACCCCGATGTAAGGCACTAGACACGCCTACACATGTAGCGTGGGGTCGAAACGTCGACGGCTACCTCCATCCTTTGTTCAGTTGACTCTCCCGCACTATTCAGAATATTCTTGTGTCAACAGAAATTGACCTAACTTTCGGGATATGCTTTGATCCCCCATTTTTCGGCTCAGATATCTGAAGCCATGAAATTGTATTGTAATTTGAATTAATTTCGCAATACATTATTTGTCACCAACTTTATTTCCTCACTTTTTCTCTTCCCTCACAGCATCACGCTATCCCACCCCCCTTCCTTTCTGGAGCACTGTTATTTACCAAATAATATGGTGCATTCATTGTGATTAAGTGACATTGTTTGATATTCAATTTTTTATTTCTCCACAATAAATTCAACCAAAATGTATTGAGTTCCACTGGGACCCTTCTTTACCACACCACAGTGTTATCGGCCCGGCAGAACTGTCCAACTGGAAATAACTCTGCTGTATTTTCATATTACAGGCATATTCAGGCATCAGAAAGTCTGTCATTACTTGCCTTTAACAAATTCTTCGAAGTGCACAGCAACATCATGCTGCAGGATCTAAGAGTTCTTCTACTTGTTCCCCCCAACACCCGAAGTGAGCACTACTACCTTCTCACACCGTGCCACACTGGTAAATACATAACTGCCTGCCCATTCCCCTGCCCAATGTCTCACCATCCAACAGACCATCAAGGTCCAGCGTAAAAAGACATCCTTGAAAACCACCAGCCAGAAAGACAAAAATAAAATCAGGAGGCAGCAAAGTTCCAAGACTCTATGATGACCCTATTTGTACCAAAAAACTGCTGGTAATCAGAGATACAAATAATCATAATTCAGAAGGGGATCTAAGGTGGTGACAGATTTCACAGGGGAACAGTTCTAAAAAGCATACTTACAACATGTTTGTCCAATACCGGAGTTACAAGTGTCAACCAATGAGAACACAGGGCTTTTTTTTTATCAAGATCAGACCCCAAGCTTCAAAACCACAGCCTCACAAAGTTACAAAATTACCTTCTTTGGACTAAAGTTTAAAGCCCACTTACCGGACAGTATCCATCATACGAGTAGCGATGCCCTTTCTACGCAGGAGACTGAATACCCAAATTCTGCTGATTCCACAAATGGCAGCCTCTGGCTTTGTAGAGCAGCGCCAGGCACGCTGGTTCTCAGCTTCGTTTTGTGGTTCTTTGTGAACTGGATCGACCAGGACCCGGTGTGCCTACCAAGTACATGTATTTTTATTACAAAAAGTGCTAGGAAATGCCTACTACATGCAGCCTAATTAGCTGAGGCAGAATAAACTATCAGAAACAATGAGGATTCATCTTATAGTGACCCCACTCAAGTTACTTTATTTAGACTTCAGGAGCAGACATTGTTTTTCGTGCCCACAACAGTATGCTGAGAGACTATTTTGCAGCCATTTCCATGATCATCATCAACAAATTGGGATGTAAAGCATACATTATTAAGAATTCTAATGGAAGGTAAAGTGTTACAACCTCTTGGGATGTGTGCTATTTCAAACCTTTATAAACTACTTTGCTCCATCGAGGTTGATTATTATTTTATACAAGGTCCTTTTCATACAGTGTCCTTCTACAATACTAGTGTGGCTGCTTACCTGATCAACGTGGCTCGCAGCTGGTAAATAACAGTTTTATAATAATGATTACTCAACTCCATTTACTCTGTAAAAATGACCTTCTTGGACATTTCTGTGAATTTGACACTGCCTCCCATTCACCTGTTATTTCCAGGCTGATTAATTACAAGCGAACAAAGCAAACACAAGGCGATGATGGACGGAGCGCTTGTTTCCGGTCCAGGGAAGACATGGCTTGGCAGTTCGGGCTGAAATGTTCCCATGAGGCACAGGGTCAAGACTAATTTGCATATAGCTGTGTCTGAACTGAGATGGTGAAGTGAGCAGGCGGGAGGTGCTGGGGCGACCAGTGCCCTCGGCCTGGTCGCCCCCGCACCTCCCGCCTGCTCCTCCTTACCTGCCTGAGCCTCGCACCCAGCGACGCCCCAGCCGCCACAGGGCCGCCCCAGCCGCCACAGGACCACCCAGCGACGCCCCAGCCACCGCAGGGCCGCCGCCGAGCCCCCAGGCTTTCCCGCCGGTTCCCACGAGACCCCGCCCCCCGGCCGCCGATTGGTTCCCGCGCTCCCCGCCTCCCCGCAGACCCTCCCTCCCGGCTCCCCTCTTATGACGCCCCCAGAGCGACCGCGCAGCGGACGCGCGCAGCGGGAGCACCGATTGAGCGCCGAAGGTGCGCCAAAGGTAAGCCCGTCTGCGCCTGGACCGCGCCCAGCGCCAGGACCCCTGGCCCCCGCAGACCCCTGCCCACCCGCCGGACGTACGACGCCGCCACCCTCAACGCACTCAACACCGGCCGAACCCCTGGATGCTACCGAGCCACCCCGAGACGCACCCACGGACCCTTCACCTGCCAGTCCTGCAAGTTCTCCTGCATCCGGACCTGCACTGCACCAGCGCCCACCAAGCCGAACACCAGCAGCAACCACCTGAAGTGCATCCTGCTCAACACCCGCTCCGTCCACAGACACGCCGTCCAGCTCTGGAACCTCCTCGACACCACAGCTCCTGACGTTGCCTTCCTCACGGAAACCTGGATGAACGCCTCCTCAGCGCCCGACATCGCCATCCCAGAGGGCTACAAGATCATCCGGAGAGACCGCGACAAGCAGACTGGAGGAGGCATCGTCATCATCCACAGGAACAGCATCCGCATCTCGACCAACACCGACGACACCCTGACAACCGCCGAACACCTGCACTTCCAGATCCACACCGACCCCAAGACCACCCTCAGGGGCACCCTGATCTACCGACCCCCGGGACCACGCACTCAATTCAGCGAAGACATTGCTGACTTCATCAGCCCGCACGCCCTCCCTTCCGCTGACTACATCCTCCTCTGGGACATCAACTTCCACCTGGAGAACAACAACGACCGCAACACCACCACCCTGCTTGATAACCTCGCCACCCTCGGACTCAAGCAGCTGGTGACCACCCCCACCCACCTCGCCGGACACACACTCGACGCCGTCTTCTCGTCCAGCAAAGACATCGCCTTCAGCCACGCCACTGGACTCCACTGGACGGACCACAGCTGCATCCACTTCACCTTCAGAAGGACCACGGTCCACCACCACCAGCAACAGGCTGCACGAAGAAGCTGGAACAAGATCACAGCCGACCAACTCGCCGAATCCCTAAGCCAGCACCCTCCCGACAGCTCAGCGAACCCCAGCCAAGCCGCCGACAACCTCACGAAATGGATCTGCACCTGCGCGGACGAACTCGCCCCTCTGAGGACCCCGCCCAGCAGACCCGGAAGCAAGAAGGCCCCGTGGTTCACCGACGAACTCAAGAGCTCCAAGAAGAACTGCTGTGCCCTCGAGAAAGCCTGGAGAAAAGACCCTACACCAGACAACATGACTACCCTCAAGCTCGCCACCCGAAAGCACCACCAACTGATCCACGCCACCAAGAAAACAGCATTCAAGGACCGGCTGGACAACAACGCACACAACAGCAAGGAACTCTTCAACATCGTGAGAGAGCTCTCCAACCCCAACGCCGGAACCAACGACATCACCCCATCGCAAGACCTCTGCAACTCCCTCGCCTCCTACTTCCACAACAAGATCGCTGACATACACAACAGCTTCAGCACACAAACAACGCTCCCCACGACCACACCAACGCCCCCCACCACCACCCTCAACGCCTGGACACCGATCAACCTCGAAGACACCATCAGCACGATGAACTCCATCAACTCCGGATCTCCAACCGACCCCTGCCCTCACCACGTCTTCAACAAGGCCGACGCTGTCATCGCACCCCACCTGCGGGACATCATCAACACCTCCTTCGACACCGCCACCTTCCCTGAGAGCTGGAAGCATGCCGAACTCAGCGCTCTACTAAAGAAACCAACGGCGGACCCCACCGAACTCAAGAACTACCGCCCCATCTCGCTCCTCCCGTTTCCAGCCAAAGTCATCGAGAAGACCGTCAACAAGCAACTGGCAGCCTTCCTCGAGACGACTGGATCCCTCGACCCATCTCAGTCAGGCTTCCGGGCCAACCACAGCACCGAGACCGCCCTCATCGCTGCCACTGACGACATCCGAACCATGCTGGACAACGGAGAAACAGCAGCCCTCATCCTCCTGGACCTCTCCGCGGCATTCGACACTGTCTGCCACCGCACCCTAGTGCAGCGCCTCAGCAACGTCGGAATCAAGGAGAAGGCACTGGAACGGATCATCTCCTTCCTCGCCGGAAGGACACAGAGAGTCCGCCTCCCCCGTTCAAATCAGAAGCCACGGAAGTCATCTGCGGCGTCCCTCAGGGCTCCTCGCTCAGCCCCACCCTCTTCAATGTCCACATGAGCCCTCCTTGCGGCCATCGCACGCCAACACAACCTGAACATCATCTCCTACGCCGATGACACCCAGCTGATCCTCTCCATGACCAACGACCCCGCCACCGCCAGAGCCAACCTACACGAAGGGATGAAAGGCGTGGCCGAGTGGATGACGACCAGCCGCCTGAAACTGAACACAGACAAGACGGAAGTCCTCATCCTGGGCTCCTCACCCTCCGCCTGGGACGACTCCTGGTGGCCCCCCGCCCTGGGCAACGCACCCAAACCGACCACGCACGCAACCTGGGCTTCATCCTGGACTCCTCCCTCTCCATGACCAGACAAGTCAACGCCGTCTCCTCGTCCTGTTTCAACATCCTGCGCATGCTACGCAAGATCTTCCGTGGATCCCCACCGAGACCAGGAAGACGGTCACCCAGGCCCTCGTCACCAGCCGTCTGGACTACGGCAACGCCCTCTACGCCGGAACCACCGCCAAGCTCCAGAAGAGACTCCAGCGTATCCAGAACGCCTCGGCGAGACTCATCCTCGACGTCCCCAGACGAAGCCACATCTCCAGACACCTGAGAGACCTGCACTGGCTCCCGATCAACAAAAGAATCACCTTCCGGCTCCTCACCCACGCACACAAAGCCCTACACAACCAAGGCCCGACTTACCTCAACAGCCGCCTCAACTTCTACGCTCCCAAACGCCATCTCCGCTCGACCAGTCACGCCCTCGCCGCCGTCCCCCGCATCCGCAGAGCGACAACAGGAGGAAGGTCCTTCTCCCACCTGGCCGCCAAGACTTGGAACTCCCTCCCGACCGACCTACGCCTGACCCAAGACCACCTCTCCTTCAGGAAGAAGCTCAAGACCTGGCTAAAGAACGATGATGGAATCAACCAAGATCTGTGACTGGGGGTGAGTGCCTGAAAGTTTTAGCGCTCCCTCCATCATTTCCTTGTGTTAGATGAATTACGGGTGTGAAGGCCCCGCTCTGCTTCACTCTTTCCTTCTAAGTGGTCCCAAACAGGTTGTTTGCTGCCTTATATATCCTGCTTTTGACCTCTATTTTGTGGGGCATCCCAGCGGTCCTTGCTCAGTCCACCTAATTAGCAGCCCTTTTTTGTTCCTTCCGACTTTCCTTCATGGCACACACTGACAACACAAATTAGGCTGGATGGTAATATTTGTGCTGCCCGGTCTACCTCCCAAACAATGCTGGTAGTGGCCAAATGGATGCGCCCCTCAAACGTGTGGACTATCAATGGGTCATCTAGTCCTGGCACTCTCCTCATCCTTGCACAGAATACCTTGGCTTCTAGTTAGACCAAATCGTTCAATAAAGTTTCTTCTAATTATTTGTTTTATTTCAGAACGCTGGGAAAAGTGATTATGTTGCTCCCTAAACCATGCCAGCGCTGTTATCCAGGCCGTCAAAGGGACGTGCTTGTCCTGTGGCAACTCTTTGCATCGAGATCAATGGCACATAAAAATGTCATGCAATGTCAATTTACTTGAAATAAACAAACAAAAATAAAAAAATCTGCCAACATCCACTAGGTTCATGTGAAAAGAATAAATCACTTACCGTATGAAACTATCCCATTTTGACTCTTAAGGTGCAAGGCTTATCTGCAAAAGCATGAATAGCTCCTCCATACTGAAGGGTAGTGCCATCTGCTTTCATCAAAACTCTGTTGTGATATGCTGATACACAAGTCACATATAGGCACCACTGCTGCGTGTTGACATCAGGTTTCCTCCTTTTTAACACACCGTCAGATGCGGAAATATGTATGATAAGACTGATGTGATAAATAGCAGTGGGAAAATCTAACCTAGAGCCTTAAGAATTCTCAACGTCCACTCTAGAGAAAGGGGAGTCTGTGATTCTGTCCATTAAAAAGTTACCAAAGGTAAGTAACTTATTCTTCTGATGGATACTGCTACCCTCAGATTGTTCACCTTTTGAATCTGTACCAAAGCATTCCACCCCCCCAAAAGGAGTGGAATTACACTAGTAAGTCAAGCAGGATAGAATGTGCAAACTAGACCTCCCTGCAGATTCAGTAGTCCCTGTTCAAAGTATTGACATAAACGCATGTAGTAGTCTGAAAGATATGCAGCACAGAAATACCCTGAGAGAGGGTTGCATATTCTGTATTCAGTCTGATTGTAAGAGACAGAGGCCCTTGGGAGAACCCTTTTGGCAAACGCATAACAAAATATATGCAGTGGACAATTTACCAAGATACGGTTCTCTTCTGATTTGATCTTCAATACTTCGGACAGATGTATCCATTAAACAACTGATTATGAATGTGGCGCTGGTTAGATCTATACATATTGATAAGGGGATATCACAGGTCTAATTATTGGAATATCACTTCTTCCTTGTATGTCGGGGAAAAAATGCCGGAAACGTGATGGACCTCCCCATATGAATGGGTAACACTCCTTCATGAAAAAAAAGGAGGTTGTGTTCCATGAAGTAGCTTTTCTGGGAAGAAGGTTGTATGTGCAGCGCAGACTGACAAGTCCTTCAGCATGCTAAAGCAACAGGCGGAAATTATCACAATGGAGAACTGTTTTAAGAGTAAAAAGCGAAAGAGCCCAGCTTTGAAGAAGCTCAAAGGCTACAGCACACATCAGGAAGGTCAGGACTAGATTGAGTCCCACTGTGGCATAATAAAAGGAGCAGAAGGAAATAAATGTGATAGCCTTTTTAGGAAACGTGTCCTAACAGATGACTCAAATAATGAGGGCTTATCATGACCGATAACCTTTACCTGTGCCCAAAACAAAGATCAGATGACCTATACATCAGACAACTAAGCCTCTTAAGGATTAACACAATTCTATTTACACCCGAAGACAAAGCTAGTCCAACAATATGAATATAGAGATTTAGTTGAAGGGTGGTGCACTGTCGGGATGACATCTAGGACATCCACTAAAAGGTCAAAGCTCACATTTGATCCCACTCGATCTCCATGAATAAAGTTGTAGATTGTAAATGTTCGATTGAAATACCCTGCCTTGCTGCTGGGATTGCAAGCCCTCTCGAAGGAGCAGTGGAGGTCAGCATTGAAAGTACCAGAATCGCCAAACCCAATCCAGGCTCACCAGATTGATATGCGCTCTATCCGCCACACTTTCTTCAGAACGTGCAGGATTAGAATTAGTGATGGTAATGTGTAGAGAAATTTCTATGGAAGATGGAACACATCCCCTAGAGATTATCGAGGAGTAAACTGAAGGATGCAAAATATGGGAAACTAAACCTTTTCTGAGGTGGGAATTGATCCATCACCAGAAGTAGATGCATTCATGTTCAGTAAGTAAGATGAGACCTGCCGCGCTTGTTCCCCCTATGATTTTGTGGAACCCCAAAAGGTGACTCACTGGCAGCATGATGCCGTTGAGTGCTAGCCAGCACCACAGCATCAGCGCCTCCACTCCTCCTTATCGGCAGCAAAACCACAAGGCGGTTGCGTTGCTAGTCAGCACATGAATTGGCCTTCCCGTGATTGCCAGAAGAAACACCTTCACAGCCAAGCATATAGAAAGCAGATCCAACAGATTTAAGTGGTAGTGTTTTTGATGGTGACAAGAGACTCCTGGTTTCCACATCATTTAGGTGGCCTCCCCAGCCAAGGATGACACATCTACTACTACTATTGCCATTGGAAGGGAAGAACAGAACAGCCTATTGCTCGTCAGATAGACATCTCTGATCCACTACAGCAATTTCAAAATGCTGTGAGAAAGTGCCATCTTTCTTGCCTTGGTATGCCCCCACTTTTTTCTGAACTGCTGATGTGCTTTGACTGAGTGTGCCCTGGGTTACTGCCAACCAGGTACACAGGGCCTGTGTTCCTTCCCTAAAACGGTGTTGAAACTAAAACCCAATTGGCATCTCTGGCCACCTATCAGCCCCTAGTAAATGGTACCTAGGTACCCAGGGCATGGTGACCAGAGAAGACCCCTGAGGACTGCAGCACTTATTGTGCCACCCTCAAGGGCCATGTACCCTGACACCCACACACTGCCTTTGCAGGCTGAGTGTCGAAGTACAGAATAAACAAAGAGGCGACATGGCACACATCCTTGTGTGCCATGCCCACAGAACCCACTGCCTTGGCATACTTCAGTCACCCCTCTAGCTGGGTACCCTATGCCAGAGGTTTGGGCACAGGTGCATGAGCCCTATGCCCCTACCGTACCCAGGGCTATTCCTGGGCACTGTAAGTGCAGTGATGCCATTGAGAGTATATGGTGCTGGCAGGTTGTCGTTACGAACTCCACAGCACCATAATGGCTACACTGAAGACTGACAAGTTTGGTACCAAACTTCTCAGCACATTAAACACGCACTGATGCCAGTGTGGGATTTAATGTAAAATGCACCAGAGGGCATCTTAGAGATGCCCCCTGAAAACCTAACCTACAATCAACGTCTGGGCTGAGAGGCTGCAACACAGCAGACATGTTGCTGGACCCCCGGTGGAGAGCCCCCCGCTCTCCTGGGCCTGCAACAATGCACATCCTGGGTGAGGTGCTAGGTCTCCTCCCACGGGATGGGCAGGGGGAAGCTACAAAGGCATGCCGCCTCTGTGAGCTTCTCCGGGCCATTTTCTGTACCCAGCAAATGGCCCCCACCAGTTCTGACCCACACTCTGGCGGGAAAACATACCAAACATTTTGCTTACTTACCGCCAATTTGTGCAGAAATTCGTTTTTGTTGGCCTTATGTGTAGGAAGCTGGCTCTGTATATACTATACCCAAATGAGGTATAATGTGCACAGCATCCAGTGGAACCCCAAAGGTGTGGAGAGGTAAAAGTAGATAGAACCATACTCTCTATTTGTTGTAGCGTCAGCGAGCAGTAAGGCTTTATCAGAGGGTAGTGGTAAGCATTTGTTGTACACACTCAATCAGCAAATGAAGTCACACACTCAAAGACTGAACTCAGACCAAATTGATTTGTATAAAAATATTATGTTTGAGGCATATGAGCTGCAGATCCTACATTTAGCAATAGATCGCCACCTGGTGTTGGGCACGCATGATTGCAGGTGGTTGTTGTCTTCTTGGAAGAAGTCTTTTGTAGTCAGGAGATAGGTGACTCCTCCCTTGGACAATACTGTGCATGGTCATCGACTCCATCCTCAGATAGTTTTTTTCCGCCACTGGGTTCGGATGAAAGTTTTCCGCTCCGGCTAGAAAAAGACTTTCTGCTTTTTCGAAACGAGAAACTTCAAACAAACTTCTTTTGACATCGAATAGACTTTCGACATCACCAGCTACATTCCGGTGCGTCGACGCGGGCCGTTGGGCCCATCGGCGCCGTGCGGCCTACGCCTCATGGAAAGAACTCCATTCAAGAGATGCCCGGTATGTCGAGCAAAATTCCCTCATAGCCATCACGAGGTTTGCAACCTCTGTCTCTCGCCAGAACACAACGAGTCGACCTGCACAGCCTGTGCCTCCTACCGATCGAAGAAAACAATTTGAGATCGGAGGGCCCGTCGACACGAAATGAGAAGATCAGCACCAGCACCGGAGGCCATCTTTGAAGAGGAGATCGTCGAAGAAGACGTCTCCGAGGACGAATATCCAATCGAAGATATCTCTGAGGACGAGGCTCGACTCGGCGCAGAGGAGGACTTGCCTGAGCTCCAGATAATATCGGGGGCAGAGGATTCGGACGATTCGATCCCGTCGACAACCTGTGAGTACATCTGCCCCTGCACGACAGACATTACCCAAACAGAAGGCAACGGTCAGCACTCTGCCCATGGGGCCCAGTCGAGACCGACATTTAGCCTCTAACGCCCCGCCTTCGGGCTCGGCTCTGAGGAAAGAGAATACGCCTTCCGGTGCCTCGGTACCAAAGAAACACCATGTGCCAGTTACACCTTCACCATTTGCACCGAAACATCCTTCGACGCCGAAGGATTCATCGGCACCGAACATAAAAACTCCTTCGGAGCCCAAAGAGAAAGACACTTCGGCACCCGTACCATCGGCACCAAAGACAAAAACTGTACCAAACACGAAAGCTTCAACTCTGAAACCTTCCGGTTCAAAAAACAAGGAAGGGAAGCCAGTTTCCGGCGTCACAGGCCCAGCAATACCCTTCTCCCTGCCGAAACATTTAATAATGGTACCGAAGACCCCAGATAAAGCTAAACAGCATTCGGCTCCGAAAACATTGCCAAAAGAGACTACTACTACTCATAAGACAAAAAGTACTAAACAACCTCTATCGGCTCTGAAAAAAATCAACGCCAAAAAGGATTATAGAGGAGGAAGAACTGTTTAGACCTGATCCTAAACAGAAAAAAGTCCATATTAACCCAAAAACTGGACATGTGGAAGCAATCCCTTATAAGAAGAGACCAGCAGATACACCACTTACACCTGTGGTCCCTGCCAAAAAAGACTGTGCAACTTCTCCAATGCACCCTTCCTCTCCTTCACCTTCTTCCTCTCCTGTTACTCCATATGTAGAACCTATAACTTCTCCTATTCACTCTCCTGCATCATCACACCACACTGATGAGGAGTATGATTTGGGTGGGGGGGGGATGATGTTCCAGAACAACATACATACCCTCTAGATGAGGACGTTAACACAGAATACCCTAAGGATGATGATGCATATCATTTTTCACCAGATAATGCACCAGACATCCCTGATCCTCAGTTCTACCCGACAAAACCATCCCCTACAGAGGACAGTATTGGTTTTAATCATTTGTTAAACAGAGCTGCAATGTACCATGGGATTCCCATGCACTCCGATGACCTTGAGGAGGACTTCTTGTTAGACACTTTTGAACAGTCACAAAGGTCTACACAAATATTACCAATGATTAAGGGAGTCATAAAACATGCTCCAGAGATTTTTAAAGATCCAGTAAGGTGTAGAGTGTTAAATCCTAGAATAGAGAAAAAGCATAGGCCAGCACCAGCTGATCCAGTATACATTAAGGGTCATCTGCCACTAGACTTATTGGTAGTGTCTAATGCGCGCAAAAGGGCCAATTCTCAAACTTCTGGGGACACACCCCCGCCTGACAAAGAGTCCAAGATCATTGATGCGTCAGGGAAACGAATTGCTGCACAAGCAACAAACATATGGCGCATAGCAAACACACAGGCTTTACTCTCATGCTACAACAGGGCTCATTACGATCAACTAGAAAAGCTAATGGAACACCTACCAGATCAACACAAGGATCCGGCAGCAGAACTTTTACAAGAAGGCAAATTAATTTCAAATGCCTCAATTAAATGTGCACTAGATATAGCTGACACAGCATCCAGAGCAGTAAACACTAGTGTTATTCTCAGGCGTCAAGCGTGGTTACGCATCTCTGGTAATTGTTTGGGCCGGAGGTAGATAATACATTAGAAAAGATGAAAAAGGACACAGATACCGCTAAGTCTATGTGGGCATTACAATACACCCAGACTAGAGGTTATTTTAGCCGCTCCTCTTATAGAGGAGGCTCCAAGCACACCGGCGCGAAATCAACATCACGCAGACCTCCTCCAATAGAGAATTTTTTAGAGGAGGATACAGAGGCAATAACAACAAGGGAAGAGGTAGAGGTAGTAACAACAACCGTTCCTCTTCCGCTCCCAAACTACGACTTCCCTCTGCCTCCCCTACAGCATTCCACTCCTGTGGCGGGGGGGGGGCAGACTTTCACAGTTCCTACCTGTCTGGAACACCATCACAACAGACAGGTGGGTAAGACAAATTATCCAACATGGCTACTGCCTAGAACTCACAGCAAACCCCCCCAAACATACCACCCAGGCAGCGTCCAATGTCTGCAGACCACATAACTCTGCTTCAACAGGAAGTTCTAGCACTCCTGTAAAAGGATGCTATTCAAGTAGTTCCATTAGAAGAACAAGGAACAGGAGTCTACTCCCTGTACTTTCTAATTCCAAAGAAAAACGGGACCTTAAGACCAATTCTCGACCTCAGGCCACTCAATTACTACATTCAATCAGATAATTTTCACATGATCACCTTAAAACATGTACTCCCATTACTAGAACAAAAAGATTTTCTGGTCACACTAGACCTAAAGGACGCCTATTTTCACATCCCAATACATCCTGCGCACAGGAAGTATTTAAGGTTTGTCATACAAGGACAACACTATCAGTTCAAAGTCCTTCCATTCGGGGTTACAACAGCACCACAAGTGTTTACAAAGTGCTTAGCAGTAGTTGCAGCACATCTCAGAAGACAACAAATACAGGTCTTTCCCTACCTAGACGACTGGCTCATAAAAGCAAGATCGTACAACCAGTGTGCACAACACACAAAGCAAACAATTCAAACACTGCACAACTTAGGGTTTACGATAAACTACACCAAGTCGAACCCAGAGCCTTCGCAAGTTTATCATTATCTAGGAGCTACTATAAACACATCAGTAGCTCAAGCCTATCCCAGTCAAGCCAGGATTCAAAGTATTCAGAACTTAGTCTCCCTTTTTCAATGCCAGCACTCTCTACAAGCCAGTTGTTCATGAAACTAATAGGGATGATGGCATCTTGCATCTTCATAGTTCCACACGCAAGACTGCAGATGCTCCCACTACAAGAATGTCTAGCACAACAGTGGAATCAGGCTCAAGATCAGCTAACAGACCTGGTGTTGGTGGACAGCCGTACATATCGCTCTCTACAATGGTGGAACACCAAAAATTTGACAAAGGGACGGCCGTACCTAGAACCGGTTCCACAAGTAGGGCTCACGACAGACGCATCCCTCTCAGGATGGGGAGCCCATCTCCTGCATTATACCACACAGGGTCAGTGGAACAATCAACAGAAACAGTTCCACATCAACCACTTAGAGCTGCTAGCAATTTTCCTAGCACTCAAAACTTTTCAGGTACAAATTCAAAACAAAACTGTCCTAGTCCGGACGGACCATATAACAGCTATGTACTACATACAAAAACAGGAGGGGACACACTCTCTGCAACTGTCCCAACTTGCACAGAATATCTGGAGATGGGCCATCCCTCAAAACATACATCTGAAGTAGAACACCTGCCAGGGATACACAACCAGATAGCAGATCTGTTAAGTCGTCAATCACAACAGATTCACGAATGGGAGTTGCACCCACAAGTACTCCAACGATTCTTTCAAATGTGGGGGCATCCACAAATAGACCTCTTTGCCACCCACGAGAACTCAAAATGCCCAACCTTCTCCGCCAGGTTTCCACACCCAAGGTCGTAGGGGAATGCATTATGGATGAATTGGTCAGGCAGATTTGCGTACACTTTTCCGCCTCTCCCACTCATTCCACTAGTAGTACGCAAGCTCAGACAACAGTCCCTCAAACTGATACTAGTGGCCCCTACATGGGCACGTCAACCGTGGTTCACCAAGCTACTAGACCTCTCAATAGTTCCACATCAGAAATTACAGCTCACGCCATCCCTGTTAACACAGAACCATAAAGAAATAAGACACCCAGAACCAAGCCAACTGAATTTGGCGATCTGGCTCCTGAAGTCCTAGAGTTTAGTTACTTAAACTTACCACCAGACTGTATGAATATAATTAAAGAAGCTAGAAGTCCCACTAACAGAGCATGCTATGCTGCTAAGTGGAAACGTTGTGTAATATACTGTAACAACAATCGCATTGATCCTTTGGACGTTTCCATCCAAAATATCATTTGCTACCTTCTACATTTACAAAGGTCCAATTTGGCTTACTCTTCCATACGCCTGCATCTAGCAGCGATTGCAGCGTATTTACAAAATAGACAACATCTAGCTATATTTAGAGAACCTGCAATAAAAGCATTTATGGAGGGATTAAAAAGAATAATCCCATCCAGGTTACCACCTGCTCCAGTATGGAACCTGAATGTGGTCCTTACAAGACTCATGGGACCTCCCTTTCAACCGTTACATAAATGTGAACTACAATTTCTAACATGGAAAACTGCTTTCCTTGTTGCCATTACCTCTCTCAGAAGAGTTAATGAAATTCAAGCATTCACAACAGAAGAGCAATTTTTTCAAATACATCCTAACAAAGTGGTTCTTAGACCCAATCCAAAATTCCTACCAAAAGTGATTACTCCTTTTCACCTAAACCAATCAGTAGAGTTACCAGTGTTTTTTCAAAAAACAGACTGTTGCAGAAAGAGCTTTGCACACCCTAGATGTTAGAAGAGCTCTACTATATTACACAGACAGGACTAAATCCTTCAGAAAAACAAAACAACTATTTGTATCCTTCTGTCCACCACACAAAGGCAATCCTATCTCTAAAGGAGGTATTGCTAGATGGATTGTTAAGTGTATTCAAATATGCTATCACAAGGCTAAACGTACACTAACAGTTCCTCCTAGAGCACACTCCACTCGCAAACTAGGAGCCTCTATGGCTTTCTTAGGCAACATACCATTAGAGGATATATGCAAGGCAGCAACATGGTCTACAATACACACCTTCACTAAACACTATTGTGTTGATGAGCAAGCCAAGCAGCAAGCTGCAGTAGGCCAAGCTGTCCTTAAAACACTCTTTCAATATGCTGCAACGGATACAAGCGACCACCGCTAGGGGAGACACTGCTGCACAATCGTTGCTAAATGTAGGATCTACAGCTCATATGCCTCGAACGGAAAATGCTACTTACCAGTATGCATCTGTTCTTGGCATGTAGAGCTACAGAATCCTACATGCCCTCCCGCCTCCCCAGGACTTGTATCCGTTCGAGTACTTATCTTACTTAGATGCACACGCATGGACATCCTTTTCTCTTTACTTCTACTAACTCCATCATTTCCCATCAAGGCGAAAAACAATCTGAGGATGGAGTCGATTACCATGCACAGTATTGTCCATGGGAGGAGTCACCTATCTCGTGACTACAAAAGACTTCTTCCAAGAAGACAACAACAACCTACAATCATCCGAGCCCAACACCAGGTGGCGATCTATTGCTAAATGTAGGATTCTGCAGCTCTACATGCCAAGAACAGATGTATACTGGTAAGTAGCATTTTCCTTAGTTGTATTTATTTCCTAGAACCCAGCAAGCCTGGCTCAGGTAAGTATATTTGATCATTTTCATGGCAGGTTTGCTAATACAAACAAGCTGAATGAAATTGACTATTACAGGTTTGTAAATGCTTTCAATACAGTGAAAATTACTGTTGGTATTCTGCGGTTGGAGCCAGGATTCCCCCAGGGTCAAGGATGCACTCTCAAAACACCCTCTGCGGCCGGGTGCACTCTCGAAACACCCTCTGCGGCCGGGTGCAGAGTGTTATCCAATGGGGGATAGGGGGCCTCCGGTTGGTGGATGCTAGCTCCTGGTGTTAGGCTCAGTGCAGAGGGGGATCCGAGTTCGCACCCAAAGTACACCTGCAGCGGCGCAGGGACGGCTGGGTGCAGGGTTCTGTTTCGGCATTGGGTGCCTTGTTGTTTTTAATGGGGATTCTTGGTTTTGGTTTTTAGATGCAGGCTCGATCCAGGAAGACTTCCGGGAGGCACCAACAGCTTGGCAGGTAAGTTGGAGGGCTCGGGGACATAGGTGCATCTCGGGTTCTTTTCTCCAGGGCACTAGGGGTGTCTTTTGAGATTGGATTACACATGATTGAGCCACTCTGAGTTGGGGGGTCTCCGGCAGGGGCTGCAGGCGTCGTCGGGGATTCCTGGAGGGGTTAACCCACGGTGGACTCGAGCTCTGTAGCACTGGGGACCTCGCTGGGACAGATGGGCCACTCGAACTCGGGCCGTAGGGGATGGGTGCAGTGGTGGGTCCAGGCGCCTGGTTTTTCGTTGTCCTTAGCAGGCTCAGTCTTGCTTTGGAGATTTGTTTGAGCAGAGCTGCTGTTCCCAGGAGATCCGGTCTTTGTTACAGGCAATCAGACCTCCCAGGGGTTCAAGGGGTCGCTGACTGCAGGACATGGCAACTTTTGGCGCAAGATCTCTGGACACTGTAGACGGGCCAGTAGGGCTGGTGCCAAGTCATTTCTTCTATGCAGTCTCCTCTGCTGGGTGTCTTCTTTTGTCCTTCCTAGGTTGCAGGATTCTGCTTTTTTGGTTCCGGGCTGCCCCTAAATACTGTATTTAGTGGGCATTTTAGGGGTGTTGGGGTCAGTAGCCAATGGGCTATTGACCTTAGGTTGACTACACCCTTTGTGTGCTAACCCCAAGTGGAAGAGTGGGCACAAAACATCTGCAAGATGGTGGCCACTGAAGACTGGGCTTCGCTTTGCCTCACCCATCTGAGGGTTGGGGTTGGCAGAGGTGGGCACACCAGGTTTGTGCCAATTTTTCCCACCTGTCTTCCTGCAGCAAAGGGGGGGAGACAGAAAGGGGGCCTGCTCCTGATAGCAGGAGAGGCTGGGGGTCGCATTACAAAGGCAGCAAGGCCTTTGAAGCTCCCCTGCCACAAATGGCTCTTCTTGGCCTGGGGGAGGTGTGACCACCTCTGCCTAGGAAAGGTGTTGCTTCTGGGCTCAGGGAGAGAAGGCTCCCACCCCAGGGGTACAGAAACATGTCTCGTGGTGGCAAGCTGCTGTGTACCAGTCAGGGAACCAACCAGAGGCTGGTCATTTTTCAGGGGGCATCTCTAAGATGCTCTCTGAGTGCATTTTTCATTAAATCCCACACTGGCATCAGTATAGGTTTAAGGTGTTGAGACGTTTGATACCAAACGTCACAGTTTTCAGTAAAGCCATTAATGTGTTGTGGCGTTAGTAATGACAAACTCCCAGCACCATATACTCTTAATGGCATAATTGCACTTACAATGTCTAAGAATATGGCTTAGACACTATAGGGGTACAGGGCTCATGCACCTGTACCCTCACTCCTGGTTTAGTGCATCCAGCTAGCGGGGTGGCTGACCTATGCCAGGGCAGTGTGTTGTAGGCATGGCACAGAGGTATGTGTGCCATGTCGACTCTTCACTTTGTTCTGCCCCAAAACACAGCCTGTAATGGCAGCGTGTGTGTTTAAAAGGTACAGGGCCTCCAAGGGTGGCACAATAAGTGTTGCAGCCCTTAGAGGCCTTCCCTGACCACAGTGCCCTTGGTATCTATGGTGCCTTTTACAAGGGACTGACGCGGCCAGAGAGGTGCCAATTGGCGGTACAAGGTACAGTTTTCGGAGAGAACACAGGCCCTGAGAACCTGATTGGCAGGGACCCAGGGCACATCAAGTCAAAGTGCATCAGTGGTCTGACAAAAAGTGGAGGGAGGGGGCGGGGGGGAGAGTAGCTGCAACAGAAACCCAGCTTCCTACCTTAGGACTCTGCACTTTACCATTGTTAACCAGTGTTAAATGGCTTGTGCTCAGTCCCCTAAGCATGGTTTGATTGGCGTATTGGCATTTAATTTACTTATAATTTACTTATAAGTACCTTCTAAAGTGGTATACCATATAGCCAGGGCATATCATTGAAATATTACCAGTGATTCTGTAGCACTCATTGTGCTACCCACTTAAGTAGCTCTCTAAAACATGCCCCAGACCTGCCATGGTAGCCGAGGTACACTTTTACACGGTCATGTTGACTTGGCATTTAAAGTCCCTGGCAAAGCCTTAAGCTCCAAGGTAGGCCCGAAGTAGCCCATAGGGCAGGGTGCTGTGTAATTAAAAGGCTGGAAACGTACTATTAAGTTTTACTTGTCCTGGTCGTGAAAAACGCCTGAATTTGTTTTTCACTACGATGAGACCTACCCCTCCCATAGGATAACATTGCTTATTCCTTATTACTTTCAAAAAGCTGTGATTCATAATTGGGAGCAGGTAGCTATCACACGTTTGGTACCTATGAAATTGTAATGATAAGCTCTCTATAATGGTAAAGTCTTTGTATTAGAATTTTGAAAATGCCACTTTTAGAAAGTTTATATAAGGTAAAGTGCTAACAACGTGATCAATTAATGAGGTTATTGAGGCCTGAAGTTACTAGTTGGCAAATGGAATTAATCCAAAAACAAGCATGCATTATTCATTAAATAAAATCATTCTGAAAAAAGAAAAACAAAGAGAAGCAGGAGTACACAAAGTAATATGAACAAATCGTGTATTTTGTTATCATTCAAAAGAATTAAGAGTTGTAGGGTACAATAAGATAAGTAACAACCTGTGTACATTAATCTTGTAATTTAAATCAAAACCTCTATCCTAAATCCATAGATTAATGCATGTAATGTCCACTCCTTGATAACAGAGGACAATCCTTAATACAGAATCATCAATCCACGGATCCAGTCAGTACCAAACGTCAGCGTTTCAATCTCCTAAGTCATGTGTATGTGAGACCATCCTCAGAGGACCATGAATATTAATGGAGTTTCACGGTGACTTGGAACAATGCAAGAATGTAGCTGCTGTATGTCAGCTTTAACCAATCACTTACAATAGCCTAAGTAAATTCATCAACTAAGGTCTTATTAATGAAAGGTCACGTTGGTGCTTCATGACAAATAAATGAGGCTCTGCTGAACAATCAAGCGCGAGTTGTAAGAAAACAGGCAACCTACTTTTAAAAAGCTGAGGTTTCCTGCCCTTTGAGGCCTGCAGCCTGTCTTGGGTCAGATGACTAGGTGTAGCTGACAGTTGGACTTTGTGAATTCCTCCCAGACAGTCACACAACAGAGGCATTATATGTGCCTCAATGAGCAATCTGCTG
The DNA here is from genome assembly GCF_964263255.1 of Lissotriton vulgaris. NCBI lineage: Eukaryota > Metazoa > Chordata > Amphibia > Caudata > Salamandridae > Lissotriton > Lissotriton vulgaris. Next base: position 1,788,834,584 of record NC_141694.1, read on the forward strand.
GCAGAATTGGGGAGGAGTTCAGCACAGCCCCACTTACAACTGAATAGCCTGTGCCCCGACTCAACACAAAGGGCCTAACAACCCTGCATTGTCACTACAGCCAGCATGGAGCCAGGGCAGGGGAGTCAAGAAATTCCATGCACTTCAAAGAACCTTTTCAGAAGCTTCTCCCACCTTCTAGAAGGAGGACACCAAGGTATAAAATTAGGACCTGCAGACCCACTCTTCAGTTCACTACTGGACCTGCGGAAGGTCTCTGTTCACTCGGCCAGAATCCCCCCAAGAGGTGTCCCACCTGTCCTAAAGGGGTCCAGATGGCCAAATCTCAAAAACTCAGGAGAATCTTACCGAAAGACTGCTCTGAGAATTAGGAGGAGACCAGGACTAACCTGTTTGCGTATCTGCCCGAGGTGCATCGTCAGTCAAACTGACTTTGCCGATTCTCCAGCTACGTTGTTCTCTGTAGCAGTAAATCATATTCAGTGGTCCTCTGCCAAAAGGTTATCTGACCTCGTGGAACTGTCTTAATCTACAGACCTCTGCCTTGCTGGAGATTTTGAACTTCAATTTCGACGACTAAGTCCAAACGTAGAAATCTTCTGCTCGGCTTCGACCCAAGGTCATCTGATGATGGTCCCTCCTCGGACAACTCCTGCAGCCTTACTTCACTGAACGTTACCTTCTCAAACACTTTTTCTCAGAATTTCTTCAAAGTCCACTTATTGTATCAGAACAATGCTGCATCGAGGTAGGCCATATTTTTCGACTTCGACCCGGTCGCACAGGACTAGATGTCCGCAGGTGGCAGTTTAATTTTTAACCACTTGTTTTTACAAAAAACATTAAAAAAATCATAACTCTGGTTCTACTGATTGGATTTTTGTAGAATGTGTCAATTCATTAAAATGAGGGCTCCCGGTTTTGGTTTTTTTTTGTTGACATTTCCGTCTATTTATCCATGTTTATTTTTTGTTAATTTTATCTGTATTTATCCATATTTATTTTGGGTTTTGTGGAAATTGGAGCCAAAAGGATATTTTTTTTTAAGCCAGAAATTTTTACATAAACATAGATTAATGCATCATTAAAAACTCCCTTGGGGCAAATACACAAAAAATTAATAATACACAAAAGCATCAACAAAAGATCAATGAATACATTTACACAATAATAAATTCAAGACCACAACCCAACCTACTTAAGCATCATAAAACAATCTCCCAACCCTGTTTTAATAAAAATAAATACACCAAACCTTGTTGAATTTCCTAATACCTCCCACCCGTAATGCAAAAATGTGTTCACTTTTCTAAACTATTTTCATCTTATGACCCCATTCAAAAACAGAGGGAATCAAATCTGTTCGCCATTTTTGCAATAAAAGCGATCTAGCTACTGCCATTGCTATATATACATTTTTTACCATGGAATCCATAAAAGAAAGATCAGGATCGAACCCGAAAATTATTAATTTGTCATTAACATCCAATTGGATGCCACATTCATACTCCAAATAACTGAACAGATCTACCCAAAACTTGTGAATTTTGGGACAACTCAACATAATGAGACCAATTAGCCAAAGGATGATTAATACAGCAAAAACATTGAGAAGATTGGTTGGCATACATTTTTGATAGAGCATATGGAGTTCGATAGAGCAGCCATTTGCTGAAAAACAGCATCCTTCACCAATTCACCCCTCTCAATGTACTAAAGTTGAGTTTATTGATAGCTGACCAGATTTGAGATGACATTTCTAAATGTTCATGATCCGACCATTTTTTAATTGCCTTTTGCTCAAGAGCCATTCCTTTGACTGAAGCTAGATATTTCTTCCAGGCACCTGGCTTTTTATCAGATGCCTTCACTAGTAATTCATCAACCAACTGGCTCCGTTCAACCAGATGGAAAACATCTATTTCAGTAAAAAAATTATACAATGTGCTGTATGAACTTAGCAGAATAAAGTCATTAGAAATCAATTGTGACATTTCAGCTACAGTCAACCATCTGCCATTTCTCAAAAAATCCGAAACTTTTAAGAATCCGGCCGCTGCCCATTTTGACGCAAGATTCTTATCGCCCAATAACGCTGCTAAATTCCGATTATAAAATTGTCACCAAACTTCTGTCACTTAGGTTCAATCAGTATGCGGCAAAATTGATCCATTCAGATAAGAATGGTTTTATCGCTGGCAGACAATTGGTTACTAATACTCACTTTTTGACAGAGGCTTTGGATTATTTTGACACACAGAGGATACCATTATTAGATGCAGAGAAGGCTCTTGACCTCGTGGTGTGGGAGACATTGTTTACAATCTTGCAGCATTTTGGTATTCCATCGCTGATTACATCTTTGATCCGTAATCTATATGCTGATCCTGTAGCCAATGTAGTTGTTACTACGGCTGTGGCAGGGATACTCAAAATTAAACAAGGCACACGGCAAGGGTGCCCCTTATCGCCAGTTCTATTTGCTTTTTTCATTGAGCCCTTGGCAATGGCAATTAGGAACTGTGCAGATATTTGTCCCCTAATTCCATCAATTCCAAAATTGGAATTATATGCTGATGACATCATACTTATAATTAAACCAAAGATAGAGGTCCAAGCCAAAGTCTTCCAGCTTTTTGAAGACTTTGAGGCCTTAGGGGGATATCGTATTAATAAAGGGAGGACCGAAGTTTTGTAATGCGAGAGAGTAACTTTAGATCCGCATCCTGATATTTATACTTGTGTCAATACTACTCCAAAGAGATACTTTACTGAATCTGTCAGCGATTTATATCATCTGAATTTTGCTTCTCTTCTTCGGAAAGTTCAGGGCTTATTTTCTTGGTGGAGCTTGCTTCCCCTTTCTATTTTGGGACGGGTGGCTTTAATTAAAATGTCTGTTCTTCCGTTATTTAAATTTCTTTTTTCAACTATTCCATGCACTTTATCAGGTTCTTTCTTCACTTAGGTAGAGTCTGTTTACAACCTTCTGTTGGGCAAAAAAACACCTCGTATTGCACTTAGCACTTTATTTGAAGATTTGGATCAGGGAGGATTAGCTCTTCCAAATCTTTGGGATTATTATTATGCACATTTCGCACAATATTTATCTAGATTTAAATCTTTACCACAGTCAAATTCATTCCCCCTTGTTGATTTTTAAATCCCCGAAACTTGTTTGTTATAAGTGCCTCCACTGTTTTCTAAAAAACGGCAGGCGTTGTTCAAAAGATATTCTATTCCTGTAATTAATTCAGCTATATTGTTAGAAGGGATCCTGCCAATGGCCAGGGTTAAACAATCGTTCCAGTCCCTCTTCCACGTTATTCTCGAGTGCATGCTTGCTTTTAACTACTGCTTTGACTTCTCGCATAACAGTCAATAACTGGTCCTCTAAGACTGATATCCTTTCTTCTGCCTCCTGGAGCTTGACTGGGAGACTTGCCATTGTACTTTCGATCTTCTCTAGTCGTAGATTAAGAGAAGCCAGTTCTACTTTCTGGTTTTTTTTCAAGTCGCGAATCTCCTCTAAAATTAGAGTTAACATATCTTTAATGCTCATTTGAAAATCCCCCACTGACTCTGCATCGAGATTAGGAATAGAGCAGGTGGATTTTGCAGCTGATGATAGGATTCCATTCCCCCGCTCCTCTTGTTGAAAGGATATGGACTGAGCCAAAGTCCTGACAAAAGGTATCGGTGAGATATCTGAAATATTAGAGGCATTTGCAGCCTGATCAGAAACTTGCACAATTTCGGAAGTCACTAAATTTGCTGCAGACGTCCCACTCTGGATAGACAATAAAGCAGTTGCTTCATCATGGTGGAGAATCAATCCTGACAAGCATCCAATATCAATAGTGGAATCAGCATTTAGAACAGCTTGTGCATTACCCATTCTAGGCACAGCAGACCCTACTCCTGATGTTCAAACCCCAACTGTAGGAACTATCATTCCAGAAAGCTCCTTCGTATTCTGCATGCTCAGACTAGAGCCAGGAGAGGAAGAATGCAGCGTTGTTTTTTTAGAAACAGTGAATAATTTTTGACTTCTTTAATAGTGCACGCTTTTCTTGCACATCAAGTTTGCCTTCTTCTTGCGGCCGTAGTGCGTAACTCGCGGTGATTACCTCCTTACCGGATACCCCCACCTCTTGGCTTAGCTGCTCTCTAGCTACTATGGACCATCCTACCGTATCCTCCTGAACCATGTGATGATAGAGGATGCAGTCTCCAACTATGTGTGGAAGTCAAGCCTCAGGATTTCGCCGAGAGGTACCGACGGAGAGAGCGGGGCCTCATTCTCCGAGCCGTTGCCGGGTGAGGTGAGGCTTGACTCCCACACATAGTTGGGCACTGCATCCTCTATCATCACATGGTTCAGGAGGATACGGTAGGATGGTCCAATTGACCACATTCACTGTTGACAGACTTATTTGAGTCTGACATTTCACCCCTTTTTTTTGCACTATTAATAGAGTGTATCTTTGCAGTAGCATCTTGATACTAGTGGCCCTGAAGAATGCCGGTGTACTTTCACCTCACGGCAGAAACATGTTGGCCTTATTAACCACTCAGCAAAGTAGACAGTGATTTTGTCACACTGTATTGCACCTTTTTAATGTGACGTCTAGGTGAATAATAATAAACTGATTTTTCTTTTGCCTTGACCGTCATTTTAATTTCACTCACTCATCTTTCACTGCACTGCACTGTACCAGCACCGCCAGTGGCGTGGACACTTTCATCCTGTGAACCATAATAGTGTGACATCCAGCCGATTCATCTGGGCACGGATGCACCAATCTGGTTCTAGATGTCCTAAATGACGAGGCTTCGCCATGAGGGTGGGCTGATAGGATTTCTACCTTCCATTTATTGTCTTTCGACCACTTTGGGCTGGTTCAGCGCAATGTCAGTTTGTAGTTTTTTTCATTGAGGACCTAGAGGACTTAGCTTCTTTTTCAGACCTTCAGGCTTGCATTGCAACATTGTTTAAGGGTTCCAGCCAGCTCCTGGCTACTAGAGTGCACCTAAAAAGACCACACTGCAGTAGCAGGGGTCAGTGGCAGCCATCTAAAGGGAAGAAAGCACCTGCACCTTAGCATTGGTAAGCAATGGGAAGGTGCCCAGAGACCTAAGGCCAACGAAAAGTAGGTGAGAAAAATGAGGCAAAAGCGAAAACAAATAGGGAAGACCACCCTAAGGCTGACCGGTCTAACATTCATCTTCATCTATTTTTCTCTTTTTGGTTTCTCTTTGTCTCTTTCTTATCTTTCCCTTTCTCTCCTAATCATTTTCTCGCTTTCTGGCTCAACCATTCCCCCTTTTTTCTTGCTCTTCTTCTTGCAGTCCCTTCTTTCTTCCTTCTTGCTGCGTCATTTCCAAAGTGTTTCTTAGTTTCTTTCCTTCATATCTTCCCTCCCTAGTTCTTGCTTCTTTTTGCTTTCTCACTTTATTTCCGTCTCTCTCCTGCCTTTGGTCTTTCCTTCCTTTTTTCTCCTTCTCCCACTCTCTTTCAAGATCTGTTTCAAGTTTGTTACTTATCTTCAGTCCTTCTTTTATTTCCTATTAGTCTGCTTGATTCCTCATTTATTTTCCTTCTTTTTTGCTTTTTCATTCCAGATTTCCTTTTTTCTTCACTTAGTCCTCCTTTCTTTACCATATTTTGCTTGTTCATCTTTGTTCCATCACTTTTCTACCCATGTTCCTTCTTTCCTTTTTCTACTACCTTTTTTCCCTTTGTCTCTTTTCTTTAGTTTTGTGCCTTCTTCTTTTCTTCTTTCCCTTTCTTCCGTTCTTCTCCTTCCTTCCCTCTTCCGTCTTCCCCTTTCTTTCTCTCAACCCCTTTCCTTTCTTCTCTATTTTCCTTTATTTAATTTTTCATATTCCCATTTGCTTTTTCATTTCTGACTTTATCAGTTTTCTCTTGGTTTCTTTCTTCTTCTGTGTTCCGTCTTTCTCTCTTTCCTTTCTTCAAGAGTGTTTTAATTCCTAAAGCAATTTGTTTATGAATTTGTGTTTTATTTTTGCCTCAACTATATACCCTTGGACAAGGGTATGACTGAAGAAGGATTATGTTACTTACCCTGTAAGCATCTGTCTTTGGCATGTAGTGCTGTAGATTCGCCTAGCATAAGTCTGACATCTAGTGTTGGGCTCTGATGATTGCAAGTTGTTTTTGTTCGAAGAAGCTTTTCGAGCCACAAGGCTGTGCAAGGCCTCTTTTTGCCGATACTGTGCATGGTTATCGACTCCATTGTTAGATTGTTTTGTCTTAGGTGCATGAGAATTGAGTTAGTGTGTCAGTAATTTGATGTCCATGCAAGTAATGGGAATTAAGGCAAATTAGAAAAGTAAACTAAGACCTACACAGGCGTCCGTGGAGAAGGATGGGTGCATGTGAATCTACAGCACTACATGCTAAGAACAGATGCTTACAGGGTAAGCCACAGATGTGTGGCTGTAGATGCACATGCTTCGCATAGACTAAAAAGGAGTTCCTCCCCAAAGCAGTGCCTATCCTATGGCAGTTGTTTGAAAGAGTACGTAGCACTGCTTGTTCAACATTGGATTGTTGACATGCTAATACATCCACACAGTAATGTTTTGTGAAGGTGTGTGGTGTGGACCATATTGCTGCTTTGCAAATGTCACCAATGGGTAGGTGCCCTAGGAATGCTATAGAGGCCCATATTTAACGGGTTGAGTGGGTCTTAGGGGGAACAGGTAAATTATGTATATATATGTAAATGTATATTAGCATAACAAGTCTGAATACATTTGGCTATCCATCTAGAAATCCAATTTTTCAAATTGGACTTCCAGTGTGGAGAGATGAGAAAGTAACAAATGATTGCTTGGTTTTCCTGAATGTTTTGGTTCTGTCAATATAATACATTAAAGCTCTTCAACGTCTAGAGTATAAAGAGCTCTCTCTGCACGAGAATCAGGCTGTGGAAAGAAGACCGGTAATTCTATTAATTGGTCAATATGGAAAGTTGAAACTACTTTGGGAAGGAACTTTGAGTTTGTTCATAGCACTACTTTGTCTCTGAAGTTGGAAGAATGATTCTTCTAAGGTTAGTGATTGGAGCTCACTGACACATTGGAGTGAAATGATAGCTATTAAAAATGCTAAAATCCAAGTATAGGAGATGGCAGGGATGTAGTGGCTCAAATGGAGGCCCCATGAGCCTTGTTAATACAATGTTGAGATTCCAAGCTGGAGCTGATGGAAGTTTAGGGGTAATTATTCTTTTAAGTCAGTCCATGAATGCATTAATGACTGATATTTTCAATAAAAATACAGGTTGTCTGTTTTGCAGATAGGCTGCAAGGAGTAAGCATACTGAAGTGTAGGCTAGACACGAGGTTTGGAGATGTAGGTGATAATAAATAATTGTTTGTACCAGCGCATCTAAAGGGTTTACTTTCTTGTGCTGGCAGTACAGGACATTTGGCAGCATAGCACTTCCTAGATGTAGACCTACGAACATCTTTAAGAATATCCATGCATTGTTGTGGTAGGTGTTGATGTCCAAATTATTTGACTTCAGAAGCAATATGGCATGGTTAATTTCCTTGGGATTGGGATGTCTGATTTTGCCATGGTTCTGTTTCAGAAAGTCTGGGTTGAAGGAAGTTTCTTGTGGTGACCATGTGAGAGTTCCAGTAGTGTGGTGAACCATGGTTGATTTGCCCAGGTTGGAGCTATTAGTACTAGGGAGAGGGAGGTTTGCCTGAGCTTTCTGACCACAAATAGAAGTAGCAGGAGAGGTGAAAAGCGTAGGTAAATATCTCTGACCATAGGTCTCCATATGTACCTTAGTATCATATACTAGGGACTTACAATGGTACACCAGTAGCCAATAGGGGAGGTACAGAAGTACTTACCATAGTCAATTTAGGGAGGAAGCACAATGACTGGGGTCCTGATTAGCAGAAAATTCAAAAACACAGACAGCTGGCAAAAAAGTGGGGGTAACCATGCTAGAAGGATCCTACCTTCCTACAGAGACAGATTCCTCCTGGGTTGCCGAGGCTGCTGCTTCTTCCTCCTTCGGCTGGCCAGAGATGTCGGGTGTGTCGTCTGAGTGTCGGCGCATGCATTTCTAGGTACCACGCATGTTAGTCCCGAAGGGTGTCTTAGACCGCAATGACCTGCAGGCCTCAAAGGTTTCTTCCCGATGGACGAGCAAGAGGCATAAATTATAGACCGAATGTTGATCTGTGAGAGGGTATTTCGAATGGCACTTTGGAAAGAAGCGGAACGAAGGGAGTTCAATCAGCAGCTAATTTGTCGGTCAGTGCGGTTTGTTTTAAAAGGGCCTAGTCGGAAGAGGCCCATAGGCCATTGAGACAAGACGAAGGAGCAGACGTGCAAAATGGTTTTTTGCTCAGAACATAAGAGTGGCTATGCGATTGAGACAATACCATTGAAATAAGGAATTAACTGCCAAACCGAAGGGAGCCCAAGAGTATCTCGAACCGGAGCTAGAGAGACTACATCCAAACCAGTCTGCGGAAAGAAACAATCTAACAAAGGAGTTGATGCCTATGTGCAGTATCACCAAAAGGAGGAGTGTCACAGTCTCAAAAACAACTTCCAATCATCCAAGCCCAAAAGTAGATGGTGGACTTATGCTAAGCATGTGTGTCTACAGCCACACATGCCTCGGATATATATATACTGGTAGAGCCCTACAACACCTGCATGTATTCCTTTATTACTAGTAATGGTTATGGTTGAAATGTTAAAAAATAACTTTAGTTTCAGTGTGTCTGTATGTGCCTTAGAGTGCTTTGGCATTTTGTCCCAAAGCAGTGAAATGTCAAAGGCCGGCCTTGCCAATAACTTTTCTATAATTTCAACCAAAACTAAATATTACTCTTAATCATCAGTCTTGGCAAGGCCTGCATCTGGATCTCTCGACTGCAACCAATAGGTTTTAGGGAAATAATCAGGATAAGTAGTCTTTCAAGTCCTATCTCACGTAACAAGCATAGTGTCATCCCCTCTATTCATGACAAAGTGACATTGCCCTTTCACAGATCTAAGCAAAATGCTCCTTGGGGACCCTACAGAGTACAGCTTGTATGCCATTAATAATTGTACTCCCTTCAAAAGGACTGGATGTTCAAGGAGCAGTGTTTAAGTTGCTTGGCTTGTAGGAACCCTTATATAATAAGTATGCAGTAGCTCTCGCTATTGAAAAGGTTGAAGACTCCTGGGCTAAAGTGCAGTGGTTAAGCTGCATTCTGCAACAACGTGTTGGCAAAAACCAAACACTGGGCATCACTAAAATCATCATACCAACCATGAAGCATCCTTGTGGAGGAGTGATGATTTGGGCCTCCTTCGTAGTCACAAGACCTGGGCACGTCACAATCATTAATTAACACCAGAATTTATTGCTTTCTATGTAGTACATTTTTGAGGAAAATGTGAGATCATCTGTTCAGCAGCTAAAGTTTAGCCTAAAGTAGCTAATGCAACAGAATAATGATTAAACAAGAGAATGGCTTAAAAAATGAAAAAACAACTAAAACGTACAGGAAAGGTTTACTTCAAGTTATTGAGGCTAATGGGGTTTCCATGTGTTACTGAATCACAGGGCTACTGAATGTTGGCAGTAATTCCTTCTCGGGGAAATTCCATATTTATTAGAAGAATATCTTTCCCTTTATAACTACAATGCTTTCTTATTCTATTACATTTAATATACAAGTGTGTATTTTTTTATCACAAGTGTATGGATGGTGTCCAGGGTTGATTCTCAACAACAGTGTCAATATGATGCCCCTTTTTTAAGAAGTTGTCTGCAGTACTCCCAAAGCAATGAATTCTGAAATCTTGGTGTATTTAAGAAATATTTCACAGACTGAAATTGCATTTTCAAGCATTCTGCCTTTGTTAAACTTGCCACATATTATTCCAGCACGTACCTGTTTGATGGGTTCTGCAATCAAGCAGCCAACAATTTTCTTCTCATTAGATACAAACATATAGGTTTTAGCCTTGCTGGGACAGCTCAAGGTTGCCTGTTTGAACCCCAGCTCACTATCCACTAGTTCTCGTACCTCTTCTGCCTGCATACAAGGAAAGAAGCAAATCACAAAAAAGTTCTGATGCAGGCACCAACCTACATGGATATTCATTATAGAATTGAATGCTTTAGAATATCCCAACATTCCAAGCACCCTCCCCACTCCAAATGTAATAAATTTCATTCTTTAAGATATGATATACAAGATGGGAGCAAAAGCAAGCTACCCAGTTGCGTGCCATGATCATAAGTTGATATCTAAACATAATAAGTTTACATTTACAAAGAAACCAATAAAGATTCAAGAAGAATATTCCAAACGATCAGCGAAGCAAAACAGAGGCTATTTTCTTTTTTTTAGGTTGGTGTGAAGTGGCAACATTTAGGTGCGAGACACGATAACAGTATGAAAGGTACCAAAGCACCATCCTACAATAGTCAATTTCCTATATGAGTAAAAATTCAACAGTGCAAGAAAAGTTTGACACCACATACATCGCTTTTACAATGAAGTGCATGTTGTTAACTATTCCTTGAAGTCAAGAAAGAATCCTGGTATAATACAAGAAGGCTTTTTGAAACAAACATGATTGTCATTAAGAGAAAGAGCTTTCTAAAGGTCTTGTTCATCAAAATCATCTGTATCTGTTAGTAGCAGAATCGAAGGATTACTGCAGCTTTACTGTAAGGAGCATTTTTATACAGTATGAAGAGGCATATGCTGTGAAACATAATACTTGGCTGCACATCCCTGCTCGAGAAAGATGCAGAGCAAACATCACTGGTTCATCTTGGCATCTTGGCATCGGTTCTAGAAAGACTTTGGGTAACAGAACTTGCAAAAACCTCTCTAAGGGGGAAAGCTAGTGGATTATCTTAAAACAAGATTGGATTATTTATATCAGTTTCATGCTTGTTGCTATCCATTTTGAGATATGAATGGACTTGCATCAAACGGAGAACAGTTGTTGCATCTTCTACATACTTAAGTCTGATCTATATACAATGAACAAGTTACTTACCTATAGTAATGCTTTTTCTTGTAGAGACTATAACTGCAGATTCCCCAGGCATCAGACAGGATCTGAAAAATCTTGAGCGGGTACCTGAATTTATGGATTCATACAGGTGGAATGAATTTGGAACTTTAGGTATGAATGTAGGCAACAACTGATCTGGTGTAGATTCGAAATGGTGCAGATTGTTGTTGCTGCACCAGTGACAGAATCTCTTTCATTTTGCCACATCAGTTTTATTTTTGCTGAAAGCTCTTGAGTGTGCCAGAATGGATCTGCAGAATATTAAGGGAATATTTAGGGATTAGAATTCCTGTCATGATGAGCTAAGAGGATAAGTTGAGGGACTTTATTTGAGGGTGGACCATCTGTCCTTCGTTCATGGATTTCAGATTATGGATTGGTGGGAAGAGAATGTGCGAGTAGATCAACATCATAAGAAGCTCAGATAGCAAAACTTGTCTCTGCCACGCTGGGGCTATTAGAATCAGATTGTATGGCTCTGACTTTATCTTGAGTAGTAATCTTGGGATGAGAGGGAACTGTGAAAATGCATAAGCAAACTTTCCTGTCCATCATAGTTTTAGAGCAATCCCCCCATGATCCCGTCTGAGGGAATCTGTTAGTCAAACTTTTGGCATTTCTTGTTATTCAGTGTTGTGAAAAGGTCCAATTTTGGAGTCACCATCTTTTGAAGACCCAGGCCAGCTGTACCTAATTTAATTCCTCTTCATGGCACTGGCTATTGGACCTGCTAAGAAAATCTGCCCAAGTGTTGTGTATGTCGGGTCCATGCTCCACTTGAAGGGAAATTATGTACTTCAGCAGCCACGGACATATCTCCGGAGCCTGAAATTATAGTATTTGTGATCTTGTTCCCCCTTGCTTGGCAAGGTAAAACAAAGTGGTGGAGTTGTCTGTTCTTACTTTAACAGGAGAAATGCAAATCCTGTGAAGCAATGCCTGTAATCCTAGAAACACTGCTTTCAAATCCAGAAGGATGATATGCATTTGTGTCTCTTGGCCAGTCCATTTCCATGAATTTCTAGACCCTAAGATGTGCCCTGCCCTCCCTCCCTCCATCCGTGAAGGGACGAGTCCGTAGTCCTAATGTAACTGGGGCATGGTGCCTCAAAGACGAGGCCTGGACATATATTTTTCTTTATTTCCCACCATGGCATGGCTTCTTTTATTGCCTGAGTGATGACTAATGAGATCGAACGACCGGTGAGCCTAGATTCAACAGACATCTAGTTGTTCCTGAAGCAGCCTCATATGCAAACTGCAGTTTTGAATCAATGGAATGCAGTAGGATAGCATTCCCAGCATTGATTTGTACAATATCACTGAAAGTGACTTCCTTCTTTGTATTTGACTCGTTAAATGCAAGATCTTGTAAATGCGTTCTGTCTTAGGGTAAGACTTCGCTATCTGATTGTCCAGAACAGCCCCAAGCAACATCAACGATTGACTCGGGATGAGGGATGATTTTTACAAATAGATCTGCAGTCCCAGTGATTTGAAGAGCTGATGATAAGCTCATGAAGAGTTTTTTGCAGAGTGGTATGTGGACCCATGACTAGCCAGTCGTCCAGATAGGGATAAACCTGGTGCTCTTGCAGTCTTAAGAAGACGGCCACTGGCACCATGCACTTCGTGAATATTCTGGGTGCTGATCATAGGCCAAAAGACTGTACTTTGAACCGATAATGGAACCTTGCCACTTCGAACCGTAAGAACCGTTGATGCTTGACATGAATGGAGATGTGTAAAAAAGCGTCTAAGATAGGGGTACTCGTAGTACGGCCCCCGGGCCTCTGGCGGCCCGGCAAGCCTTCTCTGGCGGCCCGCGGACCTTTCAGACATCTACCCGAGTTTTTTTTATTTTTTTTAAGGCTGTCTGCAACCAGAGCTGACTCAGAGACTCTGCTGCCTGTGGGGGCCGGGCGATTGCCGTCGTAGTCAGAGTGGGGCTGCAGGGGCGCTGAGAGGTGAAAATAGCCTGATTAACATGCTAATGGTCAGACCATTAGCATGTTAATGAGGCTATTTTCACCTCTCAGCGCCCCTGCAGCCCCACTCTGACTACGACGGCAATCGCCCGGCCCCCACAGGAAGCAGTCTGAGTCAGCTCTGGTTGCAGACAGCCTTTAAAAAAAATGAGGGAGACAGAGGGAGGGAGGGAGGGAAAGCGAGGGAGGGAATAGTGCTACATGGGTCTAATTTGTGCCGGTGCTGAGCAGCGGAAAGCTCTCTTCATGCTGTCAGGCCATCCCCAGATAGAACGTAACAGATAGTCCTAACGAACCAATCAACCATATCCCACGTTTATCAAAACACTTCCAGGAAAACATATTTTGCGCAATGCGTTTTAGAGGGCTTGCACATTCATGCACGATTCATGTACAATACCCCCTTGGTTCAGGGACTACAACATCACACGAGACGTCACTTCAGAAGTTACGGCCGCCGTTTAATTACAGATTAGCGCACAGACTCCCGGCTGAACAAAGGTAGGAAGTGCGCTTCGGTGCTCATTGTGGCTTGTAGCAATGATAAGATCTGCTGCATGACTTCCAATATGCATGCCCTGGAAAGGCATTTCGCCTGAGCACGGGTTGACAGTTTTATACAGAGGAGTCCCTTTGAGCAATGCTAGCAGGAAACTTGGTGTGTGTGTGTCAATCTACACTACTACAGAATACCTTCCATCTGGAAACAGACAGAAGTGGGCCCGTATTTTGGTCAATGGTATGTGGCCCTACAGGTCACACTCACTCTCACTTAGTTTTGGAAATTCCTGCAGGCCCTGCACCGACCGCCTGCCTCTCAGCAGCCTTTCCCTCCCTGGCGGATTACGTGACTCAGGCACCCTCGCCAGATAGAGCTGTAATATTCACCTGCCTTCCATGTGGGGGCCAAGGGGACACGCAATTGCACTGAGGAAGGCAATTTCAGCACCTGGAGAGCAGCATAGCTCCTCTCAGACCCACGGAGAGTCACGCAGATTGACCCCTCCCTTCTCGGGGCCAGGCCCTTTGAAAATGATACGAAGGTCCGGGTCCAGGTCGACGGATTTACAACAGTGCTGCAGTGCTCAAAGAGAGTGTCTTCTTGGCTGTCTACTCCCAAACACCGTTAAACCACCAGCATAAGGGACACACTGGAGCTGACACTTGTAAGTATGTATAGCAGCAGTACCTCAATTGCTGTTAATTTCTTTTGGCATTTGGCCTCGTGCAAAATGTACATGTAAGCAGAGCGTTTTTGATGTACTGATGGTTTGGGTTCCATGGCAGTATGTTATAGTAGCAGTGGGCTGCATCAATATCTGGTGTATTGTAATTTGAGATTACCGTTTCCACATTTCAGGCGGGAGCCAGCCAAAATAAAGCACTTTTTGGCTTTAAAAATCAGGAGTATCCCTTCTGAATCGGGAGAGGGAGACAGAGGGAGGGAGAGCTAGAGGGAGGGAAAGAGAGGGAGAGGGAAAGTGAGGGAGGGAAAGGGAGCGAGGGAGGGATGGAGAGGGAGGGAGGGAAAGGGAGCCAGGCGGAGACAGAGGGAGGGAGGGAGACAGAGGGAGGGAGACCGAGAGAGGGAGACAGAGGGAGTGAGGGAGACAGAGAGAGGGCGGGAGACAGAGAGGGAGGGAAAGAGAGGGAGAGGGAAAGTGAGGGAGGGAGAGCGATGGAGAGGGAGGGGAAGGGATGGGATGGGGAGGGAAGGAGGGAGAGTGAGGGAGAACGAGGGAGGGAAAGGGAGCGAGGGAGGGATGGAAAGGGAGCGAGGGAGGGAAAGGGTGGCAGACGGAGGGAGACAGAGGGAGGGAGACAGAGGGAGTGAGGGAGACAGAAAGAGGGAGGGAGGGAGACAGAGAGAGGGAGACAGAGGGAGTGAGGGAGACAGAGGGAGTGAGGGAGACAGAGAGGGAGGGAGAAAGTGAGAGAGTCAGAATGAGTGAGACAGAGGGAGAGATGGAGAGAGATGAGAGAGTCAGAGGGAGACAGTCAGAGACAGAGAGAGGGAGAGGGAGAGGGAAAGGGGGAGGGAGAGGGAGAGGGGGGAGAGAGGGAGGGAGAGGGAGAGGGGGGAGAGAGGGAGAGTGAGTGAGACAGAGGAAGAGAGGGAGTGAGAGAGTCAGAGTGAGTGAGACAGAGGGAGAGATGGCGAGAGATGGAGAGAGAGCGAGTCAGAGGGAGACAGAGTCAGAGGGAGACAGAGACAGAGAGAGGGAGAGGGCGAGAGAGAGGGAGAGAGAGGGGGAGAGAGGGGGAGAGAGGGGGAGAGAGGGGGAGAGAGGGAGAGAGAGGGAGAGGGAGGGAGAGGGAGGGAGAGGGAGAGAGAGGGAGAGAGAGGGAGAGAGAGGGAGAGAGAGGGAGAGAGAGGGAGAGAGAGGGAGAGAGAGGGAGAGAGAGGGAGAGAGAGGGAGAGAGAGGGGGAGGGAGAGAGATGAGTCTATAAAGGGTCTGGTGGCTCAGTGGACGAAGGCGTCCGCTGCAGGGACCTATGATCAACCTTATGGTCATAGTTTTTTTTGTTGCTCTAGCCCCGCCCCTTCCCCACTGACCCCGCCCCCACCGGTGCGGCCCTCGGACACAAACCACACTGTAAATTTGGCCCCCGAGAGAAAGTTTGTGAGTACCCATGGTCTAAGAGATCGAGAGATGTCATAAAGTCCTGTTTGTTGATCATCAATAGAATCTCCTGCAACAACCGCATTCACAAGAGCCGTTTATTAGGTTTTGACTGGCGATGTGCGCATGCGCCAAAAAACTTTATGATTTCTGTGTGGGGTCGGGTATCCGCCACAGTCTCCCATTGGCTAGCTCCATAAATGGAGGCTAGCCATTGGGAGACGGCTCTGTCCGTCAATCCCGGACCAGATTCGGGGGCGTTCCTGAGAATTTTTGGCTTTTGGCGACATCAGTCTCGGGAACGCCCCCAAATCTGTTCCGGCATTGAAGGCACACGCCTCCCTGCACAGGCCGTGCTTTGAATGGGTGCGCAACGTTTTGCTGTGTCCCTGAGGCTGAGCTGCCCCTTTAACTGTGACGCTGTGTACAGCATCGGAAGACACGGGTGAAAGTATGATGCTTTTCAGGATCGGCAAAAAGGAGATGGTTTCTGCCGAGGGGCCAGTGTACAGGAAAGTCAATATTGGACCTCTAGGGGCCCCCTCCCCAGCCCCTCGCTCCCTCTTTAACTCATTGTTCCCTGAAAGCGGATTACTCGGCACCGTGACAGGGCGCAGGGCGGCAGCGACATGAAAGGTGAGCTCTGGGAACGGTCCGGGCCTGGAGGCCTCGGCCCTCCCGCCAGCCGTGGTCACTGGGCTGTGGCCGTATGCAGCCTTTGGGAGCCAGGGGAGCGTGAAGCCCTTCAGAGAGTAATTAATGGGGCCAGAGAGAGGTTCTGGGCCAGGAGTCCGCGGACCCCCTCCCCCTCCCCCTCCCGCTGCCCGTGTCCAAATATAATTTTAGGCAAAGCTCTGAAGTTAGGCCGGTCAGTCGCCAACAGCTAATCCAGCCCTGTCCTCGATTTATTTTTTTCTCCACCTTCATTGGTCTACTTTTGTCATACTAAACTACAAGTCCCAGCGTGCTAAGCGGTTTGGTGAGCAACACATTCTTCTCGAGTTACAAATCATGCTCTCTAAATGTTCTGATGCTTCTACTAGTATTAAAGATGTTTTTTCAGGCAGTACCTTGACCCGGTGTTGCACTTTCTGCTTTTAGATCGGTGGCCGCGGGGCGGGTCACAGGCAAAGCACACGGTAGCACATCTGCACTCATCCTGAAAGCCAGAATTATCACCAATATCGGGAACAAAACTGGAGAAGATGAGGCATTACGATAGAGCTATTGAGAACTGTGGAGCCAGCCAGGCTTGAGTTTCGGCGCCGGCTCTACAGCCCGTGATTCTGGGCACATCATTTAATTTCCCCGTTACCTTTAAAACAAACACTAGCCTTGTGTAGGCACATGCACAGAGCGCTCTAATACCGCGGAGTTCGCGCTATATAAAACTGAAAAAATACAAATAAATGGAGAACTGAGAGGATGGTTTTCTGGCTCCCGTGTGTACAAGTAGCACTTCAGGGGCGGGAAGGGGTCGCGAGCCAGCTGAGAGGGCCTGGGGCGGGGGTGCAGGAGGGAGGGGAGTGAAGTTTGACAAGCTGCGGCTCCAGCTGAGATGCATACACTTCAGGGAGGGGGGCAGCAGGCAGGGAGGGGCCCCACAGACGCCCACCCCCAGCACCACTGCAATCCGCGATCCCTCACACTGGGGAGCAGCCCTGCTCTGGGTAATGTGAGCCACAGGGAAAACAATCATGAGGCGAGGGACCGCGTGTGATCTTCGGCAGCCCGTCACTCACTCTTCCCTTTCACCACACTCTCCTTCTCTCACTGACTCTCTCTCTTCTGCTCATACTCTCATCCCGTCACTCACTCTTCCCTTTCACCACACTCTCCTTCTCTCACTGCCTCTCTCTCTTCTGCTCATACTCTCATCCCGTCACTCACTCTTCCCTTTCACCACACTCTCCTTCTCTCACTGACTCTCTCTCTTCTGCTCATACTCTCATCCAGTCACTCACTCTTCCCTTTCACCACACTCTCCTTCTCTCACTGCCTCTCTCTTCTGCTCATACTCTCATCCCGTCACTCACTCTTCCCTTTCACCACACTCTCCTTCTCTCACTGACTCTCTCTTCTGCTCATACTCTCATCCCGTCACTCACTCTTCCCTTTCACCACACTCTCCTTCTCTCACTGACTCTCTCTTCTGCTCATACTCTCTTCTCGTCACTCACTCTCCCTTCACCACACTGTTAACTCTCTCCAATGCACCACTCTCTCTCACCCTAATTTGTTTTTCCTTCTTGGCTCTATCTCTATTCATTATCCCTCCCGACTCCTCCTGATTCTATAGAGCACTTTTCAAATTTTTTTGTAACCATCGTCCATTTGCGTGAGATTACGCTATTGGCATTGTAAATGACAATGCCATTAATTTATCTGTTTTTAAAACCAACACATAAATAAAAGATTTGTCATTGACAATGCCAATAGCTCTAACTTTGTAAAAGGCAAAACAATTGCAACTCCTGTGAAATACAATTTTTAACTTGGAAGGTGGCTTTTCTCGTAGCTATCACTTCGCTTCGCAGAGTTAGCGAACTGCAAGTACTAACAATTCAAGAGCCTTTCATTCAAATTCACGCAAATAGGGTTGTGCTTAGAACAACCCTAAATTCATGCCCAAAGTGGTATCCCACTTCCACATCAATCAAACAATTGAACTGCCAGTGTTCTTCCCAAATCCACAATCAGTACCTGAAAGGGCCCTACACACACTAGATGTTAAGCAGATATGCATGCAAGGTAATAACCAATAACATGTTAGAAGCGTCTAAACAAGAGCATAGAGAAGGCGGGAGAACAGAGGCTCACCTTATTTGAAAAGATTGCGAAGAACTGCTCTTCCCACCGAAGCATCTGCATCACTTGTTGTAGTGTCTTGTAAAAGTGTGCCTGCTGAACAACGTTGCAGCCCTGCAGATTTGCAGAAGAGGCACACCAGCGAATAGAGCGGGGGAAGAGGACACCGCCCTTGTAAAATGCGCTCTTGGTAAGGACTGCAAGGGTCTTCCTGCCTGTTGATGACAGAGTCCAATTGCTGAAGAGACCCATCTGGCTATAGTCTGCTTGGATACCGCGCAGCCTTGGCGCAGTCTTCCATAGGCAACAAACATTTGGTATGTCTTGCGAACAGTAGCCATTCGATGAAGATAGAACTGAGACATCTCCTGATGTCTAAAGAGTGTAAAGCTCTTTCAGCCGGTGATTGTGGATTTGGAAAAAATGTCTTAAGGATCACTGGCTCATTTAGGTGAAAATCCGATGGAACCTTGGGCATGTACCTAGGATTGGTACGTAGCACCACAGAATCGGAGGTAAATTGCAAGGAAGGCGGTTTTGAAGTGAATGCTTGAATGTCACTGACCCTTCTAGCTGATGTTAAACCCAATAGCAAAGAGACCTTCCAAGTAAGAAACTTGAGATCAATCTTATTGATAGGCTCAAAGGGGTGACGCATGAGTTGGGCTAGCACCACATTCAAATGCCAAGACGGAGGTGGTGGTCGAATCGGAGGAAACATACGAAATAGACCTTTAAAAAATTGCTGGATTATTCTTGAAGAAAACAGAGTTCGATACGTCCTGACGGAATTTGGAAATGGATGCCAGAAATACCTTTAGGGTTGAATGTGCCAAACCCGATCTAGCCAAATGCAGAAAGAATGGCAAAATTAGTTCTGGTCTAGCATCAATGGGATGCAGATCAACAGCTTGGCTCCAGGCACAGAAACGCTTCCATTTGAGTTTGTAGGTCTTAATCGTTGCTGGCGCTCTAGCATTAGCGAGAACTTCTTGACAATCTTGAGGAATGTCTAAGTGGGCGAATTCATTGTGTTGAGGAGTCAAGCTGATAATTTCAAACAAATTGGGTACGGATGGTACACTTGGCCATCTTGAATTGTCAGGAGATTCGGTATTCGAGGCAGCTGTATTGGCCTGCACTCCGAGAGGAGGAGAAGCTCGGTGAATCAATATTGCCAGGGCCACCTTGGAGAAATCAGGATTAGACGACATGGTTGTCTGCTCATCTTCCTGATGACCTTGGGGATTAAAGGAATCGGCGGAAAAGCGTATGCAAATATCCGACACCAGTTCATCGAAAGGGCATTCCCGCATGGGGAATCCAGCTTGCAAAGCGTGGGCATTTCCGGTTCTGATTCGTTGCAAACAAATCCAGGTCGGGGTGACCCCACTCTTGGAATATGTGATCCAGGGTTGGGCTCCCATTCGTGATTGAATACAGAAGACCTGCTGAGGGAGTCCACTAGAGCATTGGCAACCCCTGGGACATGGACCGCCGACAGATTGATGTTGTGATCCAGGGCCCAATTCCAAATCTCCTGTGCTTGATTGGATAATCGGGCCGACCTTGTGCCTCCCTGTTTGTTCAGGTAATGCATGCTGGTTGTGTTGTCTGTTCGAATTAGAACCGTACAACCCTCTAAAATTGCTTCAAAGGATTCCAGGGCGAGAAAAATGGCTCGTAACTCAGGCATACAAATACTGTGTATGCCTGATATACTCTGACTCACAGAATACCTTCTAGAGGTGGACCTTGTTGTTTACTGAAACCTGTGGCTGCCACGTCCACTGCAGCACCAATAATTTCAGATGAAACACATTCATCCCTCCTGTAAAATCTTTTTGGCTTCAGATCTATCAGGCTCTGAAAGTTTTTCAATGTAAGGCGATATGTCCGACCACATCTGCCTGTCATATCTCCCAAGTATTGCAAGGGAGTTCGTGGCACGGACAGTAGTTGCCGCAATAGTGGAGACCTTCTTTCATATTGAGTCGAGGCGTCTTCCCTCTCTATCCGGTGGGAGCAGTGACCTGCATAGATGGATTTTTGGCTCTCCTCTGAGCCGCCTGGGTAACCACTGAATCCGTTTTAGCCTAGCCTATAAGGCATGCCGGTGACGTGTTAGGCGCCTTATACTTCTTATCTACCCGAGGTGGAACTGCAGGTAGAGTTTGGCGTAGCCATTACCTTCAGACCTTCCTTCCAGATGAAATCAATTATTGGGATGGACCCGACTTGTTTGTGCAGTAAATCGTTAAAATCATATAGGAAGCACTGATCCTGCTTAGCCTCCATTGTGATGAGGAACCTTTTTATTGCCCTGTCCATGATTTGGTGGAAGGTTGCAATGTCTACCGGCGGAGAATCCGCCGTAGGTGGGCCAGCTGGAGAAGGAGTTTGTGCTTGATACTCGTCCCACTCTGACGATACTGACTTGTCGTCCACTTCACCTTCTTCTCGTTCCTCCTCCGAAGTATTATCACCCTGCACGTGATGAGATGGCACTGGCGAAGGAGGTATTGCAGGTCGTGTCTCCATAGATGGCAGCGGAGAAGCTGGACTTGGAGGTCTTAGTGTTGCCGTAGATGTTCTTGGCACCGGTGTAGAGAAGTGAGAATCACCTGATTCTGATGGAGGAAATCGGCGATAAAAATCGCTTCACATATATTGGAGATTATGCAACAGGTCCAGCGGCATTTGCGTGGTAGGTGCAGACACAGAAGCCCGACCAGAAGGCTCAAGGAATTGTTCCTCCTCTACCTGAAGTTTTATAAGCAGCTCAGATGGGCTTCTAGCTGCACGGAAAGTGTCATCGTCTTAGGATTCCTCTTCCTCAGAATCTAGTCGTTTTTCTGGCAATTTTAATGGAGATAGAGTTGTCAAGGATGAACCACGCCTTTCTAAAATTGAAGCTGTGATAGACGGTGAAGGCAGAGGTATTGTGGATGGCTTGGCTGACCATACTTGCATTTCCGTACAGGTTGACAGTGGGGGCACCGTCGACAGTGAAAAACTTGTATCCAACTGTGGAGCAAGAACCTTCGTCGATGGTGTGTCCGTCGACGATAACATGGCCGTTGACGATGATTTTGTCGACGGGGGTGTCTTCTTCGTCGACGATGACGTCGTCGACGAGTAGGTCGTCGACGGGGGTATTTTCTTCATCGACGGTAACTTCGATGACGAGGATGTCGTCGACGGTTAAGTAATCTTCGTCGACGAGGATGCCGTTGACGGTATGACTATCTTCGTCGACGGCAAGATGTTAGTCGACGACAGAGTACTCATCGACGGTACCTTCAGGATCCTCGTCGACGGAGGGGCGTCGACGATTGATGGTACTATCGTCGTCGACGAGATGGGTCGAACTTGGACCTGAACCAACGCCGACGGTAAGGAGGCTGTAGACATCACCATAGCTGGTTTTGGTGAGGAGAAAGTCACTGTAGATGTTGAAGAGGTGACAACATGAAGAGATGGCAACGGTGAAGCTGTATTTGACGCTGAACAGGTCAAAGGTGTAGTCTGAGGTAAAATTTTACGAGAAGCTGTTTTGGAAGATTTAGATTTTCCAGTTTTCCTTGAGGGCGTACCAGGACCAGATTTAACAGGTGGAGAAGCCTTTTTTGAAGTAGAAGGAACGCCAGAATCCTGAGAGGATTGGGCTCTCTTCAACACCTTCGCCCCAGGAGAAGCTAACTCAACCTCAGCTTTCCTCTTCCTAGAGAATATATAGAAGACCCCGAGGCTATGCTCCCTACCTCAGAAATGGGGTTATCCTGGTCCTTTATCTTCTGGAAACACAGGAGAAGACGAACCTCTCTGTCCCTGAGGGTTTTCTGAGGAAAGGTTCTACAGATTTTACACTCCTTCACCTCATGATCTGGATACAGACAATATATGCATTTCTTGTGAGGATCCTCCTTATACAGCCTTAGCTTTCCACAAGAATCACAAGCCCTAAAAAGGGTATTAGAAGAAGACATCTTTAGAAGGTAAAAAAACCAACCAAAGTAAGAAGAAACTGAGCAGAGCTCAGGGAGACTCCCTTCACACGACGTGCAGTAGAAAATCTGAGAGCCTGAGTGTAGTAATCTATCTTTCATGTATATTATTGTGCATGCTCCCATATTGTTATTCCTTTCCTATGGTTACTGAATGTTTGTGGGAACATTCCCTGTGTATTCTGGTTTGGCAGTTTCCTGGGAGCTGTTAGGACTAATGGTCATTAAACTACATCTGACCTAACTTTTGAGTGTGTTTGGAGTCACTTCAAATTGGCGACGAGGACTGACCATTAGTACCAGATACCCACGTGAGCTGCAGTTTCAACTACCACTGGAAAATATTTTGTGAATTTTCACAATACTTATTGCTGATGGGATCGTGGATCTTAGTGATAAATGATCGTGGAATTGTTAGAGAAGTGGCTAATTGAAACAGTGTTGAGCCAGGAACAACATAAGGAAGGTAATCCTTACTAAAATAAATTTGTGAACTGGTTGGAAACAATTGTATGGAAAATTACTTGGAAACACAGCAATCTAAAATTCAAGGCTTACGGTGTTTCAAATACTTGTCTATGAAGGTTTCCAGTATTACGAAGATCTGCACACAATTTCCTTTGTGAGTTATCTTTGTATAAAGAAATAACTTACTGTGCTGTCGGTGTTCATAGTATCAGTGTTCATAGTATCAGTGTGCAGAGGAGTCTAACGGTTTCGAGCGATGTTCACCTCTCCACAGATGAAACTGAACTGATGACGTCGAAGAATCTTCGGAGCACTTGGTGATTACTGGACTCGTCACAGCTGATCTGTGTAAGCGCGCACATACGCAAGAAGCCTAGAACGTTTTGAGCGCAAGGAGCATGGTGTGCGTGATTGTCCGCTTTTCGTTTCTACCAGGAAGTCATCATTCACGCAGCTCTTCAAGCCCGAGGTGAAATCTGTTTGTTTCTGTCTGTGATAAATCACAGCGTCGCACGCCCGAAGCTCCTCATCTAATTAGGTGAGGTAAATCTTTTTTCCTCAGCGGTGAAGACGTTAAGATCTCCAGTTCCAGAGACAAAAACATTCACTGATACAAGCGAGAGCATTTTAAATGTAAAAGTAGTATTGTTTTCAGTTGACACGAAGGTTCAGCGTTTACAGAGTCAATTGAAGAATTCAAAATAAGACTAACGTTCTAGTGTGAACCATGGAGTATTTTGTTCTAATGTTATTTACATTAGTATTACAGGCGATACCAGCTACATCAAATTTATTATTTTAAAACAATGGGAGTGACATCTGGCATCTACATTACTATCGCAGTAAACTTTGTTTCACCACAAATTTAATGCAATTGTAGATAAAATTTCACAAGTGTGTTTGATTTAAACATTTACTATATTATCAGAAGATTAATTAATTAGTCTTTACTATTTATAACATGCAGAGTGTACATGTACCTCCTCCTTTTCTACAGCTCCCAAAGGATCCACCGGTGGTTTGGAAAGTATGGTTTCGAGCATTTGGAAAATATTTGCGGCGCAATTAGAGGTAGTACATTTAGTGCACAAAGGAAAAAGTTTATTTTGGAACATAATTAAAGAAGGGAGATATTGTAGTAATCTATCTTTCATGTCTATTATTGTGCATGCTCCCATATTGTTATTCCTTTCCTATGGTTACAGAATGTTTATGTGGGTATTCTGGTTTGGCAGTTTCCTGGGAGCTGTTGGGACTAATGGTCATTAAACTACATCTGACCTACCTTTTGAGTGTGTTTGGAGTCACTTCACTGAGTCTCTGGGGAGAACATTCTGGTGGGTGCTGTCGCCTGATTGGCTGCAGTTTGGACTAACAAAATGACTAGGATAGTCATGAGTGTGGAGTTCTGTACACTGTAGCTTAGGGCTACTTTACTTCCTGGTTTGTTATTACTAAGATTTTAGTTTTTCTATAGGCATTTAGGTCTCGGCTAGAAACGTGCGAAGCGCGTTCTCGCCAGAGAATTATAGCTGCCGGCTCAGCCGACAAACGAGTGGAAAGTGGAGACAAGACCTGGCGACGCGCAGCACTTTGTCATTGGATAACGTTGAGCGCATGAACTTCTGCTGTTTTCAGCATGGCAGAAAGAATCGGATCGTGTCGCGCGCCTTGGGAGGAGTTCACGTGACTGACTTTGGAATGCAGGGGGATTCTGCAGAGGGGCACGCGGCGCTGATAAACAGGCAGGCTTTATTTTTTCATGAAGCAGCGGTATTTGACTTGTTTTTCCGATCGCTTTCAGTTTTGCGATCGCCTTCCTCCTCCAAAGCAGGCTGCACGTGCATGTGACAAATATGTATTTACTGATGCAATTCTATATGTTTAAATGTATAATGTGCTCTGTCAGCGGTTGTTCAGAACTGTCTGCGCCCAGCTTTGCAGGACAAGGATGCATGGTTCTAAAGTGACTTGCAGTGCAGTTTAAAGCGTGCAGTGAAGTATGAAAGGCAACGCCCCCCCGCCCTCTCTCCCAAACCGGCATGTTTGGAATTATTGCTTTGGCTAAAAATGACTGATTATGAAACAACCAATATACAGCTTGGCCATTCATGGGTGCTTTGCCGCATACCTGTCAATGGACCGATCATGTGTATCTGCTTACCATATAAGCACTGACCTGCCTGCAAGTCCGGGATAGGGGGGGACGTCAGAGGAGGTGCAGGACAGAGTAGATGGCCCGGCGACAGTGGGTGCAGAGTGCTGGAGGGATACAACAGGGAAACGCGCGACAGATGAATGTGCAAAAGGTCTGCAGTCCTTGTTTCTCAGCCAGTGACACGTTGCATTCTGGGACTTGTAGTTTGTTTTTAACATTGTACGACGGGTTGAAAGTCTGAGCATAAATAGTACTGTTGGATGTCAAGCCAGGTGTGGCTGAAGGCACCACGGACCCTTCACAGCACACTATCCCAGCATGCCTCGGGTCTGTCATAAATGGGGTGTGTTGGCCTGGACCCCTTCTGAGTCTGCGTGCTTTTGGGGAGACCGGGAAATTGGAAATTCAAGAGGTATATGCATCTGTGAGAACTGAAGTCCAAACTCTGGAAATAAAGCATGGCCTATTCACTTTTTCACTGTTCTGAAACTGATAAAATGAGGGCTGTGTTTTTGCTGCAATTACCCAACTCAGTGGATTTCATTTTGATCATGTTCAAGAAGATGAAAGTAGCTGAAACTATCCTCTGCCACGGAGCTCCCACACCCAGCTTATGGGCCCACAGTCAAGACGTAGGGGAGAGAGGGGGCAATCGGCCACCCTGCACATTAAGGGGAGTCGTGTCAGGGCAGGGGCCGATGGGGCTGGACCGAGGGGCTCACAGATGGCTTGCGGGACGCGCCCCAGCAGCTGTGCCCAGGACCTGTGAGAGGAATGTGGAACATTCTTGGGCGATAGGCTGGTTTTGGAGGATTTCACAGCCAGGGTGACTCATCGCCGAGGAATCACGACTTTGTAGCTGGGAAGGGGGGAGAGCGGAGTTTGTTTTTGCGGTGGATGCAGAGTGCGCATCTGACACTGCTGTGCCTCCTGGGACCATTTATGATTTAATGTCCCTCACCCCACACGCGTGACACTACCACCGTGAGTGTCTTGGGTGGTCTTCCGGCTGCAGGGAGCAACGCGTGCTTAGAAGGAAGTCAGTGTGGGGGGCAACTCTCCCTCGCGCATCTCAGGTGGAAGAGGCACTGAACAGGCACCAATGCACTTGGAAAGGGTGCTCGGTGGTTTGCCACACTTGCTGCATACGTTGGTGTTTGCGAATTCCACGGATTCGACTCCGCCTTTCATCCTTCCGAGGTCGATCAAAAAACACCCTTTAGTAATATGTCTGGTGCTCATAGCCAGAGGACAGTAAGGACTAAATCGGAACACTTAGTTTTGTTAAGGTTGTTGGCAGTGGCACGTGGACACGTTACTTAAGGCACTGAAAGAACAGCTTCCTGCGCACATTTGAATAAGGACCTCACTGGTGTCTTGTGCACTTAGATCCCTTCTTGGGGCCCCTAAAAGGCGCGGTTCCCATAACACGGGTTGTGCAAACGAGCAGTGACCCGTGGCCTGCTGCAGCGCCACCGGGTAGCACCATCTGAACACAGTTTTTATTTTTACACTTCGGAGCTAATTCATAGTAATTTATAGCAATAATAATTATGTTATTTTGCTGTTTTATTATATCTCTTGCTGCAAGTCTTGTGGCTTTATTGCGCTTATTACTATTGTTATTACCCAGTGCATTATGCCCCACGTCTCTCCATGGCATGACTTGCTCTGCCATGGGCTGGAGTGCGCAGAAGATAGTGTGCTGCAGCGATAAGTCATTGTTCTGCATTAAATAATTGTTTTTTGTAAGAAGTACAGTCCTGCGTGTGATTTTAGCCCCACAGCTGCCCCTCTGCACCAGAACGACCCCCCTCCCCTCCATTGCGTGCTGTAGTGTCAGCTGCAGGGTATTGATTACCCTGTCGATAATGATCGCCTTTTGGGGCCGACAGGACAGCTGCCGGGGCCACGGGGAGCAATAAAACGAGATACCCAAATTGTGTCTCCCTCTCCCCTCCTGCAGTCATTAAAGGGTGTCAGTGGTCAAGCCCCCTCCTCAGCCGTGTAACCAGAGGAAGTGGTGTCAGCAGATTTACGCTGACACTCGGCAGGTCGTGGGGTATTTTTACTCGCCCAGTAAATCAGTAACTCAGAACACAACCACACCCACAACCACACACACAACCACACACAACTACACACAGCATTTGCAATGCAATAGGTCTCGCAGTTGTTAGAGTTTGAGCCATTGCCATTGTAAATGGCAATGCCTTTTATTTATGTGTTGGTTTATAAAACGTAAATAAAAGGCATTGCCAATTACAATGCCAATGGCTCAAACTCTAACAACTGCGAGGCCTATTGCATTGCAAATGCTTGTTTATGTACCGTGGGACTCCCACTCCGACGACGAGGAATGATTCAGGCATGTGAATCTATGAAAGACACCCCAATACTGGAGAACTGTTGTTACTGCCACACCAGAGAATTCTGGTTTGGGTAGGGACACAACACCTGAAAAGAAAAATGCTGCTTCCAAAAGGTTGGAAGCAATCTGTAGGGAAATCGCCTACTTTGAACACTTTAGCTGCACCAAGAAACCATAAAACCCACATCTCTAGCTTCACTAAAAATCAGGGGCCCTGCCGAATGTCTGGTCTCCCCAGGCGAAAATGTGAACAGTGGCCACACAAATTGAATAAAGCAACACAGCTATCCCTGGTTACTAACATATTATTTCTTCTTAAAATCCAAACATTTTGGCATAAAACTAAGGACATAAGTGAATGCTAATGAGGACTCAGAGGCGACAGAAAGTACTTGCTGGCAGTGGATGATGGGCGCATTAGGCTTGTTGTACTGTGGTGTCGACATTTGCAGAAGTTTTAAAAGAAAGGCATTCAACAAGAAACATTTTACTGGATTCACAATGTTAGATAATGAAATTAAGAAGAAAAGAAGTGCATCATGCGTTACCTTTTTAATGGCATACTTGGGGTCATCAGGTAGGATCAATACAATTTTCCCATCCCAAAAATCTGCTACAGTACGTTCCTTCTTCCAACCCTATCAATGCAAAGTAAGATAAAACAGTCAAGTTCATTGAATCTACAAAGCTTTTTTTCTACCTAGAGTTGTGAAAAATGAATTGAAAATAAAATTATCCAGAGCACCATGTTGAAAAAGGACTTAATTATTGCGCCATATAAGTTAAGAGGAGTTACCTTAAATTATGGGGATTTGCGTCTAAGGCAGCTTGCTGGGGTCATTTAGTGTGTGGCAGAATCAGGACAATACTGTAAACATGCAAATGTCCTGCTCCACCAAACCTTCAGTTCTCCAAGTGAAGAAACCCTGGAGAAATCCATCTCTAGTATGCCATCCCTGTTAGTCACTGGCTTATATATGTTGTAAGGTCTGTATTATTTTAGGTAGACCTTCCAA